>NC_138507.1:26703845-28072828 GCF_964252035.2 Podarcis erhardii | reverse complement strand
CTGGAGCATCCTCCTGGCAACTGGAGACCCTTTTCTTTTTTCTTTATTGATAGCCCCTTCTGCTCTAGCATGCAGCACTGTATTCATTGCTCTGTGTGGCAAAATGCATAGCGATGTTACAGTGTCAGCTGCAGCATGAAAGCATCAGTCTTAATTATATTCATGCCACCATCTTCAACGTTAAAGCTAATATGCAACGGCACTCATTTTCCTATACTGGTATCTTGCATAACCAGCACTTAGGTGCCAAAGTGGTTCTCCATCAACTTCCACTGCACTGTGTTTCAGCTTGAGAGTGTGACTTGACAAGTATGAAAATGTTGGCTTGCCCTGTGACTTACAAGGAGAGGCACTTAGCAAAGTCTGACATTTGTCAAATGAAACTGTTGTTATCAACGTCGAGCTATTTTTAGGAACCTTTTTGACATGGCAAGAGAAGCACCTGAAAATTAATGATCTATCTCCCATTTCAGCAGAGAATGTTTAGGAAGTGATTTCTTTGGGGTGGAGGACGCAAGGACCCAGCCAGTGCTTTGTGGTAAGGTAAAAGCAATAATGCTTCACAAGGTGCCATTGTGATGCTGTTGACAATATCTTGCCTATTTGCTAAGGGCTCATCTGAATCATAGATTGTGTTTCCAATCCCCCATACAATCACCTCCAATCAGCCACTCTTTCCTCTCCATCCTCTCTTGATGCCATTGACTTAGATTTGCGGAATCTGATGCCCTCCAGATATTGCATACCTTCCAATATGTCCCAGTGGAAAATTGGGACCCGCGTGAGTCACGTGACCTGTCCAGGAGCACAGCAAAAACGGGATGTCCCAATTTTATCTGGGCACTTGAGGGGTATGATATTGTTGGACTCCAACTCCCACCAGCCATAGCCGGCATGGCCAATGATCAGTGATGATGGCAGTTGTGGTTCAAGACGAGCCTTTTAAGCTTCTAAAACAGGATATCTGGCTGCCAACAGCCTCATCGACTAAGGTGAAGGGCTCCTTGCCGCCCCACACTTCCAATGCACATTCATCAAGTGCGACAGGACTTGAGTGTCACTGAGTATCCTTTTCTTCCTCCCATATAAACAAATAGCAGGAGGCAACACTGTTGCCGTGGGAGAGAAATGGCACCCCACCCCTCATGCTGCATCTCGTGTCCTTCAATAACAAAGCAGCCCTTTCAATGTACAGGTCCTGCCATTACCACCACCACCCATCCATCCATCGTAGTAGGAACATAGGCTGCATCTACACAGCTATTAAAAAAACGCTTTGAAAATGCTCTGGAAAAAAACATTCTAAAGCTCACAATGGAAAATTTCAGGGTTCTGATTTCAGTTCTACAACCAGATGTATAACGGATATTATAATGCATGTATAATATTTATTTATTTATTGCTAATGCAGCTGAGTCCATAGGGTAAGGATATGAATAGATGCAAGGAAAGGATATATTTATTCAGAGCTTTTTTTCCTTTTAAAAATATTCCCCCCCCCCTACTCATTTTCTTACTCATATTGAAATACTGCCCCTCAATGAGGCCAAACTTAGATTCACAAAATATTTAGGGGTAGGCATACCCCTGCGTCCCCCCAGAAAAAAGCACTGCATTTATTAGATATTATCCTTCCTCGCGTTTGTGAGTTCCACAGAGTGTCATCCCTTTGCAGATTAAAAGGAAGCTTAGACTGGCTAGTTTTAGCCTTTTATAGTTTAAGTAATCCAGGCTGCTTTAAGACAGGCTGATTTTCCCCGGTATTTTCCCCGTTCTCCCCCTTAGAACAATAATTGCACAGTCTTGTAAAAAGTAAAAAATAACATTTGCTCACCCAGAATACTTGTTGAAGAGTAACAGATACAGCAGCTTTGTTCAGGCTGTCTTAAAATGGTAATCCAGTTACAAAGACACACTTTAGTCTAGTTTAAAATGGTGTCTGAGCTGTAGCTTAGATATAACAGATGTTCTACACTGCTGGCTTGGTGATGAGACGAAAAGTAAGAGAAGAAAGAGGGTGTGTCCAGGCAGGTAGGACAATATATTTAGCTATGCCCTCCCCTTCTTGGGACACAGTGGGAGTGTTTCTCAACAGAGTTCCCTCTAACAAACTTACAGGAAAACTCTGTGAGCAGCTCCAGCTGCTATCATGTGCCTATCTAGCAGTACATGAATCGTTGGCTTTGACTGCACTTGAAATATCCCACACATTGGAATCTATCTTATCCATACAAACCCTATCTTATACCAAGTTAGGCCACTTGCCTGTATAGCTTAGCCTTGTCCGCACTGAATTTCAGACGCTCTCTAGGATTTCAGAAGGGGGTCTTTTCAACCCAACCTGGAGGTGCCAGAAAATGAATCTGGGACTATCTGACACAGGGTCTGCTGCTGAGTTTGGGCTGGTCCCCATCTTAACAATGCTTAACAATGGGCATCACACACACACACACACACACAAATGCCTCACATTGAAGTTTGTGTATTAATCTATTCTTGCCACGATTCTTGCATTGTTTACTATTCTATAAGGTAGGAAACTTTCCCCAGCATGTCTCCTGGGATATAACTTTGGATCAAAGATTTTTATACAAGGATCCTTGGTTCTTATTCTTAAAAAAATTATTGGAACTGCTCCAACATCCCCTTGCCTTCCTCCCCTCTTTCCAAACATAGGTGCTAAGTAATTTGCTATTTCTCTGTCATGCCAAGTTCCTGGGGAGAGCTGCATTGTATATCAAAAGGTTTGCGCTCTTCTAACTCTGAGTCTTCTGTGTAACTTTATGTTTTGAAAAACAATGTTTTTCAACTCATACTGACTTATGAGTACAACCCACGGCTGTTCATGTTGCTTATTATAGGGAAGAAAAATGTAACATTTGCCATACTGTGCATGTCTAGACTGAAGTAAGCCACACTGAGCTTGTTGTTGTTGTTGTTTAGTCATGTCCGACTCTTCGTGACCCCATGGACCAGAGCACGCCAGGCACTCCTGTCTTCCACTGCCTCCCACAGTTTGGTCAAACTCATGTTCGTAGCTTCGAGAACACTATCCAACCATCTCGTCATCTGTCATCCCCTTCTCCTTGTGCCCTCCATCTTTCCCAACATCAGGGTCTTTTCCAGGGAGTCTTCTCTTCTCATGAGGTGGCCAAAGTATTGGAGTCTCAGCTTCACGATCTGTCCTTCCAGTGAGCACTCAGGGCTGATTTCCTTAAGAATGGATAGGTTTGATCTTCTTGCAGTCCATGGGACTCTCAAGAGTCTCCTCCAGCACCATAATTCAAAAGCAACACTGAGCTTATTCAAGGTTATTCCCAATAGAAGTAACATACAGAACTGCAGCCCCAAACTATATTTATAGAAAAGTCCTTATGTCATTTAATGGCCAATCTGGACTGTGAGTAATGCAGAGGTCGAGTAGGTCATGCTGCTTGGGAAGGGAACACGACCCCTTTCTCTCCATTCACTTGCTATTTTTTCTAAAAATAAAAACACACATTAACAAGTCCTCATCCTCACAACTTACCGGTCAGATACAGAAACCACCAAACCGAAGGATGGGTCAGCCATCAGTCCTGCCCCTTTTCCCAAGAACCAGGTGGGCTACCTACCTTTTTAAACAAGGTGGCATATTTACTTTATTTATTCATTTACATATTTACCTTCTTTTCCCCCCAAAAATGAAAACACAATTTTTTAAAAGAATTGTAAAACTGCTGCAAGGGCTGCAGGGAAGGGAGGACTGTTGTTACATTAATTAATATATTATTATGCAAAAATAGGCTTCTGAGCCATTTATAAAATATAAAAACTAACATTAAAATATAAACATCTGTAATCAAAATACACAAGAAAGCAAACACATTAAAACCACATAGCAATAAAAAAAGTCTGGTGGTGAACATACGGGTGCTAGCCAGTACCCTCCCGAGCCGGCTTTTTGCTGCAGATATGTCATTTTCTTTCACGGTTTGTCCCAGAAGAAGTGAAATAGTATGTTTGCATTGTGGTAACAGGGGTTTCCAAACCGGCCCCTCTGTCCTAAACATTTTATGTTTGCCTTCACCTTAAAGGTTAAGTTAAAGGGACCCCTGACCATTAGGTCCAGTCGTGGCTGACTCTGGGGTTGCGGCGCTCATCTCGCTTTATTGGCCGAGGGAGCTGGCGTTTGTCCACAGACAGCTTCCAGGTCATGTGGCCAGCATGACCAAGCTGCTTCTGGTGAACCAGAGCAGCGCATGGAAATGCCATTTACCTTCCCGCCGGAGTGGTACCTATTTATCTACTTGCACTTTGACGTGCTTTCGAACTGCTAGGTTGGCAGGAGCAGGGACCGAGCAACGGGAGCTCACCCCGTCACGGAGATTCGAACCGCGACCTTCTGATCGGCAAGTCCTAGGCTCTGTGGTTTTACCCACAGTGCCACCCAAGTCCCTTTTTTGCCTTCACCTTAGTTGACTTGAAAAGCAATCTTTATTGGGCACATTTTTTTATTTTCCCCTCTCTTGCTCCCTAGTCTCGGTCTCCCTCCCTTTGTCTCTCTTTTGCTGTGATACCTCTGCAAGTATAAAAAGCCAATGGTGCCAAAAAGATTGACAAAGCTGCTTATTAAACAGACAGGGAGGAGGTATGAATATAGCAAGAGGACTAATGGCAGACATCAAGAGAGGAGCTGGGTGGGAAAGGCAGTCTGAAGCCAAGTTCTCAGCTTGGGTAAATCAGCACAGATCAGTTGAAGTTACATAGAGGGATAGCATTTTATGCCTCACTGGAATCTGGCCCAGAAGCGTCATGATTAATATCACAAATAAAGTCATTTATCTAACAGGCGCATACGCATCATTATTTACACCAGCGATAATGATAATGCTTCGCCACCATTCAACATTTACTTGGCCTTATGTCTTAAATCTTCTGCCATTTAACTTCACTGACACTAACACTCTAATCCTAAGTACACTGGGCAGAAAGAATACAGCAAATTTAGTTGCAACTGGCTAGGCAATCCTAAGTGTGTTTGCTCAGAAGACTGGGTGCAATTCAAAGCAGCAAAGCTTAGGGGGTGGTCACAGCTTGATGGTCGGGTTATAAGGCTGCACATTGATGTGCAAAGTTTCAAGTACAGCGGTACTTTTTTTCTTACGTGTACTGATGATAGCCATTGTTTGGATGGGGGCGGCTTTTATCCATTTCTGCAGTCTCACAATCAATCGATCAATCAATCAATCAATCAATCAATCAATCAATCAGCAGCTGAACTGGGTTCCACACAGTCAGAAAAACAAGTCAAAAAAAGGGGGAAAGGGTGTTGAGAACTGGGGTTATTGACAGGGGTGGGTGATGGGCTCATGTTTCTACATGCCAAACACTCCTACTTTGTGACATATTTGTGATGTATCGAAGGTGCTGTTGAAAAATGTATTATGGGAAATGGGGAGAGGTCTTAAAAGTTCACGCAACCCCATGCTCAGGGTTCCTACTCTTTGTGTGTTTGAACCTTGTTGCAACAAATAAAGGTCAGGTCTACTGACCACTGTTTTGCTTCTTTAATGGATGGAGACTCCTTCTTTTGCTGATGGGAGAGATCCACTGGGAGTGGCACCTTGACAAGCTGGGCAGCGGAGCAAATCTGCACGCCAGGATTTTTCCTTGTCAACCTATTGGGTGAGTGATGTAATTCTTTGCAATCCCTCATCCCCTGTGTTCCCTCAAATCTTCTCCCCCCCCCCCCAATTTTTTAAAATTCATTTTATAACACAACTAAACAATGTAAACAGAAAAAACAAACAATACAAATAAATTCTTATCTTATCCTTATTTTTTCTAAACATTGTTAGGTGGGCTTCCCCAAGTCCCCCCTATCTGATTTTCATTTTACCTCATCTTTAGCAGTTTACATAGATCATAATTTTTAACCATTTTTTTATCACACTTACTTTTACCATAAAAATCTTCACATTTTATCACTTACAAATAATACTATTTTAAAATACACTATCTTCTACTTCTAACCCTACAGCCTATATCCACATCCAAAGCTATTATAAGATTTAAATATTAACATATTTTTTCAGATATTCTTTAAACTTTTTCCATTCTTCTTCCACCATCTCTTCTCTCTGGTCTTGGAGTCTCCCAGTCAGTTCGGCAAGTTCCGTATATTCCATCATCTTCATCTGCCATTCTTTGATAGTTGGTAAATCTTGTTTCTTCCAATTTGTGCTCACCCAAATCTGCTCTGGACTGTCCTCCAACCTCCTGGAACAGATTTAGAGGGGGAAAGGGGGGTCATCGATAACTGCCCCCCACAATTCATTAATAGGTTTCCTTCCATCAGCGGAAAGTCAGCAGTGGATATCACCCTATGTTTTTTTCTTTAAAAGAGTTTATAATGGAGAGGGAAAAATGCATGCATTCAGAGAAACAAACATACATTTTTCAGGTATGATGGCAGTTAAGCCTTGAAAAAGCAATGTTCAACTCTCAGTCTCCCCTAATGTTCTCTATGCAAACACTTCAGACAGAGGAAAACCAGGGGACCGAGCATCAGTTTTAGAAGGTATTGCAGGTCTGTTTAGATCCCACTCTGATAATTCCTTGTCTTGCTCTCCTGATCTATATACGTGCAATAAAATGTCATTACAGCTGCCTTTTGCTTTAAACAGGCTGTTATCATCATTGTCAAAGTATTGTTAAAAGCTTCATTGGTTCCACCATATGAGATCTGGGTCACCCCGCAACCAATCTCTCTGCCGTCTATCGTTAATGAAATCTCGACAATTTTTTCCCTTTTAAAATAGGAGTGTATCTTATTGAAATAGGTAGCCCATTTCCTCAAAGCTGTGAGGCATACATGCTGGAGTTCTTCATTCTCCCTCCTGGGAATGCAATGAAAAGGAGAAGCGGGGAGGGAGGAGGGAGGTCTGATGCACAACAATGGAGGCAGAGAATGCTTCCCAGGGAAGGAGAAGGGGATTGTTGGCCTTAGTATGCACAGAAGGAGAAGAAAAGACTATATGGATTTTAGTAACCTGCTGGGTTAGGATGCAGCTGAGTGAGACTTGCCATTCTTTTTGGATAGAAGTGACTAGCTCCAAAACAATGCATTCAGTGATTGCATGTACTTTACTCAGTCAGGCTGGCTAGTTAACCTCACGCATCAGCAACTGGGCCTATTCAGAGCTGAGAACTGACAGTGTACCTGACAATTTCAATTACCCACAGACGTTACGCTAAAGTTCAAACCTGAGCTTTGTTTTCCTCCTACAGTTTCTGAAATGTTTCACATTCCTAGTTTCTCAGTCTCCCAGTACACAGCACACAGCTCTGCAATATAATGGCCTGCATATATATATATATATATAACCCCACCCATCCAGCTGGGTTGCCCCAGCCACTCTGGGCAGCTTCCAACACATTTAAAGCCAAAATAAAACATCAAACATTAATAGTAACAATCTCATCCAATATAAAAAGTCACAATAACTGTAAAACAAATAACTTTTATCAAACAAAGCTTAAATGTTGGAGAGAAATAACAACATTTTATTGACTTGTTAATTTTAAAGCAATTGTCTAGCTTTCCTATTAAATATCTCCTCAAGGCTCAGTTGAGTAAATGCAGTTATTAGGATCAACCAAAAAGCGGCAAAATGGTAGCAAGTTAACAATGTCTTCAGAAGAACCAGTGCTATTTTTCTAGAAAAGGAGGTGCCTGGGCTCAACACAAACTGCTCCCTTGTTCTCTTTGAATGACAATGACGCCCACCTGAGAGATGCTGTTGCTAAGCTTCTGTGAGCAACAGCTGAAAAAAAATGCCCCAAGAAGAACTCTCCATCACGCAAGATGTGGCACAAAGCAGGGGGTGGGTGAGGAAAAAGAAAAACCAAAAAAGTATGAAAATTAGACTGGCTATAGGTGTGAAGTCCGCTAGTAGACTTAATTCCAAGATGGAGAACTGCAGACTGAATAAGTCCCTCCCAGGTTACACACTATGAATTCTAGAATAACGAAGCAATGGTAATTTCTGAAAAAGGCCATTGTGTCAGTCAGTTTAATTGATTTCAAATCTACCAGACTAGTAAGAATTACAGCTTGAGTTTAAAAGAAAGTTTCAGGAAGTTACAGCAGCTTGCTCAAAATATAAGCAGAATTTTTTTTATGTATGCTACAACAGCAGCAAGGATACTTATTGCAAAGTATTGGAAGACACAAGATCTACCCACCCTGGAAGAATGGCAGATGAAGATGGTAGACTACATGGGACTGGCAGAGATGACTGGCAGAATTCGGGACCAGGAGAAAGAGACAGTGGAAGAAGATTGGGAGAAATTTAAAGACTATCTTAACAAATATTGTAAAATTAATGAAGGCTAGAATGACATGGGTTTAAAAATTAATGGTTTTCAGCGGTATTTATTAAGGAAAAGGAAAAGAAAGATGAAAAACTATGGGAAATAAGGGAGAGGATTTGCTGATTGGATAATGAAACTATAATACAGAAGGGGGAGGTATGAGGAGGTCGGGGAAATAAGGTTTAAGGGGAAAAAAAGGTTTGAAATTATACTTGTTTTTGTCTGTGAATGTTTGTATGTTTGTGATGTTGTTTGTGTTTATGTGCATTATTGGAAACTTTAATAAATATCATTTAAATATATTAGTGGGTATTCATCTAATGTGGGCAGGGTTTTCAATGGCAGTAACTGGTGTTAGACCTCAGAATAGGATGCAGTGGAAGCAGGACAGAGGCAGGATTGCGTCTGCTTCATCCCTCTGAGAAGCCCCAGCTTGGAGACCTGGCACACTTAATTTTCCCCTCATGGGTTCCAACTGTTGAATGGATAATAATAATAATAATAATAATAATAATAATAATAATTATTATTATTATTATTATTATTATTATTATTATTTATTACTTCTACCCCACCCATCTGGCTGGGCCTCCACTCTGGGCAGTGCCCAACAGAAGATTAAAAATAGGATAAAACTTCAAAAATTAAAAGCTTCCCTAAACAGGGCTACCTTCAGATGTCTTATGAAAGTCAGATATTGGTTTATTTCCTTGACATCTGATGGGAGTGCATTCCACAGGGCGGGCACCACCACCAAGAAGGCCCTCTGCCTGGTTCCCTGTAACCTCACTTCTTGAAGTGAGGGAACTGCCAGAAGGCCCTCAGAGCTGGACCTCAGTGTCTGGGCAGAACAATGGGGGTGGAGACGTTCCTTCAGATATACTGGGCCGAGGCCGTTTAGGGATGGGGGAAGGAGAGAGAGAGAGATCTGCCAGGGGAAAAAAGTAGAAAAATATTATGCACATATAAACATCCATCTCCCCCTCCCCACTTTGTAAGTATATAAGTATGCAAGTATATAAGCAGCAGTATAATTACATAATGACTAACTGTAGACTGAGATCTGAAATTCCTACAAACCTTGAGAATTTTTCTTAAAAAGTTTTGTGTGATGCATCATGAATTTTATTTGCATTTATATTTACCCTGTCTTTCTTCAATCATGGAACCTGAGGTGGTTCTCAGGTAGTCTCCCATTTCAACACTGACCAGACTGAGTCTCCCTCCGTTTCAGCAAAGTGAGAGCCTCATGTGAATGCAGATTAAAGGGATACCCAGTGATTAATGTGTGTGAGAAACATAAATATTAGCTGTTCTTTCAATGCTTTATCAAGAAGTGGCTAGTGTAGGGGATGTTTTCTCAAAGGGCCAATATCCAAGCTTTGTTAATGAAAAACATAATAAATAATGAAGACTTAGAAGCACTGAGAATTTTAAGGCCGCAGCCTTAATAGGGAGACAGTCCAACTGGAATCGATGAGATTTACTTCCAAGTTAGTATTCAGAAGCAGGGCTTAAGTAATTTGCCTGAGGTTTAGGGGAGAAATGAGGGTGGGATTCAACTGGTGAGTCCTGTCAGAGGAAGCCCTGCACAAGGATTTCTGCTTGCACAACAGGACTTTGCCCCTCTCTCCTCATGCCCCCCAAATTGGCTCAGGGTGGGATGGGGGTGGGGACACAGATCATTCTGTCTTGCTAGCCAATCTGCTTTGTGGACTGACCCATCAAAAGAGTGTGAGGTTGACCTTCCCTGAATCCAGAGAACATGACCTGTACTGAAATGCAAGAGATGTAAGAGAAAGTTAGCTGTGCTTAAATTCTTTTGAAATGAACGTGATTTGCGATGGCCACAATTAACCTCCTCCTCCGAGTTCACTGGGACTTTTGCATCTATTTTCTCTGGATTTAGATCATAAAGTTGAAGAGAGCTCTGTATTCTTTTAAAATCTCATCTTCAAAGATCAGACATTAACAGCTGAGCACCTCAAGAGATTCCATTATCCTTTTACATCCCAGAGCTTAAGAAACACATCTGGAAACCTAGTTTGCTGTTGGAATTTTTCTATTTTGAAAGGTAATGTAACTGTTGCGATGTAACCATTTTAGGAACAGAACCCCACTTAATCTTATTGTTGTCGAGAGAGTTCAGTCCCTTTCCTACAGCTAGCATGAAAGCATATATCATTTTAATTCTCCCCTGAGTTGAATGGGTAGCTGGACCCATTTGCCATCTCCAAAACACAACAGAGAAATGGCTCTGCATTTCCCCCTCTTCTTCTCATGTTTACAGTTGCGCTGTGTCCATCTCCTAACTCAGGGGTCAGCAAACCTTTTCAGCAGGGGGCTGGTCCACTGTCCCTCAGACCTTGTGAGGGGCTGGACAATATTTCAGAAAAAAATAATGAACGAATTTCTATGCCCCACAAATAACCCAGAGATGCATTTTAAATAAAAGCACACATTCTACTCATATAAAAACACGCTAATTCCCGGACCATCCACCGGCCGGATTTAGAAGGCGATTGGGCCGGATCCAGCCCCCGGGCCTTAGTTTGCCTACCCATGTCCTAACTTTATTAAGAATTCTCTCATGAAACTTTCCTGATTTTCCAGGCAAGACACAAAGCTCCCAATTTTTAAAGTATCCTTTGAACTCCTCCATTGATCTATGCAATGTAGATATTGACATGCCAGTCCCTTTGATTTGCCCAGCTCATTTCTAAAAGCGGGGATAAAACTCGCCCAAATGAGCAGCAGGCTGACTAGAGAACTAACTCTAGGCGGTCCTGCTGGGTTTTCTGTATGGGATCACATGTCTGTCTTCTTCCAACTCTGCTTTTATCAGGCATTTATTGTAATTTGATACAAGCACATGTTTTCTTTAAAAAGAAAGAAAGAAATGTCTTTAATATCCCTCTCTGATCTTTCGTCTGACATGATAAGCTGAAGCTTTTCGTACAAGGTTGGACTGGCATGTATCCTATAGTGTTTTGCTTCACTCCCGGGAGATTTTAATACTTAAACAGGTCACTCAGTGATACACTCTCATTTTAGGATGCCAAGGGAGCTCAAGCTAAATACCTTGAGCTAAATCCAAAGAACTGTGAGTGAAAAAATAAAATGTGTTAGTGTTGTTCCCTACATTCACCAGCTGTCACTAGGGTAAATCCCTGTGACGGGGTGAGCTCCCGTTGCTCGGTCCCTGCTCCTGCCAACCTAGCAGTTCAAAAGCACATCACAGGGCAAGTAGATAAATAGGTACCACTCCTGCAGGAAGGTGAATGGTGTTTCTGTGCACTGCTCTGGTTCACCAGAAGCAGCTTAGTCATGCTGGCTACATGACCTGGAAGCTGTACCCCGGCTCCCTCAGCCAATAAAGCGAGATGAGCGCCACAACCCCAGAATCATCCATGACTGAACCTAATGGTCAGGGGTCCCTTTACCTTTTAATGGTAAAGGACCCCTGACAGTTAAGTCCAGTCGTGAATGACTCTGGGGTTGTGGCGCTCATCTCGCTTTATTGGCCGAGGGAGCTGACGTTTGTCCATAGACAGTTTTTCCGGGTCATGTGGCCAGCATGACTAAGCAGTGCACGGAAATGACATTCACCTTCCTACCGGAGCAGTACCTATTTGTCTACTTGCACTATGACATGCTTTCAAACTGCTAGGTTGACAGGAGCAGGTACTGAACAACGGGAGCTCACCCCGTCGCGTTGATTCGAACCACCAACCTTCCAACCAGCAAGTCCAACGCTCAGTGGTTTACACCACAGCATGGCGGAAATGCTTCAGATCCTGCCTCAGTGCTCTAAATGTGAGATTGATTCTCCTTGGATGGATTCAGGCAACACTTGCTTCACCTTGAATTTGGAAAACCTGAAGCTTTGCTTGTCTTTCCATTGGCTATAATGGGAAAATCAACAAATGGCTACAACTGTTACATTTTGTCAGAAATGGATGGAATTTGCAGGCAGAGGAGTTGAAACCAAGTTCTAGAAACATAGGTGCAATGTTGGGTTTTTTGTGTGCAATGCGTCTTTAAAGTGCTTTAATAATATATTAAAGTTGTGTAAAGGGAGCTTTAAAGTTAGCTTTGTTTGTTTTTTAAGGATTCATTCCCACTTTGTGATGGGGAGAGTTTGTATGAATGTGACATACGTTGGCTATCAGTTCATTTCCAGGCCCAAGACAAGGTGTTCATGTTAGGGTTTATAGCCCTAAACAACTCAGCCCCTCAAATATCTGAAAGACCACTTCCTTCTTACAGACCCTTCTTGGTGTTAAGATCAGCAGAGGGGGCTGTTTCATTGCCCTCAGAAGCTCAAGGGGTGGCAGCCCAGTAGAGGGCCTTCTCTGTGGCAGCCTCCATGTTGTGGAACTCCCTCCTCACAAAGATGTATCTGACACCATCATTATACTTCCGTGAATGCTAAAGACATATCTCTTTATTCTGCCTTTTCACACTTCATGTGTATGTTTTTAGGACCCACCTTATTTACGCCATTGCAATTTTTGTTTTAAACAGTGCTATTTTTCTAGAAAAAGAGGTGCCAGAACTCACCATGAGAGCCATTGTTTTCTTAGAATGGCAATGACGCCCACCTGAGAGGTGCCAGAACTGAGCTCTCGTGAGCTCCAGCTGGGGGGGGGGGGAAATCCCTGGTTTTGAACTGTTTTTAATACTATGTTTTAACTGATGAAACCACCTGGAAACTTATGGTGAAGGGCAGGTAAATGATGACAATGATGTTTGCTAGGTCAGTGGATATTTATTCAAATACAGTACTTTTGTTGTTGTTCTGTTTGTGAAACTTCTCCAATAATATCAGCAACATTCTTCTCAAGGGAGAGCAAGGGACAACCAGCACCCGTGTTTTCAGGTGCTGGGCACAGTTTGCCAAAGTGATAACCAAAAATGTTCCATATTAAAATTATTGGTTTTTTATTGCAAGGATCAATAAGGAAATATGAAAGGAGAGAAGCACCAATGGAACTCTATGTGCTTTAGATAAATGGCAAATTTGGATTCCTGGGTAAAGGAAGACAAAGCAGCTTCTGAAGGAGTGGAGAGTGCCTTTCTAAGCATGTATTTCCTGAGCACAGACTTTCCCAGTGTCTGGATGCAAGTTAATTCTCTGTCCGCAGCTGACAAAGCAGGGGCATAAAATCTCTTCTGCCCAGGGGCTGCCAATGTCATAAATACACACCTCTGATCATGACTTGGAGGTGGCCAAGTTTGCTGATGATACCAAACTGTTCAGGGTGATAAGAAGAAGAAGAAAATATTGCAAGGAGCTCCAAAAAGATCTCTCCAGACAGGGCGAATGAACATTAAAATGACAAATGAGATATAATGTAAATAAGTGTAAAGTGCTTAGAACATTTTCTGCTGTTTTTGGCAAAAGCCGATTTAGGAAGGAGACTAGACTGGGTGGAGAGAGGACTGGACTGAAAGGAGAAAGAATGGGGGAGAAGGGGACATGTGCTACATTCTGCTAATTATTCTGTTATTCCAGTAGGTGGCCCCCTCTCCCCCACTGTCTCTCCTCACAGTCTGCTCTCCTTAGCACTTGCCAAAAACAGCAGACATAAAATTGACTCCTTGTGAATCAATTCTACAAACTGGATAGCCCACATTTTAACAAATATGATGGCCCTGAATAATGGAGAAGTGTTGAGCTCTGTCAGGTTTGGCTCAAAACGGGCCTGCTAACTATGAACAATAGTGGAGATCACTTGGGGAAACAATTCTTTCCCACCAACAGTTCTTATAAAAGCCAAAGGGACAGGGGTGGCACTGTGGTCTAAACCACTGAGCCTCTTGGACTTGCCGATCAGAAGGTGAGCGGTTCAAATCCCCGCGATGGGGTCAGCTCCTGTTGCTCTGTCTCAGCTTCTGCCAACCTAGCAGTTTGAAAGCACGCCAGTGCAAGTAGATAAATAGGTACCACTGCGGCAGAAATGTAAATGGCGTTTCCATGTGCTCTGTTTTCTATCACGGTGTTCTGTTGCGCCAGAAGCAGTTTAGTCCTGCTGGCCACATCACCTGGAAAGCTGTCTGTGGCCAAATGCCAGCTCCCTCAGCCTGAAAGCAAGATGAGCGCCGCAACCCCAGGTGACTACCTTTGACTGGACTTAACCATCCCGGGGTCCTCTGCCTTTACCTTATAAGAGCCAAACAGGCTGCTGAGCCCACCAATCCCCCCATTTAACACATGCTATGGGTGCTGTTGCTTCAGTCATAGCAGAGAGAGAGATTGGTTTTACTCCCTGGTCCCCTTCCCTGTGCACTCCCTCTGTTTCTCCTGCCTCTCTTCTTCTTTGTTTTTCTTTCCCCCTCATCAGTGCCTGGGATGGTGGGAACTATATTCTCCCCATGGGTACCTGACATCATCAGCATGCCCACCAACATTTCTCCGATGAAAATAGGGACGTCCCATTCCATAATGATAATTTTACGATTTATACCGCACACATCTTACTTGGGTTGCCCCAGCCATTCTGGGCAGCTTCCAATATATATACAAACAAAATAAAACATTAAACATTAAAAAACACACACACAAAAAAACCACCCTTCCCTATACAGGATTGCCTTCAGATGGCTCTGGGGTTAGATAACTCTATACCCTCCAATATTTCTCCAATGAAAATAGGGACATCCTAAGGAAAAGTGGGACATTCTGTGATCAAATCAAAAACTGGGATGGCTTCTCTAAATCAGGGATGTCCCTGGAGAATAGGCGAACACTTGGTGGATGTGCATCAGGCACTTCCTGGTGTTCAGGGCACCAAAGTTGGCTAGAAAGAGAGGAGGAAGAGTAGGATCACGACAGGGGAGGTGGAAGAAGCACCCTGCTCTGTCCTGCTCCTGCTGTGGTTATCAGTGTATGTGTGTGTGTGTATGTTAGAGGTAAGAGTTATTTTCTTACCTCAACCAAGAAAAGAACTCAGTGCAGGTAACTCTCACCTTCACATTGAAGCTGAACAAAAGACGAACCCAGTGGGGGGGGGTAACACGCCCCTTCAAGGTGAGCATTACGAGTTGCCAAGTTTATATTCCGAGCCAAGGAAACCCCAAACTCGGCTGCATTGCTCCTGTCCCAAATGCAGAATTTCAGGGCGCATTCTCTGTTGGTTTAAAGAACATCAGACCCAAGTAGTATATAGCATACATATATTAATGTCCAAATGCTATACATGAATTGTTGCCAAAAGAGTGAATAATTGTTGACATTAAAAAAAAAAAAGCCCCGTCCAGTCTTTCTAAATGTACAATTTACAATCAGTGAGGCTTTTCTTGGGGGTGGGGGGTTTTGAAGGGGGGGGGAGGGAGAGAGAAGAGAAATGTGTGGCATGTGAAATAAATTAATGGGCCTCCGTAAATTTAGGGACTGCTGGCAACTCAGCTTTGCATGTTGCAATAAAAATGGTTTATTGGACTAACATTGTTGAATCCAGAAGCTCAAATTATACTAAGCCTCTGCACAGCAGCCTGGGCATTTCTAAGGGGCAGTGAGGGTTGACCCCAGTCCCTCCCTAGCCTCGGGCTTTCCTTGAGTTTTTGCCTGCGTGTGAGGCTTAACAGTGCAAAAGTAAGTATATTTCCCTTCATTTAGCCATGTTTATTTTCCACTGCGTCTTTGCGCTTCAGCCCTTTCTCATCTCCCCAGAGCGCCAGAACCCATTTATTTCCTTGCCGCTGCCTTCCTGCTTTCCTGAAACGGAGCTAATGTACCCCAGAAGGCTTAGAGAGACTGTCAGCTGCAACAGGAGAAGCACTCGAAAAAAATATTCCAGGGCCATTTGTTGTCAGGCCAAGAAAATAAACAGCCCCAGAATTTTGCAAATGGGAGAGAAGAGGACTGGTGCGAAGCTGGAGCTGAGAAGGAAATTGTGTAGTAAGGAGGGACGGATTGATATCCTGGCAAAAAGGCAAGCGTTGCACCGAACAGGGTGGGCGTTTGCAGTGACGGCTTGATGCAACGGACCAGCCTTAGCAAATTGATTTCCTGCTTCGGCGTCTTATCAGCAGATTTTTTAATAAGTGGGGGAGAGCTGCTTTTACAGAGGCCCTGGAGTTAGGCTCCTCTCTGAAGTTGCTTTGACGGTGCTGCTGACAGAAAAAGACTTTGCCTTTCTAGAATCCACACTTTCACACCGGAGCATTTCCGTTTAGCCTTAAAGGAGCTTGCTGGCATCATCCAATGAATAAAAACCCCAGCAGAATTTAGTGTCAGGGACCGGTTAGATGAGCAGGAGGGGTTGAAACCGCCTGAACAAAAGCCCCTTCTAGGGAAAGCATAGAGGGAGAAGATTTGGATCCTGGATCTTGGTGGTGAACAACTGGACACTGTTATGTGCCCAGTTCTCACCCTGGGCCAGCAGGGGGATACTGTAGATAGTTTTAACTCAGGTCCACATATGCAAATGTGGGATTGAAAGTGATGTTCCGTGATTGGATAGTTACAGAAATTTGTTACTGTTGCATTGTAGTGGAGCTCTATATAAGCAGGGTGGCTCAACCCTTCAGTTCAGTTCTGTTCTGGCCTGTGAATAAACAAGAGCTGTTTGAAGACTTGCTGTGTTGTCTGATATGTTCACCCACAACTTATCAGACACATCCCAGAGGAGGGGAAGAGCTAGGAAGCACAAGAGACTGGGAGCTTGGAGGATGAGGAAGAGGCAGGTGCAAAGACAGGAATCAGACTTAGCAGCTTCACCAGTGAGCCACCCTGACAGCTTTTCTGCTGACAGCTTGCAAGCCCCTCCACACTCCCAGAACAAGGCGTCTGATGCATATTACAGAGCAGAGAGCAAGGCAGAAATAGAAAGGGTCCCTTGGGGCTCACCATAGATAGAGGGAGAGGCTGGACACAGAGGGAAAGGAGTAAAGTGGGAGGTGCAAGCCAGTCCCAGCAATTGCTTCACCTAGGTGAAGCATATCTCAGAGGTCTCCATATGTTCTCTGTTCTGTTTCCTTGATAAAGAAACTAATTGCAAGTTAAATGGGGTTTCCCTCTCTTTCTCTGAGCTGTGAATGAGCTGTTCTTGCGTGTTCAGACCCAGAGACCTCCCCCCTAAATAAACACACATTTGACTCAAATTTTAGTTTTGGTTTTTGGCAGAATTTAGGCCACAACTTTATTGATTACAGAAAGTGAGTGGTTGCATAGGCTCTGGTTTGACTACCTTGCAGGTAGTGCTGACTCAGAGCTCTACCATAGGTCAGCCAAGGGTGAACACCTGAGGTAGGTGGAAAGCCCGGGAAAAGACTACGTCCACTCCCCAGATGCTCCCCTGGACTCAGGCATGGGCGCAACCCCCTCTCGGGGGTTGACCAAACCAAGTTGAATCCCTGGATTCCTTTAATGGAATACCCTTCACCTAGGGATGGCGAGAGCGTTCTCCCATCCCTATCACCTGAACCAGAGCCTATCCGCAACCTTACAAGTTGTGACAATTTGCTACGCAGCAGGCAAAACCCAAATGGCAACAGCCAATCAGCCAAGTGGGGGAAATTCCTGCCGTGCCCAACGACAGACAACACACGACGGCATAGCAAGGTCAATCGCAAAAGGCCCTAAATATAGGGAGAGGTGGGCTGGTGTTCCAATGCATGAGCCGAAAGAGGAAGCTCTGGGTCACATGCATAGGTATATATAGGTCCCTTGGTCCATTTAAACAGCTCTTCATTGGCCAGATTAAACCTAGCAATGAGAGACCTACCCATCGGGTGTTGTGGCTGTCCAATATACCCACACACAACCAGGAGGTCAATCTTCAGGTCTCACCACAACACATGCCCTCTTTTAGGGAGGACACGCTTTATCAACTCCCTGACATTTAGGAACGCATACAGAGTCAGAACCTAGCTCAGGATTGCCAGCTGAGAAGGGCCATAGCTCAGCGACAGGGCATCTTCTCTACATGCAAAGGTGCCAGGTTCAATCCACAGTGGCTGGCTGGCAGGCAATGTCTCCTGTCCCAAATCCAGTATAGACCATGCTGTGCTTGATGAACCAATGGGCTCTGTATAATGCAGCTTGCTGTGTTCCTATGTCTTTACTGATTGTCAGTAGTTCTCCAAATTTTCAGACAGGATTCCCCTAGCTGGATATAATGATGATGATGATGATAAAGTGATAAAACATCAAACATTAAAAACCTCCCTAAACAGGGCTGCCTTCAGATGTCTTCTAAAAGTCAGATGGTTGTTTATTTCCTTGACATCTGATGGGAGGGTGTTCCACAGGGCGGGCGCCACTACTGAGAAGGCCCTCTTCCTGGTTCCTTGTAGCTTCACTTCTCACAGTGAGTGGACCTCAGTGTCTGGGCTGAATGATGGGGGTGGAGATGCTCCTTTAGGTATACGCCTTCAGGTATATGTTAGGGACTGATGTAAATCCTGTACTCCACCACTAAGCTATGGCTCCTCCACCTCAGGTGCTTCATTTGGTACAGATGCAAGTCAAGTGGTCTGTTTTTGGACACAAAATCCCACACCATTGGTTATGCTGGTTAGGGCTGATGGAAGTTGGAGTCCAATGACATCTGGACAGTCACAGGTTTCCTGTTCCTGTTCTTCAGAAGGACATAACACTGTCTTAACTGCAACGTGAACGGCTTGCAGCCCCTACTTACATCGGGAACAGGGTTGCATCAGGGCTGCATTGTGCTTTTAAAACTCCCCGTATTTAGCTTAGCAACACTTTTAGAAACTGGGCCTCGGAAGAAAAGCCTTTTTATGTGCTCCCTAATGGCCAGAGAATGTAATACCTGCAGAGCTGGAAATGTGCTGAAGTATATTCCTGAAAAAGAAAGCATTTTACTAGCTGGCATCACATGATTCAATGTGTGCAGTAATGCTCTGTTGCACAGAAACATATTGTATATGCACATGTAAGCATGTGTTACATAGAAGGAAAAAATGTGAAATAGGCAGCAGTAACAAGATGCAATCATTCAGTAAAGTGATTTTCTTGGAACACCCTTTTACTTCCTCAGAGAACTCCTTATTTCCCCACCCATGCCAGATTACAGTCCTGCAGTATTAAGAGCTATTTTCTGCACATCTGTAGATGTAATCATGCTGTGTGCATCGCAGAGAACTGAAACTGTATTCCATGAACTCAGCACTGTGTACTTACTATATGCTCTGTACTGTTCAGTTCCTTTTTATTATCTAAGTCTTTTCCGCGCTCTCTCTTTTAAATGTGTGGATTTATTGCGAGTACTCTCATTCCCCTTGCTAATTTATTTGCCCCTCACAAACGGAAGCTAAAGGTGGGCCCTTCACCAGCCATTTCAGGATCCAGCCATTTCAAAGTCTCACCTTGCTCTATCCTTTGAGGGCCAGACTTCCCACCAAATTGTATTCAGTTTATTGTGTATAAGTGCAAATCTGTGAATTTGATGTTACAGTGGTACCTCAGTGTGGTGGGATAGTGTGCTGCTTGTGCGTAAAAGCTTGATCCCTCTGGGGTTTGGCTGGTCATCCAAACCGATGCACTAACGGAGCCCCCAAAGCATGACTCCGTCAGTCGCTGGTAGAATCTGACAGTGGGCGTCTACGGAATTTACGCCAACATAAAAGCTCTTTGACAGACATGCGCTTTCGAGACTCTCTGCGTGACAGTTTCCGGCGAAGGGTGGGCGTTCCCAACGGGGGTCCCGTTACCTCTCCACTACTCTCACTGGAAGCATCCCAGAGCCTCCCCTCCGCTGTGACTCCTGCACTCCCCCTGCTGGTTCCCTCTTCTACTGCAGATTCTCTCCTATTCTCCTGTAGCCTGTCCACTACCTGTCTCTCCGATGGCAGTTCCCTGACATCCACCTCCCCCCCAGGGCCCCCTTCACCCCCTCCCGCCTCCTCTCCCACTGGCGGTGAGGGCGGAAAGCCCCTGAAGGAACTCTCCTCGTCGTCCGAGGATTCTAACACTTCCAGCCACGGCGTACCGTCTCTCTCCCCGTCTTCCTCTTCTTCGTCGGAGTCGGCTTCTTCACCCACCCCTGACTCTGGGAACCCTTCAAACTCTCCTTCCTCATCGGTGGTCCCAAAGTGTTCCCTTCTAAATCGAGCCACGGGTTGCGGTTTTCTTGGGAAACGCTGATGAAATGTTTCTATTAAAACCTCGTCATTGACTACCTCTGCTGGTACCCAAGTGTTTTCCGACTCTGCTTCCCCCTCCCATTCTACCAGATATTCCACCTGATTCCCCTTCCACCTGGAATCAATGATTCCTGCCACGTTCATGTCGCGCTCTCTCTCTTCTATCACGGGCGTTTGGGTGGCCTCTCTCTCACGCTCCCCCCACTCGCGTCCCTCTCGGTACGGCGACAGTAATGACCTGTGAAATACTGGGTGTAATTTCATGTGACTGGGCAGCCTGAGTTTGAATGCCACTGGGTTGACCTGCTGTATGACCTCAAAGGGTCCCAATCTTTTGGGCCTCAATTTCTTACTCCCGCCCTTGAACGGTAGCCCTTGGGTGGACAACCACACCCGGTCCCCCACCCTTATAGTTTCACCTTCCCTCCTATTTCTGTCTGCTTGCTTCTTATATTCTTCCTTGGCTTTCTCTAAGTTAAGTTGAAGCTGACGGTGGATCGCCTCCATCTCTTCAAAAAAATATTCCGCCGCCGGCACGCTCCACCTCTCCCCTCCCTCTCCTGGGAATGCCCGGGGGTGACACCCATAATTTGCCAGGAAGGGACTCATCCCTGTGGACACGTTCTCCGCGTTGTTGTAGGCAAATTCTGCTAGAGGTAACTTATCCACCCAATCATTTTCTCTGTCTTTTACATAACACCTCAGGTATTGTTGTAAAACCCCATTTGCCCTTTCCGCTTGCCCATTGGTTTCTGGGTGCCGGGCAGTTGAGAAATTGAGTTCTACGTGCAGTAAGCTCATAAGTTTCCTCCAGAACCTGGAAGTAAATTGTTTCCCTCTGTCGCTCAAAACCCTCAAGGGGGCGCCATGCAACTTGAAAATATGTTCTACAAACAACTTGGCGGTTTCCTCCGCTGTGACTGCATGTGAACAAGCTATAAAATGACACATCTTGGTTAATTGATCTACCACCACCATGACAGCTGTTTTGCCTTTGGATTTTGGCAGGTCCGTCATAAAATCTATGGATACTGCCTCCCATGGCCTTTCGGGCGTGGGTAAGGGTTGTAATAGCCCCGCTGGCGCCACCCTCTCTCCTTTCGCTCGCTGGCACCTGTCGCAACCCCTGACATATTCCCGTACGTCCTCCCTCACCTTGGGCCACCAAAACTCCCTGGTAACCAACCACATGGTTTTGTGCTGTCCAAAATGTCCCGCTGTGGGGCTGTCATGCAACTGCTTGAGTACTCTGCCCCTCAGTTCCCCGTCGGGTATGTACAGTGCCCCTTTGTAATACAACGCCCCGTTCTTTTCTTCGAACCCCCCTGTGTTCTCCTCTGTCCTCCGGAGCTCTCTGAGTTTCTCTTGGGCGTATTCATCGTTCTCCGTACCCTCTATCAGTTCCCTCTGCCCCACCAATGCCGCCCCACACACCCAGCGGTCTTCAGGGATTACATGCCTTGCCTCAGGCGCTCCCTCCCCCTCTAAGTACTCAGGTTTCCTGGAAAGAGCGTCCGCCCTCACGTTCTCGGAGCCGGGCACGTAACGAATCTCAAAGTGGAATTTGGAGAACTCCTGGGCCCATCTCACTTGTCTCTGGTTCAGCACTCGGGCTGTTCTCCAGTATTCCAGATTTTTGTGGTCAGTTCGGACTTGAACCTTGTGCTGCGCCCCAATCAGCAAGTGCCGCCATTTCCGGAATGCTTCATGAATGGCGAGCAGTTCTCGGTCGTACACTGTGTAGTTCCTCTCTGATTTGTTCAACTTCCGCGAGAAGAATGCACACGGTCTCCATTCAGACGTATCTTTTCCCGGCTGGAGAAGAACGGCCCCCACCGCTCGGTCTGACGCGTCAGTCTCCACTCTCATTGGTTGTTGTAGATCCACGTGCAAGAGTTGCTCTTCCGACGCAAACGCCTGCTTTAAGCGTTCGAACGCTTGTTGCGCTTCTCCCGTCCAAACAAATTTCTTTTTGCTACTAAGACAATCCGTGATGGGCGCTGTTAAATGGGCAAAGTTTTTGATGAACTTCCTATAGAAGTTTCCGAAGCCCAGGAACCTTTGCACGTCCTTCTTGGTCTTTGGTGTTTTCCATTCCAGTACCGCTTGAACCTTGCTGGGATCCATGGCCAATCCCTTGTCAGACAACCGGTACCCCAGGAATTCCACCTCCTTGGTATGAAACTGACACTTCTCCAGTTTCACCCACAGCCGGTTTTCTCGCAGCTTGCTCAGTACCTCTCTTACATCTCGCACATGCTGCTCCTCATTGTCTGAGTACACCAGAACGTCATCTAAGAACGCTACGCAGTTCTTGTAGAGCAGTGGCCCCAGGACGTGATTCATGAATGATTGAAAACAGGCGGAGCCCCCTTGTAATCCGAAAGGCATAACGGTGTACTCAAAGGCCCCCAAGGGGGTGAACATAGTGGTCTTCCACTCATCCCCCTTTCTCACACGTATCAAGTTATATGCCCCCCTAAGGTCCAGCTTGGTAAAAATTTTCCCTTTTCTCACCCGTGTTAGAATGTCATCAATTCTGGGCATAGGGAAAGTCACTGGTTCTGACACTGCATTTAGGGCCCTGAAATCACATACAAGCCTGGGCTTGCCTGTGTTTTTTTTGTCCACAAAGAACACTGGGCTGCCCCCCACCGCTCGTGACTCTCTGATGAAACCTCGCTTGAGATTCTTGTCAATGAACTCCCTTAACTCCTGCATCTCACTGTCTGACATTGCATACAGCTTGCCCACTGGCAATTGTGCTCCTGGGAGTAAGGTAATTTGACAATCAAAGGGTCTGTGCGGGGGCAGTTTATCTGCTTCTTTTTCGCTGAATACGTCAAGCAAGTCAGCGTATTGTGGTGGCACCCTCCCTTTGTCCATCACTTCCATCCCTGCTAGAGTGCCCCTGGCGCCTGCCTGAGCCTCTCCCTCCTTGCAGTGTTCTAGGCAATGTGCTGATCCAAAGGAAACCACTCTCTGATGCCAGCCTACTAGCGGATCGTGTAGCGCCAGCCAGCTCATACCCAAGATAATAGGAGCTCCTCCCAAGGTGGCTACGTTAAACGCTATCAGTTCGGTGTGTCGTGCCACCCTCATTATCATTGGTACAGTCTGTTGGCTCACTTCTCCTCCCAACAGCTCCCTCCCATCAATCGTGGTAACCTGCAAAGGCTTACTCAATGGGATAGTCTGTATTTGGTGTGCAGCTGCAAACTCTTTGCTCATGAAATTACATGAGCTACCTGAATCCAATAGCGCCTTTATCTTCAGTGGGTGTCCGTTTGCCAGTTCCAGCAACACCTCTATCACAAGCGCTGGTCTTGGAGGTTCCGGCGTGGGCACATTCATTACTCCCTGGCCTGGCTGCTGTGCCCTGATGTTGGCAACCAGGCGTTGGCTTTTACTGGCTCCGTGATTTCTTCTTCCTCCTTCCCCCCAACAGTTCCCGCCATCCCTTGCCATTCCTTCCTTTGCGGACAGACTCTGGCAAAGTGACCTGGCTGTTGGCAGAGATAGCATCTCTTGCCGCTCTTTCCCTCCTTCTTCCGCCCTTCACTGGTGTTTGAAACTGCGCGCGCGCGCGCTGTTCCAAGTTCCATCGGCTCTGCTGGCGGGAAAGGCTGCTCCGGAATCTCTGGAATGCGGAAGTCCTTCCAACGTTCCCCCTTTCCTTCCCGCTTTTCCATAGCTCTAGCTTCCTGGCGTGCCCCAATGGACAGCGCTGATTTAGTCAGCTGATCCATAGACTCCGCCCTAGGCGCCCGGGAAAGTTCATCTTTCACTGCCGGAGAGAGACCTTCTTCAAACAGCATTTGAATAGGTTCACTAGCAAGGTCCCACCCAAGTCTATGAATCAGCATGGTGAACTCAGTCCAGTACTCACGTACAGATCGGCTCCCCTGTTTACACGCCATTAACTGCCTGCGCACCACTCCCTGCTCGATCTCGCTGGAAAACATCAAGTCCATGGCGCGGAAAAACTTCATTGTGTCCTTTAAGATTTCATTATTGGCTGCCATCAGGGGCCGAACCCAGTCCCTCGCCCCTCCCTCTAGATGGCCAATCACGTACGCCACTCTAGAGTTCTCGTCGGGGAAGTCATCAAACAGTAGATTGAGTGCATATTGCATCTCTGTCCTAAAGGCTTGATAGTTCCGGGGATCCCCCCCAAATTTCTGCACCAGTCCAGGCACCCGTCTGGCAAGTGGGGTGGTCTTCCCCTTATCTGCATCTTGAGCCCTCCTCTCCTCGAGCCTCGCCGTTTGCAGTGCCAGCTGGACCTCCAACGCCCTGTACCTTTGTTCCAGGCTTGGATCTGCGCCAGCTCCCGCTCCTGCTCCTCCGGTTCCGGATGGTTCGCTCATGATGCCTTCTGCTTGCACAAGCTGCTTTCAAAGACTGTCAGATTGCTGTGGTGGGATAGTGTGCTGCTTGTGCGTAAAAGCTTGATCCCTCTGGGGTTTGGCTGGTCATCCAAACCGATGCACTAACGGAGCCCCCAAAGCATGACTCCGTCAGTCGCTGGTAGAATCTGACAGTGGGCGTCTACGGAATTTACGCCAACATAAAAGCTCTTTGACAGACATGCGCTTTCGAGACTCTCTGCGTGACAGTTTCCGGCGAAGGGTGGGCGTTCCCAACGGGGGTCCCGTTACCTCTCCACTACTCTCACTGGAAGCATCCCAGAGCCTCCCCTCCGCTGTGACTCCTGCACTCCCCCTGCTGGTTCCCTCTTCTACTGCAGATTCTCTCCTATTCTCCTGTAGCCTGTCCACTACCTGTCTCTCCGATGGCAGTTCCCTGACACTCAGGTTACAGACGCTTCAGGATGAGAACAGAAATCGCACAGCGGCAGCAGGAGGCCCTATTAGCTAAAGTGGTACTTCAGATTAAGAACAGTTTCAGGTTAAGAACGGACTTCCAGAATGAATTAAGTTCTTAACCAGAGGTACCACTGTATTTTATTGGGAACAGTGGGTGAGGGGAGGAAAAACTCCAAAGACTACAATTCTGGGGAATGAAATGAAAGGTGCCTGGGAAACACATGAAGATTGGTAGTTGACAGCAAGGGACAAAAGCAAGATGAAATGAAAGGTGACAAGATGGGACATCTTCTCTGGTAGATGGTTCTCTAATAGCCAAGTTTCACAAAAGCTCCGGCAATGTGTTCCTGGAATAACATCACACTCATGTATAAGTACATGATTTGCATGCATTAGCATTGAGCTTGGATACCCCCCCCCCACATGATTATTATTATAACAACAACAACAACAACAACAACAATACTAACCAAATCAGAGCCTGCAATAAACCCAGATGCCAACTTTGCTGCCACATACACCCGGACAACACCATTACTGGCCCCAACAACATCACACATACCATCTCGGGACTATTTAATTGCTCATCGTCCAACATTGTGTATGCCATAAAATGCCAACAGTGTCCTTCAGCTCTCTATATTGGACAAACAGGCCAGACCTTACGCCAAAGAATAAACAGACATAAATCGGACATCAGGAATCACAAGACAGAGAAACCAGTAGGAGAACACTTCAATCTCCCAGGACATTCTATACAAGATCTCAAAGTAGCTGTTTTACTACAAAGGAATTTCAGAAATAGACTGGAAAGAGAAGCTGCTGAATTACAACTTATCACCAAACTTAAAACCATGGAGAAACCTGGTCTGAACAAAGACCTTGGATTCTTATCTCATTATACATGACAAAGCCATTTTTCACCTTTTCACCCCTTGCTTTTTCCTGTAAGACCTATTGCAGTCGTTAAGAGTCGTCAACAGGCTCATCACAGCTATCTGCCAATCACCCATTCCCACCACCCTTCTGAGTAATACCCCTCCCCACCTTCTCACTATATAGAAGGGTCTGGAAACTTCTGTTTCAGTGTATCTGAAGAAGTGTGCATGCACACGAAAGCTCATACCAAGAACTGACTTAGTTGGTCTTTAAGGTGCTACTGGAAGGAATTTGTTTTGTTTTGACTATGGCAGACCAACACGGCTACCTATCTGTAACTGGAACTAACCAAATCATCACCATTCAGGACGAGCTCCTGCGGGTGTTAATTGGGCTACTGAGGCAACCCATATATTCTGCTGAGATTTTAACCTTAGATTTTGGTGTTGTTGTTTCTGCCAGGCAGCAGGCTTGAAAAGCTGCAATGGAATGAGAAATGATGGCCTTTGGTGATTAATAGCACAGTCCTCTGCATGCCTATGCAGACATCAGTCCTATTGAATTCAATAGGCCTACTCTGGGGTAAATGGATCGAGGACCGCAGGCTGAAATTATGCTTTTTTTCTGGTTCACAGCAGAGGAAACCTTTCTCCCCCCTAATGGAATTGTGATTATAGAACATATTAATATTACAAAAGGTTTAAGTCCATTAAGCTTCCAGGCTTGCAGCCTTTCTTGCCTAATGAATGGTGCCTGTGAGAGGTGGTACCCGAAAGTGACAATGGAAAGCGAAGTTGGCTATTATTTCTCAAGCCTCCAACAGCTACTGTATTGCTGTCAGAGTCATGTCGCTGTGCTCACGGTGCCTATTTTAACATTCCTCAGACATGCTGGCATAAAATACAAAGATGATCCAATTACATTTCCTGCAACTGCATCTTATTTTACTAATGCTTACAAATTAATGGTGTCTGCCACTGCCCCCCCCAACACAAGAGGGAGCAGAGATAGCATTTTAAATCCCATGAATTTTATAGTATGCATTACTTAAATACAGAAAACAACCCTAACCGTAAACAGTTGACATGCCTCTCATAATCTCTGTCTAGTCAATAGGAAAATGTAACTACATGGGGCAATGCAAAAGAAATTCCACTGTATACTCATTTATTAGGAGAAGCATTATTTATTCCTAGCAATTTACTGTTAGTAATTTATTTCTGTAGAGCCATTAATTCACAAACTTCTAAGTGCTTAGTCAAATCTGGAGTTCTCGCAACGTATCTCCCCAAATCACTCTCTCTCTCTGTGTGTGTGTGTGTGTGTGTGTGTGTGTGTTTGTACCAAAGTCCCATAACCCTTAGTTGAATTCAAGATCCAAATCATCTAGCCCTCATTCCCTGACCCAGCAGGAGAGATCTGTCATTGTGGGCTTCTTCTTCTATGCAAGAAAAAGAAGAAGAAGAGGAGGAGGAGGAGTTTGGATTTGATATCCTGCTTTATCACTACCCGAATGAGTCTCAAAGCGGCTCACCTTCTCCTTTCCCTTCCTCCCCCACAACAAACACTCTGTGAGGTGAGTGGGGCTGAGAGACTTCAAAGAAGTGTGACTAGCCCAAGGTCACCCAGCAGCTGCATGCGGAGGAGCAGGGAATCGAACCCAGTTCACCAGATTACGAGTCCACCACTCTTAACCACCACACCACACTGGCTCTCTTGATCATCACTTGACCATACATGGTCCCTACCAGGGCTCTTTTTCAGCAAAAACTCAGCTACGGCACCTCTCATGTGGGCACCATTGCCATTATAAGACAACAAGAGAGGTGCTCTTCATGAATACTGGCAGATCTTTTTCTAGAAAAATAGCACTTTTGGCAGGGTTCCCCAGACACACATCCAGAGCCTACTCTCTAACAGCTTAAATGCACCATACAAGCGTTGAGTGAACCCATCTAGGTCAACTAAGTGAAGCCATTGAAATTAATGGAATTAATTTAGATGTGTTCACTGATTTCAGTAGGTCTGCTGTGAGTAATACCACACCTGGCTTCCCGACGGCACACGCCACTGCTAGTTTCCTAGAGGGAGCACTGGGGAGTGCAGTGGCAGGTGCAGTGGCATAGCCAATCCAATGCTCTGGATTGAGCAGCATTGAGCTCTTTGATGCCTTCCCCTGCAACTTTTGATTACTCTCAGTAACATGTGGCATTGGGAAGCCAGGGGAGCATCGCTGCTCTGCTTGTACTGCATGGCTGGCTGCTACTGCAAAGCAGGAGCTAAAGAAAGGTAATAAGGAAATGGGCAGAATGCTAGAGTGTGTGTCTCTATCCCTAGCTCTCTAAAAGCGTGACTTAACTTATCTATTTAGATATTTGGAATCCATTCTTACAAATATTGATAGGTTAAGATCTGGTGAATTACGATAAAAAGAAAGGGAAAGGACCCCCGGATGGTTAAGTCCAGGCCAAGGTGACTATGGGGTTGCGGTGCTCATCTCGCTTTCAGGCCGAGGGAGCCTGTGTTTGTCCACAGACAACTTTCTAGATCATGTGGCCAGCATGACTAAACCACTTCCGGCACAACAGGACACCATGACGGAAGCCAGAGCGCATGGAAACACATTTACCTTCCCGCTGCAGCAGTACCTATTTATCTACTTGCACTGCCGTGCTTTTGAACTGCTAGGTTGGCAGAAGCTGGGACAGAGCAATGGGAGCTCACCCTGTCCCGGGGATTCGAACCACCAACCTTCCAATTGGCAAACCCAAGTGGCTCAGTGGTTTAGACCACAGCACCACCCAACTTTGCAAAGTATACAGTTTTGGGGGTTTTTTTCTGTGCCCCCCCTTTACTTTTCCTTCCACACGGGTGCTATTTCTCTTTTTATCTTTCTCTTTTATTTATGTCTCACCACGTTTAGTGTGCATATAATAATTTTTAACTTTCAATAAAGGAGGAAATAAAAACTTATCTATTTCCAGTCTGGGTCACTTTTGCATGTGCCCACTGAAAAGTCTATTCCATTCTGTTTCTGCATTAATCTGTGGGTTTAAAGGGAGGGAAATCCACATAATTATCTCTTTTCTCAAACTGCATCAGAAAATTCAGGATGGTTGAAAGACACTGAATAACTAAGTTCTGGTCGGCACATTAGTCTGGACAGTTTGTGTCAGGCCACTCTATCAGAATTCATGAAGATCAACTTTACTCAAGCATCCCTAGAAAAGAAATTTGAAGTGACAATGGCTAACACAACAAAATCCCTCTCCCACCCAAATTGCCTGCTTTGAAATAGGGCAAGCCAGTTCTGGAGCAGCTGCGGCCTTGAAATGGCAGTCAGATCTCTCTGTCACTGTTTAAACTCAGCTCCCGCTTGTCAGATTGTCTGCTTCCTCTTTGACCTGGACTAAAGCTGTGACATGCATTAGAAATATACATAACAACCATTCCTAAAGCCTCTTTTAAAGCCTCTTTTGCCTTAGATTTCCATGGATACGGGGAGAGGGACTATCAAGAAGGCCTCCCAGCCTTGGAACACAACAACAGGGCCCAGAAACAGCCAATTATATGGGTTGCTAGGAGGTGGGAAATACTCTTTAACCCAAAAACATCTGGGAGGCTACCCGTAATGCCAGCTATAAGGGAAGGGCTCAGAGGATGCAACGAACATCTTGCTCTCAGCGATTTTCTCTGCTTAGTTATATCTATGAACCGCCGTTTGTTGAAGGACCCAACCCTTCTTCCTAAGTTGCAGTTCTATCCCTTTTAACATATTTTGGCATTAAGTGGTACATTTAATTTAATGAAGATGTTGATGTCAGAAAAAGAATCATTTTGGGTCATCCCCAAAGGGTATAAGTACCACTGTCAAACAGTAAAGGTAAAGGTAAAGGACCCCTGGATGGTTAAGTCCAGTCAAAGGCGATTATGGGGCTGTGGTGCTCTCAGGCCGAGGGAGCCGGCGTTTGTCCACAGACAGCTTTCTGGGTTATGTGGCTGGCATGACTAAACCACTTCTGGCTGTGACGGGAACCAGAGCACACGGAAATGCAGTTTACCTTCCCACCACAGCAGTACCTTTTTATCTACTTGCACTGGCGTGCTTTCAAACTGCTAGGTTGGCAGGAGCTGGGACAGAGCAACGGGAGCTCACTCTGTCGTGGGGATTCAAACCGCTGACCTTCTGATCGGCAAGCCCAAGAGGCTCAGTGGTTTAGACCACAGCGCCACCTGCATCCCTACTGTTCAACAGTAAGAGCTGTTCAGCATTGGAACAGTCTCCCCCAGCAGGTAGTGGACTCTCCTTCCTTGGAGGTTTTTAAGCAGAGGTTGGAGGGCCATCTGTAATTGTTACCTTAGCTGAGATTCCTGCATTGCAGGGGGTTTCTGCTCATACAATGAGACTTCCCCTTCTTCTCCCAGCGCACCCCCCACTCAGCCAAAAAAAATTGCTTTGAAGGGTTTCCCAACCACCTAGAAAAGATTTGAGAGTGTGCAGGTGTGTGCACACACATGCAGGGGATGTTAAAGTTCTGTTGTGCAACTGGATTTTGCTCCCCATATGATACCATTGCATTGGATACAACTTCCTGTATTTCTCCTTTTTCCTTGAGTCACTAACATTCACTAAGCTACACACTTTGCCTTTCTGTATTCCTCTGAAATGTTGTTCTGTCTCTACAGGAATGATGGAAGAAGGCCTTCAAGCTGTACCTCCATCCCAGCCTGGAAGGGTATCAAAATGGGATGGACTCAGTAGGAGCATTTGGAAATCCTAGCTACGTTGTCTTCATCTGCCTCTGTTTTATTTAGATGACTAAATATTACCCCATTAGCGTACTATAACCGTTGCTCATTTTCCTCTCAGGCATTCTATATATCATATATACCGCATTACTTAATTACCGTCTTTCGCACTTACACACCGATCTGTCCATTGGCTTTTAGATCACATTCTTAATTGCAATAAGCAAAGTAGCTTTTTGTTATGGCACATGGAAAGGGTTGGTCAGCTGCCCACTGTTGGCATTAGAGCACACAGAGGGCTGGCCAATGATTTCTCTCTCCTCTCTCTCTCTCTCTCTCTCTCTCTCTCTCTCTCCTTTGATGATCAATTACCACCAGAATAGGTTTCTAATGGCCACACTATTAGAGAGTAATAGACTTGGCTATAATAGTTCCTGTTCACAATATTTCTCAAACTAGACACTGAACAAACCCCACGCCAGCAAATGTTTGGAATGTTTGCCTCATGGCCAGGTATTTAAAAGGCAATATTCTCTCACACACTCACAGCAGGCCTGACCCTACCCTTTGGCAGAATGAAGCAGCTGCCTCAGGCGGCAGATGCTGGGGGCAGTACCTTCTGAGCTGGGCTTTGACCTCCAGTGCAGTGGAAGATGTTCTCCCATCACCAGTCAGTCTGTCAGCCTGGTTGGATTCTGCGCATCTCATCCCCTTGCCTCAGACAGCAAAATGGCTTGGACGACAAAGACTGCTTGGAGTCTAGAGAAGGAAGTGTCCTGAAAAACATATGCAAGGAGAGAGGAAATGGACTTGGACCTTCCTATGTATACACACTTATATGTGAACCCTGGGACAGAGGTCGCCTTGCCAGATGGAGGAACTCACGCTGAAAAGTGAACAATGCATAAAAAGGTATCATCTAAAGCCATAGGCCGCCACAATATAAATACAGCAAACAATTGTTTTGGCATACTCAGCAAGCAAATAGATTTACAAAAGCAAACATTCAAAAATGATACTTTCTCCTGCAGTGTAAACTACGCATTGCCCTTCTAGAGGAGGCTATATAGGTGCTAAGAAATATGTCAAAAGTAGAATTACATTCTGGACCCACATACAAAATTTTGTTCTGATGATCTCAGTGGTGTTTAAAAATAAGGTCATGAACAACATTGTAAACACACATGAAATACTGAGGAAACAAGTTGAATTAAATATTTCTCAGGTTTTTATTGTGCAATTTCAATTCATTTAACTAATGCTTCCCAGGAAACAGTCTGAAGTGATTTACTAAAAGATAAAGAACCAGCTTCTTTTAAAACTGCTGCTTTTTCTTAACGGTTGGTTGGTTGGTTGGTTGGTTGGTTGGTTTTTAGGCTGCATTTTCTTGGTTTTTAGGTTGCCTTTTTAGGCTATATCTGTATCTTGGGGGGGGCGGGGCGGGGGCGTTGTTTTGTTTTTGCTTACTGTGTTGATTTTGTTTGATCCGCTTTGTGTATGTTGCGGAAAAGGCAGGCTATAAATTCATTGATAATAAATAAGTAAATGCTGATAGGCCTCACTTTACTCAACCCTCAGCCTGCTAATAATCATTAGAACAGCCATCAGGAGATCTTGCCAAAATATTGTGAGATCTTACAAAGCACACAAGATCTCACCAGAAACTGTGGCTGCTGCTGCTGCTGCCGCCACCTCTCTGCCAGTGGCAGAGGGGCAGCCAGGGCAGCTGTGGGGGTGCCAGCTCTTGGAATTCTGCCACCTGAGGCCACTGCCTCAGCCTGCCTCATGGGCAGGCCGGCCTTGTCCGAGAGATTAAGTAGCATTCACGTGGCAATTTAGTGTGTGAGTAATTTGGCTGGCGTGGGATTGGAACTGTAGGCTTACAGTTTCTCCTTATTTATTTTTTTATATCATCAGAGCCCTATATATATTCTTTAGTAGAGAACAGGAGGTAGATTGATGTAGGATCTCCCTTACACATGATTCCATATGTCATTCCTGCCCCCTAAGGAGAAAAGACATACATTCTAAAGAGAATTTGCTCTATCCTGCTTGAATCTCTAATTCACATGAGAGTCAAACACTCAATTCTGTACCTACAAACAAAGAAAGGAAGTGTAAAGGACCTGCATGATCTTTATTATCACCTAGAATATACGACTGTAATAACTCAATTTGCATGACATAGGAAATATGGTTAGGCTCTTGACCACAGCCACGGATGAGGATTCTTTCCAGTAACCCATTGCAAATGAACCTGACAAGTACCAAAATAGGATAAGAAGTAGTATTATTTTACCATCTGTCCTTCCAGAGTTCTCCAGCCACAATATACCAGATCATCTGGCACTTAAAAGTAAACCAAATAATTGTGACATATGGGCAGAGATTTCTTTTCAATGCCTTGTTCAGCAAGTGGGGTAGGGGTGGGGAGTGGAGTGGAGTGGATATTATTAATGCACAGAAGTGTGTGTTTTAATGCCTTTGTAAGTGACCGGGCAAGTAATTTGTTGCTTTCTCATGCTTTCCCTTAGTCTATAAATACTGTCATGCACCAGACCCTAAATCGATGTTTGTAGGAGCTGTGTTACGCTAAGGATGCCCTGACTGACATCCTTTGAAAGAGTCTTTCACTGATCATGTAATGTTTAAATTCTGGAAGAGGTCTCCTTGTTCTGTCTACTTTGTTGTTGTTTAGTCGCTTAGTCGTGTCTGACTTTTCATGACCCCATGGACCAGAGCACGCCAGGCACTTCTGTCTTCCACTGCCTCCCGCAGTTTGGTCAAACCCATGCTGGTAGCTTCGAGAACACTGTCCAACCATCTCGTTCTCTGTTGTCCCCTTCTCCTTGTGCCCCCCATCTTTCCCAACATCAGGGTCTTTTCCAGGGAGTTTTCTCTTCTCATGAGGTGGCCAAAGTATTGGAGGCTCAGCTTCAGGATCTGTCCTTCCAGTGAGCACTCAGGGCTGATTTCCTTAAGAAATAACTACTGTCTACTTTAGGCAAGTGCATTTTGTCTTCAGAGCCTGGTGAGAAGAAAATGAAGCTTTTTTTTAAAAAAAGTGGAAATGCACCACCACTTCCCAACCTTATAGCAGAAGTGGGGAACTGTATCTTCCCAATTCCTTAGTTGCTTCCAGTTACCAAGAGGATGAGGGCGAGGTGGTGGGGAAAAGGGTTGCAGTGCTACTCCTTCTTTTCATGCCAAAATTGGAACCTTAAGAATACTGGCCATATCACCAGCATCAACCATTCAGTATGTCAGGGAAGTACATCATTCAGGCAGGGCACCCAAAATGTATGAACACTCTGCACTCTATAATCTGATGAGCAATGCGGGGACAAGGTGTCAAGTGTAATCACATTTGTATTCAGATGCTGTTGAGAGCAGACACTGATATATGATCCATCAACCACCGCCAGTTTTTCTGGCTCCTCTATATACATATGAATGGGTGGATGAATAGATAAACAGACAGTGAAATTATGTTGGAAACGACATGGCACTAAGCCCATAACATATCTTAGACTCATTAAAATATGGCACAAATGTATCTCTTTCCCAGAGCAGATCTCGGAGAGCATTCTGTTTTACAACATGGAGATCAATGAAAAGAGGACAATTTCTATTAAATATGCAGTTTCAGAGGCTGCTCCTTTAATTTCGCAGCTCACCAATCCTTATCAGCCACAACCAAAATCCCAAAGCGGAGAGGTTCACAATGATTTCATTCGAACATCACAGAATCAGAATGTTATTTTTAAAATAATGTCTCGTTAGCAAATATATTGACTCCTAGAATTTAGTACTGTGCCTTAGTTAAGTATCAAACTGAAGGAACAGAAACTTAAAAGAAAACACGGCTGCCTGGGGAAACAATGATCGAGAAATCCTGAATATTTCTCTGGATAGAATATGTCTCTGGGTAGAAATATTTTAAAAGGCATTTTTAATAAAAGGGCATGTCTGAAGCACTTTGCGATAGCTGGGTGGTCGGGCTAAATGCCTAGCTGAGAAGCTGTCTCTTTTTTAAGGTACAGGTATGTATAATGCAACTGCTCAAACCTGATTTTTTTACATCCTGTCTTTACTATTCATGGGATAGTTATCAAAAAGGACCTCAGTCTTAAAGTTGTTGCTGGCATCCATCCGTCTCAGGAGACAATGGAGTGTGCCTCTAGGGGTGAAGTCAAAACTCAGACTGACCTCCCCGAGGAGCATCCCTTGACAGTGTGTATGGAGGTCCTGGGCTGCCCAGATGACAAGCTTCGCTGATGTGGTCCAAAGGTAAAGCAGAGCACCAGTTTGGCTGCAGGTGTTGCTGGAAGGAAGCTACAAGGCACCATCTTAGGGCCTCCACCCTAGATCTGTACAGGGTTTACTTCTTAGCCTTTTCTTCTCCCAAAGATACCCCACAAGGCAGTGGAGGTTTAGGATCAGAATTATCTTTCTCCTAGATGGACTGCCTTCCCAAGTTGCCTTCCCATCAGCCTGTCAGTTCCCTCTACAGCCCATGCGGAAACCACCTCCTTGACCGTTGGACCCACGATTGGTCTATTTTGCTTATCAGTGCCCCATGCCATCATGAGCACAAACCATCATGAATGCTCAATAAAAAGGATGCCTGGAGGGGTTCCTAATCTTTCTACAACCTGTCTCCAACCACAACAAAAGCTTGGGGGGGGGGAGAGCTTGGGAGAAGGAGATGAGGTTCACCACTCACACCCTCATTTTCCTTTTATTACAAAGCTCCTCAAAACCCACTTTATAGGCAATTGCAGCCGACCCGCATTTAAACATGCATGTCTGACACCATCATGACTCATGTCTAATTTGGCCTCCAGTTTGGGGAGTTCTCCCACTGCAGAGTTTTAGATTCGGTGACCTTAGAAAGGTGCTTTCCAGCTGATGGATTCTACTATGGTCTCTCTCCAGAGAACTGAATTTCTTGGGGAAGCAAATGGCATGCGACTGAAATCCGAGTCAGGATTAAGGAATTTTTAAACAGTCTAAATAAAAATCAATTCCCATCTTAATTAGATTTTGTTCCTTCGATGTGGCTGGTGTCAACTCTTCTAAGCCACTGATTGTTTAGGGCAGTGTTTCCCAACCTTTTTTGGGCAAAGGCACACTTGTTTCATGAAAAAAATCTCGAGGCACACCACCATGCCAGATGGGGAAAGGTCACTTTTTACTTATGTAAAAAAAAATAAAAAAATAGTAACAGCATAGAAGGTAATGATTATCTCTTTGATGTCTGATGGGAGGGCATTCCACAGGGCAGGCGCCACTACTGAGAAGGCCCTCTGCCTGGTTCCCTGTAACCTCACTTTTCACAGTGAGGGAATTGCCAGAAGGCCCTTGGCACTGGATCTCAGTGTCTGGGCTGAACGATGGTGGCGGAGACGCTACTTCAGGTATACTGGACCGAAACCGCTTAGGGCTTTAAAGGTCAGCACCAACACTTTGAATTGTGCTCGGAAAGGTACTGGGAGAAAATGTAGGTCTTTCAAGACTGTCGTTACGTGGTCTCGGCGGCAGGTAGCAGCGCTCACAGCTTACGGACTGCACCGTGTAACAGGTGTCTGGCCCAGCAGCCTAAGGCGGACAAGCCACTGAAACAGGCATTCAGAATCCATTCATTTCATAAAACCTGCAGGGCTCAATCTCTGTGTTTGTGTATGTGTGTGTTTCTGTTTTGCCCAAGGGTCTGGGGGTGGGAGAGAGCTCTTTAGCATGATGCTTTTAAAACAATTAAATTATCAACAAACAAACCTGATGATACGAATAGCAACGTCAGGTGCTACCGGGGGGGGGAGGGGGCCTACTCGGAAGTAAATACTGCGTCCAGGCGCAATTAGCGCTGATTTAAGGTGCACCAAGACTGCCTAAAAACCTCACCAAAGATATGCAACAAAGCGCTTCGTTGCAGAGGGGAGAGTTTGTGCACCGTGGAGGCTGGAGGGCTTCTATTCTACATGCGGGGGTTGGGGGGGCGAGGAAAATGTGCTCCGTGGGGGGGGGCGGGGAAGGCAAGAAAAGGAGCTGAGCTCTAACTATAGGCTCCCACGCTTGAGCACGCCCGACTCGGTGGGGCAGACCACCCTCTCTCCTGGAGGAGGAGGAGGAAGAGGAGGAGGAGATTCCCATCCACGGCGTGGCCTCCCGCGCTCCTGAACGGGAAATCTCTGCAGCCCAAGACTCTCCGCGAGGCAGCTCCTCCCTTCCTGCCTTGAGCCGCCGCCAGCCGCGCCCCCTCCCCAGTTATCTGCTGCCTGCCAAGCCCCGCCCCTCTTCATTGTCCTCCCCTTCTGTTTATTCCCCTTCCTCCATCCCTCGCTTTTTTCCCTCTCTTTCCTTTTTTTAAAAAAATATTTTCTCTTCCCCTTCTTTTTTCCCACCCTTTCTCCCCGCCCTCCTGGGTTAAAGGATTTGAGCAATGGGTCTGGAGGTGGAGCTCGTCGGAGGATTAGCCCGACTCGCCCGCCTCCCTCCCACGGCACACTAGGCAACGTCCGGCGGCACACTAGTGTGCCGCGGAACACCGGTTGGGAAACACTGGTTTAGGGATTCGGCAGGACAAACAAGAAAGCAATACCTGAATTTCCAAAGTGAAGAATAAAACACACATACACAACCCAGCCGACTAAAAAGGAAACAAGACTGCTGATCTTGAGTACATTTATTTATAAGTGGGTCTCACTCATTGATTCCAGCTGAGTTTATTTCCTACGCTGAGCGCTTAGGATCATGGTGCCTCTTAAATATTGCATCAGCAAACAGGAGAAAAATGAACAGAGCTAGCAAATGTGTGATATATTTTGGAAGCGCCTAAAGGAAAAGCAAAGAATAAAGCAGGTAAATGAGTTTTGGTGGTAAGTAAAAGACCTTTCTGGATGGCCAATTTCTCCTTCAAAGCTTACTGGAGCTTAATGCAAAATTATGTAAGGGTGAGATCAGATGCAGCATAAAGAAGGTAGGTCCTTCACTCATGGTGTAATCTGGAAGGCTGAACTGGTCTTACTTGCTACACATGCCAAGAGCTACTAGCCATGATGGCTATGCTTGCCTTCATGGTTAGCATAGGAGCCAAATAAAATATTTGAGGGGGTTGACCCCCCCCCAGTTGATGGGCATTGCCATTCAAATGGTGTGCATGTGCTGTGTCATGTGATCGATTATGTGTGACTGACCACCTGGGTCCCTCCAATATTTTATTCAAGTTGGCACCCCTGATGGTTGGAGAGTGCTCTTGTACTCCGACTGGGTCCACTTGGAGTGATCCAGGCCAGTCAAAGTATCCGGCAGTGATCTGGCAGTGAGGAGGAGATGGCCTGATTAAATATACAGTGGTACCTCAGGTTAAGAACTTAATTCATTCTGGAGGTCCGTTCTTAGCCTGAAACTGTTCTTAACCTGAAGTCCCACTTTAGCTAATGGGGTGTCCCACCCCTGCTGTGTGATTTCTGTTCTCATCCTGAAGCAAAGTTCTTAACCCGAGGTACTATTTCTGGATTAGCGGAGTCTGTAACCTGAAGCGTCTGTAACCTGAGGTACCACTGTGGTACAGGTACCACTGTACAGTCAGAACAGGAGTGAAGAACAGGACCCTCCCAACCATATGGTTGTGCAAGGCTCCCAAATCAGTATGATAAGGCCTGGATCTGGGTCAGTTTGGCCCTGGATCACCCCAGATTGGCTTAGGATCATTCCAAAGCTTCAGATTGTTGGGCTTGTGCACAGTCCTCGTTAAAGCTATAGAGAGGAAGCAGGTGTTTCAGCAGGTCAAGCAAGGAAGAGCAAATTAGAGATGCAGAAAAAAATATTCATGGTAGTTTTAGAAAAGGAGCGGGAGGGGAGAAGTTAGAGAGGCAAGGGGAAGTCGGTTGCGGGTCATCTCTCAGAAATGGTTTGCCAGAAACCAGAATTATATACAGTGGTACCACTGGTTGCAAATGGGATCTGTTCCAGAGGCCCATTCACAACATGAAAATAACGCAACCCGCAGCAGCACGTCTGTGCACATGCGGGTTGCGATTCACCGCTTCTGCGCATGCGCATGATGTCATTTTGCGAGTCTGCGCATGTGCGAGTGGCAAAACCCGGAAGTAACTCTTTCCAGTACTTCCGGGTTGCCACGGGACATAACCTGAAAGAACGTAGCATGAAGCGGAAGTAACACGAGGTAAAGGTAAAGGTACCCCTGCCCATATGGGCCAGTCGTGTCCGACTCTAGGGTTGCGCGCTCATCTCGCTCAAGAGGCCGGGAGCCAGTGCTGTCCTGAGACACTTCTGGGTCATGTGGCCAGCGTGACTAAGCGGCATCTGGCGAGCCAGCACCAGCGCCGCACACGGAAACGCTGTTTACCTTCCCGCTATAAAGCGGTACCTATTTATCTACTTGCACTGAAGGGTGCTTTCGAACTGCTAGGTGGGCAGGAGCTGGGACCGAATGACGGGAACTCACCCCGCCGCGGGGATTCGAACCGCCGACCTTGCGATCAGCAAGTCCTAGGCACTGAGGTTTTACCCACAGCACCTCCCACGTCCCTTAACACGAGGTATGACTGTATATTTAAAAAAAAGATTTAGAGAAACACCATACATAAGACTTTGCATTGGAACGGAACGGAATTTAACATGAAGACTGCAAAACATGGATGGAATGGAGAAATATAGACCCATCCATCCCTAGTAAATATTTGTAAGTATCACTCGATAAATTAGAAATCAATAGTTTATTTGTGGGTGGGTGGGCACGTATAAAAACAATTGCCATACTTTAGCAAGCACCCACTCCTCAGTGCCATCGTCTGCCACCTTAAATGAAGTCTAAGAGATCTCCGCAGAGTGGAAAGCAGTAATGTTTGAAATATGAAGCAAATTTATCAAGATGGCTATTTTGCAATAACTTGCCACCAAAATGTGGGGAGGATTTTTTGTTAAAGCAGTGAGTGTCCCCTTTCTCTCTTCAAAACTTGCCTGCTGTCCTAACAAACGAGCCTTCAGTGTCACTCAGAGAAATGTGCATAATCCCATAGTAAATAAAAGCAAGCTGTTTTATCTTCACTACAATAAAGGCCACAGCTGGGCTCAGTTCTTATGTCTCCACAATTGGCACGACAATGTTATTTTTGACAGTGCTCTGCCACTGCCTCTTCCCTCTCAATAGGATGTTGACATCACAGAAGCCTATCCTGGACTTGTCAAGCAACAGTGAGCCTCAAAACATACATACTATAGTGCAGTAAAGCATAGTGTATTCCATATATTATGTTGTGTTGTTGCTGTTGTTGCTTAGTCGTTTAGTCGTGTCCGACTCTTCGTGACCCCATGGACCAGAGCACGCCAGGCACTCCTGTCTACCACTGCCTCCCGCAGTTTGGTAAGACTCATGTTTGTAGCTTCGAGAACACTGTCCAACCATCTCGTCCTCTGTTGTCCCCTTCTCCTTGTGCCCTCCATCTTTCCCAACATCAGGGTCTTTTCCAGGTAATCTTCTCTTCTCATGAGGTGGCCAAAGTATTGGAGCCTCAGCTTCACGATCTGTCCTTCCAGTGAGCACTCAGGGCCCAGTGAGCACTCAGGGCATTATGTTGTATTAGTACACATAATATACTATATAATGTAATGTATTAGGTAAAAGTAAAGGACTGCTGGATGGTTAAGTCCAGTCAAAGATGACTATGGGGTGTGGCACTCATCTCGCTTTTGAGGCTGAGAGAGCTGGCATTTGTCCACAGGCAGCTTTCTGGGTCATGTGGCCAGCATGACTAAACTGCTTCATGACGGAAGCTAGAGCGCATGGAAACGCCATTTATGTAATGTATTAAGATAAAACTTAGGGCACGATCCTAACCTGAGAGCCACTGGGATGAGCAAAATACGATGTGGTGGATCTTTAGCGCAGCCAACTGGTTTTCTGGGTCAGCTAGGCTATGCTAGCAAAAGTCCAAGAGATACGATGGCATAACTGCTTTTAATAAAAGGGCTGGAGCTGTGCTGTCTTTATTGTAATTACCTGTATGTTTTTAATAGATATTTTATATGTATGTATAGTTTTAATTCTATAAATGTTTGCCGCCACCCCCACCCCCCAAAGTTTTTAGCTGTTCCTATTTTATCTGTACAATGGTACCTCGGTTTTCGAACGTAATCTGTTCTGGAAGATCGTTTGACTTCCAAAACGTTCAAAAACTGAGGCGCAAAGGGCGGTCTGGCAATTCAATAGAGAAAATTGTGAAAAACAACAGATACATGCAGCAGAAGCTGTTTGACTTCCGAGGCACGTTCGAAAACTGAAGCATTTACTTCTGGGTTTTCAGCGTTCGAAAACTGAAATGCTCAGCAACAGAGACGTCCAAAAACTGAGGTATCCCTGTAAGCTGCTTTGCATCTCCATGTAGGAATGCAGCAGCAACTCCCCCATTGGAAAAACTTATACTGGTATAAGCCCACTTCTGGGGAACTTGTGGTGATATAGGAATTGGACACACTCACACATTCACACAATTTATTCCTAAGGACATATGTAGATACAGTGGTACCTCGGGTTAAGAACTTAATTCGTTCCAGAGGTCCGTTCTTAACCTGAAACTGTTCTTAACCTGAAGCACCACTTTAGCTAATGGGGCCTCCCGCTGCTGCCGCTGCGCGATTTCTGTTCTCATCCTGAAGCAAAGTTCTTAACCCGAGGTACTATTTCTGTGTTAGTGGAGTCCTTAACTTGAAGCGTCTGTAACCTGAAGCATCTGTAACCTGAGGTACCACTGTAAATGGATTCCAACAGCCATGCAGAGGGACCAACTCTGCCCATATTCACAACCCTTCACCTATCCTTCTGTTAACATGCAGGAGGGCCTGCCTTGAATAGCATCTTTGTACAGCGCTCCTCTCTCTGAAGTGAAAACAAAGTTGAATAAAAGAAATATAAGGAGATGTAGAATAGAAACTAGCCTAGGGTCCTGTTTAATAAACTGTGAACGAAATGTAACGTTGAAATATCCTTATGCATAATCCTGTATTTATATAAACTGTATCCTCTCTTGTAACTTTGATTGTAACTTTATTGTTTCAAGTTGTACCCAATTAAGCTATGTATCAGAAGACGTTGATATTCTGGGACACCAATTACTTTAACATTTGAGTTTGAGGAAATGACTCCATGAACGACTCTCCAGCAGAGAGTTCCCGATCTTAATCTTCTCTCTTTGTCATCCCTGGGGATTGCATCACAGGGTCTGCCATGAACACTGAGCAAACAAGCCCTGTAATAGAAGGGAAATTAGTTTCCACATCACCCTAAATTGCTGACACCTCACCTCATTATTTCCCCAGAATCTGGTCATCAGCCCATCTCCCAGTAACTATTAGGACTTTCGCGCCTGTTCAACTTAGCACAGTTGCATGCATTTGCACTCCAGCCTCACCACTTTGATCCCAGACCCCCAACTTTTACACCCCTTACTCTGTAACTCGATTCACACATGTGTGACGTATTGTATCTCCTTGACTCAAAAGTATACAAAAATTGTACACACATGAAGGCGGGGTTCTTCTTCAGCTTTTGCTGTGGGAACCCACTTGCAACTGTAATAAAGGATCATAGCTTAGGGCTGCCTGGCTTTCCTTTCTTTTGTTGCTAGTTTTTCAACATTTCTAACCACATTCCGAACTTCAAACATGGTAATTTTTACAACAGTGGTGCACGGCCAGGCCAGGTAGAGGGGCTTACACTAAATCCTAACTCTGTTCCGCTCAGTTATGTGACCTGGCTACACCGACAGATTGTACACCTGCAGGAAAGGTGGTATAAACAGGATATTCAGTCAGGGAGTCATCCTGATGATGCTATGGGCTAGACCCTGGAACTTCTGCATGGAAAGAAGATGCTGAACCCCTGAGTGCAAGAGTGGGTGAACTTTTTGGTACTCAAAAAGATGGCCACAAAGATTCCTTATTAAGTAAGCATTTTAAAAAATTGGAGCAGGAATGGGGGGGGGGATGCATTTCTTCCATACAATATAATATGTTTAGCTTTTTCCTACACAGACACACATTTTATTATGTTCCTGTCAAAACCTTTTCCATTATTCCTGTCAGCCTCTACCAGTGCCTGTTTTTAAGAGATTTAAACAGCAGCAATTTGTTACACAGCAGGAGTGATAACTGAAGAGGACGAAGAACCTCTTCTATTGTCAATGGAAACTGAACGACAGTTGCCTTTCTCCGCCAAACAAAACAAACACCGTATATAAGGCTCAGCCCATTGTGATGACCTATTTGGTTGGGTTTTGCAAAGGAGTTCTGGCTGCTTTACAGAGGATGCCACCCCAGGGTTTGCTTGGGGGATATTTGTACTGTAGTTTAAGACCAGCTTCAGATGAAACGGAGCTGCACGTAGGAATGTATGTGTGTGTGAGAGGGAATTAAACTGAATCACAATTTCCAAAATGTGACAGAAACTGAAATGCGTGCATCCTTTAACATTCACGCTTCTCCAAATTTTACAGTGTAGTTCTCCAACTTAAGTAATGCAATACAAAAATGAATGACCGTGCTTAATGTTAAGAAATGTGTGTGTGTGTGTGTGTGTGTGTCTTATACATGGTCAGTGCATATTGGTGACGTGGGATTTCGCTTTCGCTAGCCGGAGATTGTCAGCATTGTTATTTGTGGCTGCAACAAGGGCTGGTGTCTATTTCATTGCCCTGCGGCAATAGGGCGGGTGAATTGTGGCTTCTGGTGGTGAGTGAACTGCTGATAGGTGGCTTTTGCTGTGTGGGCGCGGTAGCGCAGGTCAGACGGGTGAGCGATTTTTAGCAATATCCCCCTCCCATAAAAGCTCAACAACCATGGGCAATCTCCCCTCATTTTCTTAAGTTTGAATCCCCCCAAATAGCAGGTCGTCCTATACATGGGGGCGTGTTATGCATGGAAAAATACAGTAAATAGGGACAACATGATACAATTTTTAAAATATTATTCATGCATTATTTTTATTATTATTCATGCATTAGAGGGAAATGCTTTGCAGACTTGTGCAGATTAGGTAGAATTACAGATGTGAATATTAGGAGACATTTTACATTAAAATGCTGGTGAATTTTCACGACTGAGGAATTTTCATGAGGTCTTTATTTTGCTTAATTTTAAAAGAAAATTTAGTTGCAGAGACTGCAATCTAACGTGGAAGACCCATGTGGCAAGGAATATAATACCACACATATAACTGTGTGGTGGTTCTTAGCCCATTGTTTGCTGACCCTCTCTAGTATGATTTACAAGCTCCACACAGGTCTTTGGTAATGTAAAAAGGTAAAGGGACCCCTGACCATTAGGTCGAGTTGCGGATGACTCTGGGGTTGTGGCGCTCATCTCGCTTTACTGGTGAGGAAGCCTGCGTTTGTCCACAGACAACTTCCGGGTCATGTGGCCAGCATGACTAAGCCACATCTGGCGAACCAGAGCAGCACATGGAAACACCATTTACCTTCCCACCAGAGTGGTACCTACGTATCTACTTGCACTTGACATGCTTTCGAACTGCTAGATGGGCAGGACCTGGGACCGAGCAACGGGAGCTCACCCCATGACGTATTAAACAGGGTTATATGCAGCTCCTGGTAAGGGCTCTTAGTACAGGCCTGCAAAGGCTTTCTTTTGAGCCAAGATGGAGGAGGGAATGTGATGCCTGAGCCACATTTAAAGAGACAGTCAGTTTATTGCGCCTGAATGCAACACAACCAGGGCTAATTGATTTCACTTTTTGCTCTTCCTACTTACAGTGTTCTTGATTTTTTTTAAAAAAATGTGTAGCATTCTCTTGCCTGCAATATGAGATTCCCATATGGGTTTCATTCTGCGGACGCCCACCGATATCAAGAGCAGGACGTCGGAGCGGATCAAAGTAGGCTCACCCTTAGATAAAACCGTGTCGGTATTTAGCATGCAAGGGCCCAACAGCAGGATGCCATCTCATTAACTCTTCTTGCTTCCTTCCAGGAGCACAGCCGCGCCTCCTCATTGGTATTCATATATTCTCCTGCCTGCTGTTCAGAGAACAGGGGCCCAGGGCCTTCACAAGGGATGCTTGTTTGAAAAGCGGCACTCTGACATTTTAATGGGGATCAGAGGCAAGGCACTTTTGTCTGCTGCAAAGGGGTTCTGCTTGAAAAGATATGGGTTCGGGGAAGAGAGCCCTGCGTTGTTCCAGACCTGACAGATGCGCTAGCTAATGCAGAAGAAGCAGGAGCTGCCAAGAGGCTTGGCAATAAGTCCTGCAGCACTCAAGACTGATCAAGAAAAATATCGCAGTCACGCACGTGCGTGCACACACACACACTGCTTATGGTATTGCAAACATGCTTTCTGGTTGATCATTTTAGCCAAGATGGCAGGAAATTATACCGTCAGTTTGTATTTCCTGTATTTTCCAACTGCAGTGTACCTATAAGCAAAGTTAACCACTAAATGCAACGAGAATTGGGCGGAAATACCAATTTTCAAATACAGACCTAGGTGCTATTCAAAGGACTAAATGGAACAAGAACAGAATAGGCAGACAAAACTGGAGAGTGGATATTGACATATTTTGGTCCCTCAGCTCTGGTTTTGTAGCGCTCCAAGGACAGCTCAGTTATTAGGACATCTTATTAAATAAGTACACGTGGTGCTGATTGTATGTTGGTATCTAACGGGGGGCAGAGAAATGAATTCTACAGATCAGTGCAGGCTCTCCATTATCACAGCGGGCGAGTTTCAATGCTTGAATTGTTCACGCCTTTTTATCATCGTAACATGTCAAGTCAGCTGCACATGCGTACTTTTCAAGAATATGCTTCAAGGATCTTTCTACAGGACTGTGTAAATTTTGAGCAAACAGATTGGGATGGATCCAGAACGAGGTTTCTGTACACTGCAATCACTGGCCTTGCACTTCATCCTGACTAACTTTTCACATTGGCAACAATGAACTCTGGGTCCAACCCACTATGTAGCAGATCACAAGCATCCATACTTAGAATGAACAAATCTATCTGTTTTTTGTTTCCTCAGTTTCTCATTTTTCCAGCCTTCACATCTCCACATCAGTATGCTCTTTTTTTGGGGGGGGGGGTAAAGTCCTGGTGAAAATCCACCAGCATTTTAGTGCAATTTTCTCCTAATATACACATTTTTGTATGCAATTTTGTCTAAAATAAACATTTTTTCAAGGTACTTTTTCTAACGTAATGCATTTATATATGCTATTTTCACACACACACTTTTGCCTCGTATATGCATTTTTTTACATATTCCTTAGCAGCAGAACTGTATTGCAAAATTTCGAGAAGTGCAGGTTTCAAAGGATGACATTGTTTTGATTTGCATATTGTTTCAGAAACTGCAAGTTAGGCAGGCTCACCTTTAAATGCAAACTGAAGCAAATTTCTTCCCCATCCCTAATCCAGTCTCCTTCATTACAGAAGGTTGGTTTAATCAATGTACCTGAACCATCCCCTAGCTTATAAAATGAAAGAACGAAACATAATCCAGCCTGAGAATTTTAATTCACTGTTTTGTTTTGTTTTTACAGCATTTTCCTTCCCTCCATCCCAATCCCCCAAATTTTCCAGTCCCATATTCTTGCTTGGCCAAGCTAGTTGGGCCAGAGTAGCCACATATTTTATTTCTGCCCTGTTCAAAAGAGGTGGGTGAAGCTATATTTTATGACATTAAATGGTGAGGCAAGCTAAGTCTCATTCCCTCCGCTTGAAGTTAAGAGACCACCGTGAGGTGATGGCAGCAGCAGAAAGGGGAAAGTATGGCTCCCCTTACCCACAACATCCCATTTTAATTATGAAATGACTTGCCCCCACTTTATATGTAAATGAGGCAAACCACACAATAAACACACTTGGCTGCCCCTTTTCATCTAGCTTAGCCTGCATATGAGCTGATCATCCGTCTTCCGAGGGCCGCACTAGGCAGCCATTTTCTCTGGCCTGACAAATGCACCAGCGCTCTCCAAACCTGCTCTCAGTGCACCGTGCGAGCTCCTCTAAGAGAATACAAATGGCCAAGCTGTCTTGGGAGAGACCTGAGAGACGGTTTGGTTATTTGCATGGGTTTCAAATGGCCAGCTTGCTGGTCGTTGTCTTTTCTTTTCTTTTTAAGTTTCTCAGGCCTTAAATGCTTTCCCCGATGTTTCTGTGTCGTTCCATTATCAACTCGGCCTTCTCATAATAGATGCGCTGATGGAAATTGGTGTGGAACCAGTTACGTGATACAGATACAGTGGTACCTCGGGTTAAGCACTTAAATCGTTCCAGAGGTCCGTTCTTAACCTGAAACTGTTCTTAACCTGAAGCACCACTTTAGCTAATGGGGCCTCCCGCTGCTGCCGCACTGCCGGAGCACGATTTCTGTTCTCATCCTGAAGCAAAGTTCTTAACCCGAGGTACAATTTCTGGGTTAGCTGAGTCTGTAACCTGAAGCGTCTGTACCCTGAAGTGTCTGTAACCCAAGGTACCACTGAACAAGGAACAAAATCCTTCCAGGGAGAACAAAATCCTACAGGAATTTTGTAGAACAAAATCCTATAGGAAGGGGCTGTTTTCAGCAGAAAAGCAGCAAGGGGCGGAATACTTAACCCCCTCCGCCTCCCCAGACTTTTCCCATGCAATGTTCCCCAGCTGCTTTTCGTTTTGTGGGCTTCCAGACATGTGTTTACCCTTGCAGCCCTAATTAACACCCCAAAACTGGAAGCTTCCTTGCTTAAAATCTGAACCAGTTATTCAGAAGCCATCTGTGCTCCAGATATTGCTGCAAAGCAGAATTGTCTGTAATCCTTCTGAAGCACCCGTACACCCCCCTACCCCAACTGTTTATTTAACTGAGCTGAAAAATACATAAAATATGCTAATAATGTAGCAGTAATAAGCTTGGGGGAATCTCTCTCTCTGGTGCACACACACACACACAACACAGAGTACATTTGTATTAGGATCACAGGAACCACCTCGTATAGATAATTTAACCCTCTGTTCCCTGGAAAATTCCCTCAGCCTCAGTTAATGAGACGTAAATGGCCTTGTTGTCAGTTGTGGCAATTAATGTTATTGAAATTATTCACTCTATAATTGTCAGCTGGTAATTGGTTTTCTAATGATAAAATGGGATACATGATACCAATATCAATGCTGGGTAGAAACTAGAAGTGTTGTTTGGGGTGGGGAGAAGAGATGCATTGTTTACTGGAAAAGGGAGAACGCCGGAACGCATTTCTAATCACTTTGTTTAAATGGCATAGGCAAACAGCAGATAGAAAGTTACTCCAGCATGTGCTAGATTAATGTTAAGTGATTCATGCATATTCAAATAGCCTTATTATCAATAAATGGGAAGAGCTGACCAGTAGAGAAGAAGAAAATGTGGAGCTGATGAACTATGGATTGGAGATGCCATGAGAATTGGACGGAAGGGTGCTCAGCCATGCAAGTTCCCCCAGTTAAATTATTGTCAGCTGAATCCAGAAGAGTGCAACTCCAGCCTCAAGTCTCCTTGCACTCCCAGGTGCCACCCGATGGAGAAAGGGGAATGCCCAGGAGAGCCTCTCACACCCCCTGCTTTGCCCATCTGCTCACAACAGTTTACTCATTTCCCTGGCAGAACCCCCTCAATTTCCTAAAGCCCAGGAATTATGAGATCAATGCGCTCTCTGTGTTCCAGGTGGTTCCCTTATAAGTTACTCAGAGTGCATGCTCCACAAAACTGGACTAAAGGTAAAGGTATCCCTGACCGTTAGGTCCAGTCGCAGACAACTCTGGGGTTGTGGCGCTCATCTCGCGCTATAGGCTGAGGGAGCCGGTGTTTGTCTGCAGACAGCTTCCAGGTCATGTGGCCAGCATGACTAAGCCGCTTCTGGTGAACCAGAGCAACACATGGAAACACCATTTATCTTCCCGCTGGAGCGGTACCTATTTATTTATTTGCACTTTGGCGTGCTTTCAAACTGCTATGTGGGCAGGAGCAGGGACCGAGCAACAGGAGCTCACCCCGTCAAGGGGATTCAAACCGCCGACCTTCTGGTCGGCAATCCCTAGGCTCTGTGATTTAGACCACAGCACCACCCATGTCCCTGGACTAGTCCTAGCCTATTCAGCTACAATATAATACTTCTAGTCTACTTTTGAGAAGGCTGCAAGGATGGTCAGTTTTACTGCAGTAGGGAAATCCTAGCCTGGACCCCAATGGCAGGAGAGACCCAGATGCAAAGGCAGCTCAGATTTGTAAAGGCTCTCTCACCTGTCTTTTGAGGGAATGACCTCAGACTCTTTCTGACCAATGGGGAGCCAGTTGGTCAGGTAGGTCTCATGGGAGCCTGCCTTGGACTAAACCCAGGAGGAGTCTTTTCCATTTGCTGCAAAAGCAGCCTGGATCCGAACCCTGTCTGTTGCCCATGGGAAATGCCAGTGTTACGTTGACATATCTGCCACAGTCTTCTCCAGTGAGTCAGATGTGGGACTGCCCTTCGACAGTGCAAGCAGTTGGCATGCAGATGGCCCTCTAGAATCAATCCTCAGTCTCCAGTTTTATGTGATCCAAGTCAGTGCCGGATTACCAAATAGACAGAGTAGACACCAGCCTATGGGCCCCATGCCTTTTGGGGCCCCGCGACAACGGATCAAAATAATATTGATTTGAACTTGAAAGAAAATTGCAATCAAGCTTTCTTGGTTCAATGTTATCCCACTAGAGTGCATACACGAAGTGGGGGGAGATTTTGACTGCCCAGGGCATGGGTAGGCAAACTAAGGGCCGGGGGATGGATCCGGCCCTATCACCTTCTAAATCCGGCGCACGGACTGTTCAGGAATCAGCGTGTTTTTACATAAGTAGAATGTTTCCTTTTTTTAATATGCATATCTGGGTTATTTGTGGGACCTGCATGGTGTTTTTACATGTGTAGAATGTGTCCTTTTATTTAAAACGCACCTCAGGGTTATCTGTGGGGCATAGGAATTTGTTCATCCCCCCCAAAAAAAATACAGTCCGCCCCCCCAAGGTCTGAGAGACAGTGGACTGGCCCCCGGGTGAAAAAAATTGCTGACCCCTGGCCTAGGGGTTTAATCCAGCACTGATTCAAGTATCAGGTGATGGGAGCAACCTCTTCTGCCTGAAATGTTGAGATGAAGCTCTGGAGAGCCACTGCCAGTCAACTTTCGGCTAGATCACCAAATAACCTGACCTGGTTTAAGGCATCTCCCTGTGTTCTATGTCTTGGCTGAAGGAGCTAGGTCGATGTTTGGTTTTGGTTTTGTTTTTTTAACTTTTTGAAATGAGTTAATATGTATGGAAGCCATTCAGCAGGTCGTCCTTTTGTCTGTGTGTTTGTTTCCGAGCAGATGTCTGGGAGGGGGCCTTTGGCAGGAACCCCACCCGCACTCTGAAACTGCCCCCACCTCACTCTGTCAAGCGGTCCTGCTTTTGACAGTTGCTTGCTGGAGGGACGGCTGAAATGCAAAGCACTCCGGATCAGAATATCGCATTCATCTGGAAGTTAATTACTGGGGTTGCATCGGCATAAATAATTAATTATGCAAAACCCATGCAGCTGCGGCGGGGCCAGCCGAACGACTTGCCGCTGATGCCCTTCCTAGAGTTTGAGGAAGGATAAAGGGATTTGTGGGGAGCTAAGCCTCTTTGAACTGTTGGGCTGGGCTGTTCTGGTGGCCTTGTCCATAATCTGATAAAAAATACTATATATATATATATATATATATATATATATATATACACACACACACACACACACACACACACACACATACACACACACATTCAATCCCCACTAAGCATGGCTTTTGAAACAAAACAAAATCAAAAGGAAAGGCTTGTACGCTTTCTCCAGTTCAGCCAGCTAGGTCTCATTAATCACCGTTTTCCAAAACCGCACACCTCTGTTGCATGGAGAGACTGACCATATCAGAGTGTCTTGGGTGGAAAAGAGAAAGACAGAGATAGAGAGCCAGTAAGAATATGTTCAGAGGGATTAGAAGGACTTCGATGTACTTTGGCTGTAATCCTATGGGCACTCAAGGAGGGTGCAGTAAATCTCTGTAGGATTGCATTGGTGCATCTTTGAACCTGGTCCCTACAGAACCATATTCAACTCATGCTGGTTGAAGAATTGAATTTGGGCATCAATTCGGTGAAGCATGGCATGACAGAAGATGGACCACATCAGTAGCCTTCCCCGCCATTAGCTCTGGAGATGAGGGAGAGGATGGCTGTGAGGAGGCAGGGACTTTCAGTCTCGACAACTGATTTTTATGGAGTAAGACCACCAGGAAAGAGCTGCTCTGCTCATTGGGCCTGATACTCAACCAAGTATGTTGAGATTGTGCTTTTGCTAATAAAGAGTTAACTCCAACTTTGAACTGTGTGATTACTGACCAGCACGCTCCTGTGACAGCATACGATCCCTTTGTAAGGTAGGCTAGGCACGGGCAGTGACTAGCCAAAGGTTGCCTAGCTAACGTCATTGCCAACCAGGGATGTGAGCCTGGGTCTCTCCAGCCCACATCCATCTGTGGTGCCATTCAGTGACGTAGTATGTGGGGCAGCACAGGGATGGTTGCCCTGAGCGCAAAATTGTTAGAGGCACAAAATTTAAACACCTGGTGCTGCCTCAATACAGCCACACACTTCTGTCACTGCACTGCATTGAGAACCAGGAAATGACCTCTCCAGACAACAGAACAACTCTTCTTTTCTTATCTCCATGGCTGCGTTCTTCTGGGTGACACAGATGCTGTTAAGCAGTTGAATGTGCATGCGTATTCTGTCCATTTCCCTCCTTCCTCAGCCCCTACAGTCCTGGGCACTGGCTACCCATGCTATGCCACTGGTGCCATCCTTTGCCAGCTCCCCATTCTATGACTGTCAGTTGATCCTAATAAGTTGAGAATAATGTCATGCACTGCCATCGTTTGGGGGCATACATGGATCCACACATCTTATGTAGCTGTGGGGCCTGTCATGATGCACTTCAGAATTTGCAGCATTGCAAGTGACACTTATGCATAAGTGCCCAGTGCAAAGGTCCTTAGAAGAAAAGCAAAAAACGGTGCCATAATGTTGTTATGCTAAGCTTTGAATACAATATGAGGCCTTTTACCAATGCACAGCACCAGCAGCGAGCATATCTGCTACTTGCTAAGTGCAGAAATAATAGCAAGGGGCTACGAGGAAAGAGGACTGCCAAATGAGTAATAGTGACACATCAGGTTCAAAGGTGCTTAGCTGCTAGCTTCGGCAGGAGCAGAATTCATTCTTTTGTATCTGTGAAGGAAGAACATCATTACACTCAATTTAACAGTTCAGGCATCACTGTCATCAAGAAGCAGCACTAATGGCTGAAAAATCTATGTGAGTCCTGCCAAAGTGTTATGGAACCGGGAGGTGGGGGAGGGAAATATTTGCAGCTGCCAAAACTCCTTGTCACATATATACATACATATACAAATGCAGCTTTGTGCGTGTGTGCAAGATGATACCTGCCATTCTTCTGACATTGTGCAATTTCTGAAAACAGGTGTAGGTAGGTAGGTAGGTAGGTAGGTAGGTAGGTAGGTAGGAAGGAAGGATAGGAAAGGAAGGAAGGAAGGAAGGAATCCATAAAAACACTGGGGCATTTTCCTCCCTCCCCTGAGAAGAGGACAACATGCTATGGCCAGTTTGCACATTAGAGCTATCACATGGGCTGCTCTTTAAGCCTGTGGTGTCTGAGAGCTGATTCTTGCATATATGTACCCGTGCTGGAGCTATGTCATTCATTTGACCTCCCTCTAGTGAAGTCATTGCTGCACACTGGGATGGAGAGGGGGTGGCGGCAGTGAGGTCGATACAGTGCAAACACACCGGCAGGAACACACTGAACTGGCTCTGCTAGTGCATCTGCACCACACTGACCTAGCCTCTCCCCTTCTCCATTCTGGTATGCAGCTGTGACTCAGGCAGAGGGAGGTCACCTGCAGTCCCACCACTGTCTGCTACAAAAGCACCTCTTTTGATTTCTCAGAACTTGATGGCTGGCCGCTGAATGTGTACTGCCAGCTGTGTTAGATCTACAAGGGGCCCTTCACACATGCAAGTCATCACTTGATGTTAGGGATGTTAGAAGAATCTGCTTTCAATGGCCTTTCAAGTGAATTTCCCTCCAACTACCCATTCAACCACAGCAGGGGCATAGAAGTCTTGTCACGGAATACTTTTTACACCTGTCCTTCACCATTTTATTTCTTAAAAAAATACATAGATTATATAACCTTACCTCTGTAATTTGCCAAACAAAACGAGTTTGGTGAGATATGTTTTGCACTGTTCCAACATGTATGTTCCTCCCTTTTCCCTCACCATGTTGGACACCATCTTGATGGGAGCATCGTGAATCATGCAACGATTTGTGGACAAAATATATGGAGGGCTTGAAGAGAGGTTGCAGCTGAAATGTCCATGGCACTTTCAAAGCATAATGTATAATGTATAATACATGGCAATAGTCTAAGTTAGAGGAAAATATTTGGTCATCTGTACCTCTAGTGACAGAGAAGTATGCAGGAATATCCCCAATGACACTATATATCTAACCAGGGAATCCCTTTCAACCTCTTCTCCACTTATATCTAGTGCTCTCTACTTCAGCAATGTGACCTACATTGCAGTCTGTCAATTTCATCTGATTTCTACTCTTTAGCAGTTGAACCGAACCTTATCAAGCTATGCCAGGGATAAGGTTGACACCCTCCCCCTCCTGCCTGCATGTCTTTAGAGGTGACCTTTCTGTATCCTTCTATGCCAAGAACCTATCACAGTAGTACAGCGTCTGAAAGTCATGGATAACATTGTGATATATATATATATATATTTAACAACCCCCACTGCCCGAAAAGAACTGGCTTGGATTTAATCCTGATTATTACGACTGCCCATTTCAGAGAGATTATCTTCTCCTTCCAGGAGGTTCTGTCTGATAAAGTGACTTCAGCATCTAATACATTATTAACTGAGAAGAAACATGGAACCTTCCCCATTATAAAGTTCTGCCCGGAATTCCCAGCAGGAGCAAAGCCGGGTCACAGAGTCATCATTAACCAATAGCTGACAGCTAATTGATTTTAGACTGGCACATCAGAGATTGTATACTGCACGGTTCAAAAGCTAATTTGTCTCCTACCTCTAATACAGGTGACTGTCACAAAATTTAGATATATGTCATAGTTCATTAAAGGAAAAGAAAACCACCCTGAAATTGACTTATTGCAAATGAGGTTCCATAATCCACTTATTTCTGTAACCTGAAAACACTGCCTCTGTCTCTAGCGCTCTTCTCATGGAGCTATTTGTATGGAGTTAACTGAAAGCACTTTAGGCTAGTTTTTAATGAGGCAGTGTTTGCTCAAGAATGACTGACAGAAAGACTAAGTTAGCATTTGAGGGAGAACCTCAAAAATGAAGCTCAGGTAGGCAGAAAGCCAAAAGGAGGTTTGTGTGTTTCACGAAGAAGGAACACTTCCAAAGACCAGCTCGGGCCAATTTAATTAAAACCAGTGATGTACATTCATGGAACATTTCCTGTGGAACTGAGGCAGTCCTGGATTTAATATATATACTCTTATGGCTCTTTGACAATAAAAATAAAATGGCAGCAGACACAGGCTTCCACGAGGCACAGTGGCATTTAATTGCAGTTCCTAAAATAAAATCCTATTTTCATTTGCAAACAACTGGAGGAAAAACCATTTGACGAAAGTCTTAATCCCACATTGATCAACTGTAATTTGCATGTATGCACAAGAGCTAAGAATCTTATTTCTGAATCCGCAGGGCCCACGGGATTCATTCATCAAGCAATGGTAATAATATTCAATATTTCATACTCAGCTTCATTACTTGTTTTTGGTAGAATATGATAAGAGCATCAGTGATGAAAGGTTATGATTGAAGATAGCTACTTTATTGATTTAAATGTGCCTAACATTAAAATAAATTGATATATCTTATTGAAAAATGGAATTTGTATGTGTTTGTGTGTGTGTAAAGTTCATGGAGTCCAATACACCCCTTATATATGATTTTTAATAGAACCATAGAATTGTAGAGTCAGAAGGGACCACAAAGGACATCTACAAACCCCCTGCAATGTAGGAATATTTTGCCCAACATGGGGCTTAAACCTACGACCCTGAGATATTTTTATTTTAATCCAATCTGTTTCTGAGTCGGTGCTGTGTTCCTCATTCACTATTACAGAGAAGCTAAAAATGACTACAACATTTCTCCTTTGGGGCCAAAGTGGATGAAGTTTGCAGGCACAGAAGCCACTTCACAGTGCATTAAACGTGCCAAATTGTAAGCAGATGCACCCGGGGGTTTTTCATACAAGGCAGCTTTTATTTTTATTTTTAAAAAACAAAGGGAAGGTCTATACCCTTTTCATTTTCTGCCTGAATTGGATGGCATCTGCAGGCCTGATAAACTGCAAAATTTATGAATGTTATCTGCAGAGGTTCTCCGCAAGGGCAGACTTTACTGCTTTTTTGGAAGATTCAATATGTATCAGAGGAGGTGGTGCTAGAAAACAACATGGATTCCCATGAAACAATGGGATGATGAAACGTCACACCTAGCAAGGAAGAGCTGGTTGGTGAAGATGGATTTCTGCCTCCCTCATGATTTTTAAGATAACTCCATTGCCATGTGCATTGCAAAATTGGCTCTTGGGGAGTCAGGAGAACCCTCAGAACAGCACAAGGCAGAAGAAGCAGGGGAATTGTTCTGTCTCACAAGCCAAAATGCTTGTCCTAATGGAACACTGGGAATAGCGTGACGCTGAATTTCATCCTACGACTCCAAGAGCTACGGGGTTTGATCCTGTAAGGTACTGCTTGTTTCGCAAGCCCCTGCAGAGAAGCCCATGGACATCAGACACCCCTAGCCCAATGCCTCATATGTCTTCCCATTCACCCCTTCAGAGCAGGGGACTGAGAGCAAGTCTGATGGCGAGATGGCTCTGACTCCACCGCCCATCTCCATGTTTCATTTTATTGGCTGTCATCCAGCAGATGACTGAGGCAAGACATCCATCTAGCACCTGCACTGCCCCACCCACAGATGTAAAGGAGATGTAGAGCTATGTGTCTCAACATATTGCTGACGAGGTACTCCAGAACTCCAGACGACCCCACTCAATGGTTTTATGAAAATAAAGGGGATTAAAGCAAACCCTGAGGAACTCCATTCTGGAGGCTCCATGGGGCTTGTGATTATTAACAATAGTATTGATTGTGGAATGTATATTATGTGTATGTGTGCAATGTCCTGGGTGAAGCCTCCAGAGGGGTGCCATTGATGTTCCCAGGCTCTCTGTGTGTACGCAAATGTGTATGAGTGTGTGTGCCAAATTGCGTCTTTGAAATAAAGCCTATAAAGAAGTTTGATCGCCAAAGAATTGATGCTTTTGAATTATGGTGCTGGGGGAGACTCTTGAGAGTCCCATGGACTGCAAGAAGATCAAACCTATCCATTCTGAAGGAAATCAGCCCTGAGTGCTCACTGGAAGGACAGATCCTGAAGCTGAGGCTCCAATACTTTGGCCACCTCATGAGAAGAGAAGACTCCCTGGAAAAGACCCTGATGTTGGGAAAGATTGAGGGCACAAGGAGAAGGGGACGACAGAGGACGAGGTGGTTGGACAGTGTTCTCGAAGCTACTAACATGAATTTGACCAAGCCGCGGAAGGCAGTGGAAGACAGGAGTGCCTGGCATGCTCTGGTCCATGGGGTCACGAAGAGCTGGACACGACTAAACGACTAAACAACAACAACCCCCTTGGTGTGCTTGGGTGCATGTTCAAAACTGATTTCTGGTTTAGATATGTTAAACCACTTAAGAGATTTCCATTGAAAGAAGAAGCAAATTAATTAACTGATTACATCGTGTAACATTGTAAGTACATTTTAAACTGATCTTATAGTTTTTAATCATACAATAATGAGAATGGGAATAGTAGAAAGAATGAAACTACCATGTGCAAGACTGGCACAAATAGGACATAAGCTGAACTGTGTCCATATTTAGTGTCACCAAGAGGCCAGTAAGAAGAGACTACTGGTGACTTCTGCTGATTTTGTTTTTGGTAGGAAATGGTATCTAATATACAGGTATTCTAAGGTTGTACCTGTCAGCACTCTAGATATGAAAAATAATCACCCCAGGTCCAAAGCTTAACCAGCCTAGAGCAAAATGAGACCAAGCTACTCTATGGGCCCTTCTTTTTGAAACAACAAAGCCTAGCCAGAAGGAGGCAAAGTCATCTCCCCCCCCCCGCTGCCCCCCTGCCCTGCTACTCACAGATAGACACCGTTTGCAGATTTATCTCTGGTTCCTAACAAAACTATGCATTCCGAAACAGGATTTAAAGGATTCTTTACTTGCTTAATGGCCATTTAATGAACCTGAATGGCCTTCAGTTTAACAACTTGGTTCCATCTTGTCCCAGAATCAGTGGCCCTAGGCAATTTTCCAAGCCATTATAATATTTCTTAGTTGGAATGTTGGGGGGGGGGAGAGAAAAAACAAACAAATCCACACTCTTCTAAAGTAGCCAGTTTGCTAACAAAGGAAAGTCAACAAATGATTTATTTTTATTTTTTTTAAAAGAGTGATTTGTTTTGTCCTTAAGTACACAACCTTGTATATATAAGCACCAATGGCACATGTCAATAACATTGCGATGTATTTGTTTGTTCCAAGAGAGAAGTTAAAATGATCTGTTGACATTGTGGTCCTCATCTAAAATGTTGCAAGTTCTGGCAGGTACATTACAAATTTAGTAAGTACACTACTTACCCATAGTGGAGAGGAAAAACCTGATTATTGTGGCACATTTACATACTGCCCTAGGACAGGTGGGTTAAGGCAGGCTATTAGTAACAACAGCAGCAGCAGCAACAACAACAACAACTGTGAGTTTAGATATGTGTGTGTGTGAGAGAGAGAGAGAGAGAGAGAGAGAGAGAGAGAGAGATGATAGACAGATAGCTATACCTTAGATAGATAGATGATAGATAGATAGATAGATAGATGATTAGATGATGATAGATAGATAGATGATAGATAGATAGATAGATAGATAGATAGATAGATAGATAGATAGATAGATAGATAGATGATAGATAGATAGATAGATAGATAGATGATAGATAGATAGATTAGATAGATAGATGATAGATAGATAGATAGATAGATAGATAGATAGATGATAGATAGATGATAGATGATAGATGATAGATAGATAGATAGATAGATGATAGATAGATAGATAGAGATAGATGATAGATAGATGATAGATAGATAGATAGATAGATAGATAGATGATAGATAGATAGATAGATAGATAGATAGATAGATAGATAGATAGATAGAGATAGATGATAGATAGATCCCTACTCCAACAGCAGTGGCAATTTGTGATTTCATAGCCAACCCCAGAGTGCCCTCACAAGGTCCCAATGACACACTTCCTTCCAGTTGGGGGACATTAGTTGTTCGTTTCATCAAGTTGTTTTCAGTTTAGAACCATTCCATGGAAACAAAACCATTTGTGGATATAACAGAAAAGGCAAACTCTGCAACCCAAGCCAATTCCCTTTAAATATGGACCAAGCCTAGAATCATTTGCAGAACGATTGTGTGCTTATTAGCATTCATTCTTCCAGTGCTGTCTGAAGCGGCAACTCTTGTTTGTCCTGCGATGATGTAACGTTGCATGATATATGCTCTGGATTGTGTCAGGCTCTGATAGAAGCTGCCATCACCTCACCAGGAATTTTCTGCAATGTATAAACACTTGACTTCACGCTAACCTCCCCTCCTGCCTCCTGCCTGCGCATCCTGCCTGCATATCAATGACTGCTGAAAAGGGCACTGCTGTGTACCAGAGGCCCAGTCAACAGACTGGATTGATGAAGGCTGCAGGATTACTACACCTTTGACTGCTAATCAATAGGTATTGAGTGCAACCCAAGGCTCTAAATTCAACAGGGTTAATAAGTGTCTACACAAAACAATGGCCTGAAATACAATCTTTCTATTGAGTGAGCAAAAGGAGAGGTGGGAATGTTTGCTTCAGCAGCTGCAGATAAAGCCTCTGAGAGAGACCAAGCTATCTTCTACCCCACTTTGGCCTGAAGCATTCTTGGTTTGCTAAGTACACCGCACTGTAGCGCTGACAAAGGAGAATGCCCCACAGCACAATGTGTTTTGGAGTTTCAAAAGAAGGGCATTGCAGTGCAGAGGCGATATGAACAATTCCCTGAAATCATTTGGTCCCGGGCAAAAATAGTGGGTAAAAAAACAAAAACAAAAACCAGCCTTGGACATCCCTCATTCAACGCGAACACTTAATGCAGTATGGATGGAGGGATGTTCTGGTGAAAGCTGTTGCACTTCATTTCCCTTAAGTCTCTCTTTATTATTTTAAATTTATAACCAGCCCCTGCTCCCCAAAGGGAGCCCAGGGCAGCTTGAAATAATAACATTACATAGAACCCATTTTAAACAGCACTATAACATACTGCAGACAGCAGTTAAATCCAGCAGTGTAAACATTTCATAAAACTATCTAAACTTCGTAAAAATGAGAGGAGGCCATGCTTTCTTTAGAGGGGAAGGGAAGGTTTCATGACTTAAGGAAGAGTTTGCTTTCTAATCCTTTAAATTGGCCTGGTTTGGGCAGAATTAGACATCCTCCCAAGGCCATAGTGACACGCCATCTGGATTTTCATGTACAGCCTCTGCCTTTGATCACACTGCCTGATTGTGAGGAGTCACCAGGTGAGCATTTCAGAAATAATGGCCTTTGCACAGGACTACTTCACTCCAAGGGACATGGGTGGCTCTGTGGTCTAAACCACTGAGCCTCTTGGGCTTGCCAATCAGAAGGTTCATGGTTCGAATCCCTGCGACGGGGTGAGCTCCTGTTGCTCTGTGCCAGCTCCTGCCAACCTAGCAGTTTGAAACCACACCAGTGCAAGTAGATAAATAAGTACCATTGCAGCAGGAAGGTAAGCAGCATTTCCGTGCACTCTGGTTTCTGTCACGGAGTCCCATTTCACCAGAAGCTGTTTAGTCATGCTGGCCACATGACCTGGAAAGCTGTCTGTGGACATATGCTGGCTCCCTCGGCCTGAAAGCGAGTGCTGCACCCCAAAGTCGCCTTTGACTAGACTTAACTGTCCAGGGGTCCTTGACCTTGACCTTTACTTCACAAAATATCCATGATATTTCACTCAGCCATCAGTTTTCTGTATGGGCTCTCCACCCATAGCAACCATACTAAACAGCATGAGCAGATCCTCCAAGGGTCCCTATTTTCCAGGGACAATCCCTGATTTAGAGAAGCCATCCCAGTTTCTGATTTGATCCCAGACTGTCCCGCTCTTCCTAATTTTATAGGAGAAATGTTGGAGGGTATGGAGTTACCCAACCCCCAGCCATCCTAAGGCAGCCCCGTATAGGAAAGTTTTTTATGTTTAATGTTTTATTATGTTTTTATAGATATTGGAAGGTGCCCAGAGTGGCTGGGGCAACCCAGTCACATGAGCGAGGTATAAATAGTACGGTGATGATGATGATGACAACAGAATAGGACGTTCCTATTTTCTTCAGATAAATATTGGAGGGTATGATAGATATATAATGGTGGTGAGCAATATTTGTAATCCATTTTGAGGTATTTTTAACAATCAAGTTATATTTACATTTTATGAATTAAATAAATAAAATCAACACTGAAATTTCATTCACATACAAAATAGATCAGTACCTTATGATCAATGACGGTGTCACAAATTTGGCACCCCCTCCCCCTGAACTGCAGTGCCTACGGATTTCCGTGCTATCATTTTCAGTGTGAAAATGCATATGGGTGCTGTATGGTTATAAAGGATTAGACATGTTTATGCTGCTTATCCAAAACCTGTCTACAACAGTTGATTGATTTTCTAGAAATGGACATATCCTTTTACTGATCAGTACCAATGAATGATTGGCTGTCCAAACATCTTCTTTGTGAAGACAAGTATTTGTTCACCGTAGAGCTTCAAGTAATTAATCACAAAGAGGAATTAGCAGACTGTATGAATTTCCTCATCAGAAGAATTGCATGGGGGGTGGGGATTTTTGAGATACTTTGGCTGAGAACAGATGATAACTTTTCTGGAACTTGCAGTGCTGGAATTAGCATTGTTTGCAGGTACACATGTTAGTTTTTTTCCTGTCCTGCTATAGCCTCTGTTCTGTTTGCCAGTTTTTGAAGCACGACTGAAAAATTTATTTGACCCCAGACTATACTTGGGGGGGGGGGTAGCAAAGAAAAGGTTCCCATGGACAATGGTGGACCAATAATACTTTTAAGACTTTGAAAAGATATCATCTTCTCACAGTCATTGCTCTGTAGTGAGCTTCCAGTGCTTTGTGGCCAGATCTTATATTCTTGGAGAATTATCTTAGGAGGAATGTGAAAGCAACATACCACCATATATTTTACTGCTCCTTCAGGGATTTCTCAGTCCCTCCTTGGTTGGTCAGTATAAATACATCCAGTCCTAGAAACTGATATTATATCATCATCATCCCTTCTCCATCTTATTTTTAAAGCACCCTTCATCACATTGGATTCCAGCATATCAATACAAACTCAAATTACAACAATTTAAGGCACAACCAGAATGATAATAGCAATTCAGCAGCAGGCATTAAAATAACTGTCCCTACATGGGCATTCTTCCTTCAAATGCCAACTGGCATTAAACAGATAATCAGTGAAGGGGGCAAGCACACCTCCAAAGGGAAGGAGTTCTGCATCTGGGGGGCTGCTGCAGAGAAGGCCCTCTCTCAAGTCGCCACGCTTCTTGACAGGGCAGGGAGAAGGTCCTTCCCTGTGGACCATAAGGAGTAGGTAGGCAGATATGGTGGTTCATACTGTTTGCGGATGGGGACAACTTTTCGCTTTCACTGGGAACCACTGTCGTGGTCAGTAGTTATTCAGAAGGTGCATCCCATTCTGTCCTGTATGAGATTCAAATTCAAACCCACAAGGGGGAGTCCTCTGACTATATATACAAGCACACTCACATACTGGTGGAGGACTCTCTGCTGTCCTGACCCTGGGATGAGAGTTGATGGGGATGGACAAAGGCTGACTGAACCCACCAGTCTATTTAACTCTTAAAACCACTTTTTCACAGTGCGGCTGACAAACTAATTTATTTAAACCTTCCACATACAAATAGGATTGCACAGGCCAGTAAATCATTTCATCCCCTTCCACCTTGATCAGGGTGACACCTGTCATTCTGCTGAAAATCTAAATCAGATACGGCCGGGGTGTGTTTGTGTATTTGTCTACTTAGTGCCTTTTAAACTGTCATTTGCCACTTATCTGGTTCAAATACCTGGGTGAATGTAAAGAAAACATGGGATTCAGTCAAAAGTGCAAAATTATTAATCAAGTTGTGCAAACAAATAAATCTCTCTTCAGCAGCTTGCCCAGAGACAGATTTCAGGGACTTGTGCAAACGAAGCTTGGGGGTGGGAATGCGAGGAAACTCTTGCTGCTTATCAACCCAGTTTATCTCGGCTTTGTGTTTACTCTTCATTAGCTTCGAGCAAAAGACAAAATTGCCTGGTAAAGGATGCAAAAGCCACATCATGTGCTGTGTTCTTAATTGCTAACACCATTCATTAATCAAACAAAAGGAAGGCATGCTCGGAGGTACCACCAGGGACTGGCACGGTTTTGGCCTACCTCGTTGAGTATGCTAATGACGGCTGATTTTATTTTAATAAGCCAGTCAAAAGCTACTCCCTCAAATCTGGCCTAAGCTGCTGTGACAATCGGAGCATGCAGCGACAGCTGTGAAGTCAGAATGCCGCATCCCACTCCGAGGGGCTTCAGGCTTCCTTTCCATATCTCCTGGGGAGCCCGGCCAAATGGTGGATGGAGCCTGAGACTGCAATAATAGCTGCTCTCTCACACTCTTCTGGGTTATGCATTTCAATCAATAGAGCACCCTCGGTGGCCAAGAGAGGCGAGGGCGAGGGGGTGGGGAAGAGAGAGCTGTTTGCAAAGAAGTTGGCCGGCAAGATATGAATCCATCCCACAACTTAAGGAGCAATATTATAAGCATACAGTTGCCCATAGAGCACGCAATCCTGTGCACGGTTACACTTCTTAAATCCCACTGAAGTTAAAGGGATTTCGAAAGCCTAGGTGCTATGCAGATCGTCGCTCATAACGGAATTTGTTTGTGTTTAGAAGAAGCCGCAGTATTTCATCATCATAATGCAACAGCTCCTCTCTTACCAGCAGAATGTCTTCTCAGAATGCAAAGACATGCGACATTCTGAAGAAAGAAGAATGGCAGACAAAATTAATGGACTACGCAGAATTGGATAAAATGACAGGAAGGATTCGAAACCTGCGGGACCAGAGATTTACAGAAGATTGGGAGAAATATGCAAATTATTTGAAGAGCAACCGTAATCAACAAATTACGCTAGTAGGACTATAAGAAGTTTTGTAAGGAGAAATATATGAAATATTGCAAAGAAGATAAAGAAGAGAGACATTAGCTATAATAATTAAAAGTAAGAGTGAAAGTAAGAAATGTAAATTAAGTGGGAAAGATTTGAAAAATTTCAGATGTGATTGACGTAAGTTGAAAAAATTGTATAAGATATAAAAGTATGTTTAATTATTGTTGAAAATGATATGTTAAAAAACTAATAAATTTTTATTTTAAAAAATAGAATGCAAAGAAATGCAAATAAATATCATTTCCACCTTCCTTCCCACTCAGGAATATCCATCAGAATAGGATAGCCTTTCATGGGGTCCTATGCATGGCGCAACCATGCTTGGAATACTGCGTACCATTCTGGTTGCCTCATCTCAGAGAGGACATGGTGGAGTTAGAAAAGTTTCAGAAAAGGGCATCCAAAATGGTCAAGGGGATGAAGCAAGCCTTGTGAGGAATGGTTGAAGGAGCTGGGTATGTTTAGCCTGGAAAGGAGGAGCAAGCTTCATAAAAGGGGATTCCGACAAAACATCAGGAATTGCTTTCTGATAGTAAGAGCTGTTCGACATTTGAACAGTCTCCCTCAGGAGGTAGTGGACTCTCCTTCCTTGGAAGTTTTTAAGCAGAGGTTGGGTGGTCTTCTGTCATGGATGCCTTAGTTGAGTTTAAACAGATGACCATCCAACCTCTGCTTAAAAACTTCCAGTAAATGAGACTCCAAGGGAGTCTGTTCCAATGCCGAACAGCTCTTACCATTAGAACGTTCTTTCTGATGTTTAGTTAGAAACTCCTTTCTTGTAACTGGCATCCATTGGTTCAGACCTCACTCTCCAGAGCAGGAGAAAACAAGCTTGTTCCATCATCCACATGACAGCCTTTAGGATATTTGAAGATGGCTATCACAGCTCAGTCTCCTCTTTTCCAGGCTAAACATACCCAACTCCCTCAACTGCTCCTCATAAGGGCTGGCTTCCACACCAATTAAAATAGAGAAATGATGCCTGCAGAATGCTGTTGCCACAGTAATGAACAGGAGCATCTTTCCCCAACTTGGTGCCCTACAGATGTTTAGGACTATGAACCTCAGCCCCATCAGCCCTAGCCAGCATGGTCAATGGTGGGAGTTGAAGTCAAAAATGTCTGGAGATCCCCAGGTTAGGGAAGGCAGAACTGCATCCTGAAGTTCATGCTTAATACCTAGATTGGGGGGGGGGGCTGTGGCCTTCCATATGTTGCTGGACTGCAACTCCAATCATTCCTGACATGTGACAATGCTGGCTGATGGGTGTTGGGGTCCAACAATATCTGTTGTTGGGGATGGGACACAAATTTCCCACCCCTGCTTTATCACATCATCTGGAATAACCCTGCAGTTAGTTGTAGTTCAGGGATCTCCACTCCTTCACAGAGGGCATATGGGTCTTTTCCATACCTTTGGACACCTGGACGGGTCTCATAATTATTGTACTGTGTATGTTAGAGCAATCATTTTGAGGGCAGATGATGCAGAATCCAGTGTACTGCATGGCGAACAACAATGATGAATACGAAGCCAAGCCTTGTTTTAATTTTATCAGTTAGCACATGGATTCTGTTTATTTGCGCTGGTAAATTAAATGTAAATTCCAGTTCAGTCTTTCAGCTACATTAAATTAAAATCTCCTTTATGAATGCAATAAGTTTCTCATTTGGAAGTTATTGCCTTTTCTTCTTCATCTGCTTTCTTTTCCTTTCTTCCTTTCTTTTTTTTTCTTCTCTCAGCCAAATTTATCCAGAAAGGAGTTTATGATTTCAAGTCACCTTGGGAGAAATGAGCTTTCTAAGATCAACTGATAAGGTCACTAATGGAATGTTAAACCCAGCCAACGGCATCAGAGCCAGGGTGCGAGGGTAGCATGGTTTGCTTAAGATTTATTTAGCTTGCTTCTTAAGGAGATTAACAGTGAATGGTTACAGGAAAAGGACCTGGAGGGGTTTAGAAGCCACCCACCTGAGAAAGTTATGCGATGGGCCTGCTGAGGGCATGCAGGATGAGCTTTTCAAAGCAGTATCCCTGTTTTCGGACAAGAGCTTGTCAGAACATTGGCTTTCAGATCAATCGAAATGACTGCTGTGTGCCTACAAACATTGTGGGGGCAGGGAAGCCAGGCAAATCAAGACTAAAGGTAGGATAATAAAATACACACAGTGGCAACACCAACTCACAGGTGTGGTTGAATGTTAAGGACGCATTTTACACTACAAACTTACATTAGTTTTGTATAAGTTGTCTGCATAGCTGCCATTGGACAGGGATAAGTGAAATCATAGTTGCAATGGCCTATGCTGCAAACCTAGACAGCATCTTAAAAAGCAGAGACATCACCTTGCCAACAAAGGTCCGTATAGTTAAAGCTATGGTTTTCCCAGTAGTGATGTATGGAAGTGAGAGCTGGACCACAAAGAAGGCTGATTGCCAAAGAATTGATGCTTTTGAATTATGGTGTTGGAGGAGACTCTTGAGAGTCCCATGGACTGCAAGAAGATCAAACCTATCCATTCTGAAGGAAATCAACCTTAAGTGCTCACTGGAAGGACAGATCATGAAGCTGAGGCTCCAATACTTTGGCCACCTCATGAGAAGAGAAGACTCCCTGGAAAAGACCCTGATGTTGGGAAAGATGGAGGGCACAAGGAGAAGGGGACAACAGAGGACGAGATGGTTGGATAGTGTTCTCGAAGCTACCAGCATGAGTTTGACCAAACTGCGGGAGGCAGTGGAAGACAGGAGTGCCTGGCGTGCTCTGGTCCATGGGCTCACGAAGTCAGACATGACTAAACAACTAAACAACAACAACAGCAGCAATATCTCATATAAATAACTACAATTCCCACCGGTCCCTGAAGAGGAAGAATGAATGAGGAAGTACCTCAAGCTTTCCTCAATACTACAGTATAACTTAGGGCAGGAGGAGAGACACTGTTATTGTTGTTGTTGTTGTTTCTGCTGCTGCTGCTGTTAAGCATTCATCCACAAAGCTTTTCCACCCAAGGCTCACCCTCTGATTTCTTCTCCACTGCCTTACAGCTCTTTGCTGCACCACCCTCCTTCTTTGTCAGCCTCTGACCTTTTTCTAATCCACCTACAACTCTACTCGCATTGTAAGCCCTCTGGGTAGTAGTAACAGAGTGTGATTTGGGTTAATAATCATATACACAAATGCCAGAAGTGCAAAAGAGCCACACTTCCTACATTCATGCATATCATTGACATTCAGTTGGGGGCTGATCATTCATCTTCCCCAAAGAGAGATTTGGTGACAGCTCTTGAATCGCTAGGGAGAGACACAGAAAGCTCCACTTTGAACTAGAGCTGAGGTGAGCGATCTCAGGAGACTTTTTTTTCTGAGAAAATTTCTGAGATTTTTCTTTTTCTCACCCAACTCCCCAGAGTTCTCTCTGAATAAGCTCCTCTGTGGGTGTGGGTGTGGGTGAGTGGGGAAGGGGGAGGGGAGGGGGAGGGGGAGGGAGAGAGCGTCCAAAACACCATTTCCTTCCACTATATCCCATTAGGTCTTTGGCATTGTGGAGGATGCAAAATGGTGGGCAAGCTGGTACCACAGTTGCAAAGAAGCTGTACTACTGCCACTGATAATTATGAGTCTGCTCCTGAGGAACTCTGTGACTCTCTCTCTCTCTCTCTCTCTATAAATATATATATATATATAATTGTGAAACTTTTTGAGAATTTTTTCTCACCTTGCAGATCACCAAGTTTTCCACCTCCAAACAGGAGGTGGAAATTTCAAGGAGCTATTGGTGCATGGTTCTATTTGAAGACAAATGATACAAAATAGCAGGTATAACTTCCATGCATTTCCTGTATCATTCCGATCATATCATCACCAACTAAAGCCATTCTATATCGCTTCCATGTTCTAGGTAGCACTCGGCAAATTGTGATAGATACAGACACCCCCACACCCCTTACTTTTGTAATGGCTAAACTAGAAAATGCATGCACCACAGCTTTTATGAGTTGCCCAATAAGGGGTTAATCGTGGGTCTCCTTTGAGGGAAAGGGGAAAAAAATCAAAGCAGCCAGTAGAGTCAGCAGACTTTGCTATGCACAATATTCATTAACCCTGACCCATAGTGCTCTACAGAAATAGCAACTTGATTAATCAGGCCAGTGCTTTAATAATAATATAAAAACCATCTTGGATTCCTGCCAGCTCTCTGACCTGCCCCTTGGATAGCTTGTGTTTTATTGTTCTTCTTCCACAGCTGCACAGAAAGTGAAAGGAAAGGCTCGATCCCAGCTTGTGTGGCTGCGCTGACCCCTGGCCCATACACTCTTGCAGAGGGGAAAACCACGTTGGGGCTATTGGCTCTGTGCAAAGGCATTTCCAGAGAAGAGTCCCAACTTGCTTAAGCCTGCCTTGATATCCATGTTAGGCATTACATAACACAGTGCTCACCATACGAGGACCTATTCCATGCCACAATTGTATGGAACAAGGCCAACTATTAGCTTCTTTCTGACCAAATTGGAAAGCAACCTAGCCTACGTAGTTGCAGGCAATTAAATATAAATTCACACACGCACCCTCCAAATGTCTGGTCTGAATAGTTTGACCAAGCACTGTGTAGTGGGCGTGGGCATAGCCCTGGCTGTACGATTTTGAGCCTGATTCATGCCCCAATGCAGGGATTCCTGTCCTGCCCTGTCCTGTCTGTCACCTGGCCTAACCATGTTGCAACGTCCCCAGCCCCCTCACTGAAAGGCCGCTTGGCCAACATTGGAAGGATGTGTCCACCAAGGGCCACATCAGCCAGAGGGGCTCCTCTGTGTGGGTGGGTGGGCAGGCAGACAGACAGTGCAGTGCAGCACCCCTAAACCCTCCATGCCCTGTGCCCACCCAGCGGTGGTGGTGGCAAGGGCTGGGCTGGCGCAGCAGGTTTTTTGCACAAGCACCCCAGGCACCGGGAAAGGACGCGACACTGCTGAGCACTAAGACTGCTTCTTGACTCCTTTAAAGATATGCACAGTTCTACACTCCCTTCATCCAGCTAAGAAACACCAATTCCAGGTTCAGAAAACTTCAGCAAGTGTGCTGAAAGTAGCTGTTTGTACTGCTTAGATATTTACCTCCTGGAACACACATAATTTCTTAACATTCTGCACACCACAGCGCCACTTTCTCAACATGCGTACTAAAACATCTTGAGATATGGCAGAAGAAGAAGAAAAGATCTCGAGACAAGTTAAATACCTCCTTAAAATAAAGTGGAATGCTTTGTTTTTTGCCTGGGGTAAATGCCAAAATCAAATCAAATCATGAAATCAAGCCTTATTGCAGTCAAAAAAAGAAAAAAGAAAAAAAAGGAGAGCTTATAAGTAAAATAAGTATTAAGAAGTCAGCCTCTGGCCACACAGCCTTTCACATCTGATGCCTTTCCCACCCACCCACTCCTTTTATCCCCAAACAAACTTCAGGAATAGACAGCAGCTGTCTGGCTAAACTAGATCACCAGAGATGTGCTGTCTCCACTTTTAATGAACTTCAACATACTTTTGCATGCAAGATGCAACAACACTCCATCAAGAGCCACAATGTGGGTTGCAAGAGGTGCCCTTAAAATGTTGCAGGAGTGCCACCTTCAGCCTTAAGCATTGTGTGGCGAGTTCCCCCCGGTGGAAATAACGAAACATGACACAAGTATTTAGGTTAGTGGGCTAAAAATGGCCACAACTTTATTGGTTACAGGTGATGAGCGGTATTGGCTTAGGCATTGGTCCTACCAACTATCCAGCTTCAGCCTGTTTGCTTGAAGACCGGGAAGGGTTAACTGTCAGTAGGGAGAGTCCTGCTGATGCACATCAACTAGGAACTCCCCCAGTGGAGAGGAGATATGATAGCCATTTTCAGATATCTAAAGGGCAAAGAAAGCTGGAGCAAAATTGTTTTCTCCTTCTCTGGAGGATGATGAAGAAGAGTTTGGATTTGATATCCCGCTTTATCACTACCCTAAGGAGTCTCAAAGCGGCTAACATTCTCCTTTCCCTTCCTCCCCCACAACAAACACTCTGTGAGGTGAGTGGGGCTGAGAGACTTCAAAGAAGTGTGACTGGCCCAAGGTCACCCAGCAGCTGCATGTGGAGGAGCGGAGACGCGAACCCGGTTCCCCAGATTACGAGACTACTGCTCTTAACCACACTGGCTCTCAGTGGATAGGACATAAACCAATGGATTCAAGTTACAAGAAAGGAGATTCCAACTAAACATCAGGAAGAACTTTCTGGTGGTAAGATCTGTTCGACATTGGAATGGACTGCCTTGGAAGGTAGTGGACTCTCATTTACTGCAAGTTTTTAAGCAGAGGTTGGATGGTCATCTGTCATGGATGCCTTAGTTGAGGTTCCTGCATTGCAGAAGGTTGGACTAGATGACTCTCAAGGTCCCTTCACACTCTACAATTCTATGATTCTATTAACACAGATTTGCATATTCTAATTTATGGGTTATTACTATTATTATTTTGTTTATTACCTGCCCTTCACCAGCAGGTCCCAGGGCATGCTGAATAGTTTACAGTTCAATATTAAATACAGTTTAAACAAATTACAGTCAAGAAATAGCGTAGGTTCTGAAAACACCTATCTCAGGTGTCAAAAGCTTTAAGAGGTACATCTTCAGCACACATCGGAAACTATGTAATGAAGGTACCAGTGTGCATGTGCGTACTCACTTTTTTCAAGAAATCTGGGTCAATGCCAGTTCCATTAAAATTGATTGAAGCCTTGAAAAGAGCATAGAGCTGAGAGAGGAAGTGGGAAAGAGCAGCACTTTCCCCAATTTCCTCCTTCAGCTCTATGTGCTTTGCAATGGATGGAGAAAGCAAGCACCCTTATCTCCTGATGATCAAGTGGGCAGAGAGTACAGGGCTAAGAGATGTCATGTGCAGAAAGGGATGACCTCAAAGACACCCATGGGCACCATATTGGTGACCCCTGGACTAGGCCATCACCTTATGGTTTGTTGACAGGAATTGTGGAGAAAGACTTTGAAGAGATAAACACTGAGGAAAAGTCCAGGAGAAGAAAGGAAATTTGGACCCTTAATTTAATGCCACACTTGAAGCATAGGAAGAAGAGAAAGATTGGTTATACAGACACTCCAAGTGTCCCTATTTTCCAGGGACAGTCCCAGATTTACAGAAGCAATCCCAGTTTCTGATTTGACCCTGGAATGTCCCACTTTTCCTTAGGATATCCCTATTTTCATCAGAGAATGGTTGGAGAGTATGGTAAGGTAAAGGTAAAGGTAAAGGGACCCCTGACCATTAGGTCCAGTTGTGGCCCACTCTGGGGCTGCGACGCTCATCTCGCTTTATTGGCCGAGGGAGCTGGTGTACAGCTTCCGGGGCATGTGGCCAGCATGACTAAGCCGCTTCTGGCGAACCAGAGCAGCGCACGGAAACGCTGTTTACCTTCCTGCCAGAGCGGTACCTATTTATCTTCTTGCACTTTGACGTGCTTTCAAACTGCTAGGTTGGCAGGAGCAGGGACCGAGCAACGGGAGCTCACCCCGTCGTGGGGATTCGAACTGCCGACCTTCTGATCGGCTGGTAGGACATCCTTATTTTCATCAGAGAAAGGTTGGATGGTATGGAATAGGATTCAGTTCTGGCACCTCTCATGTGGATGCCGTTGGCATTCTAAGAGAACAAGGGAGGTATTCATGGTGAGTTGGCACCTCTTTTTCTAGAAAAATAGACACATCCTAAGGAAAAGTTGGACATTCCAGGGTCAAATCAGAGGGTATGGTTGTTGTAGGGTATGGTTATGCAGAATGCATGTCCCTGTGGATATCTGGCAGGTCTTCTTTGGCTGGGTGCATTACTCACTACCCCAACAAATTCACGAATGAACTGTGGAATTAAGATTTGAACCAGAGAGTCATTCAACTCACCACTCTTACAGCACAATCCTTTGCAGGTTCACCCCATAATCAGTTGCACTGTGTTATCAGGGTGTTCAGGATTGGAGCTCAACTCTCAACAGCGCTTCCTGCATTCCTGTGGCTACAGTATAAGGGCAAAATTCACAAATTACACACCGCTGCAAATAGTCTGGAGGCAAATTAGTTGTTTATATGCAGGAGTAATCAACTCAGCAGTTCTCCCATCTGCAGTCTGAAATGATGTAGCTTTCCAAAGCTGCATTGTGATAGTCCTGATAGTACACTTTGTATCTTAATTGGTTTGGTGTTGTGGTTGGAGTATCAGATTAGGACCTGAGAGACTAAGGTTCAGTTCCCCGCGCTGGTTGGCCAGTGTGTCTCCCAGGCTAACCTACCTTGAACTAGAGAGAGAAAGAACTATATACACCAGCTTGTGCTTGGAGGCAAAGTGAGCAATAATATAAATATAATAAACCTTGCTAACTATGAGCAATAGTTTGCTTTTATATTGTGGGTGGCAGTGATGATTGGCCCTAATCTATGACATGGCGAATCGACAGACAAGGTTGCTTCAAAACTGGAGTGGAGAAACTCAGTCTCGCCCTCTATAGTGAATCACCTCTTATGTACGTTTGTATGGAAAGAGTCGTTTGTTTGGTTTATTATAAACAAGGAAGAGGAAAATATGCTGTGTTTCAGGTCAAATATATTACTAATTGCTGAACAACAGAGGCAGGCAACAGATTTTCCCTCCCCACTCCTCATGTCGTGCTCCAAGTCATTTTCTCAGATTTGTAGCCATTTATTGCAGCTGTGTAATGACTATAAAACTGAGCAAAAGCATAAAACATGAAAGAAAGGTGTTGAAGTCAGCCTTAAGGTACTAAATTCTTGACAGCAGCTTGTAAAGCAGTTGAGATTTAGGTGCTATAGAGGAATAATGGAGGATTGGTGGTAGAATGAGCTGAAAACCACTGGGCCATGATATATATATAAAATAAGAATGGTGAATTCTAATTCAGAGGTTCTATAAAATATGATAAAAGAAGCAATTGGGGATGTTTGGGATAGATGACTGTTTACTAAGTGTCCTTGCTTTAATTTGATACTATTTTAATATATTTGAAACAATATTTTTTTACCTGGGGAAAAATGACCACAGGATGGGGGTGTCTCTAGTAATTTCTGAGGTGATGAGAAGGCTTTTGTGAAAGCATCCAGAAAAATGCTGAAAATGTAAGTGACCTTTGTGACCTTTATATATCCATATCATATATGGACAATTTTTTCCTCTCTCTCTCTCTCTGTTTATGTAATAGAATCATAGAACTGTAGAGTTGGGAGGGGACCCTGAGGGTCATCTAGTCCCACCCCCTGCAATCCAGGAATTTTAACATGCGGCCTCCCATCCAAATTGAAATCATACTGGACCCTGCTTAGCTTTGCGAATGTGCTGGCAGTTTTATTGCTGCGAAGCTCATTTATCTGGAACACAACCTCCAATCAACTCTTTCATATACACATTTTTTAAAAAACAATTCTAACGTATGAATGGTAAAATTCTTCAAAATATAAAATAAAAGTAATTAGCAGAAAGATATAAGATATAACAAAAACTAATCTGTATAAAACTGTGACCCTCAAAGGTCAGTACTGCGGGTGGCGCGGTGGTCTAAACCACTGAGCCTCTTGGGCTTGCCAATCAGAAGGTTGGTGGTTCAAATCCTCATGACAGGGTGAGCTCCTATTTTTCTGTCCCAGCTCCTGCCAACCTAGCAGTTTGAAAGCATGCCAGTGCGAGTAAATAAATAGGTACCGCTTGGTGGGAAGGTAAATGGCGTTTCTGTGTGCTCTGGTTTCCGTTGCGCTGGAAGTGGTTTAGTCATGCTGGCTGGCCACATGACCTAGAAAGCTGTCTGTGGACAAACGCCAGCTCCCTCGGCCTGAAAGCGGAGATGAGTGCCACACCCCATAGTCGCCTTTGACTGGACTTAACCATTCAGGGGTCCTTTATCTTTTTACCTTTACTGCTCCCCTCTGAGGTCTGCACCATTGGAAGCTGCTGAGTTGGACCAGCTGATAGCACCAGCCCTGAGTAGTGGCAATTCTCAGTTCTTTCTGGAGGTGCTGGGAATTTTGACTCTGGACATTTTGCGTGCAAAGCCACTGAAATTCAGCACCAGGTCTCAATGCCTGCAAATTTCTCCACCTTCTGGCTTTTAAGTCCACAAAGGGAAGGAGTCAGCCTCCTAGCATCCCTCAGACTTTTCTCTTGCTGTTGACATAGGGCAGAGAAGGTGTATGGCTATTTAACTCTCTCTTTGAAACCAAAGGAATTGAAAAATGCTTGCAGATGAATGCGCCATGCCCACAGTTTTCATCACTTGGAAATCTGAGAATGACAATGCAGCAAATATTGGATGATTTTTTTAAAAGAAAAAAGTAATCCAAAACATATAAAATGTAAAACAAAGGGGATTGTTGTTGCTAACTTTACATCCTAAAATTAAAAATTATCACCGTTTAAATTTATGATTATAGTATGGCTTAATATATGGCATGTGATTTGAGCCAAATGATTTACTACGGATGTATTATTCCATTACTCTTTATCACCTGTGGTCATATAGCTTTTTGCAATAATTCATTAATTTTTTTTTTAAAAAACCCTTCTGTATTGACATATTGCTAATGGTGTAGCTAAAAGCCTAAAGACCCTGAAAATGCAAAAATTAAGACAAGTACAGCCAGTCTTACCTCAGAGAGTGCTGTAATATACTACAGATAAAGCAGAAAGTGTTTTCTATAACTTATCAGCATGGAATAAAACTGAATCACAAATTGTGAGGTGACTTCAAAGTGAGTCACACAAGATGGAATTTCGTTACTATAACTCGCTGTTAGAAGTGCATTTCCTTTGGCACTGTGTTTAGAAAGATATAAGTGGGTATCTTGATAATAATAAAAAATCGCAGTGAAGTTGGCTATCGGCCTCAGCCTGTGACCTCCAGGGACCACCTCTCTCCTTGTGCTCCTCTAAACATTGTGGGAGCTTTCTAATTTGCAGTTTAAAAGCACCCTTCCTTGAGTTGAGAACAACTTGGGTCAAGCAGAGGAGCTGTGTGGTGGACGCCATGTTGTTTCTGGCTTCTAATTTTAGCTTTCATAATCAGTTTTCCCAGTTCAGTGAATGGAGTCTATCATTTACTGGCTCTGCCTCCCAGAATGTTACATTGCTTGCCTTCCAATCCTCTGGCAGGAAAACCACATTTATTGACAAGTTGCATGTTTTTATTGGAAGATTAACCATTTCTTTAAAGTATATGCCATCCAGAGCCAGTAACTTGTTTGTATTTGATTAATTACCCCTAAAATAATATCTTGTCACCCCTTAGAAATTGGCTCAAGTGTATGTTTGTCTAGCATTATCACAGAAACGGCTGATGTGAAGAACTCGCCTGTAATTTAAACAGAAACAAGATATATCGCATAGCAAGGAAGGCTGACAAGGTTCTCTTAACTGTTGATGGACCAACTTAAAGGAGTTTCTCCACCCCCATCGTTCAGCCCGGACACTGAGGTCCAGCTCCGAGGGTCTTCTGGCAGTTCCCTCACTGCAGGAAGTGAGGTTACAGGGAATCAGGCAGAGGGCCTTCTTGGTGGTGGCGCCCACCCTGTGGAACGTCCTCCCTTCAGATGTGAAGGAAATAAACAACCATCTGACTTTTAGAAGACATCTGAAGGCAGCCCTGTTTAGGGAAGTTTTTAATTTTTGATCTTTTATTGTGTTTTCAGTATTCTATTGGGAGCCACCCAGAGTGGCTGGGGTATAAATAAGTTGTTGTTGTTGTTGTTGTTGTTGTTGTTGTTGTTGTTGTTAAAGGCCATTCTTCCCTCTGATGGTTCTTTATCTTTTTTTTAAGGTAAAGGGACCCCTGACCATTAGGTCCAGTCGTGACCGACTCTGGGGTTGCAGCGCTCATCTTGCTTTATTGGCCAAGGGAGCCGGCGAAGAGCTTCTGGGTCATGTGGCCAGCATGATTAAGCCGCTTCTGGCGAACCAGAGCAGCGCACGGAAACACTGTTTACCTTCCAGCCAGAGCAGTACCTATTTATCTACTTGCACTTTGACTTGCTTTCGAACTGCTAGGTTGGCAGGAGCAGGGACCGAGCAACGGGAGCTCACCCCGTCGCGGAGATTCGAACCACCGACCTTCTGATCGGCCAGTCCTAGGCTTTGTGGGTTTAACCCACAGCGCCACCCGCGTCCCTGATGGTTCTTTATCTTTAAACCAGACTTGGACCAGGTAGCCCTTCTAGCAGATGGATGCCCTCAGACAAAGGGCTTTTCTAGCAGAGGGATGTATGGATTCCCATTGAAACAGTGAGATAACAGGACAACATCTCCTCTCCCAACCTTGTTGATCCATCCAACTGATTTCAGCTGGTTGCTTTTGCTGCGGCCCGCAAACTGGAGAGTCTGGGATGACAGGAGATACGCCAAGCTATCCTAACTATTCTGATGGAAGCTTTTTTTTTTTTTTTTTTTTTTTTTTGGTCAAGAAAGCTTAATTTCCTTTTTCTTTTCTTGTTCAAATGAACAAGAAAACTTTGATAAATTTTTCACAGCTGGAAAATCAAAAAGGAGATAAGTTTCTCTCCCCCCCACTCTTTATTTCATTTCATTACAGCAGCATTAAATACTTACATCTAAAGATTCTTTTGATGCCGAATTTTAACAGCTGATGCCCTGTGTCGTAGACATCAGAACAACCAGTTTCTTTCAATTGCAGGGCATTGTTCCATCACTTGCTGGTCTTTTAAGATGAAAGAAAGCATTTTTATAGAGGAAAGGCAGTTGAAATGATACTTAACAGAAAGACCTTTGTTTTCTTGCCATTTTCAGTACCTAAAATATGCTCTCAATATCTTTGGGGTTCCCCTCTCAAATTTTTTTAAAGGTCTGGAGAAAAGAATGCATTCCAAAATACAGTCGTACCTTGGGTTAAGTACTTAATTCGTTCTGGAGGTCTGTTCTTAACCTGAAACTGTTCTTAACCTGAAGCACCACTTTAGCTAATGGGGCCTCCCACTGTCGCCGACGCACAGATTCTGTTCTCATCCTGAAGCAAGTTCTTAACCCGAGGTACTATTTCTGTCTTAGTGGAGTCTGTAACCTGAAGCGTATGTAACTCGAGGTACCACTGTATGTGCTCATGAAATACTTAAAGTATTTGGTAGAAAGTAGGGAATCTTCTTACCTTTGAAGGGAAATAGCCAAGTAGCCAAGTGGGGCCAATTAAATCACAAAATGGCAGAGACATCCTAAAGAAGCCACCATACTGTGTTTTCATCAGTCTTTGCTGATGAGGCAGACTGGAGATGCCAAATAATGTAATCAGAGTACTGCATCTTTATTTACTCTTCAGAGATGCTGCCATATCTTCTGCTTTCCCACTGCAAACTAACATTTTCTGTCTTTGTAAACACATTCCAACAAGTACATGGAAGGATGGTGTCTGAAAGCTGGTTCACTCATCATTGATTACTGAACATGTAATTGGCAGGAGGATTTGCAAATATCACGTTTGAGGTTCTTGTGTTTGTCTGTGCTGTTATGCCTGTGACAATTCATGCAAGCATGCTAGCACTCATTTGGGGAGGGGAATAGTAATAATAATAATAATAATAATTTATTATTTGTACCCCGCCCATCTGGCTGGGTTTCCCCAGCCACTCTGGGCGGCTTCCATAAAAACCAAAAATACACTAAAATATCACAGATTAAAAACTTCCCTGAACAGGGCTGCCTTAAGATGTCTTCTGAATGTCAGGTAGTTATTTATCACTTTGACATCTGATGGGAGGGCGTTCCACAGGGCGGGTGCCACTACCGAGAAGGCCCTCTGCCATCTCTTCCATGCAGAAGGTCCTAAATTCAATCCCTGGCACCTCCAGATAGGGTTGGCCTATGAGGACATTTTTGGCAAATTACTTCCATCTGTCAATCAGGTGGTGTTAACTTGATGAATGGGTTTGGTGGGTTCAGTGGATTCCTGCAATGAGCAGAACTGAACCCCCGTCTATCAGCTGATGAACCACTGGCTTCATGACTATCTCCCGTCATCCCTGCTGGTCAGGTTGGACATGTGGACCACATGATGTCTTCTCTTGGGCTTGCTTGAAATGTGGGCACCTGGAAACATTACAGCGTGAGGACCACCAGTGAAATTATATGTAGGAGGAAGGAAAGGATGCTCACAAACACCTCCTGGCCACCTTAAAAGTAAGCTAATCCCATCAAAAAATCCTGCATCCCACCCTTGCAAATTTCACCAATTTTTAATCTCCCCTTTGATGTGGCTTCAGAGGGTGGGAAGAAGGAGGGGCCTCACAGGAAGGAGAGATTGGGTGAGAAAGAAATACACCTCCCCACCTCTAACTTTATTCGTGAAGATGCCACCACTGCGTAGGTTCATTTCATGTTTTGTCCTTCCTGTCTGACACCACACCCTCTGACAGCCCTGGATCACTCTGGGCCACCAGACCTGACTCATAGCTATCAGAGGCTGCTCAACCCAACTCAGATAGACACCTGAAACCATCCCAATTGGGTTTGGGACTCGGACCTCAGCTGAATCTGGTGCACAGCCCTGCTGCAAAGGGGTGCCTACATCTGGGCAACTCCATGTGCATAGGTGCTCTGTGCCATTGTGCCCACCCTGCAACCAGGGGCCCCAGAGCAGCTGTTTGCAGCTGCTGGGCTTAGTGCATGGATGCCAAGCAGGTGAGCACAACAACAGAGACTGGGACAGTGTGGTGTGGTCTTGCTTTCCTCTTCTCCACATGCTTGCCCTTGTTGTCGTCATCTGTTTCCCTGGGGAGACAACGGAAGAGTGCTCCTTCGGGGATGAAGTCAGACCGTTGGAGAGTTACAGTATTTGCTACTGGGGTAGGTGAAGACGTCCACTTGTGCTGATGGAGGTGTGCCCTGGCATTTCTCCTCTCTGTGCTCCTCACAGCAGTCATTCCTCCTCTGGTCACTGCTGTGGATACACAACCTGCCTGTCTCCAGAAACTGCAGTCACCTGCATGGGATGCTCATACGGCAGGGTTAATGTTGCCAGCTGTCAGGTCACGTCCTCAGACATGTTTGTAATGAAGAATTGGCCTGCCAAGAGGCCTAGTCCTGGAAAAAGGTGTGAGAAGCGCCTCTTTGTGAGAGTGCAAGCCTCCTTGTGGCTGGAGCACTCTGTCAAAAGAACCACATTGTACTAGGGGCTTAGCTAGCTGCTCTGGCATCCAGAGCGGCAGGGGCATGGCACAACGATCTGTCCGGGGGGGGCAGCGTGGTGAACTGCCCACGGAGTCCGCCTGGCAGATGCAAGCCCCACGCTGCCATTTTGGGCAGTGCGGGGTCCCGAGCCCTGCACCACAACCAGGAGAGATGCATGGCTCGGGCGTGCTGCAGGCCAGCCCCCCCCCCCCGCAGTGTGCCATTTTGTCACCCCTTCAGGGATGACACCTGGGGCGGTTCGCACCCCCTACCCCTTCCTATGCCCCTGCGTTGTACATAAACATATGTTTAAAAAACAAACAACTCCCTGCACCTGGAAAACTGAGATGTTAACAAGAAGGCTAGAAACCTTCGCCCTGATAGGCTAGTTTGGTTTGTTCGTGTTTTTAACACAGAGAAGCAATCAGCCATGCAGTCCTCTACCTGCAAAAGGAAATGGCAGGAGCCAGCAAGCCCATCACCTTGTGCTTCTTCTGATCCTGTCCCCCATCCATGGGAAACAGCGCTATATATAAGAGTGCTGTTTCATATATAGCCAGATCCTTTTAATCAGAAGCATTGGGCAATTTTATTAAAGATGCTTTTACAACTTAGCTCATTAGATGAGGCTAAATTGTCACTGAAGTAGTTAATCTCGTAATGAATTGGATTCTTTTACTTTCATTTTCTAGGTCATTTGAAGCTCACTGTAAGTATAACCTATCACAGTTCCTGTAAAACACTGAACCCAGGATGGTAATCGGGACCTCTGGAAGATTGTGGCTCGATATAAAACTGCAGATGTAGTGGTTTCTGACTGTGCTGTAATTTTCCGGCACATTATTTAAATATGCATTTGGTCCAGAGCCAGCTGCCCAATTTCATTGCTCCTCTCTTGAAACTAACTAGGAGTCCAGGGAATTCCCAACTCTTGGGTAGCAACAGAAGTGTGCAGGCATCTCTCTCTCTTTTTTAAAATAGTTTTTATTAAATTTTCCAATTATACAAATTTACCGTATCAAACAATTTTCACAAATTTCAACTTTTTGGACTTCCATCAGCTTCCCTGCCAATCATCCATATTTTCCCATTTTTACACATTTTCTAAATTTAATATTGCATTTTAATATTACTCTTACTGTCCTATTTCTGTTTAACAATACTCCTCTAACTTTCACAAAGCCTCTTTAATTCCCACTAGCGTTTTTTGTTCGTCACATATACTTTTCAGATATTCTGCAAATTTTCCCCAGTCCTCGATGAACTTGTGGTCCCGTTGATATCTTATCTTCCCAGTTAGTTTATCCAGTTCTGCATAGTCTATGAGTTTCATCTTCCATTCCTCGAGAGTCGGTAGTTCCTCCTGTTTCCATTTTTGGGCCATTAATATTCTTGCTGCTGTTACTGCGTATTGAAAAAGTTTATGGTCACTTCTACTTATCCCTCTTCCTGTTATTCCTAACAGAAAGGCTTCTGGTTTCTTTACAAACGTATATTTCAACATCTTCAACTCATTATATATCATTTCCCAGAAACCCTTCACTTTCTTACACTCCCACCACATATGATAAAATGATCCCTCTTTTTCTTTACATTTCCAACACTTATTACATGTTTTATACATTTTTGCTAACTTAACCGGTGTAATATACCATCTGTATACCATTTTCATAGTATTCTCCTTTAACGCAGTACATGCTGTAAATTTTATATTTTCATTCCATACTTTCTGCCAATCATCCAATTGTATATTATATCCAAAATCTCTGGCCCAGTGTATCATAACCGACTTTACTTCCTCATCCATCATTTGCCATTCCAACAACATTTTATACATTTTTGACAATATTTTATAATCATTATTTATTATCTCTGTTTGAAATTTCGATTCTTTTTCTGCATATCCACTCTCTTTAAAATCCTTTTTAAACATTTCATTTACCTGAAAATAATGCAACCAATCAAACACATATTCTTTTACTTGTTCATATGGCTTCATTTTCCATTTTCCTCCTTCTTTAATTATTAAATCTCCATATGTAATCCAATTCTCTCTCATATTAATTTTCTTTACACTCATAACCTCTAATGGAGACAACCAGTGTGGGACTTTAGGTTCTAATACATTTTTATACCTCTCCCATATTTCTATTAAAGATCTCCGGAAGATATGATTCTCAAAACCCTTATGACCTTTCTTCTTCTCCAACCATAAATACACGTGCCATCCAAATCTGTTATCAAATCCTTCTAGATCTAACAATTTGTTATTTTTTAATTTTATCCATGCCTTCAACCAACAGAGACAAGACGCTTCATAGTATAATTTCAAGTCTGGCAGGGCAAAGCCTCCTCTTTCCTTCGCATCTGTTAATAACTTGAATTGTATTCTTGGCTTTTTACCCTGCCAAATAAATCTTGAAATTACTCTCTGCCACTCTTTAAAAATCATAGACCCTTTGATTATAGGAATCATTTGAAATAAAAATAACATCTTTGGAAGTACACTCATTTTAATCGTTGAGATTCTACCCCAAAAAGAGAGTTTCATCTTTCCCCATACCTCCAGATCTTTTTTAATTCCATTCTACACCGGTGTATAATTATTTTGAAATAAATCAATATTTTTTGAAGTTAACCATATTCCCAAGTATTTTACCTTCTTTGCCACTTCTAACCCTGTTTCTTGTTGCATTGTTTCTATTACATTGTGGTCCATATTTTTTACAATTACTTTAGTTTTTTTCTTATTTAATATAAACCCAGCCACCTTACCAAATTGATCAATCTCCTCCAACACTTCATTTAAACTTTTTAATGGATCTTCTATCGTTATTACCAGATCATCGGCAAAGGCTTTAACTTTATATTCATTCTGACCTACTGTCACCGCATTTATTAGTTCATTTTGTCTAATTGAATTCAAAAGGACTTCCACGACCATTATAAATAGCAATGGAGAAAGAGGGCATCCCTCTCTTGTGTTGAGATTGCAGTGTCCCGTGCGCAGCGGAGTGATGAGGAGTACGTGCACATACTCTATATTGCTTTATTTACATTTCAAAGCTGGTAGGTTACAGAAAAACATCTTGCCTCTGCCGGAGCAGAGAAAGCATCCTCTCTCCTCTAAAGCACGGAGAGAACTGCTGAACAACAGTGAAAAACAGGAAACCAGTGTACGTCACATCCAGTCTCCCTTTCCCGTGGGAAAACCCAACAGCAACTGACTGTGGAATGTAAACACCTGTCTCGTGACAAGCACTTCGCTGCACAGTGAAAGAGAGCAGAAACCAACATCTTGTACCTTTCAGTACCTTCACTTCTTCCGTAATTACATTGTTCACAATCAATTTTGCTTTCTGTTCTGTATAAATCGCCCTTATTCCATTATAGAAGTCTTTTCCAACCTCCATATACTCTAGATTTTTTAGCATAAATTCCCAAGATATATTATCAAAGGCCTTTTCCGCGTCTACAAACATCAATATAGCTTGTTTCTCATTCCTAGCAGTCAGATATTCCAAAGTATTAATTATATTTCTAACATTGTCTTTCATCTGTCTGCCAGGAAGAAAACCCGCTTGATCTTCATGAATAAATTCTTGCAGAACCTTTTTCAATCTTTTTGCTAATATTCAAAAAAAATAAAATAAAAAATATTATAATCTGTATTCAACAAGGAGATCGGCCTGTGTGTGTGCAGGCATCTCAATACTTTTTTAAAGCTGTGGAGTTGATGGAAGAATGAGTGAGACAGTAAGGGATGCAGAAAGAAATGAAGAATGCAAAAGGAAAGCAAAATCATAGGGCTCTCATCTGGGAGCCTTTCAGATAGAGGACTGTCCTCTGTAAATCAGGAGACATGGACACCCTAACTTGTCCTCATGGTTAAATGAGATGTTCTAAGCTAAATTGGACTCATTTCCTCCTCTTTGTCCATGATTGGTTACAACAAAGAACTGAGACACCTGCATTTTGTTTCCTCCCTCTCATTTCTGTGGCTTCACCACAGATTGCTCCATTTCGTTGCATGGTTCTTTTCTTTTCATTTTTTTCCTGATCTTTCCTGATCTGAAACCAGTTGCCCTTAATATGTACTACCTGTACAAATTGCATACTTCACAAGAGCTTGGGGTTTTATTTTCCATTGCAATCACATGATTTCCCACTCCACACGCACACGTCCCATTTCAAAAGGGCTCCGTTTCATTTTATCGCGAATTCTAACAGCATCATTTCTGTTTTCATTTCAGGACTGTGGAAATTTGCAAATGGACTTTAAAAGAAGATGCTTACTGTTCTGTGAGCCTAAGCAAGCAGTTGATTGTCAGACAGGAAAGAGCGTTTTAATACTTTGAGGGCTTCTGTAAAGTAGGAGGTGTTTTCAACTCCAACAGATGCCCAGCTGAAATCCCCCAACATTTAATTCATCTCTATGCATTCATCACTTGTGTGTGTGTTTTTAAAAATTACATGTGCATATTTAAAATGAACTAACACATACTCAGACACCTCTCTGCATTAGGCTCTGCTGCCGTATGTCACTAAAAGAGCAACCAAAAGCTAGCACTAAAAAAATAGGCATGCATGGGTTAATTTCAGTCAACCCAGTTTGCTTGAATATCACAACAAATGTGCTGATAAGATGCAACCCTGACAACACAGGTAGACCCACGTTTAAACGGAAGCTAATTTGTACGAGGTGAAGGGTATGTTTAATTCTGGATGATGTCACAAACCGGCTTTCTCTGCAAATATACATTCCCCCCCCCCCCGAGCTCCATGAGTTAATTCTGTTCTGTGAAAGAAAAAAAATCTGCATATTTGCAGAGAATGCTGATTTGTGATTTCTGGTCCCGGATAGCTGGCTAGTGGAAAGATTTTGAACTGACTGCCATTTCCAAACCATATTGCAAAGCAGACCCCTGTAGAACATCTAGTAATCCAAATGCTATGAGATGAAGTCAGATAATGCCCCATCAATGCCAAAGATAGGGCACTGAATATTTGGCATATATCAAAACCTGTGGAGTTGGGGGTTTCTTTTTGGGAGAGGGGGGAATTTGTGGGACAAATGTAGGGCTGTTTTTCCAGCCAGAACTCACTGGAACTCAGTTATGGCACCTCTTGGGCCATTGCTATTCTAAGGCGGAATTTAGACATGTACAGTGGCACCTCGGGTTACATACTCTTCAGGTTACATACGCTTCAGGTTACAGACTCCACTAACCCAGAAATAGTACCTCGGGTTAAGAACTTTGCTTCAGGATGAGAACAGAAATCGCGCGGCGGCAGCAGGAGGCCCCATTAGCTAAAGTGGTGCTTCAGGTTAAGAACAGTTTCATATAAATTCTATATATTTTTCAAAACTTTTTTTAAAAAGCATATTTTATACAGTGGTACCTCTGGTTACGTACTTAATTCGTTCCGGAGGTCCGTTCTTAACCTGAAACTGTTCTTAACCTGAAGCACCACTTTAGCTAATGTGGCATCCCACTGCTGCCATGCGATTTCTGTTCTCATCCTGAAGCAAAGTTCTTAACCCGAGGTACTATTTCTGGGTTAGCGGAGTCTGTAACCTGAAGCGTATGTAACCTGAAGCGTATGTAACCCGAGGTACAACTGTATTCTTCTAGGTGGCAATCCCTGAGAGGTGGTGCCTATTTGATATATGTCATGGGGCCTCTTCAGTACTGGTTTGACCCCTGGGTTAATCATCCAGCACTTGGGCTGATTGATACCTGTTGTAACCCAATGTCTTTGGCAAACCCCTTGCATTTGTAATCAACAAAGCTGTGGAGGGGATATATTGATTGAAAATGCATTGTATTGTAATTGTATTGTAACTTGAATATTTTTTATATTTTTTTTAAAAAAACCAAGCTGTTCAACCATGTTGTCTTTGTTCAGCTTGTGTGGCTTTGGGCAACACAATGAACAAGGTGGACACACAATAACAGTTCGAAAGCATGCCAGTACAAGTAGATAAATAGGTACCGCCGTGGTGGGAAGGTAAACAGTATTTCTGTGCGCTCTGGTTTCCGGCACGGTGTTTTGTTGTGGCAGAAGCAGTTTCATCATGCTGGTCACATGACCCGGAGAGCTGTCTGTGGACAAATGCCTGAAAGCAAGATGAGTGCCTCAACCCCTTTGACTGGACTTAACCGACCAGTGGTCCTTTTCTTTACTATGGCACACACTCGAGCCTTGGTTTTGTTAAAAGAAGCAGTGAAATTTGCCCATGGTTCCATTACAAATGACTTGTAAAATTTTCAGTAGCCTGAATATTATTCCATTGTAGTGCTTGGCCATTGCAGAGCTTGGTTTTTATCTGGCTTTTGCAGGTTCGCTCACAAGAGATGCTGATGCATTAAACAGGTACCCCAAAGACACCCAACCTGAGCAGAAGGCCTGGCACAACACAGCAGCCCAGAGAACAAAGCAGCCACAATCGTTCCTCCAGAGACCAAGCACATTTTGTCTGTGACGTGCTTGCTCTCCATCTGCTTCGGAAAGGGAAGGTTATCCATATGGCAGCATGTTGGGCTATTAAGTCAATACACCGGCTGAACTCCATGAAACCCTGCTGAATGTTAAGTAACTCAAGTCAGGTTTAAAGGAAGATAGAATTCACATGCTTTGTGAAGGTGAAATATGCATACTACGATTCTATTGCTCATTTTTCTCTCGCTAATAATGGAAAGTAATAAATCACCCATTGGTTCATAATTATTGTGTTTAATTTAAATTAATAACTCCCTGAGCCACGGAGCAATGCGCTCCCTGAATTATGGATTTAGGAGTGAAATTTAGAGCACACTCATTTACGAGGCAATACAACATTTTCACAGGAGGGCAAAGGCATTTTATTATATTTTCCCTTATTGTTTGGATCAAAGCGGCACATTTGGACAAGGGTGATTATTGCCGCGTTAATGTCTTCCAAGTTATCTGGCATATACATTTATGCTGTGGTGGGAAAGGAAGTCTCACTGATTCTGAGCCACTTCACATTGATCACATGATGCCAAAAGCTACTTAATTGCATCCATAAATATGCAGATTTTTAAGACTCTCCCTGCCAGATTCTTAAAGCCAATAGCCAGGCAGGAAGGAAGATTCATGGAAATTCAGAGCAATCTGCTTAGCAATTAAGGCAATCCAATGTATCCTTGCTTGGGAGTCAGTCGCTTTGAATGCAGAGGGGCCTGTAAATACACATAAGATCGCGCTGCATAGGGACAGAGCAGGAATCTAGCGATCTGCCTTCCATTTTTACCTCTTTAGCATTGCAGTTACTATTTTTTTTGCATCTCTCGGGCGACAGTCATATATATTTTTAAATGTTCTTCCCCCGTGTGGTCAGCTAGAACATTGGAGTGAAAGGGTTTGGCTAGTGAAGCATTGTTGTTGCTGTTAAATTACAAACAGGGAACTCTCTTTCCTCTTTTGCAAGGGTGAGAAACACTCAGGCTTATGGCACTTTCCAGCCGGACTCCAAAGTGGTACTGTCTAGAATTCTGCCATGGTCTAAGACTCTTGAATGAGGTGGCAACATTGATCATGGCCTGAACATTTCAGGCTACTGCTGAGTAGAGATGCTGAGAAATACAGTGGTACCTCGGGTTACAGACGCTTCAGGTTACAGATGCTTCAGGTTACAGACTCTGCTAACCCAGAAATAGTACCTCGGGTTAAGAACTTTGCTTCAGGATGAGAACAGAAATCGTGCAGTGGTGGCACAGTGGCAGCGGGAGCCCCAATAGCTAAAGTGGTACCTCAGGTTAAGAACAGTTTCAGGTTAAGAACAGACCTCCAGAACGAATTAAGTTCTTAACCCAAGGTACCACTGTATTTCTTTGGGCTCTTGAGCTTCCAGGGCTTTGCAATTGATCTCTGTCAAATAAGGGGAGGTGCAAAATTCGGATTGGCTCAGAAATGAGCTGAACCATTTCCTGATTTTTCTTGCCTTATTTACAGAGTGACTCAATGTGAACCATGTATGGCTCACTGATCCCAACTTTTGAAGAACCTCCATTCTACGGGGGGTGGGGGGGTGGGGGGAGAATGAATGTCTTTGGATGGTCAACAAACTGTTTTGGGATGAGTACACACAGCACATTTAAAGTTGTTGTCTCCTACCCCACTGAAGAATTTGGGGGGGGGTGCAGTTTAAGGGTGCTAGGAACTGTAGCTTTGTGAAGGACAAACTACTGTTCCCCAGAATTTATGGGAGAAGTAATAATAATAATAATAAATTTTTTTTTATACCCCACCCTCCCCAGTCAGAGCTGGGCTCAGGGCGGCTAACACCAATAAAATTACAATAAAACATAATGGGGGGGGGACCAGTTTATTAAAATATGGGTTAAAATACAATTTAAAATGCAGCCTCATTTTAATAGTAGCCCATAAATCAAAACCATAAGGGGAGGGAAACATAAGGGTCAGACTGAGTCCAAACCAAAGGCCAGGCGGAAAAGTTCTGTCTTACAGGCCGTGTGGAAAGATGTCAAGTCCCTCAGGGCCCTAGTCTCTTGTGACAGAGCATTCCATCAAGTCGGGACCAGTACTGAAAAGGCCCTGGCCCTAGTTGAGACCAATCTAACCACCTTGCAGCTTGGGACCTCCAAAGTGTTGTTATTTGTGGACCTTGAGGTCCTCTGCGGGGCATACCAGGAGAGGCGGTCCTGTAGGTCCGAGGGTCCTAGTAATGTGTTTTTTAAATGTACAGTGTGTGTGCAACCTTTATCTTCATATTTTTCAGTATTGTGTGGAAGAGGACTTGTATTTATTTATTTAGAACATATCTATCCCACTTTGCTAGAAACATTTAAAACCTCCAAGCAGTTTACAATTATCTTAAACCATTACAAATACAATGTTACTAAATGTTCTAGCAAGGCTGCAACGTTCTAACAACAACTACGTATATCAAATGCAAAATTATAAATCCCACATTCAGAGCAGCACAGTGAGCAGAAAACTGAAGATGTGAGTCCTCAGCCAAGTTTAGTCAAAACACTTAACAGCTTCTACATAAAGACCATGGAGATAGGATAGCTTTGCAACACATTTCCATTTCCTGCAGTGAGCAGGAAAGCACACTGTCATTTCTTAAGGGTGCTGGGAATTGTAGCTCTGAGAGACGTAAACTACAGCTCTCAGGATTCAGGAGTGGGGAGAATGTGCTTTAAATGCATGGAGTGTGTGCAACCACATTATACACAGCTCACTATGGAGACAGATGGCGCAAGTTGTGTTTTGAATCAAGATGCAAACGTGGGGTATGTTTGTATTTGGATTAACAAAGGTAGCACAAGGCAAGACAATGAGGGCACGAGGAAGCAATCCACCTGTCCACAGATGTGACAGTCAAGCCCTTGCATTTTTTAAAATCACCCTGAAAACTGATTTGGATAACCGGGAATCTATTCAGTCCAAAATGGGCCAGTTAGGCAATAAATGCACATGAAATAAATTAGAGATGTCCTATTCCATAACAATAAATTTATTTATTTTTTAAAATTTCTATCCTGTCCATCTGACTGGGTTGCCCCAACCTTTCTGGGCAGCTTCCAACATGTATAAAAACGTAATAAAACACTAAACATTATAGAACTTTCTTCAGTCTTCAGATGTCTTCTAAAGGCTGTATAGTTACTTATCTCCTTGGTTCTGGGGTCACATAACTCCCTACCCTCCAACATTTCTCTGATGAAAATAGGGACGTCGTAAGGAAAAGCAGGACATTCTGGGATCTAATCTTAAAATTCTGTAAATCCGGGACTGTCCCTGGAAAAACAGGAATACTTGGAGGGTCTGGAAGTGGATATAAAGTGTATTACAATGGTTTTTGTGCATGATTTCCTGTGCTGGATTCTTCACCTGAATGTCAGACAGAACAATACTTGCTTTCCCTTTGAAAGAAACAGACAAAATGCCTGACCTACCATCCACAGCAGAAGGCAAGATTGGTGGGAAATGAGAGCTGGATCATTCTGGCTTTCAGGAGCGTAAGAGCTAGATTTATAGTTGCCGTGTTTACACTACATCATCTCCTGTGTGGTGCTGTACAATATCCAAGCAAGAAGGCCTTCAGGGCTACTACCATTTCGAATGAAAAATAGTTGTTCTGTAGGGCATAATGCAGCACAGATGGCAAGTTGTGCTTTGCCATTTTACTGTTTCTGTACATTACCAGAGCAATAAATACTGGTCAAATCAAGCAATCATTTCTAAGGTTCAATATAACTTCTTTTGCCCATATCTACCTCTACAGTTATATATATTCCCAAGAGAATCTGCTTAGGTCTCTAGGTTTTATAAGTCATTTCAAGGAGAGCTAACAAATAACAGGAGCTGGCAAGTCAGGGCCTGGTTTTAATCTCCAGGGCTAACTCTGCATTTTCATGTGGCAGTTTTAAGTGCCCAGCTTTCGTCCTGTCACATTTCCTATCTCTGGAGTTGCATTTATGAAATCTGCTAATTGTTCTAAAACTCCAAATCATTTTGCTTGCTTAATTCGTGGAGATTTCCCTGAGAGAGGGGGGGGGAGTTTAAAACAACATGCTACAATAAGGTTACCAGACATCCCCAATTCCCAGGGACAGTCCCCAGATTTACACATCAGTCCCCTGACAAAATCCTATCATTCCTACTTCAGTTGAAAAGTGTCCCCGGATTCACTGAAAAAAAATATGGTAACATTATGCTCTCCTGCCCACCTAGCAGTTTGAAAGCACGTCAAAATGCAAGTAGATAAATAGGTACCACTCTGGCGGGAAGGTAAATGGCATTTCTGTGCGCTGCTCTGGTTCGCCAGAAGTGGCTTAGTCATGCTGGCCACGTGGCCCGGAAGCTGTACGCCGGCTTCCTTGGCCAATAAAGCGAGATGAGCGCCGCAACCCCGGAGTCGGTCACAACTGGACCTAATAGTCAGGGGTCCCTTTACCTTTTAACCTTATGCTACAATCCACTGTCATGTGCTTGGTAGGGCCTAGGTCTGATTTCAAAATAGATTCTCCCTGCACACACACTTTGTGTTGTATTTTGTTAGAAGGGGAAAGTGTTCTTCTGGTCAAGACATTGTGAACTTACAGATTTGAAAGCGCTATCTGTAAAACCCAGCAATGACACGAGTCAAAGTGATTTCGTGCTTTCAAGTTTATTAAAACAAAGGGGTAGATTTAACCTGGGAGATGTGTGAACTGATGAGCAGCACCCTCTCGCTCAAAACTCTCTCCCTGTTTTTCTGCAGCTTGCCCTATTTCATTTCACATCATTCAGAAACTAATATAGCTGGAAGGGGTACTTACGGAGCTCAGTGCCAAGGGGAGGAATGAAATTCATGACAGCTGGCGACCAGTTGAAAAGGGAAAGAATGAGTCTTGTCAACTTTAAAGTTAAGTGGGTGTGCTCGGGAAAGCTAGCTAATGATGCTGGTTTAAAAAGACATGTTTTTCAGTTAGCTCCAAAAGGGAGAATAATACCGTGGAATAGATGATTTGATCATATGGCCTTCCTAGGCATGGGTTTGGTTTCTGACGATGCTTTGGATGGGGACAGTCTCATCAGAGTGTGCCAGCAGCAGCAGCAGTGGGGAGGAGGGGAAAATATTTCAGGAAAAAACCTTCCTTTATTTTGTCTTCTTTCTAAGGCTGCAATTCTATGAACACAAATCCTGCCGTGTCAGTCCTGGAAACTACTTTTGAGCAAATGAACATCGGATTGAGCTAAAAGACTCCTTGAAGCAGATTACACCGGGTATGTGCAAAACACAAATTGTATTCAAATGTAGTCTTTGATTGGCTAATGCGCCAACCAACATTATTGTTGTGGTTGTGTCCAGGCACTGAGATCCAGCTCTGAGGGCGTTCTGGAGGTTCCCTCACTGCAAGAAGTGAAGCTACAGGGAACCAGGCAGAGGGCCTTCTCGGTAGTGGCACCCACCCTGTGGAATGACCTCCCATCAGATGCCAAGGAGATGAGCAACTCTATAACCTTTAGAAGACAACTGAAGGCAGCCCAGTATAGGGAAGTTTTTAATGTTCAATGTTTTATTATGTTTTCATATATGCTGGAAGCCACCCAGGATGATTGGGGCAACCCAGTCAGATGGGGGAAGGGGAGGGTACAAATAATAAAATTACTCTTCATTATTAGTTTTAATTAATTGAATTTCCAACCTGCCCTTCGTCCAAAGATCCCTTAGTGGTTTACAATATAAAAACACACAAAATGCATACCATAATAACAAACATAAAACAGCAACCCCATCCCACCCTCGTCTTATTATTATTTATTACATTTTCAGTTGCATAAAGTGCTTCCTTGCCAAATACGCAGGCCTGGCGAATTGACTTTAAGCAGCGGGAAAGGCACTAAGGTTTTATTCGAGGTTCCATGTCATAATTGTGCTTTGTAGCAAAAAGAAAGCATAGGCACACACAAAAATATTATTATTATTTTAAAACTTGCCTGTAGAGAGAGGGGTGGGAGAGATCAAGACAGTGTTTTAATATATTGCAGACATTTTAAAAAACAAAGTTAAATAACGTTCCAATGCTACAGAGAGTGGTGATTAATTTCCGTATGCCACCTGGCGGACTCCATCTATCAGTGCAGCTGTTGAAGAATAAGCAGCTGTTTTCTGGGATTGATCCAAAGAGACTTAGGTACAGAATGGGAGGCTGCTATAGTGAATTGTTTGCTTGAACCTCCATCTGCACCCAAGTTTCCTCCTTCTACCTATGCAGAGATCCCAGAATATTGTGCGGTTGCCATGATTACATTTAGATCATCACTTACTCACTACTAGCTCCTGGTGCTGGTTTCAAACCGCTAAGATGGCTTGGCTTGGCTTTCATTGCCACAGTCACTTTGTGCATGAATGCGAAGTTAGGATCTGTATAAATCGAAGTAAGTGAATATATATATGCAAAGGCAGAGGTGGTGATAGGCCTGTTTGTGAACCCCATGCATTCACACGTTAAAGTTTGATAGGGAGGGGGAAATAGTAAAAAAGAAAAAAAAGGTAAAGAATGTTTATTAAGAACCAAGATGTTTTAAAAAAAACAAAAACCCAACCCTACATGATCTGCATGTGCAGGCACATCATATGTTTGGCAGATATATTTTTACAAGACTGTCCTTTTCCAGTTGATTTAACTATTGTATCAGGATCTTCCCATAGTAATACAAAGCAGATATTTGCTTTTATTTCTCCCAACCCATCATACACTTGAGACACACAGCCATGAAAATTCTGTTCTGGTCAAAGGCCCGTTATTGTGGCGAATAAGCCCTGGTTTCATAGCCTGTGAACAAGCCATGTATGAGCCAATAAGAATAATAATAACAATAAAATAAAATAATTTAATATTTATACCCTGCCCATACGGCTGCGTTTTTCCAGCCACTCTGGGCAGCTCCCAACAGAATATGAAAAATATGGTGAAACATCAAACGTTAAAAAATTCCCTAAACAGGGTTGCCTTCAGATGTCTTCTAAAAGTCAGATAGTTGTTTATTTCTTTGACATCTGATGGGAGGGCGTTCCACGGAGCAGGCACCACTACTGTGAGGGCCCTCTGCCTGGTTCCCTGTAGCTTTACTTCTCGCAGTGAGGGAACCGCCAGAAGGCCCTCAGTGCTGGACCTCAGTGTCTGGGCAGAATGGTGGGGGTGGAGACACTCCTTCAGGTCTACTATGACATGGTCAGCTGCCTCCTTGTGCCAAGTAGCCACTGAGAAGAGGGGACAGTGGGATTTCCAATGGCACCTGATATTCATTTCAAGGTATTCTCATTGGGAAAACAGTATGAGAGGAAAGAGTTAAACCCTTTTCTTCTGACCATGGTTGTGATCCACCCTTGCCCGGTAGGGGATGATTCAATGGCTCTGCACCAGTTATCTGACCGTAATAGTTTAAAAGAAGGAAAAACGGCACAAAAAACAGGCTGTCTGTGCCCCACTTCTCAGGACTTTCCATGTTGTAGTGATCTTGCCAGACATAGTGCTACAAAGGCATGGTTTGGAGTCGCTTAAAGTGCAGTACTGCACTGCTGGGGATCAGGGATGATCATTTGCAAAAAGGCCTTTATGCATAGCTCATTTAACTCATTATCATATGCATACACACCCACCCACCTTTCAAAGCGCTTTTGCATTATACCCAACTGCAAATGTTGATCAAGGTCTCCAATTATGCGTCAGGGCCTACATTTATACATCAAAAGGGCTCTAAATACTCTGAGTTCTTTTAAGAGCTGGAGGGGTCAACTGGGATTTGTAGCTGTTTAAAAACCCTACAGAACTTTATAGCGCCCTCCTTTAGTAACAACCCCCTTGGTGATTCAGACGTTCACACAGCCACGGAAGGATATATTGAGCTCTACCACACCTGATTTATATTCTGCCTAGACTACACTTCTGCCCACTCTCAAGTGCTTGATTTCACTTAACACATCCCTTTATATTATCACAGCACAGTTCAGTCAAATCTTTTTCTAGCCCAGTGTTTCCCAAACTTGGGTCTCCATCTCTTTTCGGGCTACAATTCCCATCATCCCAGATGACTGGTCCTGCAAGCTATGGACGATGGGAGTGGTAGTCCTGGAACTACAGCTTCCATTGTCTCTGTCCACTAGCCAGGCTTGCTGAGGCTGATGGGACCAGAGCTTTTCCCCCCAACTGGAACTCAGATGAGCACTGTTGCCATTATAAGAGAACAAGGGAGGCATTATTGGTGAGATACTGCACCTCTTTTTCTAGAAAAATAGAAGTTCTGGTTGTAGTACAACAGGAGCTGGACTTCCCAAAGGCTCCCTATGACTGGTCTCATATGTGAAGTCCGTAACTCCCTCCAATAAGAATAGGGGAACCTCTGAATGACAAGCAGTCTCTCAAACCGGCAGTGCTGACCATTTGCATGGAGTGTAGATCTTATTCCAGGTTGCTTGATCTCATCCGTCACAAAATGAAGTCTAGCAGCTAGAAAGCTGGCAGGTACCCAATGACAGCGTTCCCAAATAAACAAGAAAGCACTTTACCGTAAACAGAAAAGCGCTCTACTGTGACTGTCAAATATACACAGATTTAGTGCTCTGTAAGCATGGGGTTTTATCGTGTTAGATTAATATGCCAGCCCCTGTGCTTAAACTGGTGCAAAATTGCTCCAGCAGTTTTGAAAACAAAACACAGCAGAGCCACAAAGTTGCTGGTATTACAGTAGCTTGGCCATCCTATGGTTTCACAAGCCTAGCGGGAGCGTAGTTAGTCAACTAGACATGTATTTTGCATGACAAGGGGGAAAAAACCCTTACTTTCCAAATCCAAGTTCTTTATTTAATTTCCTCTCCTCTTCCTTTTTCTTCCCCCACCCTTATTCCTATCCCACTGTTTAATTCTTCTTTACAGTGATTTTAGAACTCCAATTTTCAGACATAAAGCTATATGTTTAGCAAATGTTATTATTTTGTGATACTTCTTCAGAGCATTACCAAGGCTTGAAGTTATAAACCAGTCAATTACGTACATCTCAGCTAGCTGGTGGTATTTTATAGCATGGTAGCCACAACTGTAAGATGCTTGTTTCCCTTTTTATTTCATGGAAAAGCTGGCCAAGATTGTCACCGCAATGCAGGGATGGAATGTGGCTCCCTGTGAAATGGTTTTGTCTGGAAAAGCATTGCAGGGTGTTAGCCATCTAGGGATGGACAGATCAGTCTCTCTTCTTCATTTCCCCTCCAATCTTCAGTTCTCCAAAATTTCTCATTACTTTGTGATTTTTATTTTTATTTTTAATGGGCCTGATGGAAATTCTTCATCATCATCACAGTACAAATTTCTTCTAAAATTTTGGTTTGCAGAACCATTTCTCCTAATATAATGCATTTTGTGCATTATTTCACATATATATCCATTTTTTAATGCACACTTTGGTATGCTCATTTTGGTATACATTAACTCCAAGTTACTGTGTGGGAGCTAATAACACTTGGAGCCTCACTGAAGATAAAGGCGGTGCTCCAAAGTCAATTCTATGGATTTTATTTGGATTTCATCATCCAGCTGTGTCAGGGGCGATGCAAGTCTATTTTTGCTTCTAAATCTAGAGCAGTGCATCTTCTATGAACTGAGACAACTAGACGCGAAGACTCGATTCATTATCTGATTGGAACTGGCTGGGATTTGTTTTGTAGACTGCTAAACAGTTTAACTGGAAGAGATGGGTTTGTAGGTGTCTCTAAACGGTCTTCCTAAAAGCTTGTTTTCCTATCAACCACTTGTACTGAAGCCAATTGCAAAAGGCCTTCAACATGGGCTGTTTATTACCTCCCAGATGCATTTATTGCATGCCAGATGTCCGTTGCAAAGAGTTCCTGCTCGGTGGCTTTTTCACTAACCCTACACCAAGAGACAACTGCTCGTTTTCATCACTCTGAAAAGGAAGATGCCTTAAGAGGATGCACACAAGATCTTAAGCAGTGGGAAGGCCAAACAGCAAACATGCTTCACCAGACATCACCATGATGTCAGGTGATTGACAGATGGGCAGCCGTGTCTGCCTATTGAAGAGGCCCATGGGAAGGGTTGGGGGACATCAAAATCCATCTCACCATCCAGATCTTCCACCCTGGTATAAAACAACTGAATCTGAGAGGAAAGAATGAAAAATAATCTTAATTTTGAAAACTCTGTAGGACATAGTTCAAAGGACTTATCCAGAAGGATTTTAAGGCAACTTATATAATATTTAACTTTTATCTTAAGGTACTGCAAAGGAACACAGTCCTCTTGGTAAATTGATGGTGTCGAAAAGACAGCATTTCCTCCTACTATGGTAAATCAGTTGTTCCAGATGACAAAAAAGGAACTGAAATTGTCAGTCACTCATATCCGTGTGGAAGAACTTAACATTGCGTTGGCAGGCATGAATGAGATACCCTCTCCTGAGAACAGAGCATTTCAAACTTTTACTGTGGGGTTGGGCTGGATGTCCTTTTAGGATGTCTTCCAGCTCTAGGATTCTAGAGTTGTAACGCTGGGAACTGGAGAAAGTGAGGACTGCCACTTAATTTTGTTAAGTAAAAAAGCCCGGATCTATTATCCCTTTGTTACGTAACCAAGGGGGAAGATGTTTCTCCAGGAACTAAAGAGCTAGAGACAGAAACTAAAAAGCTGGCTCCCCGGTTGGTGTCGGTATGCCTTTGCTGAGAAACCTGTTGCTGAGAAGTCCACTCACCTTATCTGGTGGGCCCAGTGGTGATCCGGCAAAGGGGCAGGGGCTTGACTGGCCTCCTGCCAATGATTGGCTTGACAGCAATGTCTAAGCAGCACAATGACCATGTACATACTCAATAGACAATCTTTATAGAATTCCTAGCGTAGTCAGCCAAATACCCTCCCCACCAGTCAATCAGGAATCTTTGATGAAAGAATGCAAGTAAATATTTTTTAACATAAAAGCAGTAGATTTATATACTGCTTAATCATCAAAACCTCTAAGTGGTTTACGTTGAAAAAACAAACAAACATTAAACTGCATTAGTCTAAAAATGTTCCAAACATCATGTCAAATTTTCATGTCTGGGTAAAGGTAAAGGTAAAGGGACCCCTGACCATTAGGTCCAGTCGTGACCGACTCTGGGGTTGCAGCGCTCATCTTGCTTTACTGGCCGAGGGAGCCGGCGTACAGCTTCCGGGTCATGTGGCCAGCATGACTAAGCCGCTTCTGGCGAACCAGAGCAGCGCACGGAAACGCTGTTTACCTTCCTGCCGGAGCGGTACCTATTTATCTACTTGCACTTTGACGTGCTTTCGAACTTCTAGGTTGGCAGGAGCAGGGACCGAGCAACGGGAGCTCACCCCATCATGGGGATTCGAACTGCCAACCTTCTGATCGGCAAGTCCTAGGCTCTGTGGTTTAACCCACAGCGCCACCCACGTCCCATCATGTCTGGGTAGGCTTGCTTAAATGAAAAAGCTTATACCAGGCTCACAAAACAGTACAGTAAGTTCACCTGCCTAATGTCAATGGGCAAGAATATAGAATATACCTATATTCCAGAATAGAGATGCTAAACTTTTCTGATGCCAAGCTAGTGCCTGGCATCAGAAATCATGCAGGAAGAAACTCTGTTCCCAAGGAAGTAATAACTTTTAAGGTTCTGTTTTAATGGAAGACCTTGATTACCTAGCTGTGAAAATATTAAAAAGTGTTAATCTTTTTCCAGCATACATTATTATTTATTATTACTTTTTACTGCTCTGCATTAAAATTGCACATTTCAGATTTGAGGAAATAAACCAATTTTATGCTCTAATCTCAAATGGTCTTGCAATTACTACAGCGTAGCAAAATGAACTTGGCATTACCTAGGAAATGGATGTCAACTGAAGCTTCACTTCACTCTGTACGTGTGGATCTAAAACATACAAAAGGGTTTTCTTTTCTTTTTTTAGCAATCTCCCACTTTTAGCAATTGCCTTGCAGAGAGATCCACAGCGAGGGTTCTTCAGTGAATGAGTCCGAAATGTGTCGGCTCCCCCTGCCAGGACTGAGGAAACTACAAAGAGTGGATTGTTCAAGTATGTGGCAAACTTCTATGCTGACAATTTCCCCGCACGATAGGAAGATTCAGCATAACTGTGCAGATTTGGTATCTTCGCAAGGAAGGAGTATTGGAGACTTGGGGTGCTTTTATTACACAAGCAGGAGAGATCCTGTGTGTGTGTCAAAGGGTGCATATGTCAAAGAGTGTTATACCATTATAAAGCTGAACATTCCAACTACGATACGATCAAGACAGTTTGTCCCAATTATCTGAAATCTGGCACACAGAATTGGTCTTGTAAGCACTATAAGCCAGCTAATTTTGTTTTGTGTGTATGTGTGTGTGTGTGTGTGTGTATGAAAATCAACAAAAACTAGTCGAGATACAGCAGTTTAAAGATTTCCCCTTGAACCATTTCCTCCTTGAAGTGTTTTATTGCAAGTTTTATTATGCACTGGCTTGCAACATAGTCCCAGCTTCCAATCGTTAAATGTCGGATATTTGGGGAAGGAATCCGAATCCTGAACAACATTTTAAAATTAACTAACTAAATAAAAGCAACCTTAACTTCTTAGCCCAAGTGCAAAACAAATGCAAGACAGGCATGTTATCAGAAATAGGAGGACTGACCCTGATAATGTGGGTATGCAGTACCTTTTATTCTTAAAAAAATGTTTAGGGGTACTCTCATTTTCCTACTCATATTGAAATTATGCTCCTCAATGAGGCCAAACTTAGATTCACAAAATGTTTAGGGGTATGTGTACCCCTGCGTCCCCCCAGGAAAAAAGCACTGGGGGTATGAAATAGGATTATCTTCAGACCATCACATGCCACATTATAATGCATGAAGGACTGAGCAATCCCAACTGACACAGACAGGGTAATTTGTGTCAGGGTAAGTTATACTGGGGTAACTTGCCCCCATTCCCAATTCTGTTCAGGAGTGGGGCTCATGCCACCTGAGCCAGCCCAAGCCTGCCAGAAGGAAAACAGGCCTTTAAAACAGTCTTACACAAGATCCACGAGGATGGGCCTTTTCTGTAGTTCCCCCTCTTTTATGGACTGCTCTCCTCAGGGAGGTTCACCTGGAGCCTTCATTATATCTTTTTAGGCACCAGGCGAAGACGTTCCTCTTCAACCAGGCCTTGGGCTGATTAATGGGAGCCAGTGTGGTGTAGTGGTTAAGAGTAGTAGATTCGTAATCTAGTGAACCAGGTTCGCGTCTCCGCTCCTCCACCTGCAACTGCTGGGTGACCTTGGGCTAGTCACACTTCTTTGAGGTCTCTCAGCCCCACTCACCTCACAGAGTGTTTGTTGTGGGGGAGGAAGGGAAAGGAGAATGTTAGCCACTTTGAGACGCCTTCGGGTAGTGATAAAGCGGGATATCAAATCCAAACTACTACAACTACTACTACTACTACTATTCTTCTTCTTCTTCTTCTTCTTCTTCTTCTTCTTCTTCTTCTTCTTCTTCTTCTTCTTCTTCATATCTTACAGCTTTTTAAACGTATCTGTGTAAGTTCTGCCAGTGTTAAGTTCTGTTGGGTTACATAAGCAGCTGAATGGAGTTTGGAAAAGGATTAAGTCCCCCTTTTCATGACTTACTCCAGTCTCCGTTTGGTCAGCTTGGGCTGAGTCCCATCTGACCTGGAATATTCTGCTGGAATATATCCCGCTGAGCCAGGGTGGGGGTCTTCAGCTGCCTCTGCCCCAAATCAACCTTTTCCAAACTCTGTTCATCCCTGTGGATGTTGGGTTTGGGTTGCTCCTTCAGGGTCATTTCGACATGAAGTTGTCAATGTTGCAGGAGATTACCCCCAAATTTCTTTTACACCCATCAATGGGATACCATCTATGTTCTCTTTAGCAATCATTCTCGACGGAGCTGCTTTACCTCTTGTGTGGCATTGATTAATGGTCTGCATGTTTTTTAATTTGTATTCAAGAGCTCTGTTTCCAGAGCAAGCACCCTGAAGCCCTCGTTTTTCACTGCCTGGGAAGAAAGACTTTCCTACCCTGCCATTCACTTACAGTATATTTCATTTTTTTAAATGGGCAGATTGTACATGGATTCTGGAAAATAACACCAGCTAACACAGTATATTGCACAGGATCCACCAGAAAGCAATTCAAAATCAAATCTACAGCAAAGGAGACTGTAACTACACATACATAGAGCAGTTAAAAATATTGGAAAAACGAGACATAACCTTTTCTTTTGCCAGTAGAAGGTCTCTCCTTGCTCCCCACCCTGCTTTAATTTAAGGAGAGGTTCTGGAGAAGATTTCTCCAGCCTCCAGCATACAGAATCTCATAAAACAGGGCGATTGAAATTCTCCAGACGCAGCTTGGCTTTAGGATGTAAATAACGTTCAGGTACTGATTTCCAGAAGCCCACTCAAAGCATTAAAATTGCAACTTAAAACTTCACTGGGAAAAGCACGTGGGGATGGGAGAATCAAAATACAATTCAGGGAAAGATGGATGTTATTTCTGCCAGCAAGCCTTGGCTTGTAAAGCTTCTTCCTTGCATTACAGGCTTAAGCTTGCCTGAGCTCTCCCCCAGCGAGGATTTATGTTCCAATTTACCACACATTGGCCAAATCTCATAGATTATCAGGAGACTGGCCATCAGTCAGGAATGCATGCAGGTGTGGGTCTCATGTTAACATCCAAGTAACCCATAGTGGAGTCGGGGCAATCCATAACCTGGTAGGCCGATCAAGAGTCAGTCTCCAGAAAGGGAGTCCATAGTTCAAAGACAAAGGAGGGCGTTTGAGGCAGAGAGGAGCTGGGAAAAGGAAGAGGAGGGTCAGGCTGTGACAAGCACCAGGATTGGGTAGATGGGCTTGTCGTGAGGGATGGGGGATAAACCTAGCCAGATGGGTGGGGTATAAATAGTAAAATTGTTATTATTACAGTGGTGCCTCTGGTTACGTACTTAATTCGTTCCGGAGGTCCGTTCTTAACCTGAAACTGTTCTTAACCTGAAGCACCACTTTAGCTAATGGGGCCTCCCGCTGCCACCACGCCCCCGCCACGCAATTTCTGTTCTCATCCTGAAGCAAAGTTCTTAACCCAGGTATTATTTCTGGATTAGTGGAGTCTGTATCCTGAAGCGTCTGTAACCTGAAGCATATGTAACCCGAGGTACCACTGTATGCAGTTTAGTTTGCATTTAAAGGCGAACCTATCTTGTAAGTTGCTTTGAGTTACGTTTTGTAAAAAAAAGAAAGCAACTAATAAGTTTAACAACAACAACAACAACAACACACTTTCCAAAACAATATGCTGACTAAAACACAGCCATGCTTCAAATTCACACTTCTCTGAATTTTGCAGTGAAGTTCTCCCACTAGGAAATGTGCCACACAAATGCATATACCAGGGTAAAGTATGCATGAAAATACCTATGTTAGTGAAAATGAAATATGCTCAGGGTCGAGTAGTGATTTCATGCTCTTTATTGCAGCTCGTAGAAAACAGTGAATGAATTTTCCCCAAAACCTCTGGCTCTATATACATTATTTACACAATGGGTCCCATGTGATTGGCTGATTCTGCTCCCCTCCTGGGGCCTGACTGGGCTGCTCCTGCAAGCCAATTGGTTGCTGCATTCTAGGATCCTACCTGCCTATTGTTCTAGGACCCAAGATCAGTACATAACAGAAAATAACATACACAAATGCATTATATTAAGGAAATTGCATTGCAAAATTGTGTGTAATAGCCAAAATTCCACACAAACATGTATATTAGGGAAAATCCACACAAAAATCCTGATGACTACATCACCCACTATCTTTGGCCATGTGGTTGAGGCTGATGGGAATTGGAGCCTAACATCAACTGGAGGACCACAACCACACATTCCTCAACCTTGCACTACATTATGGTAAGCTTGCTTCCCACTAGGTGGAAATGTTTTTCCCCCATCTCTGGAGAACTGAGCCAAAAATCCTGTTCCACTATTTCTACTTGTGAAAGGGGTTAGTGTCTTTGACTCAGTACTAAGGTGTAAGCAGGCTCACCAAAGCCAAGGCTAAAATATTGCTTGTTCACCATTCCTCCTGATTTGCTTGTGGGAAGGTTAGCGGATGCTGGCTATTTATTGAGCATCGCTTCTGATTTGTTTGCAAGGAGATAAGCTGAAGTCGCATTAAACACACATTTCAGTGCATCTTCCCACCACGTCTTTATTGCAAGAAGTCTGATCTTGACGAGAAGCAGGACTTTTGCACAAGTGCTCCAGATCAACTTTAATTGTGCAACCTGAATTTCCCAGCAGGCAATTGAATCCCACACCAGAACAGCCACAGTCTGGAAGCTCCTCAAGTTGTCCTGTATGCTTTCTGCTTCCATGTGCAATTTCGTTCTGGGTTCCTGAACTCATTGTAGGCAACAACAGCGTATTGCTCACATCACTTCCTTTCTTCCTTGAGATATTATTAATGTGCCCTATTTCTGCAGATTTCATCTGAAATGACGTTAGCTATCTGAGGAGTGATATCTACAATGGCTGGATTCTGGAGTCGGAACACAAATAGTAACTGTTACCATTGGTGGCCCGTTGTACAACTTTGGTCTTTGCCAGAACATTATCTGACCAGCAGTCGGATGAACTTAGCAGAACATATGAAGCAGCCTTGAGTGTAGACATAAATCATGTATAGGTTTTTGTGGGTAGCACAAACCATGTCCAGACTTCCAGACAAGAAGTACTTTGGGATGGTGCCAGAAGATTTATTGCAAAACACAGATGTGACTGTTAAAAAAATAAAAATAAAAGCCATGTGAGTTTCATTTAAAAAATAAATGGAGTTAGTCCAGCTGGACCTCCCCCCACTCCCAAAAATGTTCTTCAGTAGAAATGCTTGGCTTTTTTATAGTTTTCAACAAAAGAGTTGTTTGCAGATTGTCATACTGGATGCATTCAGTGTGCTGAAAGCATATGGAAAGAAAACCCATCAGCGCTGGTCTTTGATATATGTGGAATAATAACATTAATAGCTGAATAGCAGCAATATCAACTTATATTTGAAATGTCCAACATGATCTATAAATTCCATGCATATTCCTTGGGTTGCTTTGATGGAAAGACAGCTTTTGTTATGAGTTCAGCGTTAAGCCCTGCAGTTTCGTGACTGGCGTTGGCAGTTGGCAAGGCTGTGCCCCATGACACAAAATGTCCCAAAAGTCAGAATCTCTTTCTCATCACCTCCAAAGCAGCTCCGCTGGACCAGACCAAAGGCCCATCTAGTCCTGCATCCTGTTTTCACATTGGCCAAGCTGGTGGCCAATGGGAAACCTGGAAGCCAGGCATGAATGCTTTCGCGCTCATGTTGTCTGGCAAATGATATTTGAAGACATGCGGCATCTGATAGTAGAGGTAGCATACTGCAACCACAGTTAGTACCACTATAGCTGTATCCTCCATGAATTTGGCTAGCCCCCTTTTAGCTTCATTGGATATCCCTGAGTTCTAGGAATGAGAGGGGGAGGAAACTTCCCTTTATCAACTTTTCCCACACCATGGGTGATTTTACTCACCTCTATCATCTCCTCCTTGCTCATCTTCTTTCTAAACAACCCCAAATGTTATAACTGTTCTTAATAGGGGAACCCCCATAATTTTGGTTGTCCTTTTCTGTATCTTTTCCTGGTCTGCAATTTTCTTTGCTATGTGCATTAACCAGAATTGCACACAGCATTCCAAGTGCGGTCACACCATAGATTTGTATACAGTGGTACTTCGGGTTAAGAACTTAATTCGTTCCGGAGGTCTGTTCTTAACCTGAAACTGTTCTTAACCTGAAGCACCACTTTAGCTAATGGGGCCTCCTGCTGCCACCACGCCGCCGGAGCGCGATTTCTGTTCTCATCCTGAAGCAAACTTTTTAACCTGAGGTACTATTTCTGGGTTAGCGGAGTCTGTAACCTGAAGCGTCTGTAATGTGAAGCATCTCTAACCTGAGGTACCACTGTAATGGCACTATGATACTGGCAGATTTATTTACAATCCTTTTCCTAATGATCCCTAGGATGGAACTGCCCATTTTCACAGCTGCAACACACTTGGTTAACGTTTTCTTTGAGCTATCCACAGAGTTCCAAGATATCCGCCCTGGTCAGTCACTGCCAATAAACATATGTGAAGTTAGGATTTTTCTTCCAATGTGCATCACTTGCTTGCATTTACTACCTTGCTATTTCACTACCTAGTTTGGAGAGATCCATTTGGAGCTCCTCAAAATCCCTTTTAGTTCTTACCACCCTGACCAATTATGCATCATCAGCAAACTTGATCACCTCAATTCTAACCCCTAACTCCAAGTTAAAAAGTACAGGTCCCAATACAGAACCCCATTTCTTGCACCCCTGTATTGTAAGAACTGTAAATACATATTCCTGTTCTCTGCTTCCTGTTTTTTAATCAGTAACTGGCCTGTTTCCATATCCTATGACTTCTAAGCTTACTCTGTATACTTGGTGACACTCTCAAAGAGTGTCTTTTTCAGTAAGACTTGTTCTTTCATACACTTGGTAATTCTATATTTCATAATGTTTTCTAAAAGTTTTCCCAGAATAGGTGTTAAGCTAACTGGCCTGTAGTTTCTCAGATCCCATTGGATTTAGGAAACGTTGTTGCATTGGCTGCTAACAAATCCTCAGTTACAGAAGCTAAGATCATCCTTCATAGAAGATAGCTTTAAAACAAAAGATATATATTCTCTTCTTGATAACATGTTATGTAACCTTACATCAAAACAAAATTGTACATACTGCTTATTTGTCGCCAACTGTGCTTCTATATGACATTCAAGCTATCTGAAATTCTACCTTCACACCAGGAGCCCAAGGAGAGAATTAACTAACCCAAGATTTCTCTCAATGCCAGCTGCAACAGCCTGCAATTGCTTCCATAAAGGGACAATATTAAAGGGACAATATCAAACCAACATAGTAAAAAATATCTGAATGCCCATCAATAATATTTCGAATGGAAAAAGTATCATAATATTGACCTGATTATACAACTGCTGATAAACCACATCTCTTATTCAAACTGCTGTGTGCAATGTAAAAAAGACCCCTATACTCCTCCCACTGAGAAAGAAAGATATGAGGACCTTGTTTTCTTCTGAGCTGAAATGTGAACTTGTTCAATCACCAAACTTACCCAGGCGCCCTTTTGATTCACAGGGATCCTGAAGGCCCATTGGCTTTCTGTGGATACTTGGGTGATGAAGCTGGCTAGAGATCAGGTGGTGAAAAAAATCACAGCAAATATAACTAGACACGGGTGAGAGTTATGGGAGTATTATGAAGTATTATGCTGCATCCATCAAGTCCTCAGTGAACCACCCAGCAGAACTCCTTAGGGTGGTCAACTGTTTGGTGGTGTCTAGTTGGAAAGGAGAGGCAGCAGAACACCCAGAAGGATGCTGTGAGAGATTGGCAAGTAATTTTGAGGATGACGTCACTCGTATCCATGCCAACTTTGACGCCAAAGTTGATGATGTTTTGGGGGATATCTAGCATGTTGTCTGTCTAGTCAAGGGTTACAGGATTACTTTCACTTGTGGAGATCTGAGGATGTGGCCTGGACATTTGTAGGGCCTAGGTTGATTGCATGCTGATCATCTTGGGTAGTAAAATCAAGTAAGGAGGTACTGACTACATGGGTCCAGGAAGTATATATTGCTTCATTATAGGACTGGTGCTCATCACCATTAAAGAGGCAGTGGCCCCTTTCCTGCACCCTGAAATGTTAGAACATTACTGTCCATTCATAAATATCCCTTTATCAGACAAAGTGATGGAAAGAGTTGACACTGTCAGAGCTGCCGTATGACTGAGCTGAAATGGCTATTCCTCCGGCCGTATCTTTGGAATCTCCTCCGATGGTGATTAACGACCTAAGCCTTTGAGTGAGGCTTCAGGCACGCTCCCCATTACGCAGAGTACCCAGACAGCAGCAGAAGGAGACAGAAATATGTGCTACATTGCTACTTTTATTTCTAACTGTGCATGACAGAAAATAATTTGCATCTTCTCTCTGTGAGAGACAGAAAACAACAGGAACAAAGAAGCAGGAAACCAGTAACGTCAACATCCGTCTCCCGTCTCCCATGAGACTTCCAACAGTCTGGAATGTCAACAGAGTCTTGTGACTCCAAGCACTGCACAGTGGCAAAACAGAAACCTAACAGACACAGGCCATCTGCAGATGTAGCTGGAGGAAGCAGGATATCTGGGCCCTTTTCAGTGTGACTTGAAACCTGGATATGGAAGTGAAACAACTGTGGTCACTCTTAGTCATTTTCAGGAGAGAGACAGGGGGAATCCTACACTGCTGCTTCTCTTTCACCTCTTCCATGGTTTGCTTTCATCTATGCATTTTTTGGTACATATTTCCTGGCTAGAGGACTGCTTTACAAAATTCAGAGAATGACAAATTTGGAAGGCTAGCTGTGTTCATGCATTGTTTCGGAAGGCTTGCACTGGGTCGGTTCACTTTTGAATGCAAGCTGAATTGAATTTGTTCCCTGTGTCTAGTCTCTACACAAGGTGTAGCAAAGACTGGCAGACCCCTAACAGGAATCAAAGTTCACATTCCTTGAGGTATGTTCAGTGTCGTTGCTTCAGAGAGAAGGGTCTTTAATGTTTGCGATTTAAATATATATATATATATTCTGAGAAGAATTCCCAAAGGGAGCTTGTATATATTTCTTTCCTTGCTTTGAAGAAATGGAATATCATTATTGTATCCTAGTCCTTCACAAACAGCCAAGGAGAGACACGAAGGGATAGAAGGGGGCGGGAGAAAAGAAGTGGATGGAATAACGGTTGTCGACTTCAGTGGCCTGTCAGGAATTGCAAGGTTAATTGCATCTCCCTTTTTAAAACGCCTGAGCTTTAGAAATAACAAAAAAGATAAATTCTTTAGAGTAATTATAGGCTGCTATGGCCTTATTAATAATAAAGAAACACACACACACGTCTGACTGGCTTGCTTCAGGAAGAGACGGTGACAGTAGTGCGATGCATGTTGAAGGAAATAATTAAAACCCAGCTCTTTCTCCCTATCTTCAGCTGGCTGCCAATCAATCCTAGGAAGAAAAGAACTGCTAATAAAATATTAATATCTCTCCCCCCCTTTTCTGGTTATTTTTCCCCCAATAAAAGAATGAAAAGAAATTGCACGCTTTTGTACACTGTACCTTTTTCTTCTTCCTTGTTTGTCAATCAAAAATGGAAGAAACACGAGGAACGCAAGCCAATGAGGCAGACCTGTTGGAGAGTGAAGAGGCAGCGGTGGTGGTTTGTGAATGCATGGAACCTCGTGGTCAATCATGCTTGCCCTAAAAAACCCCCCCAGAATTTATTGAGGCATTAAGGCAAGTGTCATTGGGCCTCGCAGACAAGCGCTGACTGTGCTTTCAGTTTTTCAAAGAAAGGTATACTATGGAGGGAAGGTAATTTCTTACTGACAGCCACTGCATGTCAGCAATCATGATATAATCAGTGCAGGCTTTATTATATTTAAGTGGCTTGGAAATCTCTCGATCCTGGGCAGCTTCAAAAAGACGGAGTATGCCTTAAAATATATTTTTAAAAAATACATTTGTGAATATTAGTCACTAACTCTGTGTGCATGTTATTGTGTGGGATGGACCTGGCCTGTTTTCTTTGAAGAAAAACTAGTCTTATAGGCATTCTGTGTCATGGGGAAGGGCGTGTTAAAAGCCTCACCACAATGCACCAGGCCTTGAGACTTGCCCACCCTCCATCCCACCAACTCTGCCATTGGTAGCAGGGCAGCAACATCGAGGTAAGCAAGGCAGGATCTAGACACATCAAAGAAGTGTTTCGCTTAAACGCTTTGTAAACTCATACAGGGAAATCTGGTAGGGAATGACGGGGCTCCACAGCGCCATCTGGTGTCACAGTGTTATATCGCATATAGGTAAAGGTAAAGGGACCCCTGACCATTAGGTCCAGTCGTGACCGACTCTGGGGTTGCGGCGCTCATCTCGCTTTATTGGCCAGCATGACTAAGCTGCTTCTGGAGAACCAGAGCAGCACACAGAAACGCTGTTTACCTTCCCGCTGCAGCGTTACCTATTTATCTACTTGCACTTTGACGTGCTTTCAAACTGCTAGGTTGGCAGGAGCTTGGACTGAACAACAGGAGCTCACCCCGTCGCGGGGATTCGAACTGCCAACCTTCTGATCGACAAGTCCTAGGCTGTGTGGTTTAACCCACAGCACCACCATGTATATTGCATATACAGCACATTTAAAACACTTTTTCTTTACCAGTTGAGTCCCAAGCTGAGTCCCAAGAGGACGGAGAGGTGGGAGGCATTTTGGCCTCAAGTGTGCCATGCATTTAAAGCACAGTGCATTTAACAGTCATGGCTTCCCCCAAAGTATCTTTTGCTAGGGATGCTGGGAGCTGTTAGGAGACCTCCAGTCCCTTTGCAGAGCTGCAATTTGCAGAGCGGTTTAAGAGTCTATCTCCCTTCCAAGGTAATTCTGAGAAAGCTCATTAAGTATTGTGCTCTAACATGCAGTAATAGACGTTATGTTCCTCTAACTGTGTTACCCATACTAACTCTACTGCCAAAACTTCCTTTGGCTGTTATGGAGGGTGTGTGTGTTTTGTGTATATATCAGGGGAGCCAACACGAATAAAATATTGGGAGAAGGCAGGCAGGGAAGCCTCACCCCTGATCTTAGCAACGGAGGTACCTAGTTCTGGTGAAAGGGTTTATTCCCCTGCTTACCCCACTTTTAATGTCCAAAACAGCTCTGTGAAGTTGACTGGTCTCAGAAACAGTGACTAGTCCAGGAACTCAGCTAGACATCTGCAAATATAACATTTTAACTGTATTTTAAGCGCATTATACAAATGTGGCACTAGATGGCAATGGTGAGCTTATGGCAAATTCAATATATTTTTCAAAACACTGTTTCAAAAAGCATTTTCATGTGTCTTTTATGTGTGGCTAGATTCCACCCAGGTCTCCTTTGAATTCTTAAAGCTAAAATGGGAGTTGAACCCAACACTCCCAAAGCCCAGGTTTCTAATCATCTGATTGCCTCCACCCACCAGCCCAAAATCAATAAGGGCTGGCTGCAATATTATGCATTTGCCTGTTTGGGCATATTTTTAGGACACACTTTAATTTGGTGACAGTAAGTTGTTTTAAATTGCTTTTAAATATTGCATTTTAATTGTCGTAAGCTTTTCTGGGACCTTGGAGTAAAGGGTGGATTTATAACAACAATAGGTAGGGAGCTTTACCTTCCAAGTCATCTGAATTAGGCGCTCCTAGTTTAGTTTTTTAAAATGATAAGAAACCGGAAGCTGCTTCTCTTCTTGTCCTAGCAGAGCTCTGTGAACCCACCCTGCGGAGCAAGCAATTTGCAGTTTCTCTCTATCCACTGCAGTTGCAAGGGTTGTAAGAAACGATGTTGGCAATTTTTGCCCAATCCCAGCAACCCCTTTACAAGTTCATTTACAGGGCTCATTGGGAAACAAAGTCCAAACATGGAAAGGAAAGGCAGCAATGCCCATCATTTTTGGGGGTATGTGACCCCCTAAAATATTTTATTGGGTGCTGCAAAAAAGACCTGAGTCCCTAGGAGTTAAATAAACCCTAGGAGTTATTAAATAGCCCTAGTATATATATTATATGTATATATGTAAATGAACAGTAGGCATTTTGTAGGAATCCTTTCAGCAGTATCCCCTTTTTGTTATATTTCTTAAATACATTGTTAGTCACTTGGAGACCTTTGTGTAACGAGTGACTAACAATTCTAATTAATAAATAACAGTAGACTGAAGGAGAATAGATCATTTTATTCCCCTTGTTCCTAAATCCTAATCTTAATTGCAGTTCTCTTGAACTTGTTGGGCAGAATTTGAAATCTTACTGAGATTTAGAAAATCAGGTTGTTAAACAGCATACATGTCTACTTGGGGGAAGGTTCAGTTAGCTTACTCCCCATTGAGTGAGGCTATGTAATTAAGTGGAAGATGATATCTTGCAAACTTGTTTCACTTTCCCATTGTTTTGGATGGCTTAGTAGAGAAAAAGGACTGAGATCCTGAAGTTAGTTGTGTATTCCACCGGACTCCCAAAAAGCACATTTGATGTGCTCAAATTAATTTGTGTTGCTGAGGAGACGTGCAGCTTCATTGTGAACCAGCTGGGTTGCCCATATGGATGAGAGCTTCATGCCCAGCAATGACACATTGCTGTAATCCATCTGGAAGGTGATAAGAGAGGCGCGTAACTGAAGCTGTCGTCAGCCACAGGATGGGCTAAAACCTCCAAGCCAACCAGAGATGACAGAATGAATTATTTGCCAATATTTGCCATGAATATGCCACCCACCTCTGTACCGCAGACATGCAGGCTCTGCCTTATCTCAATGATGTATAATTTGACAACTTTTTCAACTGTGCTTTTGTGTGGGGGGTGTTGTGTGTGTTTATCACACACCCACTATTTACTGTTCTGTTACATTTAAATGGTTGGTTTTATGAACCACTTCTTTGGCACACTTTTGACGATCTTTCCAATATAGCACCAAACATATCAGCCCTAACCTTCTGCATATAAGAGTGATTCCTACCAAGTAGCAACCTTCAAGCCACTATCTCATTAGCAGAGTCCACATAGATTCCATTATTGTGAATGGGATTATGTGTCCTTCTGGTTAATGTCCATCGTTGTCTTGCCCGAAATGTGGTAGACGTTACAGCAGGGGTACTATTCAGATGTTGCAGACCACAACTCCCATTATCACTGGCCATTGGTCATCCCAGCTGGAGATAATGGGATTTGTAGTTCACAACATCTGATGGGCACCCTGTTGGCTACACTTGCTATGAAACAACCAGATCAGTCCTTTGTTGTTCTTAGCCTCACCCCCATTGCACAAATATTTCTTGAGTGGTTCTCTTTGGAGTTGATCCTTTGTCCATTGCTTCTATCCAAGTGCCTCCAATTCCAGGAGGCGGGTTCCAAAAGGCTGGATCCAGAGAAACAATGCAATCCTAACCATGTCTACTAAGAAGTAAGGTAAAGGTAAATGGACCCCTGACCATTAGGTCCAGTCGTGACCGACTCTGGGGTTGCGGCGCTCATCTCATTTTATTGGCTGAGGGAGCTGGTGAACAGCTTCCAGGTCATGTGGCCAGCATGACTAAGCCACTTCTGGCGAACCAGAGCAGTGCACGGAAACGCCGTTTACCTTCCCGCCAGAGCGGTACCTATTACACTACTTGCACTTTGACATGATTTCGAACTGCTAGGTTGGCAGGAGCAGGGACCGAGCAATGGGAGCTCACGCCGTCACAGGGATTTGAACCGCCGACCTTCTGATCGGCAAGTCCTAGGCTCTGTGGTTTAACCCACAGCGCCACCTGTGTCCCTTATCTACTAAGAAGTAAGTCCCAGGTAAATTGGGTTAGGATTGGAGCCTCAGTCATGTTTAGAGTAGATCCTCTGAAATCAGTGGGGCTTAAGTTAGCCATTTAAGTTCCACCATGTTAAGGGAGTCCATTATGAGCATGACTAAGCCTGAATCCAATCCATTATGTGGTGTTCCTTTACAGTTGTTGTTGCAGGGTAGGTTCTTTGTCTTATTCCAAGGAAGAGAGACACAGCCTTCGGATTTAAGCAGGTTCCTTTACTTTAGATGATCAGCCATTACATGTTAAAAACAGAAGCAACCTAGGAAAGGGAAACTAAAACTAAACTCACAACTCCAGAAGACCAGTTAGCCCCTGCTCCCAGATGCATTAACCCCGTAGGGGCATTTTCTTCTCAGTTCCATGAGTATTCATTAAAGATGGTTACCTGTTCCAACAGCTCTGTCACTTGTGTGGTGTGTAAACATCCCAGGAACCTGAATCACCTGGAAGGAAGCTTTTGTGCACTGCCATACCGGTGTGAGAGAGGCCACTGAGCCAGTGTTATGTCATGGTTAGGGTGGCAGATTAGGACTAGGGAGTCCCACATTTAAAATCCCCATTTAGGCATGAAGATCTCTTGGTAACTTTGGGTCAATCTCTACCTTTCTCCCTCCATTCCTCTCTGTCCCTCCCTTTCTCTCCCTCTCTCCTGTCTCACAGAGTTTCTGTGAGGATAAAGTGGAGGGAGAAACATGCACACCTTGAGTTCCTTGGTGGGTAGTTGGGATGTAGAATGAAGGAATGAAAAATGAAGGAATGGAAGCAGCAGGAACCACACCAAGGAAAGTACATGTAAGATCTAAGTTGGCCGCCGTCTCCTGATACTGATTGCAAAAAGAGGAAAGGAAAGAGAAAATGTGGTCTTACTCCAGATTTGTAGTCCCTTCTACCCATCCACCGCTTTAAACTTAACATCACATTGATTTTAAAATGTCAAACATGTTCAAGCAACGTTTAGATTGTTAACAGCAATAACTCACCGGATCACCTAATAGGCTCATTGAAAAATACTTCCACATTATAGGAATGGACAGATGGAGTACAAGTCTAGCGTGTAGATGCTCTTCCAGGTAACATTTGTTGGCTTTTAAATGTACAGCACCAGAAGCAGCAGCAGCAACTCATGCATGAATTTTATCACTTTGCTAATTTCCCCATCAGTCACGGTAGATATTGATTGTCCCCATTTAGAGATGCACACAGCATCTCCAAATGAAAAGTTATTTATACACACAGCATGGCATTTCATTCCTTAAATAGACAATCAATGAGTGCTCTTCTAAATGGCATATTCTGAATGTGATAACAAAACTCCAAAACTCAATAAATTGCTGCTTGAAAGCTATTTGGCTCTGTAAATATTACAAGCTTGGAAAATGTGTGTGTGTGTGCTGTGATCTTCTTGGAAAGCAAGATCTGGGATGTTTTTATGAAAATAGTAGCCCCATGTGGCACCATGTTAGGAACTGTGAGACTGAGAAAATTCATAAGTGGTAAAATTACCCTAAACCTGTTCCTTTGCTTAGAGGCAAAGGTCCTGTTTTCATAAGGCTCATATCCAGAATAGACAAATTTCCCCAATGGTTAGGCTCCGGGGACCCTTCACTGCCTCTTCTTGATAGCAACAATATAAGAATAAGAATTAGTTCACTAGCAGTCCTAAAGAGATCTCAAAAAACTATATACTAAGGGTGTGCAAGGGCACCAATATTCAACTTGTATCTGTATCTGTAATTATCACCATCATCAGATGTTTCTGAATGCTCTGCTCTGTGACTCAGGTTCTGATCCACTCTGTTTAAAATAAAGCTTTGACTTCCCCATTCTCTCTTGTGGGAAAACCTTTTGGCAGAAGCAGAAGCTGATAAAATTAGCTGCCATAAGAGTTCCTCCATAAATTAGCAAAGTGTGAGTTGCTTCTTCTTCTGGTGCTATACATTTAAAGGCAGGCAAATGTTACCTTGAAGAGCATCTACATGCTAGACATGTATTCTCCAGAGTCGATTAAACAGGTCCAAGGGCTTTTGTGCGGAAAGTTAAAGGGATCCATTTTTCTCTGTGATATATATTACGACAATACATTTATCAGGCCAACTAAAATTCCAAAATCCATAATCATTTTATTTGGGGCCGGAGGTTGAGAGGTAGCCTGTATTCTTGCTTGTACGTTAAAAAGAAAACCAACACCCACTAGCCGCTTCACATGGGTTGACCTCGCTTTTCAGACACCTTTTTTGTACTAGAAGGAGACATTTTCCAATATGCATTACAAGGTGAAGCTGCCCTCAATGCTGCCTGAAGCACTCTTGTGGAAAAGCTCCTAGGAATATTTTTTCAAGCAGAGCAGCGGATGATATTTTTTTTAAAAAAGTTAAATGAGGATTTTAATGTATCTGCTGCTCTCCTTTAACAACAACAAAATTATCTAGCGTTCTTCGGTGCCCCACAGGCAGTATGTGGACAGTCTCACATCTTGCAAAGCCTATCTACCCAGACTAGAGAAACACAGAAACACAGAAAAAGCACAAAGTCTACAGAAAAGTTGTTGTTTAGTCGTTTAGTCATGTCCGACTCTTCGTGACCCCATGGACCAGAGCATGCCAGGCACTTCTGTATTCCACTGCCTCCCGCAGTTTGGTCAAACTCATGCTGGTAGCTTCGAGAACACTGTCCAACCATCTCGTCCTCTGTCGTCCCCTTCTCCTTGTGCTCTCCATCATTCCCAACATCAGGGTCTTTTCCAGGGAGTCTTCTCTTCTCATGAGGTGGCCAAAGTATTGGTGCCTCAGCTTCAGGATCTGTCCTTCCAGTGAGCACTCAGGGCTGATTTCCTTCAGAATGGATAGGTTTGATCTTCTTGAAGTCCATGGGACTCTCAAGAGTCTCCTCCAGCACCATAATTCAAAAGCATCAATTCTTTGGCGATCAGCCTTCTTTATGGTCCAGCTCTCACTACACAAAAGTAGAGAGTACATAAAAGCAGGAATGTGGTAACACTAGAGTGTTGGAAGGGGAGGGGCTTGATCCAACTTGGGGCACATGGTGGTTAGTCTCAGGCGTCTGGATTCAACTAAGCAGATGTGCTAGTGAGAGTCCTGCGCAATGAGTCCTTCTAGTGGACTTTTTCCTCTCTCCTCCCCTTGCACCTTTTAAATAGGCTCTGGGGGGCCGGACGCGGAGAGGAGAGAGACAATCACTCTGTCAGACAAGCTGAAATGCTTGCTCTGACAGAATGATTGGAAAAGTGTGACACTGAATTCCTCTCAGGAATGGGTAAGATCACCCCAAATCACCCTGATTTACTTCAGATTTTGACCCCAGCACAGAGCAGTAGTGCACTATATATTATGATGGTTCCATACATCTGGGGTTTGTCCAATACACTACTATAATAAATGAGCACCTCTAGACCTAAATCAACCATTTTCCAATTAGGAAAATGAACTTTAATGGGTTTTGATATACGGTAAGCCACATGGCTTGCCACTCGTTTTTCTGGTAAAGTCAGCAACACATGAAACTACATCCCACAAGGAGATGTAAAGCTATATAGTGACACACACAGTGGGGTCCCCCCCTAAAGAAAGGTGCCAGTACTCACCATTGAAGTTGTCACCCTCAGCACTGACACCATTTAGGGGTTGCGGCCTCCCTAGGCAAGAAAACGGTTCACAAGGCAGAGGTTACTCCAGAATAAACCTGATAGCAGGAAAAGAAACAGCCAGGAAGCAGGGCAAAACTATTAAAGTAGTAGGACATTTGTAGGAAGGTTAAAAATGACCACTTCTCTGAGAAAAGAAGAGCTGGCAAAGACTGGACATGCATCTGATCCCTTAAATGGGGTGGGGGATAGGATTGGAGAGTGACTTCTGCCGCCTCCCCACTTCCCATCCTGGGACAGTAAACTTTCAAGACCTCAAGCTCTTGTATCCATCCCTGTTACTGATCTGGAAGGAGAAGAGGGTGAGAGAGTATGTGACTGGAAATGAGAAGCTTCCAAGTTTGGGGCTGACGGAACTTCGTGGCTTCTTTTTTCCCTTTTGTGCTTCTTAGCTGAGAATTATGGTTGTTGTTTGAATAAATGAACAGGTGCTGGTATTGCCAGAAAAGAAGCACCCATATATATTCTTATACAGTGGTACCTCAGGTTACATACGCTTCAGGTTACATACGCTTCAGGTTACAGACTCCACTAACCCAGAAATATTACCTCAGGTTAAGAACTTTGCTTCAGGATGAGAACAGAAATTGTGCTCTGGAGGTGCGGCAGCAGCAGCAAGAGCCCCATTAGCTAAAGTAGTGCTTCACTTAAGAACAGTTTCAGGAACGAATTAAGCTGAATTTACTTCACTGTGTTCTACTCAGATGTCCCCTTTCCTTTTCATGTGGGTTGGGCTCCAGGATTTTCCCCCCAGAATGATTAGCATTGGCATGAGTAAAAGCCAGCTCTGGATGGCACTGGCAGTCTAGGGGCTGACACACGCATCCCAATCCCTGGACCAGTTTTGTAGCTATGTGTTTCGTAGGAGGCATTTGGCTTGATGAGGTTCACAGGCTGTTCAGGACAAACTGCTGGGTGTTCAGACTGACTGGATATGCTTCTCTCCAATGAATGAGCTATTATGTAAGGGCTTGTTATTAGGGAACACGACAAAGAGTCTTGTGGACCTTTAAAAACTAACAGATTTATTGTAGCAGAAGCTGTCACTGTCTAGTGTCTGCTTCATCAGATCCATGACATGTTATCTTCAGTTGGCGGGTATGTCAGGCTAGGTGGGTTCTACAACCTTCCTTTCACACGTACAGTCTGCTCTTCTGTGCTGAGCTCTCTACAGCTGTTTCAGAATGATGTATTTTGGAATGACATAATTCATTGCCCCAGTTCAGGCCTATATAAGTAGAATCAAACTTCTTACTCTATTTGTTTAGGCTTGAATTGAGACAATTGTTTCCTGCCCCTCTAAATGTGTTATTTAACAAAGCAAAACCGGAATGCTAAGTGCTGTCACCAACAACTGCAGCTTCAAATGGTTATTTTGTTTACTGTAAGTTTTACATAGAGCCATTTTGTATATTGTGGTAAACCATGGGTTCAGATCATGGTTGGTTGGGAGCAGAACAAGCCATAATGCTAAGCCAAGAATTGTGACTTCTTGCTTCCATTCTTGATAGGAAATGAGCAACGTAGGAGTCATCTGCATGTTCACTTTGGCCTAGGTAATAAAATGGCAGTCAAATGCAAAGAGGACAATTCTATGGCCTTGTTCACAAATCATGGTAAGTCATGGTTAATGGTTTCACATCATGGTAAGCCAAACTATGGCTTCCCAGGACCACTTGAATGTCCTGACTCTTGGAAAGGAGGCTGCACCATTTTGCTCCTTCTTGTTCCTTCTAGGACAGGATGGCACAGCAGCTAAGCCAAGCTTGCCTTAGTGTGTTGTCTGAACCCAGGATAGCAGTTATGGTCTCTCTTCCTTGACCGTGATTTGTACACTTAGCTGCCATACTGCACAGTGCTAAAAGTGCTCAAGGGGAACAAAGTGGGTACAAGCTCCTCTCAATGAGTCAGCATGTTTGTGCAGTCCTATGAAAGCAGGAGCTGCAAACCAGGCCAGTTTGTTCACCATGATGTGTGAAAAAGGCCAGAGAATTGTGGGCTTTTTGCATTTCATTGCCATTTCATAGAATCATAGAATCATAGAATCATAGAGTTGGAAGAGACCACAAGGGCCATCGAGTCCAACCCCCTGCCAAGCAGGAAACACCATCAGAGTACTCCTGACATATGGTTGTCAAGCCTCTGCTTAAAGACCTCCAAAGAAGGAGACTCCACCACACTCCTTGGCAGCAAATTCCACTGTCGAACAGCTCTTACTGTCAGGAAGTTCTTCCTAATGTTTAGGTGGAATCTTTTTTCTTGTAGTTTGGATCCATTGCTCCATGTCCGCTTCTCTGGAGCAGCAGAAAACAACCTTTCTCCCTCCTCTATGTGACATCCTTTTATATATTTGAACATGGCTATCATATCACCCCTTAACCTCCTCTTCTCCAGGCTAAACATGCCCAGCTCCCTTAGCCGTTCCTCATAAGGCATCGTTTCCAGGCCTTTGACCATTTTGGTTGCCCTCCTCTGGACACGTTCCAGTTTGTCAGTGTCCTTCTTGAACTGTGGTGCCCAGAACTGGACACAGTACTCCAGGTGAGGTCTGACCAGAGCAGAATACAGTGGCACTATTACTTCCCTTGATCTAGATGCTATACTCCTATTGATGCAGCCCAGAATTGCATTGGCTTTTTTAGCTGCCGCGTCACACTGTTGGCTCATGTCAAGTTTGTGGTCAACCAAGACTCCTAGATCCTTTTCACATGTACTGCTCTCAAGCCAGGTGTCACCCATCTTGTATTTGTGCCTCTCATTTTTTTTGCCCAAGTGCAATACTTTACATTTCTCCCTGTTAAAATTCATCTTGTTTGTTTTGGCCCAGTTCTCTAATCTGTCAAGGTAGTTTTGAAGTGTGATCCTGTCCTCTGGGGTGTTAGCCACCCCTCCCAGTTTGGTGTCATCTGCAAATTTGATCAGGATGCCCTTGAGTCCATCATCCAAGTCATTGATAAAGTTGTTGAATAAGACCGGGCCCAAGACAGAACCCTGTGGCACCCCACTAGTCACTCTTCTCCAGGATGAAGAGGAACCATTGATGAGCACCCTTTGGGTTCAGTCAGTCAGCCAGTTACAAATCCACTGAGTGGTAGCATAGTCAAGTCCGCATTTTACCAGCTTCTTTACAAGAATATCATGGGGCACCTTGTCAAATGCCTTGCTGAAATCAAGGTAGACTACATCCACTGTGTTCCCTTCATCTACCAGGCTTGTAATTCTGTCAAAAAATGAGATCAGGTTAGTCTGACATGACTTATTTTTTAGAAATCCATGCTGACTATTGGTGATCACAGTATTCCTTTCTAGGTGCTCACAGACTGTTTGCTTAATGATCTGCTCCAGAATCTTCCCTGGTATTGATGTCAGACTGACTGGGCGGTAATTATTTGGGTCCTCTCTTTTCCCCTTTTTGAAAATAGGGACAACATTTGCCCTCCTCCAGTCTGCCGGGACTTCGCCTGTTCTCCAGGAATTCTCAAAGATGAGTGCATTTAGCAATGAAGATAAGACTTCAGACATCTGATGAAGCAGACTCTGGTGCACAATAGCTTATGCTACAATAAATCTGCTAGTCTTTAAGAGACCACAAGTCTCTGCCAGTTTTTGCAACAGAAGGCCAACCTTCTATACAATGCCATTGAAGACTGTCTGTATTTTTCTTCTGCTGTTGGACATGGCCTAGTTGGGAAATATAATTTTTGTTCAAAAATCCACTAGGAAAATAAAATTGATAGAGATAGGGGTGGGTGATCACTATTGTTCAGCCTAAGTTACCAGCACAGGAACGCCTTGCCAAGGTATTAGAAAATATGGATGCGAAATTTGCATGGTGCCGTATGAATAATAATTGAATATTTGATCTTCAGCGATTGACTGCTCAGCCTTGTGGTTGCAAAGGAACAATTTAGGCACATTTCTTTGAACAGCGGATAGAGAAGCCGAGGTTTCAGTCTTGTATTTACACACGCAGACACACATGTGTGCACACCCCTTGTTTACGCATCTCTGTGTGCCAAGCGTATCTGTCACTTGCTTGTGCCCTGTAAGGAACTTATTGCAAACATTCTAGAAGCTGCACATGAAAATTTCATGCCTCCAGGTGCTCCATGGATTATTCATGAAGCTTTTGGTGCTGTCACCATGGGAGCCAATAGGCTACGACGTATTTAGCATATTAATGCCTTTTTTTGATTTAGTGCACAAGCAGCTATACCACACCACCTGGAATGCAAGCGCAAACTGCCACTGATTCAAATAGCTATGCAACATGAAATAAGGGGTTGGGGATATTTTCTGGAGCTGTTGGGAGGAGGGCAATATACACACACAGGCATGAACTTCCATTCCCAAGCATCATCCTCCAAATGAAATGTGAGCTTCCTGAAGATTTGTTTTCATAATAATGCTTTCTTTTTATCTGCTGGGAGCTTGGGGCTCATTACACGGTCTGTCCTACTGCTGTAGCACATGGACTGGAAAAAAAAAAAATAGGCAAGCCATGTGATTTGTCAGACATTACATCAGAATGATTTAATACACCAAGGGCAAGATTGTATGTCAGGTCCAGCTGCTATTACTGTTTCTTCAGCAGGTTCGCTGGAGAGGCTTCAGAAAGCTACTATGAGAAAACCATCACCATTCATTTTGATGTGGTTCTTAAACAGAGGGAGACGGAGCTATGGCAATTTTCTCCTTAGCTCTTGTTCAGCAGCTGAAGGGGAGCTTTAAGTATTTCATTGAAGCTAAAATGTTGGAAACAAGAAAGGCAATGTTCCTAGAAGAAAAGAGGGTGGGGAGATGCAGAGGTTTCAGATTACACATATAAGGCCGTGTTAAACATTCATAGACTTAGTATTAACAATTCACTTTGATACGTGCGCACGCGGCACTCTAATCGAGCCCTTTCAAGATGGAATCAGGAGAATGTCTGCTTTTTTCCAGGGGAAATTGGAATGCAATGGCAAAATGAAGCAATGAAGGAGGATGGGGAGGGCACAGCCAAGGGCTGAATAGGGGAGAGAGAAAAAGGATTCATGGTGGTTCCTCTCATCAGAGCCTTCTGCATCACTGAGGACTGGTGTCATGTAGTGGCAAAATGTGTGACTGGAAATCTCACCTCTACCATGAATAAACTGTTATGCTCAGAGTGTCTGGGATGATTAAAAGTAGAATTTGGATGCAGACAGAGCTTAATAGATAAAGGGTTTAATGTTCTGCTTCCTGCCTTGCATCCAGCCAGACAATTTTTATTCTTCCCTTCAGAATTCCCCTTGTCCTTCCAGTCTAGTATAAGTCCCGGGAATGACTAGCCTGTGATTAACCCAGGGCATGTTGAAATCCTGGCTTGGATCCAGGAATGGATCTACGATTACACAAACTAGGTGGTCCCTAATTCTCTCTCATTTCAGCCTCGCTTCCCACCCTGCAATATGGGGATTATAACACCAAGCTACCATACGAAACAGTTGTAAGGATTACTAGTATAAACAATGCGCTTTCAACACATTGGAAACTACCCCAAATTTTTATTTGCGTTATGATTGTTATAGTTAAGAATAGATTCCTAAAATTGCAGGCCTGGAATACATTGCCACTTAATTCAAACACCCAGATCCTCTACAGTGAACTACTCTTAACATTCTGCCCTACAATGCACCACAAGAATAAAGGAGAAGCAAGCAAGGAAATTGCCTGCCTACCCCAGAGGCACTTGCAAGTGGCAAGGAACAAGTGGGACTTGAAACAAATGTGTTGCCATGTATCCTCCCTCTTCAGAGAAGTTCTCAGAAGTGCCCCAACCAGCCACTACCTCTGAACAGGGCATACCACTCCCATTCCACCCTCCATTCCCTCCCCACCCCCAAGTAACACTCAAGACTCCATGAATATTGATCATGCTCAATCCTGGTTGGGTTGAGAGATTTTGGAGGTGGGGTTAAGTTTGCTTCATACTTCAGCAAACCTTGGGAATCTCCTGAGCTTACTGAGATTTCCCTCTCTCTGTGACCTGGTTCTGGCCCTAGTCCTTCCAGCATTCACCACACGTGTTCACTATTTGAGGGAGAGTTTGCTGAATACATTAATCCTGGAGCGACGGGATCCAGTTGGCCAAGAAAGCAAGGTTCCCCAGAACAACGATCTGCCAAAATCAAATTACCACTGGAAAGGGTTTTGTGCCCCCAAATACCCAGTAAGTGGGAAAAATCTCCCCCCAAAACCAATATATCCATGGCTTTTAAAGCTCCTCCCCCCTCCCCATGGAAATCCTGACAAAAGAACAGTGGCAAGGGAAATTGATGGATTATGTGGAACTGGCGAAATTGACATACAAACTGCGATACAAGGACAACTGTGGCTTTAAAGAAGAATGGGAACTTTTTACAAATTACTTAAAGAAACAACAAAATGAACTGGACTCCTTGGCAGGTTTTGAATAAACATACACAAATTTATTATTGTTAACATAATAGACAGATAAATTAAGGATCTTTACAAGTTCATAAAATGCAGAGAAAAATATGTGTTGAAAAATCAGAGAGAGGAGCTGAGGGAATTCTTGGGGGGAGGGGGGAGGGTTTTTCTTGGGGAGGGGGGAAGGGGAAAAATTGGGCAAAAAATCAATATGATACGTTTTTTTTTTTATGATGAAATTCTTAATAAAAACTATTCATAAAAAATACCATGAACTAAGATTTCCCTTGGACAAACTAAGAGTCCATCACAGATGCACCCTCTCCCATACATTGGATGGGACTCAGCGAATGAGTCCTTTTAGTGGAAGCCCTGTGGAAAGACTTCTGCATGTCCAACAAGGCTTCCCCCTCTCCTTCCCTCACCCAGAGAAAATGGTTCAGGTGTGTGTGGAGAGAACCCCCAGAAGATCACTCAGGGGGAGAAGAAGGAAAAATGCTTGCCCTGATGGAATGATCACCTTAGGATGACACTGAATTCCTCCCTTTGTATTGAGATCCATCCACGTTAGCAGCAGCAGAAGAGACTGAACGTGCATGGTGCTTCTGACTGGAAGCTCTCTGGAAGCTTAAAACTTGCAGTCTTAAACATTTTTGTACTATCCCAGCCTGGAGAGTTTTAAGGAGCCGTGGTTTGTGCTGAAGGAAGGTGCTGAATGTGGTAATTATTCTTTACAGAGTTGCGCAGAAGTTGCCCCGAGTCGTTTGACCCTTTTTAATAGTTCTCTTTTCTCCTAGAAAAACCATGCAACACTTGCTTTCAAAGTTTAAAAGCAACATACGACTTTTGCTTACTGTACTTGCTCTTGTCAGATTGAATGTAGAAGAGCGGCAGGCAATGCTCAACATTACTGAAACATATTTACATAAATTTGTATCAGAGACTGATGGATATTTACAGACTGGCTCTGAGGCAGGCAGCAGCATAACACAACACACTTGCGGCTGTCACAGTTAAAACTCTCACACACAGTTGATATCTGAACTAACTAGGGGGAAACTGCCTCAGTGTACACAGCATATGACATCGCAAGATTCCACACTACAGCATTAACCCTTTGCATAGTACAGTGGTACCTTGGGTTACATAAGCTTCAGGTTACATACGCTTCAGGTTATAGACTCCGCTAACCCAGAAATAGTACCTCGGGTTAAGAACTTTGCTTCAGGTTGAGAACAGAAATCGTGCTCCGGCAGCGCGGTGCTTCAGTGCTGAAGTGGTGCTTCAGGTTAAGAACAGTTTCAGGTTAAGAACGGACCTCCGGAACGAATTAAGTACTTAACTCGAGGTACCACTGTATTTTGGATGCACCATTCCCACAATGCCGGATAAAAACCTCCTTTCAGGTGAACAAGGAGATTGTTTCCAGGTTGAAGCATATTCAGCACACATTCAGGAAATGAGTAAAAATGGACAAGACTGACTACTATCCCAATGTTCTCCATTCCAGTGCCCTCCAGATGTTTCAAACTGCAGTGCCCATCAACCTGACTCAGACTGCTGTATCCTATGCCCACCAATAAATTACATATGTCAGATGTTTCATTTAGCACTTCCTGATCTACCCCTCTTGAACTGTATTCTTTTTTCCTGTTTTGGTCCACAAGACCCCACATGGAAATTGTGGCACCACAGATACAGCAAACATTTCAGTCAGTTCCATTCTTTGATTGCAGTTATTATGAATGGTTTGCAACACCGAAGAATTAAACTCTAGCAGAGTCCCTTTCCAGAGGGGGAAAACTGGATAGTTAATATTTTTAAAAGGAAAAAGAGTGATCTTGGCAATTACAGTCAGGTTAGGCTAATATTGATCCTTGGGTAATGGAAAAGTTAACATGAGACCAATTAACTAGGTTTTAAAATGACAAATGCATGCCTACTGCAAGGATTTGTTAAAGCTGTTGAAAAATGCTGGAAAAATGGTATGTATGTTGATAGAAATTGCACATGTCCTTCAGAAAACATTTAGCGATTAAAGGTGCAATCCAAAATATAATTACTCTCATCTAGTGTTTTCCTGAAAAGCAGTTATAATGTGCAAACCACCAGTGACAAATCTCAGCAGCGTTTTGTGTGGCACTAAAATTTGGTGCCCCCTACCTCTCCTGCTGGAGGAGACTCTTGAGAGTCCCATGGACTGCAAGAAGATCAAACCTATCCATTCTTAAGGAAATCAGCCCTGAGTGCTCACTGGAAGGACAGATCCTGAAGTTGAGGCTCCAATACTTTGATAGATAGATAGATAGATAGATAGATTCTTTATTGTCATTACACAAGTGCAACATTGCACAAGTGCAACGAAATTGGATGCCATCCCTTAAAAACAACAAAAGCAAAACAACAACAACAACCAAACAAACCACATTCCAGCCACACCCACACCCACACCCATCAAACTCCCAGGTCACACTATCGAGTTACTGCATTTAAGAAGGCCACAGCTCTTGGATAGAAACTATTTTTCAGTCTATTTGTCCTTGACTTGATGTTTCTGTATCTCCTGCCAGAAGGCAGTAGTACAAACAGACTGTGTCCCGGGTGAGATGCATCCTGCAGGATATTGTTTGCTTTCCTAAGACAACGGGAACCGTACAGTTCTTCCAAAGATGGGAGGGGATGACCAATAATCCTTTGGGCTGTGGTTATGACCTTCTGGAGCACCTTCCTCTTCCTAGCTGTACAGCTGGAGAACCAGGCACAAATACAGTATGTGAGAATGCTCTCTATGGAGCCTCGGTAGAAGGACACCAGCAGTCTCTCACTCAGATTGTTCTTCTTTAAAAGTCTGAGGAAATAAATTCTCTGCTGGGCCTTCTTCACCAGAGCAGTGGTATTTGCGCTCCAAGTCATGCCCTGATCGATAGTCACTCCCTCATGGCCACCTCATGAGAAGAGAAGACTCCCTGGAAAAGACCCTGATGTTGGGAAAGATGGAGGGCACAAGGAGAAGGGGACGACAGATGACGAGATGGTTGGACAGTGTTCTTGAAGCTACTAACATGAGTTTAACCAAACTGCAGGAGGCAGTAGAAGACAGGAGTGCTTTGCGTGCTCTGGTCCATGGGTTCACGAAGAGTCGGACACGACTAAACAACTAAACAAACCTCTCCCACTCCATTCTACAGCATTGTTGTGGTACAAACCCTGCAGAGTCGCACCGTGTGGCTGAATCAGTTGTTCTATCCTGAAACCAGCTCTGAAACCACCTCCTCCTCCTCACATGGGCTTCTTCATTTAAATCACTGGACAGCTCTCCACAGATATACTTGACTGGTGTCAGAGCCTACACTAATGGCTCGGAGGCAGTGTACCTGAAGGATTGCTTTCTCCCATATATACCCACCTGTACCTTGAGATCTTCATCAGAGGTCCTCCAGGTCCCCCACTTAAAGAGGTGAGGTGAATGGCTACAAAAGAGTAGGCCGTTCTTTGCGGAGGTGCTTCTATTAGGAAATGCCCTCCCCAATAATGTATTACATTAAGGTATTTTCTGCCCCGGGAGAAGAACTTTTTCTTCTCCCAGACTTTCAGAACTATGCCTAAGCCCTTGAAACAGATGTTTTTTTCTGGGTTTGTAAATACAATTTCATGATTTTTGTGCCACAGGTGCAGGCTTTTAAGTGGGTAGATGAACTGATTTCAACATCTGAACCCTTTTTATTGTTGTATATGTTATTTTCTCTCTCTCTCTCTCTCTATATATATATATAAAATTGAACACATTTCATGGCTGGAGAACTGTGGTGGAGAAGGACGTCTCCTGAAGAATAGCTGTAGGTAGGTTCCCATTGAAATGCCATGGCTAGTTAAGAGAATAGCAATAATGACCATAGGAACTTAAATAAAGTGAAATGAAAGATTTGGCTGTGTCTTGCTCACCTAGAAATCCTATGGGGGGGAGAACGGGGGGAGCCAAACTGTTGACAGCAGTGCAAACTACCCAGAACAGAAACAGCTAGCAATGTAGAAACTAAATAGAATGTGCTCAGTGAAAGAAATACTTGTATATAAAATGTACACACAGTCACAAAAATACTGTGAGGCCAAAAAAAAAAAAAAAATGTTGACAGCAGGACTGGTGCTCTAAAAACAAGCAGCTGGCAATTTACAGAGTTAATAGAATAGGCGAGAGAAGGAAAGAAAGAACTGGATACAGAAGGACTTGGTAGAGAAGCAGTAGCAAGGGAAAATATTAAAGATTCTTCATAGATTGCTCTTCACCTCAACCCAGAAATGTGTGGGAACAGGTATTGGAGAAGAACAACAAACAAGGAGCAAAACAAGACAATCTCCAATTCATGTTAGACCACCGAGAACTGGAGCGGAGGTGGCATAAGACATATAGAAAAAGATAGTAAATGGAAATCAAAAGGGTGTAACTTTCTCTCTCACACACCGCTGGATCCAGACTACCTGTGGATGAAACTAATTGTGGGGTGCTCTGCTGGAGGGACGTGGGTGGCGCTGTAGGTTAAACCACAGAGCCTAGAACTTGCCGATCAGAAGGTCGGCAGTTCGAATCCCCGCAATGGGGTGGGCTCCCGTTGCTCGGTCCCTGCTCCTGCCAACCTAGCAGTTCAAAAGCACATCAAAGTGCAAGTAGATAAATAGGTACCGCTCTGGCGGGAAGGTAAACGGTGTTTCTGTGCGCTGCTCTGGTTCGCCAGAAGTGGCTTAGTCATGCTGGCCACATGACCCGGAAGCTGTACGCTGGCTCCCTAAAGTGAGATGAGCACCGCAACCCCAGAGTCAGTCACGACTGGACCTAATGGTCAGGAGTCCCTTCATCTTTACCTGCTGGAGTTGAATGTTTATTTAACGAATTCCCCCTTCCCCACTTCAAATTTGAGGACCCTTTGGAAAAGTGTGGTGGGCAATAACCCTGGTTTGATGGGACAGGCTCATGGATCTGCACTCCTGGCACCAGAATCCCAACAGTTTACCCAGATAGGGATAAGGATGGCAGCGAGGGGAGAGCTGCAAGGATACACAGTGGGAGTGCTGGTTTGGCTATGTGGGCATGTCTGCCTACCCCTCCTGCCCCATCCAGGTAAACTGTAATGGCACTGGTGTTGAGAGAGCAACCTCACAACTCTGCTCCATCATGTTGGCCACTGCTGGTGCTGGGGACTATAGGAGGAAGGGGGGAATTGGTGGAAAGCTGCTTCTGCTTCTCCTGAGACCCAGGAGCTTCTGCTGAATCCTGTCCCCTCCAGAAGGAGCTCTTCCATTCACAAAAGGGCAAGTTTGGATCCAACCCAAGATAAATCAAGAAGGACATTTTTGATTAATCGACGTGAATAAAAGTTTAAAGGCAGTCTTTGAGATCAAAAGGACGCTATGTTTAATTTATAAGTAAAATAAAGAAATGGGATGTAACGAAACAAGCAAAAAGAAAGAAAGTGGGGGGGAGAGTCAGAGCTAAATATCCAAACCTCAAAGTTTTTGCATGCCTACACTTGTTTTAATTTATTCGCCATCCATACTGAGTCAATACTGTTTGACTTAAGCATTCATAAAACCTGAGACAGCTACATCAAAGTAATATCAATCTAATTCCCTTGAAGACATCTGGGAAAACAATCATGTTAGATAATCTTTGGAGAAAAATGCAAACGTGTGTTTGCGGGGGTGGGGAATCCATCCTGTAGTATAGCCACATGCTTGCTGTAGCTTCTTGCAAATGAATGACACACACACCCCTTTCCCTCCTCTCCTGCAAATATGAAATGCCCTTTTCTATAAACAATAACACTAATGCAGATTTTTAGTGTGAAATATAAATTAGAGCTTGGAAAAAGGTTGCTGTTGCATCACACGCTCTACCCCAAGGCAAACTTACCTGAAAGTAAGCCTCATTGAATTCTTCTTCTTCTTTTTCTTTTTTCTTTTTGTTTAATTGATACAGCAAGAAAAAAAGAGAGAAAACACAGATACAGAATTACACACAGGAATAACAATAAACACAAAATTTTCTTAACAAACAATAAAACATAATCCTTCCAGTAGCACCTTAAAGACCAACTAAGTCAGTTCTTGGTATGAGCTTTCGTGTGCATGCACACTTCTTCATGTGCATGAAGAAGTGTGCATGCACACGAAAGCTCATACCAAGAACTGACTTAGTTGGTCTTTAAGGTGCTACTGGAAGGAATTTGTTTTGTTTTGACTACAGCAGACCAACACGGCAACCTATCTGTAAATAAAACATAAGTTGGTCTTAATACTATAGACCCGACCTCCCATCTATTCCTTATTTCAATTTCATATTACTTATTGCCAATACACACTTTTATCATAATTTAACTTTTTCTTAATATATCTTAACTCTTATGTCTAACTTGCAACTATTACTGAAGTTCCTCGAATGCTGCAATCCAATGGAACTTAGTGCACAAAAGCCAAAGAGTGGCTTCTCATTCAAGTTGCAATCTTCCAATAATTGCCCTCCCCCCTCTGAATTGTATCAAAGATCACGAACCAAAATCTTTTGCGTGGAGCCAGGGTCAGTTTTGATGTAGGAAATTCTTCTCAACTCCCCATATAATGTTCCTTGCTATTAAGTGGCAAGAAGGGAACAGCAATGGGGTTATAAAAAGGGTCGCGGAGTTGGTTTGTTTTTGCATCCTTATGTTATATAAAAAAGACTCCCGATATAAAATGCAATGTATTTATGCACTCTTGTTGGAAGCCCGGCACAACAATGCCATTGAGAGGTTTCCTCAAGTTAATATGGCATGGAATTGGGTTCACGGGTTTAACGAGTATGATCAGAATTGCTCTGTTAGGAAAGTACTGGTAACATGCAGTACCAGCCAAGATGGTCAGCTCAGGGATTTAATTTAAGAATTCATGCATTCAAGACCTTGGTGTTTTAGCAATAGACTGGAAGGTACAAGCCATAGGAGTCAACTCCTAGGGGCCAAGGTCCCTTCAACCTCCCCAATAAAATATGTGAGGGGCTGACCCACCCAAAGTTGATGGGCATTGCCAGTCAAATGTTGCGTCTTGTGATCGAATATGCGGGCAATATTTTATTCAAGTTGGGACCCTTGGTACTAGCTGTTAATAATAAGGAAAGTTCAGCTCTCCTAACCCTCATCCTTCCTTCACTCCCTTCATTTTTCCTTACATAGTGCCAGTTTGAATTTTTGGCTCAATTTTGCATGCATTCTGGAGAGAGTGAGTCTCGGTTTTCTGATATTATTTTACTCCAGATCACCCCAGACTTCCAAGGTGATTTGGGATGAGCTGCTCTGCCTCAGAGAATTGCAAAGCTACCCTGACCCACCCTGCGCATGGCACAAATAGAGCTGAATCAACCCAATTCGGTTCAAGATTTGGCCAAGTTGATCACACGGTCCTCATTCAGTATATTAATTTCTCTAGCCTAGGATGATGAATTAAACTATAAGCCAAGCACCATTTATCTCCAGCTTGGAATGTTAAACAAAGTTCTGAGTATGTGCTCCCAGTGTTCAGCAGCCTAGGCACCAGAAGTTACTTAATATCATTAAACACTTACTCCTGGTGGGTCTGTCATTGATTGCTGTGAAATACGTGGCCGGACTGCCCATCCATGCAAAGGCAGATGTGGAACATTACAAAGAAAAGTTCATCTTTTGCAAGTGCTGCTCCTTAAAGTTGTTGTGTTTGACACTGGTATTCGGAATGACATACAGTGGTACCTCGGGTTACATATGCTTCAGGTTACAGACTCCGCTAACCCAGAAATACTGCCTCGGGTTAAGAACTTTGCTTCAGGATGAGAACAGAAATCCTGCTCTGGCAGCACAGTGGCAGCAGCAGGAGGCCCCATTAGCTAAAGTGGTGCTTCAGGTTAAGAACGGACCTCCAGAACGAATTTAGTATTTAACCCGAGGTACCACTGTACGTGGAACACAAAAAGCTTCTATTTGGACATTACGTTTATAAAAAAAACTGATTTATTTGTACATACGTGGAACACAAAAAGCTTCTATTATCTATTTGGACATTACGTATATAAGAACTGATCTATTTGTATTTCCTGTTCTAAATGTTGGATCTTTAATTGCTTCTACTCAATTAGATAATGTGAAAAGAGTTATGTTTATATGATGTATAAAGAATTCATATAGTTAAACACAGCCAGTTACATTGTGGGTATATTTGGGGGTTGTCTTTCAGCCATATCCAAAGCCCTCTCTCATTTTCTGGTGCCTTTGGTTTGGTGGTGGTGAAGGCAGTAGCAAAGAGGCAAACCTTTCCTTGCAGCTCTGCACCATAGTTGGTGTTACGAGGTAGACGCAGGAGAAGCAAAATCAAAATGCAATCCTGAGGAGAAAATACCATATTTATGTGGCATGTATGTGCCAACATTAGGAACTGGGGGGGGGGGGGCCTCAGGAAACAGATGATTCCCCCCCCAATGCTTGCAAAGAAAACACGTTGATATCAAACAAATTTCCAGCTGAGCAAAGGGCAGTTTACTTGCCTTTATGAATACTCAAGGGTGTTATTGACGATGTTGCTGTGGTTGTTTTTGTTATCGTTATCAGGTCCAAGGAAGTCATCCTGTTCAAGCAATGGCTTTCACTTATGCAATGGAACTCCCCCTCTCTTTGCCCCAATCCCCTCTCCTCACTCACCCCCACACCGCCAAATCTTCTCAAAACAGATAGGGGGGTGTCTGGGGCGAGGAAAGGGAGGGCAAGTTCCTATATGCAAGTGGAAGTCCTTGAACAAATGGGAGGACTGTTGGATGGATAACTTTGAACTCATGAACCAAAGGTAATCCACATGGTTTTAGTCGTAGAGTTTCCACCTGCTGTTTTGCTTTGGGTTACAAGGATACCACAAAAGAAGGCTATATGCATGCTCAGGACTTCAGGTTCAAGGCAAAGACAGTGTCTACTGAACGGACGTTGCCAGGTCTTATGGATTGTGACTAACGTTTCACAAAAGGCTAGTTGCTTGTTTCCAGTATGCCACTAAAATGATGGGAGCTTGCAATATTTTAAACGACAAGCTCATTAAAGCAAAAAGAACATAACTGCTCAGATAAAGATCAGAGAATCTGGAGCGGGCTGGGGTTTGAATAAATGCAGCACAGACATCTGAAATACAGATTTTTCCAATTTAAGTGATTTGGAATGCCATGAAAACATGTTGCTCTAATTAGACAATTGTAGTGTTCAAAAATAAATACTGACATTTGTCGGGCATGCTGCAATGGTGGGTGGATGAAATCTTCCTACTCCTTTCTATTTCTGGGGAGCCTTGCCTCTTTTGCCCAAATCCTTGCAGAGTTATATCTAGCAGGTTTTACCTCTTTCCTTTGTGCTCAGTTTGGACTATCCAGCTTGTCTGTTCTTCCTCTCCCTGCCTCTATTTTAGACCTAATGAAAGACTTTGCTAATGTTCTATATCAGGAGTGACCAGACTTCAGTCATGTTGGATCTACTTTTTTTAAAAAAAACTAGAATTCTAAGACCTACCAGCTAGAGCAGGGGTCGGCAAACTTACTGCACCTCGGGCCGCTGTCTCCAGCGCACACACTATTTCCGGCGCACTTCCGGGATGGAGGAACACCGGAAATAGCTTGTGCGCATGTGCACGGCCTCCTCTGACCCGGATGTGCACCAGAAATAACACTTGCACTTGTACACAAGCTATTTCTGGTGCTCCTCCAACCCAGAAGTGGGCAGCCGTGCAGCGCAGTGCTGGTAAGAGCGGGCGGCAGCAGCGGGCGGCAGGGGTCACCGCGAGCCGGATAAACGAGTCCCTCAGGCCTTATCCAGCCTGTGGGCCTTAGTTTGGGGACCCCTGAGCTAGAGAGAGGTGTAAAAGGCACACAGTTAGAACAAAGAACAAGGTGCCTCTGAGCATATTCTGAGCCTCAGAATTTGTTTTCAGAAGCAGGAATCAACTGAGATCACAGTCCTGACACACAAAAGTCAACTCCTTGTTATTCCAACTGTTCTGTGTTTCAACAGCAGGGGAGGCACATTTTTTGTTGCCATAGCTGAACATAGTTGGTAGTAGATCATAGAATTGTAGAGATGGGAGGGACCCTGAGGGTCATCTAGTCTAGTGTTTCCCAACCTTGTGCCTCCAGCTGTTTTTGGACTACAATTCCCATCATCCCTTGCCACTGGTCTTGCTAGTCAGGGATGATGGGAGTTGTAGTTCAAAAACAGCTGGAGGCACAAGGTTGGGAAACACTGATCTAGTCCAACCCCCTGCAAAGTAGGAACTCAACTAAAGCATCCATGGCAGATGGCCATCTAACCTCTGCTTAAAACCCTCCAAGGAAGGAGAGTCCACCACCTCCTGAGGGAGTCTGTTCCACTGTTGAACAGCTCTTCCTGTCAGAAAGTTCTTCCTGATGTTTAGTCAGAATCTCCTTTCTTGTAACTTGAACTCATTGGTTCGAGTTCTGTCCACCAGAGCAGGAGAAAACAAACTTGCTTCATCTTCCTGATCTACTTTCTGCCAACTGTTGCAGCTGTTAGGGTGGTTCGGTACTGCTTACCTGACCTCCTGTCACCTGTGTCACTGTGGCTTACCTGGGATGGAGAAGAGGACAGGTAATGTGCTGGTAAAGTCCTTTGCGCTACAGCAACTTCACTTTGGCCTTGCCCTGACCCCTCTTCTTCCTGGTAAGCCACAGCGACACTGGCGAAGGGAAGTCAGGTAAGCGCCGCGTACAAAAATGCATGATATTAGGGATCATTGCTTTGCAAAAATGTGCATATTGGGCAAAAAAAAAAAAAATGCACACAGGAATGTGTAAGTTGGGAGAAAGTTGCACAAAAATGCTGATGAATTTTTCACGAGGACTTAAAAAGGAAAAACTTGCAAATGTACCGTATTTTTCGCTCTATAGGACGCACTTTTCCCCCTCCAAAAATTAAGGGGGAATGTGTGTGCGTCCTATAGAGTGAATGCAGGCTCCTTGGCTTCAGCGATAGCAACGCTAAGCCTCTGAAGCGCAGAGGGAGAGCTCCCCCCACGCTCCAGAGACTTCACGCTGCTTTCACTGAAGCCGCCTGAAGCCCCGGGAGCACAGCGGGAACTCCTGCTGCGCTCCAGGGGCTTCGGGCAGCTATCTGCAAGCCTTCGGAGCGCAGCAGGAGTTCTCACTGCGCTCCGAAGGCTTGCGGATAGCCGCCTGAAGCCTGGAGAGCGAGAGGGGTCGGTGCACACTGATCACTCTTCTCTCCAGGCTTCGCTTCACTGGAGAGGCGCTGCACAGTTTTCCCTCTCTGCGCTGCGCCCCTTCAGCGAAGCAGGAGGAGAAATGGACGTGGCTCCGTTTCTCCTACTGCTTCGCTGAAGGGGCACTGAGCAGAGAGGGGGAGAAATATTTTTTTTCCTGTTCTCCCCCTCCTATGGTCCGGTGCGTCCTATAGAGCGAAAAATATGGTATGTAGAAATGTGGAGAACTGAACTTAAAGGAGAAACTGAGAGAAACCAAAATGGATAGATTCACCCATCTAAACCTCTTTTGCCATCCTGAGCCTACCTATTTGAATGAAGTCACAGCTACAAATGTTGAGAGTACACACACACACACACACACACACACACACACACACACAGGTATTTTTCTAGAAAAAGAGGTGCTGGAATTCACCATGAACGTCTCTCTCATTCTCTTAGAATGGCAATGGTACGAACTTGAGAGGTGCTGGAACTCAGATCCATCAAGTTCCAACTGAAAAGAAGCCATATATGTATGGCCTATTAGATTTAGGGATATATATCCCTTAATCTAATAGGTCATACAGTCGTACCTTGGAAGTCAAACATCTTAGTTCCCAAACATTTTGGCTCCCGAACGTCGCAAACCCAGAAGTGACTGCTGCAGTTTGCGAACTATTTTTGGAAGCCAAGCGTCTGACAGGGCTTCCGCAGCTTCTGATTGGCTGTAGGAGCTTCCTGCAGCCAATCAGAAGCCACACTTTGGTTTTCAAACATTTTGGAAGTCGAACGAACTTCCAGAATGGATTCCATTCGATTTCCAATGTACGACTGTACTTATATCTCGCAAACCTGTTTGGCCAACCCAGTTCAGGAAAGAAAGTCAGCCCTGTTGGGACTCCAGAGCTGCATCCCCACTTGTTCAGATGACTTCTCTCTGAAGTGGCACATGCACTCAGCCACTCTGTCAGCAACCATGCCCATTTAATGTTTGCTTCTATCATTCCTGCCACGTTCATTACCACCAACAACTTTGCTTAGCACAAGAATGAAGCATAGTGATCAAGTGGCTCAAAGCTAATAGCCCTAGAGAACCCCACAATTGCAATGTAATTACAAGCCTGGAGTATGAGGCAACTTTTTTGAGGGGGGGGGGAATCATGATGCGAGGGGATAGAAAACTTACACATTTGGGTGCCTAGCTGTGCTGTCTTTGAACACAGGATCACAATGCAGAAGGTAGAATTATCACTGGACACAAGAGTTCTCTCTCCTCGAAGAAGAAAACTGTTGAATAAACGAACAAACAAATGTGACATTTCGCTGGACTGAAATGAATAATGAGGGCACTTTTCTGCAGCTAGCACTCCTTCATTTCAGGGTGCTTGAAATCTTCAAAGAGAGATATTAGCTGCTCCTGTGACTTCTTTGTTCCCTTCTGAGAAAACAATTATGGTCCAATTTCTTCTTGTTTAGCTTGTGTGCCTTGATTAGTGCTATGCAATCTTGCTTTCAAACAAGATGTATAATTTTGTGTAGGACATGCATTCAGCCGCCCGCCTTTGTGGATTACAATAAATTGCTCAATTTTGTCTTTGTGGACTTTGTAGTCCAGGGCATTCAGCTTACCTGCTTGCCATGTGTTATAGTGCCCTTACTAATGAATGCCATTAGTGCCCTGGAAAAGGGAGGATATTTTGATCTGGTATCCCTTGCTTCACTTAAAGATTACAAGGTGAGGAGCTTAAGAACTTAAATTCTCCTATAAATGCCAGTTGACTTTTAATGCCATTTTTAGAAATTATAAATTCAGCGGCTACACCTCTCTTTATTCAGATTTCATTAAAAGTTAAGGCAGCTTTTATGTAAGGAAAAGAGAGCGTATGTAGTTCCAAATTCAGGGTGTGTGGTGCTGAGGCTGATGCAAATTGTAGTCCCAAATGCTTTGGGGGGCACCAGGCTGGGGAAGGAATTCTGGGAATTGTAGCTTCAGTTGTGTGCTAGACTCTGGGAGGATCTACACATGGGGGGGACCGCTATAAATAAGTCAGAAATTAAATCATTATAACAAAAGGAAAAAAACGCTATGGAAAATTGCTTAGAATTTTTTTGTTGCTCTCTGGCACCATCTGTTGTTGCATGTTTATAATATATTCAAAATGCTGTTTCTTGACTATTGTAGCTGAGTCCTTCATGTGTTTATTCTAGTGGACAGGAAAAGGGTGTAGGAGTTCGAGTTAGCATGGACATCCCTTCAGATGTTTCTAAATTAGATTATTGCATGAGGCTCGCCTCATGCAATAATCTAACTTAGAAACATCTGAAGACATACCAATCAATTGTCACGTTTAAGAGGGACATGCCAGAATTACAGAAGCCATCTTGGCTTCTGAATGGATCCCAGAATGTCCCATTTTTTGGTCTGGCACTCTAGTGTGAAGCAGCTGGCTCCCACAAATGATTTTGATCAGTGGGATGTTGGAGGGTATGCTAAGAGAGTTCTAGTGTGAACGGGAATCAGATCTCAAGGCAGGGCTACACAGATAGGGCTCAAATAGTCCTCGGTTCTGTATAACAAGGTATTGCTCCACATGGTTTATTACCTTGAATGATAGCTGGCTGGGAAGATAGTGAGAGGTCGAGGAAACGACAATCACATGCTATACACCACCTTGAATATTTTTAGATTCTCATGAAATCTGTTCCCTAACTTTTCCAACTATCAATTGACAACCTTTGGGGTGACCCTGGGAGATTGTAACTGTCAGGGAGACAAGAGTTCCCATCATAGTTATGGGATGCGAGACGGGCTTGATCAGTGGAATGCAGCTACATTCCAGCATGACAGAAGATATCAGAGAGAGAAAACAAAGGATAAAACTTATTTGAATGTCTCCTTTGAGGAATCAATGGCTTTTTCTGGATGAAGTAGCAGGATCTTTCAGCAAAATACGAGAACAAAGGCACACAGGCTGAAGGGCTTTCTCTTAGAGCATTCCCCAACCAACAACGTGGGGTTTTTTTAGTTTCAAAAACCTAGGGAATCCGAGTCATCACTCTGTGTTAATTTTGCAGTTTAGTAGCTGAAGCCCAACTTTGCTCCCGGTGAGTCTTCACTGAAGTCAATGGAGTCATGCCAACAGCATGTTTTCCTTTTGCAAAGTCAGGAAATGCCAAAGTCATGGTTGAACGCAGAGCAACACAACCATACTTTTACATACTTTCTCACTCTCACACAGCTCAGGGGAATTTACTGAGGAATTTGGAAGGGTGCACTCAGATCCACTGCAGCTCTTGGGCCTTCTAAAGAATGCTTGATCTTGTAATCAGGACAAAGTGCTTATTGTGTACAGAGTACACACTTGGTCCCAAGGTAAATATTTGTGCTATGCTGTGATCTGGTGGTGGCTATGCAAAAAGAGTGTTCTGTTGGTATCTATGAGGTTTCATGTATAACATGAAGAAAAGTTAACGCCATAAGTGAAATTCTATCCCATAAGTCTAGGATGGCCATGGTGGCAGGGGGTGATGGCGGGTGGGAGTCCAATGGCATCTGCCATCAATCATCCAAAAGCAGAATAAATCAGTAAATAAACAACATATCCAACAATACTCCAAATACTTGAAGGAATAAATCAGCTTTTACTTAACTCCTAAAATCCACAAGAGAGGAATCCTGGTGGGACTATTCACTGGGGAACATATTTCATAACTGTGGGTGAAAACTGCTATACCATAAATCAATGACTTCAGAAGACCCACAATAGAATCTCTTCTGAAGTTGCCTATTGCCAGGGGATTTCATATGAGTTGAGGGGCTTCTAAAGTTGTGCTGACCAAACAGAGCTTTAAGAGTCAATACCAATGTTTTGACACGGCCCAAGAAACTACTATAGTCATGAGACCAGCCAGATGGGCGGGGTATAAATAAAAAATTATTATTATTATTATTATTATTATTATTATTATTATTATTATTAAGAGGGCTCTGATCCACAGAATCCAACTTGAGGATTATGGCAAGAGCTGAGGTACCCACAAGTACTCATGTGAAACAGAGTCAAGCAAAATGTGGAGAAATGCTCTGTGGAATGACAAAATATTCTGTGACAACTGCCAAAGCTTGAAGCCTTTTACTGTTAAATTGTCTCTAGCCTGTTTAGCAGTACAGTGGTACCTTGGTTGTCAAACGGCTTGGCTCCCGAACAAATCGGCTCCCAAACGCTGCAAACCCAGAAGTGAGTGTTCCAGTTTGTGAACCTTTTTCAGAAGCCAAATGTCTGACGTGGCTTCCAATTGAGTGCAGGAAGCTCCTGCAGCCAATCGGAACGCACACCTTGGTTTTTGCATGATTCCGGGAGTTGAACGAACTCCCGGAATCGATTAAGTTCGACAACCAAGGTACCACTGTAGTGTTTGGTGATGGGTTCTAAGAGGGAAGAGAGAGAGTCGACTAGTTTGTGTTCTCTCTCGCGGCTTCTTAATTCTCATCCTTCTCCCCTGCCCGCTTTCCTGTCACATAGGCAGGACCGCCTGAGTTGTTTGCACTGTGGCCTGCTTCAGAATTTTCTACATCTACTCAATGCTTGCTTAGCACTCAACATTCTCATTCTTTCAGGTATCCCAAGCTGGCAATTTCCCACCACCCAAGACGCGCAAGATTTTAGCTTTTTAGCAAAAGGCGTGTCTTCCCCCACAAATGGAGATGTAGTGGCGTGGGGTGTCTGGTGATGTGTCTTCCGCCTTGAAGGTTTTCTGTCTTGAAGACACAAAGCTTCCGTCAGGCGGTAAAAAGTATGGGCACCCAACAACAGGAGGAATTCACTGTTGTGCTAATGTGATTGTTCGGTCAGGGCCAAATAGAATGATGGCACCCAACCCCTAAAATGCCCTCTAGGTAAAGGTAAAGGGACCCCTGACCATTAGGTCCAGTCGTGACTGACTCTGGGGTTGCGGTGCTCATCTCGCTTTATTGGCCAAGGAAGCCGGCGTACAGCTTCTGGGTCATGTGGCCAACATGACTAAGCCGCTTCTGGCGAACCAGAGCAGCACACAGAAATGCTGTTTACCTTCCCGCCGGAGCAGTACCTATTTATCTACTTGCACTGGCGTGCTTTCGAACTGCTAGGTTGCAGGAGAAAATGCCCTCTAGTAATGACATTTAAACACTTCCTTAAAACTTTTATGTTTTCCCAAGCTTACCTGGTCTCTTGATTTTTAATTCTGCTTTGTACCATGTTAAGTTTTGCTCATATCTATAAATGTATCTATAAATGTACCTATCACTTTCTTTTATTGTTATATTTCTGTTGCATTTATGCAAACTGCTTAGATATATTTGTAACGTTGAGTTATGTGAAGTGTTTTATTTATTTACAAATAAACAAACAAACATAGTGCTAAACAAACTGTTAATGGTAAGTATTTCACATTTTTCTGTGAAGGAGATTTTCCTTGCAGTCTAAAACCCTCGCCTAGCTAAACACACATTTCCTTCAAAGATAAGGCTTATCTCGTAGGCAAGGTGGTCTCTCTTCACTCCCTTCCTCTACGTAAATCAAAAGTGGGCCTGTTGAAGTCTGGCTTTCGCATTGCTACATGTGAACGAGTAAAGAACATTAGATTCTTAATCCTCACACGGCTCTCTGCTTCTTCCTGAGTTGGTTTAGCTCCTCTGAGTGGGCTCTTTAAAGGGGCTCAGCTGGCATAAACATTAGGCCCACTCATCTTCTTCCATTTGTTAAGTCAAAAAGAAATAAATAAAATGTAAATTTAAAAGTCTGGTTTATGTTATGCCCTTGCATGCACATTCCTTTTGGGGTGGTTTGCTGTATTTGTTCCACTAATTATCACTGAAGTGTGATGTGCGGCGCAGGTTACAGTAATATCAAATAACTAGTCAGCCCACTGCAGATGTTATGCTTTAAGGAACAGAACGGGGAAATAAGAGGATTCTTTCAAGTCTCTGAACTTTTGAAATTTAATACATATTTGAATCTATTTATACAAGGACGCTTAATCTCTATGTTGCTTGGAGGGTGATGGGATCTAGAGGAGGACAGGCCTCCTGTTCTTTCATGGGCCCAGTTTTTATAGATGTTTGCACTAAATGAAGTCTGCTGAGTTAAATCGAACTCATACCTCAGGAAGGGTGCATTATGCGTGCGCACCAGTCACAAGAGTCACCTTGCATTTGTAGCATTGGAAAGCAACCTGATCTGTTGCATATCCTCTCTGCGCCATTCTACTTTGACTTTTTATTCAGGTTCAGATTTGACCTGTTTCAATTGGAAGCTCTCCTCCCCACCCCTTGACTATAACGGGAGAATTCAAAAACGGCTATAACATATTCCCTTTTGACAGAAGTGGATTCAATTTGCAGACAAAGGAGCCACTCTAGAGTAGATTGAGCCTACTGAATTGCAGGCACATCCACCCAGCGGTTTTTATGCAAGGAATGGCGGTTATTTATTTGAAAGGGGTGAGGGAGGAATCTAACATTTCTATTTTCTGTGAGAATTGGATGCAGTTTTCAGGTTTCCCCTTCTTAGGGGAAAACAATAAATATAAAAAAGAAAAAAAAATTAGCAATACTAAACAGCACTATCTCGGTCTAATCACAGGTACCCTAAAACTAAAAGAGAGGGATACGAAACTCTGAAGAAACAGAGAACTAGAACTAGAAACAGAGAAGGAAATGGTTGGAAAGGAATAAAGAGCAACAAACTCACACGTGTGCAGCAGCACAATTGGGGACTATGAGAGAAGTTTGCACAAACCTAAGGAAAAATAAGAGACGGCACATGGAATCAAAAACAAATAATTAAAGTCGGTGTTGTTTGCTGAAAAGGACTAGAACAAAAAGGAAGAAATAATAATAATATTTATACCCCGCCCATCTGGCTGGGTTTCCCCAGCCACTCTGGGTGGCTTCCAACAAAATATTAAAATACAATAGTCCTTCAGATATTAAAAGCTTCCCTAAACAGGGCTGCCTTCAAATGTCTTCTAAAAGTCTGGTAGTTGTTTTTTCCTTTGACATTTGGTGGGAGGGCGTTCCACAGGGCGGGTGCCACTACCGAGAAGGCCCTCTGCCTGGTTCCCTGTGACTTCGCTTGTCGCAATGAGGGAACCGCCAGAAGGCCCTCGGCGCTGGATCTCAGTGTCTGGGTAGAACGATGGAGATGAAGACACTCCTTCAGGTATACTGGGCCGAGGCCATTTAGGGATGTAAAGGTCGGCTCCAACACTTTGAATTGTGCTCGGAAACATACTGGGAGCCAATGTAGGTCCTTCAAGGCCAGTGTTATGCGGTCTTGGCAGCTTCAGTCACCAGTCTAGCTGTCACATTCTGGATTAGTTGTAGTTTCCGGGTCACCTTCAAAGGTAGTCCTCCGTAGAGCACATTGCAGTAGTCCAACAACTAAACTGAGGGTGAGGGAAAGTGGAATGACTGAATACTGAGCTCTCCTAAAGGTTTGATGACACCCCCCCCAAAAAAATATTAATGTGATTGGAGCACCCTGGCAGAATAATTCAGTGTGCTCAAAACCTAGACTTCTCAGTCAAAATGATCATTTCCTGCCCCCACCAGCAGTCCACACCACCCCCCTATGCAGTGCCGGATTTATGTATAAGCTAAACAAGCTATAGCTTAGGGCCCCACTCCCTTGGGGGCCCCCCAAAAAATTAAAGGGGAAAATACCCTGGGTGTATATTTCCAAAATGTAAGTTCAACAATTACTTTGATAAAATACATATTTTGTTATGTGCAAATGATTTTAGATACCTATTTGGTCCATAAATTACCATATATTCAACATAAAAAAACAGCAACAATTTGTTGTTGACAAAGGACAGCTGGACATATAAAGGGCCCCATTACCTTCAGCTTAGGGCCTCATCAAACCTAAATCCAGCCCTGCCCCTATGTTCCTTGTGATGTGTGGTCCTGCCCTGAGATTTCCAAAGAAGGGCAGCTGTCACTCTTTTGGACTGTACCACTGACACCAATCCAGGTAGTTACAGCACTGCAGTTTAGACCAGCGTGGCTCCAAGTGGGACTTGTTATCATTCCACTGTGGCCATGGCTAGAGAGGTTGTCTGATCATCCTGATCAATGCACAGAACTGCCTCCATCTAGGAGTAACCTAACTCCACTGTGGATAGACAGGACTGATTCTTTCCCAGTTTAAAGAAGCTGGTAACCAGTGTCATGCTTATCCCACTATCAAACTTATGACTTGGTTTTCGCATAACACTAAGCCGAACCATGTGACTGTGCAAATGTGCAGGTTCTGAGTGAGATGGTCCCCATCTCTTCACTCCTCCCTGAGTCCTTCTACCTTTGGCGATCACTTGTAGCTGAGTAAGATTGTCTTCCATAAACACAGTTTTAAAAATTGAGTCCATAAGCGACTGTAGAGGCCAATTCTGGATCCACACATCCTTCCACAGTGGGGACATAGGTTTCCAGGCAGGAGTTGATGACGGTGAGGGTTTGCCAAGCATGCCTTCCTCTTAGAGTGTTTCTCCCTTTCGTCCTGAGTTTGAGCGTCTTCAAAGCTCATGACACCATTGGTAAAGGCTATTCTCCCATGGGAGCGCTCACAGGCCAGTGTTTCCCAGTTGTCAGTGTTTATTCTACTCTTTTTTTCTTTTTTTTAGATTTGCCTTGAGAGAGTCTTTGAACTTCTTTTGTTGACCACCAGCATTACAATTACCATTTTTAAGTTCAGAGTAGAGTGGTTGCTTTGGAAGACGATAATCAGGCATCTGCACATGACCAGTCCAATGAAGTTGATGTTGAAGAATTATTGCGTCAACACTGGTGATCTTTGCTTCTTCCAGGACACTGGCATTAGTTCACCTGTCTTCCCAGGTGATGTGTAAAAAAATTTGGAGACACCGTTGATGGAATTTTCCAAGGAGTTGGAGATGGCATTTATAAGTGGTCCATGTTTCACAAGCATACAGTAAGACTGGTCCCCGAGTCCACTCCTGTGAGCAGTCATGGTTCAGCTCAGCATTACATTCAGTCTCAGGTTCCTAGCCTGTCTCACGCCAGAGAAACCATGTGCCAAGGTTTGTCCAAGGGGTTTCTGCTCATGGTTTCTCTGGGGGAGATGAGCCATCAGCCTGGATTTGGATATAGTGCTAAGTCAAACCATTGCTTAGTTCGCAGTAGCAAAGCAGCAGGAGGGCCAGAGGTGGAACAAAGCAGCTGTGTTCCTCTCTTTGGAAATAGACACATGGCTTGGCTTAGGACTACATGCAATTGAGCCAATGTGATGAGTCAACACCATATTAAATAGAAACAAGTGCAGTTGCATTATTATGCATGGCTTCCATTTTGGAGATGATCATTTGTCAGATGTGGGATGAAGTGGCAGCTTTGGTAGTCATTCAGTGCAAGAGTGTTCTTGCCCTTCGGGTGCCTGGCACTACTAGCTTTTGTTTTGTCACTGGAAATGTGAGAAATGGAAATTATCTTCTGCCCTGCCCTCTGCATAGATCTACAGATGGCTCCCTACCTTAGGCACAGCCAGAATCTGTTAGGCAATAATCCTCAACGCTGTGAATATAATTCTACACTCCACCCCACTTTTTTTTTTTTTTGTTTTGTTAACAAAATTGCCCTCTCATATTTCCATCCCTAAGTGCTCTCTGCAGTGAATCTGGCATGCACAGAATAAACACATAAAGAATTTTCAGTTCCACAAAAGAGGGGGAAAGAGCACTTCATATTGTGGATTTCTAAGGGAAGAAGCTTCACCTCTCGAGTGAATTAAATAAATCACATTTAAGCTGCAGAAGTGTTACAAGCCTGACGTAAATGCTTGAAAAGTGCTAGAGGATAGTTAAACATGGTTGGCATTTTTACTATTTGTTGAACAATTGACTGGGTTGCCCCTTGGGTTGGTATCGGAATGACACGCAATCACACATGTGTGCATGGCACCAAACCCAGAAGTAGCCTCCAAATGTCATAAAGATGTCGTGTGAAGGGGTGGAATGGTGGCAGATGTCATGTAAAGGGGTGGAATGGGCTTACTCACACTCCACTGACACACACAGGGGTCTGGAATGTAACCCCAGCGCAAAACAAGGATTACATGTATCGCCCACCCTGGGACGCCCATGATGAAGGACAGATTAAAAATGCTACTGCTACTATTGTTCTTGCTGTTAACAATAACAATAATTTCATTTACACAATAATGATTTCGTTTAGGAATTGCTTCCTATGAAGCACCTTGAAGGAATTTCGCAGCATAATAAAAGCATAGTGTAAAACAATTGCATATATGAAAACAGTTAAAACAACATCATGCATGAAAACAATTATATATGTAAAAACAATGCAGGTACCAACTGAGAAAGATATCTCCACCCAGAAGGTCTACTGAAAGAGGAACGCCAAAAAAGACAAGAGAGATGATGCCTGTCTGATATGCAGCAGGAAGGAGTTCCAAAGGGTAATAGCAGTGCCATTTTTCTAGAAAAAAAGAGGTGCCGGAACTCACCATGACCTCCTCCCTTGTTCTCTTATGATGGCAATGGTGCCCACCTGAGAAGTGCTGAAACTGAGTTCTGGCTGAAAAAAAGGCCTGGGTAATAGATAAATAAGCAAATAAACAAACTGTATTGTCTGGCTGGTACAAGATTATTCCCCATTAATAAAGGTAAAGGTAAAGAAAAGGTAAAGGACCCCTGGACGGTTAAGTCCAGTCGAATTTGACTATGGGGTGTGGTGCTCATCTCAACTTTTAGGCCGAGGGAGCCGGCGTTTGTCCATAGACAGCTTTTCTTGGTCATGTGGCCAACATGACTAAACTGCTTCTGGCGCAACGGAACACCGTGATGGGGAATAATAATAATAATTTTATTATTTATACCCCGCCCATCTGGCTGGGCTTCCCCAGCCACTCTGGGCGGTTTCCAAAAAAATATTAAAATACTGTAATGCATCAAACATTAAAAGCTTCCCTAAACAGGGCTGCCTTCAGATGTCTTCTAAAAGTCTGGTAGTTGTTGTTTTCTTTGACATCTGGTGGGAGGGCGTTCCACAGGGAGGGTGCCACTACCGAGAAGGCCCTCTGCCTGGTTCCCTGTAACTTGGCTTCTCGCAGTGAGGGAACCACCAGAAGGCCCTCGGCGCTGGACCTCAGTGTCTGGGTAGAACAATGGGGGTGGAGACGCTCCTTCAGATATACTGGAATATGGTACATGGTTCATACCCCTGATAGTTCTGTGGTGACTGCATATTCTCTGGGCCAAAAACGTAGGTTGGAATAACTATGGAACAAGCAGAGAAGGATACCCCTCCCAGCACCAGATTTTTGTATGTGTGCAGTGTGTGTTTGCATTTTCCCTTAAGGTTTTTCTTTCTATTGGAGGAAGGCAGGAGTAACAGAAGCTTTCTGTCTCACAAGGGTGTTGCAAAAGGAATATAACAGGGAGGGAAATATATATTAAACATTCAGGGATTATAGCAATTGAACACCTATGAAAATGTAAAGAAAGAACCCTCAGAATCTATTTTATGACAAGCACGCTTGGCTACATGAATAATGCATATTCATTAAGCAAAGGCAGAATTTCTTTTCTGATTTTTTAAAAGAAGGATATTCAGGTAACAGCAAGTTAAACTTCCCACATGGGTTGTGTTTTTTTTTTTTATTATTTAAAAAATTGCATTTCCCCCCCTCTGAAACACACATACTGGTAGTTGGGGCTACTGCAGCTGACTTGGGATGCTGAGCAGCAGCGCATCACAATAAAAGCCACCATCCAATGTAAAAGAATTTGTGTATTGGATCAAGCAAGGCAAAGCAAACAACATGACTTTCTTCAAGTATGGCTTTGAGTGCAATTATCCCAAGGGCCACTGGAGCAAAATAGGAGAAAAGAAATTATATATATTTTTTCGAAACGGCGACCTTGGGGTTTTGAGCATGCAAGCCGTACATTGAAATGTCTTTTCACATAGCTCTGCTGGGTATCAAATGAACTTTATTTTGAGTGACAGCCGGCTATTTTCCCCTCCAAATTTTCAGTCTAACTCTATTTCATGGTGTGTCGACTCCCTATATGATTGCTCCAATATTCAGGTGCAGGGAAGTAAATGTTTCATGAAAGTGGTATCCCTGTCAGTAGTGTGCATATCATCTCCAGCCCCCTGAGCTGTCAGCGAACAGATTGTCGAATTACCATTAGAATACAGGAGCCCATAGCTGCAGGCAGTAAATGGAGAGCCAGTAAGCATATGTCGCCAGCATGATATTTTAGCTTCGTATGAATTTGTAAAGTGGAAATAAGCCAGTGGTACTGTAGCAACTGCTAACTGTTCTGTCTACCCGTGTCTCCACGTTGCACCATATGGTTGCAAAATTTGCAGTCAAAGGGATTTTTTTTTTTTAAAAAAAAAGAAAAGATAACTCACATTTCCGAAATACAGTGTAACAATATGTGTCTTGGGATAGCAATGCTTCAGAGCACAAGCTACACATCCGCAGCATTTAAAGGGTGGGTTTTGCTGTGGTTTGGATTTGGTTTTGTTTTTTAAGTCCTTGAATCTGCTTTGGAACCCGTCTTAGAAACTGTCCAAGTAAAACCACAATCCATTACCAAATGGAAAATGCTGTTAGGCACCTGGAGGTTTGGAATCAGGCTCTCCTACATATTGCAGCTTTTGCCAGGATGCGACCTCACTCGAGTGGTTGTGGTTGCCACTGACTGCCATTCCCCGGTCCTATCTACCCTCCTTGTTGAGATCCCAAGTGCTGAGAGATGTTATTTAATTTATGGCTTTTAATTAAACAGAACAGGCTGTGATAAAGGGGCAGCTTTTATCCTAAGCACCTATCCCTAAGTCATAAATATGCAGATTCCGTTCCACCCCCACCCCTTCTTCCCTAGCCTTCTGCTGATACTAATCCTGAGCTTTAATATATGGTGAACATGAAGAGGAAGCAGTTGTCACGAGACCTTTTCGTACTGTAATGGAAAGTGAATCACATTAACATAAATAGGATTTATGACTGCTCAGATTTAAGCACTGTGACAAGAATAGCTGCAGGTTTGAGGATGAGGTATCATAAAATACTGCCAATCAATAAATAGCCAGTGTTCTTATTGGACAGTTGGGTGGCGTCGAAAAAACCATCCACACACCCCTTTGGGAAAACTGGAGATAGCTTTTCTTGTTATTTTTGATCAACACATGCCATTTCTCTATTACAATGGTAGCAAACATTGTGGAGATGTTGTGGACTACAGGTCCGGTCATCTCTGACCACTGGCTACACTGGCTGGGGCTGATGGGAGTTGTGGGTCGCAAATACTAGAGGGCATGATGTTGGCTGCCCTTGCTCTTTTCTATACGGTGGTACCTCCGGTCGCGGACGGGATCTGTTCCAGAGCTCCGGTTGGATCCCGAGGTTTCCGCAACTGGAGGTGCCTGTTTGCGCATGTGTGCGGCGCAATAGAGCGCTTCTGTGCATGCACGCAGCGTGATAGAGTGCTACTGCGCATGCGTGTGGCATGATAGAGCACTACTGCACATGCGCGCTTCAAAACCCGAAAGTATACTTCCAGGTTTGCTGCATGCATATCGGACTGCAAGAAGATCAAACCTATCCATTCTGAAGGAAATCAGCCCTGAGTGCTCACTGGAAGGACAGATCCTGAAGCTGAGGTTCCAGTACTTTGGCCACCTCATGAGAAGAGAAGACTCCCTGGAAAAGACCCTGATGTTGGGAAAGATTGAGGGCACAAGGAGAAGGGGACGACAGAGGACGAGATGGTTGGACAGTGTTCTCGAAGCTGCCAGCATGAGTTTGACCAAACTGCGGGAGGCAGTGGAAGACAGGAGTGCCTGGCGTGCTCTGGTCCATGGGGTCATGAAGAGTCGGACACGACTAAATGACTAAACAACAACTACAAAACCCATTCCAACCTGTTTCCTTTCCACAGTAGCCTGCCAAGGGTTTCTTTTGTTTTTGTTTTTAAAGCCACATTTTGATATTATATTTTCGCTCCATAGATGCATTTCTAACAGTATTTCTTTCCAAATATGCACCTTTAAACATTTTTTTATATGCTGTCTGACCTGAAAACTGTGTGGGACCATTCTGGAAGTTTAGAACTTGGCAGAGAGCTACATTCTGACCTGCACGTTCGTCCAGGAGGTGCTGGTCTGATCAGTTTGTACAGGGATTCAGAAAGATCCAATTCCTCAAGCTCAGAATGATGTCCCTGACCAAATCTGAAGATTGTAACCCAACACACCCAATTGTGAGTGAGCCTCTTTAGGGCGGTACATAGAAGGGCTTTTCTCCTGCTCCCTCTTTTTTTCATTTGGGCCAGAATACACCATTCACCGCTTTCTCATTCAGCACATTACAGTGAGGCAGTACTCGATATTGGAGGACATGTGTCTGTCCTTACTACTAGTAGTACTAGTAGTAGTAGTAGTAGTAGTAGTAATGCTCATGAGAATCAGGGGTTTTGTTTGCTTTACGTTGCACATTATTATTATTATTATTAACAACAACAACAACAGCATTTTTATGCAGTCTTCCCTCCCAAAGGAGTCCAGAGCGTCAAATAGCAAAATGTTGCTTTAAAATAATATAAGATCACATCAAAAGCAATTAAAAACAATTAAATGCCATCTAGAAACATTTAAGATAAATAACCTTTGGGTCACACAGAATAGGAATCTTCACTTTCAGTTTTGAATCCCCTCCTCCCCTTGCCAGTACTCAGCAGCCCTTGATGAATGAGCTTGCCAAATTCATGGTTCCAGCTCAATGGAAATGACACCCAAAACACACACACACACACACACACACACACACACACAAAACACAGCATTGTGCCTGCAGCAAAAATGTTCATTTCAATCTTGGCCACAAACAGTGCTGCTGCTGCTGATGACCTTTCATTTTCAACCCGAAGGGCTCATCTGTACCTTAGCATGCATGCAATGAACCTACTCCATGTGCTGAAGCAGGCTATTTCATATACATGCATATTTATTTATTTATTTAGGAAATGTATTTCTAGATTTTGTAAGGCAAAGATGTTCCTTCCTTCCTTCCTTCCTTCCTTCCTTCCTTCCTTCCTTCCTTCCTTCCCTCCTAAACTTGCTGATCAAAAATACACTAGATTTCAGCTGCCAGTTAGAAATGAATGCTTTGTTGAGTTGTGCTTGGGTTTTCCTTCTCTGCTGGAAATCCCCTTTCATTGGTCTGCTTTTCCTCAATTTTGTTTTTCATTCCATTCTGTTCCGACCATCTTCCACTCTCACTGTGTGAACCACACTCTCTCTGCTCAGCTTTTCAGTCACATCACGTCAAGGGATGACCCACCTAGGGCATGATGCAGTAACCAGACTGCAATGATCTTCTGCAATATGATTAAATGTGTATAGATTTGCACTGCAGGTTTATTCAGGGTTTAAGTCACTGGCTCCCAAGCCCTATCAAGGGCACAGGCTGGGCTTACTTAGCTTGTGATGCCATACTGACTCCCAGAGGGCTCCCATGTCAACACAAACTACAACCCGATAGCAGCTTCTTTCTCTCCCCCCCACCCTTCCGTTTTTCAGCAAGCTTTTCTAAGGAGATTTTTATCCCAGTCTATATCAGTATTGGATTTTAAATTACAGTGGTACCCCGGGTTACATACACTTCAGGTTACAGACGCTTCAGGTTACAGACTCCGCTAACCCAGAAATAGTACCTCGGGTTAAGAACTTTGCTTCAGGATGAAAACAAAAATCGTGCTCCGGCGGCACGGCGGCAGCGGGAGGCCCCATTAGCTAAAGTGGTACCTCAGGTTAAGAACAGTTTCAGGTTAAGAACGGACATCCGGAATGAATTAAGTACTTAACCCAGCTACCACTGTACATATATCTTACTATATAATAAAATTGTAAGGTTGTCATCATGCTACAGTTTCTGTGGCCAACAATAGATTGCCATGGCATCTTTAGCTTAATGGTGGTACAACAGGCAGGCAGGCAGGCAAGAAAGCAAGTAGTGCGCATGGCGGGTGGCCCAGGTGAGCTGTTTAACAGGGGGAGGCACTTCAGGGAGCAGCTTGGCAAACCGCTCTCTAAACCATTCACCCTCCATTAAACATAGCTGCACTGGTGTTTAAAAGGGAAAGGGGGTGCTTCAGAGAGCTGTTTCGCAAACCACTCTCAGAAGTCCCACCTACCCTCCTTTAAAAGGGGGTTGAGGTTGGACCAACGTGAGGAGAAGTAGTTTGGGTCAAGCTGTAAGGTGTGGGAAGGGTTTTGGTGTGATCTGTGAGAGGACAGGGTTAGGTGAGCTTTGCTGGAGATATTTGGGGGGGCTGTGAGGAGACAGGCAAGAGTCTGGGTGAGGTGTAAAGCGGGGCTGGAAAAGAAGTAGGTGGACTGGAGAGCAGGGCAAGCAGGGGCCAAAGCCCCTGGTAAATACAGTGTTACCTCGGGTTAAGTACTTAATTCGTTCCGGAGGTCCGTTCTTAACCTGAAGTACCATTTTAGCTAATGGGGCCTCCTGCTGCCGCCGTGCCGCCGGAGCACGATTTCTGTTCTCATCCTGAAGCAAAGTTCTTAACCTGAAGCACTATTCCTGGGTTAGCGGAGTCTGTAACCTGAAGCGTATGTAACCTGAAGCATATGTAACCCGAGGTACCACTATATACATTTGTTTCACTTGCTTTTACATATCAGTTTTCTGTACTTTCTTTTATTGGTGATGTTTTCATTGTTGAACTGCTTTGAGATATTTTATCGGATGCAGTTCATCCATGGAAATAAATAAACACTTTCCTATTGTTAAGGTAGGATTTCTGTAAGCATATTTTTAAAGCATCATAAATTATGTTGGACTGTGATGGTAAACATCGCATTACTGGTCTAGAGAGGCGCCACCAGTAGTCAACTCAAATCCAGCCTTGCCTTTTTCCTCTCCTCTCCTTGTCAAATACAGACTAGAGAGGCGAAACAGAGTACACAAGAAATGGAAAGGTAAGGGAAAGCAGTGCAGATCGGGATCGAGCTATGATATGGAACTGGTCAGTCACATATGCGTTTACGAAAATTCTCCCCACCACCACCCTGGGTAAATGCTCTTGCTAAAGCAGTGTCGCAAACCAGTTTCTAGAGCTGTATCGATCAGTTTCTAGAGCTGTATCATACTGCATTAATTCTAAAAACCTTCAGTATAGTTGGTGCAGATCTGATGTACTCGAAATACTTTTCAACACATTTGTTTTTTGTTTCCCCGAGAAAGATACTGGATGGCTAGGGTTGAAAAGCCACTGTTCTGCAGCTGGTAGCAGTTATATCACCACTGGGTTATATAGTTTGGTTCCTTAGAGGTATTTTTCTGCCTCACTTCCATAAGCTTTTCCTTGGATTGAAAATGGTGCATTTTTATGAAAGCAACTTAATGGTGCATTTTAATGAAAGCAAGTTAACAAGAGAGGAAAGCCACCTCTCCCGAAATAATAGATAAGGAACAGTAATAGATTTATGGAGTGGGAGATTATGTGTGTGTGTGTGTGTGTGTGTGTGTGCGCGTGTGCGTGCTGTATACAGATGCAGTTAGAGACTGAGCTATAGATACAGATACAAATACAGATATAGATGTAGATATAGACCTAGATATATTATGGCTTCCCACCAGATCAGAATTCTTCTTTGGACGTGAGCTGTTTCATAATTATGCACATGCAAATAAGGCTTGGCAAACAGCTGTTTCTGTTTCTGTTTGTATATGTTATAAGCCAATCCTTTAAAAAAGGAAATCGGGGGTGGGGGGGAGGAGTCTTTGCAACGCATGCCAAGTCCTCCTCTGCCAAATTTTAGCTGGGATCTCTAATCCTATGGCTATAGAGCAAATCCCAAAGATGATGTTTATAGTAGAATTGCTGACAGAACGTAATCCATAATTAGAGGAGGCTTCTGTAAATATAGAGGCCTGTATGGCGTGTGTCTCTATATGCAGTCTATACATACACACATATGCGGCATGCCGTGTTTTGTTCCTGATATATTTCTGGAAAGTGGGAAATGGCATGGCCTTGAACACATTTGAACAGGAATCTTAATAAGAAAATTACCGTACATCTCTGCTGGAGAGCTGCAGCAAAAGCTTTAGCTGGTTCTTCCAAATCAAGATGTGAACCCTCCCTTCTGCAGCTCCTGGCCATGCTTCCCTCCTGCCCTCTTCTCATTTTCCTGCTCCTCTCTTCTTCCCTTCCCTTCTTTAAAATATTACTTTTCTCAAGTCATTTCCTGAGCCCCCCCCTCTCATTTTCCTATTACATTCATTTCACTTTCCACTTTCCAAATGCATCACTTTCTAGTAGTTCTATCAGAGAGTTGTACCAGTGCCTCCCCTCTTCTAGGTATGTGTCATTGAGAGCCAGTGTGGTGTAGTGGTTAAGAGCGGTAGACTCGTAATCTGGGGAACCAGGTTCGCTTCCCTGCTCCTCCACATGCAGCTGCTGGGTGACCTTGGGCTAGTCACACTTCTCTGAAGTCTCTCAGCCTCACTCACCTCACAGATACAGATAGGTAGCCGTGTTGGTCTGCCATAGTCAAAACAAAACAAATTCCTTCCAGTAGCACCTTAAAGACCAACTAAGTCAGTTCTTGGTATGAGCTTTCGTGTGCATGCACACTTCTTCAGATACACTGAAACAGAAGTTTCCAGACCCTTCTATATAGTGAGAAGGTGGGGAGGGGTATTACTCAGAAGGGTGGTGGGAATGGGTGATTGGCAGATAGCTGTGATGAGCCTGTTGACGACTCTTAACGACTGCAATAGGTCTTACAGGAAAAAGCAAGGGGTGAAAAGGTGACTTTGCTTTTTCCTGTAAGACCTATTGCAGTCGTTAAGAGTCGTCAACAGGCTCATCACAGCTATCTGCCAATCACCCATTCCCACCACCCTTCTGAGTAATACCCCTCCCCACCTTCTCACTATATAGAAGGGTCTGGAAACTTCTGTTTCAGTGTATCTGAAGAAGTGTGCATGCACACGAAAGCTCATACCAAGAACTGACTTAGTTGGTCTTTAAGGTGCTACTGGAAGGAATTTGTTTGGTTTCACCTCACAGAGTGTTTGTTGTGGGGAAGGAAGGGAAAGGAGATTGTAAGCCGCTTTGAGACTCCCTTGGGTTTCAAATCCAAACTCCTCCTCCTCCTCATGTAACTAGTTAGCACGCTCTACTTTACTGAGCAGAAGAAAGTCTCTGGGACAGCTTGATTGGGCCAGTTTCCTTGCAAGGATGGAGTGCTAGAGATTTCTGCTATTTTAGTAGTATTTCTTACTTGTTAGCTTTGGAAAGCTCAGAAAGTGGCAACCTTGGGGGGGGGGAATTAATGACAAGGTGAATTGGGGATCTCTCCCCACCCCCCAGTTAAAACACAATGTCAATAACTCCTGCCACAGTTGGATCAAGGCCCTCACAAAGCCTCATGTTGCTCTGTTGCTGTATTTTCCCATGTGTCTGTTTTTCTTTGCAATAAGTGAGGATGTCCAAAATGCTGCCTGCCAGGCAATCAAGAGCTTAGAATTGTTGTTGTTGTTATATAGTAGTGGGTGATTTTTTTAAAAAAGGTAAAAGCTTCATATAAGGGTTTAAATACAATCCTATATTGCTCTCCTTTAACAACAACAGCAAAATCCCCATTGTTTTTTGTCCCCTTTTCCAAAGGTTTCCAGAACTTTGCAGGCAGCATTGTTGATAATCTCACATTGTGATCCTTGTTGGAAGAAACAAACAACCACCAGAATGAGATGTTGCAATTGAAACAAAAACATAGAAGCAAACACTTTGCGCCTGCAATCCTATGCACAGTCTCCATTGAACTTAGTGTGTCTGGTTTCTGAGTAATCACAAATAGGTTCAGCCTTTATGGATGGCATGTTTGTGTGCTATGGAACATTTCTAGGGCACAATAGATGAAGCTAATTCTGGAACTGGATACTTGCATCCTACATAAAATCAGAACACAAATCTGCCTGGTAGGTTTGCCGCACATCGGGAATTTCGTCCCATAGCTAAGATTTAGTAGTGTGGCAACCTGAAATTATGGAACAGTAGCAGTGCATGTACATCCAAACCACAAGACTTTAAACAGCCCCTTGCGTGTTCATCAGATAATTTATTTTAGATTATGCACTAGGACTGTAAATGCAGCTTAGAGTGAGACACAAATTGGCCTGTTTTAGATCTATGTTCCACAGCCCTCAGGCTGTTACCACCGCCACTATCTGAAGCCCTGCCAGCCTTCTCAAAGCTAACAGATGCACAGAAGCTTCAGAGAAGGCAGCGAGAAGCAATGCTGTACAGGTCTGCTCAGATATAAATGCCATTGAATCAAATGGGACTTATTACCTGGGTAGGTAGTCTAAACCACAGAGCCTAGGGCTTGCCGATCAGAAGGTCGGTGGTTCGAATCCCTACGATGGGGTGAGTTCCCGTTGCTCAGTCCCAGCTCCTGCCCACCTAGCAGTTCGAAAGCACGCCAGTGCAAGTAGATAAATAGGTACTGCTTCGGCGGGAAGGTAAACGGCGTTTCCGTGCACTGCTCTGGTTCGTCAGAAGTGGCTTAGTCATGCTGGTCACATGACCCAGAAGCTGTCTGCGGACAAACGCCAGCTCCTCGGCCTGTAGAGCGAGATGAGCACCGCAACCCCAGAGTCGTCCGCAACTGGACGTAACAATCAGGGGTACATTTACCTTTATAGAAGTGCAATTTGTGAGGGTTTTAGTCACTCCCAACATGTACAACTGATAACTGGGACTAGCAGCATTAAATTAGTTAATTAATTTAGAGCTCGCTCTTCCCCCTCATCAATTAATATAGGCTGAAGGTTGCATTCCTCACCCAACAAAAATCCAAAAATGATGAACGCACTCATAATTTTATCCCACCCAAAACGTCAGCATGAAGAAGAGGCCCTGGTGCCTGAGAATGCCAGATTCATACAATAGTTCCTTCCTTATCAACTACACACTAGTGAAAGGTCTCTCAGTCAGTGCTATTTTTCTGGGGGTACTCAGTACCGGCACCTGATTTTTTCTAGAAGTAAAGCACTGCTCTCAGTCCTCCATTGGAGTAGAAGGGATCCCATTCCTGGGAGAAGACAGCCACATGGTGGTCTTAAATGGTGAAAAGCCCAGATTCTACCCAGAAAGACCCCTCCTCAGCTCAGTCCTCCAACAAACAGGGAATGAGCGGATATTCCATACAATGGAGATTTTGCTTCCTCCAGTCACAGGAAAAGGAGATCACAAAATTCTGTAACGAAAGAAGGTGCTAAGGAAAATACATTGATGCAATTTAATATTTAATATTTTATCAAGTTTTGGTATCTGATGAGCGACTGAGGCAACCCAGTCAGATAGGCGGGGTAAAAATAATAAAATCATCACCATCATCATCGTTATTAGGGTGGAAGTATGTATAATAATAGGGACGTGGGTGGCGCTGTGGGTTAAACCACAGAACCTAGGACTTGCTGATCAGAAGGTCGGTGTTTGGAATCCCCGCGATGGGGTGAGCTCCCGTTGCTCGGTCCCTGCTCCTGCCAACGTAGCAGTTCGAAAGCACCTCAAAGTGCAAGTAGATAAATAGGTACCGCTCCGGCGGGAAGGTAAACGGAGTTTCTGTGCACTGCTCTGGTTCACCAGAAGCGGCTTAGTCCTGCTGGCCACATGACCCAGAAGCTGTATGCCGGCTCCCTAAAGTGAGATGAGCACCGCAACCCCAGAGGCGGTCACGACTGGACCTAATAGTCAGGGGTCCCTTTACCTTTACCTATGTATAATAATAATAATAATAATAATAATAATAATAATAATAATAATAATAATAATAATAATAATAATATTGTTAGTAGAGAGCCAGTGTGGTGTAGTGGTTAAGAGCGGTAGTCTCATAATCTCCGCTCCTCCACATGCAGCTGCTGGGTGAACTTGGGCCAGTCACACTTCTTTGAGGTCTCTCAGCCTCACTCACCTCACAGAGTGTTTGTTGTGGGGGAGGAAGGGAAAGGAGAATGTGAGCTGCTTTGAGACTCCTTAAAGGGAGTGAAAGGCAGGATATCAAATCCAAACTCTTCTTCTTCTTCTTCTAGTACCCTGCCCATCTGACTGGGTTGCCCCAGCCACTCTGGGCAGCTTCCAAACAATAAAAGCATAATAAAACATCAAACATCAAAAGTTTACCTATACAGGACTACTTCCTTTTCAGGGTTGTTTTAAGAGTTGCCTAGTCCAAGTCCAGTTTAAATACAGAGAGCCATAAAAAGGGTTATCATTGTAAGATACTATTTTCCAGTTCGGTATCTGGCACTCCCAGAGATGGAAAGAAGTTAAAGTTCCAACCAGAGAAGAATGGATAATCATTGATGATGGACTATGCCGAAATGGCAAAACTGGCAGGGAGAATCAGAAACCAAGAAGATAAGAAATTTAACAAATAATGGGGAGAAAATATATAGATTATCTTAAAGAACACTGTACACAGTTAAAAACGTTAGCAGGATTAATTTAACACTTGTAATGTAATAATTCTTGTGACTCTGTGAGGGATAAACTACAGTTCCCAGAATTCTTTGAGGGAAATGATATGTTTCAAATGTGCTTTAAAGGTAAAGCATGTAGAGAGTGAAATTTTGTTATGAAAGGCAGTCTTCCCAAACTGCGTACCAGGGCAGGAGCCACCCTAGTGTGAGGAGAGGTGTTTGCTTGCTGTGAGAAATAATTAAATCAAAATAATTATTTAAGTTTAATTTTAATTAAAGACTACTCCGAGGATGTGGGTGTACCTCCTCTCCATCAAGTTCCATTTTGTTTGGATGTGTGCGGAAAGTAAATGCTTTACGTTTAAGCTTTGTTAATTTAACTAATTTGATCGTTTCCTTTAATGATTAATTAAAACATCAGAGGAATCATTCCGTCTTACACTCTACAACCAAATCTTTTTGGATTCAGATTTAAGTATGCCTCCAGTTTTAATCCCTACCTACTCCCCCCCCCAAAAAAAACGTAGTGTGGCTCAGCTGTTCAGGAAACACTGACTTCAGGGAACTGCAGTTTAATGAGCATTTGAAACACAAGTGTTCTGTGTTTGTCAGCAGTACCAAAGGTATTACTGCTGAAAAGATTTTTCCAGCTGTGATTTGCTCTTAGCGCTGTGAGCCATTTCCATATATCATTTCTCCATTTGTCCGCCCTGCATAATAGAAATGGAAATGCACTAGAAATTTGAATCCGACTTGCCATGGAGTCTTCATGAAGAATAACTTCCGAGCAAGAATGTATCTATCAGGGGTCAACATTAGTGAAGCCTGCACCCGCCACAACATGGGCAGCCATGTTTTTTTAGGATCGTGTCCCTGGAAACAATGTTGCAACATCAGATAGCGTGGTGTAGTGGTTAAGAGCAGTGGACTCGTAATCTGGTGAACCGGGTTCGGGTCTCTGCTCCTCCACATGCAGCTGCTGGGTGACCTTGGGCTAGTCACACTTCTCTGAAGTCTCTCAGCCTCACTCACCTCACAGAGTGTTTGTTGTGGGGGAGGAAGGGAAAGGAGAATGTTAGCTGTTTTGAGACTCCTTCGGGTAGTGATAAAGCGGGATATCAAATCCAAACTCTTCTTCTTCTTGGAAACATTAGTGGCTCCCTTTCAAAGCATCAGAAGGTCAGCGGTTCAAATTTGCACAACGGGGTGAGCTCCTGTTGCTCTGTCCCAGCTTCTGCCAACCTAGCAGTTCGAAAGTACACCAGTGCAAGTAGATAAATAGGTACCGCTGTGGCAGGAAGGTAAATGGTGTTTCCGTGCACTCTGGTTTCCATCACGGTGTTCCATTGCACCAGAAATTGTTTAGTCATGCTAAACCAGAAAGCTGTTTGTCGACACTGGTTTCCTCAGCATGAAAAGTGAGATGAGCATTGCACCTCATAGTTGCTTTGAGTGGACGTAACAGTCCAGGGGTCCTTTACCTCCCCCCCCCTGTTTTTTTTACTGCCAAGTGCACAGCTAACTTTTTTAAAAGAAATTAAGAAAGAGTGAAAAACCCTCAGACTCCCTTGTAAACAACAGGAAGTACTGCCTACCCCTTCTGGAAGTCGTTCTGCCCGGACACTGAGGTCCAGCGCCGAGGGCCTTCTGGAGGTTCCCTCGCCGCGAGAAGCCAAGTTACAGGGAACCAGGCAGAGGGCCTTTTTAGTAGTGGCACCCGCCCTGTGGAACGCCCTCCCACCAGATGTCAAAGAGAACAACAACTACCAGACTTTTAGAAGACATCTGAAGGCAGCCCTGTTTAGGGAAGCTTTTAATGTTTAACAGACCACTGTATTTTAGTACTTTGTTGGAAACCGCCCAGGGTGGCTGGGGAGACCCAGCCAAATGGGCAGGGTATAAATAAATTATTATTATTATTATTATTAATTATTTCCATGCCCACTCCCCATCCCCCATGAAAGTCGCTGAATTTCACATGCACACATTTGTTTAGAAAAAAGTTCCGACAAAAGTGGAGCACTTTGCACAGCCCTCCTGGGAAAAGAGTACAGTCAATTCTACACTTGAGGATGCAGAGTTTCTCTCACATCAGATTAAACTATCCTTCATTCAATGAAACCAGTCGATTGCCAGCATATGTGCCACAGTGATTTGCTGCAGGTCCCCAGATCCGAGGAATAGAATCCAGAAAAGGCTACTCATCTGATTGTAAGATCTGTGGCTCTATAATTAAGAAAGCAGGTGGGAGGCTGCACCAACTACGGTATTTCCTTTCCCCACACTCAGACTGTGCTCCAGCCTCTACCCTGGAGGTTCCAGTTCGGCTTCCTTCTGATCTCATTGGACTGCGAGAAGCAAAGAAAACCAGCCAATAACGAAAGCATCCAATCTGCATTAAACAGTGTGGCTTTGGGGAGGTAGGTTCAAAAGGCGGTGATGGAGAAGGGAAGGACGCACTCAGCAATTTCAAGGAGAATGCCAGCGTGATTGCTGTTTGTCTTGGTGAGAACGTACTGTTAGTTACCGGCAGTTACATGGTTTGCGATCAGATGACTTAATATAAACTTGGATGAAAGTTTGTATCAAACTTTGGTAGGTGGCTTCTTTCGTTGCCTGGGGCAGTATTTAAGTAAATAAGGAATAGTGCTAGTACAATGGAACTTCTCCCTCTCCTTCCCCTGTGCATATCCTACATGCTTTCCCAAACCAACTCTAGAGGGTTGAGAAACCCCCATAACAAATTTAAGGGGCACAGAGTGGGGGAGAGGGGGAGAATGTCCCATGGCAGGAGGATTCCTTCCACAGACTGAACAGTTTGCTTAGTACTATGTTGAATACAGTCCTTGGTTCGGGCCTCAGCTCTAGTTGCTCTGGGTTTATATCCTGCAAGTTTTTTAAAATAAATAAATATCATAGCTGCTTCTATGAAATGAGCATGATTGGATTTTCCCTGGAGAAGGAGCTCTAAAAAACAGGACTCTCCCAGCTGAACTGGGATAGTTTAAGTATAGGTGGTGTTTGCTACTATATAGCAGGGGTCCCCAAACTAAGGTCCGCGGGCCGGATAAGGCCCAAAGGACTCGTTTATCCAGTCCGTGGCAACCACTGCCGCCTGCTGCTGCCGGCTGCTCTTACCAGCTCTGTGTGTGCAGCTGCCCACTTCCAGGTCGGAGGAGCACTGGAAATAGCTTGTGCACATGCGCAAGCATTGTGCGCATGCACAAGCGTGATTTCTGGTGCACATGCGCACAAGCTATTTTCAGTGTTCCTCTGACCCGGAAGTGCACCGGAAATAGCGTGTGTGCACGCGTATGGGCACACGCTCCCCTGCCCTCCGGCCCACAACGCAATCAGTGCGGGAGACACCAGCCCAAGGCGCGGTAAATTTGCTGACTCCTGCTATATAGCCTTACATTGTCAAAGAAAGCACACCTAACATGTTTCTAGTGACATAGACAGAGACCCATGAAGGAGAAAAATGGAGGGAAATGGTTATCAATGACAATCAACAGCGGCGACTGAAATCCTATGCATATGTAAAGGGAAGTATTTAATCTTTTCCTTCCTTCCCCTGCCCCTCCCCCCACCGTCTTCCAGCAGTAATATATACATGGAAATTTCAGTCCTTGATTAAACCCTGAGTAGCAAATAACCTTCACTAAGGCAGCTCCACTTTCAAAAGGACTGGACTCTGTAACCTGAGCCTTTCCAATTATTCCTGTTCAAAATGAACTGGAAAGCCAGGATGTCATGTTCAAAGGAAGAGACAATTTGGAAGCAACTTCCTGTTTGGACATTTTGGGGGTTTTGATCTTGTAATGTCATGAGTGGACGGAAATTGCATAAAGGAGATACTTTCTCCATCTGTGCGCCGTGTCATTATTTGCAATTACATAATTTAACAAATGAGGGGTCAATTGTTCACTGTGTCTGCTTTTAGAACATCAAGTCCTGATGCATATAATTTTACTCTCAGCTACATTGCACATAACTAATTGCGTGCTTTACAAATCTTAATTTTTCTGTACTTGGTCATTCTTCAAACAGTAAACACAGTCAGTTTTTACTTTTCAGAAAGTTGATGTTCTTCATTTAAAGCTATGCTTCAGCTTTTCAGACAACAACAGGTGAAGGATTTTAAAAGATTATCATCAACAGTATTATAAAAGGGTTGGTTTTTTTTTTTACGAAGCTGACCCAAAGATCAATTATCCCTATTTATATATCCTTGTACAATCTTGGTATAATGCTTTTAAATTATTATGGCTTCCAGATTTATTTCTATTATGAAGCTTATGCAGTTGCCAGGTTACCAGACATCCCCATTTCCAGGGGACAGTACCCAGATTTACAAATCTGTCCCCCGACAACATCTATTTAGTAGGAACTTGAAAAGTGTCCTGGATTCATTGGGGTGGGGGGGAATCTGGTAACCTTACCATGAAGGCACTTCCAGGGTTTACATAAAAGGGGTTCTACAGAATAGACACAGTATCCAATAAAATTTGCCATTGCAGCCTGTTTCCAGGTTCGGAGAAAATAGAAACAGTAACGGAATGTTCATAAGCGTACTAAATGAATTTTAATTAGAGAGCTGCAACAAGTTTCCTTCCCTCATCTCCTTTCGTTATTTTTGCCTTCCCCAACCTGAGGCCTGCTAGATGAGCTACATTACATATACTTTTGGACTACAAATACCATCATTTCTGATCTTTGGCCATGCTGGCTTCACCTGGTGGGAGTTGTAGTTCAGAGTACCAGGTTGGGGGAAGCTATGTTATTCCTTCCTGCCATTTTAATACACTATCTAGACAGCATCTTAAAAAGCAGAGACATCACCTTGCCAACAAAGGCCCGTATAGTTAAAGCTATGGTTTTCCCAGTAGTGATGTATGGAAGTGAGAGCTGGACCATAAAGAAGGCTGATCGCCGAAGAATTGATGCTTTTGAATTATGGTACTGGAGGAGACTCTTGAGAGTCCCATGGACTGCAAGAAGATCAAACGTATCCATTCTTCAGGAAATCAGCCCTGAGTGCTCACTGGAAGGACAGATCGTGAAGCTGAGGCTCCAATACTTTGGCCACCTCATGAGAAGAGAAGACTCCCTGGAAAAGACCCTGATGTTGGGAAAGATGGAGGGCACAAGGAGAAGGGGACGACAGAGGACGAGATGGTTGGACACTGTTCTCGAAGCTACAAACATGAGTCTGACCAAACTGCGGGAGGCAGTGGAAGACAGGAGTGTCTGGCGTGCTCTGGTCCATGGGGTCATGAAGAGTCGGACACAATTAAACGACTAAACAACAACAACAACAACAACATGGACCTCCGGAATGAATTAAGTACTTAACCCGCATTATTTATTTATTTTACATATTACGGATGGTTAAGTATTCAATGAAAATTAACCCTTTGGAAGGAAAATGCTTCAAGACTCCATGTGATCAGCATGATCCAGATCAAAATTTGAACATGGAGAGAGACGCCAATGTACACCTCACTCTTCCTGGTCAGGCACACAGAGTGTGAAAGCACAATCCCCAAAATTGTGCTTTGGGGGGAATGGGAGCTGGCAGTCTAGAACCTCTGCTGAACAAAGGTCATCCTGCTGTGCAGAATGATAGAAGAGAATTCTAGAGTTGGAAGAGACCCCAAGGGTCATCTAGTCTAACCCCCTGCAATGCAGGAGTTTTGCCCACAGCCATCCCCGGTTGGGCTCAAACCACCAACCTTCTGCTTAATGGCCAGACACACTGACCTAAAGCTTGCAGCTATTGCATCAGGGTCTATATGTCTATTCCTATTACGGAATACATGAAGAAAGCAGTGGTTTAGGAAGCCATGATGGGGAAATAAGGCAATGAATGTAAATAAGAGTACAGTGGTACCTTGGGTTAAGAACCTAATTTGTTCTGGAGGTTCATTCTTAACCTGAAACTGTTCTTAACCTGAGGCACCACTTTAGCTAATGGGGCCTCCCGCTGCCGCCACGCGATTTCTATTCTCATCCTGAAGCAAAGTTCTTAACCCAAGGTACTATTTCTGGGTTAGCAGGGTCTGTAACCTGAAGCGTCTGTAACCTGAAGCATCTATAACCCGAGGTACCACTGTACATTTGTTTTCTTCCTTTTTTCATTCTATAGAATGCTTTTTGTCACTTTTGCACAAGTTCTGCTTGAATCTCGTGTGACAGGTCACAGAGCAACGAAACAAAACAAATCTCACCACACACACATTCTGTTGAAATCCGCCAGGCACCATTTCAAGGAATTCCTTGCTTGGATTGGTCAGCAAAAGGATTCTGGAAAGGAATTGGACTTATTTATCAAGTTTGCAAGGTCACATCAATTGACCTGCTTCCCTCTGGTTTCACTTAAAACTTAATTTTGCTCCATGGAAATGACAGGCTCTTCTCCTGTTCCATTCCCTGGAGTCTCTCTGGAAGGATTTCTGTTTTCCACAACGTAATATTTAATCTTTGGGTGAAAAGAAGCATCTGTTCTAAAGTGTGGTTGGGAATACACACCCAGTACCCTGAAAACGACTGCACCAAATATTTGCTCAGGCCAGTTCCACCACACTTCAGAATGCATGTCTCTCTTCACTATTCATAGAAGAGATACGAGATATGAAAACCTCCTTCAAAGGAAGCAAATACCAAACACATTTTGATACTTGATTATCTTCTAACACGAGCTCGTCACACTCAGAGCTTCATATTATATTTAAAAAGGACAATACCAGTCATAACTTCTTTGTTCTACTGCATTTTTAAAAATCATAGTGGGCATGATCCAGCCATTGTTAAACACCTTTAAGTCCCGGTTACAGATAGGTAGCCGTGTTGGTCTGCCATAGTCAAAACAAAACAAATTCCTTCCAGTAGCACCTTAAAGACCAACTAAGTCAGTTCTGGGTATGAGCTTTCGTGTGCATGCACACTTCTTCAGATCTGAAGAAGTGTGCATGCACACGAAAGCTCATACCCAGAACTGACTTAGCTGGTCTTTAAGGTGCTACTGGAAGGAATTTGTTTTGTTTTGACCTTTAAGTCCCATTGATTTTCTCCCCAGAGTGTGCATTTGTTTCACTTTGGTTGGATTGTGTCCAGTGTTGGTATTGTATAGATAATTATGGAGAATTGGGCACAATGATGATTTATTCAGGCGATTATTTTAAAGAGTTACAAAATAAGGGGGGGAAATTCAGTATCACATTAATATGATTGTTCCGAAAACACAAGCATTTCTCCTGACCCCCTCAGAGTTGATCTGGGATTCGCTGTGCTAGTTCCTGCTACTAATGTGACTGTTTAATTGAATATAGCCCAATGGAACCCTGCAGATATTACTGGACTACAACTCCCATCACCCTTCACCATTGGCCATGCTGTCTGTGGTTGATGGGAGTTGTAGTCCACACTTTCTGCAGGGCACTGCATGTGCTATCCTTGAAATAAGCCACTGTTCTGGGTGCAAGCCCCATTGAACTCAGTGGGACTTGCTTTTGAGTACAGATTATTATTACTATTTATCACACTTATTTTAAAAAATAGCTCAAAAGCAGCTTACAAAAAAGTAGGGCATAAATTAAAACCAACATGAAACTAAAATGAGTATAAGCTAAAAACACATTCATATTTCTTTTTTTAAAAACACACTGAAGGAGGCCGTGAATATCAAAAACCCTCCAGATTAAATCAATCTAATTGTAAGCCATTTGACCCTGTTCCATTTCAGTGGGTGCCCTTCCAGCCCATTGTATGAATTACATAAAATACACACATTTGCATAAAATACACACATTTGCATAAAATACACACATTTGCATAAAATACACACTTCAGTGCTTTTCAGCGCATTCACTAAGTCAAATATGCATTTTGTATACATCCTTTTCTTTTTTTTCTTTTTTTTCTTTTTTACATAAAATTTGTGTTTCTGTGCACCGGAAATACATTGGAAAATCCAGAGGAATGAGAGTTGGAGAACTATGGGAAAATAGAGAATTTTAAGAAAATGGGAGAAATTATAAGGTGCGGTGAAAAAGGGGAAGTAAATGGAACCCATTGGGGGGCAGAGGGAAATCCTAGGATTCAGGGGGTCCTTTATGTGTATGATTATATCAATACTATTTGAATATAAATGTAATTGTAAAAACTAATTAAAAATTGTAAAGAGAGAGATGTGTGTTCTGATCTGCAAGCAAGTTCAGGAGTGTTGGATCAGGTCCCCATTCCCAGCATAAACTATCGGAGTTTACTCACTAAGTGTCCAAACTATATTGATGCACTTACACCATTTGTAAAATACTTTTTTTTGGGGGGGGGACTGACAATGCACGTCTCATCCCCAGTAACAGAAAACGTACGATTTTAGCATCTCTGACGAGAAAGCGCACTGCATGACTGAACCGGGACCTCCAGTTATGCAAACAAATCCGAAGGCAGGAGAGGCTGATGTGCGGATTAGTATCTACTGCATGCTTGCATGACAGGCCGCAAAAAAATTAATATCCAAGATACAGGCTTTGAAGTTTGTGGAACAAAGCCCCTTGTATTGCTGATGTTAAAGAAATGCTTCCAAGAAGAATCACTTCATGATCTAAAAGCCAACATATTTGATCCATTAGCAGCAATATTAATCATGTTAATCTATATAGAGTTATTTAGGTATTGGGAATAGGCCATTGCAGGTGCTGAGGGGGCGGCCGGGGAAACCTTTGGTTGAAATTGGTTTTAAAAGGTAACATGAGAAGAAAAGGCGTTGTTCATCCCTTTCCCCTCCTCTCTCTCTCTCCCTGTAAATCTCATCATGTTTAATGTTGCACCATTACATAGCTCTTATTTTGCATAAATACATGATGATTATAGCAGTATAACCTTGGCAACACACCGTCCCCTTGAGGCAGCCTGAAATAGAACAGAAATGCAGATTATGCCATGTAACCGCCCCGTTGGGAGCAATATTTTATGTTGCTTTATTTCCCTTTCCATAAGATTCAATGAAAATGAAGGTAATTTCGGTTCTGCTAGAACAATGAGCAAGTGGAACAAGGGAAAAGTACAAGGAGTGCATGTTCCTGGTCATAACTTCGTGGAAATCCCGAACAGTAATCACTCAACGTTTGGTTCTTAAGTTGACTTCTGTAACTAAGTTGACTTCTGTAACTAAAAGCTAAAGATTTGAAATGGCCACTACTAAAAACCAAGGGTGTAGGAAGAGGGGTGCTGGTGGGGTGAGGTCCACCCCAGGTGTCATCCCTGAGGGGGTGACAAAATGGCACACCGTGGGGGGCGGCACTTACCGCGGGGCCTGGCCCAAGCCAGCACGCCCGAGCCATGTGTCTCTCCTGGGAGTGACGTGGTGGCTCAGGGCCCCAGGCTGCCCAAAATGGCAGCGTGGGGCTTGCGTCCTCCAGGCAGACTCTGTGGGCAGCTCACTGCAGCACCCCCCTGGACGGATCACCACCCAGCCCCCGTGAGCGGATTGCCCTGCCCCCGCCGCTATGGGTGTTGGAGCAGCTAGCTATGCCCCTGCTAAAAACACCTACTGATGGGTGAGCTCTCTCCCCTCACACACTCTGATTTGCTTCATAATTAATTTGGCTTTCCCAAGGTTTGTGTGTGGGAATGGAGTTGAGAGATGACCTAACCTGGGGAGAAAACAGCAAAGACCTGATGAAGAGAGCACAGCAGAGGTTATATTTTCTGAGAATCCTCCAGCAAAACAATCTCTCAAAGGACCTGTTGATGGCATTTGACCATTGTACAGTGGAGAGTGTATTAACTTATGGTCTGTGTGTGTGGTTTGGGAGCTGCACGGTCAGGGAAAAAACGATGCTGTCCAGGGTTGTAAAGACTGCAGAGAGAATAATTGGGTGCACTCTTCCCACCTTGGATCAAATCTATGCTTCCAGGTGCCATAAGAAAGCTGCAGAGATAGTGAAGGACAGTGCGCACTCTGGAAATAATGTATTTCAGTTTCTGCCTTCTGGAAGAAGGTACAGGGTTATAAAGACTAGGACTAGCCGCCTGAGAAACAGTTTCGATTCAAATGCGATTTTGGTTTTAAACGCAGTGTAAGGTAGTCTCTATGGGAGTATATTGTATTTAAAAATGGGGTATCAGAGTTTTTAGGGGGCTAACCAGGTTGGGATAGCTGGGATAGCAGGCTTGTTGGGTTTTGAATATCTTATGTAGATTTTACAATATCGTTGTTCTGCATAGGACAATGACAATAAAGATTATCGTATTGTATCGTTTCTTGGGAAATCCTTTTTGAGTATTCTTTTGGAGAGAGCTGCGAAAAACCCAATGTTGGCCAACTCACCCCCAGCCTTCTCTACCTTTTTTTCTCCCTTTGTCCAAACTTACTTTGGCAAAAGAGGAGCAGAGATAAGGAAAGATGGTGATGAGGAGACCTTTAACCTTATTCTTTAAGGTGGAGCATCGACTGCTGAGCATCGACGGCTACCATGTACCCTGGGAAATGTCTCAGTCCTACAGTTAGGAGGAATGGAGAACTAACGCTGAGTTGAATTTTTCATGAGGTCAGATTTATTTATTAAGAAAAATTACAAACCACCCACTCATATGCAATATCAAGATGGTTCACAACAATCTTGACAAATGCAATGGAACATAATATACCACAAAACTCTACCTCCTCAATCCATCCATTAAAAAGACATTCACTAAAACTCTTTTCCCCTCCAGGTTTCCTGAGGATCCTGTTGAACCTTCCATAGCAGGCCTGTTTGTCACCCTGGCCTTCACTTGTCTAAATTTTGGGAGAGGTCAGGAAGCCAATACCAGAGCTATCTGCCAATGGGGAACATGGGTGCTGAGAAACTAAAGTTATTATTGTTCATTTAACAAAGTTATAGGCTGCTTCACCACATAAAGACATCAAAGCAGTGTACAAGATAAAACTAGAATAAAACACAAAACTGCAAGTTCTAAAAGCAATAAAACCATTTCAGTAAACTCTAAAAGCAGCAAAGCCATATTTACAAATGCTAAAATTTCTTCAGGTATACAATTGCTCCATAAGTGATTGGGTCACACCTCAAGGAAAGCCTTCTTGAACAAAAATAAGTTCAAACATCAGAAGGATTTGGGACTTGGTTACAAAAAGCTCATTTTTAAAAAACCAAATCAAACCAGGGGCAGTTCATTTAACCTAATTCTGAATTTTGGCACCATTGCAATAATTCTTAATCTAGGTTCCACCAAGAGAAAGAAACATAAGCAGTTTTGAGACTGCACGCAATATCAGATGGAGAGAATTATAGCATGTGGTTAATCCTACCAGTGAAATCGATAGGATTTAGGAGGCTTGACTTTGCCTGGGCCATGCAGCTTATTATTAGCTGATGATCTCAAAGTGTCGAAAATTCTGCTTTCTGTGAGCTTGAAATACAACATCTTCAGAACAGAGCAATTACTCTGCTGGGGAAACAGGTAGCCAAAATGGATGGTTTCTGTGCGATGTCAGTAACACCCTTGGTTTTAACTCCCCATATTAAAAACAACATCTCTTACTGTTGTTTCTCTGTAATATTTCTGTCCATTTTCAGCTCAGTGTATAATGCCACTTACATCAGAGAAATTGCTCTCATTTATTTCCAGAGAGGGAGAGCCCGTTTGAAAAATAACTTTGAAATAATTCCACTCGTGCAAATCCAAAGTGATGACAATGTGTTGCTGATATTTTAACAAGGTTTCCATCCATGTTTTCGCTACTGACGGTGGATTCTTGCAGCTTTCTACCATGAGATAAAGAAGGGCGACATCCAGCCACATCAGACATTGATATGTAGGCCTGCATGTGTTGGCAGATGTCAATAATGCACCAATGGAAAACAGCTGTATTTGTAGGTCACTTGACATTTTGGTTGTGCATTTTGTGTCAGTCATGAATGGCACACAGACATTTAAAAAGATGTTCTCCTTGTCAAAATACACAGACGTAGAAGCCAGGAAAGAACAGAGTGCCTCTCCAAGGCACTGCTAAAAACTCTGGTCGTTAATTCTTGTAGGCACCTACAGCAACTGATGTGAGGCATCGCTTAGGTGCTTAAGTACAAAATGTGTGGACTCTTAAGAACATTGAATCATAGAACTGTAGAGTTGGAGGGGGACATTGAGGGTCATCTAATCCTGCTGGATCAGGCCCAAGATGCCCATGGGAAGCCAGCTTAGTAGGACTTGAGCTCAACAGCACCTGTGATTCCCAACAACTGGTATTCAGAGGCATACTATCTCTGACAGGGAAGGTCAAACTTTAACCATCGTTGCTGGTAGGCATTGATAGCCTTGTCCTCCAGGAATTTGCCATTCAGGTTCTGCATAATGGAGAATCTAAAAACAACTGTAACGTTTTTCCTTTTTGGCCATCTGGTGTCACAGTGTTATAATGCATTTAAAAACACTTTAAAAGACAAACAAACAACTAATGTAGCTGAGTCTTTGCTCTGCAGTCCTGACTCTGGATCTGATTCAGATTGTTCCAGTCCTGCCTTCTAGATTTCCCTCTGATTCTGGCTGCTCTTTGGTACAGATTCCCATTTCACTCCAGACTGTTGCTGATGTCCCAGACCTGATTATTGCCTGGGACAAGAAGGAGTAAAATGAGCTGGGGGGAAATGTGGCTTCGCTTGAAGTGTAGAACCTTGAAATTTTAAAAACACAACACTTCACTCATCACTGGATGGTGCTCTTATTCCTCGTCACAGAATCAGTGCTTCATTAACATGTGAGCCCATTAATCTCATAGTTGGCATATGAATTCCCACTTGATTTGAACATCTGCCTGGAAGGCGCATCTCTAATTATGTTATTCCATGATTAAAATAAATATCAAAACACATTTCTGCTTCTTCCAGTTTGCTTTCCCTCATAATACCACTGCCGAAATAATCGTGGCTAAAGCTTGTCAACTCTCAGTGGTGCTAAGATTTCATTAAGAGAGGGCGATGCAACAGAGTAATTCAATACACATTTATGGAACAAATGTCCACAGGGTTTTATTACTGTCAAATCATGAGGAAAACCAAACAAGCCTCTTGAACTGCAGTTTCCCACACTTTAAAATCCAAATATCTTTAAGTAACTAACTTCTGTCGAATGCTAATTGGTGAAGCATAAAAAATTACTACGAAGTCACTAAAAACAAATCGCTAGTTTAATGCATGTCACATCTGTATATGTGGATGCCTTAATATCTGGAAATGACAGGCACAAGCCAGAGTATGGTGTGAACCACAGAAGCCCGGGGCTAGGATTCACATCCCGAGGATCCTCAGATAATTGTATTATGTGCCTCCCACTTCCTCCATTGTGAGAGGTCCAAGGGTATTGCTACAGGGTTTGTTTTCCTTGGATGAGATAGCACTAGATATTTATGGTGACATGTAATATTTACTTTATTTATGCAAACAGAGTGTATTGAAAGCAAATGGGGCCTCGCCCCAATAGGCAGCAAAATTTCTGGTTCTACTTCACAATCCTGAAAGCAAAGGTAAAGGGGGGGAGGGGATATGCCAGGTGAGCAATCATCTCTTTGGGTTATATCTAGCTAAACCGTACTCAGAATAGTAAAGGTAAAGGGACCCCTGACCATTAGGTCCAGTCGTGACCGACTCTGGGGTTGCGGCGTTCATCTCGCTTTATTGGCCGAGGGAGCCAGCGTTTGTCCGCAGACAGCTTCCAGGTCATGTGGCCAGCATGACTAAGCCGCTTCTGGCGAACCAGAGCAGCGCACGGAAATGCTGTTTACCTTCCTGATGGAGCAGTACCTATTTATCTACTTGCACTGGCGTGCTTTCAAACTGCTAGGTTGGCAGGAGCTGGGACCAAGCAACGGGAGCTCACCCCGTCTGATCAGCAAGTCCTAGGCTCTGTGGTTTAACAACGCCACCATTGAAATCAATAGGCATAAGTTACTCATGGATAATTAAATCCATTTATTTCATTGGGTCAACTCAATTATTTAGTTGGAGAGAACTATCGGCCTGAGTCTGTCAGTGCCTAAATTTAAACTGGTGCAGCTGACTGTTTTGATCCCATTCCACATCCCATTCCACTTTCCAAAACCTTAGAAGTTCCAAACATCATTTACGTAATTATTAAGTCTTCTCTAGTTCAGTATACATGCACACACCCCAGTTCTGTGGTCTTGGATTCATTATTGGTAGGTGTTTTTATTTTATAAAGATCGCTCTAGAATCATATGGATATTTGGTCTGTGCTTTGTCCTAAGTTGTGCTATCCAAGACAGCCCTTTTGTTGATGCCACATTCCTCATGCTTCTCTGAGAAGTATTGTTGCTCTTACTGGAGTTGCATCTTCGTTAACTGCATTTGAAACCAGAGACGACGTGACTGTCAGGTGGCGAACCCAACAACTGACATGTTCTGTATCTTATTTAGTACCTTTATATCCATCCATGGGGCAGACTTGGGGCTTTCAAATTGCAGTGGCACCCTGTTTGAGGTCAAAATTTGGCACCCCCACCTCTCGCTTTCCATTCCGCTCAGTTCACCATGTCAAAGTTGCAGTGCCCCTAGATTCACCTCTGATCTATCATTCTTCCATCAGGAGGCATAGATGAGATTTGGTGGCCATTTTCCATGTGGGTACCAACCACTTACTTTGTGTCATCAAAGTGGCTGAATCATCTGTCCTCAGATCATACCTTGCTGCTTTCTAGAAACAGCAGGTTTCAAGCAGAGCCCTGTTAACTTGTCAACACTGGCAGTGGTTACTGCAAACTGGCGCATCAACTGATGGAAATTTGTCTAACTCTCAGTCAAATATTTATTACAGCCATAGGCCAGCATAAGGTAAAAGCACCTACTGTACATAAATAAGTAGACCTTGCTAAATAGGCGATAGGGCAGCTATAGAGGTAAGGGAACCACACGCTCATTTTCTCAATTACGATAGACCAGGATAAGATGAAAACACATAAGGCACATAAATCAAGTGAAATATAAAATCTGTAGGTGTAAACCTTCAGTTTTAGACCTGTTGTGTGGCACACACCATCCTCCAATGTCTGTCTATCATAGCAACACAATATCTAGTGACTGAATATGTTATATCAGGCTTTATATCTTGGAGCAATTTAAAGATATAGAATTGCCCTGTGTGTCCTGGGAATTTGTGCATTATTGGCATAATAAACCTGGCACGTATATTTGTATAATACTGGCAATGGGGGTGGGGGACAAAAACATGTTCAATTGTTTCTATATGCTCAGAGCCATTGGGACATTTTTTCTCCTCATAAAGTGTCTTCCTGAAAAGGCCTTTCTGGATGGCTGAAGGGAGAGCCTGGCAACAGGCCAGAGTGAAATCTCGTCACTGTTTTGGTATTTCTCAAGATTAGTTAAATATTCAGTTGAGGAGGTAAGATACCTACTAGTTTCACTGGTGATGAAATTTGGGGACCCGGCTAGATGTGACTGACATTATATCAACCACCACTGTTTTAATAGTTTCTTTGCCATGTTCATAGCCATAACTGATTTAGTCATCAAGGAATATAAATAGCTGGTGCCCTATTGTAAGAGACGGGGGAAAGGTTGAGTTATTGTAAAATGACATGTTTGATTGCTGCTTTAGCAGTTCATAATTGTATGAGGAAAAGAACAATTTAGAAACTTGAATGGCTGGGTCATTTACATGTGTTACTAGAACCTCAGCATAAGAACAAAAGCAGCTACCTTATACCAAGTCAGACCACTGGTCCATCTAGTTCAGTATTGTAGCTCCTGTTGCTCTGTCCCAGCTCCTGCCTACATAGCAGGTTGTAAGTACACCAGTGCAAGTAGATAAATAGGTACCGCTGCGGTGGGAAGGTAAACGGCATTTCCATTCATTCTGGTTTCCGTCATGGTGTCCCATTGCCCCAGAAGCACATGCTGACCACATGACCTGGAAAGCTATCTGTGGACAAAGGCCGGCTCCCTCAGCCTGAAAGCGAGATGAGCGCCACAACCCCAGAGTCGCCTTTGACTGGACTTAACCGGTCAGGGGTCATTTACCCTTTTACCTTTTACACTGATTGGCAACATGTCTCTTGGGTTTCAACATGGTAGCTGTTGATAAGTAGCCTTCAGAGCGGTGGACTCATAATCTGGTGAACCGGGTTCACATCTCCGCTCCTGCACATGCAGCTACTGGGTGACCTTGGGTTAGTCACACTTCTCTGAAGTCTCTCAGCCCCACTCACCTCACAGAGTGTTTGATGTGGGAGAGGAAGGGAAAGGAGATTGTAAGCCACTTTGAGACTCCTTCGGGTAGTGATAAAGCGGGATATCAAATCCAAACTCCTCCTCCCCTTCTTCTTCTTTTTCTTCCTGCCATGTAAGTGGACTTCACCTTGTGGCAGTGAATTCCATATTTCAGCTATCTTGCTGTTGCTGTTGCTGGCATCCACCTGTCTCCAGAGACAATGGAGTGCGCCTCTCAGGGTGAAGTCAAACTGCTGCATTAGCAGCACCAAAATGACCTCCCCAGGAGGTCGTTTCTAAGAACTCAAGTTCATAATTCTAGTCATGATCAGCTGGAATGGAAAGATTCCAAGAAGAGGGCAAGCCGCATGTTGCTGATCTTTCAGCAGAGCCGATGGAGAAGGCCCTGCAGCCTCGTTTCTCCCTCTCCTATCGCGTTGCAAAATGGCTGCCAAAAGAGGCCAGTTGAAAGAGGTGCCTGTTGAAGTACAGTAGTTTATTAGTTTCACGGATATCTCAGTCTAAAATGTTAGTGATGTAACTGTTGGTTTCCAGCAATCGGAAACGCTTGAATTTACTTAACCTCAATAAAGCTCTATTTGTTTCAGCTTTGGGTAGAACAAGACCAGGCTTGCAGATCTTTAGATATATGTTAGTGGCTTTAAGTAGAAGCTGGAGTTGGAATGTAGGGCATGATAAATAAAGCCCCTAGCAACAACAAGTGCTACATGGTTCAGGACAAGGGTGTGTGTGTAAAATTCTATATGGAGGGTTTCAATTTTCACTCTTTTCTGTTAGCTGTTGGCTTGAAGCATATTCAACACACATTTCATTCATGCTGTCATTTGGAGTACCAGGGTGCCACCCTAACCCAACTCCTTGTCATTTTTCTGAAAAACAATTTGGCATCGTGCCATACCATCCAACTGGATTGTGTGAAAAACCTGGATGTGCAACTTCCAGGGCTGGACTCCCACATGAGTCTCATGACCTGTGCAATATCAGGGCAAGATTGTGGTGTGATTGGCAGGATGGAGTAGGCAGGACAGCATTGCTCACCTGCCTTCCCAACACTGAGCTTTGCTACTGGTTCCTGGCGAGATGAGCAGAGACTTCCACATGCAATGTTAAGGCTGCTGATAGAGTGATCACTTAAAGGTAAAGGTGGTTTATCCCATAGCGCCACCCGTGTCCCTCTAGAGTGATCACTTACGTGTCACCAGAAATTAGGAATCCCATCCCTCCAAAAAAAGGACACAGAAGAGGACACAGATTTGAATCACATGTTCATATGCTAATTTATATTGCTGCATGCACTCCAAGCAGCAAGAGACTTCAGGGGTTCCAGCACTTCCCTGGGATTTGGTTTCCTTAGAATAAAATTCACTAGAGAATGTGGTGTTTTTACAATATATGATTTTATTCACACACAGATTACACAACCTGAGCATTAACAGTCCAACAGAGTTTGCTTCCCCTTCCAGTGGGGTCCCCAAAGCCTTGGGACTCAGCTAGTAAAGGTACCCCTGCCCGTGCGGGCCAGTCTTGACAGATTCTAGGGTTGTGCGCTCATCTCACTCTAGAGGCCGGGAGCCAGCGCTGTCCGCAGACACTTCCGGGTCACGTGGCCAGTGTGACGAAGCTGCTCTGGCGAGCCAGAGCCGCACACGGAAACGCCGTTTACCTTCCCGCTGGTAAGCAGTCCCTATTTATCTACTTGCACCCGGGGGTGCTTTCAAACTGCTAGGTTGGCAGGCGCTGGGACCGAGCAATGAGAGCGCACCCCGCCGTGGGGATTCGAACCGCCAACCATGCGATCGGCAAGTCCTAGGCGCTGAGGTTTTACCCACACTGCCACCCGCGTCCCTTGGGACTCAGCTATACAGCTGCAAATAAAAATGTTTTGAGTGTGTTGTAAAGTGCAATATACAATTGTGACACTAGATGGTGATGGTGAGCTATAGCAAATTCAATGCATTTTTTCAAAACAATTGGAAAAAAAACATTTTCACAATGTTTTTAACATGTGTCTAGACTTGTGTCTTGGTCTCAAGATAGAGAACAAACTCAGCATCTGTGTATCTTTTCGTATTCAAGACTAAAACAAAAAACTAGTTCCTGGGCTATTGTTCTCTTACCTATCCAGGTGATGGGTATGCCTACTCCCCTCTCGGAAGAGCATGGCCACCCATTTGTTCCCATGGCAACAGATCTGTACTTGACTAGGTCTTTAGACATGTAAATGGATGCCTGACAGACTTGGCCAAGCCCATTACCTTAACAAAGAGACTGGTTTGAACAGTTCAGCAGTTCTTTTTTTACAAATACTAACAGGTACCCAAGAATAATAAAAGTCATGTGGAACATATGTAATACCTTAGTAGACATTGCAATGGAGATTGCTGCTGCTTTTTGGAAGGGGGCAAGGAAGAACCTTTCTGAAATAAGTATTATTTTAATCTTAAAACAGAGAAACCCAAGAGGGAAACCATCAACTTCTGGTGTAACTGACATAGAATTAAAATTCCATCTCTCCAGCAATAAAAAAATCCTGAAGGAAACATTCATTCAAACTGTGATGAGCGAATTGAAAACTAAAGTTGTTATGAAATGTAAAAAAGTTTAAAACTTTCAATTATGTGCAGGTTGGACATCTTTTAAAGATAGGAACTTTAGAAGCCATGTCACCCGCTCCGCTTTTCTTAAAGCCAAGTAAAAAGAAGTGTAATAAATGTGTCTGGATATTTGTGAGCTTAAAAGCAAAGATGATTGAAGCACACAATTGTTCTGTCTTGCAAGATGATACCAAATCTGTAGAAAAGGACCTGATGAGGTCCATGAGATAACAATTTCGGGACTGTAATGAGCAAAGCCGCTAGGAAATTGCTGCGAAAATGGTGGGATTAAGGTCCATTTACTGAAGAAAATTGCAAGGAAATGGCAGGCACATATTTGGCAAGATATTTATTGTTTCTACAAATTAGCTTTTAAAAAGAAAATCTTGGAAAAAGTACACTTCCTAATTTTAAGTAAGAAAAGGCAAACTCTTTCTTCTGCCCTTGTTCTGCTCTTGAAATTGTGTTAAAGAAAATTCTTCAGGCTCTAGTCTTTTTTAAAAAAAAATTAAATCTGCAGTCTTAATTCTTATGAAAAAATAATTAAGGATATTAGGACAATTTGACAAACCCACAATCCAGCCAGGATCTCCCGAAAGCCGTCTTTGGCATGTGTATCCACAGCTGGATAAAGTACTGCACATGCAATCAGGAGCCACTCAAGAAGTATTATTTCCCAAATAGGAAATAGGACTCAGCTACATTAGTCAAATTATGATGTTATAAATGTGTTATAACACTGTGACACCAGGCGGCGCAGTAGAGCTGAAATCGCAACTCAATGATATTTTCCATTGTGAGCATTACAACGGTTTTTTTCCAGAGCTTTTCCAGAGCGTTTTTTTATAGCTGTGTAGATCTAGCCTGAATGGGCTGCTTATACAAAGTGCCCATCAACTGCTCGTGAGCAGGAGTTAGGTTGCAGCTCTATGCACACTTACCTGGGAGTAAGCCTCTTTACATTTAGTGGGGCTTATTTGCGAGCAGACATGCAAAGGATTGTGTTGCCCCCCACAAAAAAACCAGCGGATCAGTATGACTGCTAATTTTACGAAAGGAATACATGGGCAGAAACCCAGCTGCTGAGTTGGATTGCTTCCCATATTTTGCCCTATTTATCATCCTGCAGATTGTTTGGTAGAGAGATTAGCTATTGCAAACTGGTTGGCAAGAGACTTTGTGCTACTATACACATTTATAAATAACATGCAGTAGCTATGTAATATACGTAGGTAATATACTTGTGTCATTCTCAGAAAAACTGAAGGCAAGAGATGTGACTGTTCACATATTTAGTAAATAAACTGTCTGTGTCTCTAAGTCAATCGTTTCACTTCCTATCAAAGCTTCGATTAGAAGACGGGGCCTATTAATGGCTTGGGCAGAAGGGAGGGAGGATATTTTTAGTACAGTGGTACCTCGGGTTAAGTACTTAATTCGTTCCGGAAGTCCGTTCTTAACCTGAAACTGTTCTTAACCTGAAGCACCACTTTAGCTAATGGGGCCTCCTGCTGCTGCCACACTGCCAGAGCATGATTTCTGTTCTCATCCTGAAGCAAAGTTCTTAACCTGAAGCACTATTTCTGGGTTAGCGGAGTCTGTAACCTGAAGCATATGTAACCTGAAGCGTATGTAACCCAAGGTACCACTGTACTGAAGTTAGCTAGTTGAATTTCACTAGACTCTAGGTCTCTTTCAGCTTCAACTACAAATCCCTCACCAGACATGAGGACAAAACAGAGGCTAAATTGCAAATCAGGCCTGAGTATGTTCATTTCTCTGCATCAGAGTGGCATATCCTGTTCTTGTTAAATCCTAAAGAAATAAAAAAATTGTCCAGTAACACCTTAGAGACCAACTAAGTTTGTTCTTGGTTTAAGCTTTTGTGTGCATGCACACTTCTTCAGATACCATGAAAGCTTATACCAAGAACAAACTTAGGTAACGGTAAAGAGACCTCTGAAAGTTAAGTCCAGTCGCGAACGACTCTGGGGTTGCGGTGCTCATCTCGCTTTACAGGCCGAGGGAGCTGCCTTTTGTCCGCTTCTGCAAACAGTTTTTCTGGGTCATGTGGCCAGCATGACTAAGCCGCTTCTGGTGAAACCAGAGCAGCGCATGGAAATGCTGTTTACCTTCCTGCCAGAGCAGTATCTATTTATCTACTTGCACTTTGTTGTTTTTTTTTTTATAAATATTTATTAAAGTTTTTAAATATAAATGCACAAATAATAAACAGTCTTACTTCTATCACAGACATAATTTCATCACTTCTTTGGGCTCCCTCACGTCTCCCGCTCCCATTTACATCGTTAAAAGTTTTTTCCAAACAAATTATCAACTTGTTTACAATCTCATGTCCACTCATTCAAATATAATCTAGCACTTCTTCCAAAAAATTTTATATTTTCTTTAGTCTCACTTATCATCAAATTTCAAATCTAATTTAGTGGTGGCCAGTTTTTTATAATCTAGCCGTTTACCGTTTACCCTCCTGCCAGAGCGGTACCTATTTATCTACTTGCACTTTGAGGTGCTTTCGAACTGCTAGGTTGGCAGGAGCTGGGACTGAGCAACGGGAGCTCACCCTGTCGCGGGGATTCAAACTGCCACCCTTTCGATAGGCAAGCCCAAGAGGCAAAGTGGTTTAACCCACAGCACCATTTTGACTGTGTCAGACCAACACATCTACCTACCTGAATTGTTAATTCTTGTGAAACTTGCTTGAGCCAATCGAAGGCAGGCACTTAATGTGTGCGTAGATGAATAACAACAACAATAACAGCAATTTTATTATTTGTATGCTGCCCATCTGACTGGGCTGCCCCAGCCGCTCTGGGCGGCTCCCAACACAATATTAAAAACATGATAAAAATTATGATGCAAAAAAGTGTGCAGTCTTATACATACATACTTGGGAGAAAATCCCATTAGGACTTCCTTCTGAATAAATAGGTACAGGCTAAGGCAGTCAAAAAAATAGATTGAAATCATACCCATCTATCAAGAGCCGATTTTCCTCACCGTGAGGCGACTGATCTTTCACTTCACATGCTGCTCTCTTTTCAGTCTTACACAATCCAAACAGCGACACAGCACATCTGTGTCTCACATTAACTCATAATTCAGAAGAACCTTGTGTATTGATTTTTCCCTTTACTACATCCATAGACGGTTCTTTCTCTTCTTCGATATAAATGCTTTGTATTGAAGAAGCCCCCACCTCCAGATTGTTCCACTAACTCTCAATCTCTTGAATCTGATACACGCAGCTGGAGAAAAATGCACACGCTACTGTGTATCACATCTAATTTGGATGTTAAACAGTTGGGACTCCGTCACAGAATTTGTGCCACCTAGTGGTAAGAAACCAGACTTTTGGGGGCTCTTTCGTGCTCAATAAGAGCAAACAGCAATTCGGGTTCCCCCCGGGGATTGAAATTTGTTCCCATCTATCGCTAAAGAGCAGGTGCAATTTTAAATTGTATTTTAACCCATATTTCAATAAACTGTTTTGGCTGCCCTCCTCTGGACACGTTCCAGCCAATGCAATTCTGGACTGCATCAATAGGAGTATAGCATCTAGATCAAGGGAAGTAATAGTGCCACTGTATTCTGCTCTGGTCAGACCTCACCTGGAGTACTGTGTCCAGTTCTGGGCACCACAGTTCAAGAAGGACACTGACAAACTGGAACGTGTCCAGAGGAGGGCAACCAAAATGGTCAAAGGCCTGGAAACGATGCCTTATGAGGAACGGCTAAAGGAGCTGGGTATGTTTAGCCTGGAAAAGAGGAGGTTAAGGGGTGATATGATAGCCATGTTCAAATATATAAAAGGATGTCACATAGAGGAGTGAGAAAGGTTGTTTTCTGCTGCTCCAGAGAAGCGGACACGGAGCAATGGATCCAAACTACAAGAAAGAAGATTCCACCTAAACATTAGGAGGAACTTCCTGACAGTAAGAGCTGTTTGATAGTGGAACTTGCTGCCAAGGAGTGTGGTGGAGTCTCCTTCTTTGGAGGTCTTTAAGCAGAGGCTTGACAACCATATGTCAGGAGTGCTCTGATGGTGTTTCCTGCTTGGCAGGGGGTTGGACTCGATGGCCCTTGTGGTCTCTTCCAACTCTATGATTCTATGATTCTAGGTTTTCCCTTGGGGAGGAGTGAGGCAAAAAGAAAACTGCTCAGACTCGTGCCTAGTGTGGATCAATTGGAAAAACCATTCAGACCTGTCCTTTCCAGGCACAGCACAAGTGGAAGTGGGGACGAGCCCTTAGTCTTGGTATGCTTCCACTGAATACTAGAGACTCAGCTACATTAATTTTTTTTTAAGTTATAAATGCATTGTAACACTGTGACACTAGATAGTGCTGTAGAGCTGAAATTGGAACTCCATGAAATTTTCCATTGTGCGCTTCAAAATGTTCTTTTCAGAGCATTTTATAGCTGTGTAGATGCAGCCCAGGTCAGTTAATAGAGTTCTGCCATCTAGTATCCTAGATAAGCATACATCTGGAATACTGGTCAAGGGTTAAGCAGTCTGGTCCACAAATGTGCATTCTTTATGCATGGATTCTGAGAGGACTGAAAAGTGCTATATTTATTTTTTGAGCGTGCACTGTTCACCTGCAAAGCATATGTTCGGAATTACTGCAGTTGAAATAAAATGGCTTCTGTGCTGAGCAACAAAACGTCCAGAGGCTAATAATAATAATAATAATAAATATAAATATAAATATAAATATAAATATAAATAATATAAATAATAAATTTTTATTTATACGCTGCCCTCCCCAGCCGGAGCCGGGCTCAGGGCAGCTAACACCAATAAAATTACAATAACATAATAGGGGGAAACAAACAGACAAACAAAAAAACAGTTTATTGAAATATGGGTTAAAATACAATTTAAAATGCAGCTTCATTTTAATAGTAGCCCATAAATCAAAACCATAAGGGGAGGGAAACATACGGGTCAGACTGAGTCCAGATGGAACAGCTCTGTCTTGCAGGCCCTGTGGAAAGATGTCAAGTCCCGCAGGGCCCTAGTCTCTTGTGACAGAGCGTTCCACCAAGTTGGGGCCAGTACTGAAAAGGCCCTGGCCCTAGTTGAGACCAATCTAACTACCTTGTGGCTTGGGACCTCCAAAGTGTTGTTATTTGTGGACCTTAAGGTCCTCTGCGGGGCATACCAGGAGAGGCGGTCCCGTAGGTACGTGGGTCCTAGGCCACATAGGGCTTTAAAGGTCAAAACCAGCACATGAGAGATTTGTGAAATTTGAAGTCCACCAATGGAAATTTGAGAGAGAAAACCTTCAAATGTTCAGTAGCGAGTGACAATCTCTTGTCAGAAATACGGAGGCAGGGGGAATAAACTGGATAAAGGCTGAGTATGGAAAGTGCTCGTCTCCATCGCCACTCAGTCCGTTAAAACTGTATAGGAGTTTGTGCTGGGAATGTGAGGGAAATAATTAGATGGTAAACGATTGGCTAAAGATGGGGGGAAGATACAAATTCAACTACCCTGAGGTTCAGCAATAATAATAACATGGGAATACATTTTATCAACTTTAAGAAACACAGATGGTGACTTTCATCACACTGATTATAAAATGACACCTCCACAGGCAGACTCTTCTTCACTGCTTCGTTTCTATCCTAAGCAAACAGTCAGTGTGAGCATATGGCTTCCACTCTGCAGAAAAGAATTCATTTATAATCCAGCCATCTAATCCAGCCAATATTCTGTTTATAATCTTTTCTTTCTCCCCGTATTCCCGGTAACCTTAGCATACTTGAAAAACGTTGCAAAATGTGAAATGTGATACAAAGACCCACACAGATGACCAAACTACCCTGGGATGAGCTTTGTAGAGTTTGGATTGGATATCCTGCTTTATCACTACCTGAAGGAGTCTCAAAGCAGCTAACATTCTCCTTTCTCTTCCTCCCCCACAACAAACACTCTGTGAGGTGAGTGGGGATGAGAGACTTCAGAGAAGTGTGACTAGCCCAAGGTCACCCAGCAGCTGCATGTGCAGGAGCGGGGAATCGAACCCAGTTCACCAGATTACGAGTCTACCGCTCTTAACCACTACACCACACTGGCTCACTTCTCTCGCCGGGGTAGGCTGCTTGCTTGTATTGTTTGCTATGTTAGTAAGGAAGATTTTGCCACACTTTAGGTGTGCAGATGTATGGTGGGCACAAGGCATCGCGGTCATCTGAATTCACTTTGAAAGGACACACCAGACAAGAGTTGTGCGTGGTCTGCCTCAGCGATGGCTTCCCTCAAAGAAAGTTGAGGAACTGTTGTTTGGTGAAGAGATTGCATAACAACAGTATTTTAGTGTATTTCAGGTTTTTAGTGTATTTCAGGTTTTTATGGAAGCCGCCCAGAGTGGCTGGGGAAACCCAGCCAGATGGGCAGGGTACAAATAATAAATTATTATTATTATTATCCACATAATGTGATATATAATGATGGCCCTCATTGTACATAAAAGGATGAAGAGTAATCCACTTTAAGGCCTGAAGGACTGAGATCTAGAGTTATTTAAGTTGGAGTTCAAGTTTTGTGACAGCTTTGGCTTGGTCTATAGGTGTCCTCTTTTGAGAGAGGAACAGGGGAAGTGTGACCTTATTGTAGGGTTGCCATACACCCGGAATTTCCCAGACGTTGCTCGAATAATAATAATAATAATAATAATAATAATAATAATAATAATAAATTATTTGTACCCCGCCCATCTGGCTGGGTCTCCCCAGCCACTCTGGGCAGCCTCCAACAAAGATTAAAAATACATTAAAATGTCACACATTAAAAACTTCCCTGAGCAGGGCTAATAATAATAATACTGCAGTCGGAAGCAGCGCCTGGGCAGAAATTGCTGAAATGTCTGGGCAAATCCAAACGTATGGCAACCGTGGTCAAAAGTCAAAATGTTGGCAAATTTCCTTTAAAATAACTCAAAAACTTTTTTTTAGCTTTTTGTCCAGATTTTCGCTTTTTGAAATATGGCAACTCTACTCTATTGAACCTTTTAGATCACTCAGAGGCTTTTTCTCAAAGACACCATCTCTTTTCCTTAGTGTTGAATGTACACTATAATATCCCTTAAGTTCCAATTAATGTTCTCTAAAGTTCAAATCACCTTTCGTCAAGTAATTTGTAAGCAATAAGCTTTAGTGTCCACATATTAGAAGCATGATAAATGTGCTCTTTAATCCTATTTTCCCAAGCACAGTCATTGTCTATTTGCATAACACTGGAGCTCTGCTCATAAAATAACGTTGGCTAAGCAAAAGCAGCTATATTTATATCTTTCCCCTTTTTAACATGCAAAATTTATGAGCTTGAACAAGGTGCATTTGCTTGCCTATAGGAGTCGAGAAAAGCAGGGCAGATGAAGGTGGGAAGGCTCCACCCATCATTCTGGTTGAGGAGATGCATGACACACATTACTCCGGCACAGGAGATAAAGACCTCATTTTCCCTCCTGTCCCCATTCGTCCCTCAAACAGGGACTCCAAAATCTAACTTGTCTGCTTGCTACTGAATTATATAAAGCAGATTTGGTTTCTAGTGTTTGCCGTCCTGGGCTTCTTTGGCTGGGAACTTGTGGCCATGCCAGGAATAGGCATAACATGAGCTGGGCACATCTTCTGAGTTTGACAGGTCTCACCTGAAGGCCTGTGAAGGCAAAAGATAAAGAAGGTAATTCCCCACTTGGAAGAGAGCAGGCACAGGGTCTCAGGACAGGCCTTCTTGCATGCCCCAAAGCATCCAGAGACATCAGCATCACTGCAGTCATTCTACATACTACACTTCCGGAGTTGAGTGGAGTGAAAAGTAATCTACTCTCCACCAAAACATTTCAGAACAGAACCAAAGTTGCTCATCTGGACACAGTTCAGCCTGGACACTGAGATCCAGTTCTGAGCGGTTCCCTCACTGTGAGAAGTGAGGTTACAGGGAACCAGGGAAAGGGCCTTCTCAGTAGTGGTGCCCGCCCTGTGGGACGCCCTCCCATCAGATGTCAAAGAAATAAACAACGATCTGATTTTTAGAAGATATCTGAAGGCAGCCCTGTATAGGGAAGTTTTTTTTAATGTTTGATGTCTTACTGTGGTAACCCAGTCAGATGGGTGGCATATAAATAATTGTTGGTGATGATGATGAATATGATGATGATGATATTATCCTTTTTCCAGATGTGATTTTGGGAACTGACATGTAGGTCCTGCTCAGCTGAGATTATTCAAACAGCTAGGTAGGGCTGGCTTCCACTTTATTTCAATTGCTTTTGAGAAGCCAATTGCCCCTGGTTTTTTTGACAATTTGAAGGTAGTGTCATGGGGAGATTTGTGGGGAAGTCTAGACCCAGCGTTATGGGGGGAATTCAGGTCTCCTAAGCTCTTCTCCTTGGTTCCTGCCATTATATGTGATAGCTCCCTCAAAGTGGTGCACCAGTGGTCCCACACATTGGCCAGGCTTGCCCATTGGCCAGGCTTGCCCACATGTTCTGCAATTCCCATTTTGTTTCTGTTTTCTGGGACCAAGTGCTGGGCGAAATAACATCCAGAATTGGTAAACTGGTGGCCAAAGACCCAAAGTCATGCCTGCTCTACATATTTGAAAGAGACAGTAACAATGCCCTTTGGTTCAAACCTTTGATTATATTCCTTCTGATCACAGAAGGGTTAGAAGGATCCTTTCACATGTGGTATAAAAAGACTGTATTGTTTTTTTTTTGGGGGGGGAGAAGCTAACACATGAACTTACAGTCACCAAAGGTTCTGCTGCTCCACAAGGTTTTGCAGTCATATGGAGGTGTTTTCTGACTCATATGAACACTCACATGATGAATTGCCTTGTTCTAGTCAAGTATGATATTATTTGAAAGAATGGTTGAACTTATTTGGCCCTTTGTCTCCTCTTTGTGCCTGTTGAGTTTTTCCTCCCTTTTTGGCTGTGCCACTAGTATTAGTTATTGATACCCTTATCATAGTTTTGCTTCTGCATGCTATGATTTTGTATCCTGATGCCCTTTTTATACATACTGTACATGTTATGTGAATTAAATCGTGTTGTTGTTGTTGTTGTTGTTGTTGTTGTTGTTGTTGTTTTTTAAAGAACCACACAAAAAAAGAAAAGGAAAATGTCAAAGCTTGAGTTCAAGTCCATGATTTTCAGCTCTTTTCCTTTGTCACAGATGTTCTGGGTGGACAATGAGGTTGCCTCTGACCATGAGAAGAATTCACTGCCTTATCAGAGCACAACATAATTAAAACTAGTTCCAACACTGCTTGCCCTAGATAGAAGGTATCTGATTCAGGTTTAAGACTAAGCACATTTCTATTTATAGGAGTGTGTATAAATCTTAAACTACACTGGAATCACATTTTCTGTATTGATTGGCCGGTAGAAATAAGTGTGCGGTTTTTTGCTTCCCCCTGCCTTCCACCGCAAAGAGAAAAAACAGGTCCTTAAATTGCATTTGCCATATTTCTGATTTTGAAGGTAAAAACCTACAGCTTGTGAGAAAACTGGACACGTGAGTAGTCTTTTCCATTGTTTACAAGTCATTCACGGTTGCTACTTTGTGATGTGAAACTCCATTGCCCTCACTAGGCTTGTGAAGGTATGACAGATGGAACCGAGATACAGTGGTGATATTGCTTTCTCTCCGCTGTCGTAACTGCACTGACTCTCCTGTGTCAAAGAGATGAAAAACAAACAAGCATTGGTGTATACCTCTTTCGTTCAAATGGCGATGCACGACTTCAGGTGCAAAAATGAAAGAGCTATGATTACTCAGGTGACATGCAGATTTAAAGCCGGTTATGAATACTGTATGCTGCCTAGAACACAAATATAAATATCTAATGACATTAAATGATATAGTGTTTGTTATTGGCTTTGCTTGCAATCCTGCGCACAATTAGGCCGCTTAAACCCCGCTCAGTGGCTTTAGTGGGATTTAAGCAGCCTACTCTGTGCATAGTATTGCATCAAGGGGGGTGTTTGGCAGCTTAAAGAGTTTTGTTGAGAACTTCTTTAGTTTTGAAGATTTCCAAGTGTAACCTAACTAAATACTCTGCGCAAAAATGCTCCACAGGAATGTGGTGTTCACTCCTTTCAATCTGTGTACGTTTTACGTTCTATGCACAAAATAGCATACTCAAACTCTGAAGCTACAGTGCTATACATGCTTACTTAGAAGTAAGTCTTGCTGTACTTGGTGAGGCTTACTCCCAGGTAAATGTGTCTAGAACTCCACCTATGCATGTAGGCATTGAAACAGAGTGTGCTAGCAGTATTATGCAAATTGAAATCTCTGCATGTATACTTGGAGTAATTTAATATGTGTTAGTACCTGAGGGAGCATCTCCACCCCCATCGTTCAGCCTGGACATTGAGATCCAGCGCCAAGGGCCTTCTGGCGGTTCCCTCATTGTGAGAAGTAAGGTTACAGGGAACCAGACAGAGGGCCTTCTCGGTAGTGGCACCCACCCTGTGGAACACCCTCCCTTCAGATGTGAAGGAAATAAGTAGCTATCCTATCTTTAAGAGACATCTGAAGGCAGCCTTGTTCAGGGAAGTTTTTAATATATAACGCTGTATTGTTTTTAATATTTGATTGGGAGCCACCCAGAGTGGCTGGGGAAACTCAGCCAGATGGGCAGGGTATAAATAATAAATTATTATTATTATTATTATTATTATTATTATTATTATTATTATTATCTCATAATACACTTTCATGATCCTGCTATATTCAAAACCACAAGTGTGAAAGGGTAGGACATTGGAGATCTTCCCTTTAATAGAGGAAGGTGGTATTCTGCCCAGGTGAATGTTCCCAAATGTATAAACAAACACTTTCCCTACATACAAAAAAAGCTTGTGCAGTATTCAGGACAAAACTAGTTAAAACCCTTCTCCCTGTTTTGCTCCTTTTCAACGTGCAATGCAATTTTGGTGTACAAAAACTGGTTAGTCAAATCAAATCCAACTGCACCTTTGTGCTTTATTCATTAAGAAGTAGGAAGTTCAGAATAACAATGATAAACATTATCTGTCAATGGGCTAAAAAGCTGGACTCGAAAAATCTACCTTTTATCAGCATGGGATCTAAATTCTTTTGAAATTGCTGGTGTGTGTGTGTGTTTGTGTGCGTATTTTTACAAAACCCCAAGCTCCACACTACCAAGTGGCAGATGTTGTGCACTCATTTAAAAATGGAGTACATTATGCTCCCCCCCCCCCCCCCGCAACCATGCGGCCCATGAATGGACAGCCATTTACTGATATGGGGGGAAAGTTTGATGTTACACCCAGGGACACCACTAGGGTTAAGCTCCGCCTCTTCATCTGCATATCCAGGCACTGGGCTCTGTTTCTTGAGGTGACTCAGAAAAGTGATAACACCTTGGGAGCTGGCTTTAATATTGATTGATGATGCGCTGTGCTTGGCCTTGCAGCATCACGGCAGAGAGAGCTTGCAGAATGGCAGCTATTCGTTGTCCCTTTCCCCCCGCTGAATCTACAGTAAATCACAGAATCACAGAATTGTAGAGTAGGAGGGGACCACGAGGGTCATCGAGTTCAACCCCCTGCAATGCAAGAATCGTTTTGCCCAATGTGGGGCTCAAACCCACAACCCTATGATTAAGAGTCAAATGCAAATGTAAACTGTACAATAAGGAGGGGGGCATACAAAGAGGGCGTTGCTTGAGGAAGCCAGGGCCTGCAAATCTGAGATTTGCTAAGCATTAGGAATTTGACACGGGGACTGAACACTAAGCAGTCAGTCCTCCATTGTCTTTTTTCGTGTGTGTGTGTGTGTGTGTGTGTGTGTGTGTGTGTGTGTGTAACCATCATGTGACATTGTAGTGCTGGCAAGTTTGTGTTTTTCAGGGTGTGGGAGCAAGGGTCCTTTGTGGGGTGTATTTCTTCCCAACAATTATGTATCAGAAAACCTCCAGCCCTTCAGGATTAAATCATTTGGATACACTTCACTTATCGCAGTTCTCTATGTTACACAGCTGTTAAAAGGCGCAAGGAGCCTGCCAGAATTAAGGTGCCAATCCTACACCGCTTCCAGATGACTTGTTTATTGTGCATTCATCCTGATTCCTTTGCAGGGAGATTAGATACTGTTGGCTATTTAATGAGCATTCGTTTGTTTGTATGGAGGTTAGATAACATTGCGTAAAAGTTAGGTGTTGTCCTACACATTCCAGTGCATTTTCCCATCGTTTTCCTTATCACAAAACATCAGATATTTTGAGGGAGCAGGTTTGCTGCATAAGACGTCCCAATGAACTATAATTGTGCAACTTGTGTACATTGTCTGGAAGTGGTCATGGCTGCAAATGTGGGCTTTATCAAGAGCATTATGAAGTTTGCTGTAACTGAATTGCATTACAACTGATACTTAAACACTTTTTTCTAAATAATAGGTTTGATGTCCTTTCCTTACACCAATAATACTGTTTTTGAACTCAAGTTAAACAATAACAAGTGACCTGGTATTCACTTGCTCCCAATACTTGTAAAACAAAAGCGACTTACTTTTCACCCTTAAATACTTTCTTCCAAAACTTAGAAGCAATGTGGTATATTGCCAAGTTTTTCTGCACATACAGAGAAACGTTCAGATTTGCATTTGTGGGGGCTTAAGCATTTTTGTCCACTTACCATACATCACAGAGACAATAAAGTTTTAAACATAAAGTAAACATGAATGAAGCATCGTATAATTATAATCATCACATATTGTTTCAAATCTGGTGAAATATGTAACTATTATCCTGTGGCCATGCCTGCTTGGAAATACATGTGCATACACACACACAAACACACACACATCTTATATAGTTCACTGAACCATTTGGTAAATTTGCCACCAGCTAATTTTGGCAGAGGTGCAACTTGATAATTAAAAAGTATGTTATCTCTTGCCAGCTCATTATGGCCAAGTGTAAACCAACCGTTAGCTTTCCCTAATCCCATCAACCCAGTCTGTAGGAAGGGTCAGGGGTCAGTAACTGCTTCTAAAAACACTGTTCGCTTGAATTCAAACATGCTGTTACCTACTAAGCAGCTGCTCACAAACAATTCTGAATCTGTCCTCATTACCAATTGTGAGGGTCTCCCGTTGCAAGAAAAGCAGAGATTTGAATGGGACCTTCATTCACCATTAAGGCTTTAAAACAGCCTAGGATCTAAAGTCAGTAAATTATTATTATTTTTCCCCTGGCATTAAAAAAAAAAAGTAATTTTTGAGGCCGGTTAAAAGTTGGGATACTGACTGCATGTTAGTTTTCAGAGACACAGTACCAAACAGAAGAGGAGAGCTTTGCATAGCAAATACCACATCGGCTGCAATAAGATCCAGATAGATGATGCACTAATTGTAAGGAATGTTTTCAGGTTCTGAGAACAGGCATGAGAGTTCATGAGCGTTCCAGAGTGTTCCAATTAAATTGCCTCCTGTCACTTTTCAAGGTGTAGGGAGAACTTCTGTTAGAGTTGACTGAATGACAGATTCACTCTGGCTGGTGTGGCACTGCAGGAAAAACAGTCTGACCATTGACTTTGTGGTAAAAACCGTAGGTGAATCAGGAAGTAGGGAAAGACCTAACAGCACTGAAATTCCACACAATGGCCATTCATTTTCTCTGTGCCAATCATCCCTAATGTCTTCTGCTGTATGGTCTGGCATGCTTGGTTGCTGGCAGAAAATAAACAGTCTAAAGCAGGGGTAGGCAACCTAAGGCCCGTGGGCCGGATGCGGCCCAGTTGCCTTCTCAATCCGGCCCACAGACTGTCCAGGAATCAGTGTGTTTTTGATAAGTAGAATGTGTCCTTTTATTTAACATGCATCTCTGGGTTATTTGTGGGGCCTGCCTGGTGTTTTTACATGAGTTGAATGTGTCCTTCTATTTAAAATTCATCTATGGGTTATTTGTGGGGTATAGAAATTCACTCACTATTTCCCCCCCAAAAATATAGTCCGGCTCACCACATGGTCTGAGGGACGGTGGACCGGCCCACGGCTGAAAAAGGTTGCTGACCCCTGGTCTAAAGGCTGAGGAACAAGTCTGGAAATGGTTTCTGAGTTGGGGAGGGAATGCAGAAGCATCTCATTGAGTGGGGCAGAGCCACCACACTAGCTTTCTAGCGGTGGGTCTCTGTTGTCTACTGGGAGGAAGATATATATCTACCGGCAGGTGTACTAGGTTGGCTCTGCTGGTGTTTCTGCACCAGAGTTATATCCCTGACATCTCACCCTCCTAGTAAGAACAGTGATCCACAAGCCCAGAAGGTGGCATAGCATCCCCAACCAGGTTTTTTTTTTTGTTGTTGTTGTTAAAATTTGTATACCACTCTTCATCTGTAGATCTCAGGGTGGTTCACAACATAAAAAATAAAAGGCAAAAAACACAAATGACATAATAAAAAGAACAAGAACAAACCAATAACACCCCCTTCGCCCCTCCCACAAACACATTTAAAAGGGTATAGGATGTTTTAAAAGTTCTTCTGTTGGGACGTTGCCACTTGGACAGGTGGATAAGAGGTCACAAGGAGAGTTCAATGTAATGTCTATGGGGAAATGTGTAAAATGTGAAAATTCAATAATTAATAATAAAAAACTGGGTATAGGGAAAACACACACCAGGTATTTAATAATAATAACACTAGGTTAATCAGCCCAAGGCCTGGTTGAAGAAGAAGGCACCAGACAAACTTCCCTGGAGAGAGCATTCCACAAACCGGAGGCCACTGCAGAAAAGGCCCACTCTCAAGTTGCCATGCTCTGGACCTCTCATGGATGAGGCACATGGAGAAGGGCCTCAGAAGACGATCTCAGGGTCCAGGTCAGTTCATAGGGAGAGAGGTGGTCCTTGAGATATTGTGTTCCTGAGCCATTTAAGGCTTTATAGGTTAAAAATGTGGCACTTTTTGAATTGTGCGCAGGATTGCCAACAAGACTGAAAGCAAATTGTGTGCACCATTTTCACAGGGCAAGTACCAAGTGAGTTAGAACCTCCCTCAGGCAAGCTGGGTGGGTAGGATGGAAGAGGCACGAGAAACCACTTCCAAATCACTCAGCCCATGGAATCAGCTTGCAGTCGTATTCCTAAGAAAACACACTGTGTCAATCTGAACACCATCCCACATCCTGCATGTCACCTCCTGGTGCTCTCTCAATCCCATCTTCCCACCAACTAACCTCACCCAGTTTGGCACAGATCCTTTCCACATAAATCTCATCAGCAGTCTGGCTAAATGAATTGACAAGAGGATACTTACAGTCTCTCTGTGAGTCAAGCATGTAGCATCACCCTACAATGAATAGTCCTAAGCATACATACCTGTAAGTGGATCTCACGGAAATCAGTGAGGCATACTTCCATGTTTAGCTGGTTAGAATTAGGTGGAGACTTTACAGACAGTTGCAATGCACTTTTCCAGATCTGTACAGCTATCCAATGCAGAGATAATGCACTTTGCCCATGCCCAGGAGCACTCTTTCCTTGATTTAATATATGTATGGGGGAAATAGCACTGGGAAAGAAATCCGGGGGCTGTGTTCCATTGAGGACTGACTCAAATAAATTCCTGAGAGATGTTTCCTATTTTTATTTATTCATTAAATTTCTGCCCCCCCCCCAGCAGCACTGTTTTATGTTAGTGTGAGAAGACTTGCTGTATTCTTGCTCCTTACAAGTCTTTTCATAATCACTAGGGAGCAAGCACCTATTTTAGAAATGTAAATATTCTGTTTGTAAATGTGTCAGTTTGCAACATCAAGGATTTTGATATCTAGGGGCACTGAGGAGTTTTTAAAAGAACTGCATCACCACCATCCTTGTGCGTGGGATGTGAAATCAGTTGGCCTAAAATGAGATGTGGATAGCATCTGACTATATATTCTTATTCCCGGATTTTAAAATGCCCAATTCTGGACAATTATCAATAACAACAGGCCAAACAAACTGCTTCAAATTCGTTTTAATAGCTCTATTTCTTTTCAAATAGTTTTCTGCTAAGGATTCCTGTTGGTTGTTAAAAAGTGTTTTGTTTTAAAGTGAGTCAAATTCCATCCAGTTGAGTTTATCTTATACCGTTGAACTGTTTATACTGAACTTCTGTTCAAAATAGAAGATGATCCTCTCTCAGCAACTTTTTACATAAATCAACAAAGAAGAAAGTTGGAACACACAGAAAAACCGTATTTACAAGGCTTTAGTTATCTCTTTCTTTTGAAAGCTACTGTTTATTTGCCTTAAAGTCTTAAGCGATAGTAACTTGCTAACAGCGCTGGCTTGACTTAAAACTATGCAGGACCCAGTGAAAAGTATCAGAAAGAAGAACATATCATGCAGCATTTTTATTTCTTTTTAAAAAGAAGCCCTTTAATCATTTTTGGCTTTAAAAAGAGCCCACCGTTCTCTTCCTCGCCTCTGCTCTCTCCCTTAAGAGAGAAACAACAAGCTCTTGGACCATCTCAGCTGTAGCTGAAAGTTTATTCAGGTGGCATGAATCAAAGAGGGCTCACCGATGCAAACTTTCACCTCAGCAAGAACATGGCTGCATCACTGAAGGGGCGAAAAAATACCTGAGAGAAAAGTAGGCCTGCAGTAATCTCCTTGCCCTAGCCAGAAAACAGGGGTGAGGGAAAGCTGCCCTCTCATTATAGTTTGGGTCTCAAGGTTAGAATTAGACCCTTAGGGTAAGCAGCTGTCAATTAGAGATAACTCCAAGCAATGCTTTTCAGAAATCTTGGACTTATCTCCTAGCAACTCCTCCACCCCCCCCCTTTCCTGCTTCTTTCAGGACAGCAAACTCCCTTTGCTCCGCCATCAGCTCAAGAGTCATCTTTTGAAGACAGCAAAAATAACCTTTTCAGTTTGGGCAGATGCATAAAGAATTCTGTGTTCAGAGCTGGTCAGAGGCGCGTCCATCTGCAACATTTTTTTTTAACCCATTAAAATCCTATGCATGCATACCTGGGATTGAGCCCCATTCAATGCAATTACTTCTGAGTAAACCTGCATAAACTGCAGTAGCAGATCTGGTTGCAACTTGCTTTTTCGTTTTATTTTTTAAAACTCAGAAACCTGCGGCCCTATTGAGATTTAGGTTTTCGGCGATAAAAAATAAAATAAAACCTCTCTCCCGCACAATAGCTGCACATTCAGATTGGGCGTTGAGATGAGGGAGATGTGGTCATGTTGGTTAAAGGTAGCTTTTGCCTATTATGTTTGTGTATCTTGGCCAGCATGCCTTCTTATCTGCTGCCTTTTATACCACGAGAAATTCACCAACAATTGAAATTTAAGAGTGGCCATGGTTACAACAAGAACTCGGGGCTCTTTTTATCTAATGTGGCAGCCCATCTCGAACGCTGACAAGGATAAATCCAATTAAGGGGGGAAGAAAGCAGAAGGCTTACATACACATTTGTGTAAGCTATACCACCGAATTTCAGGTGGTGGGGGAGAGAAGTGTTTTTAAAAGGGGGGGGGTATCCAAAGTGTTAGCTCCTTCTAAGGATTTCCATTCATTAGATTTTGGTGGAGGGTTTTTTGGGGGGGATCCATATTGTATAGTTTACCTCATTTCAGATTGTATGGAGGAAAGACTGAGGGGGAAGGTGGGGGAAAGAAAGGTTTCTAGGAGGGAAAAGGCATTTCTTTCTTTCTCTTAAAGAAAAAAAATAGGTTGTCTTTTGATTCGGTTGGGGTCCATATTCACAAAAGAGTCGCTCAAAATTTTTTGTGTGTGTGTGTGCAAATCGCATGTGCAGAATGCAAGCCTTCCGAGGGGGCCTAATGTAGGCACTCGTCCCTCAATCAAAGATTCAGCTCAACACGAGTCCTTTGTGTGACAACAGCCTCACTCCCCCCAAACTCCTGAATGCAGAGACGCTTTCTAAAGAGATGCATAGAGAACAACCCTCACACTCACCCCCCCCCCCCATCTTCTTGGTGAAATGAGATGGTTTCTCTTCAGATTTTAAAGATAAATCACCTTTAAATGTTGTCTCAGTTTTATTCCCCCACTACCACACCCTCCCCTGCCTTCCCCAAGCTTTAGCCGAGAACACAGTAGCAAATAAGAAGAGACGAGAGAAAAAGGGGAAAAAATCATTGTGGCTGTCATGGTGGACATAGCGTTCCAGTCTGTACATGATATGTATGTGCTTCAAAATGGCTGACATTTATATGCTAGTGAACGCATGGAAACGGAGGTAGGTGGTTTTTACAACACACAACGATGCGCAGCTCCTGTATCTCTCAAGGCCTGTCATCTTGGCATGTCTTAAAAATGCATCCCTTGCTTTTTAGAATAATATTCCTTATGGGAAGATTTTTCTTCCCCACCATTTTTGTTTCTTTTTTAAAAAAAAAAAAAAATTAGGGACCCTATTTCTGGAGCAGGAAAGGAGGATTTGGCAGTGAAGGAAATAACATTTTTTTAAAAAAGAAAATCTGGAAGGTGACAGAACACACAGTACTGTCTTTTATTGAAAGTTAAACACAATAAATGGGTAATTCCTTCCTAGTATCAGATTTTTTTGCTTTTTATTGTTATTCTGCAAATGGGACAAATGTATACTTTTTCTCTTGTTTCTTAAGAAATATAAGCAAATTTAAAAAAGCCTTTATAAAACAAATGAAGTGGAACATAAGATGCATTGGGAATATAAACAATTACTGTGCAGGATAACTGAATATAAAACAAAAGATTGTAAATTTGCTATTCAACAGTTTGAATTACTTGGGAGCAATATTCTGTGGTTCAAACACAAGGGGTTTTTTAATAAACAAACGCATGCTTTTTCAAGCGATCACTGTTTCTGAACACACAATAAATGAATACAACAAATGGTTAATCCTACTTTCATTGTACAATGACTGTCTATTTTGCATAATAAAACACCCTTTTGAACTTTGTATTTCAGTTTCATATAAGAATCTTCCATTGGATAATCAAAAGCTGTATGTTTTACTGTGCGATGTAAAATGTAGAATTATGGTAGAAATGAGAAGGTATAAAGAAACAATATTTTCTTCTCTTGCTTCCCATGCAAATGATTGCCAAAAGAGGGATACAAAGTAAACAAGCTCTGAAATTCTTTGCATTTTGATACATTAAAATATAATTAATACCCCAATTTTTTAAGTCTTGGTTTGATGTACATCCCATTGAAAACAATGGCGTGTTTCCCAAAGTAATTGTGAGGTTGGTGTAAAAGTACAGAAGATAATCATTATTTGATTTTTCTTCTTATCCCTGTAAGTGAATTAACCATTTCAGCCAGATGTATAGCCAGGCACTAGACTTGAGACTGGCTCTTCCATTTCTAACACATGTTTCAAATTACCTTGCAGTTCTTTTGCATGTATATGATCTGTGTTCATAGGTTAGACTTCGAAGAATAAATCATGGCTGTAGTAGAAAGGTTTTCCAGTCACATCAGCCAAGGTTTTGCTCTAACTCACTGCTCTCCTATTTTGGCTTACAGGGTTGCATTATGAGATAGTTGTGTCAGCTAGTGGTTTAAACTGCTTACTGTCACTGTCAGGCTCTTTTCTTCTGCTACTTGAAAACATTGCTTAACTTATTGTGAGCTTTTGGGGGATTTGGTTAGAATGTATATATGTATCCTAACATACAGGGTGTGATCCAGCCTCTCATGTGCAAGCTCAGACCCCTGGCTTCCCTCCCTCAACTGGGAGGTTGATGGGAAATATATTTGCCTTTGGAGAGGAAACAAGGCGCATGGTTAGAACACACTCTTTGTACTGCAACTCCCATCACCTCTCATTATCGGCCAGGGTGGCTGAGGCTGATGTGAGTTTTAGTCCCAAAAAATCAAATAGGTACCATCCTGAAGGGTACCAGGATGGGAGAAGGCTGGGCCAATGGTCTAACTCATTATACAGCAGCTTCATTTCTCTGCATGATGGAGAGAACAGGGGTGTTATGTACTTACACTGTAGCAGCACATATTAGATCTGACTCTATTTCCATCTACCCAGGAATCTATTCTAGGTAGTACTTGATTGTCTGAATTAGGAATGTCATGCTTACATTTGGTGTGGAGGCTAAAACCTGTTTGAAAAACATTTACTGTGGTGTTCAAGTCCTTTGGAACATAGCTTTTAATGATTACCCTGTTTAGGATTGCAGTCTGTGCTTACATACCCAAATCATCCGTCATTGCCTAGGAAATATGTTATAAGAGCGGTGGCCAAGTCTAGGGACACTGAAGCAAGATTCATACATGGTTTCTGGAGCAATGTTACAGAGTAAAAGAAAAAGTAAAGGTAAAGGACCCCTGGATGGTTAAGTCCAGTCAAAGGCGACAATGGGGTGCGATACTCATCTCGCTTTCAGGCCAAGGGAGCCAGCAGCTGTCCACAGACAGCTATCTGGGTCATGTGGCCAGCATGACTAAACTGCTTCTGGTGCAATGGAACACCGTGACGGAAGCCAGAGTGCACAGAAACACCGTTCACCTTCCTGCCGCAGCAGTACCTATTTATCTACTTGCACTGGTGTGCTTTCGAACTGCTAACTTGGCAGGAGCTGGGACAGAGCAACAGGAGCTCACCCCGTCGCAGGGATTCGAACCGCGACCTTCTAAGCGGCAAGCCCAAGTGGCTCAGTGATTTAGACCACAGCGCCACCCGCGATGGTGGGTGGCTTGGGGAACCCTTGATCTTTTGTTTTTTTTTATATAAATATTTATTAAAGTTTTTAAATATAAATGCACAAATAATAAACAGTCTTACTTCTATCACAGACATAATTTCATCACTTCTTTGGACTTCCTCACGTCTCCCGCTCCCATTTACATCGTTAAAAGTTTTTTCCAAACAAATTATCAACTTGTTTACAATCTCATGTCCACTCATTCAAATATAATCTAGCACTTCTTCCAAAAAATTTTGTATTTTCTTTAGTCTCACTTATCATCAAATTTCAAATCTAATTTAGTGGTGGCCAGTTTTTTATAATCTAGCATCCTTCTTAGCATTCAACCAAATTACAATGTTTTTGTAGATACTTCTTGAATTTCTCCCAGTCTTCCTCCATCTTCTCTTCTCCCAGGTTACGGATTCTGCCTGTCATCTCGGCCAGTTGCATATAGTCCATCAGTTGCATCTGCCACTCTTCCAGTGTGGGTAGATCTTGAGTTTTCCAGTTTTTTGCGATGAGTATCCTTGCTGCCGTTGTTGCATACATAAAGAATGTTCGGTCCTTCTTTAACACCTTCTGGCCGACAATACCCAGAAGGAAGGCCTCTGGTTTCTTAGTGAAGGTATACTTAAATACCTTTTTCAGCTCATTATATATCATTTCCCAGAAGACCTTCACCTTAGGGCATGTCCACCAGAGGTGAAAGAATGTTCCTTCGTTTTCTTTACATTTCCAACATTTATTATCAGACGAATGGTATATTTTGGCAAGTTTAACTGGGGTCATGTACCATCTATATATCATTTTCATTACATTTTCCTTCAGAGCATTACATGCGGTGAAGTTCAGCCCAGTGGTCCACAACCTTTCCCAGTCCTCAAACATAATGTTATGCCCAATGTCCTGTGCCCATTTTATCATAACCGATTTGACCATTTCGTCTTGTGTATTCCATTTTAACAGCAAGTTATACATTCTAGATAATACCTTAGTCTTTGGTTCTAACAATTCAGTTTCTAACTTCGATTTCTCCACCTGGAACCCTAACTTTTTATCATTTTTAAAAACTTCTTTAATCTGAGCATAATGTAACCAGTCTCGCACCTTATCCTTCATTTTCTCTAAACTCTGCAATTTCCAATTGTCTCCATCTTTTTCTAATATTTCCCAATATTTTGGCCATTTAGCCTCCATATTGGGTCTTTTTAGGGCCTTAGCCTCCAGAGGTGAGAGCCACCTTGGAGTTTTATTTTCCAGTAAGTCTTTGTATTTTGTCCAGACATTAAACACTGCTTTCCTGACAATATGGTTCTTAAAGGCCTTATTGATCTTAACTTTGTCATACCATAGGTATGCATGCCAACCAAAAGCATTGTTAAAACCTTCCAAGTCCAACACGTCAGTGTCTTCGAGAAGTAGCCAGTCTTTTAGCCAGCAAAAAGCTGCGGCTTCATAATACAACTTTAAGTCTGGCAGGGCAAAGCCCCCTCTTTCTTTCGCATCTGTTAATATCTTAAACTTAATTCTGGGCTTTTTGCCCTGCCAGACAAATCTGGATATATCTTTCTGCCACTTCCGGAAGCACTCCGTTTTGTCCACGATCTGTAATGTTTGAAACAAAAACAACATTTTTGGCAATACATTCATCTTGATAGCAGCAATTCGGCCTAACAAAGAAAGCTTCAATTTTGTCCAACTATCCAAGTCTCTCTTAATTTCAGACCAACATTTTTCATAATTATCCTTAAATAGACTCAGGTTTTTTGCTGTTATGTTTACCCCTAGGTATTTTACTTTTTTAACCATAGTTAGTTCTGTTTCTCTCTGAAACCTTTCCGACTCTGTATCTGTCAAATTTTTTCCCAACACTTTAGTTTTCTGTTTATTTAATTTAAATCCTGCCACCCGACCAAAATCCTGTATCAGTTGTAATACTCTTTTCGTACTAGATTCTGGCTCCTGCAGAGTCAAAACTAGGTCATCTGCAAAAGCTTTCAATTTGTATTGTTTCGCTCCGACCTGAATCCCTTCCACCAACCGGTCCCCTCTGATCAAGTTCAAGAGCACCTCCAGAACCGAAATAAATAACAAAGGGGAAATCGGGCAGCCTTGTCGTGTTCCTTTTTCAATTTTGAACTCTTCTGTGACCACATTGTTAACTATTAGTTTAGCCTTTTGTTCTGAATATATTGCGTCAATCCCATTCTCAAACCCCCGTCCCACTCCCATTTCATTCAAATTTCCCTTCATAAATTTCCAAGAAATATTGTCAAAGGCCTTCTCCGCGTCTATGAAAATTAACACTGCTTTTGTATTTATATCTGTTTGCAAAAGTTCCAAAACGTCAATAATGTTCCTAGTATTTGCAAACATATGTCTGCCTGGGAGAAACCCAGAACCCTTGATCTTTTGAACCCAGAACCCTTTTGAACCCAGAACCCAGAACCCTTGATCTTTTGAACCCAGAACCCTTGATCTTTTGAACTGGGCTCCAGACCTGTCCCTTCTCCATCCCCTTTTATTTTTTTTCATGTTGCTTACAAGGCTGCTGACAGAGGCAGATTGAGGGGAGCGCTACTGGTTTATCCACAATGGTGCTGCAGGGGGCGCCGTAACAATGCCGAAACAACGGAAGACGAGAGGCTCTGAATTTTGGCGTCACCACTGCTGATGGACAGGCTGTAAGTCAAAGTGCCCTCAAGATACCAGTCACCCACCATCTTAATTTGCTCTGAAACTTAAATTTTCATCTCTGGGTGTGCATCTGTGATGAAATGCCTAACATGATGGCATCGCTTTGTGTATTCTCATATCTCCACTGCAAATGGGAGCTTATGATATGGCTGGGAAATGTACAACATATTATTCTCTTAAATAACTGACACAGTGGAGAGGAGGGAGAACAAGACATGAGATGGGGCTCCTGTTTTTAGTGGGAGTCGTGTTTTGGGTAGCATCTAAGGTAAAGGGACCCCTGACCATTAGGTCCAGTTGTGGCCGACTCTGGGGTTGCGGCACTCATCTCGCTTTATTGGCCGCGGGAGCCGGCGTACAGCTTCCGGGTCATATGGCCAGCATGACTAAGCCGCTTCTGGCGAACCAGAGCAGCGCACAGAAACGCCGTTTACCTTTCCGCCGGAGCGGTACCTATTTATCTACTTGCACTTTGACGTGCTTTCGAACTGCTAGGTTGGCAGGAGCAGGGACCGAGCAACGGCAGCTCACCCCGTCACAGGGATTCGAACCGCTGACCTTCTGATCTGCAAGTCCTAGGCTCAGTGGTTTAACCCACAGCGCCACCCGCGTCCCTTTTGGGTACTAGGAGTTAGAATATACATTAATGTAGGCACTGTGTACATTTTCAAAATTGTAAATAGCAGCCAGGGAGGGGGGCTGATCAGGATTTTGACTTGGGGTGGAGAGAGCTTTTCCCCTTGCCATGGTTCTGCCATAAATAAATAAATGCCCCCCCCCCCGCAAGCTGCTGGAGAGAAGCTTCCATTGGTGCCAATTGGGATACCAAGTGCCAGCGTGGAGAAAAGGGTTAATTCTGAATAGAGTTGCCACCTTGGCTCTGGCAAAATACGGCACAGGGTAGTGTGGGGCAGTTGCGGGACGATTTTTTCTTCTTCATCTGGTGCTGAAGCAACTTCAAATCAGCCTAACACAATGGCCCTTCTGGAATTTATCACACAGACACATGAATTTGTAAATCTGTCTGTGCTTGGCTACCTAGAGTCAATTGAAAAATCACATGGTTTTTTGTTGTTGTTTTTGTAAAAAAACCACACACAACCTCAACTTTTGGTGGCTTCCTAAAAAGATGCTCAACAATTCTGGGGTCTTCCTAATATGGCAACCCTATTAAATGCATGACCTTTCACATACCCTTTCAAACACATGCATTTGGAGAGGATCCCAACTTGGTAGCGATAGGGGGAGGACCTGACATACAGGACAAAACTATATCAACAGAACGTAGCATTTAACATTGAAATGTGGGACAATCCTGGCTTATACAGGACAGGTTGCAACCCTAAGAATGTGCACAAATGATAAAAGGAAAGAGACACTATGGAGTTTCTGTGCTAGGGATGTAGGACCCAGAAAGCTGCCTTAGACCAAGTGAGGCCAATGGTTCATCAAGCTCAGTATTGTCCACCCAGAGTGACAGTGGCTGTCCAGGGTTTTAGACAGGAGACATCCCCAGCCCTCTCTGCATTGCCTGGGACCTTCTGCATTGCAAAGAAGATGCTCCACCACTGAGCTATGGCTCTATACAAGCAGGAGCACAGTGGTGCAAATTTTGCTGGTTTTGTTGCTGTTTCCCTTTCTTGGGGGCCAAGTGCTTCACCAAGATAGGGGCTTTTTTTTTTTATCAGGGCATGATCAGCTCAATGCACTCCTTGACTCACACACTATGTGTGCATCTGAAATCCCAGACGTTAACGCTTTGGGGAAAACTGGTGTGTGAACGCAGTTTTCAATTACGAGAAGGCTGCCAGATCTCAATCTGTATGTGCTTAAAAAACAGCAACACATTGGTGATCTTTACAGTATCTGAGCCGTGTTTATTTATTTATTTCGAAACCTGGAAGTCGTTTAAATGCTTTAAATGCATTTAGGCACACATCCTTAAATCATTCTGCTAGAGCATAGATGCATAATAGAGACTGGTTTGGATCAGCATGCCTGCGGCAACCACCAAAACTCTTATCTTAGTCTCAGGAAGAAACTTCTTGCAATGGTTTAAGTTAGAAATAATGCTTTCATTTTTAAAAAAAAGAAAGGAAGAAGAAATCACCCACTGTCAGTTCTTCCAGTTTTGCATTACTGCTGGTTAATACACCCCTGGACTCGCTGGTATGCCCTGCTGTGTTTAAGCATGAGCTGCGTAGAATCTTCTCAATTAGCTGTACATTCCTCTGTTTGCTTTCCTGATTTGTTCCTTCCCTTTCATCTATCAGATGTTCACAAGCTTTCCATTAGATGTTTCCTGCTTCTAATAGATGTTTGCAATTTGTTTTCTCCTTTGAGCTATGGCGGAGGCACCAATTTATGTTGAAATAACTAGTTTTGCTTGAGACCGGAGGGGGGATACCCTTGTTGCTTTCTGAGGGGGAGGGGTTGAGAATTGGGCAGAAATGTTGCTTCAAATATTACTTCAAGTATTACTGGGCACATCATCAAGAATAGGTCACATGCTGGCCCTGATCCAACAAGTTGTGTTGACTTTTCATTGAGTTCTGTAGGCAAAGTTATATGATGTCAATGGGACTTTTGGTGCAATCTTGTGCATATCTACTCAGAAGTAAGCCCCACAATAGTATAGCACCTAACAAAGTGTATCTACAGGGCTGCAGTCTTAAACCCAGCTAACTGTCATTGGGTTATGTCCATTTTCTTTTACATTGTGCCTCTGAAATGAAAATGCTACATGGATGAATACACTTTCTATTTACATAATATTACAGCTGGTATGTATCAATTGGATGATCTGCATATACAAAAATACAAGAACTATTTTGCTATTTCCTCTTCTCCCCCTTAATGAATTTAGGATGTGGTCCTTCCCAGTGTGGGAATATCCCATTGAAATCACTAGGAGGCATGCTTACTTAACTGTTACAGGATTTTAGCGTTTTGGGGTTTTTTTTTGCTTAGGATGCTTTAATTGAAAGAACCATCTTAATATACATATGATCTTTCCACTGTCTAAGCTCTGGAAACTAAGTTTTAATACTGGATCAAACAGAACCTCCTAAAAGTAGTGATGGGCAGAAAGGCCTTCTTACAAAACTGTTTCAGATGTCTTTTGGTAATGAAATAGGGCATTGATCCATTGTTGTTGTTGTTGTTGTTGTTTTAATATGTCATGTATATTTGCCAAGCAGACCCTCCATGTGTCCCTATTTCCAGGGATGTCCCTGATTTAGAGAATCTGTCCCGGTTTCTGATTTGATCCCAGAATGTCCCGCTTTTCCTTAGGACGTCCCTATTTTCATCGGAGAAATATTGGAGGGTATGGAATTCTGCGACCCCTGAGCCGTCTGAAGCCAATCCTGTATAGGGAAGGGGTTTTTTTTATAATTAAGTTTAATGTTTTATTTTGTTTTTCTATATGTTGGAAGATACCCATAGTGGCTGGGCCAACTGAGTAAGATGTATGGGGTATAAATAGTAAAACTATCATTATGGAATGGGACGTCCCTATTTTTCAGAGAAATGTAGGTGCTTTGATTGCACAGGAACCCTCAAAAGAAACCCGACTCCTAATATGTCATTTTCGATTTGGACTTTTAAGATGATCTGAATGTTACCCAAGCAGCTTCTTGGACTGATAATTTATTTTTATTTTTATTATTTTTACTTTTATTAAAAAACCCCAATAATGTCAAAAACCTGGATTTGAATTCCAAATGAAATGGTTTCGGCGGGACCTGGCGAAGGAGTGCTGACTCAGGAATCCTGCTGGGACTTTGTGGCCCACTGCTAAGCAACCGCCCATCCCCGCCACCGCAAACATATGACCACAAAATGGATGATCTCATCTCTAAATCGGCTATTTGATATGCAGATTGCACGGCTGCGGCAGCAGCCCTCCTTCCAATACAGAATTGCTCTGGCAGCAGGTGCAGCATGGGCCTTTTCTCACATTTTAAAGCCAAAATTGGTCCTGAGCATTCGTCCACCCCCCCACACCCTCTCTGGCTCCTTCACAGCTCCTGAAGCTCTATTATCTTCACCTTGTTGTTGTTGCTTTTTATTTCAGCCTTCCATACCAGGAAAGCAAAGCTCATCCTTTATGTCCCTTTCTATACCCTAACCCTAGGCCACAACGAAATAAAAGCAAGACGGGGAGGGAGCAGGATTGAGAAGCTGTTCTCCCCGGCAAATTATTGGTTTGTTCCTCTATGCAAAGCAGGAGTATCAATGTAACACTGGAAAATAATACATACGTGTGTTTACCTGTTGCCCTGATTCGGAAACCTATGTCTCCTATGAGATAACACTGAGTGGTTTTTTGAGAATTATGTAAGAGCGTGCTAGCTTGTGAAAATCAACTGGATGATTTGCATATACAAAAATTCAAGAACCATTTTACTGTTTCCTCTTCTCCCCCTTCCTGTTAATGAATTTAGGATGTGGCCCTGCTTCCATTGAAATCACTAGGAGGCCTGTTTACTTAACTGTTACAGGATTCTAGCGCAGACTTTCTGTAAACAGCTTGTCTACAATACCATTTTCCCCCCACTGTGCAATAGCTGAACGTGGCTGTCTTAGGTCCCCTGTCTGATAGTGTGGGCTTATTGAATGGAAGCATTTCCCTGCACAAGGTAGGAGAATAAAAGCTGCTATCCTTCTCTGGTGTGGCTCTCGCAGTGGTCCCTTGAATAGCAATAAAGCACATGGCAATATAATTTATATTGTATGTGGTTGCAGGTTAAGTCCTGAAACCCATAAACTATTGCCGTTTTATAGCCATGCTGCTGTTATTAACTAAATGAAAGGGGTATTTGTTCTAAATCTGCAGACTGTATGATAGCTAATCTTAAATTCATCAAGAGCCACTGATGGAAAAGGTGCAGAAAATGCTACCAGGATGCCAGACACCAAGTGCCAGATCAACGAAGTGAGGGGGGGGGAGGAGGTTGTGAATATAACAAAGCTGAGAGATTGCATGGTGCATATTGATTTGGAGCTTGTGGAACCTGCTTTTGTAGTGGGTAATTGATCATCTGTGAGCCTGCAAGATGCATTCAGCTGCTGGTGCTTAAGAAAGACCTAAATCTTCACAGCGTTAAAGGGGGAAAAATATGAATAAATAGATCTCCCTCCCCCCCCCCCCAAGATGTGAGTTGCATTAAAATTTAAATTCAAATAGAAATGCTGCCTCAGTGGGAGGAAGATCTTTGGAGATTTATTCCTCCAGTAAAGTTATGTGCCAGAAGATAATTCCGCAGATATTTCCTGGTGATCTTCAGAAGCCATTGGTTTGCAATAGTAAAATATTTGCAATTCATGCTGCTTTGATCGTGCACAGGTTTTTGTCTGGTATAAATCCCTTTTGGTGGCCTGAAGAACAGAGCACTTACATTTCCAATGCAAATTCTCTGGCTGGTATATACACATACGCACACATATATGAGAGAGAAAGAAGAGAGGGTGAATTTGCTTGGAATTCTTCCCAATTGCATGCGTTCCCTCTGCTGAACTCATTCACAGGATATATACAGAGAATCATAAATGCAATCCTAATAATAATAATAATAATAATAATAATAATAATAATAATAATATAACCTGCCATTATTGCCCACTGAGTGGCTATGCATGTATGAATCCAACTGGCTTCCATGTAACTTGAGCAATATGTTCTAGGATGGAATGTAACTCACACAAGTCTTATTGGGTAGGTACTTACAGTATGTACCCTGTCAATATAGAGCCACATCCAGTGATCTTAGATAAATGATGGTGCTAACAAATAAGAGAACTTCAAGCTACATGTCTGCTACTTATTTTGATTACAGCATATAGCCAGAGAAAGAAGCAGGCAGGATGGAGTTTCTGCCATGGCAATCTATTGCTGGCCACAGAAACTGCAGCATGATGACAACCTTACAATTTTATCATATAGTAAGATATATGTGCAGTGGTACCTCGGGTTAAGTACTTAATTCGTTACGGAGGTCTGTTCTTAACCTGAAACTGTTCTTAACCTGAAGCACCACTTTAGCTAATGGGGCCTCCTGCTGCCGCTGCGCCGCTGCTGCAGGATTTCTCTTCTCATCCTGAAGCAAAGTTCTTAACCCGAGGTACTATTTCTGGGTTAGCACAGTCTGTAACCTGAAGCATATGTAGCCTGAAGCGTCTGTAACCCGAGGTACCACTGTATAGCCAAAGAAAGAAGCAGGCAGGATGGAGTTTCTGCTCAATATAGGAGTACTTCCTTGCCACAAATTCAGAGGAATGGACAGTAAACAACTATCTTTTACACCCATGAATTATCAGCTGGGATCATCCATTCTATCAGGTTACAGCAGAAAAAAGTGAAATAGAGTTATTCCATCAGCTCTGCTGGGAGACTAACTCCATTTGGCTCCGCCTCTCCATTCCTGCCAATTATAACTTCTGTGCATGAGTTTGATTGTTTTCCTCTTCCCTCTTCATCCTTTTTTCTTTTCCTGCCATGTCCTTTAGACTGTAAACCTGCAAGTAGGGACTGATTGCTTGTCTTGATTTACGTAAGCCCAAATCAGGGGTAAAAAAAAAATGCTTTAAATAAATAATAAACATTTCAAAGCTAGGCAGATGCATCATAGAATAATACCAAGTACATCCAAGAGACATAGAATCATAGAACAGTGGTATTGGAAGGGACCCTGAGGATCATGAAGTCCAACTCTCTGCAATGCAGGAATATGCAGCTACTTCATATACGGCTCGACCCTGCAACCTTGGCGTGATGAGCACCATGCTCTAACCAACTGAGCTATCCAGGCAATTTCACTGCATTAGAGCGCAAAGCTGAAGTTGTTCTTGAAGACCTAAGTACTGCTCATCTGCACTCCTCTTTTGCCTTTGGCTTGGCAAGTACCTGAGGGCTTCCAGTTGCTTCTGTCTACTGCAAGGGCACTTACAAATACTGTATCTGGTGTCATACCAGAAGGGATTGGGAGCTACTAGGCAGTGTAGGCATTTGGTACTATCATTGGTATTTCGTCACAAGAGTCGTTGTGCCATCCACACTGATCCACGGACCGCTATTGCTAGCATGGAATTAGTGGTTTCCAGCAACCTAAGACTTGTCTTGTATCTACATCACCTGAAAGCATATTGATCTGTCTTTGTCGTGTTCTGCATCATCCTGATTAAATTTGTTATTTGTCTCTGAACCCGATCCAAAGCTCTGTTTCAACTGTGTTGACTGCAATGGAGAATGTAACAAATTATGATTTTATTGTTTGGTTTCATACTGTTGTATACCTCTGTGATATGTTTTTTAATGAAACAGAAGAATGTAAATATTTTTTGTCAATAAATAGATAATGCAATGCAATGCAACACAATACAACACAACAATGGCTATAACTGTGTCCCTATTCACATTGGATGAAATTTGCCAAAAAAAGAGTCCCTCCAGAGTGGACTAAGCCTGCCAAAGGTCAGCGAGATCCATCCATGGGTTTTTGTACACACCTCTTTTTTTCCTTTTTAAAAGAAATAGCCTCTAGCTATGTAATTTGCTGCTGCAAATGGATGTAAATTGCATGCATTGTCGCTCCATTTGAGGGAATGAAGCCTGCCAAATTTCAGAAAAATAGGTACAGTACAGTGGTTGTCCCACAAGGACAGACTTGGCCATTCTTGGGTGGGAAAATAGAGATCATTCCCCACCCCCCAGGGGAGTTGGGGAAGAGCAGTTTGAAATTTGGAGACATGAGGGAGATGCCATTGGTTAAGAAATCTGTGAAAGTTCAAACAAATAGGCCCAGACACTATTCCACCAGGTGATATTAGCTCCATTATTTTAAAAACTGGAAAAGTTAGTTTTTTTCTCCCCCTCCCCGTGACTTTCTGGAAGTACCCTCCATGAATCAAAAGGAGAGCAAGCTATGATTTTGAACTGTTTGTTAGGAAAAAATAATGATTGGGAAAGATATAGGCCACCACTGTAGTCTGTTTACAACTCTGCTGTTACAGCCAAAACTCAGAGAATGACTACCTAAGTTAAGAGAACAACTGTTTCTTCCTGCCCAAAATCACTGTGATTGGAGTACACCGAGGTTACAGTTTAGGGTGACTAAAAGCTAAAACTGTCCATCAAAACTAAAGGTCCCTCTCCTCTAAACCCCATCCCCTACTGAGTGATTTGATGTGGGGAACCACAGAGAGACTTGGACACTTAGGGAATCCCTAATTGACATGGACATTGTGATCTGACTCTGGAACATGAAAGACTCTGGCAATGTGAGGATTAAAAAGAATAATGCAGGGCTCTTTTTCAGCCGGAATTTGCCAGAACTCAGTTCCGGGACCTTTCAGGTGGGTGCCACAATGTCAGGCTTTGGGGAAAGGACTTCCTCCCCCATGGCAGTAAATAGGCAGATCAAAATGGAAGGAAATTCTTACCATTAGTTTTTTTAATAAACACAGCAAGAGACAAAAGAAACCATCTCCCTAGAATGGCGGTGCTCCCAATTAAGGCTCACCCCCCTCTGTCCCTATTCATCTACATCACTCCTACATCTTATAGTCTGAGTTTGTACCCTCTGAGCTTTCTGTTCTAACACTTTCTGAGCTCTCTGTGTCTTTGGGGAAGGGGGGGGTGAATGCTGTCCAGAGACTATGAATCTGTTAACCCTCTCTCTCTTCTAGTGTTTCTTCTGCTAGCTGTTTCCCATCCAGTGTTTCCCAGCTTCTGCCTTCTGAACTATACCCCTCTGCAAACCACTGTTCCAAATCTATACTGTCCTCCTTCTCCTGGGAAGATTCTGGATCAGGAGGAGCGGGTGGCTCCCACCATTCCTCCTCAGTGCAGTCCTACTCAGCATGGTCCCTGACACATAAATTGCTATTCTAAGAGAACAAGGGGTGTGCTCATGGTGAGTTCCAGCACCTCTTTTTCTAGAAAAATAGCACTGGAATAATGAGATAAAATAGGAAAGAGCTATATAAATCAGTGGGGGGTGGGCACAAGCTCAGGTCCTGTCCCCAGGATTTTCAGTTGCAAAGGATAACCCCACTTAAAAGATCTTGGGAAATCTCAGCCTGGGACCACTGGTGCCCAATTGTCTGATTTGGTGAAAAGCAGCTCCCTATGTTCAGAATCCCATACATAAATGAAATAAATGGCATGGGTTTTCATAGGGAAGGTGCATCAGGATTAACATGCAAATTGTCAAGTAAGCAGTCATGGCGTGAGCAGTAGCAGCAGCTGCAACTACAATCACATGCTGTTATCATTTGTCCGGGATGCAGAAACTTGCATAAGTGACTTTCAGGTCAGCAGTGAGTGCCATATTTAAAACAGCAGCAGCATGAGAAGGTGGATCATGTATAGAGTTAAGCATAGGAGGTTCGTCTTCTCGTATAGGATAAGTATCATATGAACATAAGGGCTGGTGGCTTCACTTCCCCCATGCCTATTCATTACTCAGCGACCGGAACTCCGAGCGACGAAATGCATGTGTGAATGGCTGGACGGGCGCAGATGCGGCGCCACATATGGAATTGCCATATCTCTGCAAACCCGGTGCTCTTCAAGGGAGCCAGTCAAGAAATGGAGCGATGTGCCTGCCAGGCTGAACCAGCTGCAAAGTGATCTCTTGTCTCTTCCCCAGCCCCTGCCCCCTCCCTGCGCTGCCTCCCTTTTCTAGAGGAGATTTAAATAAAAGTACTCTTGGTGCACAGCCAAACAAAAGACACCATAGACTCCTGTCCCTTGCATTCTTCCTCCCCCCTCCCCTTTCTCCTCCCATTCTCTCAGCGTGGTCCTCCTGATTCGTGAAGAATGTGTGCTTGGACAAGTTTGGAAAAGATTATCAGGCTCACAAGAGGGTGCAGAAGGGCTTTTTCTCAACCTGCTTTGTGGCATCTACTTGGAATGGGGGCTTTGGCCTCTCCCCCCCCCTTGTGGCAGCGCAATGCATGGATTGGGACACACACACACACACACACACCCCAGATCTAAACAAAGGATACTGCTGTCCATGAGCTGAAGGGGCCACGAAGGGGCAGAGGCTTCTTCCTTCAGGTTGTGTGATGGGGTGGGGGGTGCGGGAGAGGGAGCTGAATGAGGGAGATTATTGTTCATGTCTCCTTCAAACAAGCAGTAGAGCCCCCCCCTGCCCACCCACCCCCCTTTACTAGCAGCAGAGGAGAGACTCTTGGCATGGAAAATATGACCACAGACCATACAATAGTCGGGGGCTCTCGTCTTCCATTGCCGGAAGCATCCTAAATGTTAAAGAAACAAATGGTGGAGAGTGACCTCCTGCAAGAATTTGATCCAGCAGACAGGCAGTGCTGCTGCTGCTGCTGCTGTTACAACAGTTAACCCATTCGCCACTTGGCTGTGGGCTAGATAATAACCAAAACAGAAGGTCTTTTCAGTGCGTGAGGGCTGCAAGGTCAAGGATTCGCCTAGAAAGCCCAGACAAAGGGCAAACTTGGAATTGTCCTGGGATAAAACCATTCAAAGATTTATGCTCGCCTGTATTATTTCAAGTGGATTCCGTGTTATTTTCGGACGGCAGCAAGAGTTATTGCAATATCAAATGATAACGACGAGTCTGTGTTGTCCAGTGCAGACTGAAATGTGCAAAGTGAGCAGACATGCCTCCTAGCATGGAAAGTTGGGGGGGGGAGGGCGAAATGTCTTTTTGTCTAACCTATCAACTATCCATCCTTCTATCCAAGGCTTTTTTTCAGCCAGAACTCACTGGAACTGAGTTCCGGCATCTCTCAGGTGGGCACCATTGCCATTGTAACAGAACAAGGGAGGGGTTCATGATGAGTTTCAGTGGCTCTTTTTCTAGAAAAATAACATTGCATTATCTATCTATCTAGAAGGTGACCTGGAAACTACAACTAATCCAGAATACGGCAGCTAGACTGGTGACTGGGAGTGGCCACCGAGACCACAAAACACCGGACTTGAAAGACCTACATTGGCTCCCAGTAGGTTTCCGGGCACAATTCAAAGTGTTGGTGCTGAGCTTTAAAGTCCTAAGCAGCCTTGGTCCAGTACACCTGAAGGAGCGTCTCCACCCCCATTGTTCAGCCCGGACACTAAGGTTCAGCTCCGAGGGCCTTCTGGCACTTTCCTCACTGCAAGAAGTGAGGCTACAGGGAACCAGGCAGAGGGCCTTCTTGGTGGTGGCGCCCGCCCTATGGAATGCTCTCCCATCAGATGTCAAAGAAATAAACAACTATCTGACTTTTAGAAGACATTTGAAGGCAGCTCTGTTTAGGGAAGCTTTTAATATTTGCTGAATCATTGTATTTTAATATTCTGCTGGAATTTATCATCTATCGTCTCTTGTGCTGGGCAAAGTTTGCAGGATAACCACCCTGAGCAAGTTACTTCCTCAGATGTACAAGTATAAAAGGCCTAGGAAGCAGTTCGGGAAGCTGCACAGCCAGTTATTCTCTTCCATGACCAAGGAAATTCTCACATCATGTACTCTTTACCTTCAAAAACCAGCTGGGATGAGTTGTACTCCTAGATGTGCATGCAGGGCAAAGCCTCTCCTACGACGCTTTTCTTGGAGGCAGGCTTTTCTGATTTGTTCCTGGTGTACATAACAAGGGCTAGTGAAAACAGAAAGTCCATTTTATCCATTCAAGGTCAGGCCTTGCAGGCGCAAATGTAGGAAACAGTACAAGGTTTTCCTCTCCAGAGAATATGATTATGCATGTACTGATGCAAACAATGAATAGCAATTACATTGTTAACAAAAGTAATGCATGGAATAAAATATTCTACAGGAAGCCATTCTTTCTTCTCTCTCTCTCTCTCTCTCTCTCTCTCTCTCTTGTTTTTACTGATGGCTCCAGATTTAAGTGCATAGAATTCACAAATAAAATATACAAATGTGATTTCATGTAGCACCTCTGACTGTGTTAATCAGTGACTGAAATGAATGGGGAATATATATTGCTTTTGCATCAGTTTCTGACCCGAGTTGTAAATACTGTGCGTTGAAACCTTGCCATTTCACTGTTATATTAGCACACACTCTTGGCAACGAATAATGTTATGCAGCAGTAATCATAGCAGTTATAGCAGTAGAACATTTGAATATTTTCTGCATTTGCACTAGCAGGAAATTGTGAGCACACATGTGTGGGTTTCGGCCCAAGGGGGAGCTACCAATCATGTGGAGCCGAGAGGTGCACTCCTCTATAACCTCAAGGTTCACAAATAACTTGGAGTAATTTGAGATTATATTAGGATTTGCCAGGAAAATTCAGATTTGTACATTTGTTTATCTTGTATATAGTTTTATTAGGGTCATTAATTTTTACTAAGTTGCGTCACTTTTATTATTCGGATGTGTAGTATTCTTCATTAAAATCAGTGGCGTAGCGTGGGTTATCAGCACCCGGGGCAAGGCAAGTAATTTGCGCCCCCTAACCCGTGGATTTGCGCCCCCTAACCCGTGGATTTCCCTAACCCCCAGATGTTGCGCCCGGTGCGGCCGGCCCCCCCTGCACCCCCCACGCTACGCCACTGATTAAAATATTGCTTTGTGATGATCCAAATGATGAACAGATACAAATCAATGAATCTGAATGTGATGTTAAATTCTCAGTCTTTGAAAAAAGTAAATCAAACATTTAAGGCAGAAAGCGGCTTTTAATAAATCAGCTGTTCCTGGAATGCAATGTAATTTCTGTCCTATTTGACAACAATATTTGAGATAAGTTTAAAAACAAAATGAACACCTTTTCATCCACCTTGAAAACTTTGTTGAAACAAAAAAGTCTTTGCTTGTTTCCAGAAAGTGCTACTAATGGGCACCTGTCATATCCCAACAGGAATGTTTCAGAGGCAAGCACACTGAAAGCTGTTCTCTGAGTGGCTGAGGAGTGGGCATATTTCAGCATATTGGGGCTGTATGAATTGTTGCAAATGAATGTTCTAGTTTAATGTGGCCTCTCAATCCTGTTTTCAGGCAGAGAATGAGGGAAGAGGAAAAACATTTCCCTTAATTTCTTCAGGGAGAAGAGAAATCCTTCAAGTTTCTCACATTAGCAGTGGCAGTAAGACAGCTTCTTTCTTTTTCCCCTCAGATGACTTGTTGTTGGTTTCCTGCAGCTGCAAAAACAGCAGCAGCAGCAATTATGTTGACAACCTGGCCGCCATTTTGCATGGTCCACAAGTGCTCTTGTGCCTGGCATTCTTCTGGGTTGTTGTGGGGCGGAGGAGAGGGAAATGGTGGCTGCCACACAGGGATGCCAACCTAAATAAAATAGGGGGGGGTAAGCCCTTCCCTGCATAATTGATCACATTATGCCCATCAACTGGGGAGTGCGTCGGACTCCTCAAATATTTTATTTGGGGGTCCGAAGGGACCTCAGCCCCTAAGAGTTGGCTCCTGTGTTGCCACATATAACAGTGGAGACAATCCAGGGGGAATCATGCAACATGGCCTCTTTCTTGCATGAGGAAACGAAAAAGAAGACACTCAGAAGTTCTCTTGGTAAATAAATATTTCTGAGAAATTTCAGCTCACCTCTAGGGAAAAAGAGCTTCACCCTGAAGTTTGTGTGTGAAATGTAACAATGACAATGTGTTAGGGAATGGAAGCCAGCCCTTTCCATTTATATTATTGACTATAGGTCAGTATATGGAATGGAAACTTATATTTGAAATACTGACACAAGAGCTAGAACATTGCGGCTCGAAGTTGGCTGTTGAATTCAGTTATATAGCATTCTTAATTTCTGAAGCACTTTACCATCCTAAATTATATATATATATTTTCTACAATTATAACCGCCCTGCAAAGTAAGCCACTATTACTCCTGTTTTACAATGGGGACCTAAGACTGAGAAAGGTTAGTTTGAGCAAGGCAAAATGTGTCCAGGTCTAATGCAATAGTGGGACTTCCAAACCCAAGACCAGATTTCTGTCAAAGGCACTTTAATATGTTTTCACCAAATGAAATGTATGTTTTTTCCCCAGTACTGGAATAAATATTCTTAACGTGTAAAACTTTCGGCTGCTCAAGGCAATGAGGCAACTGGGAATTTGCCAGAGTGAATATGCGTCCTAATCAGAAACACAGCTAGATTCTTTTCCCTCCTTTCATTTTAATACACATCGGAGACCTCAAACTGGTAAATTTCAGCCTTCGTTAGGATTTCCATCTACATAAACTGTGGAGTGGGGGTTGGGAGATGCTGGTGGTGCACCAAGCACAAAGATGGGATGGACACAGCCTGTGGGGCTTGAGCAGGGGTCAGCAAACTAAGCTCTGAGGGTTGTATCAGGCCCAATCGCCTTCAGGATCCGGCCCGCAGACTGTCCGTGGATCAGCATGGGGATTCTGTTCATTTGGGCTGCACCATTCCCCCCCCCCCGTGCCATTCCATCCGCCCCTCCCCCCCACACACCGTGGCAGCGCCTCCTCCCTCCCTCCTCCTGCCTTCTCCTTGCCCTGCCTAGAGGAGGAAGGGGGCTAGGCTGAGCTGGCTGAGCACCATTTTAAGCAGCCCCTCTCCGGAGCCAGCCCTTTTGCACTGCTCATCTTCCTGCTGCTGCCCTGGTGCTCCTGTGGGCCAGAGAGCGGAGTGGACAAGCTCGCTCTGCCTACTCACAAGAAGCAGCAGCAGCAGCGGTGGTGGTGATGGTGGCAGCAGCCCCTGGGATGGTAAGCGCAGCGGCTGGGGCTGGAGATGGGGAGGAGGACTACTTGCCCCCCTCGCCTCTTCTTCCAGCTCTCCCCCCCAGTGCCGTTTCTCTGACCCGCCACAGAGGGACAGTGGACTGGCCCACGGCTAAAAAAAAAATGCCGCCCCCTAGGCTGGCAATCAATAGAAAAAAGAGTCGCGGAACTGAGAGATTGCACAAAACAAATGAAAATCCCTGAAAGGAGAAGTAATCGACTATAAATATTATCTCGTGGAAATCAACTAAATAATAAAAATAAAAAAGCTTAAGGGGAAAAAATTAGAAAAACCAAAAATAGAACAAAGCCTTAACGGCATGCTGGCTACAAACCTCGTTTCACTGAACTATTCAGTTTCCTCAGAAGGAAATAGAAAAATCATAAACTTTAAATGACCAAAATTCAAACAAGGGTAGAACCCCCAAAATTCTGACGTATTATGATCCTAGCTCGACCTAGGTAAAGCAAAGCGCATCAGTCTTTAACACCAGCAGTATTTTCTGTTTTAGGTTACTCTAATTTTTTTCCTTAAGCTTTTTGATTTTTATTATTTAGTTGATTTCCACAAGATAATATTGGCTAGAGGAGGGGAGCAGCCTGAGGAGAGACACAGTACACTTTCATATTCATGCAGCTATGACGACTGTGTCATAGAGCCATTGGTTGCTGGATTTCTAATGCACTTCCATCTACATATATCATCTGTCAATGGTTCTATGCAATCACAATGGAGCAGCGGAACCATTGTCACGTCCCCAGATCTGCCAAGCAGATCATGCCAGGTGCTGGGGGCCTGCTTCGCAGTCTGGAGTGGTGACATGTTCCTGGAGTGGTTGACATATTAAATGCTTACTATCATGCTAACTAAATGGAGTTGTGATGCAGCACACAACAGTGCTGTGGTAAACAAAGGGATAGGACGAGTGGGTTGACAATTCTTGTGGCTGGCCCCAGCCTCAGTGTTCCTCATCTGTAAAATGGGTCAATAGTTTCTAGAAGCTTGATTCCCGAACTGCTTAATACATAAGTTTTAGCTTGCCTTCATGGGGCTACCTTCTCAACATGTAGGCTGTTTGCGCCACCGTGGTTGTGATCTGTATGAACTTGACATCATGTGTCAGCAGTACTGCTTCATGCCGGGGGATTTGGAAGCATAAGCAATAGCTGCACATCTTATGCATGGAGTGTTTTTCTTTATGTGTTGTGCCCCCTCCTCCATAATTTTTTTTATTTCAAGAATTGTCAACCCACTCGTCCTATCCCTTTGTTTGCCACAGCACTGTTGTGTGCTGCATCACAACTCCATTTAGTTAGCATGATAGTAAGCATTTAATATGTCAATTCCCCCTTTCTCCCCTCTAGGATCATATTTAAATAATGCCTTTATTTTAAGCAGGCAAATTGCATTCCCAGCAGCACCTGCAGCAGCAGCAGCATTAAAGATATGCTAGGAGAAAAATTACCATGCCCATAAGTGAAGCCAAAGGACCCTAGATCTCTTGCACGATTACATCTGTCTTGCTGTTTTGCTTTTATGTCCGTGCACTCTAATGCAGATTAGCAGGAAAATAATTTGGATGTAAATTGCCTCAGCCAATGGTGAATTATGAATGGGTACGTTTCAGGCCACTGAGACTGCCGATTTGCTCAGGGCATAAAGTAAATCCCATAAAAATCCAAGAGTTATATACTGAAGTCAGCAACACTGTTGTAAATTTGGAGTAAGTCCATTTAAACAAGTGTTGCTATTGACTTCAGCTAGTGTGAGTTCACAGAAAGGCTGTGCTTCACATGGTGCACATTCCATTCGGAGAAATCACGTCTGTGTGAGGGAGAAAGTTTGAAACTCAACATGGGTAGAAGAACCAGGGCTTTTTTTCAGCCAGAACTCACCAGAACTCAGTTCTGGCACCTCTCAGGTAGGTGCCATTGCCATTCTGAGAGAATGAGAGAGGCATTCATGGTGAGTTACAATGCCTCTTTTTCTAGAAAAATAGCGCTGAGTAGAACAATCACATTACTGTGCATGTGTCAGTTTCGCGGTAGGTATATGTACTCTGAACTAAGATTGGCTGTCGCATTTGGGCAATGTTTCTCATGTAGTTATGTGCGCAGCGCATGAACAGTTATGTACAGGTATTACACAAGAGATGTGTGATGATGGTTTCGGATTAACTTTATTTGATACCAAAGAAAACGTAATTGCAAAACACACACGTACGCGCACACAATTAAGAATATTGCAACTCTCCATCAATCAGGATCAGAACTCTGTAAAAAGGAAACATCCAAATTTTACATAACATATGCATCACACAAACCAACTTCGCTTTTATCCTGAATGTAACAAGTACGTAGCAGTCGAACCAACTTTGAGAATCGCAGACTTTCCTATGTTTTGCTTGACCATTCGTATGCTTGACAAAGACGCCCAGCTCAGTTGGTAGAGCGTAAAACTCTTAAAGTCCTGGGTTCAAGTCCCACATGGGGGAAATGATTCCTGCACTGCAAAGGGGTTGGACTAGATGACTCTTGTGGTCCCTTCCAACTCAATGATTCTATGAGCCAATCAAATCCATTACAAGGTCTTTCCGTCTCCATATGTCCCCACATTTTGTTTTATTGATGGCAACTCATACATTTTGGGAGAAAACTGTTGTAACATGACATGGGAAGTTTAGGTATAAATGTGAAAGGAAGCATCGGTGTGCCACAGTAGACTGGGTGCAAGAGGGGCCAGAATTCCTACACCTTTAATAGTGGTGTGAAAGAGGTAATTTCAGCAGCCGCCAGGACAAACAAAATCTGCTGATATTCTCTCTTCTAAGGGTACAGGTATCCTGCCTTCTTTTGCATCTGACTATGTTAAACCATAAAGCCTAGGGCTTGCCCATTGGAAGGTCGACGGTTCGAATCTCGTGACGGGGTGAGTTCCCGTTGCTCGGTCCCTGCTCCTACCAACCTAGCAGTTCAAAAGCACATCAAAGTGCAAGTAGATAAATAGGTACCGCTCTGGCAGGAAGGTAAACGGTGTTTCTGTGCACTGCTCTAGTTCACCAGAAGCGGCTTAGTCATGCTGGCCACATGACCCAGAAGCTGTATGCTGGCTCCCTCGGGCAATAAAGCGAGATGAGCGCCACAACCCCAGAGTCAGCCGTGACTGGGCCTAATGGTCAGGGGTCCCTAACGTAGATGTGTTTGAGGAGCAGAGCGGCACATCTGGCACTAGCTTTGGACCAAACCCTGAGTTCAGCATCCTTTAGCAGCAGCAAGGACAAGGGAATCAGAATAAAATACAGGATTAGGGCCTGTATTTTTAAATATAGGGGATGACAGCCAACATTAGTTATGTGAGTCATTAAGTAACTTGAGTTTGTTGATTCCATTGAGTCTACTCTGCATATGACCTAGCTGGGCACCACCCAAAAATTCAGATAATATTGTTTAGAGAAGATTTATTAGTATCATTGCTTTATTTATATACCACTTAATACCAAAATAGGCTTCTAAAGCCATCTACGGAATATAAAAACCAATTGCACAACATTATTAAAACACACAATAATTCAAAATACACCATAAAAAACAATTAAATAGTCCTATTCAGACATTAAAATATAAACATACATATAATTAAAATATACAATGAAACATTCCCATTAAATCAAAGTGATATGCAATAGAAGTAATATTATTCATACCCTTTGAAACATGTTCAAATAAGTCATAGCTGAAATCCAAAAATATAAATAAAACATGCCATAAAACCTAATTTAAGAGGTTGGGATAGACCAGAGTATTGTTTAGACACGAGTGTATTTATTTACATGGATAAAGCATGGAGAACTTGGAAGATCAACTGATTGAACTATTAGGATTAGTTCTGCCACTAAGATCAAAAATATAAGAATATGCATTTGTATTAATATTTAGAATAGTAAAATGCTAAAAAAAAATTAAAGCCAAATCCTTTAAAACATTGCGCCCCCCCCCCCTTATTTTTAAGGATAAACATGAGCAGAAAAGGAGGAGGGCAGGAAGGAAACTCATGCAAAGAATAGTAAAACTACATCTCAGAGAAATATCTTCTTGGTATCTAGTGAACTGATTCCAATAGTTATCAAAGAGCCCCCACTTTATATGCAAGGCATCCTGCCATCCCACCCTGTTGCCAAATATGTTAAGTTGATAATTTTGGAACTCTTCCACATTTTAATAATAATTTACTTTTCGACAGCACTCGAGAATTCTTCCAAATAAAAGCTATTTCTAACCATGCAGCTGTTCATATATTCAGTACTAATTCAAGATTGCCTGCTTGGATGTAGATACCTTAGTTAGTAACACTTGGGGAGGGAGGCAGAAGAGTTGGACCCCCTTTTTTTTTTACCTAGGGCCACTTTAAACAGCCTCATAGAGCATTGCACAATTATTATTATTATTATTATTATTATTATTATTATTATTATCATTGTTAATTGATCACTGAGAATGAACAGTTTTTTTAAAAAGAAAACAACAACAAAATTTACATTTTGCAATACTCCTGTTGGGGTTTACAAAGCTTATGTTCCTCACTCCACAAAAAACCTTCCCCAGCAAACTCTCCCTGCCCTGAACTCAGCCAGGGTGCAATTTCCTTCTCTGTAGAGGAGGTCAGAGAGGGCAGTGCAGCACAAGCTGACAACTGACTTCAGACTGTCCCCTCTGCATCCCAAGCAGTCAGGTCTAGATTAGCAGAAACTGTTTTCTGTAAACAGGATTGCTAGAGAGAGCAAGAGCTGCTAATGGCTATTGTGATGCACACATATTTTAATTGGGTTAATCGGCTGAAAATGATTATCTCTATTGACTAAGCTAAAGGTAGGAATTACCTCAGGGGGGCAGAGGGGAGAAGCCCACCCCCCACAAAAAGGTGAGTGTTACATTGTTTAGCTGTTTGCCTTTGCTTAACCCTTCAGATAAAATTCAGGAGTTTTGTTATCTCTGTTGCCCTGGAGAACAAAAAGAACCCCCTCTCATTTGGAGGTTGTACGGTTTCAAAGAGAGAGTAGGATGGAAATAACTTGGATGTGATGCAGGTGGCACTGTGGTCTAAACCACAGAGCCTAGGGCTTGCTGATCTGCAGGTCGGCGGTTCAAATCCCCGCGATGGGGTGAGCTCCCGTTGCTCGGTCCCTGTTCCTGCCAACCTAGCAGTTTGAAAGCATGTCAAAGTGCAAGTAGATAAATAGGTACTGCTCTGGAGGGAAGGTAAATGGCATTTCCATGTGCTGCTCTGGTTTGCCAGAAGTGGCTTAGTCATGCTGGCCACATGACCCGGAAGCTGTCTGCGGACAAATGCCGGCTCCCTCGGCCTATAGAGCGAGAGGTGTGCCACAACCCCAGAGTCGTTCACGACTGGACCTAACGGTCAGGGGTCCCTTTACCTTTCACTAAAATTAGTGAAATTCACTTCTATACATAGGGTAGGATAAAAAGTCCCCATCTCTGTAAATTTTAAGGTGCCCAAAGAAGATGTAAACAGGATTGTTTGCCCAGGCATTTGGCTTTTTAATAGGGATCATATGGTGTGATGATACCCTAGCTTGTTGTGATGGTCATCTTTTAGTGGGGTGGGGCACGACTTTTAGTGGATGCTTTAGCTGAGATTCCTGCATTGCAGGGGGTTGGACTAGATGTCCCTTGATTCTCTTCCAACTCTAAAATTATATGATTCTATGACTTGCCTATATTATATTATATTATATTATATTATATTATATTATATTATATTATAATATTAGCACTTTTAGTGAATGATGTTGCTTTATTCTTTCGATGTTGCTTTAAACTTTTGTTGTTTTCTCTTTGTTTTTACAATTGTAACTTCCTTTGGGACATTGTATTTAATATGTGACGAGTTAACAGATAACTTTTGTTGTTGCTACTTCTTCTCAGGAAATGCTGTTTCCACATCTGATGTTCCTAATCCTATTGTCTCGCTGGAATACGGATCCCTTAAAAAATAAAAACAGTGCGGCGGTCCCCTGACCAGAAATGTCAGCTGTTATTTCTGACAGTGACTGCTCGTATTAATGACTTTTATTATTGTCAGTTTTACTGCCCAGTGGTGCGCTGATAAGTAATTCAAGTGCAAATATATCAGACGATTTATGTTGCAACAAACCCAGTTCCTGTGTTCAAGTCCAGTCTGGGAACAAAATGGTTGCCTGAATGGATGTGCTTTATTAAGAGAGGGGCAGGTGAGATGTGACCTTGTTCCCTCTTGATCTCTTAGGGGCTTTTGATACCATGATATCCTTTTGAACTGCCTCTGTAGGATGGAAGGCACCATGTTCCTGTAATTCTGATCCTACCTATGGTTTTGGGTCCAGAGATTTACACTGTGGGAGTGCCTCTTGGCTCCCTCAAACAAGGAACGGCATGTCACCGGTTACTTTTTCTGCCCCCAGTGTATCTATGTGAAGAAGAAGCAGAAGCAGAAGCCGAAGCAGAAGCAGAAGCAGAAGCAGAAGCAGAAGAAGAAGAAGAGGAGGAGGAGGAGGAGGAGTTTGGATTTGATATCCCGCTTTATCACTACCCTTAGGAGTCTCAAAGCAGCTAAAATTCTCCGTTCCCTTCCTCCCCCACAACAAACACTCTGTGAGGTGAGTGGGGCTGAGAGACTTCAGAGAAGTGTGACTGGCCCAAGGTCACCCAGCAGCTGCAGGTGGAGGAGCGGGGAATCGAACCCAGTTCACCAGATTACGAGTCTACCACTCTTAACCACTACACCACATTGGCTCTCATTGGTAGTAGCTGGGCACAGGGTGTCACTAATATATCCTGATGGCTGAATAGGTAAAAAGGCTACCCGTTCCACGTGCCAAGGACCTGAAAACATTCAAATGTCCTCTTCCCCCTGCTACTTTGATGCTTCCTGCAAACACAGAAGGGCAGGAAGGAGCAACCCTACAAAAAATAAACCCCTTGAAGATTAGAGGGTATTGGCTCAGCTGTTGTTGTAGGAATCTAATATATTCAATTGCTCGATTGTATTTGTTGTTACAGTGGTACACTTAATTCATTCTGGAGGTCTGTTCTTAACCTGAAACAGTTCTTAACCTGAAGCACCACTTTAGCTAATGGGGCCTCCTGCTACCACTGCGCCGCTGCACGATTTCTGTTCTCATCCTGAAGCAAAGTTCTTAACCTGAGGTAATATTTCTGGGTTAGCGGAGTCTGTAACCTGAAGCGTCTGTAACCCGAGGTACCACTGTACAACCATCTAATATAATGAATCGGCCTGTTAAGACCTCGAAGGAAAGAACTTCTCATGGAGAAGGTGATCCAAAGTACACTTGCTTCTACGCAAGTTCCGCCGGTATCAGTAGGAATTTACTCTGTGTACATTGGCTTAGACAGGTGTAATAGTGGAATGTGACGATAAGAGGTGCTCTTAATGTACGAGAATGTTAACAAATACACAGTTGAAACTATTTCCCCCTTAAGAAACCGTTTGTAATTCACATACCTGGTGCAATGGCATCGGCACATTGCTCAGATAAGCTATTATTTTTAGACTGAGCATATGGGAAGGGGGCTGGGTGCTGCTTCCTGAACCTCTGTTCGCCGGGTCTGGTTCACACCAAAAAAATGTCTTCTCCCCACAAGTAGTCCTGGCCCTTCCTTGGCACATGGAGTCATGTGGAAAAAACACAAGATATGCAAACTGCCCACTCGCAGATATAATTGGCAGCAATTTCCAAGATGACAAGGGCTGGGCCCTGTGCACTGCATTCCTCCATACCCAGGGAAGGTCAGGAATGCATGTCCGCAGCAGAACGTTTTATCATTCCATACACATTTCATACAATATCATTTCAGACTCTCTCCTACTGACACACTTATTTTGGATTTACTTTCAAGAGCATGCATTTAGAAGCTGCATTGCATAATAAATTGAATCCAAGTGTTCAGTTGCCATAAAAGAAGGCTATTGCTCCATAGCATGTGCTAACTTTACTGAATTGTGATTCCTATCTGCTGAACAGTTAATACAGAAATACCTAATATGGATAGGCCCCAATGAGACTAAGGACTATGGTAGAGAGACAGCTTGTCCCTATCAAAATTGTTGCATCACAGGGTGTGAGATTAGCTCCTTTCCCCATTGTTCTGGTTAAGCTCATGCCCAGGGAAGTCTTACTGAGCCAGCTTACTTCAATGGTAAGAGAACTAGGCTTGAATCAGAAAGGCCAAGCTTGAAGTCTTGCTTCTTCTATCAGCTTATTATGTCTTTTGGCAAGTCAATGGGCAAAAAATTGGATTCAGGGAGGCAACATATTTTGATTAAGCAGGAATGGTGAACCTGTATCTCTCTGAATGCAATTAGACTCCATCTCCCATCAATTCTAACCAGCATGGCCAATGTTTACAAATGATGGGAGTTGTAGTCCAACAATATCTGGAGGGTTACAAGCTCAGGGGAAGATGTCATGAGATAACTACTCCCTTGAGACTTTTTCAGGCTTTTTCCCAGACCAGGACATTTGAGAGCCAGTGCGGTGTAGTAGAGTGTCAGACGAGGACCTTGAAGACCAAGGTTCAAATCCTGCACTCAGCCATGAAGCTCACTAGGTGACCTTGGACCATTCACTGCCTCTCAGGGTGGATCTACACACAGGAAAAACTGTTATAAATAAGTCAAAAATGAGATCGTTATAACAATTTTTAAAAAAACACCCTATGGAAAAACACCAATTAAAATTTCCTGCTCTCTGATGCCATCTAGTGTTGCATGTTTATAGCACATTCAAATTGTTGTTTCTTTACTAATGTAGCTGAGTCCTCAGTCTAAGCTACTTCACAGGGTTGTGGGAAATAATTGAGAAGGGGGAGAATAATGTATACCCCCTTGAGATTATTGGATATCTATCTAGCTTTCTAGTTATCTGGATAGATAGATATGGAAATATATAGAAATAGATATAGATATATAGATATATGTATGAAAAGGCATTGCAGACCAACATATAAAAAAGCAGAGATTAGAAGATGTGATAAGAAAGGTGATGTTGGGGGCACCTACGGCTGGGACCGATTCCACATTGAACCACCTTGAGTTGTTTTATATTCCATTGCCCTGTACCCTCAAGTCTACTCGGTTGTTGCTGTGTCTCCTATCTAAGAAAAGGCTCCCTTAGCAGCAGTTGGAGTCGGCAGCAGTTGCAGGCGAGAAAAGGCCGGTTGTCAAAATATATCACGAATCTCCCGTCAGCTTGTACTCCCATGATAGGAGGCATTCTGAGAAAGTGACAGAACAAGATTAGGTCCATAAGAAATTACATCCGCCAAGCTCTCCTAAGGATAACAAGCAGAAGTGTATTGGATTGGTCTAGTGAGAAAGCATATCTAATGAGCTCCTCTAAGCGAAAAAGAAGAAGCACATTGGCACAGAAGCATGCTTTGGTGAGAATGCAAGCTTGGCAGCTTCTAACAGCGTGCATTTCACTGGGCATTTAACATCCCCAGGGTAGCTGCCTCATGCTCCGTACCAGGCTGGTGGGATGTGTGGATTGAATGGAAGCATCTCTATGCCCGCTTCTGGCAGCACAAACCCTCCTTGCGCCTATTGAACATGCAGTCAAAAAGCCACCCAGTAGTATTCCTGAGGGCGGAGCCTGGCAGAAATCCCCCAAACGGGGTGTTTTGCAGGCGGGGCTGAGCCTGACTGGGATCCACTGGAACATGCAGCCAGCATCATCATCATCATCATCATTTTTTATTTGTATGCCGCCTTTCCAGAGTTACAAAACAATGCTCAAGGGAGCTTACAGCATAACAAGATTTAAAGGTAAAGGGACCCCTGACCATTAGGTCCAGTTGTTGCCTACTCTGGGGTTGCGGCGCTCATCTGGCTTTATTGGACGAGGAAGCCGGCGTACAGCTTCCGGGTCATGTGGCCAGCATGACTAAGCCGCTTCTGGCGAACCAGAGCAGCACACGGAAACGCCGTTTACCTTCCCGCCGGAGTGGTACCTATTTATCTACTTGCACTCTGATGTGCTTTCGAACTGCTAGGTTGGCAGGAGCAGGGACCGAGCAATGGGAGCTCACCCTGTTGTGGGGATTTGAACCGCTGACCTTCTGATCGGCAAGTCCTAGGCTCTGTGGTTTAACCCACAGCTCCACCCGCATCCATAAGCAGATTTACATACCGGTAATTACAAAAGTCATAAACAATAAATAAACCACATCAAAAAAATACACAACCAAATGGGAAACAATTTCCACATAGATCAAAATCTAAAACTAAGAATACAGCATTAATATCACAGTTTAAAATGACATAGGTAAAAAAATAACAGCAATTTAAACAAAAAACAAAACAAAACAGAGCCCTCTCTGCCCAGCAGGAGCAGTGGCAGCAGTCCTTTATAGAGCCCATCAGGCCCTGCCCTAGGCCAGGTGTTGAGTGGTAGGACTGGGGCCCTCAGGCGCTGAGCAGGGGAGTCCTCCTGGGTGGCAGCCGCAGCAGCAGTTCTTACAGGCCTGTCAGGCCCCATCCTGGGCCAGGTGGCCAGCATAAGACCTGATGCCTCTGACCAGATCCTGCAGCCCGCCCGCCTCCTTTCCGATGTAGGAGGGATCTTGGACCCTGCCAGAGCATCATACCTACATCCCTAAACCTGGTAAATTTGGGGAAGAGGTGTGAGGCTCTGATTTGGGGAAAGAAAAAGGTCCCGGAGCACTCCACCAGGGGGGAAAAGCACTGCATTTTTTTATTGTTTTGTTTTAGGTTGCAGTCCTAATCCAGTTACCTGAGAGTAAGCCCACTGAATTCAGCAGGACTTACTTCTGCAAAGATAATAGTTTGAATCATGCTGTTTATTAAGATTGTCTGGCATTTTGAGAGTGTTGGTGACGAAAGATAGATAGATAGATGATAGATAGATAGATAGATGATAGATATAGATAGATAGATAGATAGATAGATAGATAGATAGATGATAGATAGATAGATGATAGATAGATAGATAGATAGATAGATAGATAGATAGATAGATAGATGATAGATAGATAGAGATAGATAGATAGATAGATAGATAGATAGATAGATAGATAGATGATAGATAGATAGATAGATAGATAGATAGATAGATAGATAGATAGATAGATAGATAGATATAGATGATAGATAGATAGATAGATAGATAGATGATAGAAAGATGATAGATAGATAGATAGATAGATAGATAGATAGATAGATAGATGATAGATAGATAGATTAGATAGATAGATAGATAGATAGATAGATAGATAGATAGATGATAGATAGATAGATAGATGATAGATAGATAGATAGATGATAGATAGATAGATAGATAGATAGATAGATAGATAGATGATAGATAGATGATAGATAGATGGATAGATAGATAGATAGATAGATAGATAGATAGATAGATAGATATAGATGATAGATAGATAGATAGATAGATAGATAGATAGATAGATAGATGATAGATAGATGATAGATAGATAGATAGATAGATAGATAGATAGATAGATAGATAGATAGATAGATATAGATAGATGATAGATGATAGATAGATAGATAGATAGATAGATGATAGATAGATAGATAGATGATAGATAGATATAGATAGATAGATAGACACATAATGTTTAATAATAAATAAACCTAGGGAGAATCAAGCCATTTATTTTGTGGCTTGGCTCAGAGAAGCCTCCGTTGACACTCTGAAAAAGTCTTGTTTACCTTATGAAGTTAATTCTTTTGAAAACACTGTTTGGGCACTGCCGCAGTGTTTGGAATCTGGAGTTCAGAAGAAATTCTCTTGGGGGAAGTCCGTGCTTATTTGGCATGCAATTACTGTGCTGCGTCGGGAGAACGAGACATGCAGGAAAGGTGATATCTTTTATTGGACCAGTTTAGCTCCAAAGATTGAACACTCTCAGCAAGAAAAATGGTTCCCCTAAAAGGTATTACTTTTCTGGCCTTGTCTTTCCACTTTGATGAAATACATCGCTTCCTGCTTCGAGCAGTGGATTCTCCTTCAGGTGATTTTAACCTCAAATGATGAAGTCATGCATATGAATTTACATATATGTACTATAAGGACTGTCTTCTCTCCTAGGAGCCTGCCCGTTCGTGAAGATAATTTTTAGAAATATTGTGAAGATAGGTGAGAGGTGACAGTGGGCAGGGCCTTCTCTGTGGTGGCAAAGACTTCTGGGCACATGGACACAGGCTTCTTAGGCCTTTGGTATGCTTCTTTGGATCCTTTTTGCACCTGCCACCTGACTTTCTGTTCTGGTATAACATTTTCAGTCACTTTGGAGCAGAGTAAGAATTTTTTCCTGCCCACGAATTGGCACAGCTGTCCAGGTTTTCTCATCTACTCTGCACTGGATTCTGGGGGATATCAGAATCACTGGCACCAACTCTATAGAGCTGAGGTGTCTTCGCCCCCCACCAGTATCTGTGGGGAGGTGGCCAGGGCCCCTCAATGTTGAGGAGGCAGAAGAGGTTGACTGGCTCCTCCTGAGCGCAAGAGAGGAGGAGCTGCTGGCCATTGAAACCGCCTCATATTGGACTCTGCATTCGGCTTCCTCCCAAAGATACAACATGTGTGCAACATGTGTCACACACATGACGTCATGCATGCATGATGCACAACAGAGCCCCCTTAACCTTGGGGAGCAAATCAGCACCTCTGATCGGAATGTAGGGGTCGGGACAATTAAATTGGCTAATTTGGTTACATTGTTGGCAGGAAGGTGCCGGAAAGACTAATGGAACAGGCAAGTTGCTTTGAAGGCACCTTTGAAGGTGAAGGACATTGTCCAGAGGCCATTGGCTCTGGATTTAGGGGCCCTCAGCCTAGAGTTATGGGGCCCCAAGAGGGGATGGGGAAGGAAGCATTCCTACTCACCATAATGTGAGGCTCAGGCTTTGGGTTCATGCCTTTTCATACCTATTGGCAGGGACACAGCTTGGCTTGCCCAAGGTTGAAGTTCAGTTAGCTTCCCACACTCCTCATTTATCCTGCAGATATTATAATAAAAGGTGTTTCTAGTTCAGTCCATTTTGTGTCTCACCTCTTCATTCCAGTCACAGTTTAAAATGGTATTATTTCCCCAGGCTTTCAATGAGCAATTTTAATTCAACCTGCCTTGAATGCCTGTTAGCAGTTGAAAGGTAGGGTATGAATGTTTTAATTAATTACATTGCAATCTTGTAATTGCCTTATGAGAAGTAAACCCCACTGTGTTCAATGAAATTTTGGAATGTATCTCATTTTTTTCCTTACATATTTTAGTTAAGTTAAGGATATTTTGCTTCTATATCTTATTTATATTTTTGATAAGTTGCCTCATCAGAGCAAAATGATTTTTAACATTTTATTCCTTGGATTTATTTTTACTGATTTATTTTTACACTGGTGACCCAGTCTTCAGAGTGCTTTATGTAGGTCTCCCATGCATTCTCCTATTTAGACAACTGACCAGAGCAGACCCTCCAGGTGTCCTTATTTTCCAGAGACAGTCCTAGATTTACAGAAGCCGTCCCAGTTTCTAAGCTGATCCTGGAATGTCCCGCTTTTCCTTCGGATGTCCCTATTTTGATCGGAGAAATGTTGGAGGGTATGGAGTTATGTGGCCCATGAGCCAAGGAATAAGTAACTCTACAACCTTTGGAACAAATCTGAAGGCAGCCCTGTGTAGGGAATTTTTAAAAGGTTTAATGTTGTATGGAAGTGAGAGCTGGACCATAAAGAAGGCTGATCGCCAAAGAATTGATGCTTTTGAATTATGGTGCTGGAGGAGACTCTTGAGAGTCCCATGGACTGCAAGAAGATCAAACCTATCCATTCTGAAGCATCACTGGAAGGACAGATCGTGAAGCTGAGGCTCCAATACTTTGGCCACCTCATGAGAAGAGAAGACTCCCTGGAAAAGACCCTGATGTTGGGAAAGATGGAGGGCACAAGGAGAAGGGGACAACAGAGGACGAGATGGTTGGACAGTGTTCTCGAAGCTACCAGCATGAGTTTGACCAAACTGTGGGAGGCAGTGGAAGACAGGTGTGCCTGGCGTGCTCTGGTCCATGGGGTGACGAAGAGTCGGACACGACTAAACGACTAAACAACAACAAATGTGGTATTAATATTTGTTTGTTTGTTTGTTTGAACATCCCGATTTTCGTCTGAGAAATGTTGGAGGTTATGCCAGGCTGGGCAGGGGGGTGTAGGTCTGTTTCACACAGTAACCAGCAACTAACATGTCTGCCATTCAACAGGCTCTCTGAAAAGACCCATCTCTTTGTCAAAGTATCTCTATGAAGAATGCATTTTCAATCATCTCTTGCATTCACACTTCATATTTCGAGGTGTACAGTTAAAATGTCTCAGTAATGTGTGAAAAGGCCTTGGGACCTCTTATATTTAACAATAGCTTTACTTTAACAGTATAAAATCATCATGTCCATCAGAACATTCTCCAGGCAATCCTCACATAATCTCACAATCTTCCATAAGTAGTGCATTTTAATGGATCTGATGATTCCTCTCCCTCAGGGAAAACAAGTGTTACTTCCCTTATAAAATTGTCTCAGCATTCAGCGTATGAATGATTCACAATTCCAGAAGCTGATTATAAACGAGAAAACCATTGTAATTCAATTTGCAGGCATAGATTATGTTCTCCTCTTTTGGTAGCGACAATTTTGCTAACTGAGCAGATTTTATTTTATTCTTTTTTGTTTATGCAAAGTTGTTTTCTTTCTTGTTAAGTGATTAAGATGACTGTTTATTGCGCTACCACACCAGAGAAAATATGTTCAATGCTAAATCGAAACATTTTGCATTAAATTGCAGTGCAGTTTTTGTTGCTCTGCCCAAGTTTGGTTTTATAACAGAAGTAGGCATAAAAGAATGCTCAGTATTCCGAGAGCAGCCGTGTGTCAGGGGATCTATAAAAACCAGGGGAAATTCAGTAAAACTTAATGTTAGCACATTCCCAGAAGTTAAACCGGTGTGTGAGAGTGTTGGTTAGTAAATTCCCAAAAGATATAAGCAGAGCAACCTGGAGAGGTATACTAAAATTTGGAGAGTGAGGAATGAGAATCCACGCACTGACCATCCAAGACTGACATGTACATTTGTTAGGGCAAAATCTGGCCAAAATATTCTTCAGTATACCTCGGCCCAGTATACCTGAAGGAGCGTCTCCATCCCCATTGTTCAGCCTGGACACTGAGGTCCAGCACCGAGGGCCTTCTGGCAGTTCCCTCACTGCGAGAAGCAAAGTTACAGGGAACCAGGCAGAGGGCCTTCTCGGTAGTGGCACCCGTCCTGTGGAATGCCCTCCCACCAGATGTCAAAGAGAAAAATAACTACCCTACATTTAGAAGACATCTGAAGGCTTCAGGGAAGTTTTCAATGTGTGACATTTTAGTCAAAACAAAATAAAAAAATTCCTTCCAGTAGCACCTTAAAGACCAACTGAGTTAGTTCTAGGTATGAGCTTTCGTGTGCATGCACACTTCTTCAGATACACACTTCAGATATCTGTAACTGTAACTTCAGATACACACTTCAGATATCTGTAACTGACATTTTAGTGTATTTTTAATCTTTGTTGAAACCACCCAGAGTGTCCAGCCAGATGGGCAGGATACAAATAAATTGTTGTTGTTGTTGTTGTTGTTGTTGTTGTTGTTGTTGTTGTTGTTGTTAATAATAATAATAATAATAATAATAATAATAATAATAATAATAATTTTGAAGTCCCTCTGATGTCCGTGAGATTCAGGCTGCAATCCTCTGCATACTTACTAGGGAATAAATCCTAGTGGGGTTTACTTCTGAGTCAATATGATTAAGGCTCTGCTGTTAAGCATGTGTTTAACTCTTCCGCTAACATCAGTGGGACTTGAAAGTTATTAACTTTGAGGGGGTCACACTCATATTTTATTTTATTATAAAATACTTAATACACTGATAAGAAGAAGAAAGAGTCTCCATTTCAAAACCCATAATTAGAGACATAGTTATGTGAAAATTAAGCACTCCCTTTCTTTCCATGGGACAAATGGGTTTTATTTATTCATTTATTTATTAAATTTATATACCACCCTTCATCCAAGGAACACAAGGCAGCTTACGATATAAAATCAGTACACATGCTTAGCTGTCCCATTGGAATAGATGGGATAACAAAATGCTTTAATGGTTGGTCTGTACCCCCAATTATTTGTTTGTTTGTTTTGCAATTTAAATGTTTGCAGAATATATTACTGCTTACTGCTACCTGTCCTTTCTTTCTTTCCCAGTTGTGTGTGTGTTTATCATAGGACGAGAAAAGGGAAAGATATACAAATATATACAAATAGCCTTGTGGGTATGAAAGACTTTGCAGTGCTACCTCTTCACTTGAGGATGGGTGGCAAGGGAGAAAACAAGACCTCCATCCATCTCTCCCCCCCCCCTCTCTCTCTCACACACACATATCCCAGGTGCACCATAGCCAATTTATATTGCTTTACAGTTTCTGGGTCTATTATTGATCCTGGGCAGCTCATTTCTGCAGAGGCAACTGATAAATGACATCACCCGGTGGGCTCTCACTGGGCTGCGGTTCACGGTACACACCTATAGCTCATTTACTAAGGAGCTGTCTTAAATCGAGCCAGACTGATGGCCGGTCCAGTCAAGTGCAATCTTCTCTGGCTGGCTGTAGTCTCCCCAAGGCCTTAGGCTGAGAATGGGGGGAGGTCTTCCTTCCCAGCCGTGCCATTTAAGATCCTTTTTAAACCAGAGATGCCAAGGATTAAACCAAAGACTTTATCACCTGCTTTGTCCCTCAGCTAGGCCCACTAGATAAGTCGTGTGGGCTGTCAGATGACAGACGTTTATTTGAAGGCGCCATGTATCTGAAGATCCAAACCTGATTTGAAAGCAAAAAAATCAAAAGTCTATTGAAAGCCTATCAAAAGTCAGTACCTGGACAGGAGACTGAGCAAACACTCAGGTCACCTGCTCCAAGTCTTCCCCGCTATGCTTAGGTGTGCACTGCATTACTGTTTATAGTAATTATGTCTAAATTTGCACCTATACACATTTATTAAAGGTAAAGGTAAAGGACCCCTGGCAGTTAAGTCCAGTAACAGACAATTCTGGGGTTGCGGTGCTCATCTCGCTTTAAAAGCCAAGGGAGCCGCCGTTTGTCCGCTTCCACAGACAGTTTTTCTGGGTCATGTGGCCAGCATGACTAAGCCGCTTCTGGCGAACCAGAGCAGTGCACGGGAACGCCGTTTACCTTCCCGCCACAATGGTACCTATATATCTACTTGCACTGGTGTGTTTTCAAACTGCTAGGTTGGCAGGAGCTGGGACCGAGCAACGGGTGCTCACCCCATCCCAGGGATTCAAACTGCCGACCTTCTGATTGGCAAGCCCAAGGCTCTGTGGTTTAGACCACAGCGCCACCCGCATCCCAATTCATTAGCACATGCAGATTTTATGCAATTATGTGTTGTTTTATTCTGGTGGGGCATAATTTGTCACCCTAATGCCCAGCCCACTTTGTGCATGTTCAAAAGAAAGAACATATTGCAATTCCCTTTTAAAAAAAAAATCAAGACAACTGTTAACCAATATAGATTTTATGAAAACTACTTTGGGGATTTATGCAGTCTGCTGTGGATGCAAATCAGGATCACAGAGAGCAAAGTATTTGTTTATCCTATTTGTATCCTAACCTTCCTCCAAGGAGCTTAAGGTGGCTGGCAAAGGTGTTACCCAATTCTCTTTTCACAAATACCCAGAGTGGCATAGAATTTATTCAGTTATTTATCAGCACAAATTCATACTCCACTCTTCTGTTCTAATCAGTTAACAGGAAACCAGTCAGTTTAACATGTGTTTAGGCTCTCCAGGTTCACACAGGCTCCAAAATGCCAAGAAAGGACAGCAGCTGAGGGCTACACATGTCCTATGATATTGATATGGTACAGAATCCTACACTGCGGTCGGTTCCAGCTTCCCCATCCCTTGGAACTGAATGGCTCTCTGTCCGTGACAGAGAGGTGGACTTGAGCCCCAAATTCAGACACATGGGGCAACTTCCAACTAGCTTGTGGCACTATGTCCAGAGTGGATGTGATTCAGGCTCCCTCTCTCAATATTTTGAGAAGCAGCTAGGCTTCAAAGTCTGTTCAGAGCTCTTCCCAATCTTACCTACATACCCTCCAGCATTTATCCAATGAAAACAGGGGTGTCCTGTTCCATAATAATAATAAATTTTATATATTTATACCCCGCCCATATGACTGGGTTGCCCCAGCCACTCTAGGTGGCTTCCAACATATCGTACTTTTCCGTATATAAGACAGTGTTTTTTTCTTTAAAAATCATGCTAAAAAGTGGGGGTCGTGGATAGTGCATAGGGTAGATGTTTGATTGGTTGCTGCCGTGGCTGCCAGCAGCTATTGTGCGTGTTATTGGTTGCTGCGTCAATGGGTAGATTTGATTGGCTGACGCTCTGGCAGTTGGGCAGGTGATTGGCAGCTTCTGCCGGCAATCAGACAGACAGGAGGCAGATTTTGCAACGCCTGCGGGTGAGCGAAATTTGGCAATCCCCCGTAAAAAAAGCTCAACAACCCTGGGTAATTCCCCCCCAAAAGTTCAACAACTCTGTGCCATCTCCTCCCATTTTCTTAAATTTGAGTCTCCCAAAATAGGGTGCGTCTTAAACATGGGGGCATCTTATAGATGAAAAAGTACGGTATATAAAAACATTAAAGCATTAAGCATTAAATATAAACCTTCCCTATACAGAGCTGCCTTCAGATATCTTCTAAAGGTTGTATATTTGTTTAAATCATTGGCTCAGGGGTCCCATAACTCCATACCCTCCAATGAAAATAGCAGTTTGAAAGCACGTCAAAGTGCAAGTAGATAAATAGGTACCACTTTGGTGGGAAGGTAAACAGTGTTTCCGTGCGCTGCTCTGGTTTGCCACATGACCCGGAAGCTGTATGCTGGCTCCCTCAGCCAGTAAAGCGAGATGAGCACCGCAACCCCAGAGTTGGCCAAGACTGGACCTAATGGCCAGGGGTCCCTTTACCTTTACCATAATCTCCAACATTTCTCTGATGAAAATAGGGACATCCTAAGGAAAAGCGGGACTTTCTGGGATCAAATCAGAAACTGGGACGGCTTCTGTAAATCCAGGGCTATCTCTGGAAAATAGGGACACTTGGAGGTGAGATAGGTTAGACAGAGAGACAGTGACTGGCCCAAGGTGGGTTTCTTGGCTGTGTGGGAAGCTGAGTCTGGGTCTGTCTGGTCCTGCTCTGACATTTAAGCCAAGACACCACATGGCAGATCCTAAACTGTCTTCTTCACCTATACCATTGTAAAATGTACAATGTACAATGTTGTGTACATTGATGATGCTGTATAAATATATATTTTTTAATATCTACTCATCCTTCCAATCCTTTACTGCATGCGTATCTATCTCTGTCTAGTATGGGAAAAAAATTACTTGAGCTAAAGAAGTGGCAGGCCAGAAAAATACGCTAATTTAATTTGGCAACATGGCCATTTCAGTGGGAAGTCATGCCGTAGTAGGTTATCTCATCTAATAACAGCGGTGTGTTGAAAAATTATCAGCTCTGTTCATAACCTACGGGTGAACTTGGCTTTGCTTTCCAAGAATGAGATTGTGATAACAGAACAGCTCTGGCAATTAAAATACTGTAAGGTTCACAGGAGAGGCAAATGAGTGCTTGCAAAGTGCTGCAGTGTACAATTTATGACATCTTTTATTTTAGCGCTGCTCAGTATATCTTGCAAATGCGTTCGTATGCTTAAACCATTTTATTCCTTTGTTAATGGGCCATGATTACAATCAGCTGAACCAATAGGCAGCTTCACATTTCCATGGAAGGTACTATTAAACAAAAAAATTAAGTCCTCTCTTTAGTCAATAAATCTAATTTCTTCTCTAGCCAGATGCTGTTACATAATACATTTCCAATTTGGTATTCAATCCATTTCCTTTAATGGCAAATAATCTCTATGAATCAGAAAGGTAGCCTGAAGAATCCATATGACTCTAAATGCTGTCTTCGAGAAAGGAAAGAGACCACCTTTGCGGTCACTCCATCTTGCCTTTATCACAATGTAGACATTACAAGATTGACTGATTGTTACTTCCGTTTCCTTTGTGGGCTCTTCCAGATCACATGTTGATTGAGCATTTGCTTGCACAATTTTTACACAAAGGTTAGGTGATGTCTGTATAGTCTGCATCTGTTCTGATCTGTTTTGGGAGAGGTTATGTGACAATATGGATTCATTCTCATTTGCCTGTGCAAATCTTCCCATTAATCATTTGCTCACCCCACACTTTTCAGTGCATTTTTCTCCATCACTTTCCTAACTACAAAACATCTTTTTGTTCCATTGAATTTGTTGCACTAGGGTGACCAAGCACGTTAATCCACTTTAAATGTGCAAACCTCCATTCCTGGTATGTGCTTGAATTCAACCTACAAAAAGTACCGCTAGTCTGGAAATGACTCCACACTTGCCAATTTAATTGCATACTTTTGGACACAGCTAGCATGGCTGACTGCTTTCAGCTAACCTATAAACATACGTCCCCATATCTAGACATTCACTTACTCCCTGAAGCATATACCACAGGCATAGGCAAACTCCCGCCCTCCAGATGTTTGGGACTACACTTCCCATCATCCCTGACCACTGGTCCTGTTAGCTAGGGGTGATGGGAATTGTAGTCCCAAACATCTGGAGGGCCAGAGTTTGCCTATGCCTGATATACAACTTTTGCTCATGTTTCTCTATAATGCTATTCTAGGCTGCCTCAACAGAAGTATAGTGTCCAGATCAAGGGAAGGAATAGTCCCACTTTATTCTGCCTTGGTCAGTCCACACCTGGAGTACTGTGTCCAGTTCTAGGCACCGCAATTTAAGAAGGATGTTGACAAGCTGGAACGTGTGCAGAGGAGGGCAACCAAGATGATCAAGGGTCTGGAAACTAAGCATTATGTGGAGTGCTTGAAGGAGCTGGGTATGTTTAGCCAGGACAAGAGGAGACTGAGAGGAGATATGATTTGTTGTTGTTTAGTCGTTTAGTCGTGTCCGACTCTTCGTGACCCCATGGACCAGAGCACGCCAGGCACTCCTGTCTCCCACTGCCTCCCACCGTTTGGTTAAACTCATGTTCGTAGCTTCGAGAACACCATCCAACCATCTTGTCCTCTGACGTCCCTTTCTCCTTGTGCCCTCAATCTTTCCCAACATCAGGGTCTTTTCTTCTCATGAGGTGGCCAAAGTATTGGAGCCTTAGCTTCAGGAACTGTCCTTCCAGTGAGCACTCAGGGCTGATTTCCTTCAGAATGGATAGGTTTGATCTTCTTCAATGATAGCCATCTTCAAATATCTTAAGGGCTGTCATATGGAGGAGGGAACATGCTTGTTTTGTCCCGCCCTTGAGGGTAGGATTCAAACCAATGGCTTCAAGTTACAAGAAAGGAGATTCTGACTAAATGCCAGGAAGAACGCTCTGACGGTAAGAGCTGTTCAGTAGTGGAACAGATTCCCACAAGAGGTGGTGGACTCTCCTTCCTTGGAGATTTTTAAGCAGAGGTTGGATGGCAGTCTGTCATGGATGCTTTAGCTGAGATTTTAGCTGAGATTCCTGCAGGGGGTTGGAGTAGATGGCCCTTGGGCCCCTTCCAACTCTACAATTCTATGATTCTCCAATCAGAGGGAGGGAAAAGTGCTCAAAAGGACTGCACAGGTGCTATTGCATTGAAATAAATTGGGCAGGGTGTGTGCATTGAAGTTCCTGTGATCAGGGAGGCATCAATACAACACCAGCCAACATCCTTGCAAAAATTAAGGAGTTAGGAAGAACAGCTGGGAAATGGATGGGAGTCACCATAGCAGATTTAAATCTTTCAGATCCATCTCAACTATACAGATCTTTCAACTACTTTCAGTTCAATTTCGATTTTATCTTTGCTTATATGCCTTTGGGAAAGCACTCTTCTATTCTATTCTCACTGTCTTCAGTAATAGCAGGAATAATAAAAAAAAAAGCAGCCCCAATACTAAGCATATGTCCTAGAGCTGCAGTAACAGACACTGTATGTGTGTTAAATTTTTTAAATTGTAGTGATATCGGTGGGAGGATGATCAGGACAGGTTTAATGCTCCCTCTGAAATCAATGTAGAATGCTGTATTTGGCTGGTTCACACCCACCAGTCAGACACAGAATATATAGACTCAGTTATATTGCAGCTGACCATTTGCCTTCCTCCCAGGCTAGAAAGTGCAGAGGAAAGTTAAGTGTGGATAAGCTCTCATAAAGGTCATTTCAAGCCCCATTTGCATGGCCTTGGAGACATCAAAGAGGGGGTGGGGATGTCTTCACCTGACATACACAACCTTTTCAGTTTCCCTGCAGTCCCCTAGGATTTCCTGTTCATGAAGATGTCTTCCGCGCATGCGTGCTCATCTGAGCATGTGCGACGCCTGTGTACACACCATTCATAAGTAGGAAATGAATGTGGCATATGTTTGAAGGGGGAAAACATATCCAAAAGAAGTATTTGTCAAGAAACCACAGGGTCGATGTGGGTTGTGGCTAATGCCATGTTTATGCGGCTTAAAAAACTAGCAATGGGAGCACACTGAATGCACTGGCAGAAGAAGAGGAGTGCAGGGGGAGTGCACCACCCCCGGCAGTGCAATCCCGGTGGGGTGCCATCGTGGCTGTCCCACCCCTGCAGGCGGCGCGTCACACCCCCAGGACACACCCCAGCCCCGCCCCCACCTGCTCTCTGCCCCCCAGTGCCGGAGCATGAAGCTCCTCCACTGACTGGATGCGAAGCAAGTGATAATGTGAGCATATCCTCGCACATCACTTTCTTTTTATGAGGCAGGTTTTTCCATAGGTTCAATATCATAGGACATTGCCAGCATAGATGGCAATTTTCAAAATACAAGGGGGCAGCTCACCGCTCCAAGGAGCTTACAATCTAGAACTGAAATCTACAGAGGAAGGGAAAGAAACCAATGTCCCAAACCCATCTCATAGAATCATAGAGTTGGAAGAGACCATCTCCATTCAATCGAGGCTGATAAATTTTCAGCCGCTGCTCCTATGTTTTTGTTAGTATTTGTTATTATTTCTTAAATTCCTACCGCACCCTATATCCGCAGGTCTCAGTGCGGTTACGACATAAAATCGCAATATAAAAACACAAAATACATAATAATAATAATAAAGTTTTTGCTTCATTTGGTCCCAACCTTTTAAACTAGAAGTTTCCCTTTCACCCTTGCCTTCCCAGATACCCTTTCCTGACAGAGAGTATTTCCATTTGAGAGAAAACAAAAACAAAAGAGGCTTGGGATTTTCAAATCAGCTTTAATTTGACAGGCTCCTCCATACATGTTGTGTGTGTGTGTGTGTGTGTGTGTAAGTTTCTTTTAAGTTTAATGACACCGTAATATGAAACAATCAGCATCCATCTTGCAGCAAGACTTCGACAGCCCAACTTCAAAGAGAAAGCACGGCTTCTCCTCCCTGTCCAACCTCTCTGCTCACCAGCTTCAGGAAGCAGCTGGATTGCTTTGAACTCAGCTTTAACTTTGCTTTTAGGGGCAGCTTAAAGCCCCACCCCACCCTCCGCCGCCGCAACCCGTATTTGCAATGAAAACTAACATGGCAAATATGCAAGAAGCCCTTGGAAGCAAGGCTTGGAAGTGAGAGAACTGGAGGCAGGTTGGATGAAGGCAGGACAAGGGGGGGAAAGGAAATATTTTTAAATGCCTGTTTAAAGGCCAGGGATAATTTATTTGTTAAAAAAATGCCTTGCTAAAGCCAGCTTGCCAATTAATGTAAGGGTCAGGCAGCATCATGTTGAGTGCATCTTTCAATTCAGTGCTTGTCCGAACTGCATGGGTACCACCCCATATGGGAAGGAAACATTTCCTTCTCATGCTGTGTTCCTACTGAAAAATTGCCACCCCTTCCTCCAGAAGCTGCCGTCCGGCCCCAAAGCTGCTATTAGATGACAAGCACTTGAGCCCAACCCTAAGTCACATGAAGCTTGAAAAGTCAGCACTTCTAATGGAGCTTGGAAATGGACCAGGAGCCAATGCAGCTGTTCCAATACTGGTAGGATACAATTCCCCCACGCAGCCAAAGTTAACATCCTAGTGGCTGTATTCTGAACTCAGTTCAGTTTCCAAACTGTGCTCTGGGCTCTTCCATAGGCAACACATTAAAGGTAAAGGGACCCCTGACCATTAGGTGCAGTCGTGACCGACTCTGGGGTTGCAGTGCTCATCTCGCTTTATTGGCTGAGGGAGCCAGCGTACAGCTTCTGGGTCATGTGGCCAGCATGACTAAGCCGCTTCATTACACACAGTCTAAAGCGTGGGTAGGCAAACTAAGGCCCGGGGGCCAGATCCAGCCGAATTGCCTTCTAAATCTGGCCCGTGGACGGTCTGGGAATTTACATGAGTAGAATGTGCCCTTTTATTTAAAACGCATCTCTGGGTTACTTGTGGGGCATAGGAATTCGTTCATTTCCCCCCAAAAAATCTAGTCCGGTCCCCCACAAGGTCTGAGGGACAAAAGCAGGTCTAAAGCAGGCATCCCCAAACTCGGCCCTCCAGATGTTTTGGGACTACAACTTACATCATCCCTAGCTAACAGGACCAGTGGTCAGGGATGATGGGAGTTGTAGTCCCAAAACATATGAAGGACCTATTTTGGGGATGCCTGGTCTAAAGCATGGGTTGCAGACTTTCCAAGCGTCCCTATTTTCCAGTGACAGTCCCAGATTTACAGAAGCCATCCTGGTTTCTGACGACTGGGGATCAAACTTAATGACTGAATGCATGCAAAATTGAAATAGAATGAAAACTGGTTGATCCATCCATTTTTACTTCTAGTCTTCTTTGCATTTTAAACAAACAAACAAACAAAAAATGCTATCAGGTTACCCTAGCATGTGAAAGAATTTTTGGCGCTTTGTAGCAATAACACCTAGCAAGATGTCCACCAAATAGTGGGACTATCTATGGAAATACGTTCTGCAGCAGAGTAGGTTGCTGGATTTCATGAGACCTCAATATCTTTTCAAGCTGGCTTTGGCCTGTGCTTTTTTTCCCTTTAGCGCAGAGCATTCCACACTTTTCATGTTGGCCACACACTTTTTGAGTAATGCATCATATCACAACTAACCACTTTCCAGAGCGTCGGCGCAACTGCAGCTGACACACTAACATGTTGCGACGCACATTTTGGAAAGCTCTGCTTTAGCGCCTCCATTGTTCCTATTGCCATCCTTCTGACTACATGTCCCCCTGCAGGACATTGGGGGTCAGCCTGCCCCATGTCCAGTTTAAACATAGAGATCCATAAGAAGTGGGGAAGGAGCGAGAGTAGGAGCCTTATAGGTGCCATTCATCAGTTACTGCTTGTGTAGTGGAGCAAGCAGGCACTCAGATCACTACCTTCTCCACTATGATGAGTTGTATTGCATTTCTATTTAGATCGCAGCGATCATTTCTAAATGTGCATCGGCCTTAAACCTCACTGCTGGTGAGTCACGTTGAAAATCAAAGGGCTTTGGGACTATAGAATGATTATACTTTAACTGCAAGCTCTTATAAACAGCTCAGAGCTCTCATCCAGATTTTTGGCTATTTATACTCAGGTTTCCACGGTGGAGCCGCATTTCCGCACTCGGATTCTGAGTCATTCTGAACATTCCGTGGCTTCTTTTCCATGTGCACCAAGAGACTCGCTACCTCTGGGTCCCTCCTTCTGTCTACCTGACATTCGTCTCTCTCTGAAACTCACAGTCATTTGTTTGGCGGCGTTTGCTCGTCTGGCGCAGGACTTTAAAAACTGTGTTGCTGGAAGAATTTGTGACATTTGTTTAGAAGCATCCAGCTTTTTCTTTTCTTCTCTCTCCCATTTTTTAAAGTTACCATTGCATGTCACACAACCCTTGTGAAGCTTAAAAAACTTCACTAAGGGATGGCGTGTGAAGTCTGTTTGAAGTTTGTTTTCTCCTGCTGATCTCTCTAAGGGAATCTAGTTTCATACCAGCTGGCAAACAGAGAGTAACTTTGCTTTGTGTGTGTGTTGTATTTTTTTTTTAAAAAAAGTCTGTTGTTTGAAAGACCTCAGTTGTTTTTGGTTTTTTTAAAGTCCCCATTCCTTGATGAGACTCCATAAATGGTGCATTGTTTAGGAGATTAATTTTTAGAAGAAATTCACAGGCAGAGTATTAAGGAGTTTGGGGGGGTGGGTATGTCTAGGGCGGCCACTTATGCATGCCACCCCCCTCGAAAAATGAGGAAATGCCTTCGAGCATCCATCAAAACAGAGGACAAGAGAGAACAAAGCTTTGCATACAGATCACAATACCCTGATTTATATGTATGGATGCAAATTTATAAATAATTCCCATCATTTGAATAGAAATAAAATCCATCTCACCATAGTGACTGACCAGGTGACCTGCTGGTGGGGTAATGTGAATTGTCCTGGAAAAGATCTGGAGGGCACCAGGTTAGCAAAAGCTGCCTTATGCGTTATAGGATTTCAGCACCCCATTTGCATTGTGGGCACAGGTGCTGTGTTGCTGTAATGTCTGTTTGGGTCCCAAGTACAACTCTGAAGGTAGGCTTCCTACGGCTAATGCTCTTGCAGGGGAAAGACAGAAATGGCTGTGGCTTCCAAAAGCCTGAATAGTAGTAGTAGTAGTAGTTGTAGTAGTAGTAGTAGTAGTAATAATAATAATAATAATAATAATAATAATAATTTATTTATACCCCGCCCATCTGGCTGGGTTTCCCCAGCCACTCTAGGCGGCTTCCAACAGAATATTAAAATACAATAATCTATTAAACATTAAAAGCTTCCCTGGATTCAGATGTCTTCTAAAAGTCAGATAGTTGCTTATTTCCTTGACATCTGATGGGAGGGCGTTCCACAGGGAGGGTGCCACTACCGAGAAGGCCCTCTGCCTGGTTCCCTGTAACCTCACTTCTTGCAGTGAGGGAACCGCCAGAAGGCCTGTGGAGCTGGACCTCAGTGTCTGGGCAGAACAATGGGGGTGGAGACGTTCCTTCAGGTATACTGGGCCGAGGCCATTTAGGGCTTTAAATGTCAGCACCAACACTTTGAATTGTGCTCAGAAACGTACTGGTTATGATCTACTTCCACTGTCACAGGCAATATCCCTGTGAATGCTGGTTTCTTGAAATCCCAAGTGGGAAGAGTGCTATTGCTCTTGGGTTGTATGTGCAGGCTCCTCAGAGACATCTGGTTGGCCACTGTGAAAACAAGATGCTGGATTAGATGGGTTCTTGGTCTGATCTAGCACAGCTCTTCTTATGTTCTCAAAGAGGATGGCTCCTGTGAATTCAACATATCTCCCCACATAGGTGCTGGCTACCTGGGGCCCCTAAGTGCCCGAGAACCCACACAATTCCCCATGAACGGGTGGGGCACCCACAAATTTCAGCACCAGGGCCATGCACGCTGCATAGCACCCATGGCCCCAGGCACTCACAGTCGTGGGACCAAGCTGGCACTCCTGTCAAAGTCTCCTCTCCAGCAGTCATCATTGTACTGGAATTAAAGCTGGTTCTTTTCTGCTGATCATCAACCCAATGAGAGGAAGGAAGTGTAATCATAACCTACCCACTGTGAACAGACTTCCCGCTGGACAAAGGAAGATGTTGCTAAGTTTGGGGGTCTGATACCCTACCCATTTTTTTAGTAAAGTGGTACCTCGGGTTACAGACGCTTCAGGTTACAGACTACACTAATCCAGAAACAGTACCTCAGGTTAATAACTTTGCTTCAGGATGAGAACAGAAATCATGCTCCGGCGGCAGCAGGAGGCCCTATTAGTTAAAGTGGTACCTCAGGTTAAGAACAGTTTCAGGTTAAGAACTCACCTCCAGAACAAATTAAGTTCTTAACCCAAGTACCACTGTATTTCTAATCTTAAATATAGTTTCTGATGATTGAGTCACTGCTGTCAGCCCCAGGAATTCATCATAGGACCTCAATACCTTAAGGATTGGCTCTCCCCCTATGAACTGACCTGGACCTTGTGCCTGTCATCTGAGGCTGTTCTCTATGTCCCCCATCCCAGAGGTTTGGAGGGTGGCAACAAGAGAACGGGCCTTTTCTGTGGTGGCTCCCCAATCGTGGAATGCTTTCCCCAGAGAGGCCCGCCTGGCGCCATCATTATATGTCTGTAGCTGCAAAACAAAAACATAACTCTGGCTATTAAATAATCCATGGCCTGTGAATGTGTGCGGAAGTGGACTGTTATTATCAGTGTAGGGTGGGAAGGTACCCCGATGGTCATCTAGCCCGATCCCCCGCAAGGCAGGAACCTGCAGCTGTCCCATATGGGGATCGAACCTGCAACCTTGGTGTCATCAGCACCATGCTCTGGTCAACTGAGCTATCCAGTTAACAATGATTAATTTATGATTAGGTGGTCTGTCGTTATGGTTTGTTTATTATTATGCTTTGGTTGTTGATGCTTCGTAATGTGTTTTTAAATGTTGTACACCGCACTGGGATCTTTTGATAAAGAGCAGTATATAAATTGAATTATAGTATATTATACTGGATTTTATTAAAATGCAATAAAATAATGCACAATATTGCTGATAAGCATCCTTATGGCCTCGGCGCAGTATACCTGAAGGAGCATCTCCACCCCCATCGTTCTGCCCGGATGCTGAGGTCCAGCATCGAGGGCCTTCTGGTGGTTCCCTCATTGCGAGAAACCAAGTTACAGGGAACCAGGCAGAGGGCCTTCTCGGTAGTGGCACCCGCCCTGTTTGGTGAAGCTTTTAATGTTTGATTGTGTATTTAATATTCTGTTGGGAGCCGCCCAGAGTGGCTGGAGAAACCCAGCCAGATGGGCAGGGTATAAATAAATAAATATCATCATCATCATCATGGCTGGTGGCCACTGAAGTTCTCATCCTCCATGAATTGGTTGCATCCTCTTTCAAAGCCATCTGAGCTTGGTGGCCATCACTGGCTCGTGTGGGAGCAAATTTCAGAGTTTAGTTATGCACATAAACATACAGGTGGTGGGATAGACCCTTTCTGCCATTGATTGCGCCCATCTGCTGAAAAGGAGTCTGCCTCCAAGGGTCCACATGAATCACAACAGTGGCCGACCTTTTGACAGGGAGGAGAAGAGGTCTTTCAAATAGATATGCTACTTAATGTGCTGGGTGCAACATCTGGGCTGCAATATTTTTCAATTTTCTTTGCCACAGACATATGGCCAAGGCGCTGACACAAACATGTGGCTGTTCCTCCAAACACTGTGCACATTAAAGCCGCAGCAATGACATCGGTACACACATGTTTGCATTCAAAGATGCTTTGTTAGTCATTGCTACTACATATCATTTATGTGGGACTTTTAATGTTGTGCTGCGCTTTGCAGCCTTTAATGTGACCACCCTCGTAAAAGCTGTGTGACGTAGGTCTTTGTTGTTCCCATTTTACAGATGGGGCATGGGGAGCTGAGAGAGAGAGAGAGACTTGACCAAGGCCACACAGCGAGTCCCTGGCACAAGGAGAATTTATAATGTATGCGCGGTTTGGTTGTAAAAAGGGAAAAGAAAACAACACACACCCTCAAAGTGATTTGCGAGAAAGATAAAACAATAAATATATCAATAAGAAGAGTGAGAATTGTAGAATTGTAAAGTTGGAAGGGAATCTGAGGGTCATCTATGCAGGAATATGCGGCTGTCCCATAAGGGGATCGAACCTACAGCCTTGGTGTTATCAGCACCATGCTCTAACCAACTGAGCTATCCAGGTTGTATGTAACGATGTGTATATATAATAACAATAATTTAAGACTTACAAAAGAAAATATCAATAAACTAAAAACAAATCAAAATTTATATCAACTTTCTAAACAAATGTTTTTAGCAGGGGCAGAAATTAGCACAGTGAAGGGGCAGGCCTGTTATCAATAAGTGGGGCGTTCCAGAGAGCAGCTGCTGCCACACTAAATGACTGAGTTCTTACAAATGCAGAATGGGTATTACATGGCCTTTGTAACAGTGCCAGTCCAACTGTTTGAAACAGTTGAGTGGGCATATATGGGGTTATCTCGCAGGTAAACTGGTCCCAAGTTGTTTTATACAGTGGTACCTCGGTTTAAGAACAGTCCTGTTTAAGAACGATTTGGTTTACGAACTCCGCAAAATCGGAAGTCGTGTTCCGGTTTTGAGAACTTTACCTCGGTCTAAGAACGGAATCTGAATGGTGGAAGGGCACTGGTGGTGGGAGGCCTCATTAGAGAGCACGCCTCGGTTTAAGAACGGTTTTGGTTTACGAACGGACTTCCAGAATGGATTAAGTTCGTAAAGCAAGGTACCACCCTCAGGTTAAGTACTTAATTCGTTCTGGAGGTCCGTACTTAACCTGAAACTGTTCTTAACCTGAAGCACCACTTTAGCTAATGGGGCCTCCTGCTGCTGCCGCGCCGCCAAAACATGATTTCTGTTCTCATCCTGAAGCAAATTTCTTAACCTGAAGCACTATTTCTGGGTTAGCAGAGTCTGTAACCTGAAGCGTATGTAACCTGAAGCGTATGTAACCCGAGGTACCACTGTATACTAATAGTAACACTTTGACGTGGACCCAAGACTTCCTGAACCAGATCCAATTTTCCGTTCATGAGGTGTGGCGGATGCCGTGTACGACTTGGAGTGAAGAGATCAGATTTTGAGGTGCCACTCAGTGAAAAAACTCAACTGAGCAACCTTTGGCTAGTTGCTCTCCACCGAACCTATCCGCCCTATAAAATGGGACAAACTCTACATCCATCACCCGGATCTTCTTGAGAGAAAACAACGCCACTGTGAAAAAGCGAAGGCTAATGCAGAATGATCTTCGTTAATGTGCATATTCATCACTTCGCTCGCACTGAATAACATCTGGGGATGAAGGGTATGCGGACATATGTTCCATTCATAAAGTGAGCGCATGTTGTACTCAGAAGCAGGTTCGGGCGCACAATGTACCTTGCTTTTTCCTTTGGAGTTGTTGATTTCAATTACGCTGCCTGAAGCGACGTACGAGGTATTTCCAGCATCAAGTGCAAAAGAATTTGGCTTGCAAAATTTAAAGGCATAAATGGAAAGCACTGCAAACCTGCCGATTGATTCGCATATCTTGCCTTATTCTCCGAAAACTCTCTGTGACTGAAGCAGTATCTGTGTGTATCTGTTAAGTTAAACAGGAGCTGGGCCCTGGACTAAATCGCTCTGGAAGAAGGGGGGGAAATGGCTGTTTAAATGGTCAAGTTAAACAAGACACAATTAGAGGCACATTGGTCTCTTATCCTTAATTCAGAGCTCCCACAGGCGTGTTTATGAACCCCATGAGGGGGTACTTTGTTGCCTTGTTAGTTTTAATTGCATTTTGTTTCATTAGATCATTTGAACAGGAACACCCCCACCTTTTTTTCTATGGGTTTCATATATTCCTGCAACTGTGCCTTTTCGGATCTCTAAAGTTGGCCTTTTCCAAAGCGGGGCTCTTTTGGATCATCTGTATTTTGACCTATTAGTAAGAAATACGATATTTATAGCAGCAAGGAGGGGAGAAAATAGCCCCCGTAATGATCTATCCAACAAAAGTCAGTACGGAGGGAACCACTGTAAGGTTATATTAGAAAGACTCTGAGTCAAAGTGAAACTCTCCATAGCTTTGGTTTCAAAACCCAGCATATGCAAGGTTCATAAATTAAAGTAATAAAAAGCAGGACAACATCTGTTCTGCAGTATGAGAGTAAGGGGAAATCTGGACATTTGAGAAGTTGTTATACAGACGTTACATTCTGCATGGCAACATATGAAGAGCGTTTATACTAAAAAGGTCTGCTGGTGCCTACTTGGATTTCTTGATTGTTTTTGTGTGTTTTTTTAAGAATGCACATCTGTTTTAAGATTTTTGGTATGCAACCATCTCCCTGTAACTTTTTATTCTAATTTGTTTTTAGGACCCATTAAACTAAATAGGCTGCAGTTAACTCAATGGAGAATGAAGGTGTGTAACATTTTCTCCCATAAAACCTTTAAAAGAGAGAGAGAGAGAGAGAGAGAGAGAGAGAATCAATGAATGAATGAATATGAATATATACTTCCGGCATATCCTTCCTGTGCCCTGTGGATCTGAGGCTGCTCTTAAATTCAATGTCAAGTATGTGTGTGCATTGCAGAACTTGTGTCCCAACCCAACCCGGCGCAGCATTTTAAAGCTTCCCAGTGCCGTATTCCTGGCTATGTTAACCTCTAATTACGACTCCTAATAAAACCCCATGGTAGGCTGATTTAAAAGTAAGGTTTGCTTAATTCCAGATCAAAGCCAAGCCTTCTTTAATTCATATCTTGAGAGATGAAGGATGTAATTGAGTTCATCTATATGGGCTGTTAAGTAACTGGAATATTTGCTTCCGACCTGAAGCTGACTTCCTGAATCTGGGATGGCAGCAGCTCCTTTTATCTAGCAAGTATGTATTTCAACTAGCAAGCTGAGAGAGAGAGAGGGACTGTAAAGAGGGATAGAGAGGGGAATTCCTGCATCCTGATTACCTAAGATAAGAAGGCACTTGGGGTGGAAGAGCAGGTGGTGAGAGGTAAATTAGCTGAGGGCCTGGAGATAAAGCTTAAAGTTGGGGGCTTTAAAAGAAAACTCTGTCAACCAGTCGCACTACCCATTCACCTCCTGCCTACCTGCCCCCCCTTAAAGTGACTGCCCATCTCCCAATCAGCAGCCACCACTGACACCCACTTAATGCAGCCATTTGGTGTTTCGGAATTCCTTTGTGCAACAATGGCTTCAGTCAACAAGAGGAACTAAATACATACCTCTCGAGAGATAAGCAAGGACCACTGGACTAGGCATTCCCATGAAGAGAAGTGCCTGAGTCTGAAGGGGAGCTACAGCCTGAATCTGATGCAGGTTTACTTGGAAATCAGGCCTTACTCCCCAGTTGGGGTTTACTCTCTGGTAAGGGTGCAAGGAGGCTTACAAACCTATACATTCTCCATTGCTGTCAGCCAGCTTCTTATATTTTATGAAAGACCAGATTATAAATTTTCAGATACATAAATAAACTTAGCTTGGCTTGCTTGTGAGTTGTCCTGTATTAGATTGCACCGCACAACTTCTTTCTCTAGAATGGGCAGCTGCTGTGAACATGACTAACTGCTTTGAAACTGTGGAGAGTGGCATAGGCGGTTCTTAACATGGGTGTGTGTGTGTGTGTGTGGGTGTGGGTGGGTGTGGGTGTGTGTGAGAGAGAGAGAGAGAGAGAGAGGAGGAAGAGACAGGAAGTGCTGTTCAAAGAGGGTGGGGTAGAGAGAGCGCCTGTGTGGTGTAGTGGTTAGAGGGTTGGAACAGGATCTGGGAGACCAGGGTTCAAATCTTTGCTCAGCCATGAAACTCACTGGGTGACCCTATGCCAGTTACAGGTTGAATCCTGACAAGACAGAAGTACTGTTCTTGGGGGACGGGGGACGGGCTGGTTTGGAGGACTCCCTGATCCTGAATGGGGTAACTGAGCCCCTGAAGGACCAGGTGTGCAGCCTGGGAGTCATTTTGAACTCACAGCTGTCCTGCAGGTCAATTCTGTATCCAGGGCAGCTGTCTACCAGCTCCACCTGGTACGCAGGCTTAGACCCTACCTGCCCACAGACTGTCTCGCCAGAGTGGTGCATGCTCTAGTTATCTCCCGCTTGGACTACTGCAATGCACTCTACATGGGGCTACCTTTGAAGGTGACCCGGAAACTACAACTAATCCAGAATGCGGCAGCTAGACTGGTGACTGGGGGTGGCCGCCGAGACCACATAACACCAGTCTTGAAAGACCTACATTGGCTCCCAGTACGTTTCCGAGCACAATTCAAAGTGTTGGTGTTGACCTTTAAAGCCCTAAACGGCCTCGGCCCAGTATACCTGAAGGAGTGTCTCCATCCCCATCGTTCTGCCCGGACGCTGAGATCCAGCGCCGAGGGCCTTCTGGCGGTTCCCTCATTGTGAGAAGCAAAGCTACAGGGCAGAGGGTCTTCTCGGTAGTGGTGCCCGCCCTGTGGAACGCCCTCTCATCAGAAGTCAAAGAGATAAACAACTACCTGACATTCAGAAGACATCTTAAGGCAGCCCTGTTCAGGTAAGTTTTTAATGTGTGACATTTTAGTGTATTTTTGGTCTTTGTTGAAAGCCACCCAGAGTGGCTGGGGAAATCCAGCCAGATGGGCAGGGTACAAATAATAAATTATTATTATTATTATTAGTCTCTCAGCCTAACCTACCTCAAAGGCAGAGGGGGAAAGAGAATTCTGTATGCCATTTTGAGTCCACTGGAGAAAAGGTAGGATTGATTTTTTATCATCATCATCATCATCATCATCATCTACTGCCCTATACCTGAAGGTCTCATAAAAACACAATATAAAAAACACAAAATGCCTAACGGGGGAAAAAATAAACCAATAATGTAATAAATACATAAATAAACAATCCGTTGGGCTCATTCTAACCCCATGCATATCTAACCCTGTCCATGTTTACTAGGAAGCCCCATCATCAGTGAAATCTATTTCCAAAGCAAGTGTGTGCAGGATGACAGTCTGACCCTGATTACAGTCTGACTTACTTCCATGTAAGTTACACTTAACACACAGGAGTAATTCTGCAGCTGGACAATGTTTTTGGGACCAATTTAATTGTCACAAAACTGGGCTCTTCATCAGGCAGGATGGGTGCTGTTCCCAAATGGCACCTTTTTGGGAACTCAGTGCTAAAAAAAAAATCATAGAATTGTAGAGCTGGAAGGGAACATGAGTGTCCCTGGGGGTCATCAAGTCCAGTCCTCTGCAATGCAGAAATCTCAACACACAGTTCCCCATCCAATCTGAAACCATACCAGATCCTGCTAAGCTTTGCAAATGTAAGGTAAAGGGACCCCTGACCATTTGGTCCTGTCGTGGCCGACTCTGGGGTTGCGGCGCTCATTTCCCTTTATTGGCTGAGGGAGCCGGCGTACAGCTTCCAGGTCATGTGGCCAGCATGACTAAGCCGCTTCTGGCGAACCAGAGCAGTGCACCAAAACGCCATTTACCTTCCCGCCGGAGTGGTACCTATTTATCTACTTGCACTTTGACATGCTTTCAAACTGCTAGGTTGGCAGGAGCAGGGACCGAGCAACAGGAGCTCACCCTGTTGTGGGGATTCGAACCGCCGACCTTCTGATCGGCAAGTCCTAGGCTTTGTGGTTTAACCCACAGTGCCACCCGCGTCCCCTTTGCAAGTGTACTAGCAGTTTAATTGCAGTACCACCAGGACTGGCTGTTTATGTGCACATGCTTCTCCACTGGGCAGTGTGGCGTAGTGTGTAGTTGTCAGAGTGAGGCCCAGGACCCAGGAGACCAGAGTTCCAATCCCATTCAGCCACTGGGTGGCCTTTGGCTAGTCACTGCTTCTTAGCCCTCTTAATCCCACAACAAGGTTGTTGTCGGGATTGAAGGGGAGAGGGGCAAGGACTGCCATCTTGAGCTCTTAGGAGGAAAGGTGGACAATAAATGTAATAAAGTCGTCATCAAAATGTCATCCATATTTTTCTCAGTTTAATCCAGATTTACAGTTTCCACTGTTTTCTTTTTCTTTTACATGTTTTACATGTGAATGTGCCACATACATATTTTATAGATACACTATCTGTCTGTCTATCATCTCACATCATACATGCACACTAGTATTTTAAAATACCACCCCTCAGGGTACACCTGTGAAGAAAAACCTGACCCTGAACTACATCCTTGATTCACTGATTATTGGTTTGCTGGCTTACTAAAAATAGAGATCTTGTTGGAATTCAGCCATTGCTCTTATTCATATCTATAATGTAGGTCGCTTGTTGTTGATTCTTTACTGGAAGTGTGAACTGCCGCCATTGAAAGGCATCTTGGTTGACTGATGTTTGATGATAATGACACTTAACATTTGCATTGTGCTTTCAAGTATTCAAAGCTCTTCACATCCATCATCATTCTAGGTGTAATCCTTACAGCAAGGTAAGTTAGCATTAGCATTATTATTCTCTCCCCCCATGGTGTGAGGGAGGGAAAGAGCAGGGGCACAGAGTGAATTCTTGGAACCACCACTTTCTCCCAAAATTTAGTAAGTATAGGTAAAAGTAAAGGGACCCCTGACCATTAGGTCTAGTCGCAGACGACTCTGGGGTTGCAGTGCTCATCTCACTTTATTGGCCAAGGGAGCTGGCATACAGCTTCTCGGTCATGTGGCCAGCATGACTAAACTGCTTCTGGTGAACCTGAGCAGTTTACACCATTTACCGTATTTTTTGCACCATAACACTCACTTTTTTCCTCCTAGAAAGTAAGGGGAAATGTCTGTGCGTGTTATGGAGGGAATGCCTACAGGTGGCATGCCTACGGATTTTCCTCCTCTAAAAACTACATGCGTGTTATGGTCGGGTGCGTGTTATAGAGCGAAAAATACGGTACCTTCCCACCGGAGCAGTACCTATTTATCTACTTGCATTTTGACGTGCTTTCAAACTGCTAGGTTGACAGGAGCTGGGACTGAGCAATGGGAGCTCACCCCGTCGTGGGGATTTGAACCGCCAACCTTCAGCAAGCCCTAGGGCCTGTGGTTTAACCCACAGCACCACCCGTGTCCCAAGCTTGAAAATTTTAGGTCCCCCCCCCCCGAACAGTCATAGTTATACAATCCAGATTGAATAGTTGCATGCCTTGGAAGTCAAGTTTGAAATAGCCTAATATTTTAGAGCAACCAGTATGTAGGATTGGTGAGGCCTTTCTTCCTCACCATTGGTCAAACCAGGTCAACTGGAAATTGGACCGTTTTCTGATTAAAACAGTTTTGGTTCCTCTGTCAGGTTTGAAGTTATGTAGAGACAAAGTGTGGACCACGAGTCAAAAGACCAGTCATCTGGCTGAAATCTTCGTTTTTCTTTCTATAATTATAGGCCACATCATCACGGCAGAATTTGAGCATTGCTAGGAAAGGAGCTTCTCCCTTAACTAGTAAGGTGGTCCCAAGCTGACTCTGCAGCACTTTTTAATATAATAATGCTCCTCTCATTAGGCAAACGGGACCCATTACAAGCAACATTGAAGGTGCTAATTCAGTTCCCTCCAGTCATTTCCCAACCCCCAAGCATGTTTTCCTGTGAAACCATGTATAACTAAAGAAAACCCTCACAGCAAGATGTGGGTTAGAGGTAAGAGGCCTGCACATTGCATTTCTTTATGCTTTCGTCCAAAAATCTCCAAGCCCCCAAGGTTTAATTATGGTGTGCAGTCTAGTGTTGAATAGGGGGAAATGGGTCCGCAGTGTGATAGGAAGGTTTTCACACTGAAACCCACCATTTGTTGATGAGGTCAAAAAAGGGGTGTGGACAGGGAGAGATTCCACTTTTACTTCAGGGTAAATTGCATAGTTTCAGCATGTTATTGGCAGAATTTATGCTATTTTCCCTCCAATGGCTTGTGGGAATTAGACAAATAGGATTAGAGAGACAGAGAGGGAGAGGGAGGGAGGGAGGGAGGAAAGAGAGAGAGAGAGAGAGAGAGAGAGAGAGAGAGAGAGAGAGAGAGAGAGAGAGAGAGAACATGTGAGAAAATTGCCAGTTAAAACAGGAGTAGTGAAGGGGGGAGACTTTTTTAGTCTTTCTGTTTAGCTCGTTTCCAGTTATGTTACTGGTTTAGCAGAACTAAAAGGTGAAAAAAGCAGTCTCCTATGCCCTTTGCTATTGATCACTCTGCCAACTATGGGACTTGAAGAGGATTAAAGTTTTGTTTTTTTCAGATTCTTTTCACAGTAGTCTTAAAAGTTCCCCTCTCTAACAAGGGACCCTGAAATAAGGACATGTATTTTTAGTTACTATTTCATCAATTAGTTTATAGCCTTTCCAGTTCTGAATAATTAGAGCTTCCAGTTCCAAGTTACATTGTAAAAGATAGAAACATATAGTGTGCACAGAGCCACAAAGTTTATTGTCATGTTCTAAAGTCAGGTACTCTCGTTGCAATAATTCCTCAAATAGCTAGTGGAAAATAAAACTTTGTGGAAGTTATAATTCCATGTTGATGCTTGGAAATATATACATATTAATAGCAGAATGTCTGGGAGTTTGAACGTTTTACAGTCTCTCACATCTCTTTTTGGAACTGTTTGTGTATCAGGCTTAACATTTTCAAGGCTGAGATCCAGTCTTGGAAGACATTGGAGGAGGAGCAACACTGTTTATGTACCTGTATTTATTTATTTTATGTACCTGCATTTATTTACTTTTTAAAGGGAGAGAAAGGGGAACAAGAAACAAGATTATTTGCCTTTTGAAAAATTGTGTGTGAGTGTGAGAGAGAGACAAACAACAGCCAGACAGAGATACAGAGGCTACCTTTTCCTGGGAGTAAGTCATTGAACTCAGTAGGAATTATTTCTGAGTGTAAGATTGTGCTGTCAGTGGCACAGGCTGTCAGAATGACAGTGTTATCTGGCAATAAGAAAAAGAAAAAAGAAGTAAACCTATTTAGGAAAAGGAGCAAGTCCAATCCAGGCAAGAAATCGTACAGGATCTCCCTGTGTAAAATAAGATCAGACTCGCTGCTCTGTCTTCCAATCAATGGAACATAGGAACCAGCTCCTAGGGGCTGTTGGAGGTTTGCCCCCCAATAAAATATTTGAGGGGGCCACCCCCCAAGTTGGTGGGCATTGCCATTCAAATGGTGTGCGTCATGTGATCAATTACACAGATCAATTACCTGCCCCCTCCCCATATTTTATTCAAGTTGGCACCCCTGCAATGGAAGAACCTAACTAGGATTCCTTTGTGCATGGCTTCACAAAGGAATTTCCATTTCCACACATTGGCAGTGCAGAGTAACTGACCATTCTGCCCTCTCTTAAGGAAGGACGTTTTGCAGGTTGTAATACTTGTTGCATGAAGCATCTTTCTGAATATGGGTATCACTGGATCAAAGCCTTTTGATTTCTGAAGTGAAGGTTCATGACATGTTTCAGCAAGGGACCCCTTGAAACAATTATTATGTTCAGCACATATGCTAACAGTCAGTCTTCAGTTTCCTGATTGATTGCAAAGTGAATGAGATCAAGGAAGCATTGTCTTACAATATGCAGTGGGTGCATATTAGGAAAGTAATGGATGCACATTTGATTGTCTGTGTGGTGTAGTGGACACTGGGCTGCGCTGGCTCCAAATATCCCCTCAGATATTTGGGTGGAAAAATTCCCCAAGGACTATCCACCCCAATCTGAGGAGTATGCATTACTCCAAGTGTTAATGCTAAATTGTGTGGTGCTTGCAAAGTTATTCACACAGAATATGTTAAGGTCTCTAATGGAAAAGCCTTCTGGACCTGAGAAGATATACAAGCTCATAGATGAGGAACACATGACCCTTGAGATGTTGTTGGACTCCAACTGCCCATGCTGGCTAGGGGTGGCTGATGGGAGTTGAAGTTCAACAACATTAGTATCTCCACCCATGAGCTTGATCTTCAAGAGTTTCCTCAAGACTCTTTGTTCTGGTTAATTACCATCTCATCTCCATGTCAGGAGCTTGTTCTACTCTCGAGTAGGACCCTGGCAGAGACACATGCCCGACTGGCATGTTCCCTCCCTCCTGGTTGATCATTTGGGAGCTTCAAAAGCTTTCTTCTGCCTGAACATCACAGTGACCGATGCCAGCAGACATTGGCACACTTAGGGATCTGCAGAGTCTTCGCAGCTTGCATAACATACCTCAGCAACTCAACATTTTGGCTAATCTGCTTTATTTACATATAAACACACACGGAGCAATGCAACATGGCTCCCTCTCTCTCTAGCATCAGACAGCAGAGAGAGAGAACAAAGGACAATAGTCCCACTTCACAGAAAACAGTAACACAAACATCCTGTCTCCGTCATTTCCCACTCTGTGGGGTCAAAACATACACCGTCCTGTGATAGACAAAAATCCCATGACTGCAATCACGGAGAAGGAATTCTAACACTCCATCCTTTTCACACAGAATCTCACTCTGAACACCAGTTGCTGGCAGTCACAAGTGGATGGAGTGCAGTTGTGGTCTGGTCCTACTTTTGAGCTTCTGGTTATGCAATTGTGAGAACAGGATGATCCAACAGGCTCTTCTTATGTTCTTAAACCACTCACTGAATGCCCAGTTATTATCTGTCACAGAAACATCATTCCTGTTGGAAGGATTCCAGCTGACTCGACTGCTTGTTAGAACAAACAAACACTTCACCAAGCCATTGTTGAAACTGTGAAGCCATTCTTCTTCCCAAAGAGTCCACTATGAATGAAGGACTCTGTGGATCGTGAACCTCTCTGGAATGTTGAAGCAGCAGCAGATGCATCTTTATTTCTGCGAGAGAGTTAGAAAAACCCTGTGTGTTGTGTTTCTGGGGGTGGAAAGCTGAAGACATAATTGCTGATCTTACATCTAGGACTTCAGGTTATCTCCAGACATGCAGCACATCACTATGGAAGTAACATCCTTTGTTGCATTATGCTAATATCCCCTTGCACTTTTCTGATTTTCTTGGCAGAAAATAGGTATTTTGATGACTGCCCTGAGCTGGTAAGTGTTGTTTTTTTTTGCTTTTGGTATATAGCAAGGGGCATGGTTTTCACATTCCTCACAAATGAGTCCTTTTCATTGCAAGGATTTTAATGGAGAGGAAACCAATGAGCCTCCAGCAGGCCAAGGTGAGGCCAGCAAGTGCCTCTGCCATCTCCTCCTTCCCTCTGTATGGCTCTTTGTTGCTGCAGAAGCCTCTTAAGTACATAATAATAGGTGCAGCCCCATCAGCAGTGACCTCCCGCTTGAGCTGATGATTGGACAAATTGTTCTCCTCCTGCAGCTGCAGTGGGGATTTTCCTGCCTGGGACAGAATCGTGGGATCCCAGGCCTTCTCTGCAGGCCCTCTCCCACAGATTTCCAACATTCAGTTCCAAACAGAAGGGAGACAAAAGCTGAAGCTGACATTGCCACATGAGGACTACGTGGTCTCTAACTGCTGAGCGGAAGCAAAGGCGCCATGCAGCTATCAGAATGAACACAACAGCCCTTCTCTGAGCACACAATTGCTGGAGTAAGAACTTGAATTCAATCAGGAACAGCATTCTCAAAATGCCTAGGATGAAGGAGGAGAGCAGTCATGTGTGGCACAGATTTTTTTCAGTACTTGGAAACAAATCGTTCCCTCCTGGCCCATCTTCTTGGTTTGGGTCAAAAGCACGCTGCCTCTGTCTCCAGACCATTTTGGGGGTGAGAGAGGAGATCATATTGATACAACTTCATTTGTAGTCACCTGGCTGCACTGTCTGCGAAAACCATCATTTGACTTCACCCCCTTCTACACCTGCATTGCCCATTTCATCTGGTCATTATCTATCTTCATTTTGTCTTCGTCACTTGAAGCGACTCATCTTCAACTTCCCTCACCATCCCACTTTCCTCGGGTTCTATCTATTGGTCTATAACCCTTTATGGCAGGGAGCTGTCTTTTCTGTTCTTTGCACAGTGCCTGAGAGTATTTTAGGTACTATGCAAAGAAGCACAGTAGGGAAACAATCACTCAAATATATTGGGCTGATTATCTTGGGCTCTTAGGCTGTGACCCTATACTCCAAGGGTGGGGAAAGATTTTCAGCCGGAGGGCCACTTGTCTCAAATGGCTCTATGTGTAATCTTTCCCACTGCGGAGTGGGAAAGGCTTTTCTGGGTCTTGACAGAGGAGTTACTCACCTTCTGCCTCAGCCTTTAAGCCGGAGATGCTAGACACTGATGGTACAACCTTCTGGCTAATTTATTTCTCTCTCTCTTTTTGCTGAAGGATTGTGTTGGCCTATAGAAACTCCTCCAGGGGCTGCTTGCTGAAGGTGAGTGTGGCCGAAAGACAGATGGGACCAAAGTGAGTGGAGCCCTACACTCACACACATACATTTATGTACATGCAGAAACACTATGCGCTCTCTCTCTCTCTCTCTCTCTCTCTCTCACACACACACACACGTGTGTGACCACCTTTCTCTCTCATCCTCTTGTACACACCTCAGAATCCATACTGTCAATACTGGAACTCATTTTTCCCATCCACGCTCCCATGAAAGTCACATAAACCACAGGAGATAATGGAGTTGAAAAGATGCACTTTTCAGGACTATGCTGTAACGGCCCCCCAAAATTCACATTTTGGGGTGCTGAGTGAGATCGTGGCCCTGAAAAAGTGTGAGATCTTGGCACGAAATTTCATGAGATCACGGCGGCCAAAATAGCCACCGTGCTCTCATGGGGGAAAAACAGGAGGTTTCATTTTTTTCCCAGGACACTTGTGGGGTATGAGAATCTAGATGCACAGGCTTCATTTTCTGCCCCCAAGTGATTGCAGATGTGTTGGTAGGCAACACTGGGTCAAATGCATCGACTACACCTACCACTGTAGAGTGTACATTGGCCCACTGAAAGATGGTCACTGTGACATTCAGCACCTTTAAAGAGACCTTCATGTGATTAGGAACTCTGCTTCACAAATGACGTTGTTCGCGTGAACTAGTGTTCCAGTGTAATATTGGAAACTGCCGTTATAGACAATGGGATGTGCAGCAAATGTAACATTTTCCGATGGAAACTTTATTAAAAACTAATGAATAACGTAAGTCCTGGAGCCATGCAGGGGATGAGTAAATGAATGTTTCATGCAGAGAGTTGATTACAAAAAAGTAATTTTGTTTCCTCAAGATGCTGCATGCTAAAATTTAGAACTAACAAAGGGAGGGGGTTTGAAATCACAGTTTGCAATGGAAATCTATGCCCTGTCCATTCCACAGGACTGAACCATTACCTTTTTCTCCATAGGGGAGGGGAAAGCCTATCAAAAGCAAAGCTCCCGTTTTCTGAACTCCTTTTGCTTACCTAAACAGAGATCAAGCTTAGCACAGCAGAAGCCTACCTTGGTGATACATATATGTCAGCCTCACATTGATTACCTATATCAGCTAATATGCAGCCCTGCACAGGGAAGGTAATATTTAAGGCGTAATATTTTAGTGGGGATTCTGCACTTTGTGGCTGTCATGCATCTTCCTTAGGCTAAATGAATGCCAAATTGACACGCTTTAATTTGAACGCCATCTCAGACATGGAAGAAGATTGAATGTCTCAAAACTGGGAGCTAAAAAGGAATCAGAGTGATCATACCGTATACAGAGGTGGGGAACAATATTCTGGAGGGCCCTGCCATATCTGGAGGTGGAACAGGAGTCAGTAATATTGTTAGAAAAGCCCAGTGCCTGTCCCTCTCTCTGCAAGAGTGCATTGGGTCACAGGGACGCACAGTGAGTCTGTGTCCCTTTGGAGAATAGAAGACATGGTGGGGACTGTTGTGCTTTAGGAAATTGGGTTTATTCACCTATTGACACCTTCAGTCTGCATGGAGGGAGTCCAGAACTTGCAGCATGGCTCACGACATTGCAAGTGACCTTTCATCTCCCTCTCCAAGCGGGATCTCTGTCTTACTTCCTTCTCCTTCTGTCCAGAAGCCCCTGCTTCAAAACTCCCTTTTCCTGTCTCCACACACACACAGTTACCCCGGCAACTTTCATCACACCTGACTCCCAAGGCCAAAGGATCCTTCCATGGCCCATCAACACCTTTTTGTAATGCTAACTTCCCCCAGCCAACCAGGCTGGTTTGCATAAGCCAGCTCAGGAATTCCTCTGAAGTTTGCATTCTCCCTTCGTACCACAAGTAACCAAAATCCCAGCATTTATTAATTTCTAGGTTTATCCTGTCAGCAACACTATCTATCTAATAATTTAAATATTTGCATGCAATCTTTCCAATCCTCAAGACCCTGGAAAGGCACTTGCTACTCATTGGAAGATAATGGATTGGAGGAACAAATTATTTGACCCAGTAGAAGGTAGCTTCCATGTGTCCCTTATGACACTGCATCTTCCCTTCACCTTACATATGCCTCTCCCACCAAGAACGTGGATGCAGATGTGGAATCAGGCCACCATAACATGTGAATGGGCCTGTATGATGGTGCATGATTTGATGGCGAAGATGAAAAGGCATCATGTTTTGTGCAGCGGCAGAGAAAACTCTGTGGTCCTCCAGAGGTTGCTGGACTACAGTTCTCGTTGTTTTGTGTCATATATATATATATGCATTTCCACAACTTAGATATTCCTTAATATATTATGGTAATAACATCACCAACAAAGACTATCCACATCATAACAAGAATACAACAGAAATTCAATAAAACACTAAATGGAACGTTAAAACAAAAATACTGAACAGTGGGATCTGAAATGGTAGAAATCAACTGGGAAAAGCAGTCTCCAAATACCCTGGTCCTAAGTTGTTTCCATTTTCCTTTTTTCTTTCTTTTTTCCCAACTTGTTATTCTGGTAATGCAGCAAATAAAAATATATTACATTTGTTGTTGGCTTGCCAATATGACACAATCGTTGTGTCATATTTACATAGCATGGGTTAACTTGGAAACAACTGCATTAACCAGATTAGCTGTTATATTGGGCAACTTTAACACGAGAGGTTAGTGTTAATCACATCTAGTTGCCGACTGGACGCAAAAGAGCTTTACGAAAACAGAAACAACTACGTCTGGCTTGAGCTGAATCACATCAGATTGTGAGCAGGCTTGTACCAAGGCAAGTGCTCTTCCTCCGTCAATAACCTTTTGCAATCACCTGCAATTTTTGGCTGTTATGCTGAAGCTGTTGGTTGATTTTGCTGCCTCCCCCTCCCCTCTTTTTAGCAAACATCTTAAATACCTTTTCATATGGACATGCATCTCTTTGAGGGCATCAGAATGAAAACTAGGAGATTCATCTGAAGCATAACATCTGAAGTCACAACAGAAGCAAAAGGAATTTAATGCCAAAATAAACATTAACCACTGCAGAAAGCAATAACTGGAATTAATAGCAAATCATTTGAATATAATCAAGCACATTCAAGTTCAATTTATCTTACTTTGCTCTTTAAAAACAAAACAAAACCATCCATAAGCAATATGGGAATAGTGGAATCCTAGAATTGTAGAAGTGGAAGGGACCGCAAGGATCATCTAGTGCAGCGGTTCTCAACCTGTGGGTCCCCAGATGTTGTTGGACTACAACTCCCATCATCCCTGAGCTCTGGCCTCGCTAGCTAGGGGTGATGGGAGTAGTAGTTCAACAACATTTGGGGACCCAAAGGTTGAGAAAAGCTGATCTAGTGCAATGCCCTACAATGCAGAAATCACAGGTATGTATTGTTGGGAGTATTACTGAGCAGAATGACTTCTAGGAGTCCAACAGAACTTCCCTTCTACTACTTCTTCTCCTTCCTGAACCTCACCCCACATCGCCCCTAATTTTGCTCTGAAGAGCTAGAAGAACCCCCAGCCAACTGGGGTGGGTGTCAGGGACTGGGCAGAGGACGATTGGTGGAGACCGCCTCCCCAGCCTGACCCTTCCAGGGAGGAGGAAGAGGAAGACAGCATAGATTTACAACAGGGGTTTGAGGGAGGTCGCAGCTTAGCGGAGGTCAGATAACTCCATATCCTCCAGCATTTCTCCAATGAAAATAGGAACATCCTAAGGGAAAGCGGGACATTTTGGGATCAAATCAGAAACCGGGACACTTTCTCTAAATCAAGGATGTCCCTGGAAAACAGGGACACTTGGAGGATCTGCAATAATTGGTGCCGTCATGATCTGCCCAATATTCTGGAGGAGAGAGAGAGAGAGAGAGAGAGATTCTTATGTCACCTTAGGCCTTGCTGTGGCAAAAGAGTCAAAAATGGTTCTGTAGGGTTTTTTCTGGTGGACGGACAACGCCTGGTGAATCTGGCCTCTATGCAATGGCCTGCTATCTCTTGATCTTTATGAGGCTGCTTCAGATCAATAGTGCTTTATGACTGTGCTCACTTGTGTGGGGAGAGCCCGCTTTGCAGTGCTGTGAGGTCACTTTTCCAGTCTCTGTTAGTCATTTTCTGCGCTGAAAGGGATCAAAGCAACTTTATAGATTGACACAGCCAGTCAACAGCGATCCCACGTCCTTTATGCTTTAGATCTCAGGCAAAGCAAAACTAATTGTTTCAACCAGGGCAGATATGTGATCTTTCCTCTGAGTTACTTTCCATACACATACCCCTTCTTTCTTTAATTCTTCTCTAATGGAAATATTAATTATATTTCTGTACAATGGAATAAATACATTATTATTATTATTATTATTATTATTATTATTATTATTATTATCCACAGTGCCTTGTCTTTCTTTTTTATAGAATGTGGGTGCACTGCAGTGTGTGTGTGTGTGTGTGTGTGTGTGTGTGCGTGTGTGTGCGCGCGCTTCTTGGATTACAAATGGAATGCATTATGCATGTATATACTTGCCTCTCCTTACAGCCAATATGACTCTCCTCCCCCCACCTCAGGGCACTGGGAAGTTTAGGGGGCCTTTCTAGGGTCTGTTTTCCTTGTGGAAAGAGAAGGAGCAACATGGTGTGCAAAAGTCCTTGCCTGCAGTGCCTCAATCCACACATGCCGGGCAGAGTGGTTAACGGAATCAGCTGCAGGCAGCTGGTCCTGATGAGTTCAGTCCTCAAAGTTTCTTTTTTTTTTAAAGCAGCAGATGATGGCAAAGACTTCTCTCTGAGACCCCCCCTAAAGAGCTACTCCCACTCAGAGCAGGCAATACTGGCCCAAAATGGACAAATAGTCAGACCTGGCATAAGGCAAGATTCCATAGAGTCCTGATGTGGTAGAACGGATTGTATGTATTTAGGCTGCAGGTGGAGATGGGTAGCTCAGCTTGTTAGAGGTCATAACACCAAGGTTGGAAGTCTGATCCCCATACGGGACAGCTGTGTGTTCCTGCATTTCAGGGGGTTGGGACAAGACGGTTCTCAGGATCCCTTCCAACTCTACAATTCTGTGATATCTCAGACTGCTCTCCTATGAAACACAACTCCCTGCAAGGGGAAAACAGGAAGGATAAGGAAATCTGGCTATTAATGGCTACCAGCCGCAATGGCTATGAACCATCTCTGCTGTCATGGGCAGTGTGCCTCCAGATTCCCGTTGCTAGGAATCGCAGGTGGCCAGGGTGCTGTTGTGCTCATGAGCGATGGGGAGAGCAGGTTGCTGGACAAGATGGGCCTTGGGCCTGATCCAGCAGGGTTGCAGGGAAAGCACTGTGCTGCCCCCTTTTTTCCTGAATTGCTAGCATTCTTCGTGCCCTGAGCTTCTTAGGTGAAAGAGAGAGCTCAAAAGTTCTGAGGTGGTCGTGTCCCTTGCATAGTTGTCAACTTTTCCCTTTTTTTAAGGGTAATTCCCTTATTCCGAATAGGATTCCTCGCAAGAAAATGGAAAAGGTGACAGCTATGGTCCCTTGCCTTCTACTACCTCTGCCTCTGAGCTCAGGTTGCCACATATTGTACTTCTAAGGTTAGGATGGTGGGTTCAAAGTTAGGGCTGAACTGAAAGGTCTTGTCTGAACTCCCCCAGACCTTGATGGTGTATCTTTCCCATGGGGAACGGGGACAGGGATTACAAATTCTTGAGTTCCCAGCATGAAACTGGCCCCACTCCCTTGGGATTGGAAACATCGTACCATTGCCCAATGATTTGTTTTTGGAACTTTGGAATAGAGGGAAGCAGTAGTGGATTATCATGTACATAATGGATTTTTCAAGTGTCTGATTGAAACACATGGGGGGAAATCTTTCGTTGTCTGTAAGGGCAAATGAAGGGCTGCTGTCTCGTCCCTGACTCTGGCAATGACAGATTGAATACTTGGGCCCGGAGTTATCTAGCCAGGTCTGCCAACAGAAGCCAGCACAAGGACTTCTGCTGGAGCGAATGGGCCTTTCCCCCTTCTCCACCCCCTGCATGCCCCACAAATCTGGGAGAAGCCCCAGAACAGTGTTCAAGTGGAGGAGAGGGGAGCTCTTTCCAGTGGGCAAACAGAAATGCATTCTGAATTCTGGCCCCAGACTGCACAGAGATGGTCTCAAGGTGCTCAGCTAAAACATCACATTGAACGAGAGTAGGGAATGTGGTGCCTGCCAGATCTTGTAGACTACAAGTTCCGTCATCCCCATGGTGATGGGGGATTGTGGGAACTGTAGTCCACAACATCTGCATGACAGAATGTATGGCATGTTGGACTTAGACTTACCTAGCCCTGTGTTCTGTTTAGAGCTGCTGGGTTCTCACAAGGAGGGCTTCCATTCCCAGTCTCTGGTATTCAAAAATATGCCGCTGCTGTACAGGGAGGTTCAATTTAGCTGTTATAGCTAACAGCCATCCACTGACATTTCTTTTATAAATTTCCCCAGAGATTCCAAAGACTGAAGACTGGCTACAGTGTGAGATTGGCAATGGACTCCTCTGTGCAGGGAGTTAGTTAGCCAGTTGGCTGTGCAGGTGTTAAATCACAACATGGCAGGGAGAGGAATCTCACATAAGCATAGGATCCCACTGGTTGGGAAAGAATGGCGTATTCAGAGAAACAAATATGTGATTTGAGTATTGGGGGGGGGGACAGTATTCCCAAAACAAGGAAGCAACTCTTAAGAGTTCAAGAGGCTTCACAATGAACCACACTGGCAATGAAGTATTTGTTGTGCTATAAATTTATTATCTGGTGGGGTCCTTCCAAGTGGGTGATTTCCAAAATAAATCGCTGGGGTGGAGGGGGGAAACTCAGTCGTAGCCCTAAGGCAAGGCCAGGCAACATTTGACAATTCAATATGATACTCCAGACAAATCATATCCCAGTCACTACCTCTTACCATGGGTAGGCAAACTGTGGCCCGGGGGCCGGATCTGGCCCAATCACCTTCTAAATCCGGCCCGCGGATGTTCCAGGAATCAGCTGGTTTTTACAGGAGTAGAATTTGTCCTTATATTTAAAATGCACCTCTGGGTTATTTGTGGGGCCTGCCTGGTGTTTTTACATGAGCAGAATGTGTGATTTTATTCAAAATGCATCTCTGGGTTATTTGTGGGGCATAAGGATTTGTTCATTTCCCCCCAAAAAATATAGTCTGGCCCCCCACAAGGTCTGAGGAACAGTGGACCAGCCCCCTGTTGAAAAAGTTTGCTGACCCCTATCTTGGACTTTGCTGAAGCATAGCCAGTGAGAGATCACCAGGGCATTTAAAACCTGAACACACTTTAGATGGCCACATATTAAGGGTAGACCATTGAATTTACACCCTTTTGTTCTGCCCTCATTAGAAGGTGTGAGTTTTGACAGGCTTGGTGATGATGTGCAACCCTCACCTTTTTCCTTTATTTCCTCATTCTTTCACTATTTGTTATCCTCCCCCTTGACTTTTTCCTCTTAACAAATTCACTACCCTTTCAGTAAAGTTTTTAGAAAGAAGTTGAAATTGACAACCTGATTGTCAATTACACTAATATTTTTTATTTTATTTTTTGGCCTGGAAACTACGAGGGGATTGCCAACACTTTATTATGTATTAAAGTGTATGCAGTTATAAAGCTGAGGCACTTAGGATGCTTTTGAGGGGGGAAATGGAATTACCAACACTTCCCCCACTTTCACCTCTAAATCAAGATCTCCTACAGTTTCTTTCTTTTTCATTTTTGTAAAAATGAGGTGAAATTGACAAACACTTTCAAAAGTTTCTCTTTTCGACTTCTATGAAAACGGCAGCATTAGCAGGGGAGATCTAACTTGGAAAGGGGTGCAGAGAAGTCCCCTCAGCCTATAGCAGCAGCTGGCAGGAACTCTAGTTAAGGAGAGAATGACTTCCCCTTACCAGGAGCAGCTGCAGAAGGAGGTAGGGGGTGATTTTCTTTTTTAAAAAATAGGAAAGGGATGGGGGGTTTTCTTTTGCAGGAGAGGAGTTTCCCCCCTGCTTAGCTAACCCTCCTAAAGAAAGCAATCTATTGTGTACAGAGGCCAGACTGGCAATTAGCAGTGAATCAGGTTAGCACTTGTATAGCATTAGCAAAAAATAATGATAGCTCTGTGTGTTGTGTGTGTGTGTGTGTGTGTGTGTGTGTGTGTGTGTGAGAGAGAGAGAGAGAGAGAGAGAGAGAGAGAGAGGAGAGGCACCCTTAAATACTCTCCAACATTTCTCCGATGAAAATAGGGACGTCCCATTCCATAATGATAATTTTACTATTTATACCCGACACATCTTACTGGGTTGCCCCAGCCACTCTGGGCAGCTTCCAATATATATAAAAAACCACAATCAAACATTAAACATTAAAAAAAAAAACACCTTCCCTATACAGGATTGCCTTCAGACAGCTCAGGGGTCAGATGACTCCATACCCGCCAGCATTTCTCCAATGAAAACAGGGACATCCTAAGGAAAAGTGGGACATTCTGGAATCAATTCAGAAACCAGGACGGCTTCTCTAAATCAGGGATGTCCCTGGAAAATAGGGACACTTGGAGGGTATGCCCTTAATTGCCTAGCAATGTAGGTATAAAGATAAAGGTAAAGGGACCCCTGACCATTAGGTCTAGTCATGACCGACTCTGGGGTTGCGGCGCTCATCCTGCTTTATTGGCCGAGGGAGCCGGCATACAGCTTCCAGGTCATGTGGCCAGCATGACTAAGCCGTTTCTGGTGAACCAGAGCAGCGCACGGAAACACTGTTTACCTTCCCGCTGGAGCGGTACCTATTTATCTACTTGCACTCTGACGTGCTTCCGAACTGCTAGGTTGGCAGGAGCAGGGACCGAGCAACAGGAGCTCACCCCGTTGTGGGGATTTGAACCGCCGACCTTCTGATCCGCAAGTCCTAGGCTCTGTGGTTTAACCCACAGCGCCACCCACGTCCCTAATGTGAATAAACTTTCAAAGTAGAGGAACCCCTGCAAGTAACTCTGATTCAGTATGGCTTTCCTTACTGGGAGGTTAAAAATGCAATGTGAATGCATGCCAGAATGTGAAAAAGACTGTGGGGCTTCTGGACATGTGCAAAGTGTGCTGCCTTCATTAGCAAACAGCAGCGGTCAGCCCCAATGGTTCTGGGATGAGTAGCGGTCTTTCTTCATTATAGAGCTGGAAGGCCTCACAAGGAATCTTTTGCCCAATGTGGGACTCAAACCCTGAGAATATGAGTTTCATGCTCTACCGACTGACCTATCCAGTGAGTGCAGAAAGTTTGCTTTTTTAACCAAACTCGAGAAGCACAACACAAGTGCTGGACACAACACATTCCGGCCCAAAGTTGCAATTCAGATGGGGGCTTCAGATGGAAAGAATTGCACCTCAAATTGCCTTCCCTTATGCACAGTCCATCCTGCAGTCAGGTAGATGCAAGGAAAGGTGGCATGCACAGAAATAGTAAATAACATCCACCCCCATCATCACCATAATAACCCATTCCCAGCAACAAATTATCCTTGGCTGCATTTCTGAAGGAGGCTGGGAAGAAAAAGCACTCGGGGGCAAGGATCAGAGGACCTGTCAGTCTCCTAGAGTTATTTTTGCTTTTGCTCTTTATGGAGATAATCAGAAAACTAAACATGCTGTATTTAGGTTAGTGAAAATTGCCACACACACACACACACACACACCACATCTGGCTAATTAGAAGCAAAGCAACTTGTATCAGCATGATAATGTTTTCTGATTGGTAGGACTGCACACTTTGAAAAGCAATGCTTGAAGAGCGGCTGTGTTAGCTTTCATAATTAGGGCACGCTATTTGCATAAGTACACTTCCAACCATTTTCTTTCCCCTCCATGCATTTCACAAATAATGTATAATGTATAATGCTGAAACCCATTTAGCAACACAAAGCACCACGCAAACAGGCCATCCTGCTATTTCCGAGGTGGGCTGAAAGTTGGCCATTTCATACTGAGAAGAGGGGTTCCATTTTTTTGGCATTCGCTTCCAGTTAAGGTCACACAGGCCCCCGCTCCCTGTTGAATTTCCATCACCTCCTAAAGACTTTTAATGTTATTATTCTAGGAGGCATTTTAATAAGTCTAGTTTTATAGTTCAGACTGATTTCTCCCCCCCCCCCCATACTGTGTATTAGGTATTTAAACAATTTATATACCACATAGGTACTCGGGTGGCACTGTGGGTTAAACCACAGAGCCTAGGACTTGCCGATCAAAAGGTCGGCGGTTCGAATCCCCGTGACGGGGTGAGCTCCCGTTGCTTAGTCCCAGCTCCTCCTAACCTAGCAGTTCGAAAGCACGTCAAAGTGCTTCTGCGGGAAGGTAAATGGCGTTTCCGTGCGCTGCTCTGGTTTGCCAGAAGCGATTTAGTCATGCTGGCCACATGACCTGGAAGCTGTATGCCAGCTCCCTCAGCCAATAAAGCAAGATGAGTGCCACAACCGCAGAGTCAGCCACGACTGGACCTAATGGTCAGGGGTCCTTTATATACCACATATTAATTTATATACCACTTAACTACAATAGTAGCTTATACACTGCTTAGAGACTATGTAGTTAAGCCTATGGTTACCAGATTTTTTTCAATGAATCCGGGGACACTTTATTTATTTATTTATTTTGGAAGCTGAGTAGCAACAGGGAGTCAGTAGTGGTGATGGTGAGGCTAAAGACCCTGGGCCCAAGTATACATGCATATTGTATAAAGGTGCAAAGCCCTTCTTTCGCAACCTGTGAAACATAAATGCACAGTTTTTTAAAAACTGGGCAACGGCCGCCTGCCCGCGACTCCCAAGCCTTCCCAGATCAGTCAAAACAACGGGGGAAGGGGGCAGGAGATCGCACAAGACACATCATATGAGCACAAGACACATCATTTGGGGACTTCTGGCGAGGAAAAATGGTGGGCGCCACGACAGCGAGCAGCTCCTGAATCCAGCCAGAGCCAACTGCACTACCAGGCTGGCTCCGGGCTGCTGAGGCTGCCACTGCCACGTTTCCCGGGGACAGATTTGCAAATCTGGGGACATTCCGGGGACGGAATTTGTCTGGGGAATTTGTCTGCAAATCCGGGGACTGTCCCCAGAAACCTGGGACGTCTGGTAACCCTAGTTAAGCCAGTCTAACTTCTCTAGGGAGAGAGTTCCAAAATCTGGGAGCAGCCACCAAGGAGTCCCTTTTCTGCATGCCTGTGAGTGTGGTGGAACTGAAAGAAGGACCTCCCCCCAAAATCTCAGAGACCGGGAAGATTTGTATGGGTGAATATGCTCCTTCAGATTGCAATGAACGCATACCTTCAGGCATAGTTCATGTGGCCACTTACACATTGTCAAAAAGGACTTCCGGGTTAGCGCCAACATCTAATGGCGGATTCCCTCCGATCTCCGGAGGGAATCAACTCAGTAGGGATCGGGTTCTGCCGCGCCAGCGACGCGGGGACCCTTAAAAACCACAGGTGTGGATGCCTGTGGACATGGTGACTCGGCGGGCACCATTAGCGCCCCCCCGACCCGCAAAGGAGCCTTTTTAAAGGCTGCGGAACGGGAGCGGGGAGCGGCGCGGTGCTGAGAGTCCTCTGCTTCCCCTGCTGAGCGAAGCCGCATGCCATGGATGGAGAGCGCTGACTTTTTCCTTTAAATATTCGGACTAAAAGCAACAACCCGTGAGTAATATGGAAATTGGACTTAAAAGGGAAATTCTTTTTTAAATACGGTACGATCGGGGGAGGTGTAAAAGGAAGTCCACCCCCCCCCCCGCTTTGTAGATAATCTAAAGCAAGGACCAGCCAACTAAAGTTGGGAGAAACATCCTTTTTTTTTTTTTTGGAAGAAAATTATTATCTTCGCGATTGGACAGTACAATTGATTTTGCTGGAGGATAAGATTCGGTTTAAATTAAAGTGCAACCCCCCGGGACCCGGGAGCAATCGGGGAGAGAGCCTGCTGAAAAGATATGGACTTTGACAGCTGTCAAACTAGCTGTCAAAGCTGGGAAACAAAAGGAAACATTGTTTTTGGTGACTCTGCTGGCTAGATTTTCTTCAATTTGGATACAAATGGTCGAGAGCAAAGGAAAATAAGTTACAACTGGTCTATTGGATTGAAACTGGAAAGATACTAAGTAAACAGAATCCCCCTAGAGGGGACTCTTGAGATATTGCAAGAAATGGCTGTAAGTGGAAAAATACTCGCTGAGCTGAATAAGACTTTTTATCTCCTGGGAAAGCTCCAGAACCAGAGTGATATGTTGACAACAAGGGCAACAGCATTGAATGATACAGTAAACAATCTTATGGGAAAAGGAAGAGACTTGACACAAGTTTTTGTTTCTGAACCAAAAGCCCTTGAAGTTGAAACAAAAGCTGCTGCAGCTGGGGAAATGAAGTTTGATAAATCCCGAGAGACACATGAGGACTTGCTGGAAATTGAAGGTGAAGCCACAATATTGTGGAAGACAAAGCTGGACCAGAGGCCTGGTAGCATAAATTTGATTAAGATGGAAATTGGAGCTTTTGGGACATATAGATTTAAAAGATTTAAGAAACAAAATTTGAGCTCCACTTTTAAATACAGAGGCCTGCTTGGAAGAAAAATGGACATTATTGGGACAGAGCTTCTTCGAGAGTTGGTGTTGAAAATAAAGGACTGTCAAAAAGACCGGCAGAGAGAAACTGAGAGAGGTTTAAAAGCCTCAGGTGTTTGGGATCCAGGCTGAGAAATGGACGCACTGATGGACATTGGTTTGGGGATCAAAACCGGGAAAGGGAGGGTGGGATCTGGGAATCCAAAGGGTGTTAAAATATAATCTGTTTAGATCTTGTTTATATGCTTATTTTTGCTTTTTTGCAATTTTTATGGAATGTGGAAAAATCATGGAAGGGAAATTTGGGTCGACTGTAGGAAAAAGGTTTAAGATTAAGTTAAAATTGGGTTTTTTAAATTAAATAGATATAAGGTTCTAAAAATAAATTGAGGAACGGAAGAAAGAAGAAAAGGAAAATAATAGCATGATTTAATAAAATTACTAAGTTAAGGTTGAGAAATAAGACAAGAACTTGTTGAGCGGATAATAATGAAATTATAATACAGAAGGGGAAGGTGTGAGGAGGTCGGGGAAATTAGGTTTAAGGGGAAAAAAGGGATTGAAATTATACTTGTATTTTGTTTGCGTATGTTTGTGTGTGTTTGTGTTTTAATGGAAATTTTAATAAATATCATTTTTTTTAAAAAATACACATTGTCAAAAAGGAGGACAATATTTGTGTATGTTCATTTACATATATGTGGTCATGCAAATTTATAAAGATTTATTATGCAGAAATACAATTCACCTCACCATAGCAGGGAAGACAGTGGTCCGGTGACCTGTCGGCCTGCTCAGTACCATCCAGGAGCTGTCAGTTGTTGATGGGTGACTTCAAGGCCCCTTGTGATCTGGACTTGGACCTGACAGTTCTTCCAACAGAGGACTCCTCCAAACAGAGGACTATCTTCTGGCAGCCCTCCAGATAGAGGGCTGCCATTTGTAAAGGAGGGCACATGAGTGTGGTAGACATGGCTCATCAACAGTGAAGTGTTGTTAACTGTTGTTTTGTGATGTGTGGCTCTAATGCTTATTGCAATATTGTGATGGGGGAGAAAGGCATACCTGGTGGAACTGTGCCTTCTTCTTCTTCTTCTTCTTTCGCGATCACTCGTAGCCGAGCAAGATTGTCTTCCATAAACACAGTTTTAACAATGAGTCCGTAAGTGACCGTGGAGGCCAATTCTGGATCCACACGTCCTTCCACAGTGGGGACATTGGTTTCCGGGTGGGAGTTGATCACGATGTGGATTTGCTAAGCGTGCCTTCCTCCTAGCATGTTTCTCCCTTGCGTCCTGAGTTCGAGTGTCTCTGAAAGGGTCAAGGTCTCTACAAACACAGCAACTTCTTTGGAAACATTTGCAAAGTACATTTGCAAAAAAAAAGGGGGGGAAGCACATTTGCAAAGTACATTTGCAAAAAAAGAAAAACAGCCTTTCTTCTTGCACTCAGCTAATTTCCTCATGCTTCCCTCAGCTCAGCTCAGCTCAGCGCTAGGGAATGGATAATTCTAAACTGGAATGCATTGAAATGAGCTAACAGATATAAATGATCAGAGACTGGAATTTGACTTCTTGTGGAAAGTAAGCAACTCATTCCCTCCTTTCGGAGGGGAAAATGATCTGCTTTCAAGTTCTTTCTTCTTTTTAATAAATGCAGATGTGGTAAATAAATAGTAACATTTTAAAGTTTGCAGTTGCTTTCTTAATGCTGTTGCTAGCTGCCAACATTACAAGGACCAAATGAGACAGCTTGAGAGGTTAACCACCAGACCCCTGCTGCCTGCAGCTTAGCATTGTCTATCTCTTTCTTTCTTTCTCTTTCTCTAAGTGATAAGTCTCCAGTGCTGCGTAAAAGCAGAAGTTCAATAGGTCAGCTTACCCGCAGCATGAGAGCACAATGGTTAAGCAAAAGCTTCACCTGTTGAATTTCTACCCTTCATGGGGCACAGAAGCCCTTCAAGGAGGGAAAAAAAGTTAGAAACCATACAGGGCAGAGTTGGACTATTAACAGCTCACAATCTAATCTGAGGGAAGAGGTGTGTGTTTGGCAACACTTTTCGGAGATAACCAAGAGGAAGCTTAATTGCACTTCTGAGGGGAATGAATGTGAAAAATGTGGGCCTGCTACCAAGAAATCTCTAAGCTGTAGAGAACTCTCTCGTGGCTCAAACACTGACTGCACTGTGACTCAGGATGTGCATTTGAACAACAGCTCTGACCACAGATTCCCTGTACCATCAAAGGCCAGTAACTATAAATCTACTCAAAAGGCATGAGCAAGCATTTTGCGCATCTTGTTGGAACCTTAAGTGGGCAGCACACTCATCAACCTATCCCCTCATATGAATAAAATCAGCAGTTTGCGTGTCGAGGTCCCCAAGCCACCCCCCCAATAACTCACACATCACACATCAATTTTGGTTTGGGTTTTTGGCACGATTTTGGCCACAACTTTATTTAAATACCTCCAAGTGAGTGGTTGCTTAGGCATTGGTTCCGACTATCTGTCCTTGCCCAGGGGACGGAACTGGACTTCCGGATTCCAGCGAAAGCCAGTGCGGGAAACAAATTTTGGGAAGAAAATGAAGGTGGGCCTCAGTCCCTCACTTCTCACCCTCATGCTCCTGGTGGCTTGCACGGCCCAAGTCCGATGCCAGGCACAAGGACGAAAAGAATGGCGAGCCCCTGGATTCCTTTAACAGAATTCCCTTTCCGCACCACCATTGGAGGGGTAGGCACTTACCCCTCCACCAACCTATTTGAACCAATACCTAACCGCCAACCTTACAAGTTGTGACGATTTGCTACGCAGTAGGCAAAACCAAAGGGCACCAGCCAATCAGCCAAATGGACAAATTCCTACCAGGCCCCTGCCTCAAAGCAGACGACCCCATGACAGGCATAGCAAGGTCAAGTGAACAATCCCCCAATACAGGGAGGGTGGGCGGGTGATCCAGTGCAAGCAGCCAAGAGAATGCTCAAAGTTGGGCGACCAGTATTTAAAACCTCTGACCCCTCCTTCAAAATTGGCAACAAGCAGTTCTCTCCTGGGCGGATTTGTGGCTTGTATCCCCCACCGCAACACGCGCTCTCTGCTAGGGAGAACACGTTTTGTGCAATATAAAATAAAATTACGTCTTAAAATACATGTCAGATGCACATATCTAGGTAAGCTTGCTTAAAGAAATGAAGTTTTTAGTGGGTGTTGAAAACAATACAAACAATACAGCAAAAGCACCTCCCATGGGGCAGGGATCATGCAGTTCCTCTCTCCACCTACAGGGGACTCATGTTCTACACAGAATGTGTGTGGCAATACTCTGAGCTAGAAAGGAAGCGGTTGTCTGAATTCTACTCTGTCGCTAGTCTTAATACACTTCCAAAAATCACAAGATTCAGTTGTGCTCACAACCTCTCCTGATCTAAATGTCGAACTGTTCTGGATTGTTTATGGTTTGCTGCTCTGGAAGAAAGCTACTTAAGCAAGCTGCTCTGTGTTCATCCAAGGAGGGAGGCTTTCAGAATAATATGTCAAAGTTGGCCCTCAAGAACACCATAGTCAGCCGCTGTCCTTAGCCTCCTTTTGCTAGTCTGTAAGAGTGTAGAGAGGGCCTTCAATCAAACAGCATTTTATCAATGGAGAAAAAGAAGGGAGGTCTTGCTTGCTGTTACAAAGAAGGACAAGTTAGGAGCAGGATGAAAACCTTGAGTATGATTTCATTTCAAATTCATGCTGAGGAAGATATGATGAGTATTAGTACGAGTATATATTGATTATAACGGATCCTCTACAGACCCACGTGTGTGAGTTAACACAAATGAAAAATGCCTTGTGCCTGTTTTTAAAATATAGGGCTTGCACATAAGGAGCCCTAGTAGCAGAGTTTACAGTAAATCCCATCATTTTAGATTTAATGACACATAGGAATATGTTTTTCAATCTTTTAAATATGTTCCTGCTCCTTAAGGCAGCTGTCCCTGTTTCCCCCTTTTTCAATAAAACAGACCACAGGTTGCAAGGTAAGTTTAAAATGGTTTACTTACAGTTACTAGGTCTCAGACTTGCATCTTCCTTCGTAGTAACAGTAAATATCCTCACTTGCAAAATATACAGCAAGGCGGCCTCAGATACATATCTAAGGCAGAGAGCTATATTAAGGCACATTTGTCTCCATCTCAAATAGCATGGGGGCGGGGTGGGGAAGGAACAGGAAATGGAAATAAGCCTTACTTGCTCCCTCCTTGTAGAAGAGGGGATGTGACATCACAGAGTCTACTCTAATAATTCAGAACTCTGTCTTCCTTAACCTTTTCACATACTAACTAGCATTGTTAAGTCTGACTGCAACTCTCCCACAAAAGATTCATACTGAGCTGTTTCATACCTAATCTTAGCTGACTGTCCTACTGTCCTTTTCTATGATGCCTTGTTTCCTATTGCTGGGGGGGGGGGGACAGTAACTCTGCTTTATATCCTGCCCTATTCTCAAATTTTTACCATTCCCCTATCAGTATTGTTGTGACGTGGGGTTTGTGATTTCAGCTCTCTTGACATAATATGCTGGAGACAGTTCTCTAGTAACACTTCTTTATTAAAGCAACAAGACTGAGACCTGAGGAGGGGAGAGCTACATTTATAGGGACAGCGAACAAGCTAGAAAGGATACATTTTGGAGGGAACAATATCAGGCAATCACAGTCCTGCCTTTTGGAGGAAACCAATAAGACAGAGGATCCAAATACAGCAGCTTAAATGAACCAATAGTAGCTGTACTCTCTGGAACCAAAAGGCAGTTACTTTACCCTAATGCAAATACAGACAATAATAATACAGATATAAAATCCTTTGACTCAATACACAACAAGTATCAAGATGTTTTGTCTTATTGATCCTTAACCTGGAAGAAATGAGTGTCTAGTTAAGGTGTGTTCTGCTCTGGTTTTACATACTACAGGACACTCGTTTAATTGTATTAATGTACTTGCAGATTTTCTTAGTCTAGACAGGCCTTAAAACCTCATCTGATAGTAGCAAGGGGAGGCCTGTAAACTTCAAATCTTATTAGTCAACCCCTAATTCTTCGTAACGTCAATCTGTTAGCCACTTTAAAAAATGGAGCTTGTCTTGAGCAGCGGGACACACCAATACCACTCTCCCTTCTAAACAGTGGGATGAACCCCAGTATATACTCCAGTTTCGTTTATTTTTTTAAATTAAAACATACACACAAATACACCATTGAACTCAATTCCAACAAAGCCTGTGTTCCTTTTGCCTGAGGTGGAAACCTTGGAGCTGCACTAATTTGGGTGGGAGGAGGAAGAAAAACATAGAATCATAGAACTGCAAAGTTGGAAGGTACACCAAAGGTCATCTACTCCAACCCCTTGCAATGCATGGCCCTTTATAATACAAAGATGCATCACTCTGGTTAAATGAGCTGAAATTTGAGGCCTACAAGCATTCCTTTGCAGGAATTCCTTTGCAGCATTAAGGAATACTTTGCAAGTATGTGAGGTAGTCTAGCCTGAGAGTTGGTAAGTGGACCAAGGCAGGAAGTGAGCAGAAAGAACGAGGAGTTGAATGAATGTGAGTTTAAAATGTGAAACTGCACATGCTCAAAGTATTTTCATTTCTATTTTTCAAGGCTGACAAAGTGTGTTTTTCGTTTGTGTTTTGCTGAGAGTTGTGAAACTCTACAGGCTCAGAATAAAGGTAAAGGACCCCCGACAGTTAAGTCCAGTCACGAACGACTCTGGGGTTGTGGTGCTCATCTCGCTTTATTGGCCAAGGGAACCGACGTTTGTACGCAGACGGTTTTTCTGGGTCATGTGGCCAGCATGACTAAGCCACTTCTGGCGAACCAGAGCAGTGCACGGAAACGCCATTTACCTTCCCGCTGGAGCGGTACCTATTTATCTACTTGCACTTTGACATGCTTTCAAACTGCTAGGTTGGCAGGAGCAGGGACCGAGCAAAGGGAGCTCACCCTGTGGCAGGGATTCGAACATCCGACCTTCCGATTGGCAAGCCCTAGGCTCAGTGGTTTAAACCACAGCTCCACCTGTGCAGGCTCAGAATACTATTACTTGAAGAAAAAGAAAAAAAATCCAGCCCATGAATGCTTACATACCGTAATAAATTTTAGCCTTTCAGATACCTCAAGCCTTATTTAGTGATACCCTATTTCATGTGTTTGGGGGAAAGGGGGAGGGCTTATTTTAGGAATTGCACCAGAGTCCCCAGCCACCTTAATCTATGCTTGCTAAGGAGAGTCAGCTTCAAAAACTATTTAACTCCAAGTTAAGGAAAACTAGGGCTCCCATGAGTTGTTGTTGTCCCCACCCACCCCCGCCCCAAAGTCCCAGTCCTCTATTGTGCCTTCTCTATAAAAAGCATCTGGGCTGCATAACTACTGTAATAACAGGACCCCTAGTCCTGTGTGTAGGATCTAAAGGAGGAATGCCCTGGGGGGATGTGGCAAGGCTTCTAAGGACCCTGTTTCCCATTTCAGAGAGTGAAGAACAGTGTAGGCAGCTGCCTCTTGTAGGGAATTCCTTCTGCTTGCTTGTGCAGTCAAGAAATATGTAAACCTGGGTATTCCCAGGGCTCAGCTCCTCAGTCTAGTCCAGGCCTGCTCAGCTTGCGACTGAGGTTCCAAACTCTAATTTCTTAGCTGGCCCCTCTGCAGCAATTATTTGCTGTGAATCTTGGGAGACCTGCTCCCTGCCTTGCAATACTTTTTATACCTGGCCTGGGAAAGCAGGGCCCTGACTGACTCCAACTACAAAAGCTGAGGCTGCTGAACGGACTCTTGGGTTGGTGTATTTTTTTAGGGGCTTTTGTTTGGGGTGGGTTGTTGCTGATTCTGATGTTATTTTTTGTATCTTCTTTTTTTATAGATCTTATGACTTGTGTGGAAATCGTTCAGTTTGGTTGTGTACTTTCTGATGTGTTTTATTTATTGCTTCCGGCGACTTTTGTTAGGTTTGTAACTATGTAAATCTTTTTCATGCTGCAAGCCACCTTGAGCATGGTTTTAACCATGGACAGACAGCTGATATCAGCTGCGGATAATGATGGGGCATTCCAGTACAGTAGAACCTCGGTTTTCAAATGTAATCCATTCCGGAAGTCTGTTTGACTTCTGAAACATTCGAAAACTGAGGTTCAAAGGGCTGTCAGAAAGTTCAATGTGAAAAATTGAGACACGTGCCTCAGAAGCTGTTCAGCTTCCAAGGTGCGTTCAAAAACAGAAGCATTCACTTCCGGGTTTTCAGCATTCAGCTTCTGAAATGTTTGGCAGCTGATACATTCGGAAACGGAGGTTTGACTGTACAGTAAATAAACTGTGCTGCTCTGGGATCCAGGCTACAAATGCACTACACAAACCACACAAAGGCACATTGTTGTGTATGTTTATTCTTTTTCGAAACGTGTAATTGTTTATTTATTGTACATGGTTTAAGCAACAACAGCAACAACAACAATAGTAAATTTCTTATACCCTGCCCCTCTAACTGGGTTACCCCAGCCACTCTGGGCAGCTTCCAACAAAATCACCAAACTCTCTAAGCAGTGGGGTTAACAACATCCTGGGATTTTATGTGTTAGGGTGACAGCATCCTTCAATACACTTCAACTGCAGAAATCTAAAGCTCTGGTCTGTGCTTGACTCCCTCCCTGCTTGACTGGCAGTCTGGGGATGGCCTCAGTCAGTCCACTTGGCTCAGTACCAATTGGCAGCGGTTCTCCAGGGTTTCATGGTTAAATAATGGAATGAAGGAGAGACGGGTGTACAATTCCACAGAATCAAGAAGAAGCACCTATTCTTGAGTGCGGCTGCGTTTTGGATCATGGCTTCTTTTTCTTTCCCATGAGGTTTCATGCTAACACTCATCAAGAGCGTGCCTTTCAGAGAGCTGGTAAGCTGCCGTTTCTGCCAGAAACATTCTTCTCTGAACGTTTACTCTGCCCATTTTCCATCTTGTCTGCTGGAGCGCTGAAAGCTGATTCACAGAGGGCAACACAGTTGCTTGACTGTACCACTGTAGACTACAGGTGCTTCATTCCATGTTCCAGACACCCTGCATGGCAAATGCAGATCCTCCAAGTGTCCCTATTTTCCAGGGATGCCCCTGATTTAGAGAAGCCATCCCAGTTTCTGATTTGATCCCAGAATGTCCCCCTTTTCCTTAGGATGTCCCTAAGGGATAAATGTTGGAGGGTATGGAGTTATCTGACCTCCCGAGTCGTCTGAAGGCAATCCTGTATAAGGAAGGGGTTTTTTTATGTTTAATGTTTGATTATGTTTTTATATATGTTGGAAGCTGCCCAGAGTGGCTGGGGCAACCCAGTAAGATGTGTGGGGTATAAATAGTAAAATTATCATTATGGAAGGGGACGTCCCTATTTTCATTGGAGAAATGTTGGAGGGTATGCAAATGGGTGGGGAAAGATGTACCTGCATATGGGATACCTGCACACTGCTTAATATTTTCAAGATACAGAACAACACATGAGTGACCTGAAAACAAAGGGCTGGGAGGGAAATGGAGGCTTTATTTATTTTAAACTAGCCTTCATCTTGGTCTGCTAGTTTGCATGTGCAGGGATTCTCCCTGCCCCATGTTATTCAGCAAAGCAGCCTCCTGCCTGTTCCTCAGTGGAAAAGCCTAGCAATAGCCAAATAGCTTCATCTATTCTTTGTAAAATAAGGTTATGAAAACCCTGACTATGTTCCTAAAGTGAAAGACTAGCCTGTGCTAATAAAAGATACACCTGAATTCTGAAACAACAATGAAGAGCATCGTTATCAGCCTTACCTTTTTATATTTTGTAATCATTTGCCGTAGGTGATGAATAGCCTCTGGATTTTAAATTATTTTGCATTTTAATGCATACGGTCCCCTTCACAAAGGGGTTATATTTTCATGCACATAAGTGTGTGGAGAGCCATGAACAGAAATCTGTTGAGTTCCACCAGACCAGACGTCTGCATTCTGGAAGGCTTGTTGCAGCTAATAAATTGGGCTAAAACTTTTTTCTTTTTTTTAATTTTATGAATTCTGCTGTAAAAGCAAATCTCCTTTCTAGACTTAGCATAATTGCAAGACGCTGCTCCCGGTGCCAAAAAATGTTAACTGTAAGTTGCAAATGTGGACGCACTTAAGTAGAACCAGATGTTTGTGTGGAAGGAAAGACTCTAGGAAGGCAATCAGTTTACCTTTGGCTGGAGAGTTAATTTGCAGGGCAACTTTTCAGCACTGACTATGCAACTGCTGGTAAATGGCATACAATCCCTTCATTACATGCTGATTCTACACACAACACACATACACGGGCTCAGAGAGAGAGAGAGAGAGATCTTCCACACAAAGAGGTATATCATAGCCTTCACTGAAAAGGAGCATTGTATTAAGTGTCAGTTTTACGTTCATCATGCAGCACTAAAAAACTTTTATGAAGCCACCTTAATACCTAATCAGGTATTAGATGAAGCCAAATTAATCCCCAATCAGGTATTCCGTCCCTGGGAGCAGATTGGTAATAAAATTAAAATAAGCTCTTGACAGCATTCCTTTCTTTTCTTTTAAAACATACACACACACACCAACCAAGGCTGTACACTAAAAGCACCCAATTCCATACAGTAGGCATGACCTGGCAAAAGTCAAGCATTGTTCATGTCCTTTTTATATCAGCTGGAGATTTGCATTCCCATTCCTATGAAGCTCAATGGACTATGAATGTACTTACTTTTTACCTGAGGGTGCACAGTTTTTCAAAACAGGTCACAACAAGTATGTTTTGACCATTGTAGCATGATTTTTAATTGACAGCCATGCAATGTAATTGTTATATGTATAATAATAGATGAATGTCAAAGACCAAAATGGTTGGAGGAAGCGAGAGGAGAATAAATGTGTTTCCATATAGCCTTATTAAAAACAAAAATCTGTCTAGATGTTGCCCCGCATAAGTCTTGCAGCAGGAGGGAGGCGCACAAACCCAAAATAATTCTTTTTCACCAATGCAGATAAAGCAAATAGCATGAACAGCACTGTAGAGACCAAGGTTGGGGAAATATATGACCTTCTGGAAGTTACTGGACTACAGCTTCCACCAACCTTGACCATTGGCTATGCTAGCTGGGGCTCAGGGAAGTTGGAGTATAACAATATCTGGAGGGTCACAGGTTCCCTTCCCCTGCTGAAAGCAATGGCCTTGTTTTCCCATAAGCTGACTTTTGCTTTTCAGGTGTTAATTTCTGCATAGAAGAATAGTGGGGATCATGTCTCCTTTAAGCACCCGTGCTTTGTTATGTTTTAAGAAACTATAGCAAAAATGGATAGGTGGTTTGTTTGTTTGTTTGGGGGGGAATTTTGTCACTCATCACAGATTACATCACCCCATATTCTGTGCACTCTTTCAGCCACATTCCTCATGGCAGACACAATAGGACTCGATGCCGACGTTGTGTTAACACCCTTCTTCCATTTCCAGCTTTTGTGCCTTGATTCCTCCAGCAGAAGGGCTACTCAAGAGGGAAGGTGTGGAGACTGCACACAGCAAATGGCAGCAAATACAATTTTATTGGGCAAAATAAGCCCTGATTGTGCCCTGAGGCCCTATTAAGAAGCTGGAAAAGTCAATGTGAAGTGACGCTGTAAGGGACTGCAAAGGATAGATTTGTTTTGTCACATAGGCAATTCCAGAATTCCACTTGCTTTATGAAAGCATTTGATCTTAGAAGACACGCTCTGTTCCAGTTCATGTCATGTGTTACTTAACTAGGGTGGTACACTGAAGGTGAGGGCATTGAAGTGAAGCTGTGGCACATTGAAAGGAAACAGAAAACAAGGAACAAACAGTCTTGGATTGGGGTCACTAAAGCCTGGGATCTGATTTCAGCTTGGGCATGAACCTCACAGGGTGACTTCAAACCAACCATCACCAGACCAACTTACCTCACTGGGTATGTCTGAGGATAGAAGGAAATGGCTCCCATGCCTGTATCCAGAACAACTTGGAAGAAGATGGAAAAAATGAAAACAAAAATCACCACACCAAATTATTTGGAGATCCAAATGAGAAATGGTCACACCTGTTAAGAGTGGCAGAGCACTTCCACTGTCAGAAGTACAGGTAGAAGAAGCCGAGAAGAGGACTTTACAAAGGTCCGTACAGTTAAAGCCATGGTTTTCCCAGTAGTGATGTATGGAAGTGAGAGCTGGACCATAAAGAAGGCTGATTGCTGAAGAATTGATGCTTTTGAATTATGGTACTGGAGGAGACTCTTGAGAGTCCCATGGACTGCAAGAAGATCAAACCAATCCATTCCTCAACGAAATCTGCCCTGAGTGCTCACTGGAAGGGCAGATCCTGAAGCTGAGGCTCCAATACTTGGGCCACCTCATGAGAAGAGAAGACTCCCTGGAAAAGACCCTGATGTTGGGAAAGATGGAGGGCACAAGGAGAAGGGGACAACAGAGGACGAGATGGTTGGACAGTGTTCTTGAAGCTACGAACATGAGTTTGACCAAACTGCGGGAGGCAGTGGAAGACAGGAGTGCCTGGCGTGCTCTGGTCCATGGGGTCACGAAGAGTCAGACACAACCAAACCACCACCACAACAGTTTATGCATTGTATAGCTTCTGCTTTGTGCTGAAGAAACACTCCTTTGATACCTGAAGAGAGAAATATATATTAGGACTCACCCTATCCTTCCAATTGTGAATTGTTTTAACTAAAGCCAGTGTGGTGTAGTGGTTAAGAGCGGTGGACTCGTAATCTGGGGAACCGGGTTCGCGTCTCCGCTCCTCCACATGCAGCTGCTGGGTGACCTTGGGCCAGTCACACTTCCTTGAAGTCTCTCAGCCCCCCTCACCTCACAGAGTGTTTGTTGTGGGGGAGGAAGGGAAAGGAGAATGTTAGCCACTTTGAGACTCCTGAAGGGGAGTGAAAGGCGGGATATCAAATCCAAACTCTTCTTCTTCTTGATTTTAATATTGCATTCTTATATTGTTGTCACCTGACTTCGGACCTTATGAAGGGCAGGCAAGAAATCCAATAAAACAAGAACAGCAACAACAACAGTTTGCTGATGAACATATGTGTCACCCATTGCATTTGTATGACCACAATCTAACCCATTAGATTTACCTTCCAATTATTTCAGAGGTAGAGCAATGTGCTAAAATTCCCTCACTGAAATAAACAGAACTTTGGGGGGGAAATGCTTATCTTGGACTGGATCATAGTCATTAGTACATGACAATTTACCTTTCCACTGTTGCCTGCCTTATCACATGGCAACTTCCCTGTTGTCTGTTTCCGTTCTAAAAACAACCTTAGCTTTTCAAACCTCCCGTCATATGTTCTTTTTTCTTGTTTCATTCCCTATTTCAATATCTTATGTATAATTTGCCCTTCCAGATGAAGGGCGCATATAGGAAAACATACAGTATTTGAAATGTGTTTGCATTGTGGATTTACATGACATTAGTATATTCCTAGCAATTTTCTATTTCTCTCCCTGTGCATCCTCTCACTCTGTTTGCTTTCTTTGGCTGCATGCAGACAGGAGGCTTTCATCAAGCTGTCTGTAGTGACATGAAAGTATTTCCCCCTGTGCAGTTGCAGTTAATTTAGAACCCAGCACTGTGCATGAGTAACTGGAGTAACTGGGTGCCTCGTCTTCCAGTATCACGAGAGAGAGAGAGAGAGAGAGAGAGAGAGAGAGAGAGAGAGAGACGGACAAAAACCTGACAGTGATCTCGAATGCACAAAGTTGGGGGTAAGATTACACACACAGTAACTGCAAGAGGTATAAAGGGAAAGATTAATGTGCTCACTCATGAAGATTAAAGGAAGCGGTAAAGGCGACTTTTGCAATTGAATTAAGGGAACGCTGTGATTACAGCTGGCATTCAAGGGTTTTCTCTTGATGTGGTAACTTCCCATTTTTCCATCTGGGGGCTCTTTCACACAAATCCCGCTCCATGTAAAAGTGGCGTGAAGCCTATTCACACCTCCAGCAAACTGAGTAAACTGAATGCACCGTTGAATGCAGAACTGCTTTGTATTGTGTGGCCACCTGCTCTTTCTCTATGTACTTGCCGAACAACCATTTAAATGAAGTTTCCTCCCCTTCTTCCTTGTTCTGTTTCCACAGAGGCAGCCTGCATCTGGGATACACCCACAAGGAGATAGGTGCCTTTGCAAATCTTTGGAGGTGGGCTGTTCATCCCCTGCAGTGTATTCAGTTCAAGAAGCTGAAATCCTAGAAGAATGTAAGAGCCTGCAGGATCAGGCCAGGGAGCCATCTAGTCAGTGTCCTGTCCTCACAGGGATCAACCAGATACTTATGAGAAACCTGCAAGCACAAAAGCAGTTTCCAGCAACTAGTATCCAAAAGCATCACTGCCTTCAGGCTACTCTCCACTGATAGCTATGAATCTTCCATTAATTTGGAGTAACCACAAGTATTTTATTCTAAGGGGTTGGTGGAATAGAATCTGGGAGTTAGCTGTGGTGGAGAAATCGAGAGTGCAATGGACAGGCTAGAGAAGCCAAAATGTGGAAATCTTTCTCCATTGTCCGGTACCCCTTCATTGCTTATATTGTTACACACCACCTCAATCTCCATGAACGGTGTGAGATTCCATGATGTACCAGGAGCACTTTCCATAGTTTGTGTTTCCTTTTGGTCAATGAGTCATAGTGGAGTTTGCAGTGTCTTTATGATATATGGTTTATTTACACACATATACAACCTGAACCTTGATGGAGGGAGGGCAGAGCAGAGCATTCACATCCCAAGAGGGTCCTGTTCCTTCCACTGCTGCAGCCTCTGATTTCAAGAGACCCCAAACAGCACGTCTGACCCTCTCTGCAGCACAAAACAGCCCGCCTTCTGCCCTGGTCCCTCTCTCAAGCTTGTGAAACAGGCACTTTGTTCCTGTTCACTTACATCCTCCAAAGTGAAATGCTACACCCTTTATACCCTTTTGTCTCTGTCCACTAAAACCCAGCTGAGGAGGGACCCTACCCTTCCTCATCTGGTATAGCTTTCACCCTTCTAGTGACTTTATTGATGGGTTAAATATCTCGGGATGCGGGTGGCGCTGTGGTCTAAACCACTGAATCTCTTGGGCTTGCCGATCAGAAGGTCGGTGGTTTGAATCCCCATGACAGGGTTAGCTCCCGTCCCAGCTCCTGCCAAGCAAGCATGCCAGTGCAAGTAGATAAATAGGTACCGCTGCAGTGGGAAGGTAAATAGTGTTTCCATGCACTCTGGTTTCTGTTATGGTGTTCCGTTGCGCCAAAAGCGGTTTAGTCCTGCTGGCCACATGACACGGAAAGCTGTCTGTGGACAAATGCCGGCTCCCTCGGCCTGAAAGTGGAGATGAGCGCCGCAACCCCATAGTCGCCTTTGACTGGACTTAACCGTCCAGGGGTTATTTACCTTTACCTTTTAATGCCTCGGCCACTATTAGCTCTGTTCTTCCAATGACCCACACTCAGCTAGCTGTGCCGGAGGCCTGGCTCATTACAATAAACTGAATCCAGCAGTGTTTGGTGCAGTTTAATCAATCCTTGATTAATTCTTCTTTTTACTAAATCCAGGAATTATGGGGAGAATCTAGCACCCAGGAGTCTAAGGGATGCTTGCCCCACCCCAACGTATTAATAAACAAGATATAAATTACCTCCTCAGGTTTTTGCAAAGGCCCTTATGGTCCGATGTATTTCCTAAGCATTTCTGGTGACTGGTTTGGTAACAACATGACTTATGCCTTTATTCTACCTTACATTATACATTCTGTCTCAGTTATGATATTGGATATCTGACAACTACTACTACTACTACTAACCTCCATGTGCAAGCAAATCAGGATGAATCCTCAGTTAATAGGTCATGTGGAGAGCACATGTTCAGATTCAGGGTGACAGATTCTATTGCTGGGTCTTAAATGCCAGCTTATGGTGAAGATCTGGCAGGTTTTTTGCCGACAACATCATTCAGATTCAGTCCTGGCAACAGTCATGCATGACCTCACGCTCTCTAGATGTCACTGCCTTTTGTGGCAAGCTGAAGAGAGAATGTGGGCTATAATGAAATGGACTATGTGTGACACCTTTCACTTGTTGGGGGAAGCTTGACTGAGGATAAGAAACATACCAGTTAAGCCAACTGGCTTTAGCTATATACAGTGTGCTCCACCACCTCCCATCTGGAGGTATTCCTGTTATGCTCACGCTGATGAAATGAACAAGATGCTTCTGCAGCTCAGATGCTAGTCTTGTCCGACACAATAAACATTTGACTGTTTTATCAAAAATGATCTTACAGTTGTCAGGAATTTCAAGCGGAATTCCACCAGGCGCTTTGATACTCTGCCAATGAATGTGAACTATGAAGTTCTGCTGCACAGTGCTGCAAGCTTGTTGGTGATTTTGTTTCCGAATATTGCCAGAGTAAAACCCGTGTGGATGTTTCATAGTAACCGTGCCTGAGAATGTATTCGACTCCCCAACCCCATACACAGAGAGAATACAAACTACAGTATAGGGGTACCCTTATTTGCTTGAATCCACTGCATTCCTCAGTGAAAATGTGGGAAAGATTGAATTCATCATTATATCCCTATGGAAATGAACCAGAGAAAATAATTTACACTTACACTTTGGGGACTTGTATACTCTAAAAACCTGTGATTCAAGATGCTGCTGTGTCTAGACACAATACCAAAGCCAGCTGAATCCACACGCTCTCAGATGTTTGCGATATTGTCTTATTGGGGGAGTTTTTTGAACAAATGAAATTATTTCCAATTTTGCAGTGTTGTCCTGGAGGAAGAAAATGGAGCAACGCTGGAGAAATAAATGGTTGTGCGCATAGTTACCCATGTACCCAGATGGAAGGCAGTCATAAGTATAGATTCTTTTATGGGCATTCTTCAAAGCAGCTAAACCACTTCTGTAAAGCTCTAATTGGCAGGAAATACATCTTCTAATGGTGCTAACTATTCATTGCCAACAGCAAGAGACCAGGATACCTGGAGTTGTTAAGCAAATCAATGCACTGATTAAGTCAGACTTGCTTTTCATACCCTTACAGAGATGCAGAGATGGCTTTTTTGTATTTAAAGGAGCCCTCTCTAAAGCAAAACCACATCCGCTCGCTAGCTGCATGAAGCAAACACCAATCCCCACATGAAATAGCCTACAATTACTGGCCACTAAAATATCTTTTATTATTATTGGCCAACTTCAGTTCATATTAGGGCCTACATTTTGTGCATGTAGATTGTGCCCTATATTATTACATTGTAAAAGTTGTCTAGGGTGAATAAGCATCAAATCCACTGAAATTTATTGCTGTACTTAGCAAAGACATACATTTAAGCAATATTGTAATAAATAAAAATTGATTGCCCATGCTGGTGAAATAACGTTGACATGAGACATCTGTAGATTCTAGCTTCTGCTTGGTTCAGAAGCGTAACAGGAGGAAACCAGAAACCTGCTTTATAAGAGATCCAATTTTTGGGTGCATCAAGATCAGTACAGTGGTACCTTGGTTCTCAAACTTAATCCGTTCCGGAAGTCCATTCCAAAACCAAAGCATTCCAAAACTAAGGCATGCTTTCCTATATAAAGTAATGGAAAACGAATTAATCCATTTCTAGACTTTTGAAAACAACCCCTAAAAACAGCAATTTAAAATGAATTTTACTATCTAACGAGACCATTGATCCATAAGATGAAAGCAATAATAAAGATACTGTACTATAAAATAAATAAGACAGTATTGTAGACGATAAAAATTTAAAGTACATTTTTTTCTTACCTGCACTGATGATATTCATTGTTTGGATGGGGGGCTTTTATCCATTTCCGCACTCACACAATCAATCAGTCAGTCAGTCAGTCAGTCAGTAGCTGAACTGGGTTCCACACACTCACAAAAACAAATTAATTGAAAAGCCTCAAAAACAAAAACACAAAATAAATAGCAAAAACAAAAGCGCCAAACTTAATCAGTTCCGGAAGTCCATTTGACTTCCGAAATGTTCAAAAACCAAGGCACGGCTTCTGATTGGTGCAGGTGCTCCGGAAACAATAGCCGACAGCTGCATCGGATGTTCAGCTTCCAAAAAATGTTCGAAAACTGGAACACTTCTGGGTTTTCGGAGTTTGACAACCAAAGCGTTTGAGAACCAAGGCACCACTGTACAGTCAACAGTGACTGGTCAGTCTCCCTGGGATTTCAGCCAGGAGTCTTTCACCTATCTTATGCTGCTGGAGATTGAATTTAGAACCTTCTGCATGTGATACAGATGCATTTCCTCTAAGCTACAGCCCTTTCTCAATAAAAAGTTCAATACTAAAACAGAAAGTATGAGCGAGCAAGTGACATGCTCTCTACCAAACATGCTGTGGCAAATGCGGACCTGCCTCTGCATAAAGTGGGAAATGGCCTTACATCACACAAGCTCCTTGGGAGCAGGAAATCTCTCCCTTGAAATGGACTTTTTAGCAAATAAACAGTGCCTTTATTAGCATCCGTGCATCTCCCAGCTAGTGGGAACTTAGAGGGATCAGTCTGCCAGCTCGTTAAATGTCATCAAACTTCTTTTAGAAGAAAACAGGGACATTCCTGTCAATCTAACCATAAATGGTGTTTTGTTTTTGTTGTTGTTCCTGGCTTGTTTCTTTCCATTTCAAAAAAGCTGTTCTGTCTGACAGGATGATCCTTTTTTGCCTTACACATAATTGTGAGTATTTGTAGCAAGTATCCTTTGGGATGAATCATAATCTAGAACAGTGTTTCCCAAACTTGGGTCTCCAACTGTTTTTGGCCTACAACTCCCACCATCCCTAGATGGCAAGACCAGTGGTCAGGGGTGATGGGAATTGTCGTCCAAAAACAGCTGGGAACCCAACTTTGGGAAACATCTATAATATATGAAGCATTACACACTGAAGGGTTGGTTGGCGTTTGGTGGGAACTGGATTTTGCCTTGATTGGCCAAGCCTCAACGTAAGATGTGATTCGAAGAGAGTTCTAAAGTAAATGGACCACAATAAAGCTGTGTGTGTGTGAATTGATTCCTAGAGTCCTGAGAAGCCATTTCATGACGACAGAAACTGGGTGAAATGTGAGGGAGGAGGGAAGAAGATGCCTGCTGTCTGAGGAAAAGGGAGAACATGTTGGAAATTATCAAGTGAGAGAGCACAATCTGATGATTGAAGATGTTTAATACCATGTATGACAGTTGTCCTGCTTGAATTTGAAGTGGCTTGGGATGATTTCAGTGGACAGCAGAGATCATATTGTTACATGTGCCTGGTTCCCCCCATCTTCTTCAAATGAACAGTTTTCATCATCATCATCTGCTCATTTGTATGCCACTTTCCCACAAAATTGTGCCCCAAGAGTGATTCACAACATATCAAACGAACAATAAGCATGATAAAACATCACCGTGCGCCAGACAACACATCTATATCCGATAGTTTCGCTCCAAATTTCAATCTTCAAACATCCAGGCAACAAGGGATCTCTTCCAACAGGGCTGGTGCAGTCTGCCTTTCATAGCAAGGATACTTACTGAAAGTTGGTTTGCCAAAAACGAATGCAAGATCCACCTTCCCCCACACTGAGGGTCGCTGTCCCTCAGACAGTAGCTTCCTATAAAGGTCCCTGGCATGCGCTGAGGTTAAGCCAGTGTAAAAGATGGTTTCAAAACAAAGTGCAAAAATAGGTATTGGGTGCTCAGGCAGCTAAACTGACAGCCGTGGGTGGGGCCTGGGAAGCCAATCTCCATTTTGAGTCTTCACAAAATGGCTGTGGTGTCTCAGCCGTTACCACTGTGTAAGCCAGTAACTGAGAGAAAAAGAGGGTGTGTGAGTCAAATGTCTGCAGTACTGAGTGCCGCTGTTGCATTAAAATATCCACCCACCCCCTGCCTTTTCCCATGAAGATACAACTGCCTAGTCAGCCCCTCCTTAACGTAATTTCTCCTTCTTTCTGCTCATGCTTTCTTCTCCTTCCTGCCTGACACCCTGCCCTCTGACAGCCTCCTGTCAGTCCAGGCCTTGCAACCTGACTCAAGGTGATCTGGGGAGATCTCAACCGATGCCCGGATTCCCCTGAATCAGCCAAATTCAGTTAGGGCCTTAGCTGAATCCAGTGCAAAAGTAAGGTAAAGGGACCCCTGATCATTAGGTCCAGTCGTGACCGACTCTGGGGTTGCGGCGCTCATCTTGCTTTATTGGCCAAGGGAGCCGGAGTACAGCTTCCAGGTCATGTGGCCAGCATGACTAAGCCACTTCTGGCGAACCAGAGCAGCGCACAGAAACGCCATTTACCTTCCCGCCGGAGCGGTACCTATTTATCTACTTGCACTTTGACATGCTTTCAAACTGCTAGGTTGGCAGCGGCTGGGACCGAGAACGGGAGCTCACCCTGTCATGGGTATTCGAACTGCGACCTTCTGATCGGCAAGTCCAAGCTCTGTGGTTTAACCCACAGCGCCACCTGCATCCCAGGTGCAAAGGCCTAGTAAACACTAAATTTGGAAGTAAGGCTGCAGTCTTAAGCATGCCTCTCAGAGGAGAAATAAAGGCCATTTCTTAAACAAACAGGCTTGGGGTTTTGCCGTGTGGCCATGCCCCACTATGTTTAAAGCCAGTGTGGTATATGCAGTTTTGGGCATTGATCAGTGAGGCAGTCAAGGTTCACATCCCTGAACTGCCATGAAGCTCACAAAGAGAGTTTGAGCCAGCTACTGCAGGCACTTCCGTCTGTTTATTCATCCTGATTGGTTTGGCAGGGATTAGGCAATGTTGGCTATTCAATGAGATGTCTCTCTGATGTGTTTGTGGGGATGTTAGATGACTGCTGTGTCAAAGCAAGTGTTAAACGCCACACCTTCCAGTGCATTTCTTCATAACTTCCCTTATTGCAAAAAGTCCAGTCTTTGGGGGAAACGTGAGGCCTTCTGAAATATATTCGGTCGAGTGTGAATTTCATGCTCTTTATTCAGCTTGTAGTAGCAATGAATGAAACTTTCCCCAAAATGTCTAACTATATATACATTATTTACGCCCCACATGATTGGCTAATTCCAGGTTGCTCCTGCAGGCCAATCAGGTCACTGATTCATAGAATCATAGAATCATAGAGTCATAGAGTTGGAAGAGACCACAAGGGCCATCGAGTCCAACCCCCTGCCAAGCAGGAAACGCCATCAAGGCACTCCTGACATATGGTCGTCAAGCCTCTGCTTAAAGACCTCCAAAGAAGGAGACTCCACCACACTCCTTGGCAGCAAATTTCACTGTCGAACAGCTCTTACTGTCAGGAAGTTCTTCCTAATGTTTAGGTGGAATCTTTTTTCTTGTAGTTTGGAACCATTGCTCCGTGTCCGCTTCTCTGGAGCAGCAGAAAACAACCTTTCTCCCTCCTCTATGTGACATCCTTTTATATATTTGAACATGGCTATCATATCACCCCTTAACCTCCTCTTCTCCGGGCTAAACATGCCCAGCTCCCTTAGCCGTTCTTCATAAGGCATCGTTTCCAGGCCTTTGACCATTTTGGTTGCCCTCCTCTGGACACGTTCCAGTTTGTCAGTGTCCTTCTTGAACTGTGGTGCCCAGAACTGGACACAGTACTCCAGGTGAGGTCTGACCAGAGCAGAATACAGTGGCACTATTACTTCCCTTAATCTAGATGCTATACTCCTATTGATGCAGCCCAGAATTGCATTGGCTTTTTTAGCTGCCGCGTCACACTGTTGGCTCATGTCAAGTTTGTGGTCAACCAAGACTCCTAGATTCTTTTCACATGTACTGCTCTCAAGCCAGGTGTCACCCATCTTGTATTTGTGCCTCTCATTTTTTTTGCCCAAGTGCAATACTTTACATTTCTCCCTGTTAAAATTCATCTTGTTTGTTTTGGCCCAGTTCTCTAATCTGTCAAGGTCATTTTGAAGTATGATCCTGTCCTCTGGGGTGTTAGCCACCCCTCCCAGTTTGCTGTCATCTGCAAATTCACTTCCATCTGGAGTTGGATTGGGTGGCTCCTGCAGACCAATCAGACTGCTGCATTCTGGATCCTATTGTTCTAGGATACAGCTCAGTATATAACACCTTCCAATCCACTATAATTGTGAAACTTGGATTTGGCAGGATGTGTCTGTATCCGACCCAGAAATAATCGTAGAAATCATAGATTGTGGACTCTATTAAGGGACCCCAGGGCCATCTAATCAAAGCCCTTTCAATGCAGGAATCCTGCCCATAGCTGTCCCTGGATGGGCCTGAACCACCAACCTTCTGGTTAACAGTCAGCCACATTAACCCATTGTGTCACAGGTTCACTTTGACAGGCTGGAAGTGCCCAGAGAGTCACTGAGGTCCCAAGGTCCTTGGAGGAAGGAGAAAAATAAAGAAATGTGATTGTTGTTGGGGGGTTTTTAAAGTAACTTACTAGGTCTTAATGCTGAGTGTGTATGTGTAGGATTGGGCTGTAAGAGCACTGTAAAAAGGTAAAGGTAAAGGACCCCTGGACAGTTCAGTCCAGTCAAAGGTGACTATGGGGAGTGGTGCTCATCTCGCTTTCAGGCCGAGGGAGCCGGTGTTTGTCCGCAGACAGCTTTCCGGGTCATGTGGCCAGCATGACTAAACCGCTTCTGGCACAGCAGAACACCATGACGGAATCCAGAGCACGCAGAAACACTGTTTACCTTTCTGCCACAGCAGTACCTATTTATCTATTTGCACTGGCGTGCTTTCGAACTGCTAAGTTGACAGGAGCTGGGACATAGCAACGGGAGCTCACCCCATCACGTGGATTCGAACCGCTGACCTTCCAATCAGCAAGCCCAAGAGACCACAGCGCCACCCACGTCTGTATACTACTAGGACTTACTGACTGTGGCTTCAATCCTAACCCCACTTACCTAAGTCCCACTGAATTCAATAGGGCCTACTTCTGAGTAAATGTGGCTAGGAGTGTGCTGCAACTTGCCACCAAATTCTTCTCCTCTACCCAAGGTGGATTAGAACGCAGCTTGACAACCATATGTCAGGAGTGCTCTGATGGTGTTTCCTGCTTGGCAGGGGGTTGGACTCGATGGCCCTTGTGGTCTCTTCCAACTCTATGATTCTATGATTCTATGATTCTATGATTCTAGAATCCTTTTGGGAAGTTCCTCCATTATAAACCTCTTCGTAAAAGCTGGCATCGGAATCCGCAGGGAACGTCAAGCTGTACATGTGTTACATGGACCCAATTTGTAATGAACAGAGTGCTTGAAATAGTCTTCTGTTTCACTGCATTGGGGGGGGGGGAGGGAAACCACAAGGCACTAAAAACAAAAAAAATGAAAAGAAATTGAAAAGAAAAACATAAACTCTAATATTTGGTGAACCATAATTTACTTTCCCTGCCAAGTCTCCACTAAGGCACAAACTACAAACTGAGGGTCTGGCAGATTTATCCTCATAAGTCATTTTTGCTCCATGGCTTAAGAAGAATTAACATTTCATAGCCAATCAAGCAGCTCAGAATAATTGTTTCACTTTCAGAGCCCATTTTGATGCTGTTTATACTAAAACTAATAATAGCCCATGAACTCATTTTCATGCTACAGCCTCTTTTTTTTTTTTTTTTTTTTTTTGCTATAGCATCTGTTCCAAAGGTAATATTGGAATAGAATAGACAGATATTATATTTGTATATTGCATATCGGGACGATAACATAGGTCTGTCTTGTCTTTCAGAGACATAATCTTTTTTTCTTTTTTCTTTTGGTATCTTTGACTTTAAGAAGAAAAACAAACTAAATGGGAAATGAATTAGTTTAAATACCTGTAAAAGTGAGAGAAAAGGTGGCTGCTGTTACATTCTCACAGATTGTCACTCCAAGATCAGAAAAGTCCACCATTCTAAATTTAGAGAATGATATCAAGACACACACCAGGCATAACCCAGACACAGTTCAAACACAAGATCTGATGGGATGAACAAGTTAGGATCTAATGGATCACCAGCTTAGCAGGATGATTCCTGGCACTGCTGGTGCAAGCCCAGCATCCCAGCTCAGTCAGAGATAAGCTGAGGTGACTCCTTATTTCTGGCTCAGCCAATGCTCAGCCAACTGAGCCAAAGATAGCAGATCTTAATGGTAGTAAGCGTAAAGGTAAAGGGACCCCTGACTATTAGGTTCAGTCGTGACCGACTCTGGGGTTGCAGTGCTCATCTCGCTCTATAGGCCAGGGGAGCCAGCGTACAGCTTCCAGGTCATGTGGCCAGCATGACTAAGCCGCTTCTGGCGAACCTGAGCAGCACACGGAAACGCTGTTTACCTTCCCGCCGGAGTGGTACCTATTTATCTACTTGCACTTTGAAGTGCTTTCGAACTGCTAGGTTGGCAGGAGCAGGGACCGAGCAACAGGAGCTCACCCCGTCATGGGGATTCGAACCGCTGACCTTCTGATCGGCAAGTCCTAGGTTCTGTGGTTTAACCCACAGCGCCACCCGCGTCCCTCCAATGGTAGTATAAGCCCTTTAAAAATGGTATTTTGTGGGAAGGGAAAGGGAGGGGGCAGGACTGGGTAGGGGAAAACTCATGCTGGATCCTAACTCTGTTCAGCTTGGTCACATGGCATCCTGGTGGAACTTATGCAGCGAAAAAGGGCAGTGTAAGTCAAACTCTATTTTAAAGGCTCCCCCCACCCCGGCCAGGCTTAGGCTGGCCCACTCCTATGCTTAGGATGGCTCTGTAAGCATGTGCTTTATGCATTTCAGATGAAAGCAACGTGATTTATATGCTCTGCACCCATAATTAGCAAGAGGGAGGTGCTGAACTATTTTCTTAAGTGAGAGCTAAATGACACGCTTTCCGCCATTTCATTTATTTATAGTCCATTAATTTTTCATCCCTGCTTGCATGCAAAATTCTAAACACACAAACACATGCAAGCACCACAAAAGTTTCCATGAAGTTAAAAATCTGTGATTCCCTAAGCTCACATGTGCCATCACACCTGGAGATAGATATAGAGATTTATGGTGTGCTGCGACACCTTCTCAGTACAAAAACACTTTCCCAACTTAATTTAGAGATAGTCCGTTGGATTCGGTCTAGGAGAAAGCTGTGCTTAGATGCCCTCTCTGGAGAGGACTTTTTCTTCCCTAAATCAAAATCTCTCAGACACCTTTTCCCATCTCTGAACTGGAAATAATAATAGTGACCTACCTTGTGTAGTTGTGAAGCTTGCAAAGTGATTTGGATTTTTTATATATATATATATATATTTAGAGATGGATCATAGAATTGAAGAGTTGGAAGGGACCACAAGAATCTAGTCCAAACCCTTGCAATGCAGAAATCTTTTGCCCAGCATGGGGCTCAAACCCATGACCAACTGAGCTATAGTTTCACATTTAAATTTCCTGGATGTAATTTGCATTGACTGGCAGGTTGCTGGCCCTGCACAATTCAAGGTCTCATAGTATCGTAGCTCCCTTTTCACAATCCAAGTTATGTCACAAGGCTCACCATTTGGAAAACCTTAGGTCTCGTTAGCAATAAGGCAAACCAGGGTGCAAATCCTAAACACATTGAGGAGAGGGGGGATAAAAACCTCATTAAACCCAGAGGGATTTAAGAAGGTTAAGATTGTGTTGGATAAATTGCTTGTGTTCCCTTCACCCATGTTCCAACTCTGTCTCTCTCCTGCTCTTACCCTTACTGTAGGAAACACCAACTTTGATATAAATTTCTCAATTTCTTTCTCTCTCGCTTTCCTGAAAACATGCACATCACTGGTGCCCCTGCACTCCCAGAAGCTCAAAAGAACACGCAGTTGATGGACTATATGGAACTGGCTGAAATGACTGGCAGAATCCGAGACTTGGGAGAAGAAACAATCGAGGAGGACTGGGAAAAATTTAAAGACTATTTGAAAAAACATTACAAGTTGTATGAATGTTAAAAAATGCACTTTTTAGAAATTCTTGCTTCAGCATTGGTAAATTAATGAAATGGAAATTAAGGTACAAGAAGTCAAAGGTGGAATAATGAAATAACTTTATTATGTTTAAGTCAAAACATATAAGATTTGGGTTACAATAGTTTTGAAATTAGGCAACATGATAAAATGAAAGATACAATAAGCTTGGAAATAAGTTAACAAATTGCTGATATTTTGTATTACAGAGAATGCAGGGTTTGGAGGATGTGGGGAAGTCCAATAGATGTGTTGGAAAAAAGGATTATGGAAATTTGTAATTTCTCTACTGTATTTTTCTATCTATGTCTTTATTTCTTTTTTCTGTATTTCATAAACTTAATAAAAATATTATAAAAAAAAAAACCAGAAGCTCAAAAGAACACTTTCCTCCTGCTAATCTCCCGTCTTTCTGGAGCAGCAAGTCTGAGATAGGCTGGCTTAGCAGCATTGCTCTGTCCCCACTCCCCTCCACTCTCCTCACTACCTTTGTCTACCAGCCAGAAGTGCAGGTGGGAGCAGCAGGTGTGCGCTCTGCTCCCTTGAGGCAGAATGTTTCCCTTAGCTGTCTCCAAAGCAGTCCGCTTCGCCCCTCCCTAGATATATAAACCAAGTGCCCATAAGGCATGATTAAGAATGACACCACACAGTTGTAGCTGCGTAGGCCTTTGCGAGAGATTGCTCTCCTCCAGAAGAATTGGTTATTTAGATACAAGGCTGAGGCAGAGGAGCAGGATCAATGTGCCTCCCCTTGTTTGGTGGTTGTTGTTGTTTTCCAGGAATGGTGCCCTGCCTTTTAGTTATAGGCTAGGAATGCAGTCGTTTTCCGCTCTCTCCCCAGCCCACAACCTCCCCACCTCATTCCTTTTGGAAGGAAGTGTCAGGACATGCTATGTCAGCTGTGTGTGTGTGTCCCAGCTGTGCCTCTTTATTTAGCATGGGTGCATTGTCTTACAGCTGCCATTTCTGCAATGCCTGCAGCAGGGGATCCCCCAAGCTTTCTTTCAGGCGGGGGGTAGGGACACATCTGAAAAATCTAAGGAACCATCATGGGCAGCACAAAATATCCATTTAACGAATAATGCACGGAACACACACACACAGAGACCAGAAAGCCCCTCCCTCCAAATGACCCCCCCCCCATAAAACAAATAAGAATAAGAATTTATTATTTATACCCCACCCATCTGACTGAGTTTCCCCAGCCACTGGGCGGCTCCCAATCAAGTGTTAAAAACAATACAGCATTAAATATTAAAAACTTCCCTAAACAGGGCTGCCTTCAGATGTCTTTTAAAAATAGGATAGTTGCTTATTTCCTTGACATCTGATGGGAGGGTGTTCCACAGGGTAGGCACCACTACCGAGAAGGCCCTCTGTCTGGTTCCCTGTAACCACTTCTGAAAATGAGGGAACCGCCAGAAGGCCCTTGGCACTGGACTTCAGTGTCTGGGCTGAATGAAAGCAGGCAACACTCCCAACAAGCACACACATACAGAGAGAGAGAGAGAGAGAGAGAGAGAGAGAGAGAGAGAGAGAGAGATATGCTGGGGGGTAAACATTGGTAGGTGGAAGGCCTTGTGAGGTGCCAAAGCGGCTGTCTAAAAAAAATATATGTCTCAGTTGTCAAAAGTCAGGGTGACTAGGTGTGCCTTCAGCACCCCCTGAAAGCTGTATAATGAAGGTGCAAGACACATCTCTTGGGGGAGGGACTTGCACAAAGTAGGGGCTGCCTTGGAAAATGCCCTCTCCTGAGCTTCTGAGAGTGGTGGAACAACCAAGAGGGCCCCCTCCGCTGATCTTAGCACCCAAGAGGGCAGAGCCAGCCCAAGACATTTTGACACCTGAGGCATACCACAAAGTGGTGCGTCCCCTCCCCACCAAGGAAGAAGGGGGAGTGAAGATCGACATCAGGGACAAGGGCAGGGGAATCAAGATGTACATCAGGATCCACTGCAGCAGCCGATCCTACTACCAGAGGCGGTTGCTTCAGATTTCCTCATGGGTGGGCCGGCCCTGCAAGAGGGTGTGTAGAGAAGGAGGTCATCTTTCATATATTTGCAATCCAGTCATTTAGGGCTTTAAACATGAGCACCTTGGACATGGAAATGAACTGGCAATAGGTGTAGCTTTTTTTCTTTTTAACAGGGGTTATGTGAGATCTAAAGGTAACCTCAGCCAGTAATTTGGTTACTGCATTTTGGACTGATTGCGGTTTCTGAATCATCTTCAAGGGCAGCCCCACACAGAGCACTTTGCAACAATCCAGTCCGGAAGTTCCCAGAGCATGGAGTACCATCATCTTTGTCCAAAAGGGTCTGGAGCTGGCAAACCAGCTAACGATGAAAGAAGCACCAAGGTCCCCTGAACCTGTAACTAAACAGATATTACAGAATGTAAATGTGATTGTGCAAATTTTATCCAGATATCTGCATCTCTTCCTCTCCTTCTTTTTGGCGATGCATAAGTAGCTTCCCTACTTGTTTTACCTCCTCTTCAAATGACCACTTTCTGGAAGCACAAATGTTGGAGTTGTTCAGCAAGAAATATTCCTATACCCACAAAATATTTTTCTTGACAAAATAATAACCACATTTTGTTAGACTATGGCTGTAACAAAACAGGCAGAATATTCAAGCTGAATTCTGAGGGCTCATACCAAGTTGCTTTTACTTTTGGTTATCAAGGAATGAAGGTGCCATTTGCTATTTCTCGACTTCTTAACATTTTGGGCTAGCCCTTTCTGAATCTAGATGAACACCTCCATTTTAGCAAGTGTTAAATGGAGATATGTGGTCGAAATATTCCGCTGCATGCCAGTTCTTACCGCACAACAGCATCAGCCCTGCACTAAGAGTTGTAGCTATGTGACATGTTATGTCATGCCAAAGAGTGAACTGAGAGAGGCCCATAAAACAAGGGAAGGGCAGATACTTCTGCTGTGCCATCAAAGAGTTCAAATTACAACCCAGCTCAGATGCTTCTCATTCCCCTTTCTTGTTTGCAAAAAGATGGTTGAGCACTAAGAGCCTTCTGTTGAAATATACTGGATTGGAAGGAGATGGAAGGTTTTTTTAATAAGGGCCTTCCTTAAACATCTGCAGAATTAGTTAAATCTTCCTTCATACCTTATTTAAGTTTCCTTCTTTAGGTTTTCCTTCACCACAGGAAGGGGTTTCATTCAGTTGTTATCATATTGTTGTTGTTGGCATTATCTGTCTTGAGAGACAGTGCATTGGGCCTCCAGGGATGAAGTCAAATCACTGTGTTAGCAGCACAGAAGTGACCTCCCTGCGGTGCAAGCCTGGGCATTGTGTGTATGGAGGTCCTGGGCTGCCCAAACAAGACCCCCCTCTCAACCTCACTTATGTGGTTCAAAGGAAAGCAGAGCAATACGCATGGCAACAGGAATTGATGGAAGGAGGAATACAGGGCAGCAGTCAACTGCTCATTGGAGCCAACTCCTAGGGGCCAAGGTCCCAGGGGCCAGCCCCCCCAACGTTCATGGAGGTGTCCATTCTAATGCACACCATGTCTCGTGATTGATTGTGTGGGGTGGGGCTTAACTGCCCACCATATTTTATTCATGTTGGCACCCCCACAACTTCCCTAGGGACTCCACTCTGGATTTGTGTAGGGTTTACTCCTTAGCCGTTTCTTCTCCCAAATATATCCTGTAAGACAGCATAGTTTTTTAGGATCTGAGTTTTTCCTCTCCTGGATGGGCTACCATCCCCAGTTGACAAGCCCCATCTGCCCCTTACTCCCCCATACAGCACAGGCAAAAACCACCTTCTTGATCACTGGATTCACTATTGGTCTGTTTGCTGTCATATATATATACAGTGGTACCCCTGGTTACAGATGCTTCAGGTTACAGACGCTTCAGGTTACAGACTTCGCTAACCCAGAAATAATACCTTGTGTTAAGAACTTTGCTTCAGGATGAGAACAGAAATCACACAGTGATGGTGCAGCGGCGGCAGCAGCGGAAGGCCCCATTAGCTAAAGTGGTACCTCAGGTTAAGAACAGTTTCAGGTTAATAACGGACCTCCAGAAAGAATTACCGTAAGTTCTTAACACGAGGTACCACTTTGTGTGTGTGTGTGTGTGTGTGTGTGTGTGTGTGTGTGTGTGCATATAATGTATTTTTAATCTTTGTTGGAAGCTACCCCACCTATCTGGCTGGGGAAACCCAGCCAGATAGGTGGGGTACAAATCATAAATAATAATAATAATTATTATTATTATTATTATTATTATTATTATTATTATTAATGTGTGTCTTAAAATCAGCCTTGCAAACTCACAGGATGAGGAAGTTTTGTATCGTGATGCATGAGAAAATGGCATAATGGAGCTTTAACCATTTTCTGTGGGTTTGGGATCACAGGTGCAGTACTGATCTTTGTACCCCATTCAAAAATACCCCCTCTTAGTTCTGATATTTGTTTAAAAATAAAAATGCTGTTTGTTTTTGGACTTTTTTCAAAGCACAGTTTTTGACCAACAGTTTAGAGCTGAAGCATGTTAAGGATCACCTCCAACCATGTGATCTTTACCCTTTACCCTGAAGTCTTCTTCAGAAACCCTGCTTCAGATCCCATTAGCATCTGAACTAGGGCAGGTGTACATGAGAAATAGGGCTTTTCGGGGGGGGGGGGGTGACACCAAAATGCTGCAATGCTCTACCAAAGGAAGTACACCCAGTACTTTGTCAATTTTTGGCAGGCATCCAAGACTTATCTTTTTTGCAAACATTTTTCTGTTTGAGTTTTTTTTAAAAAAATCAGGATTCTGATTGCTGTTGTTTGAATTTGAATTTTCTAATACGTTTAAAGTGCAATTGATGAACTTTAACATTTTGGTTTATTACTTATAGTTCTGAATACATGTCTGCCATGTTCAATGTTCCTAAAGGAAGGTTTAAAATGTTGAAAATGGACAACAAACAAATGCTAAATGCTGCAGTGGGGAGGGACTCATGGCTGCTTGCTACTTAATTCTCTACAACCTTCACAACTAGATAATAATATTATCCTTCCTGTTGGCAAGATGCTACTTTTATGACTAATGAATTCTAACATTTTCAGTGAATTTATTACAGTCCTCATTCCCTCTTTTATTGTTTACTATTGATATTTGAAGTTACGCAAAGTGTTTTGGAATATTCTGCTCACTGCAGTCTAAGCCAGGTCTCACCTCGTGAAGCACTATCTAAATCTGCATTTAGTGTGGCTGCTGTAAATCTCCATCAAAACAAAGCAAATAAGTTTCCATACTGGTTTTATCAGCAAGCTGGGAAATAGCTTTTGTAAGCTTTAAAGTGTGAATCAGCAGCTGAATTTCAAATAGAATAGTCCTTTCCTGTGCAATTCCACATGCCTAAGGTAAAGGTAAAGGGACCCCTGACCATTAGGTCCAGTTGTGGCCGACTCTGGGGTTTGCGGTGCTCATCTCGCTTTATTGGCCGACGGAGCCGGTGTACAGCTTCCAGGTCATGTGGCGAACCAGAGCACTGCACGGAAATGCCTTTTACCTTCCCGCTGGAGCAGTGCCTATTTATCTACCGGTACTTGCACTTTGATGTGCTTTCGAACTGCTAGGTTGGCAGGAGCAGGGACCAAGCAACGGGAGCTCACCCTGTCACGGGGATTCGAACTGCCGACCTTCTGATTGTCAAGTCCTAGGCTCTGTGGTTTAATCCACAGTGCCACCCGCGTCCCTTGCACATGCTTACACAACATTAAATATACTGGCACCACTGCTCCCCTCCCCAATTACTGTCCGAATACATCCATAAATATGGACATATGAATGGGAAGGGCTGTGGCTCAGTGGCAGAACATCTACTTTGCAGACAGAAAGTCTCAAGCCTTGGCATTTCGAGGTACAGCTGGCATAGGGATGGACAGATATGTTCATTTCAGTTCTCATTCTTCCGATCTTAAATTCAGTTCTCCACATTTCTGCAGCAATTTCACCCTCTTTGATTCAACTGAGAACATTTTCCCCCCAAGCAAATTTGCCTAATGTTTGTATTTTCATGCATTAATTAGTTTTCATGCACACTTTCCCCTAATCTATGCATTTTCGGTAAATGTTGTTCAATTAGATCACTCCCTTAAATAGGCCTCTGGTGGGGATTCTACCAGTGGACCTGTCTGCACATTTGGTGGATGGAAGACAGAGGTCTATACTGAAGGCATGGTGCTTAGCAGAGAGGCCTGGGCAGAGAGGGCTATCTTCTTAATCCCGCCCACTGATCTGGCATAAGGGGAAGTGTCCTGAGTTGATCTGTCCAGAATGCACTTACTTCTCTCCCATTGTGATAAACAGGATTGAAAAAGGCAGAACTTTGTCAAAAGTGTGTGGGAACAAGGATCCACTGAGAAATGGGTCAGAAGAAACAAGGAGTGAAAGGGTGGGGCCAGTTGCAGAAAGGGCAATCTGGAATGGTCATCCAAGATGGAGGTCTCTTGTATTAAACCCCAATAAAACGTTTGTTGTGAATTTACCATTGCTTCTACCTTCATTCCATAATACAAGGAACAAAGCATATACGTCTCCTTGTCTATCAGCTGACAAATGTATGCACATTCTGGCAGTATTCCTTCTATCCCATCTCCTTGAAATGCTGAGCTTTTAGGGAAAATGGGAGGTTTTATATTCTTGTAAAACTCCAGATGAATTCAGATTTTGAGTTCTGGAGGTAATCTGAGGCCTTCCTTTTATCCTCAACTGAACTTAATGACTCAGACTTTAATGATTCATGACTCATGAAGTTCAGACCAGGATTCACATATTTCACCTCAGATTTCCGCATCTTCTAGAGATTCAGGTCTGCAGCTCCATCTGGAGCTAGAAAAACCTGGCAGTCCACAAAATGTGATAAATAAGTGGTAGCTGGGAGCACAAGGGTGGGTGGGAAATAGCACTTATAAATGCTGAAACTTATGAGTAATGAATTGCACAGAGGTAATTTTAGGGGCATTCCTAATTAAGATGCATCGCAACTGTTTGAATCAAATGGGCACCACTTATTTCAGTTCTTGTCTGGACCTTATTTCAGGTACTGGTTATAGGCTATTGCAGCTCATCCAAGGCAATAAGTATGAAACCATACCACTTTCTGGAGGTAGCACAAATTATTCTGTGGTATGCTCACAGGTAGCAACACTGCCCCCCCTCCATATTGTGAGCACATCCTATTGGTCAATTCATATTTGCAACACACAAGCTTGGTTTGTGAATTGGCTCTAGATGTCTTTTCGTAAATTAAAATATCTGGTTGTCTTCTTTCTTCTTTGGCAATCACTCGTAGCTGAGTAAGATTGTCTTCCATGAATATGGTTTTAACAGTGAGTCCGTAAGTGACTGTGGAGGCCAATTCTGGATCCACATATCACAGTGGGGACATAGGTTTCCGGGTGGGTGAGGGTTTGCCACCCAAGAGTGCCTTCCTCTTAGCACATTTCTCCCTTTTGTCCTGAGTTCAAGTGTCTTCAAAGCCCATGACACCTTTGGTAAAGGCTGTTCTCCAATTGGAACACTCGCAGGCCAGTGTTTCCCAGTTGTCAGTGTCTATACTACATTTATACAGCCACATTTGGGGTGGCTGTATCTTTGGGGAGGTAGAGTCCATTGTTGCAAGCCTCTAATTTGCATTGTCCATACATAGCAAACGAGTTAAGTTTCCATTGCCTGTATTGAAGGGATTCCTCAAATCATAGTTTTGGTCCATGCCATCACATTAATCCTGCCATTCCAAGAAACATTTTGGAGACTGATCCAGTACTCATGAGGCTTCAGGGTAATTGATCTCACTGAAGCACCCTGGCTGGCTTCCAGAGATCCTTCATACTTTGGACACATGGAGGGACTCCACAAGGCTATTGAGAAACAGAGCTGTACTATTGGCTCCACCACAGTGTCACACATCTCTCCTCAACCCCATCCATGATGCCTGCATTTTGAGCATGTGTTTCTGAAGAAAGGAGACCTACAGAATAGAATTGATCGGGGTTTCAGGTTCCAAGGAAGCCTACCTGCATAGAAGTCCCCATCTTCAGAAGTCCATTGTCAATGCAAAGACATTGTAGGGGCAGGGAGATGTGAGGTATTGGGGATTTTTCCAGTGGCACAACCTGATTCCCATAAGTATTGCATAGTACTCCCATGTTTGCAGAAAGGAAGGGGGCTTCTGTCTGGCAGTAGCCTATGATAATATCCAAGCATGATAGAGAAAAGAACTTGTAATATTGGGATTTGAAGACTGAAAAAATACTGGCTTATAGAAGATAGAACAGTTGGAATTTGATGAGTGGATACAATACTTAGCTGCAGGACAGAAAACCGGAAGTCTTTTTATTTTTCTTTATTCTTCTATCTCTTTTCCTCTTCTCCCACTTTTTCTTCCTTCCTTTATTTCTTTTTAAAAAAATATTCCTTCTGCCCCTGTCCTTTTTTAGATTAAGCATTTCAGTGTATTATAAATATACTTTGTGATGTGTATGAATTTTTGTATCTTTGGACAAATATCCTTAAAAATACATTTTTAAAAAGAGACTATCCAACCACTCTCCTAATATAAACAAAAGACATCACTGAGAGCCAATGTAAATGTAAAAAATAGGGGACTGGACTTGGATGACACTTGGGTTCAAACTCCCACCAGCCGTAAACTAACTGGAAGATTTATTTGGGCCACCTCCCTCACAGGACTGTTGTGATGATAAAATGAGGACACCCCCCTCCTCATACAAATATGTGATTAAAATATTTAACTTTTTGACTCCCAGAACCGTTCAGAAAGCAAGGCGCGGCTTCTGATTGGCTGCAGGACACTCCTGCAGCCAATCGGAAGCTGCAGAAATCACGCCGGACATTCGGCTTCCGAAAATCGTTCAAAAACCAGAACACTCACTTCTGGGTTTTGATCGTTCAGGAGCCGATTTGTTCAGGAGCCAAGGCATTTGAGATCCAAGGTACCACTGTATTAAACCCCATAAGATGGAGAGCTGTCTCAGCCATTCACCTTTGGCTGCTAGCAAGCAGCAACTTGGTGCCTCTAGCAAAAAAAGTATGCCAGAAGCTTCTGTGAGCTTACGAAATGGATCCAGAAGAATTCCCGGCAAGTTTCTAAGGTTCAAGGCTGGTCAGGGCTGTCAGCTGTCTGCCCAAAGCTCTTGTAACCGTTCTGTGTCAAGTACAATGGCTTTGTTTTTCCATTCGCAGGGATGATTAGCATATGCAGAGTGTCAGCTGTATTTCGGAAGGTGTCAGCTGGAGTTTCCCCCGGCCTAACAAAATTCTAACCGAGGGCTGTGGCTGTGACAGAGATACCGCCGGTGACAGAACAGTATGCTGATGGAAAATGCCTGTGAAAATGTGATTTATTTCCCTTGGGTGGATCTGGCATGTGTGTGTTTAGATGTCTGAAATACATGGCACACCATAGTCGCCGCCGTCATTAGTATTATTAAATATATAATTGCCTAGGAAACTGGGAGTGAAGTAGGGAAGGCAGAACTGTACTTGTCTCAGGACAAGTATGCTCAGATTGCAAAGGATTGTGGGAATAGGGAGCAAACTGTTAGCTTTTAATTATCACGACGCATTAAAGCAATGATGGGGTTGGCAGGCCATTATTGAAAATCATAGCGTTCCTTGTGACTTTCCAACTTGTGCATGGGTGTTTGAGGGCTGTGCCCTCGTTTTATTTGGGGGCAGGAAGTTCACGAACAAATCCCGCACATAAATAAAGGGATTTGTGTGCTTGCTTTGCTGCTAGCTCCCCTTTGCCTGCTCTGCCCCAAAGTGTAGTAGATAACACAAAGCTCACTAAACTGGAGCAATTACTCCCTGATAAGGGAGGATCAAATTTCATGTCATTTAAATAACGAATTTCTACCAAGACCAGAAACAAGAAAGTCACTAACTTGCTCCATTATGCCCCCCTCCATTTTTTTGTGTTTTAAATCACGTGAAACAAAGAACTAATGAAACCACTTCAGGAAAGAATTATCCTGAATGGACAAAATCAAAGCTTAAACGGGTAAGGGTGCTGTCCTAGACACACTTTCCTCAGAGTTGGTCTGGTTGTGTTCGATGGGGCTTACTTCTCAGGAGAAATGTGTGAGGCCATGCTGAAAGCCCCTCCCCCATGCAGCTAAACTAATTGAAGCCCATTTCAAGGCTCATAAACTAGGAAACAAACCCATTAACTATTCATTGACTGATTGAAAAACCCCTATGATTACACTGCTAGCAGGGCGGGGAGAGGGGGACATTGTTTTTGCATGAATTTTTCAGAGGGAGTCTGGTTCACATGGGCACGCACAAGAGCTCATTCTAACTGAGGAGGGTGTTGGAGCTCACTGCCTTTCATTCTGAGCTCCAAATGGCAACCCATTACATTTCTCTGAGGCAAGAAGAGTTACTTTACTGGAAAGCTTTTTTTGTGTTGTTGGGTTTTTTTGCAAAATCTAAAAAAAAGAATAAGAGTTTTTGAGCTATTTTTATTGAAAATTGCCCAAATGTACACTACAGTGGTACCTCTGGTTGCGAACAGGATCTGTTCCGGAAGGCCCGTTCGCAACCTGAAAAGAACGCAATCCACGTCTGCGCACATGTGGGTTGCAACTCGCTGTGTCTGCATATGTTCGTGACATCATTTTGCATGTCTGTGCATGCGCGAGCAGCGAAACCTGGAAGTAACCCTTTCTGGTACTTCCGGGTCACCGCAGGATGCAACCTGAAAACGCGCAACCTGAAGCAAATGTAACATGAGGTATGACTGTACCAACATGTATGGACTGCCATAAACCCGGACGTTCCACCCAGACGCTATTTACAAGGGCTGAATACCGGCTATGTCCGGGAAATTCTGGATGTTTGGCAACCCTAACATGGGTGCCATGTTGAGCGTTCACTGAGTAGGTTTCACTCCATGAAAACTTGCACCTGTTGCATTGTCATGGTGAATAGCTGCCACTGAGCAGCAGTGCCCTGTTTAGTTTCTATGGAGGATTATGCCTGTGGTGCCCTTTTGCAGAGGGGCAAAAGGACGTTCTTCAGTAATGCGGCTTTTTTTTTCAGGGACATTTTATACTAACTATAAACTTGTTTAAATGAACCAAGAAGGTTAACCGTTTGCCCAAGCAGAGGAAAGGAAAGCCAAGCCCAGTACCACAGGGATATCTGTGTCTTAGCCACAAATACTTCCCAGTAGATTCATCCCTCTCCTGCCCTGCCAAATCCAAATTTAGCACCAGAATACTCTTGAAGCTAGGGCAGGAACTATATTACTTCCAGGTACCTACTAATAGAACTGCCAACTGCTTGCTATGACCCAGGGCTGTACCACTATATTAGTAACAGCACGGAAGTGCAAAAATTTAGCCGGGGTTGTATTTTCTGGCATGACAATTAAGTAATTTGAAAAAGTTCCACCTAATTAACTGTGGTGGGATAGACTGCTCTTTAAAGGCTGCTCTTTAAAAGTCTAACCGCCTTCCCTCCATTAATATTATTCTTTGATTATCTATTGTTTGACTTTCTGGAATTATCCCTCAGTCACTCTCCCCACCTCACAAGTACATAGGAAGACAAGAAGCTGCCTCGTACGGAAGGCATTATTCACACACCCCTTTGCCTCGCCACTTCCCCTCTGGGTAAAACTGATCTTTAGTGATGAATTGGAACAAAGGGCAATTGGGTTTTCTGTGGATTGTTGTTCTGATTTAGCACCAACAAGCGAGTTTTCCAGAGGAAAAGTGGAAAACTGGTTGGGCTTTCTAGGCATGGAACAAGCAGAAATGTGAACAAGCCCTCAGACAATTGGCCCATCTAGTGGAGTATTGTCTTCACCAGTGGTTCCCAATTAGCTAGTTATTGAAGACCCCCTATTTTTCAAAAGCCAAGCTAAGGATCCCCAGTGTGGTGTAGTGGTTAAGAGCGGTAGACTCACAATCTGGTGAACCGGGTTCATGTCTCCGCTCCTCCACCTGCAGCTGCTGGGTGACCTTGGGCCAGTCACACTTCTCTGAAGTCTCTCAGCCTCACTCACCTCACAAAGTATTTCTTGTGGAGGAGGAAGGGAAAGGAGAATCTTAGCCGCTTTGAGACTCCTTAGGGTAGTGATAAAACGGGATATCAAATCCAAACTCTTCTTCTACTACTACTTTGACAATTTTGATAACTCTATAGTAGTTACCTCTGCAAAGCAATTATTTGAACAAAATGCAGGGTAGCCCCCCAAAAGCAATGGATTTTAGGTATACTTTAAAAAAAGAGACCATAAAATTTGTGATATTACCACAAAACAATTAGTTAGGATGAGGCAAGGGATGGGACTGTGGACCCCCTGAGTGCATTCCGCGAACCCTGGACCCCTAATTCGGAACTACTGGTCTACACTGACTGCCAGTGGTTCCCCAGGGGACCATCTGCATGCAAGGCAGACACTGAGCTGTTGCGCACTGGCTCTTCCCCAAATTCATTTCATTAATGACAGTTTCCATTTGTCAATTCTTCCCTTCCCATCAACTTTTAAAACAATTAATATAAGATTGGTTGATTTATCCCCCTTCCTGGCAGTGCTGACCCTCCCTGCTCACATAGGCACAAACCTCTGGGGAACAGCTCCTGCAGTCGCAGACTGCTCAAATGGCATTGATTTTCCGTATTTTCTATTTAAATCACCTGGATGGTCCCATGAATAAAAGTGAGAGAATTAGAAGCACAATTAATAGCCCCATTGACTTCTAAAGGAGCCACTGCAAGTGGAGACATTGAAGAATGTGCCCTAAGTGCTTTGTTTCATCAGGAGACAGTATAAAATGTCCCTAAGTTCTTAAGATGCCTCAGGGAATAAGGCCTTAATTCCAGCTGTTCTACTCAGTGTGCTGTATTTAATATTGTGTGAGCCAAGAGGTGCAAAGTCCGGTTTTAAAAGCTATTTACTAAAAAAAACAAACAAAAAAACAAACGATGGCTGCTATCCTGATTCTAGCTTGAAGCTCATTCTCCTACCACAGGTCTAATTTATACTACTCACAAGTAAGTAGTTGTAAGGCTGGTCTTATAGAGTTCCACAAAGAAAATCCTGCTTGGTTTCAAGAAGCGAAGGAGAACAACAGGTGCAGCTGCCCAGGGCACAGCAGGAGCTCTGCGAGGAAAGTTGTTTCTGCTTTTAACTTTCTGTGAAGAGAATTGGCCATGCCATGCCGCGTTTACTGCTTGGCAATGGCCAGGCTTTGCTGCCTCCATCTTTCTCCACACAAACAGTTTGTTCAAATCTGTATGTGAGACAGAACCAAAGCTCTATACATGTAAAATTGCAATTGTCCTTTTTTTTTTTTTAAAGGAAGGATTTATGTGAGGATATTTAAATATGCCCCAAAGAACAGAAATGTCTAATTATGTTCCTGTTCAGAAGAGAGAGGGTTTTTTTCCAGGGCTCAGTGAGAGACCATGTGCTTTGCATAGAGGTTCAATCCCTGGCGATTCCAGGCAGGGAAAGGAAAGGTTTTATATATATATATATATATATATATATATATATATATATATATATATATATAATATTATATATATATATATATTATAGAAAGGCTTCTGTCTGATTCCCCCTCTTAAAAAGGGTAAATAAGCAAAAACCAATAATGTTCCTTTTGCCAGGTTTATTGAAAAAAAACTGATTCAGGTCCCTTGAGTTTTCTAAGAGCATATGTTCTGCCTTACCTATCAAAAAAATTACCGTCATATTATCTTCCCTTATCATAAATGGTTTTTTTGGTCTTTTGTCAGAAACATGCCCAACACATCCATAAATCTTCACGTTACTTGTCCCTTCTCCTGTCTTTTTTTTTTTTTTTTTTTTGAGAAGCAAAATTACTCCAATCCATTTTTTTAAAGCTATACCATGTTATTAATTTTTTTTATTTTTCCCATGGTTAAAAGTAAGATAAAAATGTGGTTCAGAGAAATTCATAGGTGCTCACAGAAAGGGTTTTATGAACCTTCCAACAGCCGCAAAGGTTATTATAGTAAGCAAGGAGTGTGCAATACATAGCTGTCAAAAAGCTATCTGGTGTGAATGATTCTCTCCATCATGTTCCCAATTTATTTATAAGACTGCTGTGTTTTTTAAAATGCAGTTTCACAGTCTGTTGCCTGAGTCAGTGCGCTTGGGCATCTACTCTTCATTTCTGGTTTATCGCGTAGGAGAATGGACACAATCCATAGACTACCATGCCTCTCTACCTGTCTCATATTTGACATCACAGGTTATATCACGTGGTGGAGCAGGTGGCTGTGGCTTGTGGAAAACAGCCTCATTGGCCAAATTGGGATCTGTGGCAGGCCAAAGGTTCCCTACCCCTGAACTAAAGGATAGAATAATGGGATGGGACACAACTGTTCAATGTCCCTTTTAGCCCATGTAGCTTATTTAAGATATCAACAAACTAGCTTGACTGGAGCCCCACTCCAGGACATCATGATCTGGGGTTGAGCCAGTGTGACAGAGCATCCTGATGGCAGAGCTCCCTGACCCTCCAATCACACGTTCAGGCAATAGTGTCTGATATGTTTCTACCAAAATATAACACTTGTGCTGGAATATGAATTTTCAAAGGTTCCTCCCCCCCCAAAAAAAAATGCAAATGTGAATAAAGATGTCTAACGCAAATCTCCTGAAAAGTACCTAGAAACTTCACAACAGTCCATCTCTCTAAAAATCTAAATATAGGGGGTGTCTACATTCAACCACTTTGAGACACTTGACCATAAATAAGTTTTTGTCCAATGGGCCTTTTTTATAACTGTACACCTGCCCTTTTTTTGACAGGTTGAAGTCTTCAACCCTCTTGCTTGGCCCTAGACTTTTATTAGCTGATCTCAGTCCTAGTACTTGGTATATTTGGTTTAGTGGGAGCTGTTAAGATTCTTCCTCGTGTTCAGTCCTGTACTAGTAATAATAGTGATTCAGATTTCTTTTCTCAGCTCCCATTCCAGAGACTCCAGTGTGTTTTGATTTGTCTCACGGAAACAGTAATCTTTTTCAGAAACCTCATTCCTTCTGGCTCCTTTCAAGTGGGCACAGTTGTTTTGTGACTTCTGTTTGTTGTGGTCACCCTAGCTAAGCAGAAGCTATTAGGAAGTTAGCCTGGTAACAAGCTAAATATTTCTTCCACATATATTTTGTTTGTTTGCTGCCTGAAAATACTCAACGAACTGCACATACAACAGTGACTTGGTAATAAACTTCGCATACATCTTCTGGGGTTTGTTCTGAACAACAACAAGACTTTCATTTTCTTTCACCTTCTCTTTCTGCTTTTTGCCTTGCCTTCTACAAAAATATTTTAATCCAACAGAGACACAGATACAAAGAACCATGCAAGTAGTTCTGCATCCACAGGATCTTTGGGCTCCTGTTTCTCAGGCAGCAGCCTCCCATGTCATGTGGCAAAACCATTTCGAAGTGGTGGGGGTTTTCAAAAGCATTTTTTGATATGGTTTGTGTGTGTGTGTGTGTGTGTGAATGGTCTTTGGTTTAGGTCAATAAATGTCAAAAATCTGACCGGGTATGCTGAAGGTTCTTGGCCGTGCTTGAAAAAGGTTGTGGATTTCTTGGCAATGGAATTAAAAAAGAAAAGTGGCTGCAAATTTATTTGTACAGTGGTACCTCGGGTTAAGTACTTAATTTGTTCCGGAGGTCCGTTCTTAACCTGAAACTGTTCACCTGAAGCACCACTTTAGCTAATGGAGCCCCCTGCTGCTGCCGCACCGCCAGAGCATGATTTCTGTTCTCATCCTGAAGCAAAGTTCTTAACCCGAGGTAATATTTTTGGGTTAGCGGAGTCTGTAACCTGAAGCATCTGTAACCTGAAGCGTATGTAACCCAAGGTACCACTGTACCAGGTGTGCTCTGGTCCATGGAGTCACAAAGAGTCGGACACGACTAAATGACTAAACAACAACAACAACAACATGGGCAATTTTTTTAAAAAGGGGAACAAAAGAATACTTGTTGAAGAATAAGCCAGGTAAGGAGATGGCTATGCCCTTCCCCTGTCAGGGCACAGTGGGAGTGTCTCATAGAGTTTTCTCTAGCAAACTTACAGGGAAACTCTGAGCTTCAGCACCTATCATGTGACTATCTAGCAAACATGCATTGTTGGTTTGACTGCATTGTAAATATCACCCCCACACAAACACACACACAGCAGAACAGACTGGGTAGGAAGCTAAATTGCAAACCCCTGTTAAGCTTGTTTACCATTTGTTCCAATGAAATGCTGTGAAGGGAGACCCTCCCTCCCACCCACCATTTCAGCTTAGAACAGACTAACACGTTATTTCCTCCACAACATGGAAAGGAACACATATCACTGAATCCATTCTGAAGCCTGGTTCCTGTTGCTTTGCAGATGACGTCACGATGATGGAACCTGAATGCCTCCTCAGCTGCCCATGAGCCAGGGGACAATGAAAGTTCCTCAAAAATTCTCCCATCACCAAAGGCTCCATGTAAGTTCCCAAGAAGAGAAAGGAGCTAGTATGGCATGGAGTGATAGCACCAGGGAGAGATCATGACAAGTTGGCCCTGAACTTTGAGCAACCTAATGAGCTCTGGGACAGCATTTCTCTTTACTTGAAACTTACGGGTCCCCAGTTGCTACCCTGGGCACCATCACTCCAAAGGCTTTGCATAACTTTAAAGCCTGTCATTTCCTTCTGCAGCAGAGCTGAGTTATCTCTTCATCATCTCAGAAAGGTAATAAGTCTCCCAATAATATATGTCAGGGATAGCTACCCAATGGTTTTGACTCAGGAACTTCAAATGCCACCCCAACACACACAAACACCTCAAATCCTGATGACATTCTCTCTCTTTTTTAAATAATATTTATTCGAAGTTTAAAAGTTACAAAAGGAAAAAAGAACAATACAAAATACAAAAAAAGAATACAACATCAACAGAAAAAAACACACAAAAAAAACATTCACTTAAAAAAAAAGAACAGATTAAACCTTTACATAACTTTCTTCCTTTACTTATTTCCTTGACCTCCTCACACCTCCCAATTTTGTATTCTAGTTCAAATTGTTATTTCACCAAATCCTTCCAACCTTATTTTCATTTAAGTAATTTAATTTAATATATTATAATTTAACGTCCTCTCTTTCATCAATTTCATCAACTCATTTTTACTTAATCCTTTATATCATTTCTACCAAAACCACCTAATTTTCTTTTTCCAACATCTTTCTAACAGTCCTTAATTTTACAATATTTTTGAAGATATACTTTAAATTTTTTCCAATCTTCTTCCACCGACTCTTCTCCTTGGTCCCGGTCATCTCAGCCAATTCCATATAGTCCATCACTTTCGTCTTCCATTCTTCTCGGGTGGGTAATTCTTGTGTCTTCCAATACTTGTCTTCAAATCCTGATGACATTCTCTTTATTACATACCTCAGAATCATAAATCTGAGCAAAGGGTTCTTCCACAATGTGAAAAGCAACAGCGGCTTTTGGCGAGGTGTGCACCTGCTCCTTAAGATTTATCTATGGCTATATTTTGCATCCACTTTGGCTGGTTCTGCCAAATTCCTTATTGTGTGTATGCATGTATGTTTTCATAAGCCCTGTGCTGATGCCTTGACTGCTCTTGGTAACAGCCCCATTGTCAGGGCACCATCTGGTGGACGAGGTAAAACACGGGGACTTCTTCATTGTTAATGGACTGTCTACATTCACAACAGAGCTGAAAAGCCCAAAGTCATTGGAAAGGTCTAAGCTATACGTATTGTCAGCCACCACACTAAATAGCTCTCTGTGGGCAAAAGCCAAAGTCAACTCTGTTCAGAAGAGTTGAATTGCTTTACACATCATCTCTGAAATACCCCGCTGCACTTAAAATGTGTATATTATATTAATTATAAGGCTTCTCAAGACTGCCAATCGTCACAATGGTCTAACGTGCATTATCAAAAAGCCTCAGTTCTCTGGCTGTGCTTCAGATATGCAGAAATCTTCTTATAGGACGTGTTTTTAGAAAGCTGCTTTATTCCGTCCCTTTAGTGACACATTCACATCAAGGGGGGGTATCAACAGTAAATGGCATTTCCAGTAATGAAGGAATAAACCTAGATATCCACAAGTCCGTTACCTTGGCAACTGAGTGGCACAATCAGAATCTCTCAATTGCACCGCCATTAGAGAGGCTTTCTTTCCCCTTTTGAAGTGTGTGTGTGTGTGTGTGTGTGTGTGTGTGTGTTCCACAGATCAGCAAAAGGAAGGAGGGGAATGATTGGGGAGGAAAATGTCCAACAGGAATTTTCCTGGAACACTTTGGAAGCATGCAAGCAGTGAATAGGGGCAGGAGAACGAAGCACACAATGGCGGCCCCCATAAACCTCATGATTGCAATCAGCTTTTTAAGCACAAAGAAGATGGCTGACACCAGTATAAGCACACTTGAAAGAAATGCCATCTCCCCCTCCTTCACAGAGGCAAAATTAGTTGCCTGGTAATGGCACAAATAAAGCTCCCAAAGAAGGCTTTGACATCCTCTGGATAGGAAAAATATATATTGAAAATGGAGCGGCCACTTATGCTTCATAAAAAGGTACCCCCCCCCAAAAAAGGACACAGATTTGCATAGAATTAGCATGTGACAATATATGTATCGGTGCAAATTTAGTGAGAATTAGTATGGTTTAGGCAGACAGTGAGTGACGAGATGACCTAGCTGTTGATGGCAGACTTTTCAGTCTCTGCTCTTTCTTTAATAATAATAATGATGATGATGATGATGATGATGATGAATTAAGTTATTATTTATACCCATCCAGCTGGGTTTTCCCAGCCACTCCTCAGCACATTTAAATATAAATTTAAAAAGTCACACTTAAAAAACTTCCCGATACAGGGCTGCCTTCAGGTGTCTTCTAAAACCTGTGTAGTTCTTTATCTCCTTGACATCTGATGGGAGGGCGTTCCACAAGGAGGGCACCACTGTTGAGAAGGCTTTCTGTCCGGTTCCCTGAAACTTCACTTCTTGCAGTGAGGGAACAGCCAGAAGGCCCTTGGAGGTAGACCTCAATGTCCAGGCTAAACAATGGGGCTGGAGATGCTCCTTCAGGTATACTGGGCCGAGGCCGTTTTAATATTGGATTTGGACTGGACAGTCCTTCAAACAAAGGGCTCTTTCAAATAGAGGACTGACACTGCTTCAAATAGAGTAGTGTCTTTTGTTAAACAGGACATGTGGCCAACCTTATTAGAAATATCATGGGAGGAGGCACTGGGAGGAGGCTATTTCCTAATATTCTAAGACCCAATGCTAAGCTCACTCACTTGAAGGCTAAAAGAATATAAGGCCAACTGCAGTGTGTATGGGAAGTTCAAATCTTACCCCAGCCATCCAAATCTGCAATATGAGGAGAATAAAATTGGTTACAACCTTACAGGCCTCTTAAAAACATTACTGAACTTCTTTTTTAACTTTGGAAAGTTTGTTGCTAAATACTCTTAAGAACCACCATGAACTATAAAGGTGCTTCACGGGCCATATATTGCTAAGCTTGTATAAATAGAAATTTATAGAATTATGAGCAGTATGGTGTACATGGGCAAAGTTCTCTCTCTCTCTCTCTCTCTCTCTCTCTCTCTCTCTCTCTCTCTCTCTCTAACACTGGAATTTGTGGGCACCTAAGGAGAGCTGATTGTTGAAAGATTGAGGACAGAGAAAAGAAAGTGCTTCTTCTCATAGTCATAGTCAAACTCCCACAGGAAGCAATGATAGCCACCAATTTGGATGGCTTTCAAAGAGGATTGTACAAAGTCATGGAGGATAAGCCTATCAGTGGATATCAGCAATATCAAAGGGAGTGAGTTGTTGAATTTCAGTTGCTGGAAATCACAAGTGCTGTTGTGTTAGGGCTTTGCTTGCTGGTTTCCCATAGGCAACTCATTGGTCACTGTGAGAAAAGGATTCTGGATGAGATGGACTATTGGCCTGATCCAGCAGGATCTTCTTATGTTCTTAGATTATGCTTTCTATAGATTATTCACTTTTCTCCCAAACTGAAACCTCAACACTACAAGAAAACACTGGGCAATATCCAACAATCTTGCTATAACAAACGAAGACCTCTTCGCCATTCTTCGTGTTCCACTATTTTTTTTAAAGCTGATAGTTTTTATGCCATGTCTCTGAAGATAATTTGTTTTTCCTGCTCCCAACCAGATTCCTAATGAACATCAAAGTGGCTCTTTTGAGGCCAACCACATCAGTTGAAAGTCTTCATTTCGACACAAATAGAACTGGTAAGTATAGTATATCAAGGGGAAACACTCTTGTTTTGGTGCCTTGCCAATCCTTTCTTCTCGTCATTTTTCTTGTCAATATATTAAATAAATAGATAGATAATCCCCTTCCCTGGCTGCAGGATAGAAAAGATGATGTATAGCTAAGGATGGGCATACTGTATTAGCCAATTTTGATTTCTCTCAGTTTCTCGTTTTTGCAACCTTCACTTCAGTCCTCCACAGTTTCATATCAGTTTGTGAATTATTTTAAGTCCTCATGACAATTCATCAGAATTTAGTGTGAATTTCTCCAAATATACACATTTTTTCAAAGCAAGTTTCCCCTAATATTGATATTATCCCTAGTGCGATGCGTTTTTGTTTTTTTGTTATGTTCACTACTGTATATATTTTTATTCGGCCTTTAACTTGCTGTATGTATTTTTGAACACATTACTTGGCTGGAGAACAGATTTGCAAAAATTTGGCAAAGTCTGAATTTCAAAGGATGGTTATGTTTTGGTTTTCATAGTGTTTTAGAACATGTGAATAAGGTAGATTCACTTTCGAATGCAAAACTGAATAGAATTTCTCCCCTATCCTTACACATAGTTCACTGAAGCAAATGTGCTAAATGGGTAGAGAAGGGTGCAGAATAGGCAACAGTCAGGAGTTCAACCTACCCTTTGGAGTTTATACCACTGGTCCAAAAATATATAAGGACAGGCAGTATATAATAGGCACATAGGTAAAAGGTAACGGTAAAGGATCCCTGGACAGTTAAGTCCAGGCAAAGGCAACTATGGTGTTGTGGCGCTCATCCCACTTTTCAGGCTGAGGGAGCCAGTGTTTGTCCACAGATAGCTTTCCAGGTCATGTGACCAGCATGACTACATCGCTTCTAGTGTAATGGAACACTGTGACAGAAGCCAGAGTGCACAGAAACTCTGTTTACCTTCCTGCCACAGCGGTACCTATTTATCTACTTGCACTAGCATGCTTTTGAACTGCTAGGTTGGCAGGAGCTGGAACAGAGTAACAGGAGCTCAACCCATCGCAGGATTTCGAACCACCAACCTTCTGATCAGAAGAGGCTCAGTGGTTTAGACCACAGCACCACCCACTTTCCAATACAGGCACATAGGAAACTACCAGTGCTAGATCTAGCTAGTTGTCCATCTAGCTCAGGGCTATTGTTCAGATAAACATGTGAGACAGCACTAACCAGTTTCTACTGCAGATTCTTTTAAAGGCAGACCCTGGTGTTCTCAGTGGCAGCAGAGAGACAGGCAGAGAGAGACCAATGCCTGCCCTGAAAGAGTTACATGCTTCTGTTAGCTTAGCTGTAAAAGTAAGCTGGCAACATAAGCCACTTATTAGGGTTGCCACTGAAAAAGTATGAGCTTGGGGGTGGGGTGGGGTGGGTTAAAGCAACTCTACATGGCGTATTTGCTGTTGTTGCATTTGCAAACTTACCGGTACTCTGTTTCCAAATACTTGCAAGTGACTCCCGTAATGGAGCAGGGGTAGGAGTTTATAGGAAAGATTTTGTCAGCAAGAAAGGTTTTTCGTCTTTTTGCTTCTCATTTTCTCCAGTTTGTTGTTTTTGTTTTTGATTTGTGGTTTTGATTTTATGGGAGCTGAAGGGGTAGAATTAGTAAATCTGCTGGTTTTTATATTTCACTGTTTAGCTACTTTGATTTATCATAGGTGCAACTTCTTTGATGAGGAATCGGCTTGACCTTTGTATGCCTTGTGTTTGCCCAATATTTTTCTCCCCTTCACTTTGAAGGCTGGGTCCATTACTTTTTATGTCGGTAGACTTATATTCTATTTTTCTTGGATGAACTGAATTATTGGGCAGGCCTGTGGAATTTGGCACATGTTAGGAGTCATTGTTTTTGAATTGCAAAACCTGAAAATAAAAGCAACATTGGAATCCAAGTCTTCATTTAGTCAGCTAACATCCATTAATGCCTTCAATAATAATCCTTTACAATTTGGGCCATGACATGTCTGTAAGAATGGCACGCTGGGAAGGACAGTTGAACATGCTAGAGGAGACGAAAAGGTGACACTTCCTTGGCAGGCAGTCATGGCTTTAAGGAGAGTAAGTCCTCATTAATTCTGCAAACGGCTATACCACATAAGGATGGAATGTTACCCAGCATAATTTAGCAGCCCTATTGGAAATGTCTACATAAGATGAAAAGCAGTGCGGAATCAAGGAGGAGTAAGCCTGGGAAGGAAACCACCTGGGGACTTCACATGTGCAGCCTTCAAGATGGAAGAAAGGTGGGGTGGAAATGGAAAGGAACTTAAATAAATAAATAGCCATGTGGCCAACTCCCTAACATTCTCCAGTCAATGTTCACTGCCGTGGCCACCAGCTCCTTCCCTCCCAACCTCAGGCAGATTTCTTAAGCCAACTTCCAGCTCTCCTCCCACTTATTGTGCTGCTACTGCTGCATACCCTCCAACATTTCTCCAATGAAAACAGGGACATCCTGTTCCATTATTATTATTATTATTATTATTATTATTATTATTATTATTACCCTACTCATCTGACTTGGTGGCCCCATCCACTCTGGACGGCTTCCAACATATGTGAAAGCATAATAAAAAATTAAACATTGAAAAAATTCCTTATGCAGGGCTGCCTTCACGAGTCTTCTAAAGGTTGTCTAGTTACTTATCTCCTTGGCTCAGGGATCACAAAACTCCATACTCTCCAACATTTCTCCAATGAAAATGGGGATGTCCTAAGCAGAAAAGCAGGACATTCTGGGATCAAATCAGAAACCAGGATGGTTTTTGTAAATCCTAGACTGTCCCTGGAAAATAGAGACACTTCGAGGGTCTGCTGCTGCCACCACCATCCTTAAATGGTATCATGTGGCCTCTCTTTCCCCTTAATCCCAGGCTCACTTTCCCCTTATTCCATATCTCTACCAACAATTTCCTCCTTCAGCTTCCTCCTCTTCCTCTTCTTCCTCTCATACAACACAAACAAGCACCTGGGGAAGATTCTGGTTGTGGGGCTTCTATACTCTCTGAGATATTTAGTGGTGCTCAAGCAGAAGGCCAGCAGTCTTCCACCAAAACTGGCACCTGAGGCAAATAGTGTGTCAGCTTTATTGAAAAGCCTTACATACTCAAAAGCCAAAGCTTATTGCCTCAATCCAGCTTCAGTCATGCATAAGAACCGGTAACCTCGGTGGCGGATGTGCATCCACATTCTTCTTGAAAATGCATCCAACCCAAGATGTCTGGATGCTCACTGCATTGTAGATGGTGATGCAGATATGTAGAAAGGCATTTGCATTCACGTACAGTGGTACCTCGGGTTACAGACGCTTCAGCTAACCCAGAAATAGTACCTCGGGTTAAGATCTTTGCTTCAGAATGAGAACAGAAATTGTGTGTCAGCGACAGTGGGAGGCCCCATTAGCTAAAGTGGTACCTCGGGTTAAGAACAGTTTCAGGTTAAGAGCAGACCTCCAGAACAAATTAAGTTCTTAACCCGAGGTACCACTGTATTTGCCCACAGAAGGCTGCCTTTCCATGTATGAATCTCTCTTACCGGCTAAGTGTGGTCATTTTCTGTGCTTTCCCACTTTTTTCCACTATGCTTACTTAGTGGGGCAATTTAATATTTTGTGAGCAACCCTGAGATCTACAGATGTAAGGGGGAGAGGTATACAAATTTCATAAATAATAATAATGCAGTCACAAACAGCCACAGTGGGGCAATCTCTTTCAAGCACCCTTGAAAGAGATTTGCATTTTTCTTGAACATAAACATGTTTGCAGGAAAGTCAGTCTGGGATCCCTCCTTCTCCCTCCCTCCCTCTGCTTCATTTTGCTTCTCATGTTTATGATGTGTGCTTTGTCAAGTGCAGGTGGTCAGGAATACTGTTTAATATTAGTGCTGACTTGGTCCTGGTATTCCTGGCACAGACCTATTTAAAATGGTTTCAGTACAGTACACATCACAGCTCGAGACCACACACAATCTCTGAAAGCATAGATTCTGCTGCAGGTACTAAATATGCATGATCTTTTCCTTTCTGGAATAATAAAAGAAAGCCAAATTTAGGTCCAAAAATCATTGAGCTAATATGTGGTTTATTGATCCCTATACTAAGGAGTAAAAGAAACATTGTTAACATTTTATATCTTCAGTTATTTATGCAACATTCTTACTCACTTTGAGACACTCAAACCCATTTCGGATTCTTTGCTTACTTAAAATGGTTGACTCAACCCTACCACATAAAGAGCGGTAAATTATAATAGTGATGGCTTTTCTTTTTCCTCAAGCAATCCACAGCTTAATATGTTAGCATTCAGAAATGCCTCAGCCAATCAGCATAAGGGAAAATCCTATGCACAACTTTTCTGCAAGGTGCCAACTTCAAAAGGAGAAAAATAACACATTTTCTGAAACAGCACACGCACATAAAAGAAACCGTGACAAAGAACTTGGAAGCCACAATCCATGCATTTCACAGGTGCAGCCAAGTGAAACAGCTTATGGAAGGGACATAAAAGGGAAAAGCCTGCAGTGGTCAGAAATTCCAGGGGTTGAGATGCTAACACACAAACCCCGCCACCACCGCCCATAGCTCCAGTCTTGTATGTACTGCTGGTGGTAATGCAAAGGAGCATATACATTAGAAGAGAGAGCCTGCTAGCTCTCAGTCAACTGCATCTCATTATGTCTGTCTCAATACTTTCTGTGTTCTTGAGCAAGACAAATGCTGACAGGAGGGGAGAAGAAACTCTAAGCTGAGACACAATCAAGCCATTTAGGGAAACATATTGCCTCGCAAAATGGAAATTCAGTCCCAGCACTTCATGATGGCAACAATGGACTTCTGTTTGTTTATCAGGTGTTTGTGCTTTGCTGCTGCTCAACTTAATGTCACAGTTGTGTGGTTCACTAAGCACAAGGCCACAGCAGAACTAAAAGAAGAAATAGCCTCCAAGTGGAAAAGGTAGATAGATAGGTGATAGATAGATAGATATAGATAGATGATAGATATACATGATAGACAGATGATAGATAGATAGATGATAGATAGATAGAGATGATAGACAGATGATTGATGATAGATTAGATAGATAGATAGATAGATAGATAGATAGATAGATAGATATGGATAGATGATGATGATGATAGATAGATGATAGAGATAGATAGATAGATAGATAGATAGATAGATAGATAGATATAGATAGATAGATAGATAGATATAGATATAGATAGATATAGATATTGCATACCCTCCAACATTTCTCCAGTGAAAATAGAGATGTCGTATCCAACATTTCTTCAATGAAAATAGGGACATCCTACCATACTCCGCAACACTTCTCTAATGAAACCACCAAAGAGGAATTCAAACAAATAGCCAGCACGTGTAGACACAAAGTCAGAAAAGCTAAAGCACAGAATGAACTCAGGTTTGCTAGAGAGGTTAAAAGCAACAAAAAAGGCTTTTATGGGTATGTTCATAGCAAAAGGAAGAACAAAGAAACAGTGGGGTCACTCAGAGGAGAAGCTGGTGAAATGCAAACAGGGGACACAGAAAGGGCTGAACTCCTCAATGCCTTCTTTGCCTCAGTCTTCTCCGATAAAGAAAACAATGCCCGACCTGAAGAATTTGGAGCAAATGATTCAGCAGAGGAAACACAGCCCAGAATAACTAAGGAGATAGTACAAGAATACTTGGCTAGTTTAGATGTATTCAAGTCTCCAGGGCCAGATGAACTGCATCCAAGAGTATTAAAAGAACTGGCAGATGTGATCTCAGAACCACTGGCAGTCATCTTTGAGAATTCCTGGAGAACAGGCGAAGTCCCGGCAGACTGGAGGAGGGCAAATGTTGTCCCTATTTTCAAAAAGGGGAAAAGAGAGGACCCAAATAATTACCACCCAGTCAGTCTGACATCAATACCAGGGAAGATTCTGGAGCAGATCATTAAGCAAAGAGTCTGTGAGCACCTAGAAAGGAATGCTGTGATCACCAATAGTCAGCATGGATTTCTGAAAAATAAGTCATGTCAGACTAACCTGATCTCGTTTTTTGACAGAATTACAACTCTGGTAGATGAAGGGAACGCAGTGGATGTAGCCTACCTTGATTTCAGCAAGGCATTTGACAAGGTGCCCCATGATATTCTTGTAAAGAAGCTGGTAAAATGCGGTCTTGACTATGCTACCACTCAGTGGATTTGTAACTGGCTGACTGACCGAACCCAAAGGGTGCTCATCAATGGTTCCTCTTCATCCTGGAGAAGAGTGACTAGTGGGGTGCCACAGGGTTCTGTCTTGGGCCTGGTCTTATTCAACATCTTTATCAACGACTTGGATGATGGACTCAAGGGCATCCTGATCAAATTTGCAGATGACACCAAACTGGGAGGGGTGGCTAACACCCCAGAGGACAGGATCACACTTCAAAACGACCTTGACAGATTAGAGAACTGGGCCAAAACAAACAAGATGAATTTTAACAGGGAGAAATGTAAAGTATTGCACTTGGGCAAAAAAAAATGAGAGGCACAAATACAAGATGGGTGACACCTGGCTTGAGAGCAGTACATGTGAAAAGGATCTAGGAGTCTTGGTTGACCACAAACTTGACATGAGCCAACAGTGTGACGCAGCAGCTAAAAAAGCCAATGCAATTCTGGGCTGCATCAATAGGAGTATAGCATCTAGATCAAGGGAAGTAATAGTGCCACTGTATTCTGCTCTGGTCAGACCTCACCTGGAGTACTGTGTCCAGTTCTGGGCACCACAGTTCAAGAAGGACACTGACAAACTGGAACGTGTCCAGAGGAGGGCAACCAAAATGGTCAAAGGCCTGGAAATGATGCCTTATGAGGAACGGCTAAGGGAGCTGGGCATGTTTAGCCTGGAGAAGAGGATAGCCATTTTCAAATATATAAAAGGATGTCACATAGAGGAGGGAGAAAGGTTGTTTTCTGCTGCTCCAGAGAAGCGGACACGGAGCAATGGATCCAAACTACAAGAAAGAAGATTCCACCTAAACATTAGGAAGAACTTCCTGACAGTAAGAGCTGTTCGACAGTGGAATTTGCTGCCAAGGAGTGTGGTGGAGTCTCCTTCTTTGGAGGTCTTTAAGCAGAGGCTTGACAACCATATGTCAGGAGTGCTCTGATGGTGTTTCCTGCTTGGCAGGGCGTTGGACTCGATGGCCCTTGTGGTCTCTTCCAACTCTATGATTCTATGATTCTATTCTATGAAGTAGGGACGTTCTAAGGAAAAGAGGGACATTCTGGAATCAAAACAGAAACTGGGACAGCTTCTGTAAATCCGGGACTATCCCTGGAAAATAGGGACACTTGGAGGGTCTGCAATAGATGAGAGATAGATTAATAGAGAGATGATATAAAATTCATAGTCACTGCTGGAATAGCTGCTAACTTCACTGAAATCCCTGTTCACTTTCCTCCAGTGGGTGTTTATATATAACGTTTTAATTGTTTTGGCTTCTAGCAATATCATAATTATGATTTCTTTCCCAGGGAAAGAAATGGCAGCTAATTGGCAGAGGCTTTGTCAAAACACACAGGTCTCTTGGGGAGAGAAAGAAACAATTTGTCAACGTATGCAGCATTTGGCCTTTTATATAGTCATCTTTCAGTTAGGAACATCGAGGCTGTTAAGTGGTGCCCAGGGATTTGTGTGCAGGGCTCTTTCTGACTCAGTGGCCTCTCATCTTGAAGTGACATTATATGCCTCTCATCACTGTCAGTGGCATTCACTACGTAAGCACTTCCTGTATGGCTGCAGCATCTTTCCCAACGGAAAGCCTCCCATTGTTAACCTTTCAAACGTCAATTCACCACGCATCCTTCATCTCCTGGCTTCCCAGGTAGGTAGACATATTTGATGTCTGCTTGGAAGGTGATAAATCCTGGCAAGAGAAAGGACATCAGGGTCTTAGGATGCATCATATACTGGGACCCTCATCTAATGGATTAATAAGCCACACAGTCTCCTTTGTCACCATTCAGATAGGGGCTGTTATGCAGACACCTGTAGACTCAAGACCCTTCCCCTGTTCATCCCATCACCAAAATCCAACACAGGAGAGACAGCATGGGAAAGACATTCCAGAGGTCCACATCTCACCCATGATCATCACTAATACAGTGGTACCTCAGGTTACATACGCTTCAGGTTACAGACTCCACTAACCCTGAAATAGTGCTTCAGGTTAAGAACTTTGCTTCAGGATGAGAGCAGAAATCGTATTCCGGCGGCGCGGCGGCAGCAGGGGGCCCCATTAGCTAAAGTGGTTCTTCAGGTTAAGAACAGTTTCAGGTTAACAATGGACCTCCGGAATGAATTAAGTACTTAACCTGAGGTACCACTGTATTTCAGTGGCATTATAATGTTATGGAAGTTTTGTAAAAAGTAAGAAGAAGAAGAAGAAGAAGAAGAAGAAGAAGAAGAAGAAGAATGTATTTTGGGTAAAGGGAATGGCTTCCAGGAAAGTTTGTACTTCTCTCCCACCCACCCATTTTTCTTTCCAAATAAAACCTAGATGAGGTAAGGAATGGAATTCAAGTGACCCAAAGGACTTGGAAGCTAATCCAAAAGAATGGCAGCTCAATGGTCCACTGGAAAGGAGCCAGTGCCTCCCCATTGTTTCCATTTTGTCACCTGCTGAAGGTGAATCTTCCTATTCCTGTTAGTTGACCTTGGCAGCTTGATTTGGCCCTTACGTCTTCACTTGCCAGCCAGTGCAGTTGGGTAATCTGAAAAATGGAAAGCTTTCCCCAAAGCAGCTAAAGGGGCCTTTTAAACTTTCCATCTCTTGAGCAAAGAGAGAGCCAGCTCAGGAAGGTGTCAAATAACAAGTGATTAGCTGGTGTCACCCCCCCACCTCCCCCTAAATGATGCAGCTACATACCAAACCGTATTCAGGGCAGGGCATATAATTACAGCTTAGCCCTTTGTTCAGGCTGTAAAATCACATACAATGACAGTGAGGCCAGAGGTAACAAATAGCAAAACCTTGCTCTTCTGTTTCTTGGTATCCAGCAGTGATACTGGTGCCAGACTAGCTAGGGATTTTTTCTTTTCTTTTTCTTTCTTGTTCTGAAGGAGTGAATAGCAACAGCTTGTTTTGTTAAAAAGATCTATGGTGTGTTTTCTGTTGATCACGCTCAACAGGGATGGCTATTTCTGCACCCACATTCCCTTGGTGCGAGTGCAAAAAAATAAAAAAAAAATCACCGGGCTCACATCTTGGATGTGTTTCTTCTCTCTCATTAAAAAAAGTAAAGGACCCCTGACAGTTAAGTCCAGTCGCAAACGACTCTGGGGTTGTGGCGCTCATCTTGTTTTCTTGGCCGAAGAAGCCAACGTTTGTCCACAGACAGTTTTTCTGGGTCGTGTGGCCAGCATGACTGAGCAACTTCTGGCAAAACCAGAGCAGCGCACAGAAACATTGTTTACCTTTCCACCGGAGTGGTACCTATTTATCTACTTGCATTTTGACGTGCTTCCAAACTGCTAAGTTGGGTCCAAACAACGGGGAGCACACCCTGTCACGGGGATTCAAACCGCCGACCTTCCGATCGGCAAGCCCAAGGCTCAGTGTTTTAACCCACAGCGCCACCCGCGTCCCCCCCTCTCATTACACCACCATAAATCTGGCAATGTGCAATGCAATCTCTGTAAATGGTCTTGTGGAAACATGGGATGTGTACACACTTACATTTACATCCAGTGTGCACCCAGTGCAGTGAATTCATGACATCAGCCATGATCCAGATCTACCCTGCCATTTCTTACGACATACTGCATTTTATTGCATTTCCTCCAAAACCAGCTTCAGCCTGAATCGAGAAAAAGAATGTCCTAACTGTGTTCTAAGTTGGTAATGTGTATACAGGCAGAGGGTATAAAATTATGACAATTGAGTCTTGGGGTGGTCTCGTGTCTCAGTATCTGGGTTTTTCTTTGGCCTTCTCCTCCATCTTTCCCTCTTGATCTCTCCATCTTCCCCCAAGCGTGTATGTGAAACTGGATGCCATAGCTGCTTTTATCAATATGTTTCTATGTTTTCATTATGAACTGGCTAAAAGCAACACCAGAGCCTGTGTGATAGTGGTTGCTCTTAGGGCAGGCCATCCCAATGGAGCCTAAATAATTCAAGAAAATATAGAGTCAAAAGGCCAACTCTAACACACCAGCTCTCCCCCGCCCTGACCTGTTTACACAAGTCAACACACACACAGAGACTTTCATTTCGGTGAGCAAAACCTCAGCTTACATGTCTTTGTGCATTGATGCTGGTCTTGGCTTCTCTGCAAATGCAGCAGCTGGTGCTAGTGCTGCTGAACTGGAGGCTGTCTTAACATTGTAGGGCAATTTGCACCATACCAGAAAGGATGGGAAGCCCTGTTCAGGGATTACGCTTCAACGGAGAACTGGAACACAAGTAGGGGCTTCAGAGCTACACATCATAGCCTTGCCTCCAACATCCCTCTGTGTGCTGGCTCAGTCCCTGACCTCACTATTCTGAGTGGGAAGGTTTTAAAGGGGTGCAGAGTGGTTCCCAAGATCATTTGGTTGTTCAGGGTTAGAAGCCTACCCATGAACAGGAACCTGCTATGTGACTATGGCTCCTGGTTTCAAGGAGCCTTCTAGCCACAAACATGCTTAGAAACATCCTTCAGATTCTTCTGCTAACCAAAGGAAGTTGAGTGCATGTATGGCCATTGGGTCTTCTCTGCATATGACTAACCTAAGTTGGTTGCTTAGATGGAGCAGCCAGCTCACAAATATTGGGTTGTGGACACTTACATCCACTGGATATGACTAACTTAGGTGTGGTAATTTCAGAGCGTCTACTTGGAGTGAAATTTGGGCTCAATCTCTTGTTTCTATGTGAACACATCCTCCTGCATTGATTCTGTAGATGTTCTTGCAAAACACCATTCCGCTGCAGGGATTCTACAGGAAGGGGCAGACTTTGGTAAAAAAATAATTGTAACATGGCACCCTATGTGAGGCCAAAATTTGGTGCCCCCAAATGGATCTTCTCCATTATGGATCATCTTTTTGTGTCCCCTCAATTCGGCACCCTGCACAAGGGAACCAACTGCATGCCCCTCTAAATTCAGCGCTGATCCAGTAGTGCAATTCTAGATTCTGGAAATAATGGCTTTATTGGCAGTGGTGGCTTCTTCTGATAGCATTGGGTATGACTTCACTCACTTCAGAAATGGGGACTTGGTGGTCTTCCAGATACTGCTGGAGCCCAACTCCCATCAGCCCCAGCCAGCATGACCAATAGTCAGTTATAATGTGACTTGTGGTTTAGCAATGGAGAGCCACAGGTTTTCCTGCTATATTTGGGATCTCTTCCCCATTCTTCTGAGTGGGGCCCTAAACTTCCACCCCAAAGCACTGTTCTGATGGCACTACGAATCTGAGGAGCCGAAGATTCTGTGCCTCCCTTTGGCAGCTCCATCTGACACAGATTTTTATTGTCATTTTATGCCTTGAGTCAATATTTGGTCCCTTATGTTTAGCTGGGTTTCCAGAAAGCTGTCAGAGAATTTCTAAAATGCACTTTAAACTCATGTGCTACCTTTAAGATATAGTTTATAACATGCTTTAGGCAGACAAGTGAGTTTAAATCTCTGCACAGTGTTATTTTATTGGGGGGGGGGTTGGAGAGGGAGGGAGGGAGGGGGAGAGAGGGAGATAGAAGACTAGGTAAATATATATAAAAGCAAAAGAAAAGCAAGTAAAGGAGAGGAGAGGGGAGAGAATCTTAACATAATACTGTTGTATATTGTCTGACATGCAGGAAACTGGAGAAGTAGCTCATGTTTAATTCTGTACTTAACTGAGGCTTCTTAAGTGATGGGTCACCTACATGTCACAGTCTATTATATGTACTGATTCATTTATGCATAAATAGGGACAGTCTAGGGAAAACCCCAGTTACCATGGGATAAGTACTATGTGTTGAACTTGTGCAGACGTTCAGCATGAAATTACAAGCTAAGCATTAGCCTTGGATTAATGAATACCGTATTTTTTGCACCATAACACTCACTTTTTTCCTCCTAGAAAGTAAGGGGAAATGTATGTGCGTGTTATGGAGGAAATGCCTACAGGTGGCATGCCTACGGATTTTCCTCCTCTAAAAACTATGTGCGTGTTATGGTCGGGTGCGTGTTATAGAGCGAAAAATACGGTACATTTCCAGCCTTGCGTTAGAATGCTATGAGTGAAACAACTTGCCTTTAACAGAGCACAGGGAATGTGAGCAGGAGTACAACGGATCGCTAGTTAAAATGAGTGCTCCACCCCCATCCATTTTGACTTAGCACAAGGATAAAACCCAGAAAGCCAGTGTGGTGTAGTGGTTAAGAGCAGTAGACTCGTAATCGGGTGAACCGGGTTCGCGTCTCCGCTCCTCCACATGCAGCTGCTGGGTGACCTTGGGCCAGTCACACTTCTCTGAAGTCTCTCAGCCCCACTCACCTCACAGAGTGTTTGTTGTGGGGGAGGAAGGGAAAGGAGAATGTTGGCCGCTTTGAGACGTCTTAGGGTAGTGATAAAGCGGGATATCAAATCCAAACTCTTCTTCTTCTTCAGAAACTGCTGGTTGTTGCCCCATGAGGCATGCCATCACAGGTTTTCAGTGAATAACATTCCAGATTGACTCCACCCATGCTGGCAATTGGCTCCTTCTTGGCAGGAAGGAGTATAAGAAGCCTTCCTGTCTCAGAAGAGCATGGGTGGGGAGCCGTTTACAGATCCCAGGGCTACATCTGGATCTACTCCATGAGTCAAATTTGCCAGGTGGATTGGGCTGCTCACCTGACAAATTCCCTTGTGCTCCCATTTTAAGGGGAAGCGGGGAGACTGGCAAAGGGTTTTGCAAGCCTTCTTCCACTTCTCTTTTAAGTTCCTGATCTCAGGGACTGAAAAAGGAAGGAAGAGGAAGCTTGGAGAACCCTTTGCGAGTCTCCCTTGCTTCCCTGATCTCACTGCAGTCTTAAAGGGGCAGAGGTGAGAAGCAAGAATTCATGGACATCCGATGGAACTAAAATTTGGAGGACCCAGGATAGACAAAATAAAGTACAGTCATCCCTCCGGTTGTGAACGTGATCCGTGTAGGAGGCATATTCACAACCTGCAGCATTTGTAGCATGAAGTGCTGTGTCTGCGCATGCGCGTGATGTAATTCAGCGTTTCTGCACATGCGTGTGATGTTATTTTGTGGTTTTGCGCATGCGCGAGTGCCGAAACCCAGAAGTAACCCGTTCGGTGCAGAAAACACGCAACCCACAGTGTTCATAATCCGAGGTAAGACTGTACTTCTTCACATACTGGGGTTGAGCCCCATGTTGGACAAAAGATTCCTGCATTGGAAGTGCCATGGGATCTTTCCACACACCCCTTTGGATTACTCAGTAAGTTAATTCACCACCTGCCCCTTAATGCACATTAACGCAAATAGCAGCTGGCACAGACAGTTCTGGTTTTGGGATGGGTTTCAACACCTCCTCCCACAACTTTTGGTTGTTTCAGACAGAGCATGTGTGATTTGTCCTCAGGAGTACCTATACCCTTATTTTGTTTGTTTATTTATTTATTTATTTATTTATTTATTTATTTATAATATTTATATCCCACACTTATCAAGGCAGCTTACAACATGAAAAAATAAAATAAATTCAGACCCTAAATATCCATAAAACCCAATCTAAAACATTGGTAAAAAAAATCAGGAGATACTGGCTGGCAAAAAAGAGAAATTCATATTGTGAAGGTCTGTCTAAACAATACGGTTCTCTGAAGACATCTGAAAGAAGGCACAGATGGTTCCTGCCAAACCTCTACTGGTCGGCAGCTCCAAAGGGCAGGGCCTACCACACGAAAGGCCTACTCCCTAGTGAAGGCCATCCAGACCACCAGAAGAGCCTCATGAGGGCATCTCACAAAGAACCTTCTGTCAACTCACTGGTTTTACACACCGGGAGAATATTGCTCTTAAAAAAGACGTGCAATAAAAATGAAATAGTTCTCTGTAGGCATGCCAAAGGCACGGACCTCCTTGGTTCCCAAAAGGTGACTGTTTGACCTGTATTGATGATGTGGCCGTGGTCTACAAACACAACCACAAAAATGCTCTCACATTTTTGGTAATGTGATCACGAATGTATCTAAGACTGTGTCTTATCAAAACCCAATGGATAATTTTGTTCCTCTTAGGGCTTTTCTCCCAGGTAAAGGGGTGCAGAAATTCAGTTTTAGATGCCACTCAAACTACTGTGTACCCTCCAACATTTCCAACAACAACATTACCATTGAAAAAACTTGCCTGTACAGTCATACCTCTTGTTACGTTTGCTTCATGATACGTTTTTTTCAGCTTGTATCCTGCAGCGACCTGGAAGTATCAGAAAGGGTTACTTCCAGGTTTCACCACTCGCGCATGTGCAGACATGCAAAATGATGTCACGCACATGCACAGAAGCGGCAAATCGTGACCCACCCATGCGCAGACGCACAGGCGTGGGTTGCGTTACTTTCAGGTTGTGAATGGGGCTCCAGAATGGATCCCGTTCGCAACCAGAGGTACCACTGTACAGGGCTGCTTTCAGATGTCTTCTAAAGGTTGTATAGTTACTTATCTCCTTGGCTCGTGGGTCGCATAGCTCCATATCCTCCAGCATTTCTCTGATGAAAATAGGGACATCCTAAGGAAAAATGGGTCATTCTAGGATCAAATCAGAAACTAGGATGGTTTCTGTCAATCTGGGACTATCCCTGGAAGATAGGGACAGTTGGAGGGTCTGCTACTGTACTCAAAGTGACTTACAGCGTAAGGATAAACTGTATACTATACTAGTGGGAGACAAATTAAACAGGTTGTTAAAAATACTCAGCAGCTGCTCTCCTCAACTGTGGGATAAATCTGGGTTTCTATAATTCTTCTATAAGTAAATTCTGGGTTCCACTAAGGATGATGGTGGCAAGGCAGTGGCAGTAAGGGAGACATATGTCCTGTTGATAATCTGCTGGGAATATTTCCTAGCCAAATCTCACTAAAATGAATGGGAGCTTTCATGCCAATTAGCAGAAGAGGAATATCATTTGGCCAAATGTGATTGTATAGATGTTCTGTGGTCTGGTGCTTCAAATATAGCAGCGGAATCAAGAATATGAGTATGGTTGGATATAGATAACCCTTTCCCCCTCATGGTTGTATAATTTTTCTCACTCCCTGGAATGGTTAATTTCACGTTGAAGTATTCATGGAGAAGTCCATGCAAAATAAATGGAAAAGTTTCTGCATGTAATATTTTCAACTCACATATGTAACAGAAAGCAGGGAGATTGAGATAAAGGCTCATGAATGAGTATTCTTTGACAAATAATCATGTGAAATTACACAAGGAGCCCAAAGTCAAAACCCAGACTAAACTTGAAGCTATGCACAATCTGTCTCATGATACTTTCACCATGGCTATTATTTTTAAAGAAGAAAATGTCTGTGCCTGGTATTTGGGCAGTTCAGGAGGTAAAGCTGCACTGTGTGAGTCACCTTTGACTCCAGAGGAGATGCATTCATGAGCTGGCCTCCATTAACAAATCTGAAATAATGGCCTTTTCCCTAATAGCTGTAGACTATGAGGACCAGTATGTTGAAAAACACCCTTGTCAGCAGGGAGCAACTTCCAGCTATGTGGCCTTTTAGGAATTAATTAAGTGGCCATCAGGCCCAAGGGCCTTATTAAATATTCGGCCCTTTAACAGCTTCCTCTACATCAGCTACTGACTCTGATGGATTAGGAGTCCCATCAAACCAAAACTAGAAACTGAAGCAGTAAAAAAAAATTTTTCCAAATTATTTTTGTTTCGTTAGCAGAGATAGTTAAATACCTACCAAATGACTAACATTACAGTATGTCTTCATGGCCCGTATTTTTACTCATTAGCCAATTTACTTAATTGACAAAGCTTTTTGTTGGCTGAGTGGATTAAATCCAACTAAGTAGACCCAATGAGTAGATCCAACTAAGTAGATCCAACTAAGTAGACCCAATGAGTAGACCCATTGAAATCAATGGTTTTAAGTTGGGCCCACCAATTTCAAAATGAGTTTGCTTTGCTTGCCGTATGAATATGAAATGAATGATAAACTGTGATAAAAGTCTTGACTTATTTCCAATATTTATGCATTGTCTGTTAATTATTTTTTAAAAAATATTTCAAATGCAATACAGATAGACACCCCTCCCCCACAAAAAAGAAACCCCAAAGCAAGTTGAAATAACATGCAGAGTAATGAGAAGAGCAGAACAGAGGTCAGAGGTGTGCAGACACAGTTTGAGACTGCTTGGGAAACATCCAGGAGAAGAGGAGCCTTAGAAAGAAGGGAAGGCAGGGTCCTTCAGTCCTGGCAGGTGCTCCATGGGGGCACGTTCTACTAGGAAACACAGGCATAGTGGGGGGGGCAGGGGAAGCAGCTGTTTATCCCCCTGTCGTAGTCCCCTGATCAAGTAAAATAATAGAAATACTTAACTAACTGACCAATCACGTCGGTTCTGCCCTCCTAACAAAAGTCCTGCCCACCCTAACCAAGTCCTGCCCCCACCCCCAACAAAAAACCTGGTTTTCCCACGCTGAGGAGGGTTGCTGAGACTACTGGGCCAGTTGTATGTTTGTTTCCTTGAATAAAGAGTTACTGTAACTTCACTGGCGATGAAGATCTGCTTCTTTTATTGCTGACCTGCGGCAGACTTCAGTCCTGACACCCAAATTCCCCACTCCTGTTGTAGCCTATCATCTATAGTTATACAGTGGTACTTCAGATTAAGAACTTAATTCGTTCTGGAGGTCCATTCTTAACCTGAAACTGTTCTTAACCTGAAGCACCACTTTAGCTAATGGGGCCTCCTGCTGCCGCCGCGCCACCAGAGCACGATTTCTGTTCTCATGCTGAAGCAAAGTTCTTAACCCGAGGTACTATTTCTGGGTTGCAGACCTGAAGCATCTATAACCTGAAGTGTATGTAACCCAAGGTACCACTGTATTTTCCTTCAACTTTTGCTTTAGAAAGTACATAGAAATATGAGTCCGAGGATGGAAAACACTGGTCCAGGGATTGGGGAGTCATTGCATAATGAGCAGAATCTGGGTTTTTTGGGTGGGGGAGTGTTGCCTTTCTCCCCACCACCCACCCACCCAGCTGTTTTGTGAAACTCCTGGAAAATGTAGCCCTCCTCTGTCAAGTCTTTCACTGTCATTGTTGTGAAGTGGATTATTCTAGACAAGCTCTTAAGTTCTTCGGTTGATTGGCAATCCATCCGTACATGGGTATTTTGATACACTATATTGGGGAGATCAAAGGCACCTAATATGATGCTGTCCTATTCCCTCCTTTGTACACTGCAGGCAAAAACTGGTATGTTTTAATTGCACCATCTGGTCAGACTCAGTCTTGATTTAATTTCCTTGCTATTGTGCTCTATGGATTGTAAAGACAGAAGCACAGATATTGCCTTACAATGGAAACACAGCGCAGCTCATTTGACAAGCTAAAAACTGAACAAAGTTCCTGGAGAATAATCGCATCAACTCTCATAAAACTCTTTCTCTTCTATGTTGCATCTATGTGCATAAGTATGGGTGGATATATTGGTCCTTGGTGTCGTTTATGACCTTGATACTGAAAGCTTAAAAAATAATGTGCTGAGTGACTGACCAGAATATCAACGTCTCCCATCCTCTTGGCAATATATGGTTGTCATGAGGTGGAGTGGAAGAATTCTCTTAACCCATTCATAGCTGAGGTTAAAGCAAGCTGTTGAAAGCTGTAAACAGGGGATCTCTCTGTGTGATTTACTAGTGTACAGAGGTACCTCAGGTTACATATGCTTCAGGTTACATACACTTCAGGTTACAGAATCTGCTAACCCAGAAATAGTGCTTCAGGTTAAGAACTTTGCTTCAGGATGAGAACAGAAATCGTGCTCCAACGGCACGGTGGCAGCAGGAGGCCCCATTAGCTAAAGTGGTGCTTCAGGTTAAGAACAGTTTCAGTTTAAGAACGGACTTCCGGAACGAATTAAGTACTTAACCTGAGGTACCACTGTACTTTAGATTGTTTATACACTTGCTTTTTGTAAGTCGCTTTGAGCAGGGACGTCTTACCCATAGAAGCTAGTGGAGTGGGATGCCAGGGTGCCAGGTTCTGGAGGGTGCCAGGGAAGAGGCGGAGGCTGGATGTGGCACCTCCCAGCATCAGCTCACCGCCCACACCCGCCTCTGCCATGCCGCACCAAAGCAGCGCTGCGCCCGGAGCCTCCGTCTGCCTTGACCACCATGGCACGAAGCGGCCAGCTGAGCCGGGAGGCACGCGTCCAGCCTCTGCCTCTTCCCCGCTGGAGGAGCTGCCCTCCAGCCGCTGCCCGCTTCTTCCAGCCCCATTGGCAGAGCCATACTCCATTAAAAAAGGTCGAAAACTATGGGAAATCGGGGGGGGGGCAGAGGGAGCTTTGCACCACGGTGCCAGATATGCATAAGACGGCCCTGGCTTTGAGTTCTTTATTCTGAAAAGAAGTGGCTAATAATAATAGTCTGCAATCCTGTACATGCTTTCAGGTGAACATTTATACAATACATTTTGATTGCAATTGCAGGTGTGGGGGCAGTGGAGGAGATTGGTTGGCAGGGCTTGTTTGTTTTTTTAAAACAGATTTTCCAACTGCACAAATTCCCTGTCAGATACCTCACAGAAAAAAGGCTGTAACAAACACAAAGCATGCTTTGCCGCTTGTCCTCACCCTGCACCACTGGTAGTTTATCTGTGGTTTCTCCATAGATATCAGTAGTTCTTAACAAGACAATCCAGTGGTTCTTGCAAGGATGTAAATCCCAACTCCGTGACCCACTGGTGCAAGGGCCATTGGGTCATCCTGAAAGTTATCTATTTCTGCTGCATCAGCAAGCTTGCACTGCCAAAACTGGTACCTGTGGAACAGTGGGCTTCTCCAGTTCTTGCCAAGATTGCTATCAAGCACAACTCATCTGGTGGCTTAAAACTGTCTGTTTTATGAAGCAGTGCAGTGCAGACTTTCAGTACTGACTACTATTGGTTTACAGAGGAAACAGGACAACTCCTGACATTGTATGGTTGTTGTTGTTTAGTCGTTTAGTCATGTCCAACTCTTCGTGACCCCATGGACTAGAGCATGCCAGTTACTCATGTCTTCCACTGCCTCCCGCAGTTTGGTCAAACTCATGCTGGTAGCTTAGAGAACACTGCCCAACCATCTCGTCCTCTGTCGTCCCCTTCTCCTTGTGCCCTCCATCTTTCCCAACATCAGGGTCTTTTCCAGAGAGTCTTCTCTTCTCATGAGGCGGCCAAAGTATTGGAGTCTCAGCTTCAGGATCTGTCCTTCCAGTGAGCGCTCAGGGCTGATTTCCTTCAGAATGGATAGGTTTGATCTTCTTGCAGTCCATGGGACTCTCAAGAGTCTCCTCCAGCATTCAAAAGCATCAATTCTTCAGTGATCAGTCTTCTTTATGGTATAGTTTGGTAAAATATTGGGCCTTTATGGTATAGTTTGGTAAAATATTGAGGGACAAGGTTGAATTCTTTGCAGGGTTGCCAACTTACAAGAACACTGCTGTGATCTTCACCTGCATGCTCTCTGCCAAATCCCATGGTGCTGGCATTGAAAGGCTTATAAGCAGTGCTGTTTTTCTAGAAAGAGAGGTGCTGGAACTCACCATGAATGCCTCCTTTGTTCTCTTATAAAGGCAATGGCGCCCACTTGAGAGGTGCCGGAATTGAGTTCTGGAGAGTTCCGGCTGAAAAAATAAAACAAAAATAAAAGCAGGGGCCAACTATCTGTGGAAAAAGAAAACTTCTATATTTGCACCCATCATAATATGCCACCACTGATGAATAATACCCCAGGCCAACTATTTTGCTGTAGAGGAAGTAATGTAGGGTGGAGAGTAGGCCTGAGGTGTAGAAGCAAAAGTACTTTAAGGGCATTTACAAGGATGTGGCGAAGCATTACTTGCATGAAGAAAAAAAGTGAAGAAGTGTTTTAACAGGGTTTGGGAGTATGGAAGCCTTCCACTCTCAAATAATTTGCACACATTGCCCTGGCACTGCCTGCCACCTAACTTGTTTAGTTCCCCTGCTCATTTTGCCAACTGCATATTATCTGCTTTCGAACTCCATGGGTTTTCCCCCTCTCAACTGAACATTTTGTGTCCAACTGCACATTTTTTTTAATAAAAGCACTGTAGGTTGGCACTGTAGAACAAACAAAACCTCTAAAAGTTCTGAAGCAGCATATTGGGTCTATAACAACCCAATAAAGATAATAATCTTTAGATGCCAAACAAAAGACAGCAGAGGCTTGATTAAAAATATATTGTTACCAGAATAAGGTGCCTCCAGATTGTTTCTGTTTTCCGAGAGGCATTCTGGCACCTCTTTCCGTTTGTGCAATTAAAGTGGATTAAAGTGCCCTGTCACCATAGCAGAACAAATCCACATATTAAAAAGGTTTTTTTGGAAAGCAAAAGAGAAATGGATTAAGAAGTTTGGGATGTGATGAACTAATGATTACTGGGAAGGTGCAAGTCGATCAGAATGAATGCTCATTGTTGTGTAACTTCCCCACAAACAAATCAGAATGAGTGCTCAATTAACAGGTCATCTGGAGGAGACTACTATTTTGCAAGGGAGATATTTCCACCTGGCTCTATCACCAAACTCCTCCCAGATTGCATCTTTCAGGGCAGAGCCAAACCCAGGATTGAAACAATGCATTCTGGGCACATTCTCTCATCTCTTAATAGCACCACAACATGCAGGGAATGCAGAGTTAGTTGCACAAAAAGAGCAGCAAGGTGTTTTTCTGCCGCTGTATTAAGAAACAAATGAAATTTCAAAAGTGGGAAATTTTCAAGACTGTGTATTGGAATGAGAGAAAAGAAGCCCATGACCTAGTCTTCAGCACAGGAAAGAGTTCGGCAAGACATGAAAAGTGGATATGAGCCAACCTCATTTGTCTCCTACTTGACCTTTCTTCGTCAGTCTTAATAGCAAATATCTAGGTATTGATTAGTTCGTTTAAAATGCTACTAGAGTAAATGTCATTCCACTCTGAATGGATGAAAGGAGTCAACAAAGAATCATCGCACTAATTGTGATGTTGAAGAATGCAGATCACAAGCCTCGGGTGCAGAAAGCTAATGTTACCACTTCCCTTGATGTGAAGTCTAAGAAAAACTATGCGGAGGAACCATGTGGGGTGGCCATCTTTGATGACTTTCAGCTAATGGAAGGCTGATCCTTGCCATTTCTCCCCAGTGTGCTTTCGTTGTGGGGTCTGCAACTGCATTCCAAATCAATACATATTCTCAGACAGCATAATTCATTCATAAATCATCATTTGCAAAACACTTTCCTACTAATAAACTTGCAGCAGGGAAGGCTGAAGTGGAAACTGGTTAAGGATAAAGCGAAATGCTGCACTAAACACAAAATGCCCAGGCTGCTATCGACACATCTGGAAGGTACTTTCCCAGCAGCCAAGATTGAATGAAATAGCTTGAATTTAGAAAATGCCTTTATAATAAGCTCTGTTAAATTATATAGTTTTCCTTCAGGAAAGAGCCATCCATAATTCTAGCTAGTGTTCAGGGCAGAATAACGATGCACTAAAAATAAATGGTTTTTATCATAGAATTGTAGAGCTGGAAGGGACCTTGAGAGTCATCTAGTCCAAGCCCTTGCAATGCAGGAATCTTTCACCCAATGTGGGACTCAAACCTAAGGCAGAACCTAAGAGTCTTGCACACTATAGACTATGCCATAAGGTAGGGTCTGTTAAAAATACAGTGGTCTGTTAAACATTAAAAGCTTCCCTAAACAGGGATTTCAATGGCGGAAATGACATCGGGCGGGGGGGGGTGTGATTTCTGAAAAGTCGCAGTTCTTCTGGGATTTTTAGCAACATAACCGAAAATTCATGTGGTTGATGTTTGGGTTTTTTTGACTCAACAACTTTGGGAACCTTCCCGAAAAGGTCAACAATTTGTTTGTGTCCGGATTTTCACTTCTTGAAATGTGGCAACCCTGCCATAAGGGGACAGGATGTTATGCTCATCGTTTAGCTGGAAAAGTGGCCAACTTGCCTGCATGCCAGCAGATTTTCAGCAGCAAGACAAAACTGAAACACACACATATTTGGCGGTTCAGCTGCAAACCTAAGAAACCGATTACTCAATAGACTGAAATTTTCCTTTAGACCTCAAATACATAGTTCCCATAATCAGCTATATGGTTAGAAACACCACAGTGGGTTAAACAAAGGACAAAACATATGGGGACTAAGACAAGACTACTGGTAGCTTGGGAAGAAAAGCAATTGCAAGCTCTCCCCCCCCCCTCGTCTAAATGTTTAGTGAAAACATAAGACGTAGGATTTTAAAACACTGCACAAGGGGAGGCTGAACAGGAAATTTGCCTTTGCGTTTTCAGTCTTATTGCTGCTAACATCCTATGTATTAACAACAAACTCATTCTCCAAGCCTAGATGCCTATGGACCAAAAGCACTGTTACCCAGAACACAAGGGGAGAGGGATCAGCAGGCTTGGAGGATCTCAAACATTTGTAGAAGTACAATTTTTCCTTTCTTCAAAGAAAATATACCGTATTTTTTGTTCTATAAGACTCACTCTTTCCCTCCTAAAAAGTAAGGGGAAATGTGTGTGTGTGTTATGGGGCGAATGCAGGCCGCACAGCTATCCCAGAAGCCAGAACAGCAAGAGGGATCGCTGCTTTCGCTGAACAGCAATCCCTCTTGCTATTCTGGCTTCTGGGATTTTTTTTCTTGTTTTCCTCCTCCAAAAACTAGGTGCGTCTTATGGTCTGGTGCGTCTTATAGAGCGAAAAATATGGTGTATCCTTGGGGGAGGGGGTCAAATAAGCCCATTGAGTATACTGTATTCTAGCTACATTCTTGTGTCTTAAGAAATTGGGAGGCTGCCTTACAGCACGTGAGAACTTTATTCCGTCTAGCTCAGAACACTCCCTGGTAGTGGCTTTCCAGAGTTTTAATCTGAAGCCTTTGCCAGCCCTTCCTGGAGGGGGCAGGGATTTCTTTAAAGGAATTATATTTTGCCTTTGAGGACATGACCTTCCTAAGACGGCCTACAAGTAAAGGAGAACCAAAAGAAGTATGTTTTTGTGGTTAAAGGCACTGCTTTTTTCTAAGGTGATACATGCCGGTATGACACACTGCCATCTCCCCACTCCCGCCACCATCTTACCAGATCTCTTGGGCATTAACCAGCATTTACATGTTCTGTTGCTACTTGTAATGCTCTCAAAGATTAAGGAAATAACACCAGAGGCACATACTATGGTGGGGGGAAGAAATATGCACCAAGTACATATCAGAGGATCGCCAAAGCATGTGCCATTAGGACTCAGCATCATCAAAGCTAGAAGTCAGGCCATAGTTACAGTTGTGTTTTCTCTAAAGTCCTAGAGGCACACATTGAAGAACTTCCTATTTCTCAGAAGAGCCAACCTACTAGACAAGTAGAAAACCTGAAATGGATTTGCTGCAATCAAGGTCTTCTGGAACCATGGCTACAATCGAGAAAGAATCCACCATAAACACTAGAGGCCAGAAATGACTCATCGTGTCTCAGACAGCCCACACATCCATAAGTGTAGGCCCAATCAAGGCTTTCTCCAGCGCTATCAATTGGAAAGTTCAGGAGGAAAGCACATGTGCTTTGATGCAAAGTCTCTCATGAGGGGATGGGAATGCCTCTCCATAGAGAAATAGATGAGAAAACTGTTGCCAAATATTGTGTATTCAGTTTTGATGACTCAATAGTCTCCCCTGTGGGTTTGCTGTGGATGTATGGCATGCTGTTTTCCTTACACATGTGATTTCAAAATGCATATTCCTACAACTGAGATGGCAACATTCAGCCGGAGGAAACAGGAGCCTGCTCACTTTATTGTTAAATTTTCACACGTTGTGTTTTACGAGACACTTGACTTGCTTGGCAAGCTGCTCCGTTTGGAAAGACGCACTCACAAAAGCCTAAAATATAGCACAGTTTAAAAGGCAATAAATTTTGTTCATCGTATAAGGCTTGATCCTACTGCAGTGGGCGCATTGATCTCATGAAAACAGCAAATAGCACCGGGCTATTCTCTCTCTTTTATTGCAAAATATCAAAATCGCAAAGCAGAATGTTTACTCACAAAAAACACAATAACCCCAGTAGTGACAAAAGCCCATTGCAATTCCGCAGGAAGCTTACAGTGGAAAAGCAATGAATGGATAGCATTAGGAGCTACCTTTACCTATCTCCCTTACTGTGGCTTGGGCATGGGTAACCTGTGGCCTTCCAGGTGTGCTGAACTACAACTCCCACTAATTCCAGGAGGGTGGTAAATAGCCTGGGATTATGGGAGTTGTAATTTAGCAGCATCTGGAGCGCAAAGGTTCTCTGCACCTCTTCTGGATGCTCATGTGAGCCTTACCTTAAAATTATTGTGATGCTTCCTTTAAAACTCCCCGGTGCTGTTTGCACCCTCCAGGTGTGCTATGTGACAGGTAAGACAGAGCGGACAATAGGACTGGGGAGGCTGCATTTCCAATGATTGTGTGTTTAGGCTAGCATGGTAAAGGTAAAGGGACCCCTGACCATTAGGTCCAGTTGCAGATGACTTTGGGGTTGGGACGCTCATCTCGCTTTATTGGCCGAGGGAGCTGGCATACAGCTTCTGGGTCATGTGGCCTGCATGACTAAGCCGCTTCTGGCGAACCAGAGCAGCACATGGAATGCCGTTTACCTTCCCGCCGGAGTGGTACCTATTTATCTACTTGCACTTTGATGTGCTTTCGAACTGGTAGGTGGGCAGGAGCAGGGACTGAGCAACGGGAGCTCACTCTGTTGCAGGGATTTGAACCGCCAACCTTCTGATTGGCAAGTCCTAGGCTCTGTGGTTTAACCCACAGCGCCACCCGCATCCCTTGAGGCATATGCAAATCTGTGAAAGAGCATAAAATGTGCTAAGGAAATAAATACAGATTGCATTTGTATACTTCAGTTTGGTTCACTTAAAAATGGTGCAGAAGCTGTGCAATTGTGGTTGAGTTCGTGCCCAGCTTGGAAGCCAAGTATCTTGCTGGGCTAACGAAGTATTGAAATCATTGGCATTGTTTCCATACTGATTGTTCCACAATATTCCAGCAGTTGTGCTGGCCCCCAGCCTAAGAACCAATTGTTTGCTGGTCTGAAAGAGAGAGAAAAGGTGCTGGTTCTAAAATTCAATATCCCCCCCCCAACCGCAGCCACCCCACCCCGAGAAGAAAGGATTAAACAGTAATGTCCTCTTCGTTTTACAGCTGCTGGTGCTCCCACTGGTCCATGGCAGGATGACAGATGGGGAAATTGCACTGTTGCCATACCTGCTGAATTTCAGACTCTTTGGGCCTCTGCTGCTGTAAATCTAGCATCTGCCACAAGCTTGAAAGCTCACTTTGGTGAAAAGGGAAAGAGAGGGGGGGAGAGCCCCACCTCATCCATCTCCTTTTCATTACTACAGCCAATCAAAAGACTCCTTTTTGTTGCAGGGGAAGGAGAGAAAGAGAAATTAGCTGGGTGTATAGAGAAAGTGTGATCTAATATTTCACATGGGAGGAAAAGGAGGAGAAACGGGCTCTTTGATAATGACGGGGCCATAACCTAATTTCATCTGCACCTTTCATTAGGTGTGAATAATGTTATTTTGACCTCTGTTTTGCCCATCAAAAGTTATTCTATGAAAACACCAGCAGCTTGAGCCTAATTGTGCTGGAACCAATGCCTGCATACAGAGTTCTGGTGTTGACCTACCTCACAAGGTTGTTGTGAGGATAATATGGCGAGGGGGAGAATAATGTACACTACCTTGAGCATCTTGGAGGAATTGTGGGTATAAATGCAATGACTGACTGACTGACTGACTGACTGACTGACTGATTCCAGCATGGAGCCTCTTGCAAATGTGTCCTGTTTTATTTCCCCCTAACCTCCTCTTCTGACATGAGCTCAGGAATTATTCTAATTCTTCTAGTCTGGAGCCAGAAGAGCTTTCAGTTGTGACAGGACCTCCTGCTTCAATTGTTGGGGGTTTTTAAAAAAACAACACTGGGTAAAAATTGTTTACAATGGGGATGGGTTATTGGGCAGCTTGCTATGTTTGAACAGCTAAAACGTGCAAGGTGTTTTCACGGGGAGAGGGGGAGGCAAAATGAACAAAAATAGGGGTGGGGAGTGAATAGGTAGACAGCATTTAACCTGGAGACCATACATTTTTCCTCTGAGGCACCAAGGGGGGAAAAGCAGATCTTGGCTAGCAGCAAAGAAGCCTGTAGCGACTCCTTTTTTAAAGATGCATCTGTGTGCAGCAGCCACAGAAAACATCTCCGTGTTGACCTATGGTTTTAAAGGAAATGTTATCTAACATACTACATTTTCTTTTTTTCGCTGGATGGCACCACTGACTGTGTTTACCCGAGAGGCTGAATGGGCTCTGGAGGAGCTGGTGGAGACTACTAGGTAAATAATACATTGGCTTAAGAACATGACTCCATCTGCCCTCAGTTCCTGGTTCCTCGTTTTGTTGAATGGATGATTTATTTATGCCGTGTCTGTGAATCAAGTCCCTTTTGGAGATGATGTCATTCTCCTCATTTATTACACGTGCTCCAGGGAGTTGAGGGTGGAAGGGAAACCAGCGATGTTCCTTGCAGGCTGCCACATTTAGCTATGCTCGAGTGAGCCCCCTTCGCTGCCACTGTGCAACACCTCCATTGCTCACATTTACATTTCAGTGACCCCAATAGTTAGAAATCGCCTTTTTTGGTGGGGGCAATAATAAATGTAAGAATAAATTTTTATTTATACCCTGCCCTTCCCGGTTCAGAAAACTGGGCTCAGGGCAGCTAACAACAAATTTAAAACACTTACCGGTAATTGTAATACAGTGGTACCTTCGATCACATTCGCTTCAGGTTACATTCGCTTCAGGTTACAGACTCCACTAACCCAGAAATAGTACCTCGGGTTAAGAACTTTGCTTCAGGATGAGAACAGAAATCGTGCTCTGGCAGCGCAGTGGCGGCGGGAGGCCCCATTAGCTAAAGTGGTGCTTCAGGTTAAGAACAGTTTCAGGTTAAGAAAGGACCTCCGGAATGAATTAAGTTCTTAACCTGAGGTACCACTGTACAACATAGAAGCAGCATAAAATACAGTATAAAAGCATGAATAACAATAAAATTCAAAAATCAATTTGGGGGAAATCCATCCAATAAGCATTAGATAATCACCAGGGCTAGCTGGCTGAATTAGTCCTACTTGGGCCAGCGAGGAGGCCAGGGGAGAATTAGCTGTGGGGTCTCAGAGTGGGTAATCTTCATAAAAGGGGAGGGGGAGGGAAGAGAAGGGAAATAAAAGATCAGGCTGGATTCAAATTAAAGGCCAGGTGGAATAGCCCTGTCTTACAAGCCCGGCGGAAGGAGGTTAAATCCTAAAGGGCCCTGGTCTCATGGGACAGAGCATTCCACCAGGTCAGAGCCATCACTGAAAAGACCCTGGCCCTGGTGGAGGATAGTTTGGCTTCCTTAAGGCCCAGGACCTCTAAACTATGATTATTCATGGACCTTAAGGTCCTTTGTGGGGCATACCAGGAGAGGCGGTCCCGTAAATACGATGGCAGGGATCACTCTACACCAGGAAAAGGCAATGATGCACTGAGGTCTGAAAAGGTTTTAGGCTAACCTTTCATTGTATTGAAAAGAGTTCATCATTGTGGCTATTCACTCATTTCACGCATGCAATTGCTTTTCAGAATGTGATGCTATCAGGTAACAGGGGAAGCAAGACTGCATTTGATTACATTTAGTGTCTGCCACAACAGAGCTCTCAAACTTTATGTGGCTGAATGACTGGTTGTCAGGGGTGCCAACTTGAATAAAATATGGGGGAGGGTGGTAAGCCCCGCCCCACATAATCGATCACATGACATGGCACACACACACCATTTGAATGGCAATGGCGATTAACTTTGGAAGGGTGTCGAATATTTTAGGGGGGGGCAAAGAGACTTGGTCCCTAGAAGTCGTGCCACACTATGGCTGGGACAGCTAACATAGAAGCTGAAGGCTATATTCTGAAAAGTGGTCCCACCCTAGAGCTCCTCTTGGCTGCTCTGAGGTCTCCCACATACTGAGCAGGTAGTGTTATTCTGGAGCAGGAGAAGGTCTAGCACAGGGCAAGGTTCATTCCCAACATTTCTCAACCTCCTCTGCTCTGAAGGAGCAAATGGGTTGAGAGTTATCTATCTGCTTGGCAATTCTAAGTCATTTAATCTCTCTCATGCACCCACAGTGTAGCTTTTGCTCTATTTTTTTAACCAGGTATCAGCCTATGCTTACACTGCGCATAACAATTGCTCGGTGAACCTTGAAATGAGTGTGCAACTTTGTGCATGGGAATGCGGGATCCATTAGTGAACCCAACTGACGGGTCAAGAAAAGCAATAGCTAAATAAATATTTTATTAGCATTTTGTGCAATTTGCTAATGGGCAAGCCAACTGCTGCTCGGTATCTCTTCATTGAATATATGACGACTCAATAGATATTATACCCAATTCTTAATCAAAAATATGTTGTTTATAAATAAGTATGCATTATGTTTTCACTAATGGAACTCTCTTCTCTAGGAAGGAGTGGGCCATATTTCTTAATGGCAAATTTAATTAATCTATTAGCACTGATTATAATGAGGTACACAGGGTGTTGTTGTTTTTGCAGGGGTACTTGGTTTCACATCAGTTACATATTTTAAGTTTGGACTAATTTTTTAAAAAAATTAAATAGAAATTAAAAAGAAATTTCAGACTTGAGTGTTCCACTATATGACCCAAAAGATTGCAAAAAATAACGATGAGTTGCATCCCTTTTCCTCAGGATGGAGAACCTGTGGCCCTCCAGAGGTTGTTAGACTTCCCATCAGTCTCAAGTAGCATGACCAATTACAACAAGCACCGTATTTTTCACTCTATAAGACGCACCAGACCACAAGATGCACCTAGCTTTTGGAGGAGGAAAACAAGAAAAAAATATTCTCAATCTCAGAAGCCAGAGCAGCAAGAGGGATCGCTGCGCAGTGAAAACAGCAATCCCTCTTGCTGTTCTGACTTTTGTGATAGCTGCGCAGCCTGCATTCGCTCCATAAGACGCACACACATTTCCCCTTACTTTTTAGGAGGGAAAAAGTGAGTCTTATAGAGCAAAAAATACGGTAATTGTGGCCCAGCAACGTCTGAAAGACCAAAGCTCAGACATTCTTGTCTTATGCATCCTAATTAGTGAAACATTTCTTATTTCTCTCTCTCTCTGTATATATATATATATATACAGTGGTACCTCGGGTTACAGACACTTCAGGTTACAGACGCTTCAGGTTACAGATGCTTCAGGTTACAGACTCTGCTAACCCAGAAATAGTACCTCGGGTTAAGAACTTTGCTTCAGGATGAGAACAGAAATCGTGCATCGGCGACAGCGGGAGGCCCCATTAGCTAAAGTGGTACCTCAGGTTAAGAACAGTTTCAGGTTAAGAACGAACCCCCAGAACGCATTAAGTTCTTAACAAGCAGTACCACTGTACATATATTTAAAAGTTTGTGTGCAAAGCATGGGCTCACTCCTTTCTTATGAAAGTCCCCCGATGTCCAAAAATTGTGGAGGCAAAGCATGAAGCCAAGCATGGCATGGGCCCAGTGGTCAGATCCTTCTCCTCCTGCTGCTGTGGAGGGGAAGGAGGGTGGAAGCAGCCTCCCACCAGCAGCAGCGCTAAGAGGAGGCAGAGGAGGAGCCGCTGTCCATTGATGCTGCACAGCCTCCATGTCCAGCTCTTCCCAGGCTCCCCCTGACATCATGTGTATGACGTCGGGATGACACGTGCACAACATCAGGATGTCATGCAGTGCAACGTCGTGCAGCGTTGGCCCTCTCCCCAATTGCCCTCGCAAGCGTTGGCCCTCTCGCAATTGCCTTTGGAGAAAGCACTTCCGTAGAGGCTTTTGCACGAGACAGTGAAACAGCACACTATTAGTGAGAGGCTCCTTGCAGCCGAATCTTCCTTGCCTTATCAGCCTTCAAAGTATCAAAGTGCAAAGTGGTACAGTGGTACCTCAGGTTACACACGCTTCAGGTTACAGACTCCGCTAACCCAGCAATAGTACCTCATGTTAAAAACTTTGCTTCAGGATGAGAACAGAAATCGTGCTCCAGCTGCACGGCAGCAGTGGGAGGCCCCATTAGCTAAAGTGGTGCTTCAGGTTAAGAACAGTTTCAGGTTAAGAACGGACTTCCGGAATGAATTAAGTACTTAACCCGAGGCACCACTGTATAAGAAACAAAGGGCATGTCCTATGGCACCACTTTCTGGAAGCAGTTTCTGAATGGTTTTCAACCTAGCTAGTACTGATGCTTCCAAAAGAACTGTCCAGCTTACACAAATTTACTCTACCAATGTGTAATTAAAAGTTTGCCCTTATTTGGAGAACTGCTTGCTGAAATCCATTCCAGATGAACTCAATGAATGCTACCAGTGAGTCTGTGACATAAACCGAATTTCAGGGAGGAACAAGGAACTGACACAACCCTTTCCATGTGTTGAAACTGAGTATTTGTCCGGCATAGTCTAGCAAATGGTCCAACGTAGGTAAATACAGTACTGCAGCTTGTCTAGATTACAGAAACCAATTCTTTGTTCCAGCCTTGATTTGGAGGTCTTCCAGAATAATTACATGGCCATTTGACTTTCTAAAAACAAACAAGCAACAGCAACAACAACAACAGGAACTTGTGGTGACTTCGCCATGTCACCACAGTGTCAAGATGTCTGTGTGAATCAGCACTAGGATATTGCAAATTGTCTTTGAAAACCCACCTTTGGAACAGTTGTTCTTCTAAAATAGTACACAGCTCCTACAATCTGAATCCATGTAAAATCCTTTCCGGCAACTACACTCCTCAGAGGCAGGGCTGGCCTCTGACATGTTGCTGCCTGAGGCAAATGACAAGATGGTGGCCCACTCCCATTCTCATGTACAGAAACTGACAAGACTGGCAGCTGAATCTTACTTAGTGGTGTCCTCCACGGAGAGGCAGATTTAGGGTAATGTGACTGGTTCGCCCAAACTGGGCACCGAGCTGAGAGGGTGCCACAGAGGGGCCACAACATTGACTCAGAATGGACGGTGTTTTGGGAAATGATACATGCCGAGATAAAAAAAAAATGTTTTAAATAAGTATATTTTAAAAGCCCAAAGCATTTCTGTTCGGCATTATAGGAGCAGAAATCTGCAAAAAAATATGTTAAAGTTACTTATGTATGTAACAGCAGCAGCTAGGATTTTATATGCACAAAAAATGGAAGGAAAAAGAAGTTCCAACCAAAGAAGAATGGATAAGTTAGATGATGGACTATGCAGAACTGGCAAAATTAAGAGAATCTAATGATGAGTGTTTTGTGGAAGAACAGATGCTATTTTTCAGACTACAGTTGTACCTTGGAAGCCAAATGGAATCCGTTCTGTAAGTCCGTTCGACTTCCAAAATGTTTAGAAACCAAGGTGCGGCTTCCGATTGGCGGCAGGAAGCTTCTGCAGCCAATTGGAAGCCGTAGAAGCCGCACAAGACATTTGGGTTCCAAGAGTGTTTGCAAACTGGAACACTCACTTCTGGGTTTGCAGCGTTCGGGAGCCAAAACGTTTGAGAGCCAAGGCATTTGGCTTCCAAGGTATGACTGTATTATAGTTTGATGAACTCAGAAGCTGGATTTTATGAGCAACAGAAGTAATTAGATGATAATATTGTGGTTGTGATTTGATAGATAGAAGATAAGAGTGCAGCAGAAGGGGAGAAAAAACAACTGCATGGGGAAAGGGGTGGGAAGTCGACAAAAATAAGAGAAAAGATGAAATTGAGTTAAGACTGTATATGTTAAAAAAGTTGAAACTTAATAAAATGGTTTTTTTTTAAAGAAGAAGAAGAAGAAGAAGGAGGAGGAGGAGGAGGAGGAGGAGGAGGAGGAGGAGGAGGAGGAGAAGAAGAAGAAGAAGAAGAAGAAAGGTGAGAGGTGGGGTTGCCAAATTTTAGTGTTGCACAGGGTGCTGCTGAAATTTGAAAGTCCAAAGTCCACCACTGTTCTACTGCATCTGAGGCTAGCAGGCTAATTTATTAAGGGCCACTCCCTGTCCCCAGTATCTACTGCCTGAAGTGGCTATCTCACTCTGCCTAATGATAGGGCCAGCCTTAATTAGAACCTGGAGTAGTAAATGTGTGATATTGGAGCAATAAAAAAATGAGATGTCTAATACTGTGTACGCCTGTCATAAGGCAAAGAGGCAGCTCCAAAACTGGCAAGGAGAAACTCAGGATATTAATCTTGAATAAGAATCATAATGTTTATATTGGATGTTTTATGAGGATTTTAGTGCTGCTTTTCGGCTGTATGCAATGGGAATGGAATCAGGATTTAAAAGCATATATATTTCTGGAAATCTTTCTCTTCATTTGAACATTTATAATAGACCAAGTACAAAACTATGGTGTACTTTATGGCTTCATAGCTCTTTGTGAAATATTTGCTTAATCAGAGGCGTTGTGAAAGGCTGCCTGGATGGTTATAAAGTGTGACTCCCTCACAAGAATTAAAAACTCTGATCACATCACCGTCAGGTACATAAGTTATTATTACTATTGATTTGTTATTTCATTTCCCTATTCTCCCCTTGTAACAGCTAAGCACAATTGTTCCAGCATCCACTAAGCACAAATTTTCCTCCAAGAAGTCATCTAGTGGGAAGCGGATAACACAAGAGAATGTGGCAAAGTTGTTGGGAGAGTGTGCTTTTGAATGGAGCAGCAGTGTATAGGGCTTAACTCTTTCTCCACCAGTTCGCTGCTCCCAATCCCTTCTCAATTCACCCTCCCCCAACTGTGGGATTATAGCTGCATTTGCAAAGACCAACCTGCATCTGGAATGCCACGGGGAGAGCAAGCCATGTGGTTAATTTGGATCTGAGATGTGGAGGGCAGGAGGAAAGATTACACAGCTCCTTCAAGTGATCTGCTCAAAATCACCCACCTCCCAAATCAGTTTTCTTTCTGTGGAGCAGATGCATCAGCTTTTGGGTTGCATGCATTTGTGTATGGTGAGTAGTCAGGCTTCAAGGCATTTTGAAATCAAGAAAGAATAGTGCTTTTTACCAGCTTACCTAGCTGAAACCCTACCTAAAGGAAACAGCCTGGGTCTCAGTCACACATAAGCTGGTTACATCCAGGCTAGGTTATTGTAATGTGTCTCTCGTTGAGCTCAGCCTGCCTTGTCAGATAGTTCCCAAAACTAGACAATTCAGCTGCCCAAATGCTTGTGGAGGATAAGTGACTTGCCTGTACTGGACCAATATTACGTTCAGCAGAAGTAGCCATCTTTTGCTGTTCTGGGTTCAATTTAAAGTACTGGCGTTAACCTTTAAAACCCTCATTGGTTTGGGACCAGGTTATCTGAAGGAGCACTTATACCCATATGAACCTACCTAGGCCATAAGAGCTGCCTGTTACCGGTAAGTCCCTGTCCTATAAGCTGCAGTTAAAGTTAGTCAGGTTGGTAGGTACCATGGACAGAACCTTTTCTGTGAAATCTGTCTAATTTCCTCCTAAGAGGACTTTGTTTGGAGACCTCTCTTGGAGCCTTCAAGTGGGAACCCCGCCCCCCCCCTTTTTGGTCATTTATTTTATGGCTGGCTTTATTTGGTGCTTTTCTTTCCTTAAAAAAAATAATATGCATTTTATGTTGTACTGTATTCTTGCTTTAATTATGGGAAGCCACCATGTGAAGGTATGTTCTAAAAGGCGGGGAATGAATGACATACGTACACCAATAAACAACATATCCGGAGCAGAATTATTATCCTTTTGGGGGCAAATAGCTTACAAATGCGTAAAAGATCATTTGAAATTTATATGAGCTTGTGTGAAGAGTTTCATTACAGGATGACAGATTGTAAGAGCTGTACTGGCTTGAGTCTTTTGGGGCTTTCAAGTGACAGGTGTGCAGAAATGGCCCACTTCACACTTAAAAGCTATGCAGGAATTCTAACAACCCTTCTGCCAAATAGTACTAGTCCAAATGGCCTAGCATAGCCAGTAAAGGTGGAAGTCACCCTCTTGCAACCTGGTACCTTTCTGTAAGTATTTCCTCATTGCACATAGACCCTTAAAATACTTTCTGTCTAATCCCTCAGTCTGAACATAAATGATGACAACTCTTCAGTTTCACATCTACAGGTAATCGTGGTGCAGCACGTTGTCAGACATACCAAATAATTTGTACTAATTAAATTAACAGATGTTATTCTAAGAACTTCCAAAGCTGATGGAGAACATCTATGTTCCACTATTGAACTATAGTCGCATGTATGCCATGTTGGGCACAAATGAAAATACAGCAATATGCTACTTACTTTTATGAGATGAGCACTATGTAAGACAAGACTAGCCATCTATGAACTAGTTAAGCCAGGGTCAATTAGCTGACTTAAAAAGGGGTGGAATTAGCTTACATTCAAGTAGGCTTAAGTAGTTGGTGAAAAGTTGTTGTTGTTTTTATTCCAGTGGTTAGGAGGTGGGGAGAAATATTTGAATTTCTGATTATACAAACACCTTTGCTAAATAGGCAAGCTTACGTGGGTTATTTGACCTTGGGGCTACATGAGAAAATGTACACAGAAACCAAATTAAAAGGAGTTTTAGACAGTCAAGGTTTGAACAGCGTAAATGGGTTGTGTTAATTGTGTATTTTGAAATTTCTACAATATAACACAATCATTTATATAAAACCATATTTAATATACAACAAACTTCCACCACATAAACACATTTTATAAACATATTATAGTTCCAATTACAGATTTTCATAAAAACATTTTCATATCAAGAATCTTAATACAGAATGATTTATTTCTATGTCAAAATACATTTACAGTGTAAATTGTCTGTAGAAAAAAGATAGAGAAATGGAGTTTGCTGGTATTTAATCCAAGAGTAGAAACTTCTCTTATTTCTTTATTTCATGTTCAACTTTAAAACATTGCATGAATTGATGAGCCAAAAGAATCCTTTGGTTTTACCCAAAGTGCTAAAAGCAGGAAACAGAAATTACATTTGCCTTGTTTTGAGACAGATGGGCACAGAATACTATTTCCCCCCAGGCTATCCTGACTGGGGGGACCATGAGCCATGTTTGTTTGGAAAGACAGATGACTGAGAATTTTGGTTGCCCTACAAAACAAAGAGCAGAACCCTCTCTATAGATATAGAATACAAAACTGGATGGGCAGGGGGGAAATCCACATGTAAAACACATGTAAGGATTGATCACACCACTATATTAGACCTTTTTTTTGCTTTATGTATATCTTGTATGAATTTGTTGTATGAATTTGCTCCTTTGTTTGACATTCTTGCCCAAAGAAGAAAAAAAGAAAAAGAGAGAAGAGACATTGCAGTGGACTGTTTTTTCAACCCTGAGCGCTTAAGACTGCATATCAAGTACTGTAGTAAAGAAGCTGGTTAAGAATGTAGTACTAGCACAAGTGAATGATATTGATCCTCTAGGTGATCAGGTTTTTACAAAAAAAAAATACATAGTTTTCAATAAATAATGCTTAACTTTACAACTTTGATACAGCAATGTCATACACTGTTTTGACACATACTAAACTCTGCATGCTATATAGTCTACTAGAAGACGAAACTCTGCCATGCATTTTCTTTTTTTCCTAGTGCTAGAAAACACTTTTGTCCTCCAGTGCATTGCCTCAAGCAAACCGTACTCTCTTCTCCCCCCCCCCTTCCCACAGCAATAGGCCCGTGCACTGGCATGCAAAAACCTTTAGAAAGGTCTTTCCCCCCCACAAACCACCACCATCATTCAGACTTCTAAACAAAAGTACTTTTTAGCTTTCCTCTCCTCCCCATACCTGGAGTGGCTATGGAAAACTTTATTTTTCTCATGTGGCCTTTGAAAACTCTTTTTTCCCCCTCCTTATTTTGAAATTACATATTTATTTTTTAAAAGTGTCATGCTGGAAGAAATAAAACTGCTCTAAAGACATTCAGTTTACTCCACCTGTGGCCATTATGCAACGTCTCGTTAAAATGTTGTAACCATCAAGATTCCCACACTGGTACAATAGGCCTCCAAACTAAAACAGCCCACCAGGAAAGAAAGAAAGAAAGAAAGAAAGAAAGAAAGAAAGAAAGAGCAAGAAAAGATCATAGCATTATGTAGACTCCAAACTTCCAATGTGTGGGTACACGTTCATAAACCAGAAACTGCAAATGAAATGGCAATGGTGCTACCTTGCATTCCTGGTGTAACCAGGAGTAGACACAAGCTACGTTTGAAGATAAGCAGGAAGATGTAAATAAAAATTAACAGTAAGGATGAGAGTTCCTGTGTTAGTGTTTATTACATCATCACATTTTTTTTTCGCAGAAGATAAAATACTATGGACATAATCCCAACTTTATTGAGATTATTTATTGAGATTTACTGAGGTACACAGAAGTTCCATTGAAATTAATGGGACATGTTAGCAAAGTAAACTATATTAGAATTTGATTTCTTGAAAGCATAATTAACCAGAGAGCCCAATAAGAATATGTCTTTTCAGGTTACATCAGGGAACATTTGGGCATGAAATAATACCCACAAATACGAAGAGGTGTGTGATGACTTAATAAAGACAGGGAACTCCACTTTCAAACTTCCAGGTTGACTGTGCATCCTTGAGAACCACCAACCCCTTCTTGGCCAAAGTGATTTTGGGGTTGCTTTTATTCATAGAAGTCATTCCTTTGAAATAGCTATCCACCGTCATTTCCTAGATGTTTCTATAATCCTAGCATTGCACCGGCATAACTACTGGGCTTTTCTAGGAGGACCAATACCCGATCAAGGTATTACTTTTATACATGAAATATTATGGACTTTTACTTCCCTTTTTGTAAGTCATTCTACACTTTCTGCACATTTGTGCTTTATACTGAATATAAAAATAGGCTTTTAAAACTCTGTTCACTTTTAAACTCACTAAAAAACTACTTGCTTGTGAAATTCTCTTAAAAATTCACTGCATCCATGAAGGGAGGGTAAAAATCAAGTAGGCAGTTAATTGCTATAGGTAGTGTGTGGAAAGTGGAGGGAAGAAAAATCTCCACAACTTACTGTGTGTGGAGAAGGAGGAGGAGGAGGAGGAAGAAGATAAAGAGACTGGGAGTCAAAAGGTTGAAATACAAAGATAAAAGTTAGGAATTTCTCCCTAGTTCTTGTAACTACTGAAGAATAAGGGGTGAGGCTGTGAAAAACAAAAACAAAACACTATGCTTTCAACCTACTGGAGAATCAAGGCCCCAAAATTCAAAACACTGAAAATTACAAATCAGACTCAAAGAAGTGCAGGATGAGGATCTTGCCAGGCCATAAAATAGGAATGTGTGACAAAGGTGGAGATATAGAACCAAGAGAGTTCTGTAGAGGAGACTTCCAAAGACTAAAATGTCTTCAGTGTCTGATTCTGACTTCACATTCAATAGAGATTGGTCTAACTATACTTTTATAACCAATTTACATTGGCATGAATGGCCGTTAAGGCCTCATAGGTTCGAATCACTTTTTGTAGCTACTACACTAGGAAAAAGTTACCTTTTGCATGTATGGACATCTACATATTTTGAGTAAATACAATTTTAAAAGACATTTTTAATCAATCTTTTCTATTTAATCTGTCATATATATTGCCCTTAAAGAATTAAACATTTTGAGAATTAGATTTTCTAACATTAGAGAGGACGTAGCCAGAAGGAAAGATACAAACTGGATTTCACCTTCCAAAAAGTGTCTTTAAAAAAAAATCTTAGGTTGCCTTTTTTAAATGTTATCCTTTATAGATCAGGAAATTTTCATATATTAAAAAGCTGACAATCGTTAAAACATTTTGTTTTATGCATCTCCTCACCCACAGAGAAGAAAAGTGCCGAGGAACTATTAAAAAGACAGCAGTGAAACAGCCAAGGGTTGTGGCAGCAGAGGGTTTCTATGCCTGAAGTAGTCTGCAAAGATCACATGTACACTTCAACAAGGAAGAATCAGGAACTTGTATGTTACTATGATGATAGTAAACATGCAGTGCAGGTTTACTTGGAAGTAGGTCCTACTGAGCCAAATGGATCTCAATTCTTTGTAAGTGTGCTTCAGGTTGCAATGATAGCACTGGAAAAAGCAGCCTGCCCCAACGACAGTTTTACTGACAGCAAGATTGCTTTCCACCCACCAACAGTGGGAATTTTGGCATGAATTTCAGCAGCAGCAAAAACTAATAGTTTCACAGGACTGAATGGCAATATTCTCTTCTTGAATTCGGAAAAAAAACCCCTACCCATCAAATGGATAAATTGAAGGGGGGGCGGACCTTTCCAGACAAAATGCAAGTTCTTCTTCCTTGTATATTGCACATTCATTCAAACCCTAAGCTTAGTCCCTCCATCAAACTCTCACACAATTTCGGATTTGCTTTTGGAAAAGTTGTTTCCAACCCACTCCCACAACAGAACAAATGCAGCTGTACTACTCAATCCAAATAGTTCATATCTAGATGAATTAAGACACACAAACATGCACGCACACACGCATACAAACTACATGTAAGAAGTGAAGAGGCAGAGGCTAGGAACATAGTTCCTGCTATCAATGCAGAGCACTCTTAACTTTAATGCAGTTAATACATAGCTTACTAAATACCAGCAACAATCCCACTGCTTCCCCACCCCCCACCCCCGCCCATAAACAAGGACGCATGTAAAATAGAGAGACTGGGAGACCATCTCTACCAATGAACATACACCATAGTTAAGAGAATGAAAACCTTTTAGCTCAGTTTGAGCTAAGTAAATTCTGGGATTTCATCAGGCCCAGTGGATGAACTTGGTGGTGTTCATCTACAAAATTAATGGCTAAATTGCTGAGCAGAGTTCTCTTTCTGCTTCTTTTGCTTTCAAATATTTCAACAGATTGCAACACAATTTTTGAAAGAAGCTATAAATACACTAATAATGTAAGGACAAGCCCACCACCAAAGAATCTTTGTATTATTGAAGGCTATCAGTAGCCAAGTGTATTTCTGGGTATTATATTAAACACAGTGACTCATACTTACACAATGAAAGATATATTACAATTTCTAGTTATGCCAAGATCTTTTAGCCCAATAAACCTTTAGGCCAAATTCCCCCCCCCCCATTTAGAATGAGAAGATCTTGATTTGGAGAGTTTTAAAACATTCAATAAACTAATTTTAAAATTTAGATGCCCAGATGTCAAGGATTATAAGCATAATTATTTTTTTAAATGCTCTATTTATGCCATACAAACGTGTAGGCAGGACTAGACCTTCAGCAAGCCTGAAAGCCTACAGTACTGGTTTCTAGAGTTGCCAAGAGAGTAAAATGCCCATGTAAACTACCAACAGCCCAATCCTAAGTACGTTTCACACACCAAAGTAAGTCCTAATAGTATGAGCAGGTAAAATGTAATCACACCTACTTATCCCTAAATTCTATTGAACTTCCTTGGACCTACTTCTGAATAAAACATAGTTAGGGCTGGTTACACTGAAGTTTGCCAGCACAAGTGTACTGACAATTGTGCAAGTGATTTATTTGTAAAACTTAAAAAGAAAAAAAGGATGGCCTGCCACCACAGGCCATCCTTCTACCTAAGGCTGCAATCCTATACCAACGGCATTCACCTCTTCAGAAAACATGCATGGGATTTCCGTCTACTTAAAACATTCGTCCGTATTTGTTGTCCAAAGGCCCAAAGCGTCAGACTGAAATGCAACAGAACATTGTTGCTGTTTCCCCTCCCCCTTCCAATGTGCATGAAAATATCTATCAATCTGGGGCAGAAGATTAAGGCCCCCCTGCCTGTGGCCCATCTATAGGCCCAGGTCTCGGTATAGAAAAGGGAACTGGAGCATGTCTCATTGGTGAAGCGGCTCCCTGCTGCTCTGGCTGCTGATTAAGCAAGAGTGTAATAAGGCAAGGGAGATGCACAAGGCCTCCTCTCCTCCAGAGCATCTTTTTACAGCTACCCAGAGGTCCCGCCCAGGCCAATAAAGAGAGGAAAGCAAGAGCCACAACCGCAGCTTCAAGAGGTGGCTGCCGGTTGGGTTCTGCCCAGGCTCAATATAAAAGTCCATTGGAAAGGAAAGGGGGAGGGGAGCCTGGAAGCGAAGGACTACATCCAAGTTGCCTATAAAACACACACACACACACACACACCCCAGGGCTCTTCAATTATATCCAGTCGAAAGGCTGTGGGATGAACTGGAGCTGAAGGGGAGGGGGAAGAAGAAGAGGAGGAGGAGGAAGAAGGGGAAGAGAGGAGAGCTGCCTCCATGAAAAATGAGAGAAGCCACGAGCAGCCCTCCTCCTCCTCCTCCTCCCCCCGCTGAAGAGAAAAGGTAGCCTCCCTTCGCGCATACAGAGGCTGGAAGGGGGAGGGGAGATGGATGCTCACGCTGCTGTCTCCCCAGCCAGCCGCCTCCCCTCCTCCATCCATCCCGGCGCGCGCGCACACGCACGGCCGCACGCACGCTCTCTCTCTCTCTCTCTCTCACACACACCCACACCCCCTCGCTCCCTTTCCGAGCTGGCGCGCCAGACGGAGGCGCGCACCCCACGCCCCCTTCTCCTCTGGAAATTAGGATGGAGGAGGAGGAGGAGGAGAACGGAAGGAACGGTCTGGGAGGCAAGCGGCGCGCTCTTCCAACTACCCACGGCTAAAATAACGGCAGGCACGGCTCAGACTGAAAATTTGACCGCACGAACCTCTTTCCTGCGCCCCCCCCCCCCGACAACACCACACGCCGACAACGTCACTCCTCGTCCCCATCCCCCTCCAGCCGCGCGCTCCTGAGGCGACGCAGCAAACAAGCATTCCGAGCGGAGACCGAGCGCCCGCCGCGCATGGTCAAGACACACCCCCTTCGCTTCAGCCCGGGAGGCTGCCTGAAGGAAAGGCACCCTCGCCCCTCTTTTGTCACGCCTCCTGCAACAGCACCTCAAGGAGAGCGCGTCGAGAAAGGAGGGGGGGGCGAGAAAAAGGCGTCCCTTCTCCTCGGAGAAATAAATAAAATTCTTTTTTTTTTTCCTCAGAGAAGGGTGGAGAGCGGGGAGGGAGTCCGTGGCGAGAGGGATATCTAAGAGAGAGAGACCGTTGTGAGAAATAAACCTCTCGCCTCAGTCACACAAATGAGCCCGCGCGCGCGCACACCCAGAGCCTGAAGGTGACCCGCCCGCCTCCAACACAGCACAGCTACACGAAGCTCCCACGTACACACAAACACACAATCCCTTCCCTGCCGGCTCCCAAGGACGCGAGCATCCTTGGTACCTGCTGCCACCTCTCTCTCTTGACAGGAAAAAACCCCCTCGCGCGCCGCCCAAACGCACAGCCCGAAAACACGCACTGGCTGAACCAGAGAGCCCAGACCGCCTTGCCTTGTCTTGTCTTTTTTTTCCCCTTCCCCCTCCCCGGGTTCAGCCTTCCTGCTTCGCCTCCGCCCACTCAGTACCTCCGACGAAAAAGCCTGAAGGAGGGAATAACTGAGGGGAGAGGGGGAAGAGAGAAAGGGAGAAGGCGCGAGGGAGAAGAGGATATTGGAAGGGGGAGAGAGAGGGAGAGAAAGCAAGGGAAGAGGTCTAAAAAGAGGAGGATCAGCCCTTTAAAAGTCTATATGCTACCTTCAACCTCCCCCTTTTTTCTCTTCGCTCCCCTCCCCCCCCATATGACTCCCTGAAGCCTCAGCTAAGGCTCCTCCATGGGTGAGGGAGGGGTTGGCTATTATACATGGCGTCTCCACCAGCGCCCCTTCTATAGACACTAATAGCGAATCGAGTTTCTATCAGTTCCAGCTGATTTATTAAAATTGTCAAGATACAGACTTTCAGCATTTCTTTCTTTTTTTAAAAAAACAAACAGGCAATGATGTCGACAGTGCACAAGTCTGCTTTTTTGCCACTGTTTGCTACAAAATACGCAGATGGTCTGTACTTTATATTGCACAAAATGAGAAACCTTTTTTTTTTACTATGTGCCTTTCTTTTTCCCCATTCCATCTTTTTTTTTTTTGCTTAAAAAAAAAAGTCGAGAATCCAGTTTCATACCTTCCATCTGGGCCCCCATCCACATATCACAGCGTATGAGATACATAAATTCCTACTATAGTACAGTACATATACAATCTTTTAAACTAAGATAACAGCTCTGAGGTCTATATCACCATTTTCAATAAATCTTTACCTACAAATATTGAACAAATCTGAACTATAGCTGTACAAAAAAGTGTTTCTTTTTTTTCTTTTTAAACCACAAGGCCTTTAGATGCAAGGATTTTTTTTTAATCCTTTTAAAACCAGGACATAAACGTACCCATATAACTTGCATGCTAAAAACAGAGGAAAAAAAATAAAACATAAAAATAAAAGGGAAGAAGTGCCTGAAAAGTCTTACTGAAAAAACACAGCAAGAATGTTCCCTTTCACTGTACAAAAATACGCCTGAAAATATATTAATTTTTAAAAAAGACTGAGGTCTGTTATGTATCAAAAATGTTTCAATACCTTTGTGTACTGAGGTCTAGGCTGTCTGGTATTCAATCAAGGAGGTATAAGGGAACAAGTTACAAAAAAAAAGTTGGCAAGTAGAAATCACATTTGTAAAACCATAAACAATTTGATCTGAAAAGTAAACTCTGATCTTAAGTCAGTTCACAGTTTTTGTTTTTTGTAAGCGTTTGTACAGTCTGCATTTTTTTTCCAAGCTCCCTGCAGCTTTGTTAAGAATCGGATGCATAGAAGACATCAGTTTTCTCCCTCCAAACAAACAAAAACAGTTGCAATGGTCCCTTTTACAAATAAAAAAAGAGAGAGAGAGAGAAATATATCAGAAAAATCAGAACGGTCCTTTAAAAATCTTTGTAGGAGAAACAAAAAAATCCACAAACCCCCTTGAGTAATAGTTGTGCTGCCAAAAGACTTTCTTCTTCTTTTTTTTGCAGACCATCTTCCAGACTTCAATCGCAAGACCCACAAGCTTCAAACAGCGCCTTCTGTATCTTTGTAACCCCCAGTCCCATTTGCTTTTTTCTTCTTCTCTCCTTGCTGCTGCTGTTGCGACCACCAATTAAAATCAGAAGGGAAAAATAAGAAAAACGGGAAGGAAAAAAAAAAATCACAACTCCAGACTCGGTTTGGAACTAACTTCAAGACTTAGAAAAAAAGAAAAGGAAAAAAAACAACCCAAAGACATTTTTTTTGTCGTCGTTACTTCAAAACTCCACTACTTTTCAGCGTGTAAGCATCTCTCTTTCCCCGATCTGCCCCTCTCTCTGCTTCCCAGTCCTTTTGATCGCTCTCTCAGCTTGTTCACCTGCCCATCGCTTCTCCTTCTCCTCCTCGTCCTTCTCCTCTCTCAGTAGGTGAAAACCAAGTCGGAGAAGTTCGCCTCCAGCCAGTCCCCCGCGATCATCTCGCTCAGCTCCGGGGTGCAGTAATCGGGGAACTCGAAGTGGGAGCCCAGGCTGCCCTCGCTGAACGAATCCAGATCTTTGTCCACCAGCGAGAGCGACAGGTTCCCGGCGGCCGAGCCGACGCCCAGCTCGGAGGCGGCGTGCGGGTGCTGCGAGAAATTCAAGCTCAGGTCGAACATCAGGTCGTCGGCCTCTTCGCCGCCGCTGGAGGAGGAGGAGGAGGAGGACGACGAAGAGGAAGTGGAGATCGAGCGGGAGGAAGCCGGCGGCAGGCCGGCCTGCGGGGCGCTCTTGGGCATGCTCTTGAAGCCGTAGTACAGGCGGCCCGCGCTGGCGCCGTGCGCCGCAGCGCCGCCCCTCACCTCGTCGTACAGGCTGGCGCCTTCGCTCGACTCGGCCGACGAGCTCAAGGTGGGGCTGGCCGGCACTTTGGCCACGCTGTAGCGCCGCAGCTGCTGCTGCTGCTGCTGCTGCTGCCGCTGCCGGCGGCTCTCCTCCTCGTCGTCCTCGTCCTCGTCGTCCTCTTGCTTGATCCGCAGCTGCAGGTCGTCCTCGTCCTCCTCGTCGTCGTCCTCGTCGTCCAGGAAGACGCACTTGGCCGCCTTGCCGCCCCCTTTCAGCGCGCCGAACTGGGCGTACTCGTCCCCGCCGTAGTCGCCCGGGTGCGCCGCCAGCTTCGTCCCGGGCTTCGGCGGAGACGACGACGACGTCTTCCCTTTGCTACATTTCTTGCTGGAGCTTTTGGCGCTTTTGCTGCTGCTGCTGCTGCTGCCGTGGTTGCCGCCTCCTCCGCCGCCGCCGCCGCCGCTGGTGGGTGTGTTTTTCTCCGGGCTGTGGTTGTTGGCGCTGCTGGGCTTGGCGGACGGGTCTATTTTGGGCTTTTTCCTCGGCCGGTACTTGTAATCGGGGTAGTCGGCCATGTGTTTGAGGCGCAGCCGCTCGGCCTCGCGGATGAACGGGATCTTCTCGCTGTCCTTCAGCATTTTCCACCGCTTGCCCAGGCGCTTGGAGATCTCGGCGTTGTGCATGTCGGGCGACTGCTCCATGATTTTTCTCCGCTCGATCTTGGACCACACCATGAAGGCGTTCATGGGCCGCTTGATGTGGCCCGAGGCCGTTTTGCACCAGTCCGGGTCGCTCTCGTCCAGCGCCACCGGGCTGCAAGCCATGAACTCGCCTTCCTCCGTATCCATCGCTTCTCGGGGCAGGTTGCTCTCGGCTTCTGGACTTTCCGCTTGCTGCACCATGGTGGGGGTGTGTCGCTTCGCTTGAGTTGCTTGCCTTGTCGCGTTTTATTTGGAAATAATAATAATGTTCTTTTTCCTTTTGCTTGGCTCCCACCGGCTGCTTGCACACCTCGAGCGAGCGGCTGCAAGGTGACGCCCGGTGTGCAAGTTGCAAGCGGCTTTTTTTCCCCCTCCTCCTTTCCTTTCCTTCTCCTGCTCCTCTCCCTGGGCTGCTGCCGCTGGCCGTTCCTCCAGCAGCGGCAGAAGCAGGACTCGCTCCGGCTCTTTCCCCTCCCCCTGCAGCAGCCACAGCAGCCGCCCGGACCCAGAGATGTCGCTGGATCACACTCCCCCTTCTGCAAAAGTTGCGGGTCCTCTCCGAACTAGTTATCAGGGTTTCATATGGGTGACATCACTCCCCGGGCCAGCCAATGGCGCCGCTCCGCTCCGCCCCTCGGCTCCTCCCCTCGGCCTTTATTAAGTTCCCCCACATGTCTGCTGACACACCCCCTTCGCCGCGGCTCTTGCAAACGGGTGGAAGTGCGAAGGGGGCCGGGCTTGCAGCTTCGTGGGGAGGGGGAGACAGCCAGCCACTGGCTCGTAGATGGATCATTAAAGCTGAGTTGGATTAATGATTTCACCCTCTCCTCTCCTTCGGTTTCCTAGAGCCCGGACGCCTATGCAGAGCATTTACGGTGATTATTTTATTTACCAGAATCCGCCAAGGTGAATCTGGTGAGAGATGATTCCCACATCGCCGGGTGTCGTGCTGGGTGAGCTCATGGCTTGTAGGAATCGAAGCTTGTCCTCGGGGCATCGTCTCCTGCTTCGGGGTTTTGCTTTTCGCGCAGCAGCTGTAGGTGGCGCTTGAGTACCGCGAGCTCCTGAAAGGGAGGCTCGCCTTTCATTTCATCTCATTTTGGCGAGACAAACAATTATTATATACATCCTCCGGATTGCATATTGTTTGATTTCCTTCCTCTTTCCCAACCCCCCCCTCCCTGGACCTCCCATCCTACTAGATCCCAAAGTCGAGCTATATTGGTGCCTTTCGCGTCTGCCTTGCAAAATGAAACAGCAGGCGGAACAGACTAGCGGCCGCGCGCTTTTGATAGGTTAATGTCAGTGGCGCCCGTTTGAAAGCAACACTGTAGGCGTTTCTCATGCCCCAGGGACTGTTTGCTGGTAGACTTTAGGAGTGAAGTATTAAAACTCGCTTTCGTGTTTGTCTTCATTACACAATCCAATTGTCGTCAACTAATACCAAGTACTTTACCTCTATTCATATCTTATCACTACCCCCTTTAAACGAAATGCATCCCATTAATTCTTGTTTTGTTCTCCGTTTCCTTAACCCATCATTCTCCTTGGTGAGCGAGGGAGAGGGGTGAGGAATCCAAAGCAAGTTGGGATGCTTTATAATATAATAACGGAAACGTAAGATTACCCACGCCATATCCAAACTCTGGAGAAACAGGAGAGGATGAGCCATGTCAATGGCAGCACAATGTCCCGAGCCCCACCTCTGGTGTATATCTGGGCTGCCCCACATTTGTGATTAAAATGTAAAATAGACATTCAATTTAAACTTTCTTCCTTTTCGTTCTGCATGAACAGTGGTCACACATTTCTGCAAATAGCCCAAGAGAGGCTCAGAGGTGCTTTGAGTGTTATGAATGCCAAAGTGCTTGTATTTACAAGCCATGTAGGATCAGGGCATAATGACACTTTGGAAAATTAAGATTTATGGCTTCATCTTAAAGCTCTCTCTTTTTTCTTTTTCTTTTTGCACCAGCACATGCATTCTTAACTATGACTGGCTATACTAACACAACCAACTTCAGGTCCATCATCAAATAGTATGTAACTCCAATGTTGCAGCAATGTTAATGAGAGTGCTACAGGCATTCATAGAATCGTACAGTTGGAAGGGACCCCAAGGGTCATCTAGTCCAACCCCCTGCAATTCAGGAATCTCAGCAAAAGCATCCATGACAGATGACCATCCAAGCTCTGCTTAAAAACCTCCAAGGAACGAGAGTTTGGGGGCACAATTCTGAAAAAGAGAGGGGTGCATTTACGTTCACAGATCTTTGGTGACTCAATAAACACAAGTGAATAAGTAGCATGCATTGCATAATAAAACTGCATAATGGTTAATTAAATGAATGGAGAGAGGACCATCTTGCTTTTTGTTTGAATTCTTTTCATGTCATACCTTTCATAACTTTCAGGATACAAAACCCACCAAGGCTGCTTACAAGAAACAAGATTTTTTTTAAAAAAAAACAGCAACGAACACTCCACAATAAAGAACATCGACATATAAAAAGTCATCGGAGCACTTGGTAATAGAATGATGGAGGAGGAATGTACATGAGTACACACAAACATAAGTCTTTATCAGTAAGCTTAACATGCTGGCCTCTTGGTCAAGGTTAGAATGGACCACACACACACAGCTCCTGAAGTGAGCAGACCTTGGCCTCTCCCTCTCAGTAAACAGTAAACACTGGTTTGCATACTACATGTTTCCCCAGACTTCTGTGCTGGCCAATAACAAAAGTTCTCTGACACACACAAAAAATACCACGTTTATGAACACAATTTATGCAAGGGTTACATTCCCAGGAGTTGCATGTGAATGCAAAATCACGTAAAGTCAGAATGATCCCCAGAACCGCCCCCACTGTCTAAGATCTTGTGAGGTTCGGGGCCGTTTGAGATACTTCACAACCCTCACAGCGGCTTGTAATTAAGACGGAGGGGTTGAAAATGCTTTCTAGAAGCAAAGGGCATTCCTACCACTTTGGAGGTGTTCACAAGATCTTGGATGGCCTTTGATCTCACAAAGACCCCATGAGATCTTATGAAGGCCCAGTGGGAAAACCTTTTGCGGAAAAAGCTCTTAAGTCAGTCCTCTGGGACCACTGCACAAGGGTATCCTGTCTGTCTATGTATCTACCGTATCTATCTATATCTATCTATCTATCTATCTATCTATCTATCTATCTATCTATCTATTGGTGTTTTGTAGAAAGCTGTGATCGCCTAAGTAAAATCAGTTACAGATAGGTAGCCGTGTTGGTCTGCCATGGTCAAAACAAAATAAAAAAATTCCTTCCAGTAGCACCTTAAAGACCAACTGAGTTAGTTCTAGGTATGAGCTTTCGTGTGCATGCACACGAAAGCTCATACCTAGAACTAACTCAGTTGGTCTTTAAGGTGCTACTGGAAGGATTTTTTTTATTTTGTTTTAAGTAAAATCAGTGCAAGCTGTGATCTTACTACAGCATACAAGCACTAGCCTGTTCCAATGATAACTGCCCAAAATGAAGTTCCCACATAAATTTCTTTTTTTCAGAAGGGAAACGCTGTGCTGGGGAGACTTTGGCTACCCACACCAGTCTGTTTAACTAAAGCACCTGCAGGCACCATTGCAACAATCAGGGAACCTGAACCAGGCACTCTTTTTCTCTCTGTAAAAGCAGAGATGGGGAACCTCAGCTGCAGGGACAAAATATGGCCCTCCATGCCTCTCTCTCTGGCCCTCAAGACTTTCTGCAGGCCACACCCATTGCCAAGCCACAACCTTCCCTGCTGCCTCCTTCAGTGCTTTTTCCTGGCAGGAACGTGTCATTGGACTGCAATAAAGCTACTTGATTTCTGGGCTGGAGGCTGGAGGTGTGTGTGTGTTGGGAGCGGGGAGGAATTTTCTCACTGCAAGGGAAGATACATGATATCATTAACTAAAATTGCGGAAGGAAATCCCCCCTCTCTCTCCATTCCCAGGAAAAGCTCCTATGGCATCAAAGTGGCTGGTTTGTCTATTTCCCATCTTTCAATCCTTGAAACTCAAGTCAGAGTGGATGAAGGGGTGAAGGAAAGACGATCTGCTACATCTTCAGTTTTCATCAAAAACAGGGTATATTTTGTAACAAAGAAGTAACATTGAAAAGACTTCTCTGTCACTGTTGCAGCTAGTTTTGCTACAGTTTCAATGTAAGAAAAGGAAAGAAGGTGAAATTGTCAGACCCTATGTTAATTTCGTCTTATTTTTATTGGTCTTTAGCTGTAGTGGGATTCCTACATTTTTACTTCTAGCCAAAGGGCTGCATTATAAAACAAGTACAGTCGTACCTTGGACCCAAACACCCTGGAACTCGGATGTTTTGGCTCCCGAATGCCGCAAACCTGGAAGTGGTTGTTCCGGTTTGCGAACGTTCTTTAGGAACCCAAACGTCTTACAGGGTTTCCATGGCTTCTGATTGGCTGCAGAAGCTTCTGTTCAACTTCCAAGGTACTACTGTAATGGTGGGAAGGTGCTCAGAAAATGGGCAGAGGTAGTACAGTGGTACCTCGGGTTAAGTACTTATTTCGTTCCAGAGGTCCGTTCTTAACCTGAAACTGTTCTTAACCAGAAGCACCACTTTAGCTAATGGGGCCTCCTGCTGCCGCCACGCCGCCGGAGCACGATTTCTGTTCTCATCCTGAAGCAAATTTCTTAACCTGAAGCACTATTTCTGGGTTAGCAGAGTCTGTAACCTGAAGCGTATGTAACCCGAGGTACCACTGTATTACACACCATCAACAAACATATCACAAACCATACCTCCAAATTCAGTAAAGTAATTCAATTCAGATATCGTAGAACATCTGCAGTGAAAACACCAAAAATACAATTAAATCAGCAACTAAAGAGACAGAGTGATGCATTTTGTTTGTTTGTTTTAGAATTGGGAAGCAGGAATGTAATGGTTTGGGAGGAATGTCATCTGGATTCTCAGCAAAAGACAGGAGTGAGAGAAAATTGTCAATATGTGGAAGCTCCCATAGTCTGCCTCCATAAACAACTTCTTTTACACCAAGTGCTGTCTGCTAAAGCAAAAACATGCCAATATAATTGAGTTTGGGATCACAAATTGCCTGCTATGCTATATTATATAATTTTATTGTCAAGCTGGCAAGAGGTTAACATAACTGCCACAAGGCATGATGCAGACACCCAGGGTGTTTGTCAAAATTAAAAATTTAATTATGCAGTTCTATCTTTAACCTATTCTACCGAGACTTTATGAAATATACAGGAGGCTGTGAACTCACTGTTCTGAGAAATGCATGCAATGAAACATTTTCCTCTGTTTGTGCAAACGAAGAGGGGGAAAATGAAATCAGATAGCACAGTATATTTAACTGTTTGGCTACTAGGTTACATTTGAGAAAGAGAAGTATCCACAACATAATATCAGGACTATTCCAGATAATTATGCCAACTGATAGAGAGCTCCCTGATATTGCCAGCACTGCCATCCCTTGACAGCATCACACCCTGCCTCACTAACAGCCACTACTTACTGTAAGATATGTCACTGCGACACCAGGTGATTGACAGGTGGGTTCCTCCAACCCCCTGTCAAACTTGGCCCATGAGGAGTCTGACCAGATCCAGTTCCCCCACCCTTGTGCAGGGGGGTTGCCTCAAATACTGTGGAGCTTTGTTTGCTAAGCCCCACAAGACACTGCTAAATCTCATGAGACTTTGCGTTTTCTAGCAAGACTTGACTGGGCAAGGCTTGAGAGGAGGCCCATTTAAAAGCCTCTACTGTATCGGTGAATGGCTATTGCCCAGTCTGGTGTTTCAGCTGCCACCCAGCCTAGTCAGATGCTGACAGCCAAGGAATGCTTGGCTTGGTGGCGGCTGCCGCCCACCTCCTCTTGTGGGGTAGATTCAAAGTGGGAGCTCCACATCCCAAAAGGGTGTGGAATGCCTTGCTGCGGAATCCCTGACCAAGCAAGTGCTCAAGCAGCCCAAGAGTGGCTGGCAATGGTGCCTTCATGCTAGTTAAATGAAGGGGGCTCATCCAGAATAGTCAGGGCTCAGGCAGGCAAGCAAAGAGGTGCTTCTTCGACTGCCTTTTCCAATCTTCCGCTTGACACAAGATACTAGGTGTGCCTTACAGAAATGAATCCAAACATTAATAAGTTGTTATAAGGTAAAGGGACCCCTGACCATTAGGTCCAGTCATGACCGACTCTGGGGTTGTGGTGCTCATCTCGCTTTATTGGCCAAGGGAGCCGGCGTACAGCTTCTGGGTCATTGTGGCCAGCATGACTAAGCTGCTTCTGGCGAACCAGAGCAGCGCACGGAAATGCTGTTTACCTTTCCGCTGGAGTGGTACCTATTTATCTACTTGCACTTTGATGTGCTTTCGAACTGCTAGGTTGGCAGCAGCAGGGACCGAGCAATGGGAGCTCCCCCCGTCACAGGGATTCGAACTGCCGACCTTCTGATTGGCAAGTCCTAGGCTCTGTGGTTTAACCCACAGTGCCACCCACCTCCTAATGAGTCGTTATACATGTATATTAATTCCAACTTGTAATCCACAAACCTCTAAACTGAAGCTTGTAATGGGACTTTTTGGGGTGGAAAATAATGATAGGCTTGATAACTTGGTTAGATACTGAATGCAGTTAAAACAAAAACAAGCAAAAAACCCCAATGAAACCAAATCTCTGAATTCATTTGCAATGAAATTTGGAATGCGCTCCAAATGGATGTTCACAGGGAAATTTGAAAATTGGCTGAACCGAATCTTTACAGGCACTTTGCAAGAGAATAGGCTTTATTTGTTTCGCTTTTATTAATTATTCTTATGTGATGACAACATGGTGTTATCAGCTAAAGGGTCACAGCTGGCGACTAACATTAACACAGACATTTACGTGATGGGATGGGGAGACCTCAGCTTTAACAACCTTCACACGCAGATTTATAGTCATGTTTGAGTGTGCTGGACTATTGAGTTTTGATGGGCCTATGAACTAAGCATGTGTCTGCACTAGCTCATTTTAGAGTAATCTGTCAGACAGAGTTGGGTGCGGGGAGAGAGCTGGCACATTTCATTCTGTTTCCTGTCCTCACTTCTCCCTGGCCAGCATCTCTTGGTTCCTTTGCATGGGAATTAAATATTACTGCTTTCCCTATACTAAGTTTGGACAAATGTTATTGAGACGCTTGGCCATGCATTCGACATCTCAGTGTCAGCATACCTTTGAGGATCAGGTGCTGCAGGTGATGGTCAGACTACAGAGAATGACCCCCACCTTTTTTCTTTTTAGAGAGAAGGATTTATTGTACACCATTTTCAAAACATTTACAGAAAGGCCATTACAGTGGTACCTCAGGTTACATACGCTTCAGGTTACATATGCTTCAGGTTACAGACTCCGCTAACCCAGAAATATTACCTCGGGTTAAGAACTTTGCTTCAGGATGAGAACAGAAATTGTGCAGTGGCAGCGTGGCGGCAGCAAGAGGCCACACTAGCTAAAGTGGTGCTTCAGGTTAAGAACAGTTTCAGGTTAAGAACAGACCTCCAGAATGAATTAAGTTCTTAGCCTGAAGTACCACTGTACAAGTAATTTCATAGCAACAAAACAAAATATTTCTGGGAAATTAATGCTCCAAGCTAAAACAAGTAAACAAGGAAGTATTCCAGAGGCAAGGTCATTTTATGTGAAGAAGGTAGCTGTGACTTGGAGAACTGCTACTTGTTGCCAGATTTTCATTTTAACCACATTTTTCAGAAGGAAGGAAAAAGCTTGCTCCATTCAGTCCATCAGTGACACAGCACATTCAAGGGGGGGGGGGGGAGGAAAAGTATTACAGTACTTGATGTATTTCTCCATGAACTTTTTGTGAGATTCAGACTGCAGTGTGTCACTGACAAATCTTTTGTCTTTTTCCATCTCATCGACTCCCTTTCCACAGTTCTTGAAGACCACGTCATTGTCCCATCTACTCTTCACTTTGAAGTTTGCCTGAGGCTGAACTGAAGCAGGGAGGTTCAGCAAAGGGTTCTCACTCAGGATCTTCTCCATCCATATCCTCTCCTTTTTAGCTTTTTCTGAATTGGACCAACGAAGCTTCCCAATCAGGACAGCTTACTCAGAGGCCAGCATGGAATGGTTTTTTTTTTACCTTACTAAATTTCGGTAGCCTTGAAAGTATTGTAAAACACCCCATTGATTGATTGCATTTATATAGCCACCTTTTCCCCAAGGAGCTCTATGGGGTGTGTATAGGATTGTCCCCCTCATCATTTAAGTCCCACAACAATCATTTGAGACAGATTAGGTTGAGAGGCAATGACTGGCCGAAGGTCATCCAGCGCACTTTATGACCCAGTAGGGATTTGAACCCTGGTCTCCTGGGTCCTAGTTAAACACTCTAATGACTCCATCACACTGGCTTTCCTGGTCACTGAAGGGTATTTCTGTGCACATTACAATACAGAGGCATCACTAAAAAAAGAAGAGAGCAGTTATCCCCTCTTCAGGGTTGTGCATGAACCATAATGCTTGGTAATCTGTACTGATATTTTGTAAGCAGCAGTCTGAAATGTCACAATCAATGGATTCTGGAATGCTGTCGTTTTTTTCTTAGTGGCCCATTTGTTTGTGGGCATGGTCAAGTTTAAATAAAATATATCTGTTCTTAAGATGGGATGTTTCTGAATCCTTCACGCCTCGTCCCTTAAGCCTCAGATCATGACATGACAACTATAAAGATGTGAATTGACTGCAATCTTTGCATGTCTTCCAGTGTGGTGTAGTGGTTAAGAGCGGTAGTCTCGTAATCTGGTGAACTGGGTTCGTGTTTCCGCTCCTCCACATGCAGCTGCTGGGTGACCTTGGGCTAGTCACACTTCTTTGAAGTCTCTCAACCTCACTCACCTCACAGAGTGTTTGTTGTGGGGGAGGAAGGGAAAGGAGAATGTTAGCTGCTTTGAGACGTCTTAGGGTAGTGATAAAGCGGAATATCAAATCCAAACTCCTCTTCTTCTTCCCCACTCTCAAGTATTTTGATTTCTTTCAGCATGCCTCATATATGCAGCCTAAGTTCTTAAAATTCAAGCTGACTGCTTTCCATCCTGCACATCACATAAAGCAGTAATAAATGTTCCACCGGCCAACTAATTCCCTCATTACACCTGTGTTATCGTACCAGGCACACTAATGGAAACCCACCAATGGCTACAGCTTGCCCTGGATTGCGTTCCTGCACAGGATTTGGCCCAGATGATATTTATTACAGGGAGTGATGCATGAGATGGAAGGAATCCAGTGTGACTATGAAAGCACAGACAGAGTTTATGCAGCTGGAAGTTTAGAAATTTACTTGCAAACTGAGCTCATTGTATATGGAAATAAATGAGATAATAAATCTGGACCTTTGCCATGCCATTTTTGCAAAGGCAGAGGCACACTTTGAAAGGGCTGGGCCCTTGATTTACAGCAGCTGATCATTTGAATTGCAAAGCCAAAGGAAACCATGTAAAAAGTTATAGCGTGCTTAGCCGGTAACAACATATTTTTTATGTATCTTGTATTTTTTTTTTTTTAAGATCAGCCTGCACTAAATCAGAAAAAGTTGTTTTTTGTTGCAACAGAAGCCATTGACTGCTGCAGCTAACTGATATGTTGATATATTCCCTATACGTTATTAGGGAGAGATAGGTTGGCTGCCTTCCTGCAAAAGTAACAGCTTTTAAAGAAGTGTTGTCTTATGCTGAAGGCCACTACCTCTGCTCAGTAAGCTTGTGGTCTCCCTCTTGCTAAGATGCTGCTGCGGAGATCCACACAGGTGCAAGACCGTGGGACTGCCAGATGTCAGGATCCAGCCCTGCTGAGACCTTGAACCTGAGGTCTCATTAGATGGGGAGCTGGAACCTCCACAGATCTACACACTGCCAATGGCCTCAAAGAGCCATAGGACCTGGAAGTCCATGTCCCAGGACTGGAGCTCCTCACACCAGCTGATTGGGTTCCTGGCTGGCTCTCAGACTCTCCTGCATATCCCCTGGAACCATAGGCGCAGAGAAGATGGTGGACCAAACAGGAAGGAGCAACCACCTTTCTGTGCCCAGCTAGCTGCCTGTGAAGAGAAGGGGAAAGATCCTGGAAGCACCTGCATGGATCCATGCCTGCTGCATTACTTCCCAGCCTGAATTGTTTCATTGCTGAAGCAACATCTACCATTAGTTCCATGCTCCAGCTTTCCTGAACTGGGAAAGCCAACATCCTGCTGCCCTAGTGGCAACCTCTGCTGCCATCGTCCCTTTACTGTTGGCAGCTTAGTCGGGGGATTAAAAGGAACAGGCTGGTATGTGTGTGAGAGAGTTAGGGTGTAGAAAGACAGGATCCAAAGGCCTCCTGTTCCTTTGACAAGTCCCCAAGAAAGGGTTTTTTTTTTTAAAAAAAAGTATTTTTATTGAGTTTATAAGATACAGAAAAAAAGAACAAAAGACAAATATAAGAATTAATATAAAAAAATTACGAATTTCCATGATCTTTTTTTCAGCCAATCTAATGAACTTCCCCACATCTTCCTATCTCTGCGTTCTCTGTGATACGAAACATCAGCAATTTGTTAACTTATTTCAAAACTTATTGTATCTTTCATTTTATCATGTTACCTAGTTTCCAAAATGTTGTAACCCAAATCATATACGTTGTAATTTAAACATAATAAAGTTGTTTCATTATTCCACCTCTGACTTCTTGTACCTTAATTTCCATTTCATTAGTTTACAATTGCTGAAGCTAGAATTTCCTAAAAAGTGCAATTTTTAACATTCATACAACTTATAGTGTTTTTTCAAATAGTCTTTAAATTTTTCCCAGTCCTCCTCGATTGTTTCTTCTCCCAAGTCTCGGATTCTGCCAGTCATTTCGGCCAGTTCCATATAATCCATCAATTGCGTCTGCCATTCCTCCAGCGTGGGTAAATCTTGTGTCTTCCAATGCTTAGCAAGGGGTTTTTGTGTCAGTGTAGTTACTTTCTAGGGACGTGGGTGGCGCTGTAGGTTAAACTACAGAGCCTAGGACTTGCCGATCAGAAGGTCGGTGGTTCGAATCCCCACGACGGGGTGAGCTCCCGTTGCTTGGTCCCAGCTCCTGCCAACCTAGCAGTTTGAAAGCACGTCAAAGTGCAAGTAGATAAATAGGTACCGCTCCGGCGGGAAGGTAAACGGCGTGTGCTGCTCTGGTTCACCAGAAACGGCTTAGTCATGATGGCCACATGACCTGGAAGCTGTACGCCGGCTCCCTCAGCAAATAAAGCGAGATGAGCACCGCAACCCCAGAGTCAGCCACAACTGGACCTAATGGTCATGGGTCCCTTTACCTTTACCTAGTTACTTTCTCCTACATGAAAACCGATGGGAGGGATAATTCATAGGAGAAGGCTAAGCGCAGGAAAGGGGGACTGCAGTGGCAGACTGGGTATTATGGCCCCCCTTACAAGGCCAAAAGGCAGGTAAGGAGGCACCCAAACCCCAGCAGCTCTCTTACCGGGCTTTGAGACGGTGCCCCCTCAGCTCAGCACTCAGTGCATGCACACCACTCAGACAGCCCTCAATCTGCCCCTGGAGGCTACAGAGTAAGTTAGTTGTCTTATGCCAAGGAAGATAGACACCGATATAAGGTCTGAAAAGCTTCCTTTACTTAAGATGATCAGTCATTACTGACTGCAAAAGAAGCAAACAAGCAACGGAAAACTGAAACCAACCGCGCAACCCGGGAAAGCCGCTCGGCCTCCTCCCAATTAACCCATCAGTGCCTTTTTTGTTCTCAATATGGTGGGTATTATTTTAAGGCTGTTGCCTGTTCCAATAAGGAGAAGATGGATAAAGCTATGCCTGCATTCTGCTCTGGCCAGCATTAGCCCAGAGTCTTTAGGAAGAGACAGTTCATCCATAATGGGCTCTGGATCTTTTCCCCAGCTTTCGAGAGATTGCTTGGTCCAAGTCATGATATTGGTTCTTTGGAACTGTGGCAGCACAGTAAAGTTTTAAAAACCACATGATGAGAGTGGAAACCAGACTCAAGCTGCCATGGTTTTCAGGCAGCCCATCCTGATTTCCAGTCATCTTGCCATGAGCTAAAGTGGCTTTGCACATGCTGACCGGATATCACTGTCATTAATCACTGAGGACCTTTATCTCTTCTGCCCCCACTGAATGTCTAATTGGAGGAACATCCAGAGTCCATCAAGAATCCTCACTGTGGCATGAGCTGATCTGGCTGGATTCATTGTGCCCCGTTGGCATGCTCAATTCTCCATCTGCACATGGCACCCACAGCTGCAAATCGGCACTGGAAGACATAAAACTGCAGTTCTCATCATCTGAGATGGGGATGAGAAAGAATGACTCTCCTCGGGAGCATTTCCTAGTCAGCCTAACCCAAAGTATTTTCTGAGTCCACTTTAGAAGAGGTTTGCTGCTATTCTCACCTCCTGATGAGTCACTTCTGGTTCACTTTCTGCTGCCAAAGATCATCTGCTAATGGGCAAAAGCAGAATAACATTTGAACAGCAAAAAAAGAACTGCTTCATGGTACAACTAGCCTATTTCCTCTTTGCCTGTGTTTGGAAGATTATTAATGGGCATATGGACACTTTTTGGCGCGCGCGCGCACACACACATGTTTGTGTGTATGAGAGAGAGAGTGTGTGCAGGGCATGATTTGAAGTCAGCCATTTTGCTGAAAGTAGGCAGGTCTGCCTCCAGTCAATGTCAGGATGGGAGACCTCCTGGGAAGAACATATATTCTACCTTGGGGTTTGGTGATGGAAGAAAAGTGGGATGAAGATGTAATATATGTGGGTTGGTTTTTTTAAATTTATTTGGGATTTCATAACACAGCAGGAAAGGCAACACGTAAGCTGTATGTTCAAAGGACCATGAAACCTCAAAAAGATTCTTTGATTATCGTGCAAAGCAAAGAGATTCTACATAGTAACACAACATAGTAGCTGTATGCTTATGATGCCCCCGCAATGTCTTGGTTCTCACAAAGGCAATACCACTGGAACGAAAAGACAGGTGACCATCAAGATAGCTCTGAAGTCAAGTCTCTTAAGGATCTCCTATCCTGAAAACCACGTCTGTCTGTGTAGCTGTGTTGAATCAAAATGTTGATCGATACGACGGGGGTGGGAAATCAAACTGCACCATATTGCATAAAATGCGTACAGATTTTCCATTCCTCATATTGTTCATAAGTGATGAGTTAATTTTGTCTTCTGTTGCTATAAACATTTGTTTACCCTCCAAGAACTGTCATTCTCTGGGCAGTGAACAGTATAATTTATCAGCCACATTTTCTATATTTACAAAAAAATACAAGCAATAAGCAATGAAAAACAGAATAGATAAAAACCACCAGCATAGAAGTGGTAACGAGAAGGTCGTGCAAGTGATATTGACATAGAGTAACGGTGGGAAATCTGTAGCCCTCTGGATACTCTTGGTCTCCAACTCCCATCAGCCCCAGCTACTATGGATATTGGGCAGGGGCTGATGGGCATTGTAGTCCGTCGGCATCTTGAGGGCCACAGCTTAATCACACTGGTACAGAGGAAGAAAGGGAGAAGGCTGTGTTGACTGTCTACTGATTAGCTGTAAAGACAAAGAGTTAACCTGGGGAAGAATGCATCTACCTGTATAGTTTGTTTGTCTTATTAAGCTCTGTGGGATCTGAGCAATTGTGAGCAATGGATGAGCAATGGTGAGTTAACTTGTGGGGTAAGGTAAGAAGCCTGTTGTGGGCCACTGAGAGGCCCAAATGCTTCATTAGCAGACCATTTTTAAAGCTTGACAAAAACTTGCCAAATGATTCAAGTGAGTCTCTCGTCTCTTAGACAAACATCTGAGGAAAATAAAGTCACAGGACAGACAGGCAAGGTTTGAGGAATGCAAAAAGCAGCTCCTTCGAACCTTTTCTTCAGAAGAAGAATAAAGCGGATTTCTTCATTCCTAGTCATTCTCCTAAATGGTTTGGGCACAAACCTGTAGATGTGTAAAAAATCCAAACTATGCAAAGTACTTAATGGCTGTACTAAAACTATGCATAAAAACAATAATACTGTTTAGCTGAAAGAAACTGATCATAAAGCTCCTCTTCTCTTGCTTCCTCTTGTCATTAAACCTGAAAAGAGCTGGGGCCAATAGGCTATTCAGTGACTCATTAAAACTGGGGATTTTCCCTGATGCTCTATCAAGGCGTGATGACAACACAGCAACATGACAAGCCTAGTAAGGCCCGAAATTTCATTTTTACTCTGTTGTGCTACAGCAGCTTTTATGCACAGAAAAACTGATTGTGTTGTATCAGCATGGCCCAAGCCCAGTTCCTACTTACAAGACCTGGTTACTAATGATTTTTTATAAGTCAGCATAGAGCCAATCTAATTTTTCATTCCCACCCCCCCTGCACAAGAAGCTGCAAGTCAATCAAAGCAGAAGCAAAATGGAAAGTCCTCATTAAGGCTGGGTTGTATTCTGTGAGGCAGATAATGCCGTGAAATTCTAGCAAATCTGATTGGAGGATGAACTGCACCCCATCTGCTCTGATCCAAGTTTCTGTGCAAACCTCTTTCATTTTTAATATAAACATTTTATTTCTAGTGCAATCCTATCCTATGCAGGTCTGTTCCGAAGTAACTCCCATGGAGTTCAAAGGGGCTTGCTCCTTGGAAAGTGAATGCAGGGTCGCAGCCTGAGTCTGCTTCATGGGCTTAAGTTAGTTAAATATATACAATATATATGAAGAGACAACATAAAGAAATGGACGCAATTGACAGAGTTGGAGTAAACAATCACAGACTATATGTATTGGGAAAAATTTGGGGAAACAATATGCAGGGTGAATAATATGGAAATAAAACAAAATGGGAGTATGAGGGAAGTCCAGGGGAGGAGGGTGGAAATATGAAAAATTGTTAAAGATAAATGGTTAGAAGTATACATGGAAAAATCAATAAAAATATTTTTTTAAAAAAGTTAGTTAAATATATATATACTCTGGGTAGGAGTTTGGATTCAGACTGTGCTCTGCATGATGAAAAACTCTGCTCACAGAGAGGGCTATTACTACCAAACATTTGGTAATAGGTTCCTGATCCTCAAATTGCCCTGTCTAAAACACACATTAAAATTGCCGGTAGCCTTAAGTCCTTGTCTCATGTTCAGCCCTTAAATGAGTCTATCCTTATAAAGAATTGACTGGTTCATTTGCTGCAATTGCCCTACTTAGAATCCCTGCTATCTTCACCAGATCCAGGAAACTGGTAGGTCCAGCAAAGAGAGGTAAACATATATTGAAGGAGTGGGCTGCTAGAGAGACAGGTACCAAAATGCCAAAGGCTGCAGCACACTCACTGGAGAACAAACCCGGCTGAAGGCAGCAGAATTTACTTCTGAGTAAATGTAACACTACACCATAGCTGTCAAGCGTCCCTTATTTGAAGGGACAGTCCCTTATTCCAGCGCCATGTCCCGCTGCTGTCCCTTATTGATGGATGTCCCTTAAATGTCCCTTAAATGATGTCCCTTAAATTTCAAAGGAAACAGCTCCTCTCCCTCCCTCCTTGCTGGCCAGGGATTACCTTTAAGTACACAAAGAAGTAAATTGGGGGTGCCTTTTTCACCATTCACACATATTCCCCCCCATCCCAAATGGATGGGATGAATGTGGCAAAGCAGGTGTGTAAAATGGCCATTCTGAGCAAAAATAGTAGCCTTGCATGCCACAATCCCTTGAATTCCCTCACATAACCTGTTCCCTGGTCCAGATCAGATTCCCACCCACCCCCTGCACCTGCAATCTGTTTCATCTCCCCGTTAGTTGAGGAAGAAGAGAATCCCATCCACCTGCAGCCAGCAAAAGTGCCCAGGGGGTTGGGGGACCTGCTGGAGGGATGAGAACCAACCAAGGGCTGGATTTGTCTCCTAGGCTGGAGGTTGTCTCCACCCCTGCCTTATACACACCAGGTGCAGGACCAGAAACTGGCTGTAAACCCATGTCAATCAAAGACTACAGTCCTACACATATACATACCTGGAAATAAGTCCTGTTGCACATAGTCAGGATTAAACATGCATAGGGTTGCACTGCAGGTTGCTGACATCATCACCGACACCTTACATTTCTATAGCAACAACAGGGTGCTAACTATGTCACATGCAATGATGTATAAAAAAACCCTATCTTTCCCAGACCTAGCTACAATATGTGTATACCACAGAAATGCTGGATTTATAACTTTTTTTTTCTGAAGAGGGATAACCATAGGATATTACCTGGGAGGACCAGGATAGAAATATTGGCCTCTGTTTCTGGCATTCATGTACCATATTGGTAATATATTTTACTGACTGTATACATTTTGATTGACTTGGATTCACTGCACGGAAAGAGAGAATTTGCATATATCTGGAGACTGCTCTTGCCCAAGAATATCTCCTTTTTCAATTCATTTCATTGCTAGTTTGAAAACCCATTATTTGCTGTTCAGCACAGGCAGGTTTTCATTTTCAACAGGACTGGGAGGACTCCCAAAAGTATGGACAAATTCCCTGACTGTGTCAGATGAAATACAGAGATAAGGCACACTATTAACCATCGAGCTGAATGCTAAAGCTCAGTCTATACTGAATTGGGAGCCACACGAAAGGCATGCTGCTATATGTTCTCTCTATTCCTCAGAGGACTGAAAATTCATTCCTTACTTTACAAACTGTCATTTAAAATGCTTAGTCATTAGTTCATGAGAGTCAGTGTTATGCAGTGGTTACCATGTTAGACTAGGACCAGGGAGGCCAGGGCTCAAATGTCCACCATTCCCTTTTTAAAAAATTATTACTTTTATTGGGGTGTACGGGATGCTATGGAACACGAGTGGCGCTGTGGGTTAAACCACAGAGCCTAGGACTTGCCGATCAGAAGGTTTGTGGTTTGAATCCCTGTGACAGGGGTGAGCTCCCGTTGCTCGGTCCCTGCTCCTGGTAACCTAGCAGTTCAAAAGCATGCCAAAGTGCAAGTAGATAAATAGGTATTGCTTTGGTGGGAAGGTAATCTGGAGTGGAGTCCTTCTGGCAACTCTTGAAGCCAAGCTGGTGCCAAATGTATTGCTCTGCTTTTCTTTGGACCACGTCAGTGAGGCCGAGAGGGGGGTCTTGTCATCTGGGCAGCCCAGGACCTCCATAAACCCCAGGCCTGGTGCCCTGAGGAGGTCACTTCAGTGCTGCTAAAACAGTGATTTGAATTCACCCCCAGAGAAACACTCGACTGTCTCTTGAGACAGATGGATACCAGCAGCATTTACCCCCCCCCACCTTTCCTCCAATGACCTCAAGGTGGCATACATAGTATGACACAGCACACAGGCTTACACGAGTTATGAGGACAGGGTTGTGTGAGGGTTCAAGCCACAAAGTCATTTGGTCCAGAGTAGCAATAATGAAAATGAAGGCAACTTGAAACTAGATCTCGAAGGAAGGGTGCCATATTTTGTCGCCCCATCCTACCCTATGTTGCAGTGCAGACTGAACCAACTGAAATTGAGATGCTATGCAGCTCCGTCTCTCAACCCAGAAAAGGACATGGCAGCCTGGTGGTGGGCACAGTGGTGTCTGCCAATGAAGTGCAAGACCATGTGACTTTGCACAAGGACTTCACACAAAGTGTGCAGCCTTGGCTGCTGCGATGTGCTGGTGCCTTTGCGTCTGCTGCCCCACCTTGAGCTTCATATGCAGCCACACCAGATGCTATGAAAGAACCAGGAAAAGCTAGTTGTGTCTTGTGTGTTGCTCATTTATTGAACAAGTAGCGGGTTCAATGGTAAAATGATTGGCAGGCTACAATTAGAGTGCTCAGCAGTGTATTGCATATCTGTACTAGTTTGTGAGGACAGCCAAGGTCTCTTCTATTTTGGTTGAACTTTAAGGAAAAACTTTTTGATGTAAAATAATGTTTGATGTTGTATTGTATTTTCATCTCTTGCAAGCCACTCAGAGTCGCTGGGGTAACCCAGTCAGATGGGCAGCATATAAATTTATTATTTATATTGTATTGTATTGTATTGTATTGTATTATTATTATATTATATTATATTATATTATATTATATTATATTATATTATATTATATTATTATAATTTATTTATTTTAGCACAGACTTAAAGCCAATCGAGCGGGACGCGGGTGGTGCTGTGGGTTAAACCACAGAGCCTAGGGCTTGCCGATCAGAAGGTCGGTGGTTTGAATCCCCGCAACGGGGTGAGCTCCCATTGCTTATATATTATATTATATTATATTATATTATATTATATTATATTATATTATATTATATTATATTATATTATATTATATTATATTATATTATATTATATTATATTATACTATACTATACTATACTATACTATACTATACTATACTATATTATATTATATTATTATATTATATTATATTATATTATATTATTAATTTATTTATTTTAGCACAGACTTAAAGCCAATCAAGCGGGATGCGGGTGGCGCTGTGGGTTAAATCACAGAGCCTAGGGCTTGCCGATCAGAAGGTCAGTGGTTTGAATCCCCGCAACGGGGTGAGCTCCCATTGCTCGGTCCCTGCTCCTGCCAACCTAGCAGTTCGAAAGCATGTCAAAGTGCAAGTAGATAAATAGGTACCGCTCCGGAGGGAAGGTAAACAGCATTTCTGTGTGCTGCTCTGGTTCGCCAGAAGCGGCTTAGTCATGCTGGCCACATGACCTGGAAGTTGTACGCCGGCTCCCTAGGCCAATAAAGTGAGATGAGCGCCGCAACCCCAGAGTCTGCCATGACTGGACCTAATGGTCAGGGGTCCCTTTACCTAAAGCCAATCGAACAGTTTCACACCAACAGGCATGGCTTCCTACAAAGAATCCTAGGAATTAGAGTTTTGCAAGGACGCTCTGTTGAAACATCTCTCTCCCCTACTATCCATCACTGAACTACAGCTCCTCAGGGTTGCCTACAGAATTAACAACTCAACCAGTCAAGTTGGGTTCCAACATGCCCACAGCACCCATTTTGCACTTCAAATAATAACAAAATATACTGAGTCAGAAAGATAAAACATACTTGAGGCAGAAGGAATAGCTGCTACCTTGAAACAGCTTGCAGGAAATCCTATACTTCACCCTGTGTATCAGCAAGGAGAAAAGGCAAAAGAAAAAAGAAAAGAAAAGCTTTCAACGGGTCAGACTGCAGAGGAAAAAATCGCCACCCAATTCCAGGGATCTGAGCAAGATGTAGCAAATGCCTTTCACAATATGCTATTCTGTAAGCCCCTCGGCAATGTATTGCCCATTCCTGGCAGAGCAGGCTGGGGCAGAATCTGTGCTGTTTCAGACTGAGTGCCCCATAGCTGAACTCTCTGAGAATTTCTGAGGATGCAGCTGGGATAAAGAAACAAACCGCAAACATTAGTGTATAAGTGCAGCATTGTAAGGCATGCATCCTGGGCTGGAAGGGCTTTCGCCTTCATGCACTTGTTCCTGTCCTCTTCCTCCCCGTAGCCTTGATCCAGGCTCCCATTTTCCAAATATGTGCTAGACCATTCATTCCTTTGGCAAGGAGCATATAAAACGACCCTTGGCATTCTTCTTTTTCATGTGCATCGGTTAATCACGAACAGAAATGTACCCTGCTTGAGGTCAGGAAACAACATTAGCCCACACATGTGTAGGATGGCATGATGCTGCGGAAACACCATAGTGCAGAGGCAGAGCAACTGCCTGTCAGACAGAAGGTTCCAGGTTCAATATCTGACATCTCCAGTGAGGACTGGGGATGTTCCCTGCATGAAACCCTGGAAAGTCCGTCGCTCTAGATAATACTGAACTCAGCGTTCCTTATTGACTTTCAGAGGCAGAATTGGCCCTAAAATTGGAGTCTTCTGTACATCAAGATTTTTCTGGCTTCAAATTCAGCTGCCAGCTTCACAGCTCTTTTTACTCTCTTGGCTACCATGACTCTCTCCTAGTTCAGCAGTTAAATAGAGACAGGTGATTGTATTCAACGTAGCATTAAAAAAAATATTATTATTACCAGAGCTTTTTTCCCCCAGCCTGAACTAATGACTAATAAAGCAGAATGATGTGTGGATGGTCCACAACAAACACAATGATTCTGTCAATCCACACACACACACACACACACACACACACACACACACACAAAACACCCACCAGTCTGGGGGGGGGGAGCCTTTGCTATGCATACAGCTTTTTACCTTGACTCCTTCCCCCTCGCATATTTTTACCTTCTGTTTTCTGACTTGTTCACCTTTTTTTTTCCCAGATCCACCATCTTTATTGCAACAAACAAATGATCCTTTATACAAAGTTAGTGAGTTAACACACACTGAAGATAAAGATTAGTGTAAAACACGTTGCATAGTATTTCTTTGGAAGTTAAAAAAAGCCAGTTTCCCCAAACTTTGCGTGCAAGATGAGGTTTCTCCTACCGCCGGTGTGGTGTAGTGGTTAAGAGTGGTAGACTTGTAATCTGGTGAACCAGGTTCGCGCCTCCGCTCCTCCATATGCAGCTGCTGGGTGACCTTGGGCTAGTCACACTTCTTTGAAGTCTCTCAGCCCCACTCACCTCACAGAGTGTTTGTTCTGGGGGAGGAAGGGAAAGGAGATTGTTAGCCGCTTTGAGACTCCTTCGGGTAGTGATAAAGCGGGATATCAAATCCAAACTCTTCTTCTGTGGCTAGATCAATGCCCAGGTCCCTACGAGCAAGTTACAAAGAGCAGCGGTGGTCTTAGAGGCACAGTATGGAGAGAGATGCTGGCAGAGGTGGGGGAGCAATCACAGGACAAGACAGGACACAGCTGCAAAGACATCCCTCACGGATGCTCTGAAGGATTAGGGAGAAGGAAAATGGTGAAGAGATCTGTGCAACACCAGCTCCCATCAGCACTGACCACTGGATCAACATCTGCAAGGCCTCACGTTTTCCAGTCCCTGAACTGGCAAAGCTAGGGCTTTTCTAGATGTAATGGCATCCACCCTCTGCCTGCCAACTTGTTCACCTTTTGTGATCACATCAAACTGCCCAATAGCATCATGACACTACCATTATTTGTCTTGTCTATTACATTTGTTTCTCACCTGCCATCCAAGGAGCTCAAGGGGTCATATATAGTTCCCCCACCCTGCCCTGACCATTGCATTTATCCTCACAACAACCCTGTGAGGTGGCTGAGTGGTGATTGGAACCCCAGTCTCCCAAGTCCGACTCTAACACTCTAGCAACTGCACCAAATATGGAAAGCCACTTTGAAGAGCAACATTCTCTTACAAGTTAATTTACCAGTGGTAGACCTAGGTAAACACATACTCTCCAACATTTCTCTGATGAAAATAGGGACGTCCTATTCCATAATTATAATAATAATTTTACTCTTTATCCCACCCATCAGTCTGGGTTGCCTCAGCCACTTTGGGCAGCTTCCAACATATATAATAAAAATATTAAACATAAATAAAATATTAAACATTTAAAAAAACTTCCCTCTACAGGGCTGCCTTCAAATGTCTTCTAAAAGTTGTATAGTTACTTATCTCCTTGGCTCGGGGGTCACATAACTCCATACCCTCCAACATTTCTCCAAGGAAAATAGGGACATCCTAAGGAAAAGCAAAGGGACGCGGGTGGCGCTGTGGTCTAAACCAGTGTTTCCCAACCTTGTGCCTCCAGCTGTTTTTGGACTACAATTCCCATCATCCCTTGCCACTGGTCTTGCTAGTCAGGGATGATGGGAGTTGTAGTTCAAAAACAGCTGGAGGCACAAGGTTGGGAAACACTGGTCTAAACCACAGAGCCTAGGGCTTGCCAATCAGAAGGTCGGCGGTTCAAATCCCCATGACAGGGTGAGCTTCTGTTGTTCGGTCCCTGCTCCTGCCAACCTAGCAGTTCGAAAGCACATCAAAGTGCAAGTGGATAAATAGGTATCGCTCCAGCGGGAAGGTAAATGGCGTTTCCGTGTGCTGCTCTGGTTTGCCAGAAGCAGCTTAGTCATGTTGGCCACATGACCCGGAAGCTGTACGCCGGCTCCCTCGGCCTATAAAGCGAGATGAGCGCCGCAACCCCAGAGTCATCCACGACTGGACCTAACGGTCAGGGGTACCTTTACCTTTTTAAGGAAAAGCAGGACATTCCGGGATCAAATCAGAAACCAGTACAGCTTCTGTAAATCTGGGACCTGGAAAATAGGGACACTTGCAGACGGTTGGTTTGGAAAATAGGCTCCTGGGACACTCAAAAGGCTCCAATGTCATCCTAGCATTCAAGGTAAGATTAGGGATGATTGCCCCTCTCTTAAACCTAGACACTCTGCAAACAAGGATGGTAAATAGGCAGGGCTACAATGCAGGCATTAAATGTCCAAGACTGCACAAAGGACAACTGAGTGCAGTCTCATTCACGAGATCTCCTGAAGGCCAAGGGGCTCTCTCTGCTGGCCTCTGTAATTGGGACTCTCTGACTATCTCGATGCGAAGAGCCTGATAATGGAGAAGCAAGCTTTGAACTGCCTAATATGGCCCCAGATTTTATTTCATTTTATTGGTAAAAAGGATGTTCCCATTTTGTTCCTGTTTGCTGGGTTGGGGCAAGGCGAGGCAGGAACAGGACATCCCGTGCTGCTTCTCTCTGAGTGGGTACCCTTTCTTTTCTATGTTTCTTGGAAACACTGAGCAAAGGGAGCCTTCCAAGCCCAAATTTCCTCTGTGTCCCTCATGTAGCTGCTGAAATCTAATGATATGCAAGGGCAGAATGAAAAAGAGCAGCTGGTCTCCAGTTGGTGTTCCGTAAATGCTAACCAGCACCCAGCAGGAAGCAGTGTAAGTTCAATTCAGTGAAGCAAATTTAATCATTTACCCCTTTATTCATGGCAAGGAAGAAAGGTTGGGCTGTGGGGTGGGAGGAGATGCTTTAAAGGACTCTAACAAAACATGCACACATTACTGAGACCGGGTACAAATGCTTACATTTCTATTATACCGCAAGTGTAGATCCTTTCACTATGAGCCCTGCTAACAGCAATTTTACATTTACAGGGCAATGCTATATGTAAGGGTACTCAGAAGTAAGTTTGAATGTGTTCAATAAGGCTTACTCCCATGTAAGGATTGCAGCCTTAAGCACACTACTTAAACTACCAGTATGTGTGTGTTATATGTGGACTTACATATATACCATGCTATTGCTTGTGTGGCCCCAAAGTAGGATGGAACTGCAGAGCAAAAGTCTAGAATATTGCAGAGAATGAGAGCTCACAGTTTTCAACCACTTTGTTTTTCGACCAGTACAGACACACTTTTCATAAATGTAATTTGTGGCAACATGGTTTCGTTAAACATGTATACTTGGATTTTCTGCTTGGCTTGTTATTTTATTTTTGAACAAGCAAGTGAAAGCAACCCTTGTAGACCAGAATCACTGTTCATGCTAATTATGATGTGAGTGTGTGAGAGTTGTAGTTATCCTTTAGTTACCATCAAAATTTACAATTGGTTTTATTGCTGCATCACGCTGTAAATCAAATGGATCTGCAACCATCCATATTATGGCAATGCATCTGCGCTGTCTTGGCTGAAGTTAAGTTGACAGCAAGCATTTTCTCTTTAAATGCCCTTCTTCTTCTTCTCCTCCTCCTCCTCCTCCTCCTCCTCCTCCTCCTCCTCCTCCTCCTCCTCCCAGGGATTTAAAGTTTGTAATTTATAAGACAGAAACATTGTCTTCATCTTCTTGTTTAATATATGGCTGTTGCACGCTGCTCTGGACTTATATACATGGCAAAGATTTGCATGTTGATATTAAGGATGGACCTTTGATATATCCTTGCCCCTAAATCAAGCCAGGAATCTGGCACATGTATAATTCATACAACTATCAACATGTTATGGCAACCATGTGGGAAACAGCCTCCACGTGGTAGCTGCTTGATGCAGCACCCTGACATGTATAGCATTGGAAAGCAGCCGACATCCCTCCAGATGTTGTTGGACTTCAACTCCCATCAGCCCCAGCAGCACGGCCATTGGTCATGATAATGGTAGGAGATGTAATCTACCAAAACCTGGAGGGTTTAAAGGGGTGTTAACTTCGTTTTAGTGGTGCTGCATAGCACAGACCTTCCAAGTGTCCCTATTACCAGGTTTCCCAGTTTCTGATTTGACCCTGGAATGTCCTGCTTTTCCTTAGGTTGTCCCTATTTTCATTGGAGGGTATGGAGTTATGCAATCCCTGAGCCAAGGAGATACAGCCTTTAGAAGACACCTGAAGGCAGCCCTGCATAGTTTTCTTATGTTTTAATATATGTTGGAAGCCTAACGGAGTGGCTAGGACAACTCAGCCAGATGGGCAGGGTATTATTATTATTATTATTATTATTATTATTATTATTATATAAGACGTCCCTATTTTCACCGGAGAAATGTTGGAAGGTATGATAGCAACATGGCTGGATAGAAACATTCCATAGCTTCAACAAGATTCCTTTCCATTTTACTTTTGTTTGATTACTCATTTTAAAGGTAAAGGTAAAGGGACCCTGGCAATTAAGTTCAGTCACGAACGACTCTGGGGTTGAGACACTCATCTCACTTTAAAGGCTGAGGGAGCCGGCATTTGTCCGCTTCCTCAGACAGTTTTTCCGGGTCATGTGGCCAGCATGACTAAGCCGCTTCTGGCAAAGCCAGAAACGCCGTTTACCTTCCCGCCAGAGCGGTACCTATTTATTTACTTATACTGCATGCTTTCAAACTGCTAGGTAGGCAGGAGCTGGGATCAAACAATGGGAGCTCACCCTGTCACGGGGATTTGAACCGCCGACCTTCCGATCGGCAAGCCTTGTAGTCATTTTAGGTTCCATGTAAGGTGAAGAAATGCTTTTTGCAAGTCTAAAGTAGCCTTTCCATTACAATCCTAATGCAGCTGGGCTGACCGGAGTTTGCCAGGGAACTGCTTCTGGCAGGAGAAATGCTCTCACACCCCTTACTTTCTTGTGTGTAGATCATGCATAGTCTGTAAAATGGATCAACCGCAGCTATTTAAGCACATTCAAAGTTCTGAAGGGATCATAGAACTGTAGAGTTGGAAGGGACCTCAAGGATCATCTAGTTCAACTGATTCTCTTCTTCAGCTTCCCGCCACTCCCTCCATCCCTCCAGAATTTCTTTCTCTCACAGTAGCAAACCCACAAGGGACCCAATCTTCTGCTTCACACAGCCTCTCCAGATTTTGCAACTCTCCCTCTACCTGCATCGTGTTGTAAATGAATCTTCTTCAGCTTCATCAGGGAAGGACGGAGGTCATGGCTGCCATTCACTTTTTCATCTTTCTCTCTGGCTGAAGCCCAGATATGCTGGGAACCTCCATGGCACCCTCTGGAGGCTTCACCCGGGGCAGAAACCCTGGCTAGACCCCTCCCACTAGCTACAGTTCTGCCTCAAACTCTGATAAAGCCTCTTGCCCATCTAGACCGAGGGCAGAGAGGGGTGTGTGAGGGCGTGTGCAAACTAGCCTACTCTACAAATGCAACATCCACATTTGTGGGTCTGTTCACATTTGTCTTTGGCCCCACTCACCACTGTTTTGTGGCCCTCAGATGTACATACTTCTCCTCCCTGGCTTAATAAACTTATCAGCACATTTTAAGCTGCCTTCTGACTCTGGGTGGTACTCAGTTATAGCTTGCTCAAAGTCCGTCTCTCTCTCTCGCTCTCTCTCTTTATTCTTTCAGCATTGATACACACATGTTATGAATTTACAAACATACATTTCATACAATCCTTAAAAATGTTCATACATACCCACACTCATTTCCACAGATACTTCCTTTTCCCATCACCATCCCTCACCCCACCTTTGTGTTAGACTTCCAATCTACTCAATTGCAATTTCTTTCCACATCTATTACTTTATTTCACACACCTTTAACCAAATTTTCTGCTTCTTTTTCTATTACACATTGTTATCCATCTTATTTAGTATTTCAGTATTAAAAATGGAACTTGTTTATTCTAGTAGGAGTTCTGAGTTTTCAATATGGTTTTGCAAGTATCCTTTAAACACCTTCCAGTCCCTGTCTATCTTCTCTTTTGAGATCCTTCCAATTTCTCCCATTGTTTTGGATATATTGTAATACTCCAATAATTTGGCAAGCCACTCTGTTTTTGTCGGTATAATACCACTTTTCCAATTTTTCGCAATCAATAGCCTTGCAGATACTGTTGCATATAAATATAATGTCTTGTTTTCTTCCAAAGTCCGTGTGTCTCAAGGGGCAATGGAGTGTGCCTACAGGGGTGAAATCAAACTGCCATGTTAACAGCACCAAAGTTACCTCCTGGGGACACAAGCCTGGGCTGCCCAGGCAACAAGACCCCCATCTCGGCCTCACTGATGTGGTCCAAAGGAAAGCAGAGCAATAGATCTGGCACCAGCTTGGCTGCAGGAGTTGCCAGAAAAAGTACAAGATGTTGTCCAACCATCTTAGCTTTTTCTTTCGCCAGAGATATCTCACAAGGCAGCGGAGAGTAAACCCATTGAAATTCATGAACTTGACTAAATCTGATCCATTAATTCAAATACGCCTACTCTGAGTAAAACTTAGTTGCATACTGCCTTCTGTGTATGACTAACATTCGATATTGCCTAGCACAGATTACGTTCTGTCAACTGGCAATGTGTTTACTGCTGGGTATGCAGTAAAGTTTTACTGTTGCACAAACCTGTGGAACAAATTTCCCCAGTGAAGACCGACAAATTGCCTTGGGATTATTATTATTATTATATATTAACTAACGGCAATGTCTTGTTGGCTTTTGGTTAGCTTCCAGCTTTCAGTGCAGCTGCCTCTCCACCCCCCCCCCCCCTTGTTCCACAGTTTAGACAACATATTCCGGGCCTCGGCCATGAATGAGTTTTCTTGCTCATGTTATAAATTCATGAAATTAGCGGTTCATAATAGGGAAATGGAGAGAGGCCTTTATTTATAGCCGCACCAGCAGATGCTGCAATAATGAACACTAGTCTTTTACATTGTCCTCATTCTAGTATTCACATCCTTCATCCTCAGTTTTATTATGAGCCGTGTAATGCAATGTTATGTTCGGATTCTCTGTGTCACAATCAAAACACACATTTTTCATATGTATGTGTCTTTCCTTGTGACAAGGGGGCTGTAATTGAAAACACTTTATCAGCTTGGGAGTTAATGACATTAGCCGGGTTCGGGGGGGGGGGGAGAAAGAGATTTAGGTACACAATTCCTGTTGATAATGGGAGTTTCACTGCCGCTGAAAACGCATTACTAAATGTTGACTAAAGATAAGCATGGAATATATTTGTGGTATGAACTTCAAATAGCACCTCACCTGCTCTTTGAGCAAGTAAGCAAAACAAACACTTCACTATCACATGTGCAATAGTGATGTGAGCAGTAATTTACAGAGGGGAGAATGAACAGACCCCACAACTCAGCTATTCCGTTTATACTGTGGCAGGCGAGAGTTTTCAGTCGTGAGGTGACTCTAATCCAGAAGAATTTTTGTCAAGGGTGTGCCGTGGCTTGACTTTGGGGTTGGGAAGTAGGAAACCCAGACTCAAATCCAAACGGATTGGCTTCTCAGGAAAGTCACCTTCCCTCAGCCCAGCTTACCTGGTCGGGTTGTTATATGTGGATAAGACACATAGGCTTGAGTAGGCCGCCCTGAGTGACTTGCCCATAGGGTGACAACTTCAATTACAGTGGTACCTCAGGTTACAAATGCTTCAGGTTACAAACTCCGCTAACCTGGAAGAGTTACCTCGAGTTGAGAACTTTGCCCCAGGATGAGAATGGAAATCGCGTGCTGGCGGTGCAGCGGCAGCAAGAGGCCCCATTAGCGAAAGCACGCCTCTAGTTAAGAACAGTTTCAGTTTTAAGAACGGACCTCTGGAACGAATTAAGTTTGTAACTAGGGGTACCACTGTAGTGCTGAGTCAAAAATGCCTCCAACTTTGATGGCCTCATTCCCAGACTGTGGAAGTGATGGCATTTAGCTGGGTGGGTTTTTCAGATAAGGTGTGTGTGTGTGTGAAAATATATAAACTTTCATTGGTGAGGTGCTTCCTGGGAAAATGCTGGCAGTGTTTTTATAGTGGTGATGGTAGTTGATGTTTTCCTTTAGTCTTCATACTTAACTGTTCCCATGATCCCTGATCATTGGCCATGCTGGTTGGGGATAATTGGAGTCCAACAGCAGCTGGAGGGGTACAGATATAAGGATAACTGTGCTGAATCAGACAAAAGTCTTATCTAATCCAGGATTGTTTCCAAAGATAGTGGCAACAGGATGCCTCTGAAACAGGAATGGGGGACCTATGGCCCTCTTTGTCCAGGCCATACCTTCTCCTCTTAAGTTCAGTTCCTCACACTTCCACATCATTTCCATATCAGTTTGCAATGTTTTTTTAAAGTTCTCATGAAAATCCACCAGCATTTCAGTGCAAATTTCTCCAGATATACCCAACAAACATTCAATTCCTGATAATACCTTACCTTACCTTTACCAGTATACAGTGGTACCTCTGGTTACGTACTTAATTCGTTCCGGAGGTCCATTCTTAACCTGAAATTGTTCTTAACCTGAAGCACCACTTTAGCTAATGGTAAACTGCTGCCACGCCACCACTGCGTGATTTCTGTTCTCATCCTGAAGCAAAGTTCTTAACCCGAGGTACTATTTCTGGGTTAGCGGAGTCTGTAACCTGAAGCGTATGTAACCTGAAGCGTATGTAACCCGAGGTACCACTGTACACATTATTTTGCACAGCAAATTCCTCTAATGTTTGCATTTTTATGCACACTTAACAGCAGTATATGATTTTTTTCCCCCACACATGACTGGAGAACTAAAGTGCAAAATTCAGATAAGTGTGAAATCTGAAGGAGGGCAGGTTTCCCCAGAATCACAGACTTGTAGAGTTGGAAGGGGGACCATGAGGGTCATCTAGTCCAATCCCCTGCAATGCAGGAATCTTTCACCCAATGTGGGGCTCAAACTCACGAGCCTGAAATTAAGAGTCTCATGCTCTACCACCTCAACTATCGGCTCATGTATTGCTCCAGAAAGTGCAGATTTGGTAGATTCCACTTTAAATGTGAACTGGATTGATTTGTTCCTTCATCCTATATTCTATCTATGCATGTTCACCCAGAAACAAGTATGTGGGACTTAATCCCATGTTGTAAGTCACAGGTGAGAAGCCATGGATAGCTTAATGCAGGCAAAGATTGCACCCCTTTCCCCAAAAGAAGGGGGGGGGTGGAAGGTGGAAAAAGCCATGCCATAGAGATGTTGTGCTCCTGCAACCCAATGGCACCTGCAACCCTGCATTGCAATGTGGACAAACGTCTTTTGAAACTCAGGTGTAATATGCAGTGGACACCTGCCAATTGGGCAAGAGGAAGACATTTGTGAAATGAAGGGAGAGAAGGCAGTAAAACGCTCTTGGTACCGTTTCTCTCTTTGCAATTAGGCCCTCTAACACCCAGGGAAAGTACATGACATGTTCAATCTTGACTTATGAAATAGTTCAAAGGATCTCAAGGAAGGGATTTAGGCAGAGCGCTGGAAGCTTTAAAGCCAGGCCAGTTCCTAATTCCTTCTTAGGCAACAGTAAGGATCCTAAACCCTTGTTATTATAAGGACTTGTGTGCTAAATGATTAGAAGTGAGAGGAGAAAAGGAAAAAGGAGAAAGGAAACATGGAGAAATATGCTGTCGGTGAGTGTCCCCCCCCTTTAAATAAATACATAAATAAAGGGGCTTTGTGAGACAAATCTTAATTTACCCATCTTCAGATTAAACTCCCAACAGAATAGCAGCAATGTAGCTCAGATTTCTTCCACCTTACAACTGCAATAAAATGAAGCACAAATTGTTGTTTGGAGAAAGACACAGAGGGACTCATTCACTAGGCCCTGGGAGCTTCTCTATGTCAAGCAAGCAAGGCCAAAGGGGTCACAGCAAAGGCACTCCCCAAAAATATTATGCTATTGTATAAAGCAAAGTACCATATAACCAGTCTCCAATTTCACCCCAGAGGTTCTGAATGATACTTTCATGCCAAGTGAATCAGGTATGCACAACCTGTGGCCTAAGAAACCAATGGCAAACCTCCATCCATCTTTTGTGACCTGCTAGGTGCTCAATAACTCTAATATTTCCACCTCACATCTACAGATAGAATTGTAGCACTGGGAGGGACCCAAGGACCATCTAGTCCAGGGTTTCCCAAAACTTGTGTCTCCAGCTGTTTTTTGGACTACAATTCCCATCAACCCTGACCACTGGTCCTGCTAGCTAGGGATGATTGAAGCTTCCAACATATATAAAAACACAATAAAGCATAAACACTTTCCTATACAGGGCTGCCTTCATGTGTCTTCTAAAGGTTGTATAGTTACTTATCTCCTTGGTTCTGGGGTCACATAACCTCATACCCGCCAACATTTCTAAGGAAAAGTGGGACATTCCGGGATGGCGTCTGTAAATCCAGGATTGTCCCTGGAAAATAGGGACACTTGGAAGGTCTGTTCTGAGCACGCTGGAGAATACCCTGGGTACAACTGTAAGGAAATAACATCTAGAATGTAGGAGTGGCTCCCAGATAGGAGCTCCCACTCATTCCAGCAAACCTTTAGAGGGAGACAGGCAATGCTTTTTGAGAATTATGACTTGAATGCAGTTCAGAAACCAGATTAAAATACTGGAAAACTCCAAGCAGTCTCATGCCACCATACTCTCCTTGCTCTTTTATGATAGCTGAGATCATCTGTGGCACTCTTGTGGGCCAGTCCCAATGCATGCTCCCTAAAGTGTCCCCCATCCTCACTTCTCATCTGGGTCTGGCAGCTTCTAGTATGATGTCAGGCCCACAGTGTTAATTAGCTGCTCGCATGGCAAAAATAAAAGCCATATTTGTTGGGTGGGCCATTAATAACATGTGAAAGCAGATTCCTTGGCTACTCTGTGTCACTGTGGTTGAAAGGAACCAGGCACCATGGCAACGTTACCAATACTTGGGTTAAAAATAAATCCGCGGCAACATCAAAATTGTAACCACTGAATCTCATGGAATTTGAATACAAAATGCTGCAGTGCAATGACACTAATACTGATCAGCTGTCCTGTACAAAGCTTTTGCTTCTTTTCTTATTTGTTATGCTTTGGATATATTCAGGTGGGCATCTTTTTATCTGCTTGCTTAATTTGGCATGGCGGCTTCCCTTGTGAACCAGTCACAAGCTCTAGATGCTCTCTTCTCTTAAAAGGCCAGTTGGAATGACAATAACCTGATGGCAATTTGATTGGCAATTTGCAGTTTGATCACCAATATGGGACAAACAGCTGAAGTGATTTTTTTTAAAATGGAATGTGTGCTCTGGACCATGTGAGCTTTACATTCAAACTGCAAACATGAAGCGCCTTGGATATGTACGAAAACACCCCAAGTCTTTTGGTCTGGCAAGATTTGCTTTTGGATTATTTGTATGTAAGCTACTGTCTGTACCTGTCAAAGGAAAGAGAAAAAGAAAGAAAGAAAGAAAGAAAGAAAGAAAGAAAGAAAGAAAGAAAGAAAGAAAGAAGCCAGTATATATATAATTTGAGAGTTCCTTGCCTTTTCATTGTTCAGTCCCTGCATGTGCATGTTTTTGCCTTAAGGCAACCGGAGGTTTGTCTTAAAAAGAGAGAGAGAATTGAGACAGGAAATGAAAAGCAAATGACAAATTTGGGAGGAGAGAGAGAGAACGAGAGAGGATCATGCGTAGGATAAACAGATGAAATGTGCCAAGCAGTGTTATGCTATTAAGGTGTGCTGTAATTCTAATGATTACTATATTCCAAGGAGTGCTAGTCGTCTTCTCCCATTGCCTGAGGTAGGTTAGAGGAATAAAACCAGACCCTATTTTACTTTTCAAGTTTCTATTCCGGTGATAAGTAGAAAATTGACTGGGTTTAGTGTGCACATTCTAGCTTCTAACTCCAGAGTCAATACAAGAAGTCTTTTATGAGGAGACCTGTAAGTGCATAGGGGCCCCCAGGCAAGGTCACCGTGGCGGTATTTCCCTCGTAAAATTTGGCCAAGTTCATGACGCTAAGCAGTGCCACAAATACGTCTGCAGAGGAGAACCCTTTATCTCCCCCACAAATCGTCTCTGGGCAAACACAAAAAGCAAGGGGGCTGTCAAGTCTCGCTTGTGGTCCTGCTTGGCCATTGTACATACTGAGGCTTGTGTTATCATTGGCTTTGTTCAGTGCACATAATGGCCAAAGGAGGCAGGTTTATTTACCATGTGCAGGGATTAATGTTTTCCTCCCCACCCCACCTCCCCATCCCCACCACTCTCAAGGCCCAGTTTAAAGACTTGTTTTTCACTCACTTAAGCGATGGAATTGCTGAGGTGTGTTTTCGAACTACTTCTTCATTGGCTGCTTTCTTCTAAGGGAGAGATTCAAAATGAAGATTTGGGGGAATAAAGTCAATATTTGGGAACTGCTACTGTGGAAATTGAATAGATTTACAGTGGAGGTTCAGGCAGTCCTCCCCCAACAGATAGTGTACTTCTGACCATATACTCTCTCTGTGTGTATATAAGAAGAAAAGTATAAAAAAGATAAAAGAGAGGCTTATTTTATAATTGCAATCCCCTCAGCTCTTTTCACCATCAATCTGTTCTTCCCTCAGTGAGCTTCTTTTCTTTTATTAATTTCCAGCAGTTTCTCAAGACAAAAAAAAAATGATGACAGTTTGTTTCTGTCATATAAACATATCATTAATGAATAACTCTAAACCATGTTGATAGAGCCTAAGGTTATTAGTTTGCATAACTTTCTAACTCTTGTTTCATTGTCTTTTTATTACAGCCAATATACATACATCAGATGTTTAGAAACAACACTTTATGGTTCTTCAGAACGTACCAAAACCATACTGAGCGTTTGGAAGAAAAAGATGTCCCTCTATTTAGTGTGAGAACTGGTTGTGTAGCATTATATTAATATGCTTGTTCTGTGTGGAAGTTAACTGCTAAAATTTGCAATAGCTGTGGTCCAAAGTAAACATTAGATTCCCACAAATGTATTTTGTGTGAAACCTGTTTCTCTTAATCCTAACTTAGTTTCAACAAAAGATTTTGTGTGAACACACAGTGGCAGTTAATGTCATACAAGAGACATGATTCTCTGACCTGGGTTCAAACTACCGTATTGCCCAAATATAAGCTGCACCCGAATATAAGCCGCACCTTTAAAATTCAAGGGGGGGGGGAGAGAAAAAAAAGAGAATACCCAAATATAAGCTGCTCCCTTAAAATTCTGCAGGCACTCACACCCGCTCTGTTTTACCGTATGTCTGTTTGAGCAGCGATATCATAAAAGGCAATTTTTGTAATGTCGCAAATTTAAGCCACACTTTAACTTTTCACAGTCAGAATTTGGGAGAAAAGTGTGGCTTATATTTGAGCCAATATGGTACCAGTGATGGCAACAGACCTATGGGCCAGAGTCAACTAATGGCTCTCACTGGCACAAACCCATGCAAGGATTTCCATTAGTGCAACTTGGTTTTTCTTCCCCTCCCCTATCCTCCAATGGATACTCTCTGTGCCTCCCAATTGGCTCAAGGGGGAACAGTTCAGAAGAACCCCCAAAGGAGTGTGCATGAAGAGGAGAGGGGAGATTTCCCCATCAGGTGAGCGAAAGTGCTTGTGCTGGTGGAGCGATCTCCTTAGTGCTGTGTTAAATTCCTCCCTGTGTATTTAGACCATGGGTAAGGAACCTTTTTGTCCAAATGGGCCAGATCATAATCTCTCCACACACACCCAGGGGCAACTTTGATAGGTATGTGTCCTAGTTAGAGAAGCTGAGATTGTCAGAAGGACTGTTCCCGTGAATAGTCAACATCACCTAACCTTCCTGCAAACTTGTTGCAAACCATCAGGATGACTGCTCAATAAACAGGTTGTCTGGAAGCAACCTCAGTTGTGCCTATGATGCACATATTTTAAATATCTGACCCCACTCCTGTATTCCGCCATTCTAATGTTCAAAATTCTGCTAGCTCTTCCTACAAATAAGAATGGTTCAAGGGCACTCAATAATGCACACTGTACTACTGGTGTTATAAGAAGTCAACTGTGCCATAATGCAACAATTGGTGGTCATGAACCTCAGTTGTTACGTTTAAGTAAATCCTTTGAACAATCGGATTGCAGAGCACAGGAGTAAGATCAGGTCATTCGCACATTCCATAGATCATGCTCATAATGTTTCAGGAGTTGGTGAGGGTTTTTTATTTGCTAATTGCTATAAGATGCTGCATCTTAAAAAGCAGAGACATCACCTTGCCAACAAAGGTCTGTATAGTTAAAGCCATGGTTTTCCCAGTAGTGATGTATGGAAGTGAGAGCTGGGCCATAAAGAAGGCTGATCACCAAAGAATTGATGCTTTTGAATTATAGTGCTGGAGGAGACTCTTGAGAGTCCCATGGACTGCAAGAAGATCAAACCTATCCATTCTGAAGGAAATCAGCCCTGAGTTCTCACTGGAAGGACAGATTGTGAAGCTGAGGCTCCAATACTTTGGCCACCTCATGAGAAGAGAAGACTCCCTGGAAAAGACCCTGATGTTGGGAAAGATTGAGGGCACAAGGAGAAGGAGACAACAGAGGATGAGATGGTTGGACAGTGTTCTCGAAGCTATGAACATGAGTTTGACCAAACTGCGGGAGGCAGTGGAAGACAGGAGTGCCTGGCGTGCTCTGGTCCATGGGGTCACGAAGAGTCGGACACGACTAAACGACTAAACAACAACAACAACAACAACAACATAAGATGCTGCATCAAGAAACTGTTTCCAAAGCATTTCCCCATTGCTTTCCTTTATCACAAGTCCATCTTGCGGCGGAGGGCTGTTGCACAAGAGCACCAACCAGCTGCAAGCTAAATTTGCTGGTATGTGATTGAATCCCCGCCCCAAAATAGGGCCAAACTGAAAGTCCCCAGAGGGAAAGCTAACCCATTACAAAAAAAAAAAAACCTGCAGCAACAACTGAAATTGATTTCATTTGACAACATAGGCACTTAGGAAGCGATCTTATACAAAGCCAGACCATTGGTCCATGTAGCTAAATATTGTCTTCAAAAGCTCTCCAGGGTTTCAGGCAAGAGTCTCTCCTTGCCGTAGCTGGAGATGCCAGGGATTGAACCTGAGACCTTCTGCATGCAAGGCAGATGTCCTACAATTGAAGCATCTCTGATCATTAAAATGAATAAAACCTAACTTTGGATTCACTCCCTTTATTTCACGTGTGATTTTTACTATATTCATCTACCTAGACTGGTTATTCCCCTTTACTCTTGTTTTCTGGTAGTACATACAGACCATCATTATTGCTTTTGAATCCCTTGCCCCATGTAACCACAAAAGCTGTAGTGGAAGGGGCACACTCAAGCTTGAACATGAATATGCTCTCTTTGAAAGCATCATCGTTACTATTTTTAGCACAAGGTGTTGTTTCCAAAAAGCTGGTCAAACCAGCCCCAAACGATTCCACGCTAATTATACCTGGAGGATCGATTCTTTGGCCTTCTAGTCTCATTTGTGTGCTTTAAAAGTCCTTCTGCTGCCACCTTAAAGCCCTTAAGCTTTGATGCTGGGGAGGCCAGGCTGGGTGGGTGCAGGAAGGCAAGGGAGTCAATGAGTAGAATGCACTCTTTGTTCAAGAGGAATGCAGGTGAACCCCAGACATCCTGCTGCACGGTATATATCAGGTTCATCCAGCTGAAACTATACGGGAAATATAAGCCTCGAGTGAGACATTTCATTTCTTCCTTTCCCCTGCCACCCCTCCTTTTGCCTAGAGATAGGGTGGAGAGGAGCACATACGCACAAGTAATGTACAGCCAGAAGTAAGGTTAAGAATGAGCCCCGTCGCCTTCTGTGCCAAGCTGAGCCAAATCCATGGTGTGTGCACCTTTCCATGTTGACAAGACTGCAGGGGAAGGTAGATTATAAAAAACTGGCCACCACTAAATTAGATTTGAAATTTGATGATAAGTGAGACTAAAGAAAATATAAAATTTTTTGGAAGAAGTGCTAGATTATATTTGAATGAGTGGACATGAGATTGTAAACAAGTTGATAATTTGTTTGGAAAAAACTTTTAACGATGTAAATGGGAGCGGGAGACGTGAGGAAGTCCAAAGAAGTGATGAAATTATGTCTGTGATAGAAGTAAGACTGTTTATTATTTGTGCATTTATATTTAAAAACTTTAATAAATATTTATAAAAAAAAAAAAAGACTGCAGGGGAAGGGGAAGGATGTGGCTGGAGAGCCCACGAAGGCAGATGGGCTCCGATTCACTCTTCAGCATTCAAATGAGCCACTTAGCTCCATGTGCCCTGTTTCAGCCTCCTTCCTGCTCCCAGGAAGGTGCAGCTTGTCAGGCATACATCAATGATCTGATTAATGCAGGATCATGTTCCCCTGTGCTGTCTATCCTGCTCATCACTTTTCATGCCTCACACCTACATGGTGCAGGTACAGCTCAGAATGTAATGACCTCGGTTGGAATTTACAGGGAACTCAAGTTTGCATTTGCGATAGTCAGAAAACCATCACGGACTCAAGCATAGCCACCTGATATCTCTAAGATTCATGGGAAATCTCAATGGCTGGGAGCCCTTTCATTTCTATAGGCAACCTGAACGTGCTTCCTAAAAGAGTAAGTCCTAATGGGACTTGCCTATGAGCAGAAATGCACCACAAACATTCTAACAATGCCATTTAGCAAAAAGTTGCATTTAATAGAGTTGTGCATCTGATCTAGATAAATTCTGGACAGAAGAAGAAGAAGAAGAAGAAGAAGAAGAAGAGTAGTAGTAGTAGTAGTAGTTTGGATTTGATATCCCGCCTTTCACTCCCTTTAAGGAGTCTCAAAGTGGCTAACATTCTCCTTTCCCTTCCTCCCCCACAACAAACACTCTGTGAGGTGAGTGGGGCTGAGAGACTTCAGAGAAGTGTGACTGGCCCAAGTTCACCCAGCAGCTGCATGTGGAGGAGCGGAGACGCGAACCCGGTTCCCCAGATTACAAGACTACTGCTCTTAACCACTACACCACACTGGCTCTCAGAGAACTGAATCAGACTTATTTGGGTTGAGCTGAGGTTTTTTCATGGGCTGAGGTGGCCCCAGAACATCGTGGCTCAGGCTGGGTCCACCTAGAGCAGGGTTTCCCAAACTCCAGCTGTTTTCCCCAGACTCCAGTGATTTTGGACTACAATTCCCAACATCCCTGACTACTGGTCCTGCTAACTAGGGATGATGGGAGTTGTAGTCCAAACACAGCTGGAGAGCCAAGTTTGAGAAACCCTGACCTAGAGTGATGCAGTGCTCTCCAAAGTGAGGGGTGGGGGTATGATATTCAAGCAACTGCATGTTTAGGTAAAGGTAAAAGGACCCCTGACCATAATAATAATAATAATAATAATAATTTTTTATTTATACCCCGCCCATCTGGCTGGGCCTCCCCAGCCACTCTGGGCGGCTTCCATAAAAACCAAAAATACAGTAAAATATCACACGTTAAAAACTTCCTTAAACAGGGCTGCCTTAAGATGTCTTCTGAATGTCAGGTAGTTGTTTATCGCTTTGACATCTGCTGGAAGGGCGTTCCACAGGGCGGGCACCACTACTGAGAAGGCCCTCTGCCTGGTTCCCTGTAGCTTTGCTTCTCGCAATGAGGGAACCGCCAGAAGGCCCTCGGCGCTGGACCTCAGCGTCCGGGCAGAATGATGGGGGTGGAGACGCTCCTTTAGGTATACTGGACCGAGGCCGTTTAGGGCTTTAAAGGTCAGCACCAACACTTTGAATTGTGCTCGGAAACGTACTGGGAGCCAATGTAGGTTTTTCAAGACCGGTGTTATGTGGTCTCAGCGGCCGCCCCCAGTCACCAGTCTAGCTGCCGCATTCTGGATTAGTTGTAGTTTCCGAGTCACCTTCAAAGGTAGCCCCACGTAGAGTGCATTGCAGTAGTCCAAGCGGGAGATAACCAGAGCATGCACCACTCTGGCGAGACAGTCCGCAGGCAGATAGGGTCTCAGCCTACGTACCAGATGGAGCTGGTAAACAGCTGCCCTGGACACAGATTTGACCTGTGCCTCCATGGACAGCTGTGAGTCCAAAATGACTCCCAGGCTCCGCACCTGGTCCTTCAGGGGCACTGTTACCCCATTCAGGACCAGGGAATCCTCCACACCTGCCCGCCTCCTGTCCCCCAAAAACAGTACTTCTGTCTTGTCAGGATTCAACCTCAATCTGTTAGGTCTAGTTGTGGATGACTCTGGGGTTGTGGCGCTTATCTTGCTTTATTGGCCAAGGGAGCTGGTTTACAGCTTCTGGGTCATGTGGCCAGCATGACTAAGCCGCTTCTGGCGAACCAGAGCAGCGCACGGAAACGCCGTATACCTTCCTGCCATAGCGTATACCTATTTATCTACTTGCACTTGACATGCTTTTGAACTGCTAGGTTGGCAGGAGCAGGGACCGAGCAATGGGAGCTCACCCCATCGCGGGGATTCGAACCGCCGACCTTCTGATCAGCAAGTCCTAGGCTCTGTGGTTTAACCCACAGCGCCACCTGCGTCCCAACCACATGTTTAAACCTTATTAAACATGCAGTTCAGGGTGTGTGGAGGAGAGGAGACAAGCAAGAGTGGATGACTTTAAGAAAGGATTGGACAAATTAATGGAGGACAAGTCTATTAATGGCTACTAGACCTGATGGCTGTGCTCTGCTTCCATGGCCTGTGGTAGTAATGTTTCTGAACACCAGTTGCTGGAAACCAAGGGAGGAGAAAGGGTTCTTGTGCTCAGGTCCTGATCCAGTCATTGGCCTGATCCAGCAGGCTGTTCCTGTGTTCTTATGATAATGTCTGGAGTTAATCACAGTTTATCAACTGTGGTCACTCAGCTCACATAGTAGAGCAAAACATTACAGGAATTCCAAAAACCACGTAATCCACTTTCATCACCGTTGGGGTACCATAATATGATTCAGTACAGTTCTCTTCCCGCCTCGCTTCCTGCCCTGGTCCTTTAATCTCACCGTGATTTGTAAGCCTCACTTCATAGCAGCCCTGTGGGGGCAAATAGTCTTATTCTACATTGTTATAATTCTGTGTTAAATCTGTTCGGCTGAGGTTGGCATATTACTACTTCAAAGACCCCACAAATATGGTTGTAATTCCTGTTCTGCCCTACATGATGACAAGGCATATCTTCTCTACAAAGGCTGGGCTTTCTTCCCTAGGAAGTAATTTGGGCTGATCTTTATCCTTGGATTACTTCCCCTGCTCTGACTAAACAGTTTCAGTGCTTGGTAAAACAGTCTGCTTAAAGAGAAGCAAGAGGTCGCCTCTCCAAGTGATTTCTTCTGAGAAAGAGAGAGAATGCAGAAGCTGAAGAGGTACGTAAGATCCTGTAAAAGGTGGGGAAGCTTTTTGAATATGTAATCAGAAGTTCTGAATATCTAATTATTTCTGAGGAGGAATGGGAGCAACATTCCTCTCTTTCCAGCACCAGGAAATCCAGGATGACACTTAAAAAAATAATGAGGACACAGCTTTAGTGTCATGCAAAAGAGCCACTTGCTCTTCTATCCTTGTTTGTGCTTGTAAATATATTCCCCCCAGTTCAGTGGTTCTTAACCTTTTTGGGATCATGGACTCATCTGAGAATCTGATGAAAGCTACGGACCTCCTCCCCAGAAAAAATACACATAAACAGGCCCACACAAAGATTTGCATACAATCAATATTCTTGCATTAGAAAAAATCTTCCTTTGTTGCAGCTGGGACACAGACCCATTGAAGCACATCACAGGCCCAGGAAGTTCGGGTTAAGAAGCCCAGCCCTAGTTCCATACAAGTCAATAGTGTAGTGAAACTGACCACACCAGCTGATGTAGTCAGTTTCGCGTGAAGGCAATCTTAAAGAGAACACATAGCTTTGAGGTGCTACAGCTTTGTCCTACATTACCCAAAAGACACCCTCTCTCCATACGAACCTACCCAGACCCTACGATCATCCTCTGAGGCCCTTCTTCGTGTGCCTCTGCCACAAGAAGTACAGAGGGTGGCAACATGAGAATGGGCCTTTTCCGCTTTGTGGCTTCCTCTTTGTGGAATGCTCTCCCCAGGGAGGTTCAGCTGGTGCTTTCATTAGGTGCCAGGCGAAAACATCCCTCTTTAACCAGGCCTTTGGCTGGGGCAGGTGGGGATTTTTGGCTTGTCCTTGTTCTTATTTTTATTATCTACTTTGTGTTTTTATATGGTGATTTTATGTTGGAACCGCCCTGAGACCTATAGCTATAGGGTGGTATACAAATCTTAACAAACAACAACAACAACAACAACAACACAACACATCTATTTTATCAGTGTTGGTCACATACAAAGGTTATATGTGTTGGTCACATACAAAGAGAGCCAGTGTGGTGTAGTGGTTAAGAGCGGTAGATTCGTAATCTGGTGAACTGGGTTCGATTCCTCGCTCCTCCACATGCAGCTGCTGGGTGACCTTAGGCTAGTCACGCTTGTCTGAAGTCTCTCAGCCCCACTCATCTCACAGAGTGTTTGTTGTAGGGGAGGAAGGGAAAGGAGATTGTTAGCCGCTTTGAGACTCTTTAGGGTAGTGATAAAGTGGGGTATCAAATCTAAACTCTTCTTGTTCAAGTTTGAAGTGCCACAAACAACAACAAAATCAGTTTAAAAAGAGATTATGGCAGGGCAGAGAATAAATAATCCATTACAGAGCTAGGGTGGCTTTGCCTGGGTCAAAATGTGCATTTTCAAGCACTGCATATGGTTTTGTATATAGGAAACGTGAATTCTGCAAAGTGGCGATGAGCTGCCTAACCCCCTCCACTCATTCAGGTGAGCTTCCCAGATCTATTGTTGAAATCTATGCCATTCTTTTTGTGCAGATATGTTGCGACTCACAACATGTGACCACTCCCTGCTCCAAACCCATTATCTTCAGCACACATCACAAAGTACATGGCTTTTCATATCAAATAGGATCAATAACAGCCAGTCTGACAGAGCTAGACTTCAAGTGACAATCGTCCTTTGAAAGAAGAATACATTGTATTATAGGGGGGAAATGGGGAGAAATGATATAAAAGAGAGATTTTGACCTACATATGCTCAACATTTGCCAGTACTTGAAACATATGGAAACTCTGTTGGAAAAAGGCCATAAAAATCATATCTCATTAAAAGCTATAGCATGTCATTAAAAAAAGAAGAAGAAAAAAAACACCAAGGAGATTTTCCAGTATGCCATTTGCCTTTTTTCTGCATGAGCTGGATTTTCTCCATATATAGCTGAGAGGATTGTAACCTGTGTGGTAAGTGTCAAAATGCTTTAATTAGAAGCTGGGGGGTGGGGAGGTTATATGAAGCTATTACTTATAATTTCCACTAATTATCGAGGGTTTCTTTTCAGTGAACATAAGGATATGATTAGGTCACAGTAAAAAATATAGAATCAAGATGGCAAGCATATTAAGGCCTAAATTTAACATTGCATATGAAATTAACACAAAGCAGAATTTAATTTATTCACCTGACACTTACCACCCGTCAATTTCACCCCACCCAACACATTTGCATCAGCATAGCATGTTTTGGAATGTAAAGTTCCACTTCTGAATTTCTGCCATATTCATCTTAAATGCCCATCGGAAAAAATCTCAAGTTCTTTCCACCAAGCTCTTTCCCAAATACAGTGTATATCCATGTGCTGATCTATGAAGTCTAACTATCCCATGGCACTTTTCACAACAGAAGGATCAGCTAGCATTTAGGTCAAATTCCAGTGTGTGTTGTTACAACCTGCCTCCTTAAATAAATCCTGCCATTTCACTTAGGCAGGATATTCTTAGTCCTAATTGCTAAGTAGTTAAAACAGATGTCCTTGCATTCCATCCCATGGGTAAGTGCATTTCAGTTGTGGATGAAGCACATAACTTGATATTATTATTATTATTATTATTATTATTATTATTATTATTATTTGCACTTATTCGTAATTTTTCATTGCAAAACATAACCAAAAACTACTTACAAAACAGTACAAGAATTAAAACTAATATAAAACCAAAACAGTATAAAAACCTAAAAAGACTGTTATAGATTGGGGTGGGCGGCTAAACCCTAGAAATTAATAAATGGGAAAATTTTGATGATTGGGGATGTGAAAGAAGAAATACAAACTGCAGAGGTTGCAGAGGAATTCCTGCGCTAGCTTATGCAAAACCACCTGGCCAAACTGGGGCCATTAAGAAATAATAAAGGGCAATTGAAGAGACAGGGGTTTGGAAAGTTATCAGGGTAACTGGGTGTGAGGTGACAGAAAAAGAGAGTCTTGAGCAAAGGTTGCTGAGAAGAAGCAGCAGGAAAAAGTGAAGGGATCCATCTTGGGTAGGCTGGCTGAAGGTTGGCTGCACTGCTGTAGGGGACAAATCCCTCTTGAAACGACCATGCTGTAAGATCTGGACCCCCTCCATGCAGACCGAAGGTGAATAAACATATTTCTTAAAGCTACAACAGTCTCCGCCGTGTCTCAATTCTCCAAAGGACCACAGACCGTGGACTCTTGGCACCGCCTGGCAGAGAGAAGGGGAGGCACCCCACTTTTGTAACTATACGCATATAAGGCAGGTCTCACACATCCCTCCCAATGAACGAAGCACCGTTCATGCTTAGTGTACAGGAGTACATGGAATGGAGGCATCATCTTGGCAGATCAACGGAAGAATCCTAGGGTTGGCAGTGTCCAGTGTGATGGCAGCAATTGCTGTCTACCTTTCCTTGCTCTTCTTTGCTCAGCCTGTGCTTACACTATGCACTGTTGTCACAAAACTGGGCTAGCGTTGAGCAAATGGGATGCCCTCTATTCCATTTATGCTTTCTACTGCTATAGTAAGTGCTGCACATTTGAAGATGGCTGCACCGAGGCCACGGACACCTGTGCCCCTGATATCCCCGGAGACGAGCTACTTCAACCTCACATTCCCACAGTGTCCATGCCATTTTACTGAGCAGCAACATTTCGCAGTGCTTGTGAAGCTATGGAGCAGGGGGCAAAGGGTGCACAAATGTGAACGTCAGAGAGGCAACCTCTCTGTCTATAATCACACCCTGTCATGGTACAACTTTCTTTCTGGCCTTCACATTTCACATACCCAGCACACAACCCACCGGCTCATGGAAGCAAGATATAACATTCCAAGAAGTCCTTGCCAAAGGAGCATGCATGTATCTTTTATTTAAAAAAAATATGGTGGAGGATGCACTTTGCACAACCATGGGGACATACCTTCATCACTCAACTTTTCAGATCATACTCTGCAAGGTGCAAATGTAGGGAAGGGGCAAAAACGTCTTTAAAGTGCAGTTAATTTCTTCTCACAGGTGGCATATATTCCATCTGAAATGAGTTTCCATACTAAAAGTCTTGTTGTTTAAGTATACACTAATGAGGTTGCCAGCCCCACATCCTATTCTACTGTAGACTATTTTAAGGATGGAGACATGTAACAAAAGAGTCAGGCTTGGGTGCAACTAATTTTTGTCTTTGAAGCTAGATTTATGCTTAAGTCTTCACGCTGTTAATCTGTATCTATCTATCTATCTATCTATCTATCTATCTATCTATCTATCATCTCTATCATCTATCTATCTACCATCTATCTATCTATCTATCTATCTACCATCTATCTATCTATCTATCATCTATCTATCATCTATCTATCATCTATCTATCTATCTATCTATCTATCTATCTATCTATCATCTATCTATCTATCTATCTATCTATCTATCATCTATCTATATCTATCTATCATCTATATATCTATTTATCTATCATCTTTTAAAAACTACTTTCCTACAGCTGTGGTCCAGTAAGTTCTGGCATATGGAGGTATTACCCCCACCCCCCCACCCCCCACAAACTCATATATATATACCGTATCTTTTGCACCATAACACTCACTTTTTTCCTCCTAGAAAGTAAGGGGAAATGTCTGTGCGTGTTAAGGAGCGAATGCCTGCGGGTGGCGGTGGGGATATGCTGCAGTCGTGAGCAGAGGATCCATGGTTCCCCTTCCTTCCCTCCTCCGTGGTTACAAAGCATGGAGCCACATGGATCCTCAGGATTTTTGCATTGGGCTACTCCAAACTCACTGTCAGATCACATGTCTGTGGCCACAGCATGAACCACAAAAATTATATATCCAGTATTTCATTTAGAATATTTTTTTTCTTGTTTTCCTCCTCTAAAAACTACGTGCGTCTTATGGTCTGGTGCGTGTTATAGAGTGAAAAATACGGTACTTTGCTAGATACCAGATCTCCTTACCTATTACGTAATGCTTAGAAACAGGAACAAACTTTAAAGTCATTTTAAACATGAAAGAGAGAGAGAGAGAGAGAGAGAGAGAGAGAGAGAGAGAGAGAAGAAACTGATTCTAATTTCAGCACATGATGTGGAGAGCTTAAGGATCTTAATGCATTTTTAAAGTTCTGTGAGCGATGCAAAGGTCTAATTATTATGAACCCTGCCTGTAACCTTGGGATTTGGAGCAGGAACTAAGACAGAAGGGAAACACTGCAAATACAGAACCACATTGTAAAAATGTAGACAAACTCCTTGTGATCTTTTGTGGAACTGACATCTACAACAAATAGCAGCAACTTCTTTTCATTCTTTTCCTGTCCTTAACTAGGAACAGATTTGAAGCGTACAAGAATCACTCTAGAGGGAAGCAGGAAACAGAATGGTGAGTGTTACAGGAAGTGTTTGGAGATGAGGGAGAATAGCTGGATAAAAAGGCTGAGCCATCAGTTTTTGTTTTTGTTTTTTTAAAGTTAGGGTTAGGATCGGAGATGATCATCCAGCAAGCCTTGCACTTTTTGAATCTATTGGGTGGCTTTATCAGACAATGGCAGCACAGTCTAGATTGTGGAGTAACACAAGGATTTGCTGAGGGAGCATCTCCTGTCATTAAAGGGCTGCTCGTTGCTGTAGTTCTTACTGTTTCCATTGGCATCTTGCACAAAATAATATTCCAACCTAAATAAGCACTACATTAATATTCTTTTTAAAAAAATCACAGGGGTGTGCATCTATGGGGTAAGCAGACCCTCCAAGTGCCCCTATTTTCCAGGGACAATCCCGGATTTACAGAAGCCATCCTGGTTTCTGATTTGACCCTGGAATGTACCGCTTTTCCTTAGGACGTCCCTATTTTCATTGGAGAAATGTTGGAGGCTATGGGTAAGGTGTTCCTGCAAATAAGCTGGTCCCAAACTGTTAAGGGCTTTTTATACTAATAGTAACACCTTGAACTTGGCCCAGGAGCAAAATGGAAGCTAGTGCAGATTTCTGAGGACAGTGTTAAATGCCGACAAGGTCTCATTCCTATTGCCAGGGACAGTAGGTCTCACTCCTATTGTCAGAGGAGGAATAGTGGAAACTGCCTCCCCAGCCTGACCCTTCCAGAGAAGAGGAAGAGTTTAGATTTAGAACATTCTTTGTCTTTGTACGTTCCAGGGCAACCAGATGTGGGAGTAGCTGGCAGCAGCCTGACACCTCTCAGCAGCCATGCTGCAGCATTGTGCACTAACTGCAGCTTCCAGATCAAGCGCAAGGGAAGTCCCAGTCGAGCGCATTGTAGTAACCAAATCTTGAAACCCCCAGTGCCTGAATTACTGTGGTCATATAAGCAGTGAACTCCATTCTTGGAATCCTAGTCCCTATGTAAAGGTAAAAGGTAAAGGTAAAGGACCCCTGGATGGTTAAGTCCAGTCAAAGGCAACTATGGGGCTCATCTCGCTTTCAGGACGAGGGAGCCTGCGTTTGTCCACAGACAGCTTTCCAGGTCATGTAGCCAGCATAACTAAACTGCTTCTGGTGCAACGGAACACGGTGATGAGTGCCAGAGTGCATGGAAACGCAGTTTACCTTACCGCTGCAGTGGTACCTGTTTATCTACTTGCACTGGTGTGCTTTCAAACTGCTAGGCTGGCAGGAGTTGGGATAGAGGAACAGGAGCTCACCCCATTGCGGGGATTTGAACCGCCAACCTTCTGATTGGCAAGCCCAAGAGGCTCAGTGATTTAGGTACAACCCATGCACCAAAAGGAGATATCGGGAGGCTTGAGGCAGTTTTTGAAGGTTAACTAGGGGACTGAGCATGCTCAGTGGGCAGGAAATGCAAAATGGCTTTTTCTGCAGAGGAGGAAGCCATGAGTCTAGGCAGGGAGAGTGAATCAAATGGCATACTCCACACTGCAACATTTCGTTGCAGGTCTCATTTGTTTGCTGTAATTCTCATCTATTTACAAATCATTTCATAAATGCGTTCTAGTTTCCAGAGCAACATATGCTCCTAGCTGACTGACGCACGCCTACACGCAGCTCTCGTAAACTCATTTCATTCCGGAATTTTCCCAGTGAATATTGTTTTCTAAAGAGCTTGTGCAAATTTATGACTCCTAATGTTTTCTTATCCAGGGCTCTGAGCCTTGTTATCCAATATCTTTGCATGGGACAGTTTATCATTGTACAGTGAAAGAACACACATAAAGAGGAATCAGCCAAGGGAATCTTAAAACACAGACATTATCAAATGCTATGTTTATTTGCTTTGAATCCCCCATTGCTCTTGCAACTTGAAATTCAGCAAATAGGGGGAGTCTGTCAAGCGAAAAGAATGCAAAGGGGAAGCAGTGGGGACACTTGCCCCACAAATTAATTTCTTGCTCGGTGGTAACAGTTTGCATATATGAGCCAAGGTACCCATTACACAGAATAAGATTGGTAACTGAGATAGCAGAATTTGGGACTGTACTGCTTCAACATTAAGGTAGGTGCCACATGAAAAGCTCTCCGAGTATATTATAGTGGTGCATCTGGAAGAGGGCTGTGCTAAACCCCCCATCCCAATGTGCTAGTGTTAAATACATATAGAAAGTCTATTATATAGAGGTGCATTCAAAAATGCAAAGTACACAAACGTATCTGCAGTGATAACACTCCGTAATCATTCAGCTTTATTCTGCATAATATGTAGATCATACCCTACAACATTTCTCCAATGAAAATAGGGGTCTCCTATTGAATAATAATAATAGTAGTAGTAGTAGTAATATTTACACCCTGCCCATCCAGCTGGGTTGCCCCAGCCACTTTGGGTGGTTTCCAACAAATATAAAAACATAATAAAATATTAACCATTTTAAAACTTCCCTATACAGAGCTCCCTTCAGATGACTTCTAAAGGTTGTATAGTTACTTATCTCCTTGGTTTGGGAGCCGCATAACTCCAAAATTTCTCCAATGATGTCCTAAAGAAAAAGAGGACATTCCAGGATCAAATCAGAAACCTCAACTGCTTCTATAAGTCCAGGACTGTCCCTGGAAAATAGGGACACTTGGAGGGTCTAGTAGATCAGCTTTCACACATAACTTATAAAATGAAGCAATGTTGTTCCACACCTTTTTGCTTCCAGATAACCACAATGGTGGAAGGAAAACTTCAGTATCATGTAAATATTATTAGAACTGTAAGCAGTAACAAACCATTTAAAAGGAATAGGGACAAACGAACAAGGCGCAGTGGTGTAATTCAAAACATGGGGAAAGGGAATGATCCCATATCCAGATAGATCATGAGAATAGAGGAAAAAATAGCAGACAAAAGAAAGAAAGAAAGAAAGAAAGAAAGAAAGAAAGAAAGAGGGCAAATTGACACAGCTACAATGCATGCCATTTTCTTCTTAAAACTACTCCCCACAAGACCTCAGGTAGGCAAGCAAATTCCTTCTGGGCCTCTGCCCTGCAAACCAGCCTTCAAGACACCTGGGACAAATCCCTCCACATTTATCTTTCTGAAATTTGGCAGGATGCATCTATGAAGTATGCCATTTTCACACAAATTACTTGCAAAACCATAAGGGAAATTAAGTGAATCCCTTTTTTTTAAGCAACCAGAACTGGAAGGGCTTCTCTTGCAGGAGAATCGCAGCAACGATCCTTCTGAAATCCAGCAGGAGTCATTTCCTCAGAAGGGGCTACATGATTGCCTGCACATTTCACCAAATTCTTTCCTTGTCCTCTCTCTATGCCAGATTCAACCAACAAGTACTGCTAGGGATGGGGAAAGCACACTATACCACCCCCACAGCAGTACAGATTTGGTATTAGATGGTTATCATACGTAAGGCTTCCAATGTGGTCTCTTCCCCCAGGATTTTTAACAAGCCCAAAATGCCACTGAGCACGGCTGAAGTTTCACTTTGGTCCCTAGCTTCTGTCTGCTATCCTTGGAGCCCATTTTCTCTCTCTTTGCTTACAATTTTTTCACAAAGCAGAACTAGACACGAAGCATGTGGCTTCAGCACTCTGGCTCCAAAGAGAGTCTTTTTGTTGAGAGAGTCCTCCAAATGTATAATGTTTCTACGAATGGTGGAGGCCCTTATGGACCAGGAAAGACAGGCAGGCAGGCAGACAGACAGACAATTATTTAGAGAAAGCTGTCAGAAGTTCATTGACTAGATTATGTAATCAAGGCTCTTTTAATGGGAGTGGTCACATTTCACTGGCAGCTGATGTTTCTGGGTGAGCTGCAGAGTTTATAAAGTCCTTTGAGAAAAGTCAAAAGGTCCATGAGAAAAATCAAAGGCCCTTCCAAGAGGCAATTTCATGTAGCTGCAATCTATTAACAATCAAAATGCTGAGGAAAGGAGGGGTCATTTTCAACCCAGATAATAAACACATTTACTTACACATTCCACTCAGGACTTTTCCAGACCATCCATTTAAAGTGCAGTAAATCTGGATTTGTTATGGAGGCTCCAGACATTATTTCCTGTGTCCACATTAATCCTGTCACATTGTCACAGGGATATCGTATTTCTCTAGCATTCATACTCTCAATATGTAGGACGTTTTTGTTGCAATTTTTTTTAATGGTCTGCTTAACTACTCTTGAGTTGAGTGGTACATTTCAGGAACCATGTTGTCTTGTCTCTAAAGAAAAACAAACAAATAACTATTATTATTATTTTACAAAATGGTGCACCCTTGGAAGTTGTGCCAGTCATTAATAGTGTCGTAGGCACTATGAAAGTTCAAAGTAAAAATGGTGTTGCAATAAGTGACCGTACCTCTTAATTGACTCTGACATTCAAAACACAGTTGGAAAAATGGAGGGGGCTTTTTTAGCTGTGCAAGGTGGTTTGTTTGTTTGTTTGTTTGTTTGTTTGCATATAACAGAATATTTAAATTCTGTAACATGTTCCCTTCTGCCCTCATTGAACATGCCCTGTCTTGCGAAAGGTTTTAGCATCCTTGTGGCTATTAATTAGAAAGAAGTTCTGCCACATTTATTATCCCAGAGCAATGTTTGGCAGTGGCTGTATGGCTTTAATGTGTGACTGAGGTGCCAGATGTTCTGTCTGGTGTTGGGCTTGGCCATTAGGGCTTACTGTGAGCACATAATACTGATTATTGAATCTTCACACAGGGCACCTTTTCAGTCAGGAATACATTTGGAGGTGTTAATTCTTTATCTCAAAGGCCAATTATTAGTCTGACAGTTATCTGGCTGTCTCTTTCAGTTTCTCTCACTGCCAATGACCACTTCTTTTGAGGTAGCTTCTCTGGAAGGCCAAAAAAACCTTAAGTAAAAGAAATTACATGAATGTGGCATGCCTGATTGGTTGCTAGGGAAACAGTGAGTCAGATTATCATAACCCCGTTGCTCTGTGTGTGCAACCATATTCACAGAAACTTGGCAGTTAACCGCTAATGCAGGGCTGAGAGGACCTAGGCCTCTCCCTATGCGACTCTCACCATTCTTGAACGGAAGAGCTAAAGTATACCAAGGAATTGTGGGAATGGCAGTACTGTGGAAGAAGTGTTAAGGGCTTGTGTGTGGGGGGAAATGATCTGCACCTCAATCACAGTTATTAGGATACTTTTGGACAGGGGATGTGGAACAAGGTGTTATTTAGGGTAGAAATGAGGAACTGGTGCAGTGCCGGATTAACAGATTAGGCTAATGCCCCCCCCCCCAACAATGGCTCAAAATAATATTGATCTTGAAAGAAAATTACAAAAACATATTAGGAAATAAGTTGCAAGGGGGACCCTGAGATTTCGACTGCCAAGGGGCCTCCACAGGGTTAAATCCAGCACTGAACTAGTGGTCCTCCATATTTTGTTGGACATCATCCCCATCTGTTCACATCATCCCAAACTGCTGGCCAGTGCTGGCTGGGGCTGATGGGAGTTGGAGTCCAACGAAAAGCCACAGGTCCCTCAATCTCTGCTTTAGGGGAAGCCAAGGCCTGTCTGTTTCAGTTGTCGAAAACAGATGTACGTTTTTAATGTAGTTGTGACGTCACACATTTCACAAAGAACACTGGTGATCCCCTTTTCTGCAGGTGTGCCTTTCTAAGCACATCATTGATCCTCATCTACAGTGGTACCTCGAGTTAAGAACTTAATATGTTCTGGAGGTCCGTTCTTAATCTGGAACTGTTCTTAACCTGAAGCACCACTTTAGCTAATGGGGCCTCCTGCTGCTGCCGCGTGATTTCTGTTCTCATCCTGAAGCAAAGTTCTTAACCCGAGGTACTATTTCTGGGTTAGCAGAGTCTGTAATCTGAAGCTTCTGTAACCTGAAGCGTCTGTAACCCGAGGTACCACTTTACTATGATTCCTGTAAAGCAGAAAATTTTCAGTGCTATTTGGGGTATATGGACCTAGAAAGCTGGGCAAGTCGTCATTCATGAATTCGGAAAATGTGAAAAAGACCGTGCAGTGGTGACATCACAGGTGGAAATTAAAGTGAGGTTCAAGGCATGTGTAAAAAGAATGCAAACTAACATTGAAATTTCAGAGCGGTTAAGAGGAAAGAATAAAAAATTGAAGGTGGGAAATTAAAATATTTTTCAAAGTGCATGCAAAAGAGCCTAAATATCAATGGATTTCAAAGTAGTTCAGAAATGGATCTCAGAAATGAAAGATTCCCAATGGAGGATTCAAAATTGGTACCAAAGCCATGGCTAACACAATGCTTCAGATACTGTAGTGTTGCTATGATTCGTCCATATACTAATAGGACTTGAATACCTTCAAAAAGGTCCTTGTCTCCCTTCTAACCACCACCTGTACCTCACAGCTAACTCAAAATAGAATCTTCTCTCCAGTATTGTTTTATTTTCACTGTAACATAGGGATGGACATTTCAGCCTATCTGTGTCCCTTTTGCCTGTGTTTACTCAAAAACCAATACTATCCTTTCCGCACATTAATCTCTACTTAAAAGCAAGAAAAGAAAAGAAAAACACATTTAAATAGTGTTAAGAAATGCAGAAGCTGGTGGATAACTTTACTCGGATCCACACATTAGTCTAGGAAATGCGGATCAGGTCAGGTTATATCAGAATTCACAAAGAATGAATTTCTCAAGCATTCCTACTCTCGTGGAGGTTGAACACTGTATTATAAAGAAGGCAAGGGATAAGGGTTTACCAGCCTTTCTTCTTCACAAAATGTATTTTTTTGTGGTTCAGGTTGAAGTGTGAACTTGCAATATTGTTCTTGTGTTTTCTTTGCTCTGTTGTGTGATGTGATCCTGTCTCTCTCCCGAACTGCAATTACATTATTTGATATGCTGCAGCTATTTCATTGTTTAATGGACTATGCATGTCCCCGCTGTTGGCCATGTGACCAACACTCCCGTAGAAGCAAGGAGTCTTCCTTGTGGTCCTGTTACATTTCCAAGAATTAATGTGCCTGCTTGATGAAAGTCTATAAAGAACCCAAATACCAAGTTAGAGAGATTGACATTGCAAAAATATGTTGTCATCACCACCAGACAGTTTCTTCTAATTATAAATCATGAATATGCCTTCGACGTATGCTGCATTGAGATGGAACACAGAGTCTTTCTTTCCGCTCTAAAAGTATACTTCTTGTTGCAGTGGACTTCCTTGTCAAAGTTAAGATTAAATTCCGGTACTTCTTCCACTAAGTTTTGGAAGAGTTTTGACTGGGGTGGTTAGAATTGGCCCAAATTATGTAGACAATTATGCCCTCCATTGAAATCAGTGGAACATCTGTCTAAAGGTGGTGACCAGTTCTAGTGACAACCAATAATACATATGCTTGCAGAATGCAAGTGTTACAGGAGTGTGCCAGTCAGTAATTCACACAGTTAAAAATTGGAGTGAACTCTTTACTAACAAGAACACATTCTCCACAGATTTGGTTGAGTGTCAAGCCTACTGAGCAGAGCGGCTCATTCCTGGTGGTCTTACTCTATGAAAATCAGTTGTCAAGATGGAAAGTCCCTCCTCACAGCCCCCTTGGTCGTTCACCAGCCATTCCTCCCACTGTTCCTCTGTGTCCAACCAGTCCAAGCTGTACTTAGAAGGCGATAAATATTCATTCAGGAGAAGCACTGCAATGTTTCGCCAAAATTTGTCAGTACCTTCGGTCCCAGCTCCTGCCAACCTAGCGGTTCAAAAGCACATCAAAGTGCAAGTAGATAAATAGGTACCGCTCCAGCGGGAAGGTAAACAGCATTTCCATGCGCTGCTCTGGTTCGCCAGAAGCGGCTTAGCCATGCTGGCCACATGACCCAGAAGCTGTACGCCGGCTCCCTCGGCCAATAAAGCGAGATGAGCGCCGCAACCCCAGAGTCGTCTGCGACTGGACTTAACTGTCAGGAGTCCTTTACTTTTACTTTTTACTATTACAACAGATTAGTAATCATTTTTAATATCAACTTTAGCATTCTTATAACATGTATAAGGCTCACACCACACAAGGTGATGGGCTTCCTCCTGAAACACAAAACAGCTGCTCCATTCAACATTAGTTCTGCACAGCTCTATACTTTCCAGACAAGGCACAGGGGGGAAAGCCTCAACGATATCAGCCAGAAGGGTGGGATGCTCTGGCTTGGACTGTGGAAAAGCTTCACTTGTGAATAGAGGTGATATGAATCACTGGAGTAGTGTCCATCAATTATTCACAAAATATTACTAATATGACTTTCGGTTTACTTATGAAAATATCCTGCCTCTGTGCATGCTTTGTGACCGATGCCTGTAGCTTTCACAAAATTTCACCGGTGTTGCCACACCCTTTTTAGATGATCCATCCATTAATGGATCTTTGCATCATCCTCTAAACACAGGTTGTGGTAAAGCCACAATGGTCCTATTTCTAGTCATCAAAAGCCACCATTTGCTAGCTAAGCAAAAGCAAACAGAGCAGGGAACAGGATAGACTCAAATGTTGACAACTTTGCACAAAGTTTGCTTGGTGGTATTGATTTAAGTTTTGGGTGTTTAAGAAATGTCCAAAGTGGACTGGTGAGTAGGAAGTCAGTGAAGGAAACGGTCAATCAAACCTTTCTACCTTTAGGGAGGATCATCCTAATACGGTATATTTACCTAAGAGCTACAATAGAGAGAAATTACAGAGAGGAAGGTTTACACCTTTTGTGCAAACACGGTGTATTTGTGTTAGCAATGCACAAATCTGTAAATTTTGGTTTCTTTATGTTTCTCGTTTTTCCAATTTTAAATTCAGTTCTACACAGTGATGAATTTGCTTTTGTTTTTTTGAAAAAAAGCTATCATGAAAATTCATCAATGTGAATTTCTCTTAATATAAACATTTTTGCATGCAGTTTTGATTAATGTACACATTTTTGCAAAACAATTTCCCATACTAAAATTCTTTTTAAATATTTATTTTCACCAGTATATGCATTTTTATCCACACTTTATCACAGTCTTATTCAACCTTGGGTCCCCAGTTATCACTGGACTACAACTCCCACCAGCCTTAACTAAGCTAAGATTATGTGAGTCATAGTCCAGCAACATCAGGAGACCCACAGCTGAAGAACACTGCCTTAGTATATGCATTTCTGTACACATTACGTGGCTGGAGACCTGCGCTGAAAAATTTGGAGAAGTTCTGAAGGATGGCTGTGTTTCAGTTTGTGTATTTTTTCAGAAAGTGCAAATTAGGTATTTCTTCCCCATCCCATGTGTGTATGCTAGAGAGAGAGAAGTAATGGAAAACTTATTACCAAGAACCTCTAAAATAGAAATCTATTAGCTGCCGCATATAAATTTCACGACACTTTTATAGAAAGCAAGGCTTTGTCACAAAACACTTGTCTGACATTTCCGTTTACACTTCCAGATTAGTTTCCTTCACCCTTTACATCCTGGTGGGTGGATATACAGTTCTGTGGCTATTTTTATAAAAACATACTGGAGCTCTATGGATTGAAAGCCGAAACCTAGAACCCGGATAAAACCGTTCTGCAGGTCTTCCAAGTAGTGAGATGTTCCAGGGGCAATGCTACAGGGCTTCTTCTTCTTCTTCTTCTTCTTTTTTACTTTAAAAACATTCATCATGTCCGCCTTTCAGGCAAGGCACCCAAGGGGCATCCAAAACCCATAAAAAAACCTTACAACTTAAAAAATCAGCAATAAAATACTTGTGAGCAAAGACCACAAAACAACCTCAGATGTTACATAGAACAAGGACATAACAGAGAAACATGCAGACATTGGAAGCTGCTTTCTACACAGTTAGATGATTGGCACATCTAGCTGGCAGTGGTCCTCTAGAGGCAGGAGTCTTTCCCCAGCGCTACTTGGAAATGCTGGGACTTGAACCTGGAACCCTCTGCATCATGGGACCTTCTGGGACTGAGCTATGGGAACAGCCCTTCCCTTAAGGACCTTTTAAAGATATACATTAATACCAGGGAGGAGCGCAGAGAGAAGAAATGCCATGGTGCATCTGCAGTGGCACAACAACCAGATGCCTTCATCTGCCCCAGCTGCAACAATACCTGTCTCTCCCACATTGGTCTCCACAGCCAGAGCAGGTGACACAACGTTCCAATGGTTTGACCTCAGGCCCAAAGACGGACTCTTCCATGGTCTCCCAAGACAGATGGATGCCAGCCAACCTACAACCTACAAGCCAGTCAACCCACAGCTCTCAATTACTCAGAAAAGGCCCTCTTTTCCACTGGTTGGGATACTTGGAGAAGCGCCTCCAATGAGGCTCTCAGTTGATAGCCATGTTTACACTGGAGAAGGCAACCCGGGTGACATGTGTAGGTCTAAAAACCATCACTCTGAATTATGGTTAGAAACAATCTGGAATTCTGAGAATTTTGAAGGATGGTGGTGCTTCAGTTCATGTGTTTTCTCAGAAAGCACATATGTATTAGGTTCATCTTTAAATGTGAAATGATGCCATTTACAGTGGTACCTTGGTTCCCAAACTTAATCCGTTCCAGAAGTCTGTTCCAAAACCAAAGCGTTCTAAAACCAAGGCCTGCTTTTCCATAGTAAGTAATGCAAAATGGATTAATATGTTCCATACTTTTAAAAACAACCCCTAAAACAGCAATTGAACATGAATTTTACTATCTTACGAGACCATTGATCCATAAAATGAAAGAAATAATCAATGTACTGTACTGTACTATAAAATAAATAAGACAGTGTTGTAGATGATAAAAATAAAATATTTTTTCCCTTATGTGCACTGATGATAGTCATTGTTTGGATGGGAGGGGGGCTTTTATCCATTTCTGCAGACACAGAATCAATCAATCAATCAATCAATCAATAGCTGAACTGGGTTCCACACAGTCACAAAAACGAAATCACAAGCCACAGTCACAAAAACAAAGTCACAAGCCACAGTCACAAGTCAGTCCCATAAAATGAATAATAATAATAATAATAATAATAATAATAATAATAACCCCCGAAAAAGCCACACAAACAAAAATGCAAAAAAGAGAGTAAAAACAAAAGCTCCAAATATCACCTCTGTGTTGTGTGGGTGCTCGGGACTCAACAGCCGACCGACTTAACAGGAAGCCTCTGATTAGCAATGAGGGACTCAATTTACAAACAGAATACACTCAACAGGAAGGGGAACATGTTCCGCTTCCAAGGCAAAATTCACAAAGTGGAAACCTACTTCCAGGTTTGCAGCATTCTATTTCCAAGTTGTTCATAAACTAAGCTGTTCTAAAACCAAGGTACCACTCCTATCCCATCTCTGTGAAAAGGGAGGGGGAGAAACTTAGGAACTGTGTTTTGTTAAGGGTGCTGGGAACTGTAGCTCTGTATAGAGTAGACTATGGGATGCAGGTGGCGCTGTGGATTAAACCACAGAGCCTAGGACTTGCCGATCAGAAGGTCAGTGGTTCGAATCCCACGACAGGGTGAGCTCCCGTTGCTCGGTCCCTGCTCCTGCCCACCTAGCAGTTCTAAAGCACGTCAAAGTGCAAGTAGATAAATAGGTATCACTCCGGTGGGAAGGTAAACTGTGTTTCTGTGCACTGCTCTGGTTCGCCAGAAGTGGCTTAGTCATGCTGGCCACATGACCCAGAAGCTGTACGCTGGCTCCCTCGGCCAATAAAGCGAGATGAGCGCCACAACCCCAGAGTCGTCTGTGACTGAACCTAATGTTCAGGGGTCCCTTTACCTTTACCTTTATGGAGTAGACTACATTTCATCAGATTCTTTGAGGAGAGATTTGTTCTAATTGTACATTGGTTACGTAGCCTCTGTGCTGGGATTTGTGCCCTTGATCTCATGAACCCAGCTCTAGGGTGGGGAAAATAGGCAGAAGATTCGTATTTCGAATAGCGGGTCAGAATGTGTACATTTTAACAGTTGGCATTTTTTGCATGGGAAACCCCCTCTTCTCTGTTGGATTTGTGTTTTGAGTCAGCTCTTTACCTACACACCAGGCAAGACTGGTAAAATATGAGAAGGTTAAGGGAAGGGTTTTGATTTTATTTTATTTGATTTATATCTGGTATGAAGTTAGCTCATGGGGATACATTCCCTATCAGCGCTCTGAATATTTGGTGACACAGCGAATAGGCTCCGGTTCCTGCTGTGGAACACTTAACAGTTGTTCTCTCTCCCACCCTCACCTTCTGCCTCTTTTTTTAACAAATAAGACAACCCTCCCCCCATTTGCAGCTTGAAGGATGTGGGTGATGATTTATAGAGCACGTCCAATTGGCTGTGTTTGTCTAGGCTGGCTTGCTTCACACATGCTGAGGCCAGCGGTGAATTTGCAAGTAACCATCCAAGGATAATACCTTACCGAGGGAGTAAAAGAAAAAGAAAACGAGAGAGAGAGAGAGAGAGAGAGAGAGAGAGAGAGAGAGAGAGAGAAGAAAATTGCTAACGAAGCAAAACAAACCCAGAAATGAGATAAGCTGCTTAGCAAACGTTTCGGCCGTCTCTTTTAGCTCGATGCCAGCGTAGTCCGCAGCCCGAATTCCCAAATGCCAAAGTGAGCTCAGCAGTTAAGTACTCGAGACATCTTCAAACATGCAGCAGGATTTGTTGAACTGGTGGGGGAAGGGAAGGGGCGACTCCAAAGATGTCTGGAATCTCTGGTCAATAAAGTGCAGCTTTCTTGAGAGGGGTGAGGCTTTTAAATGCGAGACTAGCACATTCACATACTGCTGGGTGTTAAAATGCTCACTGACCTACCCCGGCTAGAACAAGCTATGGTCACATCCAGTGGTGCCAGCTTACCAGAGCGATTGGCGGGTGGGGAGGCAACATCGTCTGTGTGACATCACAATGCTGGGAGCCAAACATGGCAGCCGCGCAGCTTCAGTGGCCGGCGGCTCCTCCTCCTGGCGTAGCCACTGGCAGGAGGCTGCTTTGAACCCCCTTCTCATCCACGGCAGGAGGAAGAGGAGGAGGAGAAGGAGCATCCATGCTTAGAACCCTGAACAAATAACAGCTCCCAGGTTGCTGTTCTGGGGTTCTTCTGATGCATCTCAAGCCAACTGGGAAGGGTTCAGGGGGCATCAGGAAAGTCCTTGCACAAGGCTTCCTCTGACAGCACTCATTAATTGAATCCTGCCCTTGGTTTCTTAATTTTCAGTAAAATTTCACAACACACCAACATACAGTGGTACCTATGGATGCGAACGGGATCTGTTCCGGAGCCCCGTTCGCATCTAGAAGCGAATGCAACCTGCGTCTGCAGGTCCCAATTCGCCACTTATGCGCATACGCGTGATGTCATTTTTACCGTCTGTGCATGCGCGAGCGGTGAAACCTGGAAGTAACGCGCTCCGTTACTTCCGGGTCGCCGCAGCACGCAACCTGAAAATACTTATCCCAAAGCTACTTCAACCCGAGGTATGACTGTACCTCGATTGGACATATTAAAGAAAAGAAACTTTACAGTGTGTTTTGTCACAGGAACACGCCATAATAATATAAATATGTATATATGTAAATTACACTGGTATTCAATAATGCAATTAATTTTTACAACATTATTGCACTTTCTAGCTTTTATACATCTTTTCAACAACAGATGCATTTCTGGATAACAGAGCACGTTCTATTTTTGTAACGCATGGCAAATAAAGCACGTTTCAGATTCTGCTGAAGCCTATTGAAACCATATTAAGAATTTGGCATTCCTCAGTGGGAAGATGATGTGGATGAACTAAGAGGCCCTGGAGACCTGCTGCCAGCTGGAAGAGCTAACGCAGGCCAAAACATCGGGGGGGGGCACCAGGTTGGCGAAGGCTGTGCTAGGTTATTTGGACAGGAGAGGGGAGTGCAGTTCGAAAGGTTTAACGGGGGAAACCTTTTTGAGTTATTGTTAAAAAATGGCATATCCTTTCGGTTTGGTAAATTGGAAGTGTTCCAGGACATTGCTGAGTTCTAGATCTGATATCAGTAAGCCACTGGGTGCAACTCACATTTGGAAGTGCTTGATATTTGGGAGTGGGGAGGAAGTCTTCTGTGATGATGGTGCTATTTATTATGATTACAGTGGTACCTCGGGTTACATACGCTTCAGGTTACATACGCTTCAGGTTACAGACTCCGCTAACCCAGAAATAGTGCTTCAGGTTAAGAACTTTGCTTCAGGATGAGAACAGAAACCGTGCTCCGGCGGCGCAGCAGCAGCAGCAGCAGGAGGCCCCATTAGCTAAAGTGGTGCTTCAGGTTAAGAACAGTTTCAGGTTAAGTACAGACCTCCGGAACAAATTAAGTACTTAACCCGAGGTACCACTGTATTATTATCATCATCTCTTTGCAACGACAGTTTCTTTTCCTGAGATACTTGCCAAGCAACTCAGAATCTGCTCCTCTACTTTAAATAGCACACAATGAAATAACTATGCCAGGCTATATGAGGCAAGAGGAAACCAGATTTTGCAATAAATAAATAAATAAACCAACCAACCAACAGGGAGTGTGGGAAGAACACCCACATTCTGCTTTCTCACTGAAGTTGTGGTATGTGTGTCGTGCTCCTTCGCTTCCACCTCCGGCAATGAGATACTCCTTCCTTAGCCAAGAAAACAGATGGTGGCCTAGAACCTCTCTCACATCCACCCCACCCCCACATGCTTTTGTTAGGGTTTGGTATATATATTGCAGTGAACTGCAGAAACAAATAGGCTGATAAGGCTGCTGGTTGAAAGTATAAATAAACTTAAGCTTTACTACTCCTGGCAAATAAAGCCAGCCTGAGTATAATCTTACATGTGGTCATCATGGCATCATAAGGAGGAGGAGAAGAAGCAGGAAGGAAGTAAAGCCTGAGAATCTACGAGGAATCAGCAAGGGAAGAATAGATGGTTTTTCTGTCTTCCGCAAGAGATGCTGATTTACTCCCAACAGGAACAAGAGCAAGAAAGAGAGAGTGCCTGAGATATATGGTTCCAAGGGCAGTTTATGAGAAGGAATGGACTTCTCCAGGAACAACAAATAGTCTCATGGCACCTTAAAGGCTAAGACATTTATTATGACATGAGTCAGCCTTCACCAATTTGGTCCCTCTAGATGTTTTAGACTTTGACTTCCATTAGCTCCAGCCAGCATGGCCCATGGTCAGGGATGTTGTCATCTAAAACATGTGGCAGGCACTAGGTTGGTGAAGGCTAGCATAAGTTTCTGCAGACTACAGTCCACTCCATCAGGTGCCTGAAGAGTCTCCTGAGTACATCTAGACATGGTTGAGGGAGCTGTAAAGAGGGATGTCAGAAGGGGGGGGGGAATGCAGAAAAGTACAGTTAGTGACCATTATGGTACTAAGAGCGACTGTTCACAGAAAAACCAGTAGTTGATAATGCAGACATCCTGGCATTGGTAAACTAGATAAACACATGTATTGTGGTAAAAAATAATGATGTACATTTAATCCACAAGTGATAGCATTAAACTTCTTAACTGAGCTTATTTGCATGTAATGCTAAGCCAAACCATAGCATAATGTGAACACATAGGCGTTTGGGTTCCCAGAGAAGTGTTATGCATCCCTCAGTACTGCTGCTTGTCCTACATTGCCATGAGCTGAGCCTTGGTTTGGCTCAGCACTTTGTCTCAACCTAGGCTTGTGGTTTGTCTCATTTGAAAGTCTATTCCATTTTCCTGACGTGTCTCTAACTGTTAATGTGTGCGTTATATTTGAGCTTTCACGTGATGTAAAAGTCGCTTCCAGAAAACTAATGGAACATAGTGCAAATGCAGCTCTCCTTTCCAAGTTTTTGATTCAGGGCGGCATGTTGGGGGGGGGGGAGGGAATCCATTTGCATGCCTGGAAACCCATTTGTGACTTTTTCTGAAACAAAATTAACTTGTATAAATCAATTCACTTCAGTGGAGGTGCATCTATTTCAATCAAAGCAAAAAAGACAATAGATTTATTTGCATCTGCTTAAATAAACGCTGGCTTCTCAGAAGTCCATTACTCTCGAGATGCCTTTCCCCCCTTCATTCTCTGACTAATGGACATCAGCACTGTAATCAGATTCAGGTGAGTTGCTGAATGACACAGTGAAGCAAGCAGTTCCTGCTTTCGTAATAAATTGCAGATCTTGTGCATAGATTATTCAATGATGTACACATAACAGTTGAAGGCCCAGTTTGTGTCCCACTCTAATTCCATTGGCTTTCTTTTTTGCATTAAGTTAACCATGCAGGTTCTATGCAGGTTGTTGAAAAGATGCATTCCCTTAGGGCAGTGGTCTGCAAACTGAAGCCCAGGGAATCCCCTGCTTCCTCAGGAGCTTAACAGAAGAACCACTATGGCAACTGTCCTTGAAACACAGCTAAGATATGAGGCAAAAAGTAAAGGCTCTATTCTCTCTCTCTCTCTCTCTCTCTCTCTCTCTCTCTCTCTCTCTGGTGGGGATCTAGCTTGCTCCTCCCCCTTTTAGTGTTTCACTTTGACCTCCCCCTCCCCCCTCCCCCAATATCAGGTCAAAGCATGGATGGAAGGGTCTGGGGTCCAGCAGACTAGCCCCTCCCACTTCTGTGCTTTCCAACCATGCCCCCACTGGCTGCACATTTGGTTTGTGTGTGCAAAGCAGTCCTATGCACAAGGAGGTGTGCTACACATGCACATTGGTACACATCGGGGAGAGGCTTGGCTACAGTCTCTCAGGGGTTGCATGTGTGTGAGAGAAAATATGTAGTCCACAAAGGCAAAAGGTATCGTTAAAATGCAGGCTTTGGAAGCAGCCACGGACCAGCCACAAACAGTAACCAAAAAGTTTGGGATATCGCCCTGTTTGCTAAGCTGTCCGTCGCCTTCATAAATCAAAACCAGACAGCAAATGGGCGGCTGGACTTGTGCTGCTGTTGTTTTTGCCGTCGGTTTATGGAAGCTCCATAAAGTGGCAACAAAATGGTGTTTGTTTTTCAGCCAGATGCAGCTGCTTCAGGCTTACTCCCCGCTGCCTCTTCCTGCAGCTTGATCAGAGAGTAAATAGCTTTGTTTGCTGCGACTCTCTTCTTGCCTTTCATGTTGAATAGCTGCACCTAACTATATTATATGATGAGTTGATATGAGGTTTTTGACATATCTGAACTGAGGCAGCCATGGTTATTTATTTACATTTTTCTCCTGTAGTGCAACTCAAAAACAGGGAGAATGGGATGCCCAGGTTTTACACAGGCATTGACTGGACCCAAGACTGCTTAGCCTCAGCCAAGGCAGCAGCATCATCTGCCCAGGAAGTTAGTTACAGGTATTTAGTCTTCTAAACAAGATAAAATAAATCCATCTCTACAACATGTGCTGGGATGATGGTGTTCTGGGCAAAATTAAACGTGAGGACTGAGATGTGTGAATGCATTAAACCAGGGCTGGGGAAACCTGTGATCCTCATGATATCATTGATCCAAATCCTAACAGCCCTGACCATTAGTTATGATGGGCTCTTCAACCCCTGTTTTAATATTTTGCAAATAGCAGCTGTGGGGAAGGGAGATGAGCTGTCTGAGCTCCATGGCACTGGCAGGGATGGAGAAGTACACATTTAAAGGCAAACCTACTTAATGCACAATTTCCAGAACAATAAGCAGACTGGAACTTTGAAATTTGTACATCTCTGAACTTTGCAATGCAGCTCTCCAGCCAAGTAAGGTGTGGGGGGGGGGATGTATATACTAGGGGAAAACTAGGTTCCTACACAAAGGCATTACGTTGGGTAGGGGAAATTGCTTTGCAAAAATAATATACAGTGGACGCTCGGGTTGCGAACGTGATCTGTGCGGCATGCACGTTCACAACCCACAGTGTTCGCAACCTGCGTCTGCGCATGCGCAGGTTGCTATTCAGTGCTTCTGCGCATGTGCAACCACCAAAACCCGGAAGTAACCCATTCCGGTACTTCTGGGTTTCGGTGGTCCACAACCTGAAGTGGCTGTAACCCGAGGTATGACTGTATTAGGAGACCTTTGCATGAAAATGCTGATGAATTTCAAGTGGACTCTCCCCTCTCCCCCTCTCCCAATTGCAAGCTGATGTGGAAATGTGAAGAACTGAAGACTGGAAAAAAGAGAAAGCCCAGATGGGAAGCAAAGGAGAAAAAGCCTGGCAGTGGTGGGAAGAAGGAGAGGAACAGGAAAAAGGAGAGGTTTGCCATATCTCTCAGAGATATAGGCACCTCATAGGTCTCTTCTTTTTGCAGTTTCTCAGCCTCATGCCTGCCTCTCTGGGAACCTTGACACAAACGGCAGGTATCCGGGCCTACCTCAACCCAACTGGAGTGAGGCCAGGATCCCCCCCACCAAATAGGCCTGATCTGGCCTGGGATTGGGGCCTCAGCCAAATCCGGTGCACAGTCCTAATAAGTGAAGCCATGCTTGCTTGTTCTGGTGTTTCTGCTGTCTTCCTTGTGAGCTCAGAGGCCCTCTCCCCTTTACTTGTTCTGTTAACATAAACATTGGTATCGTTTTGATATGCTGCTGCTTTGGGATCCAGGTAGGCCTCATTTATATTATGCATAACCAATGCAATGTATAAACAAGCTACAGTCGTTTTGACATGTGTCAACAGTTTCTGTGGCAAACCCAGAATTTAGCCATATGGTAAAAGCATCATGCATTACTTCTACTGTGGGAATGCATTTCCCTCCCTCCCGCTACCCCAAACTTTTTTTAAAAAAAGAAACGAACCTGAAATGGACTATATTACAAACAGCTTGTTAAGTGTGCAACGGATTGACTTGAAACTGAGGTCCTTGTACTCTGGGCCTGCACATTTTGCTAATAAACTGGCTGCATACACAAACAGTCTGTTTCAGGGCTTAGGTTCCTATTACACTGGTTCATGTTTCAACAGGCAACCGGCCTCTGAGTTTGTGTTTTCAGCCTGACAAGTAAGTGGATGCATGTGCATTACAATTCCAGACATCATTCCATACCAGATGTGGGGCCTTTATTTTTAGTATGGCAAGAGTGTCTGCTGACCCTCTGTCACCCCATGTCTAATGAAAGATTGACTGCCCTTGGTTTTCATATGGAGATGTGTGTGTGTGTGTGTGTGTGTGTGTGTGTGTGAGAGAGAGAGAGAGAGAGAGAGAGAGCGCGCAGATTTTTTAAAAAAATCAATTCACAATTAATTGAGGAGTGACTGTGCATGGCCAAAAATTGAGGAAAGAACTTTTTGAAACAAATATCTAAATTAATGCAAGCAGGGACAACAGAACCTTATTTTCCAGAAGAGTTATTACCAGTCTCTCTTGTTCAAGGCTAGCCCCCTGGTTTTAAAGCCTTATTTTACTTGACATTCAAGCTCCGCACAAGCCAAGTTACCATCGCTAGAGCAAAGTTTCTTTGGGCCTCTCCTAAGAATATAGTAGGGGTATTAAAAATAAGAGTCGTCATAGCATCCACTTTTTTGCTCTTCAAAATATGGCAGCTCTAGGGGAGGCCCAAGGAACTCTCCTGGTTTCAGCAAAAGGAACCTGAAGCCTGCGGAGCCCAGCGTGAGGTCCCGCTGTGCTCCAAAGGCTTCAGGGATCTTTGAGGCTGGCGGTGAGGGAAAGCAGTGCTTCCCCTCACCGCCAGCCCCACAAACTCGGGGGGCAGGGCAAGGCTGCGCGCAGCCTTTGCGCTGTTCCCCAACCTGCTCTTTGCAGCTGGTGGTGGGTCAAAGCAGTGCTTCCCCCCGCCAGCCCCAAAGAGCAGGTCGAAAGGAACCCGAAGCCTCCGGAGCCCAACGGGAACTCCCACCTCGCTCCAGAGGCTTCGGGTTGCCTTCACTGAAGCCTGGAGAGCGAGAGGGGTCAGTGCGCACTGACCCCTCTCGCTCTCCAGGCTTCCAAGGTAGCTGACTGAAGCCTCCAGAGCGCAGCGGGAACTCCCGCTGTGCTCTGGAGGCTTTGAGTGAACGCACCTTGAACGCACCTTGTTTTAGAGGGGGAGAACAAGAAAAAAATTCTCCCCCTCTCTGCGCTGCGCCCCTTCAGCGAAGTGGCAGGAGAAATGGAAGGGTCTCCGTTTCTCCTGCCACTTTGCTGAAGGGGCGCTGAGTAGAGAGGGGGAGATTTTTTTCCTTGTTCTCCCCCTCTAAAACAAGGTGCGTCCTATGGTTGGGTGCGTCCTATAGAGCGAAAAATACGGTATGTCTATGTCTCATCCAGAAAGTATAGCCAGAGACATTTTGACAAAAAATCCACCCAAACATAAATTTTACCCCTGAAATTGAGGACATGACCTGGAAAAATTGGACACCCAAATTGTCCTTCTTAAAGTGCATTTGTGATGAATTTTTTTACTCATGATGGTATTGGGGTGGTGAGATGTGACCCTGCTTCCAACACTGTGGATAACCTCCCAAAGTTTTGGGACAGACCTACTGCTTCATTTCCACTTGGTCCCATAACTTCCCGCTGAGGTCCTGTAATGTTTAGCTCCACAAATGCCTGGGTTTGTTTTGGGGTTGTTGTTGTTGTTGTTGTTGTGTGTGTGTTGCACAAGACTGCTGCTCCAGATGGCAATAGCATGGCAACCTTGGGAAAAACATTGCAGAGCAACTATTAAAATAGAGCGATGTGAGGACAGTCCGGTGTAAATCTACTACCACGGCACTAATATTGTGTCGCTGAGATGTTGCAGAGTACAGCTGCAAAACATAAAGCAGGTGTGGGTGCCTCAGTGCTACCACCTGCGTCACAAAAGCCAAACCTTAGGGAGGAGGAAGAGGGGGCACCCTCACACCTGCATGGATGGATTGAATGCAAAAAAAGAGGACATAGAGGAGCAGCAATTGCAACCACTTTGAAGGAGATTTACTGCGTCTACCAAGGATTTTTTTTTACTCTTTAGACAAATGAGAAGTTAATCAAAACCCAGAACAGAGAGCTCTTCCGTTTGAAGATCTATTACACTGTAATGGCAGTAGTGATGTAACACAGGCATTTTATTTTATTTTTTAAAAAATGCAGTTCTGTGCATTTAAATATTTTGAAGTAATGAAATCAAGATGGAAGAGGTGAAAGCTAGAGGAGCTGCTTAAAATACACGAGACACTATCCAGCAGATGGAACCAGAAGGGGAACCAACCCTCCCCTAGGAGAAAGCAGCAGGTCCTTGCAGAATTTTATCCTTCTGTTGACAACAGTGTAGGCATCACCTACCCGCCGCCTTCAAAACTATGGCACCGTTTATAAATAAATTTAGAACCCTGAAAAAGAGGATACCCAGCATTGCCCAGGAATTACTCAACAAAAAACAGAGCAGTTTTGAAATCAGTGGTGAAAATCTGTGCAATCTTGAAAGGTTTAGTCCACCAACTTGATTAAAAATGGCATCCCATCATATCTAGAGATAGGCAAAAAAAAATTCTTGATCTCAGAAGCCATAATGCAAAATCCTGCCACACTATCATGAAGGGTGCCCAAATGCACAGTGAACAAACAGCTTTCCAAAGTACGTGGATTTGAACCAGACTTAGTCAAAATAGGTCTATTGAAATCAGTGGGACTAATCTTAAGTATGTCTAAGTCAAAACCCCAACCTGTATTTTTTAAATCGTATCCCATGGTACCATACCTGGTTCTCCAGTCCATCTCCACCCAATGCTATTTTTCTAGAAAAAGAGGTGCCGGAACTCACTATGAACTCACCCTTGTTCTCTTAATATAGCAATTATGCCCACCTGAGAGGTGCTGGAGCTGAATTTCAGTGAGTTCCAGCTTTTAAAAAGCCCATTTTATGCTCATAACCCTGCGAAGTAGGTTAGGCACACTGGCTCTCAGTTTGCCTGTTGCACACAGGCTACTTATTACTTGCTCTAGGAGAGAGAGAAAGAGAGAAAGAGAGAGAGAGAGAGAGAGAACCCCGCCAACACAGTGAGCTCTTTTCTGACACTGTACTGATAACAGGAAATCCTGTACGCACAGATATTTTAATGGATAATTTGACAGCGCAGCCATGGATGGTGCATGTGACCTGTTGCCAATCAAGGGCCATATCTGCCTGCCTTGATGCAGCTTTAGTCATGTCCAGCTAATGTCTCTGAATGGGGATCTGTAGTTCTGTCCGTGTCAAATGAGGCATCCAGCTAGTTCAGGGAGCCTATAATAATAATAATAATAATAATAATAATAATAATAATTTATTTATACCCCGCCCATCTGGCTGGGCCTACCCAGCCACACAGCTGGAGAGCCAAGTTTGAGAAACCCTGACCTAGAGTGATGCAGTGCTCTCCAAAGTGAGGGGTGGGGGTATGATATTCAAGCAACTGCATGTTTAGGTAAAGGGACCCCTGACCATAATAATAATAATAATAATAATAATAATAATAATAATTTATTACTTATACCCCGCCCACCTGGCTGGGCCTCCCCAGCCACTCTGGGCGGCTTCCATAAAAACCAAAACTACAGTAAAATATCACACGTTAAAAACTTCCCTGAACAGGGCTGCCTTCAGATGTCTTCTGAATGTCAGGTAGTTGTTTATTGCTTTGACATCTGATGGGAGGGCGTTCCACAGGGCGGGCGCCACTACCGAGAAGGCCCTCTGCCTGGTTCCCTGTAGCTTTGCTTCTCGCAATGAGGGAACCGCCAGAAGGCCCTCGGCGCTGGATCTCAGTGTCCGGGCAGAACGATGGGGGTGGAGACGCTCCTTCAGGTATACTGGACCGAGGCCGTTTAGGGCTTTAAAGGTCAGCACCAACACTTTGAATTGTGCTCGGAAACGTACTGGGAGCCAATGTAGGTCTTTCAAGACCGGTGTTATATGGTCTCGGCGGCCGCCCCCAGTCACCAGTCTAGCTGCCGCATTCTGGATTAGTTGTAGTTTCCGAGTCACCTTCAAAGGTAGCCCCACGTAGAGCGCATTGCAGTAGTCCAAGGTAAGTTTGGATGTGCACCCACTTCCAGGTTGTCAGGGCATAGAGACACCTGTTTTCAGTTACAGATATTCCTTGCTAGATTGGGACACTCATGTTCACAAACCTGTTACTGTCCACTCAATAGCCTCTTGGGGTCATACTGTCCTTTTGAGCACTTTATACCTTTCTCCGGCTTGTTAAAAAACATTTTCAATGGGTAATGAGTAGGACTCCATAAAAGCCTTGGAAGAGGCACAGAGCCGAAGTGAATAGCCCTGCCTCAGAGATATTTGGACCATCCCTGAATCTGAGCTGACATCATCATCATCATCACCATCACCATTTTATTTGTATGCCGCCTTTCCATAGTTGAAACTATGCTCAAGGTGGCTTACAACATGGCAAGATTTACATAATTACAAACATAACAGAAGTCATAAACAATAAATAACACATCAAAAAGCACACAGTCTAATGGAAACAATTTCCACATAAATCATAAGATCTAAAACTAAAGATACAACAAGAATATCAGTAACAGCAACAAGCTCTCTCAGCCCCCCCCCATGAACAATACTCCAGCCCAAGAATCTGTTCAACAGCCTCAGCTTTGTAGCTGGAGTCAGTCAGCACTCCACTCTCCCAGGCCAGATGGGAAAAGGCCAGCAAGGCAGGGTGCAGGTCTTCCAGGGCTCATAGCCAAGATGGGCTCTGTGGCATTCGCACAGAGCCTCCGGTTGTTCCACAGACTATTGACCCTGTACCACCATGGCTTATCTCTTACCAGGTTTCCCCGGTAATATATTCAGACTCAGTCAGGTTGTAACGTATTAACAAAGATTCCAGTTTATTGTGAACGCAAACAAGTTTTAAATAGTTTGAAACACTGTAATCCGATTCAGTCTCTCTGTCTCCCCTCTGTCTCATAGAATCATAGAATCATAGAGTTGGAAGAGACCACAAGGGCCATCGAGTCCAACCACCTGCCTCTAACTCACCCTGACTCCTATGCCTCCCTCCCACAAGAAGCCATCCGAACTAACTGCCAAAACCCCTCTGTTGAGCCTTAAACACAGTTAGGCTCCGCCCCTGGGCTTTCTTATTGGTCAGCCTATTAACCCTCTCTCTCTCTCTCTCCCCAGTACGACATCTCCATAATGAGTGGGCAAACGCCACAGTCTCATTTAAAACAACACAGGTAAAAATTAAAAACAATTTAAAAGAGGAGTCCTCGGTGCTAAGCAGCAGCCACAGTCCTTGTGAAGCCTGTCAAGCCTCGCCCCAAGCCAGGTGGAAAGAGGCAAGGGCAGGGCCCTTTGGTCAGAAGTGGTCTGGCTAAGAGTGGTGGGGCAGTGAGGCACAGTGGATGCACCAGCAGAGCCAATTTGGTGCCACCGCAGTGTGACTACTCCACCCTGACCTCCCCACTGTTGTGGCAAATGTCAGCAGTGCTGCTTTCCAGAAGACAAAAGCATGGTGGCACCAGCCCCTTCTGGGCATGAGGTGGAACGGCCAGGACCCAAGACTTTGGAACTGTTTCAGAAAGGCATATTTCAATCTTATAATTTGCTCAAGGGCTAGAAACTTTCATATTAAAAATGAAAGCTGTTTTCCTCCTTCTTCTTCCAGAAGCGGGTTTATTTATTTGCCTATTCAATATATTTATAGTCCACCTTTCTCCCAAGCTGGAATTCGAGGTGTTTACAACATTTAAAAACACCATTGTAAATTACAGAGTAATAAAAGCAAATTAGATAAAATAGATCAAAACATTAAGAACCAACATTGAAATGCAATTTATCAGTCCAATAGCACATTCTGTCCTTTGCCTCCCCATCCCCTTTGAAAGCATGGTGCATTCAATGCTTAGTCAACCAGCAATGGGTCTCCATACAACTACTTGAGCATCCACAGAGAGGCACACTTCTCTGTATCTTGAGAACCAAGACTGTGAGATAGGCCAAGTCTTGTTGGCATTTGCTAGACGTGTGCCCCACATTTAGCTGTGAGTTGTCTTCCTCTGAATTCTCTCCAGTGACTGCGAGCGGAAATATTTCCTAGATGCCATGCCCTTTTCTTCTACACAGGAGCAGATCTTTAGTATTTGTGGATACATCAACTATCCATTGTGGGACCTCTTCAAGATCTGTATCCCATACAATTATGGCTGTCCTGAAATGACAACCTCCACACTCCATGTGACTTGCATCTCCTCTCCAAGTAGGAGTATGGTGGTGGTTTCAGCTGCCGGAACATGACTCACGGGAATAATTTTAACTGTGCTGGCCATATTGTGCCTGTTTTGAAGAGTGATACATGAGTCACACTTCAGCATATAGTTTGGGTGAGTAGGGGGGAAACCCGAAGTCAATAGGAGGATTAAAGAAAACCAAGATACAAAGGTGACATGCAGCAAATGAAATGGAGGCTGGAACGTGAAGGAAAATGCATGGTTGTGGGAGAGAGGGGTGGGAAGTGATGGATGATCATGGATTGCATAACATATAACCTATTTGACATGAGATGAGGTAGAGAAGACTGATCCTCTATTTCAGCCCTTCACAGCCTGCTCCCTTCCAGAAGTTTGGGACGACAACTCACCCCCAATCATTGGCCATGTTGGCTAAAGAAGAGTAGAAGAAGAGTTTGGATTTGATATCCCGCTTTATCACTACCCGAAGGAGTCTCAAAGTGGCTAACATTCTCCTTTCCCTCCCTCCCCCACAACAAACAGTCTGTGAGGTGAGTGGGGCTGAGAGACTTCAGAGAAGTGTGACTAGCCCAAGGTCACCCAACAGCTGCATATGGAGGAGCGGAGACGCGAACCCGGTTCCCCAGATTACGAGTCTACCGCTCTTAACCACTACACCACACTGGCTCTCACACTGGCTGAGGCTGATGGGTAGTCCAAAACATGTGGAGACCAGCAGTTTGAGGAAGACCACTCTAATTAAAGGTAATCATGGAGTTTAACTTCCTTGCTCTGTATTTATTTTTATGCTACTTAGGATTCAGAATTTCTAATCTGTGTACATAAAATGTTTTTTTAAAGAACAATTAAAACCCACCATAGTGACAACTGTCCCATTATGTACATGCAAGGTACCAAATATAGTAATAAGAGCTGTTTAAGTTTTGCAAGACCTGGAGGAGAGAGAGCCCATGTTAATTGTTGGGGCAGCTGTAACTCTGAGGTGGGGTCATTTTGAAAACTTCAATAATGCCAACTTGGTAGCACTTGGCCTTGGAGAGAATTCAGTCATACAAAAAAGAATTAGGCATCTGGCACCAAATGCTGGGGAATGGTACATTTTCAAAGAACTGAATCGCAAAATTCAGAAAAGTGTGACTTCTGAAAGACCTTCTGCATTTTGGTTTGCATATTGTTTCAGGGAGTGCAGATTAGGGAGTTTGCCAATGGCAGCTTTGCATTAGTGGAAAACCCTTTCAACTGCTCAGGAGAAGATGCCCAGTTTTATCCTATGCCCTTAACTACTGCTGCTCCCATACCTTCCAAGAAGCTGGAGAACATATTGAGCAAAGAAAACGAGAATGCCGACATTGTCCTCTGAATGGGACAACATTCATGCCACCTTGAAAATGCATTAGGAGGCAAAGCAGCGTCCTGTAGGCAGCAGCAGGAAAGGCAAGAGATGGAGGAGATTTATGAGCAATGGGGTCTAACCATCCAGCCGAGAGCCTCTGAAATGTGTAAGGTTGCCTTAAGAGAAGCTACCTTCTCCTTTCTCTGGGCAGGTGCTATGGTGTCTCCTTCTCCTCCTTGACTGACAACTGGCTGACTGATTGATTGATTGATTGATTGATTCCACAGGGGTGGGGGTGGGGAGAACAGACTGGATCCTGGATGGTTTCGTTAGCTCCCTAAATTGGGCCGACTGCTTAAGTCAGTGCTGATTTGGAAGTTAACTCTGATAAAATGAGCAGAGAAGCCAGGCTTGTCAGCATGGTCTGCTTAATGTGTAGGGGATTTGGAATTCTAGGTAGCATTTCAAGTGTATCAAAATACAGTTGAAAGACCAGAGGTTAATTATACAGGCATGGCAGTAGGAGCCACGTTATTGTAATTCTCCTGGAAAGCACCATGGAGCATATGGAGCGAATGAAAGGCCTATGTGTGTGTAATAGGTTCTGCATGGGGAAAAGGTGAAGGAGCACAGGATCTCTTGTGTGCAAGAGGCACTAAATGAGGGGAAGAGAAATGATTTAACTACTTGTTGGCCTGACTTTGCGCAGAGCAACAAATGTAAGGTGCCCTGTACATTAAACAGCCCACAGGCCAGACGTTCCGTGATTTACACTCCATTCATACGGGCAAGTACTCTTGCAAATACAGTGGCAAACCATTCATCAAAGACTTGCTTTTGTAGATGTCTCTACTAGTACAAGGAAAAATAATAACATTTCTCCCGGTGTGGTTGAAACAGGCCTAATCTGTTTCAGATGGGTGCTCTTGTTCTAGTACCAGAATTTCTGCATGTAGACACTTTAAGGAGTGGTGATGTAGACCTAGGAAGAAACAGGGGATTTGCCAGCCCCATGCTTAGGGCAGGTAGGCATTGCTTAGGGATTTCGTTCTGGTTCTATTCACTGTTAACATTGCTACCAGGGCTTTTTACATTCTCAGCTGAAACGAGGACCAGATTCTTCGAACCCCAAATCCCACCACTTTGGTCATGCATCTGATGGACTGAAAGGTCTTATGGTTGTACAGCGGCCCTTTCTTCCATCCTTTGAGTTGGCTGCTTGCCATAATAGCAGAGGCTGGGGGCAAAATATCCAGAACATAGAAAGAGAAAGATCAGGGAAAGATATAGAAAGATCAGGGAACCAGTTCAGAAGACAGAAGGTTTTCTCTTATCCTGTCAGGGCTACACACCCAGCCTTCTTCAGATATAGAAGAACATCTGTAGCTCATGCAAGTAGCCAAGGTTGACTACTGGCAGCTGCTCTAAATGTACCATAATGAGCAGCAGTCCTATGAAAGGCTGAGATTTTCACCTTCACAGCTTTGCTGAACAGCAGCCAACCACTGTGGGACTCCAGAAATTCCAGCAGAAATGCAGAGTCCGCCTGGTCTGGCAGCACAAGTTGCTCAAATATGCTGGGAAGCCTGTACTGCTGTTGGAAGCAAATGATGTGACCTTTTTCAAGATTAAAAAAAGGCACAAAGCATACCCGAAACAACAGTTTTAGGAGTAGTGTCCTATTTCTTCATGTCTTGCCTTTGTATGCCAACCTCCTTCAGAAGACTTCAGAGCTGCCAACACAACATAGTAGGCTCTCTTCCAGATACTGGTCATTTCCACCCCTTTAGCTTCAGAGATAAGCTAGTGGCATGGAGTAAAAAAAAAAAAAAAAAAAAAAAGGCATGGCTGGCTGGCTAGAAGCCCAAATAGGAACTCCTACTTCAACAGTTTTATATAGGTCCCGTTTATCTGTTTTAATGTTGACATTGCCAAACTGCCAAATGCATTGCATTGTATGTGGATGGGGGTGAAATTCTATTTTGTTTGCATTTTAATGAGAAACTACCCATTTCACACTTCTCGAATCAATATGCAAACCAAAAGGCCACTATCCTTCAAAAGTCACCCTTCTCTGAATTTTGCAACACAATTCTCCAACCAATGAATACATCCCTAAATGAATATATTATGGGAAAGTATGCATAAAAACGCATATATTAGTGAAGATAACCAATAAAAAGAATTATAATAGGTGAAAGCCATATATTGGTCAAAACTGCACACAACCATGGTTAACAGAATAATTGTTCACAAAGAAGCTGGTGAATTTTCAGAATGGTTGTTTTTTTTTAAAAAAAGCACATTGCTTTTGACATTAATGTAAAATTAAAAAAAAAAAAAAAATGAGAAGCACCCCAAGGAGCAAAAATTGACTGAATTGCCCAAGCCTATGTTGTGCTGTTGATTTCAGTATTGTTTCAGAATGTCTATATGAGCTTCTCCAGGAGTCATTTTGGGTGGAAGAGGAGAATATTCATTTAATCCCCAAATAAATGAAATGATATGAAAGTTCAGGCCCACAGGAGGAATCCCTGCTCCAAGTCCTAGTCAAACATCCTTCATTTAATGGCAGGATTCTGCCTTCCAGACCTCAAATGGCAGGGTGGCTTCAAATGCTATGACCTCAAAAAACCCTTTAATTGGCAATAAAAGCTTCTTCTTTTCCATAATTGTTTTCCAGTTTAAAAGAATGATCAAACCATGTACCACTTTCGGTAAAAAAAAATAAAAAAATATGTTGCTTCAGAAATCAGACCTGCTATTTTCTCTCCATTCATTTCCAGGGGATGTTTGGTTGGAAGTAATCCTAAGAGTGTTTAGTTGGAAGTTAAGTACAATGGAGTTCAACTAGGATCAGTCCCTAAAAAGGGAGTTTAGGGACTGTAGCCTCATGTGTGTTTATAATTGGAAGCAGAATGGCAGCCATAGTTTGCTGGTAGCTAGTTCTAATTGAGTCAGTCAGCCTACACCTACGCAGAGAGCAGTGAACATTTGAACAATTTGAAAAATGGCTTTTTTAAGGGAGAAGACACAAGACATCTTACAGGGGTTGCAACAGGAGTTTTTAGTCTTCTCTTTTGCTTAGGCTTTGAATTAGTCACGTAACTGTGACTGCTTCTGTAATGTACACATTGGCATTTCTGAAATGGCTAAGCTGTGGATGGATAGGAGAACTGGGTGAATTTGAAAAATTCAACTTCTCCTTTTCCAATCTCAAGTTCAGTTCTCCACATCCCCACAATATTCTGTGGTTTTCTTAAAGCCCTCGTGAAAATTCCTCCATATTATAGCGTGAATTTCCTCAACATGCATGCTGTTGTATGCAATTTACCTCTTGTATCATTTTTTTTTGCAAAGTAGTTTTCAATATTATAACGCACCTTTTGCATATTCTTTTCAGTAGTATATGCCTTCCTGTGTATTCTTTCCTTCCAGTACAGTGGTACCTCTGGTTAAGAACTTAATTCGTTCTGGAGGTCCGTTCTTAACCTGAAACTGTTCTTAACCTGAGGTACCACTTTAGCTAATGGGGCCTCCCGCTGCCGCTGCGCAATTTCTGTTCTCATCCTGAAGCAAAGTTCTTAACCTGAGGTACTATTTCTGGGTTAGTGGAGTCTGTAACCTGAGGTACCACTGTATATGTATATTTTACCAGAGAGCTTCATTAGTACAGTTCTTAGAGTGGTTCAACCATCAATCCATTTTCACAGGTTGCTCTCCTTTCTCTGAGAGGAACAGGGGTCTCCTAACAACTTTTAGTACCCTGAACAAATCACAGTTTTCAGGATTCTTGGTTTCAGTTCTATCCCAAAATTTTAGGATCAAAACTCTTCGTTTCCCACAGACTTCACTGTGTACAATTCTTTCACATACATGCACACACAAAACTATGCATAAGAGGCAACTCCTAGGGGCCCAAGGGTTTTTGTCCCCCCCTAAAATATTTGAGGAGGGTGGGCCCCCTCCAAAGTTGATGGATACTGCCATTCAAATGGTGTGCGTGTACCGCATCATGTGATTGGTTATGCAGAACAGGGCTTATCTGGCCCCCTTCCGATATTTTGTTCAAGTTGGGACCCCTGAAACTACAGTGGTACCTCAGGTTACATATGCTTCAGGTTACATACGCTAACCCAGAAATAGTGCTTCAGGTTAAGAACTTTGCTTCAGGATGAGAACAGAAATTGTGCTCTGGCGGCGCAGCAGCCGCAGGAGGCCCCATTAGCTAAAGTGGTGCTTCAGGTTAAGAACAGTTTCAGGTTAAGTACGGACCTCCGGAACGAATTAAGTACTTAACCTGAGGTACCACTGTATGTGCATATACCACTGTATGTGGTACCTCAGGTTACAGATATTTAGGTTACATACGCTTCAGGTTACAGACTCCACTAACCCAGAAATAGTACCTCAGGTTAAGAACTTTGCATCAGGATGAGAACAGAAATCGCACGGCGGCAGCGGGAGGCCCCATTAGCTAAAGTGGTACCTTAGGTTAAGAACAGTTTCAGGTTCAGAACAGACCTCCGGAACAAATTAAGTTCTTAACCTGAGGTACCACTGTACTCGTAACTCAGAGTAATTGAGACAGCGACCATTTTAGGCACATCCAATTGACGTGTGATCGCTGATGTGCAGGTCCTTTTAGACCTGGAAGAGTGCAGAATGAGGACAAAATGAGGGGTGGAATGAGACAGGGGCAGGGTTTAATGGGGTAGTGTGTGCTTATGTGTGCTCCGCCAACGTGCATGAGGGCTGGGAACAGAACCCCTGTGCGAAATGGTCACTATCTGTACTTTGTGCACCTGATGAACTGGGCTGTAGTCCCCAAAAGTTTATGCCATAATAAATGCGTTACCCCTTAAGGCGCCACAAATCTCCTTCAAAAGACTAACACAACTGCCCCTCTGGAACTAGTAAAGGAAGCAAATTCAATTTATAGCTAATGGTATAATCATGCACATGTGGAAATGCACTTGTAGGGTTGTTTTCCCTCCCGCCTCACCTGCTGGAAGTGTTTCTGGTTGATGTTCTAAAAGATGAATTGTTTCACAACATGTGTAGGGTTAAAATAAGATGCCTTTGCCTTTAGAGTGCTTGATATAGCTAGACCGACCCCTCTGAAGTGGTTTTTATGAGTATCACCTGACATTGAGGACCTTCTCTCTTCCCCTCTCTTCCCCCCATGCGCTCAACTGTATCTCTGGATCTTAAATCAACAGCCAAGTAGCTGCTTATCAGGGGTATCTTTTACAGCTCAGAAGAAAGGTGACTCCCGTGTCAAAGCCTTTTTGAAATTTCTCAACTCCATTTTACACAGCTGCAGAGAAGGCACAGCATTGCAAGTATTCATTATTGGAAAACTGCGTCTGAGCAAACAACAAACAAACAAATCCCCATCTGTGACCGAACGTAGCTATTCCACAGGCTTGCTTGCTTTAGGCAATGATCCTCTACACCAGGGAAGGCTAACCTTTCTTAGCCAAGGGGCCATATTGCAAGCTGGGCAACCCATCAAGGACTGCTTGCCAGCAGTGTGCATGGCCAAAGCACACTCATTTGCTCTTTCGCACACCTACGATTTACGATTTCCCGATTTACCAGGGGGTTCCGTTCCAAGGCACCATGCATCTAAATGAAATTGTCTATACAGTGGTACCTCGGGTTACATACAAGCTTCAGGTTAAATACGCTTCAGGTTACAGACTCCGCTAACCCAGAAATAGTACCTCGGGGTAAGAACTTTGCTTCAGGGTGAGAACAGAAATTACGTGGCTGTGGCGCGGCAGCAGCGGAAGGCCCCATTAGCTAAAGTGGTGCTTCAGGTTAAGAACAGACCTCTGGAACGAATTAAGTAAGTAACCAGAGGTACCACTGTATTTGAAACACCATGGAGAAAGCCTGAAAACACCCCGTTCCGCCCCTTTTTGTTACGCTTTTGGGTCTGCGTGATCATGCTCATATCGAACGCACCTAAAACACTCACTGCCTGTATAGCAAAGATGCACACTCCACACCCACAAACCAAACATCCACAACTTCACACACATTCAGACTGTACCTCTTCCTCTGCCGTCAGGTAAGTTTGATTTGATTACCCCTCCCTTGTTCCCAATGTAGATGTTACTTTCCCCCTTGTTCATGATGTAGATCTTCGATCACCCCTAATTTCTGGGTCCTGCCATTTTGTCATTCGCATCAGGTGCCAAAATGTCTTGGACCATCCCTAAGTGGAAGGCCACTAGTAGTGGTTTCACAGGCCAGATCCAGCCTGCTAACCATGGATTTCCTACCTCAGCTTTATAATACTTACCTGGAAATACTTTGGGATTTTCTATTGAATAGTTACGCATCGGATTGTATGGTTAGGGTGGAATGGGGTTATTGGTTTGTTTTTGTTCTTGCTTTTATTATGTATTCTGTGTTCTCGTTTTGTATTTTTATCTTGTGAACCGCCCTGTAATCCTTGGATGAATTTAATAAAAATATAATTTAAAACAACAGCAACAACAAATGTGCACCAAATGTACTTTAAATGTATGATCTGCCTGTAGTGAATGTGTCTTGCTAAATATTACCTCTGTTTGCTACTTTCCTTGGGCACCTTTTCCGCCAGTACGGCAAATTACTGGCTTCTCTCATTTGCTCTTCTTCATCAGCGCTCAGAATTAACCTACGCTTCCATTTTTGTGTAAAATTAGAGTTGTAACATCTGATTGATATGCACATTTCAAGCAGATGGGCAGATGTTCTAAGGCAAGTAGAAGTACAAAGGAGCTATAAAAGGTAATAAAACATCTACTTGTAATAATAAAGACCTGCTTTTCATTATATTTGAATCCATTTGCCCTCCAATTGCACTGATTCATACAGCATGGTTAGTGTAATACAAGGATGGGCAGAGCACAATTGGGATTTACTGGCAGATTTCTGAGTGAATTGCCACAGATCAGCTTTTCTTCTTCTTCTTCCTCCTCCTGCTCCTCCTGCTCCTGCTCCTCCTCCTCCTCCTCCTCCTCCTCCTCCTCCTCCTCCTCCTCTTCTTCTTCTTCTTCTAAATTAGGCTGTGGAGATGAATGAGACATGGATTTTTTTGAGTGTGTGGCAGGACAGTGATTTCAGATCTGGTAAATGAAAACAAATTCCTGGGATTAGCTCAGAAGCAACCTATTCCCTCATTCTAAGGGCACACAGGAACAAACCACTGTCGAGTAAGACCATTAACTCACTACCGTCTACACCAGAGTTCCCCAAACTTGGGTCACCAGCCATTTTTAGACTACAACTCCCATCACGCTTAGGTAACAGGATCATTATTGTCTGGTTTCCGACAAAGTGTAATGGTTCTGGGGTCAGATTCTGCTTCTTCAGGGGATGAGGTTGAGGACTGTGCAGAAGGAGATTGGCTTGCAGAACTGGCTCTGGAAGCGATTTCAATAGGTAAACCTGCTGTGCCAATGTCCCTCCAGCCCAAGGATGTAGTGTTGACACCCTTGGACCGGGAGGACTGCTTTACAGAAAGAAAATTATAATGAAAATGGAACTCCTTCCAAATGTCAGGCTGACATAGATTAGGTCATCTCCAATGGCCCATTTTCAACAGTAATGCCCTTTATGTCATATCTGAACATGATATTTTGGGAGTAGATTTATATCAGGAGGGCCAGACACAGGAGACGGAGAGAGAGAGAGAGAGAGAGAGAGAGATTTCTCTGTAAGTCAGTTTTCCAAAAGCAGATTCATTGGAATAGCTGGTTGGAGGGAGGAGGAGACCTCTACCTGTTGGTGTCCCACTGTTCTGATTCAAATATAAAGCTGCCCTGGTCATAGTCTCCAGATAATGAACTGCATTGAACTAGGATTAATTCATTGTGGGCCTGCTTTATCTCAAACTATGCAGACGCTGTGAAAGTCATTTGCATTTCAAAACAAGGATTTGTTCCAATTGGCTTGAGAACACCTGCTTTTCACAAGCAGCAAATGACATACACACAATTTTACGGGATAGGTGGTGGGTTTGGAGAAGCAACAACAACATTAATTATTAAATATAGACCATATCATAAATTAAAGTGGGGGGGGGACATACACCACCACCCTCTCTGCAAATGGCAAGATCTTTAATAGAATCTTGGATGTGTTTGCACACAATAGCAATTTCAAGATATTTTAGCCCAACCAAAAGCAGCTGCATGGGGCTGGTGGATACAGTCTGCAGGAGGAAAGTCACATTCCTCTTGCTCTTTCATTTGTTCATAATTTCATATAGGGAGCACAGGATCATCAGGCATATGGGAAGCAACTGTCTTGCTTGCCTACTGTGCATTGTCATGCAAATATTTAAACATTTATTTATTTGGAATACTGCTTATAGCCTTGAAAGGCTAGATCCTCGAAATAAGGTTGAGCTCAAATCTAGTAGAGGAACAGAAATTACACGGCGTCAATAATACGGAAGAAGGAGTGGTATGGTCCTTGTGAAAATAAGCATGAAAACAGAAATATATAAACATCAAAATATAAATATATAATTTGCAAAATGGCTATCATGATGACAGGTGATGTGGAGGGTGAGTGGATCTTCTAATCAAGCCACATGTCATCTCGGAAATTCCATAATTTGACCAGCGAAGAAAACTGTAGATCTGGAAGAGCAGATCTGTTCCAGCCAGCATAACTGCTCTATAAAGGTTTGGATAAAAAGAAAATCACACTTGGTGTAGGGGGGGGGCTGCTCTCTCCACCTTGCCTGCAGCTTATTTTCCACCAGAAAGGTCAGAAACTCATGTCCTGTCATGAAAAATCCATAGACTGGTGTGTGTGTGTGTAATAAACTAAAAAGGTACTGTTGCCTTCTTCAGATCTCCCTCTCATGAGTTACAGTGATGTCACAGAATGCGTAAATACCTGCTAGCTGTTGACAGGGAAGAACTGGTCATTGAATGGCACAGTAATCTTAAGAAACTGCCTTATACCAAGTCCATTAAACTCAGTAATGTCTGCACTGACTGAGTGTCTTTGAGAGAGTCTCAGTGAGAAGTCTTTCCAGGCCCAGCTAGAAGCGCTGCTTGGAGATTGAACCTTAGGCTCTTTGTGAATTACCGTATTTTTTGCTCTATAAGACTCACTTTTCCCTTCCTAAAATGGGGAAATGTGTGTGCATCTTATGGAGCAAATGCAGGCTGCGCAGCTATCCCAGAAGCCAGAACAGCAAGAGGGATTGCTGCTTTCACTGCGCAGCGATCCCTCTTGCTGTTCTGGCTTCTGAGATTCAGAATATTTTTTTTTCTTGTTTTCCTCCTCCAAAAACTAGGTGCGTCTTGTGGTCTGGTGCGTCTCATAGAGCGAAAAATACAGTATGTGTATTATTGCTAGAGTTGTTGCTACTATGACCACCACCAGCTGAGTTGAGGAGCTAACCTCCATAAAGGCCTAAGGACTAACTGGAATTAGTGTTCCAGGTAGGCTATCCAGTGACACATGGGAGGAAGCAGAAAGGCAAGGAGAACAGAGAGAATGCTGAAAAGCCTCACATTGCATCTGAGGATGGAGTGGGAAAACTAGTGGCTTGACAGAGAGGGAATCTAGAGCTGACCAGAAAATGTAGGCCAGTTATTTTTCTATTGTTCATTGGGTGGAAAAGCTACCGAACTATTTGTTCTCCCACTTCCCACAATTACTCCATGTGAACCCTTCCTATAAGGATGCCTGAGCTAGATGCTCCAAGCTTAGACCATGTGGTTTTATTATTCTTATTTATTAAAATTATCTACTGTCATCTTGGTGTTTCTATACAAATAATTTAGAAACTCTCTTCATTTTTGAAACTAAGCTTTCTTTTCTTGCCACTGTATGGGAAAGCACATGAATCAGACCTTTGAAGAGTTTGTAAGTAAACCATTTTTAACTTACCAAACATGTGGTCTTTTTCTATGCTAAGGGAAGTGGGAAACTTTGGAAACAACTTAGAAGGGGATATTTTAAAGGTCTAACAGCCTACATCTCCACTTGTTCTGTGATTATAATTTTCTGCTGGGGTTCCCTCACCAAAGAGTATTTGCCTCAAATCTGGATCTAAGCATCCTGGAAATTCTCCTTTTATCAAAATGCCAATGGAACTGCCACATAAAAATAGGCCCGGCTACTTTCCCACCCAAAACGCTCGTGCCTTTGAGTGACTCTTAGCAAGAAAGAACTATGGCCTGAGCCACAGGTGCAGAATCACTGGCCCTCAGATCAAATCCAGCCTGCAATGTGTTCCTGCATTGTCCTTGGTGTCTCTGCCTCAGCATCCCTCTTGTTCAGTGCTGCCTCTTTCTTTTCCTGCCAAAACCCTCCTCTTCATTGCATTTCTAAGATCAGGGTCAGGTGAAAGAGAAGCTTCTGTCTCCTCTACGAAGGATGGAAGCAAACTGATCTGCCACAGGAGGGACAAAGCAATCTCTTTCTATGTGCTAGACGCCACCCCCTCTATTTCCATGATGCATGGGAGGGAGGGGGTGGCAGGAACAAAAAAGACGGGGCAGAGACAGGGGGTGGCTGCTAAGGATGGGCAAATCTGTCCGTTTTGTTTTCTCTCCATTATTCCAGTCTTAAGTTTGGTTCTCCACATTTTCACATCAGTATGTGGTTGGTCTGTTTTAGTGTTTTTTTAAAGTCCTTATGATGATTCTGCAGCATTTGAGTGCAAATTTCTCCTAAAATACACATTTTTAGGTAATTTTTCCTACCACAAACATTTTCTGCAAAACAATTTTTGTATGTTATCTTAACTAATACATGCATTTGTAGGAGACTTTACGAAGTTAAAATAACATACAAAAATTGTTTTGCAGAAACAATACAAAAATTGTATGTGCATTAATGTACACATAACTTGGCTCAGGAACTACATTGCAAAATTCTTAAAGGGGGAGATTTTTATTTTGGTTCGTGTATTGTTTTGGAAAGCACGGATTTGATAAGTTGATAAGATCTGAATGTGAACGCAATTGCATTTCTACCCCTCGCAGCCCTGGTATGTGGCTCTGGGTGCACTACCCTTGAATGAATGAAGCACTAGACGTTACCTTTTTACCTAGATGTAAGGGGAAATATCCCCACCCCGATATAAGGAAATAATGTCTGCTAGTGCCTCGGTATTGTCTTGAAACATCCCTAGCATCCTAACATGTCTGTCAAAAACTGAATGGTATCACATGTAGCCTACCTAACAAAGTTTCCCACCACTATATGGTTTTATGCTCTTAATTCCTTTGGCAAAATTCTACCCAGCTGTGCCCCCCACCCCCCAATGACGAAGCAGTGAAGCTGTTAGGATTTCCTGGTTAATGTTTAAATTAAGGGATACTGTGGAGATTTGGTGCATCCTTCTGAGGCTCATGGGCTGAGGGACAAGGGACAACCCTTCAAAATGAGAAAGGTCAGAAAACCTCGCAGCTGAACAACAGGCCTATTGTAGTGTGGGTTTCTGGTGCCACTAACCTGCCTGCACTTCACCAGGCCATCTGCTTAATTAGGATATTTTCTGTCTTCCCCAGGGAGTTACTCAAAGGCTTAACTGAAAATCCTCGCCTCAATGGAAACTGCTGCATGAATGCAAAATCTTTATTATTTTCTCATTATTAAAGCAGCGAAACGCAAGGGAATCCGCCAATATTCCTAATCAGCAAGGTAATGAAATCATTAGCTTGGACATTCGTGGAGACTTGTAAGACATTTTGCGCGCCCTGATGTTGTGCAGTTCTGATCAGACTTTGTAAATCTATTTGATCTGGACATTGCCTTTTCACAGTTTGTAAAGGAATTGGGGAAGAAGGCCTCATATGCCCGCATGCAATCTCCCTCCTCTCAGCAACTGTTGCACCCAAAGATGTTCATCATCATCATAATCATCAATATTTATTACGGCAAACAGCCAGCATACTGAAACCAGAATTTCTGCATAATTATTTAGGTAAAAGTAAAGATACCCTTGACTGTTAGATCCAGTTGCGGACAACTGGTTTTGGGCGCTCATCTAGCTCTATAGGCCGAGGGAGCTGGTGTTTGTCCGCAGACAGCTTCCGGGTCATGTGGCCAGCATGACCAAGCCGCTTCTGGCGAAGCAGAGCAGTGCATGGAAACGCCGTTTACCTTCCCACCGCAGTGGTACCAATTTATCCACTTGAACTTTGACGTGCTTTTGAACTGCTAGGTGGGCAGGAGCTGAGACCGAGCAACGGGAGCTCACCCCGTCGCGGGGATTCAAACCGCCGACCTTCTGATCAGCAAGTGCCACCCGCGTCCCCTTCATAGTTCTTTACACAGACAATAAAAAAGGATGTTGCGCCGGAAATGTTGTGCATAAATAGTCCACCCTTTCCCGGGACTGTTTGTCCCCCATGAAAGTGAAAGGGGGGGGGGAATTTAGAGACTTTCAGTGGGCCAGTGGATTTAAAGAATTTTCAGCAGTGAGTGCATGTGTGACCATAAAATGGGTAGGGAACCCTTTTCACCCCATTTGCATTGGTAAGTCATGGGAGAAGTGCACATGCGAATAAAGGATGGCAACAAGTCTTGATAGCATCCGTTGTTGTGTCACATCACATTGACTGGTCTGAATGAGGTTTAGCATGTTTAGCTTCAAAAACCCATTGTTCCATAATGCAACATATAGTGCAGGGTAAAAAGGAACAGGAGAAACCAAGGCAGGCACTAGCTTATAAAACTAACGCAATAAACCCAATATTTGAATGCGTCCTGAATATACACCCCAGATCGCAACAGAATCATAGAAATGTAGAGTCATCTAGTCCAACCCCCTGCAATGCAGGAAAACTACACTAACATTAAAAGAAACCATCACAGAACAACTAATAAAATGGAATGATGAGTGGATCCCATACCCTCCAACATTTCTCTGATGAAAACAGGAATGTCCTTTTAAAGAAATAATAATAATAATAATAATTAATAATATTTATACCCCACCCATCTGAATGGGTTTCCCCAGCCACTCTAGGCAGCTTCTAACATACAGTGGTACCTCTGGTTACGAACTTAATTCGATCCAGAGGTCCGTTCTTAATCCGAAACCGTTCTTAACCTGAGGTACCACTTTAGCTAATGGGGCCTCCCACTGCCACCGCACCACCAGTGCGCGATTTCTGTTCTCATCCTGAGGTAAAGTTCTTAACCCGAGGTATTACAGTGGTACCTCAGGTTAAGTACTTAATTCGTTCCAGAGGTCTGTTCTTAACCTGAAACTGTTCTTAACCTGAAGTACCACTTTAGCTAATGTGGCCTCCTGCTGCCGCCGCACCGCTAGAGCATGATTTCTGTTCTCATCCTGAAGCAAAGTTCTTAACCCGAGGTAATATTTCTGGGTTAGCGGAGTCTGTAACCTGAAGTGTATGTAACCTGAAGCGTATGTAACCCGAGGTACCACTGTACTTCCAGGTCAGCGGAGTCTGTAACCCAAAGTGTTATAATGCGAGATGTTTGTACCCTGAGGTACTACTGTATATAAAAACGTAATTTAAAAACTTCCCTATACAGGGCTGTCTTCAGATCTTCTAAAAGTTGTATAGTTACTTATCTCCTTGGCTCAGTGATTGCACTATTCCATACCCTCCGATGAAAATAGGGACTTCCATACAATACCCTCCAACATTTCTCTGATGAAAATATGGACGTCCTAAGGAAAAGTGGGACATTCCAGGATCAAATCAGAAAATAGAACAGCTTGTGTAAATCAGGGACTGTCCCTGGAAAATAGGGACACTTGGAGGGTCTGGGATCCAGTATGCACCTACCATGAGTGAACTGTTACTGCATCAATGACATGGTGCAGAATGTGCCCTGGCAGAGGGCGAGGAGGGGGAGACACGCCAGTCTGGAGGGACCCTTTGTAGTTTTCACTGCAAAAGACTACTATAAACACCGCTACTCTCCTGGAAATGTTCAACTTATGTCCATTTAAAGCATTCATTTTACAAAAAAATAAATAAATAATTGCAAGTAGAAACTTTGCTTAGCCTTTCCATACAAAGGTCTTTATCACCGGGGTTAGGCAGGCTATATTGGCATTTGAAAGTTGAAACTGGAGCCTGTCTGCTTTAGACAAGCAACGTTCTCTGCTGTCTGCTGTTGGCTATAATTGTTATTCTCCTGAGGTTCTGCATCTCTGTTTAGAAAAGGTCTCTGATTCAGCCATGAAGGCAAAGCATTTCAAACAAGCAAGATAAAATATGTTCTTAACTTCAAATAGCATTTTTCTTTTGATATATGTGTCTTCCAGAATGTGTGTGTGTGTGTGTGTGTGTGTGTGTGTGTTTTTAAGCCTTCCAACTGGCTTTCTTTAAAATAGCGCTGGCAGATCCCATTTTTATAACGCAGGCTGCTGCCGGGTGAGATTCAGAGAAAAAAATGAGGCTCTGGGGTGCAGCTTCCAAGTTGAGTAGTTGACTCTGTGTAGCTCTCTTCACATGTCATAGGCATGGTGCAGGTATTCATGGGAGGAGCATGGCTGTACGGCTTTCCTTGCCCCCCGACTTCCAATTTGAGGGCCCTGCAGCCACTTATACAAAAAGAAAAAGGCTCTGGAAGTTTCATACAAGGGGTTCCGGTATAGTATGTAGTTTGGCCCTGAGATCCATTAAACCTTGTGCTCTCCCACTGAGCTTATGAAGCTTCCCCAGTAAAGATTCTGGTCCCCTAGGAAAAATAAGCCTTGGTGAGCCAGTTATTCAGCTTCCAAGATTTATAGCACTTTAAATTCAAGGGGGCTGGAATCTGTGCCCAAACTACAGCTTTTCAATTTCTTGCAGGCTGAGTTCACCTTGAAATGTCACCCGAGGCTTGTGTTTTCTGTCTTGTTTGTTTGACTCCAGATGGGTGACATACAATAATGGAGCAATGAGTCAAAATTTGCACCAAGCATGAGTGAAAATCTCCTATATGCTCTCAGGATATCCTTGCTGGTTGGATGTTGGTCTCGATACTTGTCAGGGACTGGTCAGAGAAGGAATGGGAGAGGAGGAGATGGAGGCAGAGGCAAAGCAGCTGGCTGACACGTTATCATTAGAAAGCATTCCAGACCCACCATCTCCTGGAACCCGGAAAGCCTTAAAAGTAGGAGAGCAAAGAGCTCGGAGATAGATGGCCCTTTGCGGCAACCGTGGGGCGCAAACTTATGCACGTTTACTCCAAAGTAAGACCTCATGTGTTCAAGGAGCTCACTCCCAGGTAAATGTGCGTAAGACTGCCACTGTAATGCTCCAACAATGCTACAGTTTTCTTTCCTTACTAAAACCTGAACTGCAATGCAGTTCTTGACCTAAAGCCGTGTGTGTGTGTGTGTGTATGTGTGTGTGTTTTCTACTAGAAGTTCCCAGAGCAGTGTGCAGCACAATAATAAGACCATATACTATAATCAGTGCAAGTGGAACAACAAACAATTAAAAAAAATCAGAAATATGCAATAGGAGAAGCAAGGAAAGAAACCTAAAACATGAGCAGAGGTAAAAGATGTCACACATTTAAACTGGCAGGAATGAAACTAGGTGTTGCACATTGAAAACCTATGAAAATAAAAGTGCCTTCAGTTTCTGGCAAAAGATACAAACAGCGCCTGACAGATTTCACTTTGGAGAGCATTATTTTCAATACGCGTAAAATCATTCTAGGATGCTACACAGGGTAGAGTTATAAGGACCTGCACAAAGTTGGTCTCTTCTTTGTTGGCATTTATGGTTAACCTCTTCCCAATCCATTCTTCTTCTTTTCTCTAGTCAGCCGAACAACGTAATAATCATTTGCCACTCAAAACTGCAAAATTGCCACACTGGTCGGAAATCTGAACAGTAGCCATGAAACATTTAATGAGGAGGATTTTAATCTGTGGCAAATCAAATTGGCACTTTAATTCCAGTGACAAAAAAGGCAAATCGTGTGACTTGAAGTGGTCCAAATCAGCATTGCCCCAAGAATGCCCGTAACAGGTCATTCATTACGCATCTGGCCTGGATGTACGACAAATCCGACACACGCTCTTTGGAGGGCCAATAGCAAACAGAGATATGGATAAATGAATATTTAAACAGCACAAATATTAACTCACTGTGTTTTCTTGACAAACCCAGCCATTAATGGGAAAGGTTAATTATTTGATATACTCATATCTACAGATTGCAGACGACAGTGTTATTCTGGGCTCGTCTCTCCACTGCCTCCTTCCTAGATGAGCACAGCGTGGAAAGCTATGTACATCTCCCTCTTGGGAGGGGTGATGGGGAAGAGCTTTCTTAATGAGTCTGAACCTTTTTGCTTCAGGGGTCAGTTTATATTACTGGAACAGGCTGTATACTTCCATGAATGGAACTCAACTAATCTTCTTTGGGAGTTCACATGCTCAGTTCACAATAAGATTATGGTCTTTAATAATTATTTTACAAAAGAAGAAGAAATGTGCAAGATTAGTCCAGGGTGTGTGTGTTGCAAATTCATTTCCCATTTGTTAGGCTGATTTTGCTGTTCCAAGATCTTGAACCATCTCCAAAGGACGCTGAAACCAAGTATTGGTTCTGTGCTTATCATAAAGAAAAAGGATGTGCCCCATATATTTGGTACATCAAGAACCCAACCACATCATGTACCATTAAATCAGGGTTCATTTGATATATTTGGTTTGTAGCCAACTAAGCCATATTCAGAGCAGATCTACTGAGGTCAATGGACTTAATTTTGTAATGTCCATGGATTTCGATACAACCATAAATGGAGAGAATGGTTTGTATTCTGCTCAAAGAACACTCATTGAAGTTAAGTAGCATGGCACACTTATGTTCATTAATTTCAGGTCTACTCTGGGTACGTTTTACTGAATACAGGCCCAGTGCTATTTTTCTAGAAAAAGTGGTGCTGGAACTCACCATGAACGCCCCCTTCTTTCTCTTAGAATGGCAGTGGCACCCACCTGAGAGGTGCCAGAACTGAGTTCCAGTGAGCTCCCCCTGAAAAAAAGCCCCAATTAATCTCTCATGAGTGCTCCAAGTGGCTGGTAGCAAGGTAGCACAAGTCCTCAAACCTATGTATATAACTTACCGTAGTTGGAACAAGTCCGCTCAATTCAGTGGGAAATTATGCCTCCTTGCAGATTCATTAGGGACGTGGGTGGCGCTGTGGGTTAAACCACAGAGCCTAGGACTTGACGATCAGAAGGTCGGCAGTTCGAATCCCTGCAATGGGATGAGCTCCCGTTGCTCAGTCCCTGCTCCTGCCACCTAGCAGTTCGAAAGCACGTCCAAGTGCAAGTAGATAAATAGGTACCACTCTGGTGGGTAGGTAAACGGCGTTTCCGTGCGCTGCTCTGGTTCGCCAGAAGTGGCTTAGTCATGCTGGCCACATGACCCAGAAGCTGTACACCGGCTCCCTCAGCCAATAAAGCGAGATGAGCGCTGCAACCCCGGAGTCGGTCACGACTGGACCTAGTGGTCAGGGGTCCCTTTACCTTTTATAGATTCATTTGTTCATTTAATACATTTCAGAAAATGTATGTTGCACATTTTGAATTTTAAATGTTTTCAAACCGGTATGCAGTAAATATTAATAAAAGCAAGGACAAATTGAAAAAACAACATATAAAAAGAAAACCAAATGGCAGCGGAACAGAAATACCAGCAACCAAAGCAACGTGGGCTGTGTTTGCTTGCACGCGCTGTTTTATAAAACACATTTTCAAAAAGACAAAACATCTCGGCGGATAAAATTGCTGCTTGCTAAATGCCAAATCTGTTTAGCTGAAATCCTGTGCACACTTGCCTGGCACCCAAGTCCACCTGGATTCTATGAAGCTTTTGAGTAGGATTGTCTGTTAACCGTTGTCCTGTGAGGTGATTGCACTAAAAATGGTATCAAAGTTTTATAAAATAAATTTGGCTGCTTAACCACACCCTGGCAGACAGAACACCCAGGAAAGCACCATCCCCAAAACACCATTTTCCTAGTCACCACACTCTTCCCTTCTTAAAGGGGTAGCAAACCAAATGTGTCTGGAAAAGGTTCATATCCTTCCACTAAGGGCTTGAAATGTTAAGTTCCACCCTTCAAATTATTCATGGAAACAGATGGGAAGCCTGTGGAGCTGTTGCCACGCTGGCGACTATGTTCCTAGCACTACTGCCAACGTACTAGTAACCTAGCCATTATCTTTTGTCCCAATTGAAGTTTCCAATTAGTCTCCAATAGGCAGTCCCAGAGGCAACATACAATGGTGCCTTGCAAGACGAAATTAATCCGTTCCGTGAGGCTCTTCGTATAGCAGTTTTTTCGTCTTGCGAAGCAAGCCCATTGACAGCTTAGCGGATTAGCACTATTAGCGGTTTAGCGGCTTTTAGCGGATCAGCTGATAAGCGGCTTAGGGCTTAGGAAAAGGGGGAAAAAAGGAAAAAAAACCCGCAGGAACTCGCAAGACATTTTCGTCTTGCGAAGCAAGCCCATAGGGAAATTCGTTTTGCGAAGCGCCTCCAAAACGGAAAACCCTTTCGTCTAGCGGGTTTTCCGTCTTGCGAGGCGTTCGTCTTGCGGGGCACCACTGTATCTGCAGTAGTTCATCATCATCACCGTCATCATCATCATCATCATCATTTTTATTTTGTATACCGTCTTTCTATCTTACAATACTCAAGGCAGTTTACAAGAAACAAAAAATGTACATCTTATAACAATCTAATGCAATACAAAAATGTGATAATAAAACGTAACTTTAAAATAGGCAACCTACATCAAAAAAGTAACATTCAACAATCATTAGAATAGTATAAAATAATAATATCAACATATAAAAGTTAAACAGAAATCCGCTCAACAGTTACAATAAATAGTATCTAAACTATAAGCAATAAACAATGGCAAGCCACAGTACATAAAACAATACAATACACATTGAGAAGCAGAGACTAGAAGGTGGGGCAAGGCAGGTTTAAAGAGGCCTTGCCTGATGGCGTCTCTCTCCTCACAGTTCTTCCTCCAGGAAGGGCAGTTATGAGGGCAGTTCATGGCAGATAGAAGCAGGGTCATTGTGTACTAAAGTTATACAGATATCAATGAGACACGGGGGGAAAAATACTTAGAATGCAAAGTTTCCAAACTGAATAGCAGTTGGTTAGAGCTTGGTGCTGATAACGCCAAGGTTGCAGGTTCAATCCCCATATGGGACAGCTGCCTAGGGTTGGACTAGATGATCCAACTCTATGGTTCTATGATTCCATGATATTTAAGCAGAAGGCTGGGTAAATGTACAGATGGTGGCAACTTACTCATCTAGGGAGATTCTGTGAAAATTTAAGCCCTGTTGAGGCATTATGGCCAAATAAGAAATGCCAACACAGGTGGAGTGGCGATGTGCACAACACCACAGCCCAGTCCTGAACACAACAGCACTCAACCCACCTGTGTTCTTCAGCAATTATATCTAGAGGTCTGCTTCCAATGCTGAATATACTAGTGCATTGAAATTGAAATACTTTATTGTCACTTGTACAACTTGTACACAGTGAGATTACACGAGCACCCCCCACTCAGCTCTCTCAGTCCTAATTCCCCTCGTTTACTGACGCACTCCCACCAAACCCGAAAGTCAGTTGCCCTGTTGTTATCTTTTCATTCAGCAGCCTGACAGCCCACAGACAGAAGCTGCTCTTTATCCTGTTGGTGCGACTAATCTAATACATAATACTAATACATAACCTAGGATTGACATATTAAAAAAGTGAAAATCAGGACACAATTTTTTGACCAAAGCTGTAGCGGTTTTTGAGCTTTTTTTATTTTCAGGTTTTCAATGTTATTTCCATCCTTTTCATATATTTTCATTTATACAATACTAAGACATTCCTGCCCCTCCCTGGCTTCCAAAGTTAACTTTAATTCCATGCATCTGATTATGTTTTCTTAACTCTTTGCTTCTTCCATTTTTATATCTTAATATATTTCATTTCCATCACAAATGTTATAATAGTCTTGCTAAAGTTTCTGTGTAATTACAATGGGTTTTTAGGTATTCTGCAAATTTTGTAAAGTTTTTGGTTAGTTTTTTTAATCATCCTGATGTCTGATCCTGACAGTCAGCTTTGCCATTTCTGCATAGTACATCATTTTTAAAATGCAATCTTCCTTTGTTAGTACTTTCTGCTCTTTCCACATCTGGGCCAGCTGTGGTCGCATACATAAAATGTCTTTTGATGTCTCTTGGTATTTCATCTCCTGTTATACCTAATAAGAAAGCTTCTGGGTTTTCTAAAATAAAAGTTATCCTAAGCATTTTTCCACAGTTCATTATATATCATTTCCCAGAAGCCCTTTACCGCTTTGCATGACCACCACATATGTAAAACATTACCCAGTTTTCCCTTACATTTCCAACATACCGTATTTTTTGCTCTATAAGACTCACTTTTTCCCTCCTAAAAAGTAAGGGGAAATGTGTGTGCATCTTATGGAGCGAATGCAGGCTGCGCAGCTATCCCAGAAGCCAGAACAGCAAGAGGGATTGCTTCTTTCACTGCACAGCGATCCCTCTTGCTGTTCTGGCTTCTGAGATTCAGAATATTTTTTTTCTTGTTTTCCTCCTCCCAAAACTAGGTGCGTCTTGTGGTCTGGTGCGTCTTATAGAGCGAAAAATATGGTATATTTGACACACTTTTATACATTTCCCCAACTTTTGAGCTATTTTTAAGGAAATTCGGCAAAATCTAGACTTCCGACATGGGTTGCCATACGACCGGATGTTCCCAGATATTTCAGCATTTTTTTGACTGGATACTGCTTTCGACTGCCGTATTCCAGCTATGTCCAGGAAATTCCAGGTGTATGGCAACCCTAACATAACCATCATGACTGGTAGCTAGCCATGGAGAGAATGCTTTGAATCCTCACAAGTCCTTGAATAGTGTTCCCAGTTTAAGAACAGGAAATGCTAAGCAGAACGGGAAACCATTGCCATAAGAATAGGGCAATTGCCAAGGCCTGGAATAGATTGCTATTATACATTTCCTCTAGAAATCCTTAATTGGTTGCTGTTGGAGACAGGATATTGGTCTATATTGACAATTGGTCTAAGAAGCAAGAAGGCCGCTCTTAAATTTATTGTTTGTTCTGATGTCATGTTGAACTTTATGAAATACCTGATTATGTCAAGATAGATTACACTGGCGTGGTGAATACTAGCTATTTCAACAAAGTCAGATGATTCCATTCATTCCACACCCACCCCAATTTTCATATGACTGAAGCATTTTGAATAGTGAATAGTCATTGACAGGCGCTCTGTTACATGAATAGAGTCCCAAGGGATCTCATGAATTGAATGAAGAACTTTGTTTGGCTAACAGATATAATCAATCACTGTTTTACGATTTTTAACGATTTCGCAGGGCTCAGCTTCTTTGCTGGGATAATACTCTCTCTTTTAATTCTGAATTGCAGACGGATGCTTTTCTATACATCAAAATAAATAAAACCCAAAATATATCTATACTTTCAGGTTGATGCATACCTAGAGACTTCAGTGCTTCAATAACAACTTGTCCAGTGCTTCAGTAATGACTTATCTGATAAACAGGGATAGCTCAGTCAGCAGAACATGCATGAGACTCTTAATCTTAGAGTTGTGTGTTTGAGCCCCACATTGGGTGAAATATTCCTGCATTACAGGGGGTTCAACTAGATGACCCTCATGGTCCTCTTCCAACACTACAATTCTATGATTCTAAGTACAGGAAGTAAAATGCTCTTGTAGTCTATGCTGTTTGCTTTGCATAGTAGGAAGTCACTACTTTATGCCAGAAATGCAAGAAATATTTATTTACAATACTGTGTATTCCAGGCATCCCCAAACTCGGCCCTCCAGATGTTTTGGGACTACAACTCCCATCATCCCTAGCTAACAGGACCAGTGGTCAGGGATGATGGGAACTGTAGTCCCAAAACATCTGGAGGGCCAAGTTTGGGGATGCCTGGTTTATTCCAGTGATCACAACCACAGTTCCACAGCTGCACTTGGTGAACTTTTGGCTCTATTTTATCCTTAGTTTGAAAACATTCCAGATATTACTTTTAATCATGCTTGTTGCTAACATATATATCAGAGCAGATCTGATTTTTATCTCACCCTTCCTCCAAAGACCATGAAAGGGGGGCTTAGACAGACTCCCCCCCCCCCCGATCTTGTGAAACTGGTTAGGCCAAGAACCATTAATTCCCCTCAAGGATCCTGGTAACTGTAGCCAAAGGGAAACATGCACTGGGCTAGTGATAAGGGGAGAAATTTGTTTGGTTTGCATTTTAAAACAAATCAGCCAAATTTTCTGGTCTGCAAATCAAAATCCAGCTATCAACCGGATTATAGAGTTTTCCAGACTTTGTGAAGCAGTTTCAGTTTTATATTAAAAAATGCTGAAAAAACAGAACCATGCCTACAAAAATGGAAAACTGCTTTTGTTTTGGACCAATAGGAAAGCGTGAATTTGCAGCGAAAATTCCCTTACAGTGAATACCTCTCCATGTCTACTCAGAAGTAAGTCGCAATGAGTTCAATGGTACTTACTCACATGGGTATGGGATTACAGCCTCTACAGACTTTAATAGCCCATCAGATTTGTAATGGTCTCTTAATACACAATATTGTTAGGCACACTCCTAAGATCTTTTAGATGTGCCTAATGTAAAGGATGGATGTGGCAAACAGACATTTGAAAAGCCTGTGGACCATACATGTATACCTGTCAAACGAGAGCTGGGTTTGGTTGCAGCTTCTTATTGAGTTCAGTTGGTGACAAACCCATCTTTGTTTCTTTATAATGTGCATAAGCGGTCCTGAGTATAATTTTAACTCAGATTTGCCACTACAGCTTCCCAGTTTACTTATTTATTGGTAGTACTGGTTTATAATCAATTAAAGATTTCAGTTGACTGTAGCATAGAATGAAACATAAAATCTAATGTCCCCTTGATCTTTTTTCCTTAATGCACATTTACACACATACATATATTTTCCTCACCTACAGTGTTCTAGCTCTTTTACTTGAGAGGGAAACTGCCCCTCTCCATTGCCCATTAAAATAGTTTATAATCCACTCTCTGAGAAAGTGTTTGAATCAGGTATAGTTTAGCATCCAACTAGGCTTAGTCTGCTGGATCAATGAACCTTCCAACACTGGGCATATTTCTCCCACTAAGTTATTTATCCAATGGAATGCTAAATTTTGCAGCTCCAATAATTGAATTCCAGAAGTGCATTATACACATAAAATAGTGACAATCACATTGTCAGACCTAACTTTTAAAACTTGCCTCCCATTTTAGCTTCACAATCTTGGTGTCCAATAGATCCAGGAGGCTGGCATTTAATAGGTGCAGGAGAACCAATATGTGTCTTAATGTCAAATTTGCAGCAGTATTAACTGCAGCGCAAGTATGGAATTTGGACACACAGCAGAACAGTAGCTGAATGGATTTCCTTAGTTTGCGCTCAGATAAGGAGGTAAGGTGCCCCCCAAGCCATGTTTTAGACCACATGTTTATTCTCAGGAGCATATATATCTTTAGTGCATATGAAGTATCAAAACATCACAACAGTGCTCATAAATGCACCACTTTCCTGAAATTTCATCCGGATTGATATCCAGGTGTGGGCCTTTCGACCTTTCTGAGAGTCTTTGTTCTCCTCCACTACTGAAATCTCTTTTTTGCTTCTCTTTAATACCTGAAATGGCACCTCTGCAACAATGGAACTGAGTATAGACTGTTCCGTTTTTACAAAGGGGCTTTAAAAAAAGGTTCCGCCTGACAATGATATATGGAGAATTGCCATACAAGTGTCCCCTGCCCCGGTACTGTAGCAACTCCTACTCCCTGGACTAATACAAAATGGTATACAGAAGTATCGCTGCCGTGTTCGCATGCAATGTTAAACCAAACCACAGTCTTCATGCAAGCATGCAGGTTCCCAGAGAGGAGACTGTGGTCCTCTTCCGGTTCTGCTACTGCCCTGTGAGCCAAGCCATGGTTTATCTTAGCATGTCATCCCAGCCCTAGCTTGTGGGTTGTCTCCTCCAGGCAAACGAAGAGCTGTAAACCAAGAACAAACCTGGATTACAACCTATGGGTTGTCTGTAGCTTGTGTAGTTTAAAAAGGCCTGTATAACTTCAGATCAAACACACGACCCAGCTAAAGGGACCCCTGACCATTAGGTCCAGTCGTGGCCGACTCTGGGGTTGCGGTGCTCATCTCGCTTTACTGGCCAAGGGAGCCAGCGTACAGCTTCCGTCTCATGTGGCCAGCATGACTTAGCCACTTCTGGCGAACCAGAGCAGCGCACAGAAACGCTGTTTACCTTCCCACCGGAGCGGTACCTATTTATCTACTTGCAGTTTGACATGCTTTTGAACTGCTAGGTTGGCAGGAGCAGGGACCGAGCAACGGGAGCTCACCCCGTCACAGGGATTTGAACTGCCGACCTTCTGATCGGCAAGTCCTAGGCTCTTGTGGTTTAACCCACAGCGCCACCCCTGTCCCCAGGACCCAGCTACACAGCTGCAAATAAAACGTTTTAAATGTGTTCTAAAACGCAATATACAAATTTGACACCAGACGGCTATGCAAAATTCAATGTACTGTATTCTTCAAAATGTTTATTTAGAAAAGCATTTTCACCGTGTGTTTTTTATACTTGTGTAGATTCCACCACAGTCTGCCCCCAGCCAGCTATGTATTATATAAACAGGTTTTCAGGGCTTTATATGTTTGTTATAGAGTTGTCTGTTATTTGAGTTGGCTGCTTTTTTGTCTTTGTTTTAGGGGTTGTGTAGGTGTTTTGTTTGCTGTTTGAGGGAGAAGGGGGGTTCCGAGTGTCCTCAGTTTTTCTTCTCAAAATGCAAATGTTGTGGCGCCCACAACAATTTCTTAGATTTGCAGGTGTGCCCCTGGGCCTGCAAAAATGCTGCCAACCTCCGACTTACAAGGTGCTAGATGACGGTGACAACACCTGTTTCAGAGTTTCACAAAGACAGGAAAGTTAGGCGGTTGTACTGAGGTCTTGGTGGACTAACATGCAGGTGTGCTTTGTGAGGTGTGTTCTAGCTTGCAAGGGTCACAGCAGACCTGCACCAGAGCCACCCAAAAACTTGAAAAGTGCCAGTATATATATTTTCAAAGTATAGCAAAGAGTGGGATCCAGCTGCTCAGCCTGACTCCCGTCCCTCAGAGGACATGAGTGGGAGCGGTTGCCTGGCAACTGCTAGCAATGGAAGACTTGCCTCCATTTTGGGCTAAGCAAGATTCATTTGCTAAGGCCCACTCGCTTGCCCCAGAGGACATGAGTGGGTGCTGTTGCCTAACAGGCAGAGGGCAAAGGTCAACAGCAGAGAATAGGGAGGTGGGTAAGAAATGCTACCTGAAAAATTCTGGCACCATAGGGACCATGTTATTTCTGTTTCTGATAAAAGGTCTGGATGTGGGGAGGTTTTTTTGGCCAGAAGTTTTTGCAATTCATGTTGAGAGCTTCAGGGCAATGACATGTCATGTCAATATTCCAAATAAATGTGTGTTTGTATCTGTATCTATATAAACTCACATTTCTACTGGGCAGTAATGCTCAAATTAGTTTATAAGTGGATGAAGTTGCCCTTTCACATCAATGCTACTTCACAAATGCAACAAGAGTTAAATTCTGGGTTCCTTGAAATTACAGGAAATAAATCTCAAAGAAAGAAATAATGTCACTCTTTCCTGCTTGTTTGTTTTAATTTTCTGTAAAAAAAACAAAACTATTTTATCAAAGATTTGTATCCTTTTAGAATATGAAACTGTCCTCAAAATCTATGTGACTTATGTGAAGATCAAAGGAATGAAAAGTTCTCATTGTTAAAAATAAAAAATAACAATAAAACTCTTGGCATTGCAACAGTCAGAATTCTCATCATAGGACAACTGGTTTTATCGGATAGGAAAGACATTCCACTCCTCTCTGCTGAACCAAGTCTGCAAATCTCCTAATTCTCCAGAATCAAAGAGGAAATTCATACCACTGCTCTTGAAACTTCTTTTTGGCTAGAGCAGAGAGGAGGAGGTATTTCTGCAAGGAGGAGTTGAGAAAAGGAGAGAGGAGGAAAACGAGGGTGAAGGTGAAAGTGGGGTGCAAAAATGGAGGAAGGAAGTGGCACAGGATTTGGGGTGAAAGTGAAAGCAGAGGTGCAAAAGGGGCAGCAGAATAAGAGAGGATGGTGGCTTCAAAATTGGACAGAAGGTGAAAAAAGTTGCTTAGTGGGAGAAGGTATAGTATGTGAGTGTAGAGTGTTTAATTTTATGTGAAGGTAAGCAATCTGCCATGTTTCATATTTAACTTATGTAAAATATAAACAATGAAATCATGCCATCAAATGTATAGCACCCACATTATGAATGTAGTGATCAATAATCAGTACATTCAAAATCTTTTGAAATTTCTCTTTTTAAAAAAAAAATAATTTTTATTAAAGTTTTCCAATTTAAAACAAATTAAATCCAATTTATAATCTTTTTCCAATAACCAGGACTTCCCCTCCCCTCCCCCTCTTGTCTTCCAGTTTAACAAATCAATTCAACAAATTCTTATCCCCAAATTACACTTATCATCAATAACCCAATTTTTCGAAAATTCCCATCCCCTAAGATCGACCTAATTCCCTTCCACGAGTTCCCCCCCCTTCAAGAATAATGCAGATAAAAATAAACAAGATAAAAAATAGTTTTGCACCCTTTGGATTCCAGATTTCCCTCCCCCCTTTCCCGGTTGCGTTCCCAATATCCCTCGACATCTGATATCTTCCTGGGGTTCCCACATCTCACTAAACCCAAACCTCTCTAGTCCTTTACCAGTCATTTTTAAATTCGAATGTCCAATCATAGAAGGAGTCTATCTCAAAAAGGGGCCCATTTCTTCTATCCAGATTTTTATATCCAGGAGCAAAAACTCCAATTTTATTTCTGTAAACTTGTCAAATCTGAATGTCCCAAATGTTCCCACTTCCAGTTCTGTCCAGATCTTGTTATTTCATTATTCTTATTAATCACACTCCTCCTTTTTATTTTTTGCTTTTTCCCTGCTCTTCTGCCGAAATGTTCTATTTCCAAAAGTTTCTAGTTTCTCTGCAGAGGCTTGTTATTCAGGAGCAAAACATTGCGTCATGTCCCTTTCATTTACATCCATTGTTTTCTGTAGTGTGTAGACCTCTGTAGACAAAATAATGTTCCATTTCTGCAGTTTCCCAGGAGATAAAAAGTTCTGTTCAACTGTTCAAATTTCCAGTCAAAAACACTTGCAATATCCCTCAGCTCCTCTAGATGGATTTCAGTAACTGAGTTCCCTTCCAGATCACATCCACCAATCCAAGTAGCTTGTTGATCCTTATTTGAAACATTTTATATCCAATTTATAACCAATGTAACCGGCAAAGTCCTCATAACAAAGTCTCTGTTTTGTTCTTCCGTTTTGACAGCTCTTTGACAGCTGTCAAAACCTCCGTTTCTCTTCCCCAGGCATTTTCACCGATCGCTCCCGGGGTTCCGGGGGGGGGGTTGCTTTTTAGTTCAAATTCCACTTTTCTCCTCCAGCTCAATCTTATATTTTTCCCTCGCGAAGTCACTAATTCATCAAGATAAGGTCACTCTCGATCTTAGTTGTTAAGTCCTTTGTTTTGGCTCTTCTACAATTGGGGGGGGATGACTTCCTTTTTATACCCCCCCCCCCCGCTCGCTCCGGATTTTAAAAATTTATCCCTCTTTTTAATCCATATTCCCATTACTCACGGGTTGTTCTTTTGGATCCAAATTTTCAATGGAAGAAGCCAGCGCTCTCCGCCAAATGGCATGCGGCTTCGCTTGGCAGGGGAAGCGGAGGACTCAAAGCACCACCCCCCCAGGCGCCCGCTCCGAAGCCTTTAAAAAGGCTCTTTCGCGGGCCGGGGGGGGGGCTTAAAGGTGCCAGCCGAGTCACCATGTCCATGGGGCTCCGTGCCCATGGTTTTTGCGGGTCCCCGCGTCGCCGGCGCGGTAGAACCCAGCCCCTGCCGAGCCGGCTCCCTCCGGAGCTCGGAGGGAGTCCGCCATTCGGCGATGGCGCCAACCTGGAAGTCCCAAAATCTTTTGAAATTTCTCAATCCAAATGTGAATGACAAAACTAGAAATTTTGGTGCACGTCCAGTGTGTTTGGAGTAGTTCTTTCTGTTCTCAACCTTTAGTGATTTTGCTGGCTTACCACATTTTGCAGACAGTGAAGTAGCACGCATTGTGATCTTGGACTATGTAGACAACCATCCATTTAAAGTGCATGACACCCCCCTAAAGAATCCTGGGACCTGTAATTTACCCCCAATGGACCTGTAATTCCCTTCACCCTTAACAAACCACAATTCTCAGGATTTGTTGCAGGAAGCCATGCGCTTTAAATGTAGGTTGTGTACACAGCCCTTAAGAAGGAGGGATCCCTGTAAGGCCACAAAGTTCACAGGGTGGTATTCAATTAAGTTTTACTCAGAGTAGACCCATTGAAATTAATGACTAATGAATTAATGACTATGAATGTCAGTGGATTTAGTCTGAGTAAAATCTAGGGCTCATCCACACTGGCTTCTCCCACCATTCCCCCCCCCCCCGGGGAAACCAGCTCTTTACTGTTGCATTGGAGCAAATGTCGATTGGGTTTCCCACAGATTGACGTTTGTTCTAATTCAGAGGTAAAGAGCAGGTTTTCCCAGGGAAAGTGGCAAGGCAAATGGAGAATGACTTGGACCCATGCCTAGAAGGCACAGGACAACTGGGAAGCCTCTCAGACTATGTATTCTAGGCACAGGGAAACCAGCAGAGTGGATGAGCCCTAAATTGAATACCACACACCGTCTAAAATTACCCAATCTGGTCACTCTGAGGGAGCAATTTGTTTCTTCCTTGTACTTTTGGATCTACACTTTCATCCTGTGACCAGGCACATAAGTTCAATGATGTTAAGGAACAGCACCAAAAGAAAAAGAAAGATTAAGGACTTATCTACAGAGGTACCTCAGGTTACATACACTTCAGGTTACAGACGCTTCAGGTTACAGACTCTGCTAACCCAGAAATAGTACCTTGGGTTAAGAACTTTGCTTCAGGTTAAGAACAGTTTCAGGTTAAGAACGGACCTCCAGAATGAATTAAGTTCTTAACCCACGGTACCACTGTACATTGCAGAATTAAATTGATTTAACAGTAATTCTGCAGCCCCAGAATTGGGGAAAAACTTTTAGATGACAAGACTACATTGCTATCAGAACTCTCAGCATCCTCACCAAACTACAGTTCCCAAGATACTTTGTGGGGCAGGGGTGGAGAAGAATGACTGGTATAAATATAATACCTATAGTGCTTTCCCCTAAAAAGTAGCTGATTATCGGCAAGAATTCAAGAAGAACAGAAAAGACAGAAGCATCGCTTTCCGTCAGGTACAAAATATGGTGCCTTGAGTGCTGGAATGTGTGATGCTCCCCTGTAACAGACCTGGATCCTTGAGGGCAGTGCCTGGACTGCGCACCACAGATAAGAAGCAAGTGCTGCTTTCCTGCACAGAAAATGTCACAAATGCCGAAAAGCTTGTAGATATGACGAGCGGGCTGCGTTTTATTAGCCAAGTAATGAAAACGTCTTACTGCAGGAGATCAATGCAAATTTGTGGTCGGGCCGGTGCCAGATGTAGATTGAGAGGAGCCTAAAGCAGCAACAGGAAAGGGAAGGAAATGAAATCTGAGCAAAGTAGGAACATGGAACCTTAGGGGATTGGGGTTCTGCACAGGTGGGGGACACCTGGTGAATGGGCTTCATTACACCAGCTGGTCATCTGGTTTGCATGCTCATGCAGAGGCTTGGCATGCGATTCTGTATTGCAAGGCTCTCAAAGGCCATACTGCCACGTGGGCTGGAAGAGGCCTTGGCAGCAACTGTTCTGCGACAGATGATAAGATTAGATAAAACTTATTAGAAGCAGATCCTGCCTGCAAGTGGTTGCAGTATGCTTCCCCTCCCCCTACGTGGCAGACAGAGTGCATCCTTGCACAGCATTTATAGGCTGCTATGGGCTGTACTGGGACATGGGTTAAACCACAGAGCCTAGGACTTGCCAATCAGAAGGTCAGCAGTTCGAATCCCCACGATGGGGTGAGCTCCCGTTGCTCGGTCCCTGCTCCTGCCAACCTAGCAGTTCGAAAGCACGTCAAAGTGCAAGTAGATAAATAGGTACCACTCCGGTGGGAAGGTAAACGGCGCTTCTGTGCGCTGCTCTGGTTCGCCAGAAGCGGCTTAGTCCTGCTGGCCACATGACCCGGAAGCTGTACGCCGGCTCCCTCGGCCAATAAAGCAAGATGAGCGCGCAACCCCAGAGTCGGCCACGACTGGACCTAATGGTCAGGAGTCCCTTTACATTTACCTTTATGGGCTGTACTGTGGTAGCCCATTAAAGTCGACGAAAGGTGTTTGCTCCTCCGACTCTCCGCTTAACCATGTGAATGCTAAACCTCAGTCGTGAGAGGACCAGAGGGGTGGATTCTTTCATTGGCGAATAACGCAGCATTTGATTAGCATTCTTCCTAGGCGCTCAAACCACTTCATAAACATTGTTCACAATTGTTCTTACAACAATGCTGCGAGAGAGGCCAGTAGGACAGTTCTCACATCACAGGTGTGAGGGGGAATGAGGCTGAGAGATGCAGTTTTTTAAAAAAAAAACCTAAATAACACAGTGCATGATTGATTTGATGGGGCGATCAGCATTCTTGGAGAAGGTGTTTACCGGTAACTCTTTCTTTCTTTCTTTCCCTTTCCCAGGCTAAATCATTCTCCCCCAGTTGATATTAACTCTTTGGAGAGGGAGTAAGATGCTGTCATATTTCCCCACAAAGAGATAATAGCAAAGGGGGTGGGGGTGAGAGGACAAAGGGAAGAAGGGTTAAATACTCTTTCTCTCTCCAAGAATACCACTTCACTTTCCCAGTCTCCCAAACATTTGCATGTGTGGCACCTAATTACTAAAAATCAAATACACTGCTCTAGAAAATCCCACTCATAGATCTCCTATCTGGGGGCTCACCAGTGAATTTATACCAGGCCTGGGATTTGAACCAATCCCTTCTCCAATGCTCCAAGTGTCCCTATTTTTCAGGGACAGTCCCGAATTTACAGAAGCCATCCTGGTTTCTGATTTGATCCCAGAATGTCCCGCTTTTCCTTAGGGTGTCCCAATTTTCATTGGAGAAATGCTGGATGGATGGTATGGTTCCTATTTGCATCAAAGAAATGCTGGAGGGTATGGACTTATGCGACCCCAAGCCAAGGAGATGAGTCCCAGTAACTATACAACCTTTAGAAGACATCGGAAGGCAGTCCTGTATAGAGAAGTTTTTTAAGGTTTAATGTTTTTATGTATGCTAGAAGCCACCCAGAGGGGCTGGGGCAACCCAGTCAGTTGGGCAGGATATAAATATTATTATTATTATTATTATTATTATTATTATTATTATTATTAAATGGCCTCGGTCGAGTATACCTGAAGGAGCGTCTCCACCCCCATCATTCAGCCTGGACACTGAGGTCCAGCACCGAGGGCCTTCTGGCTGTTCCCTCACTGCAAGAAGTGAGGTTACAGGGAACCAGGCAGAGGGCCTTCTCGGTAGTGGTGCCCGCCCTGTGGAACACCCTCCATCAGATGTCAAGGAAATAGCAACTATCTGACTTTTAGAAGACATCTGAAGGCAGCCCTGTTTAGGAAAGCTTTTAATGTTTGATGTTTTGTCGCTTTTTATTATTATTTTATTAATATTCTGTTGGGAGCTGCCCAGAGTGACTGGGGAACCCCAGCCAGATGGCCAGGGTATAAATAATGTATTATTATTATTATTGAATAGGATGTTCCTATTTTCATTGGAGAAGTGTTGGAGGGTGTGCTTCCCACCTCAGAGTTTATTTACTCAAGCAATGGCTGTCCCCTAGGTAGACACACAAGCACAGGAATACACTGTCAGCCACTACACCAGGGATATGCAACCTGCAGTCTGCCAGATGTTGCTCGACCCCAACTTCCCTAATCTCTTATCACTAGCTGTATGGGCTGGAGCTCATAGGAGTTGGGACACATCCACACCATATGTTTAAAGCACATAGTTTCTCCCCCAAAATCCTGGGAAAGTAACAAGCTATAGTCCCCAGGATTCTTTGGGGAAAGCCATGGGGAAAGACGTGCTTTAATTGTACAGTGCAGATGTGACCTTGGAGTGTAACGATGGAGGGTTCTCATTCTCAATTAAAACCACTTAAAAGAATAATGTTTGGGGTCTTTCTTCTCTTTATGGTCCAAATAACACCAGTCTAATTAATTGTTCAACATGTTTCCTAATTGCTTGGGTGGCACAGAATCATCATTTAACACAAGCAAGTCTCTCCACTTTTTTGGGGGGGGACGGGGGAGTGAAGAGGGGGAAGGGACAAGGGGGTCGGGGGGGGGGACAGACTGCCTCGTAATGTTGAGATCTGGCAGTCGTTCTTTTATAAACTTTGCCTACACCTCTTGGCACAACGGTTCTTCCAGGATCCTGCTGTAAATGGATACTGCAAATGTAGCGCTGGGAAAAAAAGACATACTCCCAACAGAGAGTGTTTTACCACTGTTTAATGGGTTTATAATTGGATTCTGGGTTCCAACTGGAAAGCAAAGGCAGGAAGTGTGACATTTCCCCTTTGGGAATTATTAAGCGACATTATGCAGAGAAACAAGATAGAGGTGAGCGTTTGAAAAAGCAGTGTGTGAAGTGGGGAGGGAGGCAACCAAATACCTAGAGAAGTATTTGTGTGAAGGGTGGGAGACATCTATCTTAATTCTGTCTGAGGGGACTGACACTCATTTTCTGCTTATTAGAACAATTGTTCTTTCCACCTATGGCCAAGTCGTTTTATTTTCATTAACATAAAAACACAACGAGGTATTCTGAAGCTGCCTAGTTATGGTAGATGCTTAAAGGGCAACTTCATGGGCCTCTTTGGAAGGAAGCAAATCTCCTTCTGCTATAATAATAATAATAATAATAATAATAATAATAATAATAATAATGGGACATGGGTGGCACTGTGGGTTAAACCACAGAGCCTAGGACTTGCTGCTCAGAAGGTCGGCAGTTCCAATCCCCCCAATAAAGCGAGATGAGCACCGCAACCCCAGACTCGGCCACAACTGGACCTAATAGTCGCGGGTCCCTTTACCTTTACCTAATAATAATACCCTAGTATCTTGGAGAAGATGCGTATCTTCTGCAGAGAGTGGCACCAACAGAAGAAATGGGAAAGGACCTTACAGGAGGGATGGAGAACCAGTGGCCCCCCAGACAAGGTTGATCTCTAGATCCCATTCTATCAGATCTATACATTCTATCTAGATCTGTACATCATCCCAATGGCTAGGGGTAATGGGACTTGTAGCCCACAAGGCTGATATGGGGAAGCTTGGATGGTGTAAAGCAATTATGGGTCTGCATACCAAAGCACTAAACATTCACTGCACACCGAAGTGCCCACGAAAGCTAGTTTTTTTCCACTGGCTTCCTTTCTGGAGATACTTCCATTCCCCATTATGTCTACAGAGCTGCCCTTGTTATTAAAATCAGTAGAAAAACCAGGCAGAGGGCCTTTTCGGTAGTCAAGCCCACCATGTGAAACGCTCTCCCAACAGATGCCAAACAGATTTTTGAAAGACACGTGAAGGCAGCCCTGTTCGGAGACGTTTTTAGTGTGTGATGTTGTATTGTGCTTCTACTATTATTATTTTTTTGTTGGGTGGCTGGGGCAGCCCAGTCAGATGGGTGGCATATAAATAATAACTTATCATCACTAATGCCCATGCGGCCAAATAACAGATTCATGGATCCTGAATATACTGATGCTTTAAAAGCAAAACAAAAAACCCTCCCCAAATATCCCTGCAACTGCAAACTGAAATTTACTCTCAGTATAATATTGAGCATTAATATGGCACTTTAAAAGTGTTCACAGTGTTTTGTAGGCATTGGCAAAGTAACCCTTGCAGCAACATCAAAGCTCAATCTCTGTGATCATCTGGAAGAGCATTGCTGGTTATCTCCTGTATTCCAGGTGCCCAACTGGTTTTCCCCCTCTTCTTTCAACATTTCTTTCCTGCCTTTCCTCGCAAAGGAGTCCAGAGTGATGAACATCAAAATCTTGAAACAATACAGTTTAAAATAACCTTTTTTAAATAACAAAAAACAATTAAAAAACCATTAAAACCAACTTAAAACGTTTCAAAACATTTTGAGCATCTAAACTTAAGCATCTAAACACTAAAATTTAGTGTTGCCCTGGTCCTATACTGTAGAACACCCTTCCAACAGAGATTCAGCAGACATCCTTGTCTGTGACCTTCAGGAAACTCTCAACCTCTTTACGCTGAAATGCCAATGCAGTTTCAGTTTCTTGATTTGCCACTCATTTTAATGATTGCTTTGTATTGTTTTTATGGTGTTTTATGTTTTATTGAACTTGCATATACTGTATAAGTTGCCGTACATCACCTTGATATTTTATATGCATTGGTAGCATATAAATATTTTTATACGTAATTTTAAATAAAACCTCCGAAAGGGGGGGTGTACACACACACACACACACACACACACATGCTGCAAACAAATAACAGCTTTTATCTGCCAGAAATCTAATTATGTGGCAGAGGGAGGAAAAACCCATGAACTGCGATGAAGGAGGGGTGCTTTCCCTCCTCCTCCTGTAGGGTTTGGGTTGTACAACACTTGTCAAAAGCCCTCTGCAGCCTGCAAGATCAATGGCTACATCACAATCCTGCACAAAAGGAGATTAATTATCGCCAGTCCACTGGCGCAGCAATTGGTGCAAGCAAGAAAAGGCAGATTCAGAGTGAGGACCGAGAAGAAATGGCTGCTCGAGTGGGTGGGGAGGAGAGGAGGCTGTTGTTGGCAGAGGTTCAGGGCATGTGGCAGTCTCTTTTTGTTCCCGTCACCATCCGTCCCTCACCCCTCGCAGATGCGAGGGTGTTTTTCCTCACGGGTGTTGTGTGTGTGTGCAGCTGCTTAGGAGAGGACGGAGGCGCTGGCAAACGCACTCTCCAGTCAGACAAAGAAAAAAGAAAAAGAAAAAGCAGAAAGAAGGCCCATGTGACCCTTTAAGCACTGCATTTTCACTTAAGTGTGTAACTGGGAGGCCTTTGCAAGGTGAGAAGAACTGAGTTGAGAGAGGACACAAGCTGTGTCTTCGAGTGTCTGCTCAGTGCTCAGCTTTGAGTGCTGGCAAACCCCCAGTTTCACTCCCAGTCTGGATGGTCCTGCTCTGTGAGGTATGATGATGAGGTGATGCATTCTGAATGAAGTGAGAAAAGTGATATACAGTGGTACCTTGGGTTAAGAACTTAATTTGTTCTGGAGATCCGTTCTTAACCTGAAACTGTTCTTAACCTGAAGCACCACTTTAGTTAATGGGGCCTCCTGCTGCTGCCACGACGCCGCTGCATGATTTCTGTTCTCATCCTGAAGCAAAGTTCTTAACCTGAAGCACTATTTCTGGGTTAGCAGAGTCTGTAACCTGAAGCGTATGTAACCTGAAGCGTCTGTAACCCAAGGTACCACTGTAGATTCTTTACCTGGGCCTTTCCTTTCTCTCTCCTGTTAATACTGGTGGTCTTCATCATATCCTTTTCATTGAAAAGAGGTGCGGAGGGCGACAGGGAAGCAACGTAAGAGGGACATAGCAAGACATGCTTTTGTGCTCTGCTATACTTCAACAGCATTAGGGACCAATATTTATTGACTTATTTATCTTGTGAGTAGCTGTTAATGGGAGCTTGTGGCCAGGTGACATACCATGTTATCTGAACATGCCACCTTTCCCAGGAAAAAAAGGAAACAACCGGAGCCATTTAAGGGTCAAAAGATTATATACCTACTTATCTCCTTGGCTCAGGGGTTGCCTAACCCCATACCCTCCAACATTTCTCTGATGAAAATAGGGGCGTCCTAAGGAAAAGCAAGGGACACGGATGGCGCTGTGGGTTAAACCACAGAGCCTAGGGCTTGCCGATCAGAAATTCGACAGTTTGAATCCCCGCGACAGGGTGATCCCCCGTTGCTCGGTCCCTGCTCCTGCCAACCTAGCAGTTCTAAAGCATGAAGTGCAAGTAGATAAATATGTACTGCTCCAGCAGGAAGGTAAACAGTGTTTCCGTGCACTGCTCTGGTTCGCCAGAAGCGGCTTAGTCATGCTGGCTACATGACCCGGAAGCTGTACGCCGGCTCCCTCGGCCAGCAAAGCAAGATGAGCGCCGCAACCCCAGAGTCGTCTGCGAATGGACCTAATGGTCAGGGGTCCCTTTACCTTTACCCTAAGAAAAAGCAGGACATTCCAGGATTAGAAACCGGGACGGATTCTGTAAATCCAGGACCGTCCCTGGAAAATAGGGACACTCGGAAGGTCTGGGAGTAGCATTGTCTATGTTTACTGGAAAACAAAAAGCTGCACCCACTTCTTTCATATTATAATAATATAATTTTATAAACAAGGAACATTATAATGCCACTGCACTCCGCCTAGCCCCTCTTACAGCTCACATTTTGATCATGGCTTGCTATTTCATCATCATAAAAATCCTTAGTATCCTGACAACTTTAATACCAAGTTCACAATTTTAGAAAAGAAGATGCATAGAAGCAATCTGAGTTATATAGCACTGGTCTTTATTCAGTAAGCCGTAAAGTAGCTGAAACTCATCCTGAAACCCCCTTGAGCACTACAGGAAATACAATATTTTTTCCAACAAACTAGATCTCTTGTTTTGTGGGGGAAAGCTAAGTGTGCCTGCAGGGGCTAACTGTAGCCAACAGACTCCTGTAGCTCAGTCTGTGACTGCCTGCCTTGCCATTGTAACTTTCACATTGATGTAATTCTCATCAACACAGTCACTGCTAAGTGATTTCTTGAACTTTATATGTAAGGGGAATGGAGTCTAACTAGTCTCCCAAAAGCGATTGTGAGTTGTCTGGTCCAAAATCAATGCTATGGGTCTGTTTCAAAAGTTGGGTTTGATTTGAGCCTTGGATCCACATCTCCCGGGCATTTATTTTTTTAGTGCACAGTTGGACATAACGTGTGGTTGGGGAAAAGATTATGCAGTTGGAAAACTGATAATGTGTAGTTGGAAAGATGGGATGGGGGACTAGACATATTAGATGAGTTTGAAAAGCACTTAAATGACAGTCCGTGTTGGGAACAATATGTACCCACATGATATAAGTGTAGAATGCACTCTGTTTCCAGACTTAAACTGCCCAAACTGTATTAAAACATCTTCTTATTGGACAAAACCTTCATCATTGGGTAGTTCATCACATCCTTGTGAACAGTATTCCGATTTTGCATTTCAGGCCCATTTTGCACCCTACGTTCCGTCTCCTGAAGCCAATGCAAAACAACTTAACTGGGGTCTCCTCCTCCTCCCTCCCCTCATGCACAGATAAGAAAAACAGAGAGAGATCTTCAGGTGGGTATGAGAGACAGCAAAGATTCAGTAAAGAAAACCATTAGTAATCTATTCATCCCTTTTTGCTTTGCTGACTAAACTCTTTCACCTCCTAGTCAGGCCTTTCAGATTGACTAGACCAGAGTTTCCCAAACTTGGGTCTCCAGCTGCTGTTGGACTACAATTCCCATCATCCCTAGCTAGCAGTGCCAGCTGTCAGGGATGATGGGAATTGTAGTCAAACAGCTGCTGGAGACCCAAGTTTGGACAACACTGAACTAGACCAATCATAGGCCTGTATTGAGTTTGAAATAGACCATCTAGAAACCCTCTGGAAAAGCTTCATTGGTTAACAACTTGATTCTGCAGGCAATACAAGCCCTCTGGGAGAGGGAACTTATCTTTTTTTCCCCCATATTTTTTATTGATTTTAATTCATTATATTACATCATACATTAAAACAAACAAAATAAACATACAAAACACAAACACGCAAAGAAGAAATACTTAAAAAAAGGAGATAATAATAAAGAAAATGGGAGAGGGAACTTATCAGACCATCCAGACCATTTTAGAGCACACCAAACACAACTATCAACCTGACTCCAGCTCTACTTTGACTCCACTGAGTCACCTGGTTTAAGGAGAAGCTTGTACAGAGTTTACTGCTGCTTCATTGTGTGATTCATATAAGGTAAAATATCAGTAGATTTGTGTTATGCAGATGTGTTTTTCAGACCATCAGTAGAACAGCATATATTTCAGTAGACCTATTGATATTTTAGGAGATGTGGCAATAATGGAATAGGTTCAGGAATTATTTTCAGTGGCTGGAGAAACCCATCCACATGGATGGAGTATGTATAAATAAATAAATAAATAAATAAATAAATAAATAAATAAATAAATAACAACTTACCATATTTTTCCGTGTATAAGACTAGTCCCCCCTCCCCTAAAAAATAGTGTCCAAAATTTGGGGGAGTCTTATACACTGGGGCCATCTTCCCGCATTTTCTTAAATTGGAGTCCCCCAAAATAGCAGGCGTGTTATACATGGGGACGTCTTATAGACAGGAAAATACGGTAAATTCTTTTGAGCAATGCCTTCCCTGGTCTTCCCTGGAAGAGACCCCAGTTCGCTCTCAACATGCCTCCCTTAGGACCCTGTTGATGTCAAAGCTCCAACAGAAGATGGCAAGGGCTGCAGAAGTTTTGGCCATGGTGCAGCCCTGCATCAAGAGAGAGAGAAAAAGAGAGAGAGAGAGAGAGAGAGAGAGAGAGAGAGAGACCTAATGCTTCTTAAGGACTTTTGGACACCCTCCCAGGATCATAGGATGACAGATTGGCAACAATTGTATATTCACTTACCTGCGAGCTGAACTCAATGGGACTTCCTTTTGAGTAGACATCTATAGGCAGGAGGAGACCATGCAGTGGCGCCACCATCCCAATACCTGTGTTGTTGCAGATGGGACTGTGGTGAGGCAGGGCAGTGACAAGATTGGGGCTGTGTGGATACAGCAACAGAGCCAACCCACTGCTTATGCCATCACATCTCACAGCCCTGACCCCCTTCCTTGCCACCTTGCACTGTCTAGGTAGGGTAGCTCTGCTACTTTGTCTCTCAGTGTCTTGTACTCATTTTCCAATCTCCTTGGGACTTCTAATTCTCTTCCCGTATATTTGCTAAGAGTTGAGAAGCGAAAAGTACAATTTAGCTGCTGCTTACGTATAATATTGAAATCTGATCCAACAAAGCCCTCTTTATAGTCCAGAATATTATTTGCACATTTTCTAAAATAATAGTTGGTTAATGAGACATTAAGTTGGTAAATTATGACTTATTATGTTACGCATTTAAATGAGCCTGTTTGTAATTAAACTAAAGCTGTAAATTGATTAAAGAATATTTAGTTGATTAATCATCTGCTTTTCAACTGATTAATGGATCAATCAATTAAATTTAAATATATTTGCAGATCCCTAGAGTCTCAATATAGGCGCCTTTCTGAAAGACAGAAGGAAGTAGGAAAACAATTGAACAAACATAATGCTACCTTTCATTCTCAGAAGAATTCAGTGTTCTATTTTTTCATTCCTTATTTCAGCAACATTCCAAAATGAAATAGTCTCAGAAAACTGAGAAGTGAAGCTTCTAACTTGCCAGCCAACCAAATAAAATGCATCCTACTGATTAATCAGTTAGAACTTGGGTGGGTTCATCTAAGAATCCAAACACGTGGGTCCGCTTCCCCAGTGGAAATTTCCTCTCCACTCTGTGTGCCCCTGCACCAATCTGCTCTGGAGGACTGGGGAAACCCCTTGAACAGATTTAGAGGGCAAGCAAGGGAATAAGAGGGGGAAGCTCTATTGTGCAAATGGAAGTTGTTCCACTTGAACAGTTATTTAGCTGCATTTGCTGCCTAGGCAAAGGGCAAGATGGGCCTTCCACCTGCCCCCATGCCACATACAGAAGATAACTAGACTGGTGGTTGTATCTTACTTCAATGTCCTTCACCACACCTGAGGACAGCAAGCTAGCTGTGCACATATGTTCTGTCCTTCAACACCTGGCTACTGGTCCTTCCCTTCCAACAGTTGCTTCTTGAGATGATCGCCTCACTTTTCCTAACAGTTGGGTCAACCATTTAAAAGAGAGTTCATGCTCACTCTGCCTAAGGTTAGGGCCAGCCATTAAAAAGGGACCATTCACTCCTTATTAAAAGAAAAAATGGAAAAAAAGGAAGGAAGAAAGGAAAGAAGGAAGGAAGGAAGGAAGGAAGGAAGGAAGGAAGGAAGGACGTACAGGGTTGCTAGCTCTCATGATTCCATAGTGGCCTGTCATTTTAGCCTTTGATTTGCTACATGAAAAGATCTATTTCCTTACTCCTTTTACTAGAAGACCTTCAAATCCTCCACTATTGGAAGCCCTCATTGAGCTGTGAGCTTCTACCTCCCAGTGGAGAACTGCAGAGATAAAAAGTTATAATTGTTGGGCTTTACATTTTTCAGTTCAATGCAAGGTTAATGCGCATTTAATAATTGTAGCACCACAGTGCTGAAATGCTGAGCAATAATGCATCTCCCCAAATTCTCATTTCTTCCATGGCTATTCAAGGCACAGGGGCAGTGCTAGCATCCAAATGGGAGTCCCCATTGCGAAGGCCAACACAGGGGTGGGGAGCCTCTGGGCTATGGGTCTAGTTAGGCCCAGCCAACAAGCAAAGCTCCACTACTCCACACACTATGTTATATAGGTTGAAAGTGGCTGGGGCAAGTGGCAGGGTATAAATAATAAAATGGTTGATGTTGTTAAGTTCCAGTCCATGAGTTCTAGGACTCAGCTACATTGGCAAAGAAAAAGCGCTTTATATGCGTTGTATATGCATTATAACACCATGACACCAGATGGCGCTGTGGACTTCTGTTTTTGCCCATCCGATTTCTCGTACAAAGTTTACAACACGTTTAACTGATACGCTTCTTTGATGTGTCTACATCCAGCCCTAGTGTTAAGAGAGGGGGAGAAAAGCGAAGGCGGTAATCACAAAAAGTTAGAGGGCTGAGGAAGCCCACCTTGCAATTTGAGTATGAACGCTGTTTCAGATTGAAACTGACAAATCCAGACAGGCAGTTCAGTCTGTGGATATCCTGTGCCCTTGTTCTGAAGTCAGTTTATTTATCATGTACATTTCGAAAGGGAAGTTCTCTCTAAGAGCATCTCACCCACTGATAAAACTGAAACAAAGTAGTCACGCCCTTGCATGTCAGATGTCAAGAAAAGGTCTCTCTCGTTGCCAGATTGCTGACATTTGCAAGAATGCCTGAAACCAATTGCTTTCAGTGGGGAACATCCCAAGAATAGCTTGTGCTGTTTACACCTCGCCCTGGCTCCGATGTCCCTGCCCCGAGCTCCACTTTGGTTGTGGACAACATTTGAACAGGCATGGGGGAAAGCAGTCTTCCCTGCAAACTTGAAATGTCAAGCCTGCTCACAAGTAGGCCGGCTTGTGAGTATGTACTCCAGCCTTCTGTTCGTAAAGCAAGCTGGTGTGCTTACTCACACTTGAATCAATGCGCAAGTAAATGCTCCTTGCTGCTGCCTCAAGTAGATTCACAGATGAGAAAGGGCTCCAGACTCCATGATTTATTTCTGCCAGGCAAGTTCCATGTGGGTGAGCTTAGCAGTCTACACATGACATTGCTGGCCAGGGCACTTCCTGCTTGCATTGGTGGCTACAAAGACAGCATCAGGAATGCTTGGGAACACCAAAGGGACAGCTTTCTCCTCTTTGTTCCAGAAAGATCCCAGCTGATATGGGCACAGGTTGCCTAATAAAAAACTCTAACCTGAAAGTTATTTCTGAGAATAGTAGTGGCAGGGGAATAGCACAGTTCCCCAAGCTTGCCTGGTTAACAGGGCTTGGCCTGACTCATTATGAGTACTGCGGTTTCACTTCTTATTTCAGTTTGAATTTCTGAACTGGGGCATGGAGAGTTTACTTTCTGCACTTACTACTGAACATTCAGATGACAAGCTTCTGGGAGACACAAAATCCTTCCTCTGGCTGCAAAGTGTTCCTTTTTTAAAACAACAACAACCCCCAAGGCTTTCTTTCATTTAAAAGTAGTCCTACAATCAGACAAACCATGCTTTTAGCTTTTTCTCGAATACTGGTGCCTACCTTATTACGGCCTGCTGTTTTGTGACATTCCCATACCCCCCTTCTTTCTAAATCATATGATTTTGCCCCAGGATCCCATTGAAACAAACAGCTCCTTGTTCAGGTTTATACGTGTAGCTTTCTAGTATATGTGGATGTCTGATTGCAATAAAATTTAAATACAAAGGAGCCTCTTGTTCTCAGAGGATGCAGTCACTGCTGCTGGAGCAATTAATACTGATTTGGAGCACGCTAATGGGACTAAAGTGGGTAAACCTGAAATTATCCACTTGTAGCTCGGCTCATAATGATTGTGTGTGTGTGTGTGTGTGTGTGTGTGTGTGTGTGCTTTCTTTACCTATCTAGAGAAGGAGCGAGGCTTTCACCACATGATGAAAAGGTAGGTTGACAACAACGTACAATTTCTGAGGAAATGTTAGAAGCATTCTGAAACCTGTTCCAGCAGCAGACCTACAGAGCCGATATTGGTGTGTTTCTAAAAGCCTTTATTCTGCTTTTATAATATAGGACAAAATACGCCTGCAAGCTAGGGGGAAACAAACCACGAAATCAGGATTTGCAAGGATGAACTTTTTCGAAATAAATACATCAACAATTTTATTTTAAAGTAGCAACTAGTTAAATATTACAATACCAATGCTTTGACTACATATTTAAACTGGCATGCTTAGAGAGATTGGGGGTAGTGTCATATCATCTGAAATAAACTGTTTATGCAGCATGGGCATCACACACTAAACAACTGAGTTGCTCACTGCTACATTGAGTCTAGGTACAGGCTAATGGCTCAGGCAAGTCTTTCTGGGAAAGTGGCAGGTTCTAATTTGTTGTCCCAAAAGTAGAGGGCCATGGATGTTGTTGCACTGCAGCAGACACGTACGCAACTTTGAATTCAGCAGAGAGGATAGCTCCATGCCCTCAGCACTTTATGCCAGTCTCAGGCTTAAAGTCTTAAAGCCATGTAGATGGCACTGAAAGAACTGGGGCTCAAGTAGCCAGAAATTTGGAAAACACCGAAGCAATACAAGCTGAGTACCAACTCTCTCGATGTTCAGGTCCAATTTGTAATGGAGCCTCCTTTGAGAAGGAAGGGCAGAGTAACAATAAAAGAAATAGTTCAGAAAAGACTCTTGCCAAGTGAAGAAAGGAAGACGGCGTGTGTGTCCCAAGCTCACAAGACTAGCAAAATATTATCCTGCAGATAATGTTCTTCTGCTGGGGAACAATGTACTGGAGCTGTGCTCCTCCACACCACTAGGTAGAGCACATCCTGGGCTTGATCTTCCCCAGCTTTCTCAAAGGGCACTCAGTGCCTTCCTTCAAGAAATAATATTTCTTGAACCTTCCTTCAAGAATAAAGAGCCGGTAGGCACTCACTATTTACAGTCCACTTTCCATAAGCCGAATGCCACTCTGAGCAGAAGAAAAAAGTTGCCACCACCACAAGCCCTGCCACCAGTTGCACACTGGGTTGCAGTCCTCCAGGTTTATGAGCCACTGGGAGTCCTGCAGAACTGGGCAGAGGTTTGGCAGCACAATGGTATACTTTCCAGATCAGAGCCATGTGAATGACTGCTTAATTCGACCTGTATTTACAAAGGAGATGATTCAGAATGAAAAGGTACACTCAACATTTCAAGAATAGGATAAACCCCGGGGGCTTTTGCAAGTCAAGGTCTCTTGGCTGCTCTCTATGCAAGCATTGTTTCAGGAACCTCAGTTGCACATCATGTCAGTTCAACATTCACATACCAATCCAATCATGAAATTATATATCCCAAATGTCTTCATTTTCCCATATTAAATATATTAATTACAGCAATCACATGGTGACACAGACTTTCTGTAGGTTTTAAAGAAATCTTTGGGAATTACAGGAAAGCGTAATTCAAAACATTTTAAGTGGGTTTTTTAAAAAAGAAAGAAAAGAAGTCACAGTACAGAGCTGTTTCTCTTTTCTCGTCCCTCCAACTACTACATATTTTTATAAAAGAAAAAAATTGATGCAAACTTCATGGATTTTTTTTTTTTACTGTTGTAGTAAACATCTAACTTCTATTTTCTTTTTCTTTATTGTTTTTGAAGAACATATTCCTTATTGATTCCTGCCCCCCTCCTAATTTTGTGTTTCACGTACTACAACCTGAAATACTTCACATGCCTAATAATAAACCATGCAAAACAAATAAACATACCGGTCAGGGGAATTAAGCCAAACCCTGTGGAGAAAATAATGCTTCATTTCATCTCAGCATTGTTATTGACATTGCTACCATTGATTGTACAAGGAGGATTTATTTATTTGTTTATTTATTGACCACTGTTGGTCTGTTTTCTGTAAGTTAATAAAATGAGATGCTGAGGCAAAAAGGAGAAAATAATTGTGTTTCTGTGAGTCTTATTGACTCAGTTGGGAAGACCTTGGTGAACAAAATTGAAACTGAAATCCTAAATAAGTGTACTCAGAAGGAAGTCGCACTGATCTCTCCCAGGTACAGTGGTGCCCCGCAAGACGAATGCCTCGCAAGATGGAAAACCCGCTAGACGAAAGGGTTTTCCGTTTTGGAGGTGCTTCGCAAAACGAATTTCCTATGGGTTTGCTTCACAAGACGAAAATGTCTTGCGAGTTCCTGCGGGAGTTTTTTCCTCCCCCCCCCCTTTTTCTAAGCTGCTAAGCCGCTTATCTGCTTATCCGCTAAGCCGATAAGCTGCGAAAAGCCGCGAAAAGCCGCTAATAGCACTAATAGCGCTAATCCGCTAAGCCGTCAATGGGCTTGCTTCGCAAGACGAAAAAAACGCTAGACGAAGAGACTCGTGGAATGGATTAATTTCGTCTTGCGAAGCACCACTGTATATATGTGCAGGATTGCAGCCTAAAAGCTCCCCCCCCCCCACTTCTGTGAATGCACCAATACATGTATTTCAGGATACAGTGGTATCGTTCTGGAGATCCATTCTTAACCTGAAACTGTTCTTAACCTGAGGTACCACTTTAGCTAATGGGGCCTCCTGCTGCCGCCATGCAATTTCTGTTTTCATCCTGAAGCAAAGTTCTTAACCCAAGGTACTACTTCCGGGTTAGCGGAGTCTGTAACCTGAAGAGTCTGTAACCTGAAGCGTCTGTAACCCCAGGTACCCCTGTAATAATAATTTTATTATTTAAACCCCAATCATCTGGCTGGGTTGCTCCAGCTCCCCTTGGCAGCTTCCAACACGTATTAATACATAATAAAACATCAAACATTTAAAACTTTCTGATATAGTGTAGTTGTTTATTTCCTTGACATCTGATGAGAGGGTGTTCCACAGGGAGGGTGCTACTGCTGAGAAGGCCCTCTGCCTGGTCCCCTGTAACCTCACTTCTCGCAGTGAGGGAAACCGCCAGAAGGCCCTCAGAGCTGGACCTCAGTGTTGAGCAATGGGGGTGGAGATGCTTCTTCAGGTAAACAGGGCTGAGGCCATTTAGGGCTTTAAAGGTCAGCACCAACACTTTGAATTGTGCTCGGCAATGTACTGGGAGCCAGTGAATATCTTTTAGGACTGGTGCTATATGGTCCTGGCGGCCTCTCCCAGTCAGCAGTCTAGCTGCCACGTTCTGGATTAGCTGTAATTTTTGAGTCACCTTCAAAGGTAGCCCCACATAGAGCGCATTGCAGTAGTCCAAGTATGTAACCAGAGTATGTACCACTATGGCAAGACAGTGGGTGGGGGGGGAGGTAGGGTCTCAGTTGGCATATCAAATGGAGCTGGCAGACAGCTGCCCAGGACACAGAACTGACCTGCACCTTGATGGACAACTGTGAGTCCAAAATGACTTCCAGGCTGCACCCCTAGTCCTTTGAGGGCACAGTTACCCCATTCAGGACCAGGGAGTTCCCCCACATCCACCTGCCTCCTGTCCCCCCGAGACAGTACTTATCAGGATTCAACCTCTATCACATAAATACACAGGATTTACTGCACATATTGAATGTTGGAAATAATGGAGCAGGTGATATAGAAGATCCAGATGTCACTTCTACAGCATCCCTGTAGGCGCCATGTATTGTCTCTGGAATGCCCCCCCCCCCATATCAGATAGGTGCTGTCTATCTTGTCTTTCAGGCACCTGTTGAAGATTTTCCCAGACTTTTAAGTGGAGATTTTTAACCCAGTCTGTATCTGTACTGGATTTGGAAATGTTTTTATATATGAAATAAGAAAGGGAGAACAGCTGTGCAGGATCAGGCCAAAGGCCCATCTAGGCAAGCATCTTCTTCTCACAGTGGTCAGCCAGATGCCAATGGAAAAGCAGCAAGCAGAACATGAGTGCACACCCTCTAACATTTCTCCAATGAAAATAGGGACGTCCTTTTCCATAATGATAATAATACCAGAGATTTCAAGCAGCCTAATTTAGGAGCGCTAAGCGCCTTGTTAGCATTGCTATTTTTAAAGAACTGGGAGTCAGAAACCCTTGCCAATCTCCGTGCAAGTCCTTGAGCGATCTGCCCGCCCCTGCTCTAATTTACATGCTGCTTCGGAGGAGCAAGGCGATGCCTTACAACTCCCTGTGTACTCAAACTGGAAAGTGTGCCCGGGACGCAAGAAGAGTTGCATTGACACGGCGGCTGCAATGTTAACCAAGAGCAGGAAAGCTTCCTTATCGGATACACTGAAGTACATCTTCATAACCGTGCCACTTTCTTGTGTGTAGAGTTTCACCCTTTCACTGACGTGAATGGAGATCTGCACAGAGCCATCCTTGCAATGAAATGCTACTCTGTTTGTGTCACTTAGACATCATGTGCAAGAGGGGAAGCTATTGCAATGACTCACTTCAGCCACCAGACTGAGGAAGTCCTGTTGGAACAGTGTTCAGGTCATATCACTGGAACTGGGCAATAATCAATTGGCAGATGCAAAGACACTGGAAAGAACAACTTTTGATAGGTGTAATCGTGCAGGTTTGATCTTATACGTTGACACACCTTCTCTGGAAGCACCTACAACTCGGTGCAAAACACTGCCAGCCATCACCGGACCAAAACTCATAAATGGTGCAACATCACCTCTTGTTGTTGGTATGATGGCAAGACATTGTCCACAGCTTCTTCCTCGGGCTATCAATTATAAGTTTATACTTAAGCATTTGCATGCGCTAACACAGGAAGGAATTTAGGAAGCTGCCTCCTAGCAGGACAGACCGTTGATCCTTCTAGCTCAGTACTGCCCACACTGACTGACATTGGCTCTTCTGGGTTACATGCAAGAGTCTCTCCAGCTCTACCTGGAGATGCTGGGGATAAACCCTGGGACCTTCTATGCGGAAATGCACACGCTCTGTCACAGAGCACACACGGTACGACCCATTCCACTCCACTCAATGAACATAAAGGAATCCCCAGAAGCATTATGGAGCCTTCCACTCCCCTTCCCCTTCCTGGTTATGCTGCCCCTATACTAAGCTTACTGCATGGTGCCTGGCTATCAAACATTTGGGTATCCAGCAGTCTGCCTAAGACCCTGGCACACACGCTCTTCGTGTTCCGCATGAGAGTAGCCGATGCACTGAGAGCCTAGACAAGGGTCATTGACAATATTGAAAAAGTCATCATTTCAACTCAGATGAATGGGGCACTCCCTGGATTGATTCCTTCTACCTCAATGAAATCTCTCCAAGCACTAAATCTATACCTACTGCTTTCCTCTCCGATTTGTTTTTTGTTCCTAAAGTTTAGTGCCATATCCTCCAACATTTATCCAGTGAAAATAGGGATGCCCTATTCAAACATAATCATAATAATATTAAAATTATGATTATGACTGCCCCATCTGACTTGAGTTGTCCCATTCACTCTGGGCGGCTTACTACATATAAAAAAACCATAACAAAACATTAAAGATTTAAAAAAACCTTCCCTATACAGGGCTGTTTTCAGATGTTTTCTAAAGGTTGCAGAGTTACTTATCTCCTTGGCTCAGGGGGTCGCACAGCCCCATACCCTCCAACATTTTCAACCAATGAAAATAGGGACATCCTAAGGAAAAGTGAGGGAGACGGGTGGCGCTGTGGGTTAAACCACAGAGCCTAGGACTTGCCGATCAGAAAGTTGGCGGTTCGAATGGGTGAGCTCCCATGGCTCGGTCCCAGCTCCTGCCCACCTAGCAGTTTGAAAGCACGTCAAAGTGCAAGTAGATAAATAGGTACCTCTCCGGCGGGAAGGTAAACAGCATTTCCATGTGCTGCTCTGGTTCGCCAGAAGCGGCTTAGTCATGCTGGCCACATGACCAGAAAAGCTGTACGCCGGCCAGTAAAGCGAGATGAGCGCCGCAACCCCAGAGTCGACCACAACTGGACCTAATGGTCAGGGGTCCCTTTACTTTTAAGGAAAAGTGGGACATTATAGTATGAAATCAGAAACCAGAAATAGGGACACTAGGAGGGTCTCTTAGTGACATGTAGATTTCAAGGATATAAAAAGACCCCAAGATGGCCTTTATGGTCACACAACTACCTTACTTTGCAGAAATATTACACACAGGAAAGAGGTGAGGATAGTGATTAGCACCATTTTGTTGTGGTGTTGATTCCATCCCGTTACATCACCCGACATCCAGATTTAACAGTAATCTGAGGCCACATGAAAAGCTTGGATGCTTTGCACTGCCTTAGCGCTTGCTTATCCCGGCAGCCTTTGTCAACAAACACACTGCCAGTTGCATCTAGCATGCTAATGGAGCTTTGTATTTGCTGGCTTAAGGCTTAAAAAAAAAACCACAACTAAAACTAAAACCCACCACCTTATTTATTCTTATTATCTTTCTGTCTGCATGCATCTCCTCCTGTATGTCTTCCATTCTCATCATGAGAAGAGGATAACACAGCAGAGAAGACGGTAGCTTGTCATCTCTGATGCTGGGTTTTATGTCTTGGCATAATGAGATGCCATATTGTTACATTTTAATGAGAATGTCTATGATTTTTACATCTGTTCCTTTCAAATCTTTGGGGGAAACGGAGCCACCACAGAAGCAGATAGAGTTATTATTCCCGGGAAAACATCATTTTTTCTCCTTCAGTGCTGAGCTGCACTTTAAAGCACTGGCAATTCAGCCCGGAAATGCCTCGGCCTACAAATTTCCTAAATGTTAACCAGATCCTAAATATAGCAGCTCTTCATTAGAGGAGGCTTTCTAACTGCCTGGCTTTGGCTTCCCACCACTTTATGTCAAAATAATCCACCTCTTCATAGCTGGGATTTCCCCTCACCTCCCCCCTCTTCCCTGAGTACCATTCCACCCTCTAAATTATAATAACTATACAGTACCAGGAAGTTTAGAACAAAATCCTGCAGATCTGACAAATAAGAAATTCTAGCACAAGCACATTCCAAACCATGTGTATAATGCATAGCTGTTTGTAAAATATTTTAGTGTTGTTGTTTTGCAACCACCTTGCCAGAGAATGCTGTCCGGATCAAAGTGAGGCAAAAGATTCGTATACCTTCGTAATGTTAGTAAATAACTTGAGAACGCTAGCAATACATACAAGAAACAGCCAAAGCTAGCTAGATGGGTCCAGGAAGAGGAAGAGGAGGGAGGAGGCCATCCAAAATCCACAGTTAGGCAATATCTTTATTTACAGGGGAACTTGTGGCCCTTCAGAGGATGTCAGACTGGAGCTCTTATCAGCCCTAGGGCTGGATCTAGACACATCAGGAAAACACGTTGTAAACCTCAAAGTGAGGAAATCACGTTGACGAAATGCAGAACTCCGCAGCGCCATCTGGTGTCACAGTGTTATAACGCATATAAAACGCCTTTTCTTTACTAATGTAGCTGAATCCCCAGTTGGCATGGCCAATAGCTAGGGATTGATGGGAGTTGTAGTCCAGCAACCCAGGGATGGCCCCCATGTGACAAAAGTGTGGCAAAGTTTCAGGTTCTCCTAAATTCTTCATCAGGCAAGATGCTACAGAAAACATTCCCCCCAAACATGAACTTCCTCATCCAAGTGCTTTAATTGTTTAACTCCTTTTATTGTTGTGTGTGTGTTTTTTAATGGGATTGTATGATGGTGTATTTTTAAAAAATGTGCTTTTGTAATGTTTTGATGGAAATGTTTTATTGAGCATTTAAATTATGTATGGATTTTGTTTATTTTATACTTGTAAGCTGATTGGCGGCCATTTTGGCAAATAAACGAACAACAAAGCAAGAAGCAAGGTCTTAGAAAAATAAAGCAAGACAAAAATTAGGGTGATGCTGTAGCCATGAGGTCAGAAATCACGCAGCGGCAGCGGGAGGCCCCATTAGCTAAAATGGTACCTCAGGTTAAGAACTGTTTTAGGTTAAGAATGGACCTCCAGAATGAATTAAGTTCGTAACTGGAGGTACCACTGTATAGCTATACAGGGGTTCCAGATCCCCTGGAAGTTGCTGCATGCCGCCTTCTTACAGATATTCGTGCTGTAGGTGCAGATGTTGGGGGAGGTCCCAGGCACATAATGTCGGGGCTTGCTGGCTTATTCAAGACTGCCAGGCTACTTGCTGCTGGTAGGTTCAATCAAGAAGTGCTGGCACATGGCAAAAAGCTATGACACAAATACTTCCCACACTAAACACAAGACTAAGCACCTTTCCCCATGGCAAATAACATAAATAGAAAATGTACCGGGTGTGCAGTTAATGTATATAACTCTTCTTCCTGCAACAGCTTTTATCTCACTCAAATTGTTATTTGCAAACACACACCTGAAGCGTGTTCTTCTGGACTGTGAGTGTGGCATATTCCCAGAAACCACTTTACACAATGAAATGCAGTGCCTCAAAATGTGCAAAGTGAACAGCGCATGTGGCTAGAATAATTTTTTTTTTAAGATATAGGGCTCCTTGAGCAAAAGAGACAATAAATTACGCACTTTAGATCAAGTTCTGCACTCACTCGCAGCAGTAAGTGGTATGTGACGAGCGAGGATAGCATGATCGTATTTTGTTTATTATTATTTGAAATTGCACTCCAGGTCCTCCTATAACCCTCACGATGGCAGTTCAAAGAGGTTCGCCCCTTTTGGAGATGAGAGTTTCGCTGTGCCGCTGTGTTTGCTCCTGCCTGCTGGTAAAAACAACCACCCAAGGCCGCATGTTGTCTCTTTGCCAACTCCTCAGGGTCCCTTCCAACTCGGCAATTCTGCAATTCTAGATTTTATAAAATTCTAGCAGTTGGGTAGATTTGCCAATGTGTGAAATGTGTTCATGAATGAATGTAGAGATCTATTCTGAAATCTAAATTTAAGATATGCCCTAGGCAATGAAAACCAGGGCCAGTGGGGAATTCTTTCATTTGGAATGGGTCTGAGACACAGTCTCTGGGGCAATGCCTCCTTACACTAGTGTCACGGATACCTACCTGGATGGGATGCCACCACACCATCCAAGTAGGCGGCAGCAATGCCAGAGTCAGGATGGTAGCACTGCAGCAAACCTTGAGGAACGACAGGGAAGAGAGAGGTTGGCAGGGTTCATCAGGAGCAGATCTAGTTTGAAAAACTTCGCCCTGCCCTCCTATGGCCAGTGATGGTAGATGTGGTAGGCGAGCCTGTACTTGAATTCTAAAGTGGGGTGAATGTAAACCTCTTCATGTGTGATGCACTTATATGCAAGGGAGAGTGGGGCCAGGGCCGGATTTAGGTTTGATGAGGCCCAAAGCTACTGAAGGCAATGGGGCCCTTTATATGTCCAGCTGTCCTTTGTCAACAACAAATTGTCACCGTTTTTTGTGTTGAATATATGCTATATGGTAATTTGTGGACCTAAAATTAATTAATTAATTTAAAGATGTATTTTAATTAATTGATGTCTGTTTTTATGCATATTGGGTTGTTTTTATGATGTTAGCCACTCTGAGCCTGGCCTCGGTCGTGAGGGCAGGATACAAATAAAAAAATATTATGTATTATTATTAATAGGTATCTAAAGCCATTTGCCCATAACAAAATATGTGTTTTATCAAAGTAATTGTTGAACTGAAATATAATTAAGAAGAAGTATCAGGGGGTTTTTTCCTTCAAATTTTTTTGGGGGGCCCAAGCGAGTGGGGCCCTAAGCTATATGTAGATCCAGCACTGAGTGGGGCCATACTACTGGTCCTGCCCCCCATGCGCAGCCAAGAGCGCAGGCATCTAGAGAAGGGAGCCTAGGCATGAGGAGGTGTTGCTGTGAAGCTGTACTGCATGACTGGGATCCCCAGTTGCACAGGGGGGTCCCAGTCACGTGTAATCCTGGGCCATGCAAGCAGCTGCTCATACATCGGATCTCCTCTTCAGATATCTGTGCTTGGAACTTGAGAAGCTTGGCTTGCTGGGCAGGTGACTTCTAGGGCTAACCCTGGAGCTACTAGGCAGGAGAGTAGACATAAAAGCAACCCCCGCAGCTGCTGCTACCAAGTCACCACACTGTAGTGTTATGCCCCCCACACTTCCTCTGCTCACTGATCATCCTTAGGTCTAGCCCCCCAATGCTTGCATTTCACCTGAATATATCTAACACACGTTTTCTATGCTGCCAAATGGCCAAAGGAAGTAATGCACTTCTGGTTACAGTGGTACCTCTGGTTACGTAGTTAATTCATTCCGGAGGTCTGTTCTTAACCTGAAGCACCACTTTAGCTAATGGGGCCTCCCACCACCGCCACACGATTTCTGTTCTCATCCTGAAGCAAAGTTCTTAACCTCAGGTACTATTTCTGGGTTAGCGGAGTCTGTAACCTGAAGCGTATGTAACCTGAAGCGTCTGTAACCCGAGGTACCACTGTATCCAGGAAAGCGTGTTCCCCTTCATGGAGAGCACGTGTTGCGGTGGGGGCCGCCAGGACACTCCAAAGTTGGGGGGCGGGCTAATTGATCGTTGGCCACTGATGCGATTGGGGCTTCCCTTGTTGTTGGGAAGAAGTTAATGTTGCCATTTATTGATTGACAGCCAGAAATAGTAAAACTCCTTGCACGAAGCTAGGGCTTCCTCTTTTTGCCCGTGCATCGGATTGCCCATCCCTCCCTCCCTAGAATAGGGTTGTTCGCTTTGACCTTGCTATGCCTGTCATGGGGTCGTCTGCTTTGGAGCGGGGGCCTGGTAGGAATTTTGTCCATCTGGCTGATTGGCTGGGGCCATTTGGTTTTTGCCTACTGCGTAGCAAATCGTCACAACTTGTAAGGTTCGCGGTTAGGCATTGGTTTATGGTTTGGTTGGTTGAGGGGCATGGATTGGCTGTGCCTGCCCCTCTAATGCTGCTGCTGCAAGGGATTCCGTTAAAGGAATTGGGGGCTAACTATTGCTTGTCCACTCTGTCAAGGGGGCTCGGGCCATAGCAATGAGCTCCTGGTTGCATTTGGGGTGAGGGCAGGTTCCCTGCTCCGTTGCTACCCCCAAGTGTATTCCCCTATTCTGACTTTCGCATCGTGTGGAATGTCAGTCTGTCCCCCATGGTGGGGGCAGATAGTTGCAACCAATGCCTACACAACCACTCACAAATTTGTATTTTAATAAAGTTGTGGCCAAAATTATGCCAAAAATCTTAAACAAAAAATTCTGTGTGATGTGTGAGTTATTGGGGTGGACCTTGGGACCTCGACACGCAACAAGGCAGGAGCTCCAACCTACATAAACAGAGCATGTTGCCAAAACCTCTACACATTTTAATATATGCTCATTCTCTTTTGCAAAGGTAGCAGAGGACATGATATGCTGCCCTTACTCCAATTCACCATAAACACAAAACAACACAAAGGTAAAAAACTAAAACTAAAACTGGAAAACATGGTTTTTTAAAAATAATAATAAAAATTACTTCCAAAGGCCGAGGCTTGTGGAACCAAAAGAGAGTAATTAGTCAATGAGATGAGCACAATAATTTCAGTCTCCAACCCCTGATTCCGGCTGACACTTAATTCTGCCTGACATATCCTAGATATCCTATTGACACACATGCACACACTGCCACACACAAATACAAATGATCCACACCTTTGAACTCAACCAGTCTCCTTTTCTCTTATTCACAAAGCCATTCTTTCCCAGTAAGCTCTTTGATGCCTGCTCCTAAATAGAGGAGAGCCCTTTTGAAAATACTCCTTCCTGAAGCAAGCACATTGGGGGTTTAATATTTGCCCCTAACGACGGGTTCACTTGGCTAAGCACCACTGAGCATCAATATATAAATTGGGCGTTCGCTGTGAGAGCTGCTGTATTTCTACAATGTGAGTGCATGGGGCCACATGCTGGCATTCTTCACAAAAGTCACTTGTTATTTAAATCAGAACTGCAAAGCTACTCCTGCACTTCTCCCCTACCTCAATAGCCCCTGATGGGGGTTTATTCTCATTTACATAATATTAATTGGAATTACATGCACACATCAAGAAGTGAGTATATTTCCAGATGTGATATTTGAAAGCTTTGTATCATAGCAGCTTTGTGTTCAAATAAAAACACATCTCATCAACGGATCTTATTAAAGCTGTACAGCATTTTTTAATTGTATTATTATTCTTTCTTCTTCCGTATCTATTTAACCAAGCAAATACCACAGGAGTGTCGACGCATTTAGCATGTTTTACATCCCACCCCATCTCAAAACCCTCAGAACAGGTTGCAATAGTTTAAATAGCAGAAGCATAAACTGTGCAATCTAGATAGTAGAAAAGTGACTGTGCAGGACATTTCCCTTTAGTATCTTTAATGAAATATGATATTTTAGTTTGGGGGTGGTAGTGGATGGAAGCAGAAAGTTATTCAGGAACAGTCATAGGATGGGATGAAGACTGATCATTGGCGGATTACCTATAAACAGCTGATTTGGAGGACAAATCCTTAGCATTAGTATTCGACATAGAATCTCAGTAAAAAGAGGCAACAACCACACATGTGAGTTTTGAGTACTCTGCTCCAATCTTTCTGTTCTCGCAGGATTTGAGTAAGACAACGACGACAGAAAACAATGAGGTAGCTGGTAAGCATGTGATTGTATTATTATTATTATTATTATTATTATTATTATTATTATTATTCACATGACTCAGTTGTGCTTGGATTATAGCACTTCAAACTGCTGATGCAGGCTTACCTGGTGAAATGCTCTTCCGCACAACAAAATTCCACACATGGTGCAGGATTCACCCACCCAGCCCTGTCAGTGGAAGACCTGGGCTTTCACAATGGGGGCTGCTGCGGCAGAAACGGATTAACACCTTGTCTGCTGCTTGTGAAAATTTAGGCCACAGCTGGCCAATTCAGTGAGGGAAACTAACGTGACAAACCCACCACAGTGAAGTAGGATTATGCAGCAAAGTCATGGCATCTTGTATGACCAAAAAAACACACACAAAAAAACCCCCCACAACGTGTGAGGTGAGGATAGGCCTATCCGATCATTCAGTAGCTTGATCAAGGACATACCTGGTCGGAAGGTGAATTGGACTAGAACGCAGGGAAGGGAAAAGGAAGAGAAGGATATTTCCTCACAGTGAAGCAGCACTGGTTGGATAAATAGTGAGTGTGCAACCCTGTTCATGCAAATTGAAAAGGAAGCCCCCTTTAATTCCCAGATGTGTGTGTATACTGTGGCGTAGCGTGGGGGGTGCAGGGGGGCCGGCCGCACCGGGCGCAACATCTGGGGGTTAGGGTTAGGGTTAGGGTTAGGGGGCGCAAATCCAGGGTTAGGGGGCGCAAATTACTTGCCTTGCCCCGGGTGCTGACAACCCACGCTACGCCACTGTGTGTATAGGATTGCGGCCAGGAAGTCAACTAAGAGCTAGGATACTCCTGCAGCTCTGTGTGTCAGCTTTTTCATTATACTTGCTTATCTATTATCCTTTCTCTGCCCTATGTGGACCACTCACTTCAATTTATACTAGATCACACTTGAAAGTAAACAACTGGGGCATGATCCAGCCAAAATTAAATCCCTTTAGACATATGTTTGTCTCCCATTGAAGCCAACAGGATCACACCCCTTAGACTGCATGGTCTGAATCTGTAAAAGATCTTATTATATTAGGACTGCATTCAGCCTCTTATATAGAGAATACTTCAAGTAATGATACCATACTACAATCACGATCTCATGCAATAAACATGTCATGTTGCAAGCATGTAAGCATCAAAATAAGATGTTTTTAAACTGTAGAGATAACTAAATTTTGAAATGAAAACACAAAACACACCAAAAATGCTGAAAGAACAAAATATAAATCAATCAATTCTGATTGACAGTTATCAGATAACAGTTCCAGAACTGTAGATGCAGATGGTGGGAGAAGGGAAGTTAAAAAGCAGACCACCTATTTGTTTATCTGCTATATATATTGTCTAGAGACCCTTTCCTGTCTATTTTTAACATTTTTCTTTCCATCTGCTCCCCAACCCTGCCTATTTTCATCTTCAAAACCTAAAATGGCTGCCAGTGTATCCCCCCCTTTTTTTAAAAAAGCAAACCAGCAAAATTCTACTTCCTCCATATTCTTCCCTTTTTACAAGCTGAAAACGTTCTTGAGGACATAAAAAATGTCCAATCGTGGCTAGCATGACTTCCCAAACTGCTTTGAGCCACACAATGGCCTCCTTCTTTGCATATCCTTAGATTTGCTCAAGATCAATCATATGTGGAAAAGGAATGTTTTAGGCCTGGCTTATTGCACAAATATTTTGGGGGACAATGAATGCAGGACCAAAGCTACCTAATTTTGAAGAAGTAGCCTATTTGACCATTATTGCCTGAAAATGTTTTTTTTTTAAAAAAAAAAAAACCCCACACACAACCCAAGTGCTTTAAAAAAAGGGGGGGGGAGAACCTTAAACAATTCTATTAGATATAATCATTATTTTATTAACATTATTCTCCAAGGATATCCCCCCCCACTTCTGATTATGAGCATTTCGCAATTTTTAGACAGCATGATGGATGTGACTCTTCTATGACAAGAATTTTAACAGCCCTTCTTCAGCACTCAATGCGCGCCCAATTATGCGTCTGAGCTAGTAACCTTGAATTTATGTTGCCATGGCGACAAACTGGTCATGCATTATGGATTATCATTGAAATTCTACACCCCTACCTAGCATAATGAGAGTTGGGGACTTAATCAAATCAGCCATTCTGTGTGACACAAAGTGAGGAACTCTGTCTTATTGTTCCGCGTCTAGAAAGGAAGGAGGCCTGATCGAGTGGCAGCTGCAGGACTGCAGCCTGATAGATTGTCCTTATATACATTTGTGAATGTATAGACAGATGGTTTTCAATGCCTGGAATTTCTAGCTTAGGAAGCAGCTGTTCGGATAACCTCTGCCGTCTCACCTTGTTGTCATGGAACATTGAGCAGAGACTGAGAATGTGGCTGGATACACTGACAAACTGACTGAATTTACTCTGCCTGGCGTCATATATATATATATATATATATATATATATATATATATATATATTTGCTTTCGTAGATTTTCATATATATATATATATACACACACACACACACACACACACACACACGTGTGGATGGCTTAAAAAAAAAAGCAGGCAAAGATGGGGTTAAGTTGATATTAGGGAAAAGGAAGAGGAGAACGGCTCCTGAGAGCTGGAAGAGGATATCTTAATATCTTTTTGTTCCTGTTTCTACTTTTCAGCAACGGAGATATAGGGGGGAGGATGGGAAATGGCTATGGTAAATCATCCTCTTGGATTAATCTGCTTTGCGTTTCCTTCACAGTATAAAAATGAGAGCTGCAGGACAGCTGCCTAGTCTCAAAACGATTTAGACATCTCAAAAGGCACCTAGGTTCCAGCTATCTCTGGTATCTTTACGGCGTCCTTCAGCCTCAGACAAGACAAACGGTGAGCTTTGCTGAAGGTCACAGAGAAAGCAGGTTGAATCTTTGGATAAAACCAAGCCAGTTAGCAATCACTGTCCACTTTACATGTTTGAGCTGCTACTGAATGCTAAAATCCTAGTTCGTCTCCCGTCCCACCCTCTAAAAGATGCTGGAAATGGAAAGGCACATTTAAACACTTCCCAGTCTTGGCACTGGACAAGGATTTCCATAAACTGGCCCATTTTGCTAGCATATGTGCAGATTTCCAATCAAATGTAGGAAGGGGCCTCAAACTGAGTTGGACCATTGACCAAATAGCTTATGGTCGATACGCTTACCGTCTGCAGACCCTTTTGAAAGGTAGGTAGGGTCTCCCAAATGTCAGTCATCTAATGTCACCAGGACACCAAAACTTACTAAGAAAAAACTTTGTGGGTCCAGCTCAAATTGCGCCTGCAGATGAAGATCCTTTGCATTGTGGACTTCGTTTCAAAACAGCGATGTGAAGGAATATCTGTGCTTACTTACAGCTTGTTGTAAGTGCTGATCCCAGCGGGCTAGCCATAAGCACTGATCACCACTATTTACAACAATAAAATAAACTAAAATAAACAATGTAGCGCAAAAGCAGGAGACCAACTATGCTAAATTCACATCAAATCTATCTCCCAAATACTCTGGGCAAATAAATATGTCTTCAGTTGACATATGCAAGTAGACAGCATTGGAGAATTTCACAACCGAGGCACTGCCATAGCAAAAGCCCTGTGCCATTTCACCTCCATGCTGGCCATGCCCATTATAATGTTTTAAAACCTCTTTTTATCATAAAAGGAAGAGATTGAGAGATGACAAACAAATATATTTGCTAGTATCTTCTTCTTGACATTTGGGGGGGGGGGGAGAGAGAGAAGACAAGAATTAGATCAGATTATGCCATATGCTTCGCTCAAATGGTGTCTGTTGTAGTGCAACCATCTGCAGACATCGCAATGTGGAAATGTCCCTCGATCCTTTGGAAGGTGCCCATGAAGTTCCTTACAGTTCAGAAGAGCTGTGATCAGACTCCATGTTCTCAACATTACAACAAAACTTAACACTTGCCATTATTTGTATCTTCTCCAGCATATGGGGCAGAATATGCCTAGGACCCTTGTACCCACGGGACCACCTCTCCTGGTATGCCCCATGGAGGACCTTAAGGTCCATAAATAGCAACACCCTAGAGATCCCGGGCCCTAAGGAAGTTAGATTACCCTCAACCAGAGCCAGGGCCTTTTGAACACTGGCTCCGGACTGGTGGAACGCTCTGTCTCATGAGACCAGGGCCCTGTGGGATCTGATTTCTTTCCGCAGGGCCTGCAAGACAGAGTTGTTCCACCTGGCCTTTGGCTTAAAACCAGTTTGATTCCCTCCCCCTCTTTCCTTTTCCTTTCTCCTCCTGTGTAGAGGCTGCATCCTAATGTTTTAATGTTGTATTTTAATCTTGTTTTTTAAATTATATTTTAATCAACTTGTTTTTATGATTGGTTGTTAGCCGCCCTGAGCCCAGTCTTGGCTGGGGAGGGCGGGGTATAAATAAAATTTATTATTATTATTATTATTTTATTATTAATGGTTTGTGAGTCTGCATTTTCAATTCTGCTTGCAATACTTGGAAGCAGCGCTGTCAATTGCTTTGGGACGACAAGTGTGTGAGTGTTCTGAAGTGTGGTCAGGTGAGCCGATCAAAATATTGCAACACGACTTGCATTTAAAAGCTATTTTCAAAGCCATTAAACCAGTGGTATGGGGCTTCCTCCCCCCCCCCCCCAACAACCCCTCCAATCTCTTAGAAAAATGGGTAGGTTAATTTAAACCAGAGCAGTACTTCCTATGTGGCATTTAAATTGATTTGGTTCATATTAAGTAAGATGCAACCCCTCAGCACCTCTATTAATGTCCTCTGCTGCAACAGGAATTGTTGTGTTTGTCCATCTAAATTATTCTCAAGAATAATTTCAAGGTATAGAATGTATAAAGAATGAAAAATCCAGAAGGTGACAACCAAATTATTACTGTATCTGTGTGGATTCCAGTCTTTTTGTTGTTCTGACTACAAGCTTTACTTGCAGTAAAAAATTTAGACGATCCCACCAAGACACAGACATATAATAATTGTACATGCCACTAAAGCAGGCTGATAATTATATTTTAAGGTGAGGATGTGCTACCTTTCCCCCTTAGATTTTGTTTATTTATTAAGTTTATATCCTGCACTTCATCACCTTCATGATCCCAGAGAGGGTAACAACTATTTAGAAACTATAACATTACCAATACACAAAAAAGCACCATTGTTATTTAAAGAATATAGCTTTAAAACATGGCCCTTTAGATTTTTAAACTTACTTTTGCAAATAAATCCATAAAAGCTAGCAGGTCATGAAAATGTATAGCCACATGTTTATGGCCTAAAGAGGAGAAAGAGTCATCTTTTGGAGAGAAAAAAATTATTTGGTGTTTAAAGTTTGGCACAAAACTTTAAGCTCATGAATGCCTCCATCCCCTCTGCTCCTCTAGCGTAGCCACAGAGACAAGACTGGATCATAGTTTAGTGTTATGTCTGAAAAGACCCCTTGTGTGCATTATTATTAGATTATTAACTATTGTCTACATATACAGTTGGGACACAGGTGTCACTGTGGGTTAAACCACAGAGCCTAGGGCTTGCCGATCAGAATATCGGTGGTTCAAATCCCTGCGACAGAGTGAGCTCCCATTGCTTGGTCTCTGCTCCTGCCAATCTAGCAGTTCGAAAGCACGTAAAAGTGCAAGTAGATAAATAGGTACTACTCTGGCGGGAAGGTAAATGGCATTTCCGTGCGCTGCTCTGGTTCGCCAGAAGCAGCTTTGTCATGCTGGCCACATGACCCAGAAGCTGTACACCGGCTCCCTCAGCCCAGTGGTGTAGCGTGGGTTGTCAGCACCCGGGGCAAGGCCAGTAATTTGCACCTCCTAACCCATGGATTTGCGCCCCCTAACCCCCAGATGTTGCGCCCGGTGTGGCCGGCCCCCCCTGCACCCCCCACGCTACGCCACTGCCTCAGCCAATAAAGTGAGATGAGCGCTGTTAAATTGTGGGTGAACATATCAGACGACACAGCGATTCTTCAGACAGCTCGTTTATTCACAGGCCAGAACTTAACTGAACTGAAGGGTTCAGCCAACCTGCATATATAGAGCTCAACTACAAAAGCAACAGTAACAACTTTCTGTAACTATCCAATCGCTGAACGTCACTTTCAATTCCTTATTTGCATATGTGGACCTGAGTGAAAACTATCTACAGTATCACCCTGCTGGCCCAGGGTGAGAACTTCAGTACATAACAAGCGCCGCAACCCCAGAGTCGTCCGCGACTGGACCTAATGGTCAGGGGTCCCTTTACCTTTTACATATACAGTATCTTAATGTTTTTCGAAAATAGATAATAGTCAAACATAGTTCATACTGTATATAGCTCATAAAATGTTCCCTGGAAATTTTGGTGGCATGAATTCAGCCTTGGCACCAGCACACAGTAGTGCTGGAGATCGTGATCCAGGCTGGGTCTGCCAAGTCTGCCACAGATCTCCAACATGTGCATATTAGGGGTGGGACCAGTATAATTAAAATGGTGGGGGCTCAAGCAAAGCCTGTATGAATTGAAAACACTCCCTCCTTTGATACAATTACATTGGGAGGAGAGAAAGAAGGGAACAGAATGTAATTTGTATTTTTTAAAACAACAACAACAACAACAACAATTCCTGTACATATTACTAGAGGAAACCAGTATTGTTGTGCCACCAAACTCACCAAATTAAAGAGTCAATTACATTCAGCCTATAGCTACATACACTGTGTCCACAATCTATGGCCCACCTTGTGTATGTAATGGCTTGTATGTGCCAATAAACAATGTTCAGGTAGGCTGGCTGTTGTTTTTTTAAGTCCCTCTGGACACATAGAGATAATAATCACATAGTTCCCTGGATTGTAGCTGTCGATCTTACCAGATAACGAGGTAAGTTCACACATGAGTGACAGCCAAATTGTTACCATTTGGATGTGAGAAATTAAATATATTAAAAGCTTAAATGGATTCTCAGCAAAATTACAGAGAATATATATATATCTATATATGCATTTTAGTTGTCACATACCAAGCGGATTAAAAAAAACAAAAATTGCTGTGTGTGTGTATCTGTAAAAGAGGTGCCTGCAGAAAACCTAAATGATATTTCTAGGATCCCAGTGAAAAGGATTGTAGCCATTAAAAGAGGGAGTTTTCCGAGGATGCTGTGCTAAAGTATCCTCTAATCTGCAGAAAGCAAGCCTGCCCTCTCTCTTTTGGAAACAGCAAATCCACTCGCAGTATTACCGTCATTACCAGGACCAGGTGACTGGTTGCATTCTGGCCCAAAGTAGATTTAATTCTACTAGTAAAAGGTCTGAAGACTCGTAAGAACATTGCTATAATCCCCTGTACCAGCCTGCTCACTTCCAAATTCCGACTTCTCCTCAGCTAATCCTTTTGCTGCCACACAGGGTTGATATTTCTTTTCAAAGTAGAGGCCAACTTGTCAGTACCTTTAAAATGGTTATTAGAGCACTCTGACAATGTTAACATCAATAAAATACGATGCGTGAGCAGTAGGCGCTGAGATTGTAAAGCTAACACCAATTATTTCCAGTAGATGAAAACTCTTTCTTCAAGCCCAACGTCTTGAAACTAGGGATATGGGTTTTCATCAGTTTGATCGGTAGGCGAATCACCAAAACTGCAAGTTGATAGGTTGTGTGGAGGAATCACAATTAAGGGAACATTTGTTTATTTTTTAAAACTCTGATTTGCTCCTGTCATAAGCCATGAAACACATATATTTATTTCTCACTCCTACCAATATCTAAGAAAGAGACCTATATTGAAGATTCAGGTTGCGACCCTGACTCCACTTGCTTGGGATAAAGCTTAATTGAATTCAATAGAATTTGCTTCTGAGTAGGCATGGATAGGCTTGCGCAGTTAGTCATGTAAATGTTAGTGAAATTTAATAAACTGATTAATTGGTGTTTTTTAAAGGGCAGGTGGTTTATCAGTCTAAAACTCTTTAATCTGTTGACAGGTCCACTTAAGTAATTTCCTGCTTTTCTATATGTTAATATGTTCATTTTGGAGGGTCAGATTCTAGAACGGAGGCCATGGTAATCTGTTGGGGCAGCAACATTTTTAAAGGACAATACATTTACTGAGGCATAAGCTTGTGTAAGGTGGAGCCCACAGTGTTGAACATCCATCTAATGAAGTGAGTTCTCACCCACTGAAGACTGTGCCATACTCATTTGTCTTTTAAGGGGCTATAGGACTTCATTGTTTTCGTCATGTGGAAAAACTGCCTGCCTCTTGGGTTCTTCATAAGACGTACGCAACAACTATGCTAATACGTCCCCCAGGCATCCAGTCACTTATGGATATAAAGTGGTATATCATTAGATTACCATGGGGAGCAGACATAAACTTAATCTATGAGTATCAAATACGCATCCTATACACTCAGTTCAAAAGCACACATATTTTGCCAAATGCAGCTCAATGTCTGGTTGTACGTATTCATTGTATGTGCTCATTCATGCATTTGACCGTGCAAGAGTTTCAGAGTGTGGCAGGACACCTTCTGAGGAAAGGAGTGATTCTTTTTAAAATGCTCTATCAATGTATCTCTTAAGATAGATGCTGTTGAAATTTAGCATCTCGCCTGAAGAGAAAAGAAAGAAGTCATAAAAGTCAGAGGGTCAGATAACTGACTGGGGTAATATAATATGGTTTCATTGATTCACTGATTTACATGTGCCAAGCTCATAAGTTTGTTTTTTAATCAAGAACTTGCCCCATTACTCAGTGGTTGAGTGCATGCTTTGCATACAGAATATCCCAAGTTCAGTTCCCAGAGGTTCCACTTATGGATGGGAAACACCTCTATCGGAAACCCTGGAAAGACGCTGCATTTAATATTTTATTACCATTTTTATTTATTGAATTTGTATACTGCTCTTCATCCGAAGATAAAAGGACGGCTCATAACATAAAAATACAAACTGAAGAAACCAAATGCATAATAAAAACAAAAACAAACATACCTTCCAACATTACTCTGATGAAAATAGGGACAACCTATTCAATAATAATAGTAACAATCATTTTATTATTTATACCCACCCATCTGCCTGGGTTGTCCCAGCCACTCTGGGTGGCCTCCAACATATATAAAAACGTAATAAAACATTAAGTAAAAACTTTCCTATGCAAGACTGCCTTTAGCTGTCTTTAAAAGTTGTATAGTTACTTATCTCCTTGACTTGGGGGTTGCATATATCCATACCCTCAATCATTTCTCCGATGAAAATTAGTTGTTTAGTCGTTAAGTCGTGACAGACCCCATGGACCAGAGCACGCCAAGCACTCCTGTCTTCCACTGCCTCCCGCAGTTTGGTCAAACTCATGCTGGTAGCTTCGAGAACACTATCCAACCATCTCGTCTTCTGTCGTCCCCTTCTCCTTGTGCCCTCCATCTTTGTGGTTCGAGGACCCGACCCCGCGAAGTGAAATGAAGACACAAGGACACGTGATATAAGGTTAATGGGCTAGAAAAGGCCACAACTTTATTGATTACAGCAATGAAAAGGTATTGGCTTAGGCATTGGATTGAAACAAGTGGGTTTATTCACCAGTAGGTGGAGCCTGTTGATGCTGATCCAACTATAGGCTCACCTCCTGCTGTCACCGAGGGTCGTGCCATGGCCCCCCGCCAAGCAGGCATCGGACAGAATACACGACCGCCAGATTCCTTTAACGGAATACCCCTAAACATTGAAGGCATAGGCGATGGCCACACCTAGCACTTCGACACACCACAACACATTATTCCAATGCCTAACCTACCCACCAATACCACAAAAGTTGTGACGATTGCTACGAGGTAGGCGAAAAAACCAAAAAGCCTAATGCCAAATGGAAAAACTCCTACCAGGCCCCCCGGACAACCAGGGCGACCAGCCTAAGGTCCATAGCAAGGCCAATGACCTAAGCCCTAACTCAAAGGGAGCGGAGGGTGGGTGACTCGCAACGGGACGACGAAGAATGAGGCCAGGGAGAGGCTGGCGCTGCAGCAAAAGGATGCTGAACACGCCCCCTCCGTGGCACCTGGTTGGATGGCCACGGGGGGGGGGCGTGAGCGCCAGCCAGGTGAGCTGGAGGTAGGGGGCAAATGCCCCCTGCTGGGTGTGCTCGGGCTCCCGCCCACAACCACTCCCCTCTCTTTCAGGGAGGAGAGTCTTTCCCAACATCAGGGTCTTTTCCAGGGAGTCTTCTCTTCTCATGAGGTGGCCAAAGTATTGGAGCCTCAGCTTCACAATCTGTCCTTCCGGTGAGCACTCAGGGCTGATTTCCTTAAGAATGGAGAGGTTTGATCTGCTTGCATTCCATGGGACTCTCAAGAGTCTCCTCCAGCACCATAATTCAAAAGCATCAATTCTTCGGCGATCAGCCTTCTTTATGGTCCAGCTCTCACTTTCATACATCACTACTGGGAACACCATAACTTTGACTATACGGATGAACTATCCCAATGAAAATAGGGACATCCTAAGGAAAAGTGGGACATTCTGGGATTAAATCAGAAACTGGGACGGCTTCTGTAAATCCAGGACTGTCCCTTGAAAATAGGGACACTTGGAGGATCTGCACAAAGCAATAACCCCCCTCCCACGAAGACATTTACAAGGACTTTGAATGTTAATCAGCCAAAGGCCTGGTCAAAGAGAAACATTTTCACCTTGCCCAGAACCAACTTGCTCTCTCCAGCTCCTCCCTTCCCAGGTGCAGCCTACGTTCCTTAATTTAAAAACAACAAAAACCCCAAATTTAAAAACACACAAGTTATAAGTTAAAGAAAATCTAAAGCATTTTAAACAGCTGGGGCAATAAAACAACAACAGAAGCACCACCCACAACAACAACAAAAACCCTAAACAATACCCCAACCCAAGAGTCTGTTCAGCCACCTCAGCTTTTTGTAGCTGGAGTCTGTCAGGGCCCCCAGCCTCCCAGGCTAGGTGAAAAAGGCCTGCAAGTCAGGGAGCAGGTCTTTCAGGACTCACAGCAACTTACCTACAGTGGTGCCCCGCAAGACGAATGCCTCGCAAGACGGAAAACTCGCTAGACGAAAGAGTTTTCTGTTTTGGAGGTGCTTCGCAAAACGAATTTCCTATGGGCTTGCTTCGCAAGACGAAAATGTCTTGCGAGTTCCTGCAGGGTTTTTCCCCTCCCCCCCCTTTTTCTAAGCCGATAAGCCGCTTATCCGCTAAGCCGCTAAGCTGCTAAAAGCCGCTAAAAGCCGCTAAACCGCTAATAGCGCTAATCCGCTAAGCCGTCAATGGGCTTGCTTCACAAGACGAAAAAACCGCTAGACGAAGAGAATCGCGGAACAGATTCTTTTCGTCTTGCGAGGCACCATTGTACTATGTTCCTATTTCTATGAAGCAGTACTCTAATGGGATGAATATCACTTGTCCCTCATCCTGGCTTAAAAGATGCATGGACTTCCACATCAAGGTTCTCCAGGATTTATAGAAATTGGAGGGCTGGAGGACTAGCATATTTAAATGTTCGGGGGGGGGGACGGACAACAGCAACCCTGCTCTCCACTGCATTAGAATATTGTTGCAACATTTGAGTGAGAGCTACTCATTTCAAAAAGTTCAATTGTCATCCATTATGCTATGGAATAAATCTGTATTTATAACCCAAGAACACACCAGACCTTGTCTGTTGCATAATACTCAAAAGTAGCAATTCATGCCAACAGTCACACTTTAGTCGCATTGAAATAAATGGGGGGAAGTTAGTTATGACTAACTTATCTTCCTTTCATTTCATTGGAGCTAAATTTATTCTGGATCCAGCCCATTAGGCTTTGATTCACAATTAATTTCTTTGCTTTTTATAGACTATGTGTCTGTGTCTTTCTGTTTCTCTCTTTCTCTTTCACGCACACACTTTGCAACTGCAGCACTATGAGGCAACAATAATACACTGCTAAAAATGACTTTTCTTTGAGTAATGATTTTAAAAACATAGTTGTAAAAATGAAATGTTAAGGTATTAACCTTTACTTGAAAAGTATGCAATTTGTGATAAAAGCATGAGAAAATATCCTTCTAAGCAATGCCTCATGAATACAGAAGGATAATTGTTTCACATGAATAGGCAATTAAATACTATGATGGAATGAATGAACATAGATACCCAAATGTCACTTATCTGGCTCTCTCTGCCCCCTATATGTAACATGATATAATAAAAGCTCTCATTCTGTATACATTTACCATGCCTGAAACAACTAGACTGCTTGTGTGTCCTGGCAACTTGCAGAAAAATGTGGATCGACTTCATATCTCCCTGCAGTTACAAGCAAACTTTCTGTCAATTTTAATGGGTATGGGTTAAAGTGCTGCTGTTTAATGACTGCATTTTAAAGAAGCAAAATTAGACTCTGATTCTATAACCCAGTAGAAGTTAAGCACTTTGATTCCAGCAGAAGTTAATTCTGTGGTTCTGTCTCCCATTAAACCAATGAGACTAACAGTATAACCCTAGGCATGTTTACTCAGAAGAAAGACTCCCTGTGTTCAGAGAAACTTTCAATCTGAAGAGTGAATATAATGATGCAGTGCTTTGCTTTGGCTGGATCATTCCACATGCTTATTCAGAGGTTGCACCACTGAAATTTATTAATTTACAATATGTGCCCTGCAATTTCCTTCCTCTGCAAATACAGAAATTAAAAATCGCTAGCAAAAACAGGCCAAAAAAATTGCAATCAGTTAAAATACATTAATACAGGAAAATAAGACGAAACAGTTTCAAACCAAAACCAAAGGAGTCATTAAGACATGATGTAACCTGCATTAGAAGGAAAAGCCTGTTTAAATGCTGATGCCTGCTACCAGTATACCTGAAAGAGCATCTCCTCCCCCGTTGTTCAGTCTGGACACTGAGGTCTTCCTCTGAGGGTCTTCTGCTGGTTCCCTCACTGTGAGAAGCGAGGCTACAGGGAACCAGGCAGAGGGCCTTCTCAGTAGTGGCGCCCGCCCTGTGGAATGCTCTCCCATAAGATGTCAAGGAAATAAACAACTACCTGACTTTTAGAAGACATCTGAAGGCAGCCCTGTTTAGCGACGTTTTTAATGTTTGATGTTTTAGTATGTTCTGATATGTGCTGTGAGCTGCCCAGAGTGGCTGGGGAAACCCAGCCAGATGGGCGAGATGTAAATATTGAAAAGTGGACACACAGGTGATATCAACAGCGTGCCTTCTCGCCCCTTGCCTCTCATGGTTGATAACATCTAGGAGTAGAGGTCTAAGGAGTGGTTAATGCCTGATTATGGAAGGAAAGATGCTCACTAGCTTGGAGGAGACGGTGATGGAACTTCTCCAAGTCCGGAGCTTTTAGAAAACCTCTGCCAGACTGTAATATTTCTTTCCTGAGCAAGGTGATTGAGAGCTTGGAGGCAAGCTGTAGGTATTCCTGAATGAAGCAGACTATGTAAGTCCACTCCAGTCTGGTTTCAAATCTGGTTTTAGGACTGAAACAGCCTTGGCTGCCCTGATCTTTAAAATTTCTAAAGATGGGACCACTTGTATTTCCTAAGAAATAGATTCCATAAGTGTGGGGCCACCACCCAAAGTCCCTGTTTATGATACCTGTTAACCTAATATCTCCTGCTAACACCTGAGAGGCTGATTGTGAAATCGAAGCAGTCTTGTACGGGCATAGATGGTGCTTCAAATGGCTTCCTCTCAAAGCATTTAGTGCATGGTTGGGGAACCTCAGGCCTTGGGCCTAAATGTGGCCTTTCTATCTACTCCTCAAGACTCTCCTTAGGCCACACACCCTATTTCCTCTTAAATGTGAACCTTAAATTGGGCATACCAGCCAGTATAACTGGTATAGAATTGCTATCATACTGTTTGAATGCTTAGCTCCTACTAGCGTTCTTGCTGTCTTACTCTGTTATCCGCTGAAGTTTCCAAACCATAGTTCAGGGCAACGCCACACCGATCTGGAGATCGCAGCACAGTGCCCAAACCCTGCACCACCACACTCCCCGCTGCATTCCCCAACCCTCCCCACACCATGCTACCTGTTTGTGGTTTAATGTGCTGTGTTCATGAACCCACCATCCTCCCATCCTTCCTTCCCATAATCACAACCACTCAATAAAAGGGGGAGAAAGAAAAAGAACTGCTAATGTAACATTTATGTGTGACTGAGCAGTGAAAGAAGGTCTGTGCCTCCCGCCGCACATTACGCCGAACATAAGACTCATATTTCTGTCACTGTCTCACCCTGCGTCTTGCTTAAGTCATAACGTATGGTCTCTCGTTACAGTAAAAGCTGATGCCACCGAGAAATTCTGTTCTGTACTGTACATTGCTGAGATTGGCTGAGGTGATGCAATCCCGCCCGTTATCTTAAGCAAATGACCTCATGCTCTCTATGAATCAGCATCATTAGATCTGTATGAATGAACTCATCCTTCAAAGAAAGCTATAAAATCTATTGGTTCTTCTGGGAAGCGGAAGGCAGTGGTCTCCTGATGACGCATCTTATTTTATTCAGCTTCATTACATCCTCTAGCCTTACTCTGCTTTTACATTGGGTTTGGCTCTCTGGCCTTTTCAAATCAATTACGTACCTCAGGTTAGAAATCAGATTGAGATTTTGCTGCATACTCACCTCATGCAATCTGAACATTGCATCTCTCTCTCTCTCTCTCTCTCTCTCTCTCTCTCTCTCTCTCTTTCTCTCTTTCTCTCTTTCTCTCTTTCTCTCTTTCTCTCTCTCACGCAGGTCTTCTGTCGTCCAAACCTGTTCAGGTTGATTACCCTCAGGACTTAGGATGTGACTTGATACTACTTGAGGGACAATATCAAAATAATAGCTCTTTAACACACCAGGCAACAACAGAACTGCAGTCTCATGACTGCTCTATTAGAGGAATTATATTTTCGCTGGCATAAGGCATTCCACATGGTGGAAATCAAGTCATTTTTAGGGTGTGGCAAGAAGGTGAACTGAATTTATCCAAGATTCCGTACCACACTGGATGATTCTAATAGTCATTTGGGAAAACTGCAGAAAAAAAAATTCATCTCTTGTTGTTTTTTTCATCCTCAAGAAAGGGAGCTTCATGGAAAATCCATTGGCTATTTGAATGTTATCCTGCTCAGCTTGAGCTTCCTTTTGTTATGTTGTATTCATTCATCAGTGTCCATTCATAACATCCATTCATGGGTGTTTTCAAATGTGTGGTTTTTACCTCATAGACACATAGCATCATAGGATTTGTAGTCTTCAAGCTGTATTAAAAAAAACCCCAAGGTTTTATATAACCACGCACAATTTCACATGATCAAATTTGATTAGAGGATATGATTTGACAGGAAGGAGGTTAAAAGATCAGGAGCTGTTTTGTAAGGAAAAACTTAAAATGACACAGGATTATGGTTATCATGAAAGTACATATCATGATGGCTGATTTGGAAACAACACAGTGGATTTCAGAATGAACTCCACAATCTTTAGACGAGGACTCACTCAGAATTATTAGATAAGCAATATCTGTCCAGAATTTTAAATTCTGGAAACTTTGTCAGCAGGTCTGGATCGTATGTGTTGACCCCATGGTAAGTGACTATTTTCACCCCGAGAAACACATTCATTCACTTGTATTGCACGGGGAGATGTCCCAGTTTATTTAGTGAGGTAATCTCCTAGGACATGCTTTGCAAATGGCCTCCACACATTCAGCTAAAGCAGGGCTCATACCTCCCATATATACCCACTGCTTTTTCCTTTCTGTCAGAAAAGAGCTGAGGCCGTACTAGATAGCATGTTCAGAGAACATGAAAAACTCCTCTTTTGTTTTGGTACATCGCTGAGCTCTTTTAGAAGTGTAGCTTTGTATTACTACTACTCAACACCGATAAGGATGGTGGAATTTATTCATGAGTTGCATAAAACCCACCTAGATATTCGAGCCCCTCTCAGAGAATTGAAGCTGCTGCAGCCCGCTTATCTGATGGCAGCCATAAAGTGCTGGTTCCTAGAAGGATTACCTGTGAAAGCCGGGGGGGGGGGGGCAGGCAAATCTTCTGAAGACACAAGTAGGATATATTTCCCCTCAAAAGAAATTCAGAAGGATACCATGAACAGAAATGCTAATTCCCCCCCTATGCATATTTACTACTTGTAGTGTGACAAATTGAAACCCTGAAATAAGGAGGCTTGAGTAAATGGAGAGGAATTTTCAGCGTCCATTTCGAGCGAATAAATATAAAGCCATTGGACTTGCTTTAAAAGTGCTTCTCTTTTCTTTCTTTCCAGGATCTTAGTAAATTAGGTATTTAAATCTGGTCATGCTGCATGAACATGATACCATTCAAAGTTATATTACTTATTACTGTATAATATTTGCTCCCAACTGTGTATTCCTAACGCACTCCCTCTCCGCCTCTTCATTTGTAATTCCAAGGGAAGGTCTGGTGCCTGCGCAAGGCCCAGCGATGAGTGGAATTCCCTCGAGAATAATAAAACCATCGCAACAGTAACTTCCATATATTTTCAAAGACGATGTTCACAGGCCCTCCAAGTGTCCCTATTTTCCAGGGACAGTCCCGGATTTACAAAACCTGCCCTGGTTCCTGATTTGATCCCAAATGTCCCTATTTTCATTGTGGAAATGTTGGAGGGCATGGTAAGTCATCCCTACTTGCATCGGATAAATGTTGGAAGGTATGGAGTTATGCAACCCCCAAACCAAGGAGATAAGTAACTATACAGTCTTTAGAAGACATCCAAAGGCAGCCCTGTACAGAGAAGGTTTTTTAATGTTTAATGCTTTACTCTGTTTTTATATATGTTGGAAGCCGCCCATAGTGGCTGGGGCAACTCTGTCAGATGGGCAGGGTAAAAATAGAAGAAGAAGATGAGGAGGAGGAGGAGAAAGAGGAGGAAGAAGAATAATAACAATAGGAAGAGGAGGAGGAAGAAGAAGAGGAGGAAGAGGAAAAGGAGGAGGAGGAGGAGGAAGAAGAAGAAGAAGTCTCTATTTTCGTCCCTATTTTCATCAGAGAAATGTTGGAGGGAATGTGTTCAGAACATAGGAAGCTGCCTTTTACTGAGTTGGAAAATTGTTCCATCTAGCTCAGCATTGTGGCAGCTCCAGAATTTCAGACAAGGGTCTCTCCTAGCCCGACCTGGAAATGCTGGGGACCTCCATGCAAAGCAGTTACTCTAACTCAGACACTGGCAGGAGCACTGCTTTGACTCCACCAGTGCATTTGCACTGCACTGACCTCACTGCTGCCTATATCTTCTGGTATGCAGCAGCAACAAGACGGACAAGTAGGGGTGGGGAAGATATTAAATTCAGCCTGCATTTAAAGAGGAACTTACTAAATTAGCATTTTCCAAAACAATATGCAAAACAAAACCCAGCCCTCCCTTTGAAATTCCCACCTATATCAAGTTCTTCAGCCAAGGAATGAGCACAAAAATGCATATACAGTGGTAAAATGTCTACCAAAATATACATTTTATGGAATATGGCCTGCAAATAGTGCATTAGGTTAGGAAAATTGCTTTGCAAAGCAGGTACATTGGGCAAAATGGAATATAAAACATATAAACGGGGAAAGCTGAACAAAAATGCTTACAATTTTTCATGAGGGAACACACACACACACACACACACACAGCAAATTGATGTAGAAATGTGGAAAAACTGAATTCCAGATTGGAAATAATGAGAAACTGAGAGAAACTGAAATTGCCGTATTTGGCCAGTGCCCTGTTATGTTGTCTGCTGCTGTAAAGTACCTGTATATAATGTGTGTGTGTCACATTTTAGATCCAGAAAATGGACACAAAAAACAGTAAACATCCCCCTCACAGATACCTCCTGGAGCTATTGTGCCAATAAGCCCTCCAGCTACTTCAACCATTCAAAGTCAGGGCTCAGGAGAATCGATCATGTGTGATTTCGCCTTAAAACTGCGAGACCCAAAATGCAAAGTTGCTCTTCGTATTGTGACATGAACAAAAGGGCTATTGCAAAGACATGATGGAAGTCAAGAAGACATTGCGTGTGCACATTGTTATATTCGCTGCTTTGAAATTCCTCATCTCTTAATACCAAAATAATATGCAGCACACCATCTGCCAGCTGTGAACAGAAATAAAATTGCGGGTACAGGTACTGTAATGTACAATCTAATTAGTCTACTAAACCTTAATATATCTGAGATTTTGTAAATATAAAAACAATCGTAGCGGAACAAACCCATTCCTCTGACACAATAATGATGGAGATTCTTATGCTGCCATAATGAAGGGCTTTCTTATACATATTTTCAGTGCCTCACAGTGCGCCTTGCTTAATGTGTTATACGGCTGCATGTAAGGCAATTAAACTGATAATATACTGAAACAAAACACACAGAATCTGAAAATAATCATACGATTCATAGCACGACCCACAGATTTTAGTTCAGATACTGTAACAGCACTTTCACCATTTAATGATGCTGGTGTTCTTCAAATTAACATGGTTGAGCCTTTATTCCATCTCAAGATAACACAATGCAAATGATACATTATGATACCACGCTTTATGAATCTATTCTCTCGCACTGAAGGCCCCTACGCCTACCCAATACTGATCTTTGGTTCCCCCTTTCCCCAAAGAGGGGATTTAGGGCAGTTGTTACAGGGCCAGTTTCCTATGAAGCAGTGAATATTGGAAAACGGGGGTTTTATATATATATATATATATAATAATAATAATCAGTTTGTTGTTATTTAAACGTGGGGCATAGAAGCAATCACACAGGAAGGCAGTGCTTGTTCCAAAGGAACCTCTTGCTGCAAAAAATTAAAAAGCTTTCCTCAGAAACTGTCTGAGGGTTGAACAGCTTGCCACCCCCATTGTTCAGCCCGGACACAGAGGTCCAGCTCCGAGGATCTTCTGGCAGTTCCCTCACTAAAAGAAGTGAGGTTACAGGAAACTAGGCAGAGGGCCTTTTCGGTAGTGGCGCCCGCCTTGTGGAATGCCCTCCCATCAGATGTCAAGGAAATAAGCAACTGTCTTACTTTTAGAAGACATCTGAAGGCAGCCCTAAGTTTTTAACATTTGATGGTGTTTTTAATATTCTGTTGGAATCTGCCCAGATGGGCGGGGTATAAGTAATAAATTAATAATAATAATAATAATAATAATAATAATAATAATAATAATAATAGGGAAATCCAACACCTTGTGAGGTAGTTTAGGCTGAGAGGCAGTAATTGCCCCAAGATCATGTCTGAGTGGGGGGTTTGAACCCTGGTCTCCCAAGCCCTATCCTGGCATTCTCACACACACACAATCTATCACACACATACACAAGCACCTAGATGTTTTGATTAGGAGAAATCACGTTTTTCTCCCCCTTGCCTTTTAATTGCCTGTCTGCTATTCCCTTTCCATTCCCGCTTGTCCCACAGGCCCACACCACCTCCCAGCTTCCAGAACAGGAAGAAGAGATGTGCTAACATACCTAACACATTTAGGCAGTCAGCAAGTGACACTGTCTGTCAGATAGGCGAGAGCTCACTTTACATTCCACTTACCATCTGCTAAGACTCATTTTGTGTCAAGCTGGCAAGGCAAGGCAGCATTTGATGATGTGGAAATAGCGAACAGCCCTCTATGTTGAAAATAGCTGTGGTCTACTTTTTATTTTCACAGTAAATGGATGTGCCCAGAGAGAGAGAGAGGAAATCCTTTCTTAAATAGTGACTTGAAATAATTTCCAGGGCTATTGAATGGCCACTGTAAGGTACTGTTAAATGTTTTACAAAAAAAGCAATTGACCAGAATAGTAAATAGCAGCATAGGGAGAAGTGGGTGACTTAGAAATATGTATGTTTAAGAAGCTGCACCAATCACAGCAACCAGTGAGAGCACATAGCTCCCATCATATTATCACTGATACATTTGTGAGATGCAGGAGTAGTAGTACTACATTTCACTACAGTTTCCCAACAAAGACATGTGCAGTAGGATAGAGCCAGTAACCATGCGTACCACACTTGTAGAGATCCTATCTTTTTTTTTTAAATAATATTTATTGAACATTTTCAAATATGACAGAAAAAAGAAAAAAAAAACATGTAGAGATCCTATCTTAACTAGATAGGATATGTGTGTGCAGTTTTGCTTCTGTGTACATAATGTTAGAATTCCTGCTCCCTGATTGCAGTCATGGGATTGTTTTCTTTCACATGCCGGTGTATGCCTTGACTCCACAGTGTGGGAAGTGACGGAGACAGGATGTTTGTGTGACTGTGTTCCGTGAAGTGGGGCTATTGTCCTTTGTTCTCTCTCTTTGCTGTCTGATGCTAGAGAGAGAGGGAGCCATGTTGCAGTGTTCTGTGTGTGTTTATATGTAAATAAAGTAGATTAGCCAAAATGCTGAGTTGCTGAGGTCTGTTATGCAAACTGCAAAGACTCTGCGGATCCCTGAGTGTGCCAATGTCTGTTGGCATCGGTCGCTGTGATGTTTGGGCAGAAGAAAGCTAATGAAGCTCCAGAACGATTGACCAGGAGGGAGAGAACAGGCCAGTCGGGCATGTGTCTCTACCAGGGTCCTACTCAAGTGTAGGACGAGCTCCTGACACATAAAACCCCTAACTGGATCCAAGGACATATTCCGCAAATCAAATTATGTTTCCTGGCAAAACCTGTTATCTCAGTATTGGACAAGAAGCCCAAACTATTAGCCCTTCATTTGCACCCTATTACTTTACACTTAACTGAACATCCCCGCCAAATTCAGTGCTACATCACCAAGCTACTAGGAACAAGGAAAGCTCTTCTGTAGCAGCTGACTAGATACTTTATTCCTTACTCAGATGTTTAGATATTTATTAATCTATCTTTCTTCCTTTACCCTGTTAGGATGTACAAATCACACCGCATCAACAATGAAGGGATTTAAAGGTTCCTGGTCGTAACATAGCCATGCCTGACCATTTAATTTCAGTTCTTCCATTCATTCATTTATTGCATTGATCTCCCATCTTTTATCCAAGGAGCTTGAGGTGGCATGCACGGTTCTCTCCCTGGGAGGGAGGTAAGATTACTACAAATATGGTATCGCAACACAACGTCTTTGTAAGGTAGACCAGCCTTATGCCCATATCATTGGGGAGAAAGAAGCAAGGCTGAGAAACGGTGGCTTTTTTTACAATGACCGAGACTGCTTGGAATAGCTCATGCTTTTAATCCTACACCAAAGTACATATGTATCAGAAACATGCAATATTTATAAAAGAGGTGCTTGTGTGGAAAGAAGGTGGGGGGAGAAATCAGCTACTGCTTTATATTCTGATTGTCCAATAATAATCTGATCAGAAAACTGAATCCTTAGAAAAGAAATGTTTTATGCAGGCTCAGTCACTGAGCCTAACAGTAGTTATGCTCATTATTTCAAGCTCCCGGCTAAACAGCCCTGCGATATTATTCAACTCCAATTAAACGAGGCATATGCAGATATCGCTAACCTGAGCATATCTAGCCTTCTTTGTATTCAGATGTTTGAGGTGCAAACAACATACCAGATGGAGGTAGGATGCTTAGAAGAGACCTATTGTGCCTAGACATCTGAATATGAACATGAACCACTCATCTGTGTCAGCACAAATGCAATCTATCTGCCACATAATAGATGACATTGACTTTTCCCTTTGATTGAAATGACTTTGCACAAGACATACCGTAATGCTATTTTGCTAATGAAAATAATCATTTTTCGAACGCTTTGGAAGCAAACCAAGGCACACATTCAGTAAGGGAGAAAAGGCGCATGAAAGACGCATGCACACAAAATATTGGGGTTGGAGTGGATTGTGAGTACACCTCCAGTGATCGTGACAATGGTGAATTTCTTGGCCTCCCCACACATTATTGTTATTGTTGAATGATATTGTTAATGCATAGCTGTCAACGTTTTCCTTTTTTAAAGGGAAATTCCCTTATTCCAAATAGGATTCCTCGCAAGGAAAGGGAAAAGTTGACAGCTATGTTAACTACAACAGGGGCAGCTAACATGCTGCCGTCTGGATTTTTGTCAGGCTACAGCTCCCAGAATCCCTAAACATTGACCTTGCTGTCTAGGGCTGATGTATCTGCAAGGCACACATTGGCTACCCTTGAAACTATGCAAAATCACTTATTTGCCCACTATGGCTCCCTTTTCAGCCACATCGTAACATCTCCAATAATCTTCATAGTGTTTCATAATCATATAGAGGTGAGTCAGACTGGAAAGAAGCTATTTTGAAGAGTTGTCCCTGGGAAACCTGTGGGGCTACAGCCTATCCACTGTTGGGGGGACACTTTGACCCAATGTGTGAACATTAGGGGAGAGCTTTTGTCCCCGAGAGGCTGTTTTACCAGAGTCAGCTTTTCAAAACAACCCCTTGTGCAAAGCAACGAGAAACAGCTCCAGTGAATGGCCTGGGAGTTGCTTTGAAGTTCTGCTCCTGGGGAAACCGAGGCTGCGGCAAAAACCCACTGCAAAAGTGAAAGTTGAAAGCAGCAGTGTCCCATAGAGGGGGTGGGCTTTTATACACCCACAAACACACCACCCACCCAAACACCTGGAGCAGTTTAATTGGGAGCAGTATTTCAATGTATGGCAGGAACTGGGAATACTTTCTCCAGCTGAGATTTTAATCAAGAACCGTTTCTACTACTGAACATTACCAAGTCCTGGAAGTTTGTTTCTGAGCCTGAGCCCACTGGACCTTGCCAGTGTATCTCCACATTTCAAAATAAAGAAAACTCCCTTCTGTTGCAAGAAAAAACAGCCAGTTGGGTTTTAGATTACGGCACAATCTACGTAAGTACCTTTTGAACACACAAACAGACGACAGAGAAATGATAACCAGAATCCCAAGCTTTCTGTGTGCCTCCCCTGAACTCATTTTACTAATACATTCTCAATGTAAAATAAGCCAGGTTTTTTTAAAATAGAAAAAAATGTTTAAGCCATGCACTTCCTTTTATAGGATGGTTTTATTAAAAGCATAATAGGTTTGTCCTGACTATCTTAATGATATGATGCCCTCTGGGTAGGCATTTAAACTCTTCCATTTGGAGCAAGAGAACATGAAACATACTACTCCTTGACTATAGGAAACATGATAACGAGCCATTTTAAGCTGCCCTTTCCCCACAAAATATTATGTAGTTATGCTGACCTTAAAAGAACTCTGGTGTTCAACAGGTAGAAGAATTTTGTAGCTGGCAGCATCACTGGGTCCTGGAATCTGTTTGAAGCGACCGGCGCATAGCAATAGGAATCATCAAGTTGTTTGTTACTTACCTGTTTACAGAATAAATGTTCTGGGGACCTTTGCATTTTTATTAGAGCAACTGATTTCTATGACCCAGAAGATGCCATGTGACACACACACACACACACACACACACACACACAGGCATTTATTAGAAAATGTGCTTAGGTTAGTGCTCGTTACATTGGATACAAATTCTATTCACCCTGATGATCCGACAAGAGCAATGTGCTCAGTGCAAGATCTACGCTGAGCATGACCAAAATGCTCACACCCAGCCTTCTGCCATGTTAAGCAATCAATGAGCTGAATGGGGGGGACTAGAAAAACGATGGAAGAAGCATCAGCTGGAGCTTGATCTGGAATTTGCAATGTTAAAGGAAAGTGTGGAATCTGAAGTTATAATTGATTGTTTGGAACAATCCCATTTTGTGTCAGACGAATAGGAGCAGGAGGAAGATAGGAAAGGGGGAAGTGGCTAGTCACTGCTGATCTCCAGCAGGTATATTGGAGAAAGGAGATAGCGAAGAGGAGAATCTGGATTGACTTCAACGGTAGCCACTGGTGGCAAATTTCCAAGGCCACCAGATCCCCAAAGAGGCATTACTGCATTTCAAGAATCCTGATGTGTATATTTAATCTTCCTTGAAATTGGGTGATTATGCATATATTGTGTGCCTGGGAAAAGACTTGCTCTGGGGGGCTTTTAGAAATAAACATATCATCTAGCCTGCTATAACCCAAATGTATGGGTCTCTCTTTCTCCCGCTCCTTCCATCTCCCTTCCAGTTTTATTTGGCTTATCCTGACAAGACAGTGAAACTAAATGTACCTTATGTGAAAAATAACTACCAAGGTGCTCTTGCAGTCTGTTTAGAGTTAAGGGATTGGACATAGGAATATGAGCTGTTTCCCTTGCCCATCTCTTGCCGTATGGTTAATGGTTTTGATGGCACAGAGGAGAATTGTTTATAGGATTTCTTTTTAGTGCACGGTATATTAGCATCTCCCATTTTAATGCATTCCATAAATAAAAAATGATGAAATGCCAATGTTTTGCAAACTGTGTGCGGTTAACTTTATTCTGAAATCTGTCTCTCTATATATATGTACACACACACACAATTTGCAGCATATCTGTAATTCCCCTCTCATCTCGACCCTGTGCTGATTTTCCTAGAATGGATACTTAACCAGAAATTTATCACTTTTGGGTCCCAAATAAAGTTCTGAGCTAGCATGCATCAAGCAGCATATATATAAGGCAACTGATCTATGCTGAGACATAGGAGCTGTCATTCTGAGGGAAGCCAACTATTGCTCTGCTTGAAACGTACGAAATCGTTCTTGGAATTGGAGAACTGGCAAGCCAAATGGTGGCCTGCCAGGGACTTGATACAACTGCTTTTGCTACCTGGAAGTGTGGAAGCATGGCAGTTGTTAAGAACTTGACAGACCACAGAACGTCGCTGTGTGGGTGAGGCATGGCACAGCATAGCAATGTTCCCTGACCATGCTAAGTCTCCCGATTCAAGCAATCACAGGGTTGTCCGATATGTGGCCACAGGAGAAGACCTTCTTGGTGGCTGGTCCCCGACTTTGGAATGCCCTCCCTAGGCATGCCTGACTGGCTCCCTCTTTGTCACTGGCAGGCAAAGACTCTTTTATTCTGACTGCTATTTAAGGAAAGGGCTTTTTATTATTGCTGCCCTGTTTTTATTATCTGTATTCTCATAGATTTGTTTTTATATTGTTTTAATTCTATTATTTTTAATGTGGTTTTAGCTTTCTGTAATTTATCTGTGCTGTTTTAATCCGTGTAAGCTGCCTTATGTTTCCGAGCACAATTTAAACGGTTGGTGCTGGCCATTAAAGCCCTCATGGGCCTTGCCCTGTATACCTGAAGGAGTGTCTCCAACCCCATTGTTCTGATGGCCTTCTGGCCGTTCCTTCACTGCCAGAAGTGAGGTTACAGGGAACCAGAGAGAGGGACTTCTCGGCAGTGGTGCCCTCCCTGTGGAACACCTTCCCATCAGATGTCAAGGAGATAAAGAACTAAACAACTTTTAGAAGACATCTTAAGACAGCCCTCTATTGGGAAGTTTTTAATGTTTGATGTTATATTATTATTTTTATATGTGTTGGAAGCCGCCCAGATTATTCTAGCCTGGAAAAAAGGCAGGATATCATCATCATCATCATTAGCTGGAGTGATTATGTCATTTATTAGCGCACCAGAGTAACTGATGCAGTGTTCTTGCTCCAGCAAGGGAATGAGGTGATAACAAGGCTTTTAAATGTTAAGCTAGATTAACATGGAGGAAATCAGAGAATGAGAAAAATAATCAAGCAGAGGCTAGGAGTTTAAACGGTAACCCTTCTTTGCAAGTTAAAGGTTGCGCTGCAGCTGACTGAAGATCCTTTGTCGAAGTGCAATGTGTCTGAAGTAAGTACCACTAAATTCAGTGGTGCTTACTCCCAGGAAACTAGGAACAGGATTGAACTCATGCCACATGATCCAGGGATTTGAACACAGATCCCCCCAATCAAATTCTGATATGCTTTGTTAGCTCACTATTCTAGAGCTGTTAGCTGTTCCTAATATATCAGGTATTATGTTCTGCTCATGTTTGCTCTCTCTCTCTCTGTGTATGTGAGAGAGAAAGAGAGAGAGAGAGCAGAAGAAGGCAGAAGCCAAAACATTTTACCTTTAAGACTTTAATCTCTCTGTTCTGTTCTTTGCTGTATAGATCTATCTATAGCTGTATCTACATGCATAAACACAGTTGGTTGAATATTATTTTTTAATCAGGGCAAGAGTTTTGCAGATATAACTGATCACAAGTAGACATGCTCTGAAAAGCACAAGGATAAAAAGCACTTCCCAGGACAAAAATAAAAAAATGCACTTGTAAACCTATGGATATTTTCACATGTTCACTTTATAATTTGGCAAAACAACAGGAAGGCACCTTGTGGCAACTCTTTCACATTGAAAATGGTTGAGAAAGAGGTGGGAAATGGCATTTTTAATTGCATTCCAAACAGATGATATTTTAAGCTTCTTTTCCCCAAATTCGTTTCTTATTTTCTTCCCTGAACTGCCCAGGAATCACAGCCGAACCTCCTGGAAACAACATGTAATTAAATGTATAGAACACCTCTTTACCCTGTCTTTTGATGCTTGAGATATAAACTTTAAGGACACACCTTATTTCTGCGATTGTAAGTAGTTTTGAACTGTTTTTGACATTTTGACACAATGCCCCTGGGACCTTAGGGTGAAGTGCGAGAGAAGGAAGACACAACAATAAAGAATAATTTGTTCTACGAATGTCACCCCATAAACATTATGGTAATCAGGCATGGCAATTTGAGCATGGGCTCAAGCGATCTACCTATGCTTTGCCCTCCAAGGTCTAACAAAACAAGCTCTGCGTTGAGCAGAAGGAAGGCCATATCTGATCTCTGAAAGCTGGTGACTAAACCTCCAACAAACACATTACTGCTTAATCTGTCCTACCTGGCTGTGGTTCCACTTGTCTCAGCCATTTCCCGCATTACCATTAAATCTCTGTTGGATGTTCTCTGCAAACAGTGCATTGACTGGCGATCCAAGTAAGAGCGGGGGACCTCTTCTAGAAAAGACAACAAATAAATAAAAGATCCCTGAGCAGTCAGACAGGCTTTGTTGTCTTAACGTTGGTCATTGTGTTTCCATCCAGCGAGATTTAGAGGAAGGAAACAGAATGGGAAAGACGACCGGAGTGTCAACAAAGCAGTATCTGATGAAACCTCTGAAGACCTGGAACAGGCCCACCCAGTTTATGACCTGCCAAGCTGAGGGCAACATACACCAGCCATATATTGGGGTCTATCAGCAGCTTGAGGACTGTACTGTTTTTTTAGTCAATGACAGGAGTTTTTACAATACAGTGGTACGTCGGGTTACATACGCTTCAGGTTACAGACGCTTCAGGTTACAGACTCCGTTAACCCAGAAATAGTACCTCGGGTTAAGAACTTTGCTTCAGGATGAAAACAGAAATCGTGCTCTGGTGGCGTGGCAGCAGCAGGAGGCCCCATTAGCTAAAGTGGTGCTTCAGGTTAAGAACAGTTTCAAGTTAAGAATGGACCTCCAGAAGGAATTAAGTACTTAACTTGAGGTACCACTGTACTTGTAAGACTGATGGGCTGTCATGCAAGGTGGCTTATATTCAGCTTGGTGGATCACACAAGCTGCTTACTCCTGGTCTACATCTCCTCCTGCAATAAGGTATGATTTTTAAAACAAACAAACAAATATTTATTGGTTTTTAAACAAATACAAGAACCATTAAACACTGATTTAACTGTACATCTCATGGTGTACATCCCATGTCTAAACCTATGACTTAACATGACCTCTCTGCTGAGAAGATTAAACGGTCGGTATTGGTTTTGATCAGCAACATACTCAGAGGATATTATGCTTCTCTGTACTTATCTGACAATCCGCCTCAGAAATTAAGAGTTGGTTACCTTTCAGTGGTAAATTTTCAGCCACTATCAGATGAGCACAGACAGTATTTAAACCAATTCATTTCTCAGGAAGAAGTCCTAGAAAGGCTTTTCAGGAGAATTTAATAAGGAATGATTTGATAACTTGCAGAAGAGCAACACAAGAGGGCTTGGCATTCAGATAACTAAAATATTGCAAGGGGGCAGGGATAATACAGCCTCCTGTGGCCCTCTGAAGACTGATAAACTTATGAGGAGTTGTTTTGCTCAGCAGCAATTTCACACGTGAACCTAAAAGACATGGACACCTCCCTTCCTCAGAAACATCTCAGCATAGTGACAAATTAAAACCACAAAATAGAAACATAACCCTGAATGTCACTCAGTGAATGAAGATGCAGTAATTAACGCACCAGAATGCAATATCACAACGGAAAGACTTAGATTTCCTAGCCTTGGATAACATAGCAGACTTTGGTTTGGTTCAGGCCAGCAGGAGCCAACAGAAGTGGCTGGCATGGGTTTCCATTGGTTTCTCGTTGCATCGAAAATGAACTTTGTGTTGGATGCATTATTTGCAACATCACCCCAATTACCAGTTGGGGCATTTTGCTTCTGTGTTCCCCAAATTCATATCAACTCAAGCATTTGAGTTTTCTGTGAATCAGCCCTAAGAACAGTCAGTTTTTCTCTTTGTTTCTTCCCACAAGAGAATGCCTATCCAAACAGGAACTCATCAATTCCTTGTTTAAATAGTACCTCTCTGTTCTGTTTCCCTGGGGAATTGGACAGCACTCCTGTTCTGAAGAAGACTTCTTCTGGACTCTCCCTACAAACACTGGCAACTGAATAGGCCATTGAACCAGCATCTCCTGGGTGTCCTCAGTGCTTGGAAGAAAGACTGCCTCTCCCTGGCCATTCATCTCCTGCCTCGCTTCCTATCCATTTTAAGCCTACTTGATAACTCTCCGCTTATCTTGTCTCTTCCAATAACATTTACGCTTTACAACTACGTTATTCTCCATTCCATCCCTCCTGATGTTGTAATGCCAGACTTCCTACCCTCCGAGTTGTTTTCAGATACATTAATCTTAGTTAGTAAGCTTTTATCCACACTAAACTTAGCTCAATGGGCTCTCTTATCCGAGTAGTTTGCCTTTAATATCCTTTGCTCACTTGCTGTTGTTCTAATTCCTGCTTCTGCTCTGTTGAGTGATACAAAGAAAGCTTCAGCTGCACTCAGGAGAGGGGGACTTTTAAGACTGAGGGCCTCATTTCCTTCTGGCCAATCTTTACAAGGGCCACATGATGGGCCCGAAGCAAAAGGCGTGAAACAACGTGCAACTGTTACCTAGCATTTCACATGCTCATACACCCCCCTCTCTCAATCCTCTACCCAGGAAAACAAGGAGGATTTTCATAGTTCAGGGGAAAACACTTAAGGAAGGTTCAGACCTGGGTCATTAAGGGGTGTGGTCTTTGGAGAGAGGATGTGAATGAGAAGGATGTGCTCTCTGTTACCAAAAATTCAATATGCCTTTAGGGTTCAAAAACCCAGACACCTCCCCCCATCGGGACACCCCACCACCACCACCACCCTGCATCTCCCTCACTCGCCCCTCCCTGCCGCTAACTCCTTCCTCGCCTGCCTGCTCCCCCCTTCTTCCTTGCCCTCTCTTACTTTTGCCGTCTTTGGCCTCCTGCTCGCAATGGGAGGCTGAGTGGCCCCAGGGATATCGCGGAATGCCTGGCGACTGCTGGGGGCAGCGCATAGCCTAGCGGGGCCCCGAAAAAGTTATGGAAGGCCTGGCAGCAGCCAGGAACATCACCAGGCATAGCGCAACCCCCAGGGGGCCGCCCCAGGCCACTCAATGCACACTTCCTGTTCTGGGGCACAGCACCTTTTGAGCACCACTCTGGGCAGCTTCCAATCGAGTGTTAAAAACAATACAGCTTTAAATATTAAAAGCTTCCCTAAACAGGGCTGCCTTCAGATATAATAATAGTAATAATAATAATTTATTATTTGTACCCCGCCCATCTGGCTGGGTTTCCCCAGCCACTCTGGGCGGCTTCCATAGAAACCAAAAATACACTAAAATATCATATATTAAAAACTTCCCTGAACAGGGCTGCCTTAAGATGTCTTCTGAATGTCAGGTAGTTATTTATCGCTTTGACATCTGATGGGAGGGCGTTCCACAGGGCGGGCGCCACTACTGAGAAGGCCCTCTGCCTGGTTCCCTGTAGCTTTGCTTCTCGCAATGAGGGAACCGCCAGAAGGCCCTCGATGCTGGACCTCAGCGTCCGGGCAGAACGATGGGGGTGGAGACACTCCTTCAGGTATACTGGGCCGAGGTGTCTTTTCAAGATAAGATAGCTGCTTATTTCCTTCACATCTGAAGGGAGGGCGTTCCACAGAGTGGGCACCACTACCGAGAAGGCCCTCTGTCTGGTTCCCTGTAACATCACTTCTCACAATGAGGGAACTGCCAACCCCCAAACCCGGGCATTTAATCCAAAATGTAAAATTCTACCTGGATGGGGGTGCTGGCCCCCCAAAACAGAACATGTGCAGGAAATCCCAGATGTATGGCAACCCTCTATACCTGTGCTTCCATAGGAAAGGTCACAATATACACATTCTTTGTATGTGTAGATGACCCTGAGGTGAATTTTGCTAACTCAGTTATAAGCAAGACTGTAGTTTTCTACAGGCCCCTTATACGTTCTTCTAAATTCTTTTAAACTAGGTAAAGGATGCTTGCTCTGAGATTCTTCCATTCTCCCATGTCTCCTGACACTGTCCTAGTCCTGTGCTCCCTGCATTCCTTACTGCCCATTGGATTGAATCCCAGTTTCCCCACTGGTTGTGGCATATCCTACATTCGGTGTGCCTCACTCCCATCCTTGCTGCCCCTTGTTTTCTGTAGTCTTTCAGAACGGAGCCTCCATTATTGTGCCAAAGTCCTCTTTTCCTTCCAGATAATTGGTTACCGCATAAAGGCAGGCCTGGACTCCTGCTTTTCTCACCCACGCTGTGTTACAGCTTGCTTTCCAACTTATTAGGCCAGAGGCAAAACTGCCCCCTTCCCCACCCCTGAGACAAGGGTTGGTGGGGCAGGGAGGGCCAGGGCATTGCATATAGACTGAGAGATTGATTCTCTCTCTCTCTCTCTCTCTCTCTCTCTCTCTCTCTCTCTCGATTACTTGTGGCACACTTTCCTACTTGGCTCAGTATTCAGCAGAGGGACTTTTGGTTGGGCTTTGGCCTGCTGAAGCGCATCTGGGGAGGAGGGTTGTGTTGTGATGCCTAGTCTGTGGAACCACCCTCCCCATTAAATAAGGCAGGAGCCAACTCTGCTGAAACAGCATTTTATTCAGGTTACTGATATCAGTTTTTCGGAAATTGTCTGGTTACTTAAAAGTAAGCCCAACTGCATTCAAGGAGTCTTACTCCCAGGTAAGTGGGTATATGATTGCAGCCTTGAAGCATGGAGTCAGAAGGGACCCTGAGAATCATCTAGCCCAACCCTCTGCAATGAAGAAATAGGCAGCTCTCCCTTACAGGGACCAAACCTGTGACCTTGGGGGGACTTCCGGGATAGCGCGAACGGGTAATGGCGGATTCCCTCCGAGCTCTGGAGGGAATCGGCTCCGCTAAGGACGGGTCTTGCCGTGCCGGCGACACGGGGACCCTTAGAAACCGCAGGCGCTGAAGCCTGCGGACATGGAGACTCGGCGGGCACCTTAAGCGCCCTCCCCGACCCGCGAAGAGCCTTTTTAAAGGCTACGGAGGGGACCGGAGAGTGGCGTGGAGCTGAGAGTCGATCGCTGCCTTGGCGGAGCGAAGCCGCGAGCCATGACCGGAGAGCGCTATCTTTCTTCCTGAAATTTGGACTGAAAAAACAACTCGTGAGTAGAAGGAAATTTTGGCACTAAAAGTTTTATCATTGAATTTGAGTACGAGCGGGGGATGTGTTAAAAAGGAAGTCCACACTCCCCCCCCCACCAAAAGACTTAAAGCAAGGAGAGGAGCACTAAGTCGGAAAGACTCTGGTGTTGAAAGGAGAAAGAACACTTTCATAAATTGGTTGAAAAAGTTACTTGTGCTGGAGTGAAGAGAGGGGAATCCCAGAGGTTTTGCTTTTGGCGGACCCCCCCCCCGAACCCGGGCAGTGCCCTGCTTGGGAACCCGAGAGAAAAAACAAGGTGTTTGACAGCTGTCAAAAGAGCTGTCAAACGGACGTCAGCTTGGAAATTGAGTTAAAACTGTGTTATAACTATATTGTTGGGACTAAAAGTGTTACATTAAATTGACTGGAAACAAACTAATTCTGAATAACAAAGTAACGAACTGTTGGAAAAGAACTATGATGGAAATCCCCCTGGAGGGAACTAAAGACATTGCAATGGCTGCGGAAGGAAAACTACTGGCAGAGATAAAAAAAATGTTTTCCCTGGTGGGAGCTCTGCAAGAGCAGAGCTTAGCCATGAGAGATCAACTGATGACCTTCAATCTTAAACTAAACAAATCTGTTGGTGGAGCTAACCGGATGGAAAAAGAATCTGCAGCTGCAGAAAAAGAGACAACTTCAGAACTGGGGGAAAAAGAAGAAAAAGAAGAAGGAGTTCAGGAGGAAGAGAGCAATCAAATATCTGTAACTTTTGGGAGGAAAAGAAGTGAAAAAGACAACCAATGGATCATAAATCTGCAAAGAGAGAGAAAGATGGAAGTCCCTGGAACAACTGAAACATTAAGCTACGAAAGAACGAATAAGTATGATGGAGACTTCTTCTTTAAGCTGCAACATGGGAGATCTGTTGATCCTGGACAAAGACTGTTTTTGTTTGAAAAGTATGAGGAACTGGTGACAGAATTCCTTCGAGAAGAGAAGATCAATAAAAAGGACTATAAACAAAATTGCTGGAGAGTGATTAACTGGGGCCTAAGGGCCTCTGATGTGAGAAATCCGGGTTAAATCTGTCTTTTTTTTTCTTGGGGATATTAATGTGGGAAGGGGCAAATACCGGGACAGAGGGGGAGGGGAGTGCAGAGTGGTAAAAGTCTGGGGTTTAGAATAGAAATATTATTGTTTTTTGATTTAATATAAAGAGTAAGGAATTTGTGGGAGAGAAATTAGGCCGACCTTAGAGAAACAACTTAATATGTATAATGGGATTTAAAGTAAAAATGGATAAAGGATAAATTATAAGAAAAGATATGAATAATATTTAAGAGATTTGAACAAATAACTTGCTGAGACATTTAATGAAATGGGAAGGTGGCTGGGGGGGGTGGGGGGAAGTCACTGAAAGAGGGTAATGATTGTAAGGGTATGAAACTACAGATATTCTGTTTTGTGTTTTGTGTTTATGATATATGTTTGTGTTTGTTTAAAAAAAATTTTGAAAATCCAATAAAAATATTTAAAAAAAAAAAAACAAACCTGTGACCTTGGCATTATCAGCACCACACTCTACCCAACTGAGCAAACCAGACTTCTTCTGTAATTCTAACCTGGGAGTAAGACCCTTTGAACTCAATGGGGCTACTTTCAAGTAGACATGTCTATTTGTCTATCTAATGTGATATGATTTTATTTACCTTGCTTTAATGCATTTATTATTAAGTTGTGTTTCACTGTTGCAAACTGCCCTGGGATTTGTTTGAAGGGTGGAATAAACATTTCTTAAAACAGGACATAGATACTATTCTGTTTGGTCACATTTTATTTTACTTGCTACAACTAGATCCTACTTTTCTTCCAAGTAGCTCCAGGTTACAATGCATGGATCCCTCCCACACATTTTATTCTCACGGCAACCCTGAGAGGTAGGATAGGCTGAGAGGTAGTGACTGACCACAGTTCACCCAATGAGCTTCAGGGCTCAATGGAGGTTTGAAACTAGGCTTCTCCGCACCCTCTGCAAGACTCCTAGCTCTTATTACAGTGGTACCTCGGGTTAAGAACTTAATTCGTTCTGGAGATCTGTTCTTAACCTGAAACTATTCTTCACCTGCAGTACCACTTTAGCTAATGGGGCCTCCCACTGCCGCGCCCTGATTTCTGTTCTCATCCTGAAGCAAAGTTCTTAACCCGAGGTACTATTTATGGGTTAGCGGAGTCTGTAACCTGAAGCGTCTGTAACCCAAGGTATCACTGTACATCAACTTCATGTATGACACTCACGTCCAAGATGAACATTTCAACCCCCCCCCCAAAAAAAAGCCCAGTGTTGCATATCCTCCAAAATTTCTCTGATGAAAATATAGAAGTCCTATATAATAATAATAATAATATTGATACCCCGCCTATCTGACTGGGTTGCCCCAGCCACCCTTGGCATCTTCCAACATATATTAAAGCATAATAAAATATTAAACAACTTCCCTATACAGGGCTGTCTTCAGATATATTCTAAAGGTTATATAGTTAATATATCTTCTTGGCTAGGCATAACTCCATACCCTCCAACATTTTCCCGATGATAATAGGGATGTCCTAAGGAGAAAAGGGACATTCCGGGATCCAATCAGAAATCAGGATGGCTTCTGTAAATTCGGGACTGTCCCTGGAAAATAGGGACACTTGGAGGGTCTGGTGTTGGCACCCAATAAGGTTAGGTAGGATCCTACCTCAATCAGCATAACTTTTTATTCTCTTTAAGGACCCACAGTAAAAAGCAGACAGACCCCACTGAGCTGGGCAGTTCCACAGCAGCCTCCTGCCGGCTGCTACCGCATAACCATTACCTGCAGACATTTAATGCACTCTTACACCATTTTAACAGTCACAGAGAACCCTGGGAACTGTAGTTTGCTAAGGGTGCTGCAAATTGTAGGTCCGTTTAGTCACAACCCTTAAACTACGGTTCCCAGGATTCTTTGGGGGAAACAATGTCTGTTAAAGTGGTATAGGAGAGGAATGCTTTAAATGTATGGTGAGGATATGACCAGGATCGCTGGTCCAGGAGAAACTCTGTCTGTGTGTGTGTGTGTGTGTGTGTGTGTGTGTGTGTGTATGAATTTCTGGACATGGAGGGGCTGGGGCTGGAGGGCCTGAACCACCCAGCCCTGGCAGTTGGGGCAGGGGGGCTGGTTCACTGGCCTCGGAGGCTGTGGGTTATGCCCAGAAATCACTGGAGTGGGGGTCTGAATCGAATCTTGCCTGCATCTCTCTCAAACCTGCTTCGGCCTCTGAAATCTTGTCTCCTGACCCTTCACATCCACCTCATTGCCTGAAGCGTATTTAATATATTTTAAGAATACAGTACTTAATTGGGGAAATAAAAAACCCTCTCCTATCTAGGTGTAATGTACTGATGGATCATAGTTTGAGAGTCCTTAACATGCTTTCCCCTCAGTGCTCAGTATCCGATGTTTCTTTTCTTTACACCTTGTAAATGCTTAATCAACTGTACAAACCCAGAGTAATAATTACTAATGAACTGAGTTTTAGTACTTTTAATTTCCTCATGTACAACTATCTCCAGCGTGTTTAGCATCAAAAAATGTGTTTCTCTTTAAGCGGATTCCTTTGGATTGGCACACAAACACTAGGAATTCCCTCAAGTCTGTGTAAAGGAGATAGCATCCAATTGCTCTGACCACGGAAATGTGGCTTCATGCCTATTTACATTATTCTAATCAAATTCAAAGCTGCATTTGGAATGCCAGAAGGTCCTTAAGTGTTCTTAAGATACTGATTGCTGTATCTATTTACCACAGATAGTAATCTTCCTTTATCAATAGTAGACTTTTCTATAAACCAAAAGCCAGAAGCTGAAGTTAGAAATTACTGAATTTGTGTTCATTAGTCTTACCTTACTGGGTTTTATTAATTGTTATTCATTTGTATCAAAAAACAAAAACATTACATTGTTATTGTATTTAGCACTATTGTCAGAATTACCTAACTGTTTTGGAAAAGGAGATTAGACCATAGATAGCCAGTGTGGTGTAGTGGTTAAGAGCAGTAGATTCGTAATCTGGTGAACTGGGTTCGATTCCCCGCTCCTCCACATGAAGTTGCTGGGTGACCTTGGGCCAGGCACACTTCTTTGAAGTCTCTCAGCCTCACTCACCTCACAGAGTGTTTGTTGTGGGGGAGGAAGGGAAAGGAGAATGTTAGCCGCTTTGAGACTCCTTCGGGTAGTGATAAAGCGGGATATCAAATCCAAACTCTTTTTCTATTGGAATGTGATCAGGCGGTACAATGATGCTGCAAATTATATATAAAGCAGTGCAAATATCACACACACACACACACACACCTGAAATGCAACATCAATGGAAACTTCCATAATTTGTGCAAATGGATTTTAAAGTCAATGTGAAACTACTTTTGTTGCTGATGACTTAGTATTGACTTTACAGGAGCCAGAATCTAGTACTAAAAGGGTATTGGAACTGATTCAAGAATTTGGACAGGTAGCAGGTTTTAAGTTGAACAAGATGAAAACTAAGGTTTTAGAGAAAAAATTAACTGTGAATGAGAGAGAGAAGTTTCAGGAGGAGACAGGATTAACATTGGTTAAGAAAGTGAAATATTTAGGGGTTAATATGACTGCCAAAAATGTGAATTTATTTAAGGATAATTATGAAAAATGTTGGATTGAAGTGAAAAAGGATTTAGAAATATGGACAAATTTGAAGTTATCATTGTTAGGCTGAATTGCTGTGATAAAAATGAATGTGCTGCCAAGGATGTTGTTTTTGTTTCAAACATTGCAAAGTTTGGATAAGATGGATTGTTTCAAGAAGTGGCAGAAAGATATTTCCAGATTTGTTTGGCAGGGCAAGAAGCCTTGAATAAAATATAAGATATTAACTGATGTCAAAGAAAGAGGTGGATTTGCCCTGCCAGACCTTAAACTGTACTATGAATCAGCTGCTTTTTGCTGGCTGAGAGAATGGCTGATTCTTGAAAACACTGATGTGTTGGATCTAGGAGGTTTTAATAATGCTTTTGGTTGGCATGCATATTTGTGGTATGATAAGGTAAAATCACATAAAGCTTTTAAAATCATATTGTTAGAAAAGCATTGTTTAATGTTTGGATAAGATATAAGGATTTGTTAGAAAATAAAACCCCAAGATGGTTGTCACCAATGGAAGCGAAGGCACAGAAAAAACTCAATATGGAGGCCAAATGGCCGAAATATTGAGAAATTTTGGAACAAGATGGAGACAGAAAAAAATTGCAGAGTTTTGAAAAATTGAAAAATAAAGTGCAAGATTGGCTCCATTATTATCAAATAATGGAGGCATACAATTTGGACAAAAAAGTTGGTTTCCAGGTGGAAAAATCAAAATTGGAAACAGAATTGTTAGATTCAAAAATCAAGAATTTGTCAAGAATGTATAACTTGCTGTTGAAATGGAGCACTCAGGATGAAATGGTGAAATCTGATATGATTAAATGGGCACAAGATGTTGGACATAACATAATGATGGCTGACTGGGAACAGTTATGGACCACAGGTATGAAATTTACGGCATGTAATGCCCTAAGAGAAAACTTAATGAAAATGATTTATAGGTGGTACATGACACCAGTCAAGCTTGCAAAAATTTACCATTTGCCCGATAATAAATGTTGGAAATGTAATGAGATTGAAGGTACATTCTTTCACCTTTGGTGGACATGCCCAAGGATTAAGACATTTGGGGAGATGATTTATAACGAAATGAAAAAGGTATTCAAATATACCTTCCTGAAGAAACCAGAGGCCTTTCTCCTGGGCATGGTTGGCCAATTGGTGCCAAAGAAGGATAGAACATTTTTCATGTATGCAACAACAGCAGCAAGAGTACTCATCGCGAAGTATTGGAAGACACAAGATTTACCCACCCGGGAAGAATGGCAGATGAAGTTGATGGACTATATGGAATTGGCGGAAATGACTGGCAGAATCCGAGACCAGGGAGAAGAGTCGGTGGAAGAAGACTGGAAAAAGTTTAAAGATTATTTACGGAAATACTGTAAAATTAATGAATGTTAGAAAAATGTTGGAATAAAGTTATATGGCTTTAGTAGAAATGTTATAAAGAATTAAGTATAAACAGATTAATAGAGTATTAAAGGAAAAATAAGGTTAGAATGTGCTAAGATAATTATAGGATAGAAAACAGAGGAAGATGGTAAGGAATTGCTGAAACAATTAACAGAAGTGGAATACAAAAAGGGAGGTGTGAGGAGGTCGCGGAAATAAGTGAATGAAAGATAAGATACTGAAATTATTTGATGTGTTTTAAACTGTTTTTGTTTGGTTTTGTTAGTTTAACGTGTTAGTGTTATGTAGTGTTTTTGTATTGTATTGTATTGTTGTTGTTGTTTTGTAGTGTTTAAATTGTTGGAAAAGTAATAAACATTATTTTTTTAAAAAAGAAAGAAACTACTTTTGACCTTTTCAAGGCTTCTTTTCTTGCGACCAGATACTGAATCAATAATATTATTTGGATTTTCCTGTTAATCCAGCCAAGATACTGATCTCAAATTAGATTTGGCATTTGGATGGCAGCAACATGTGATGTTCAAAATTGCTTTGGTGGAGGTGTGCTTTGTTTTGTTTCGTTAAAAATAGTTAATCCTTGTGCAAAGGACTCTGTTTCTTGCAAACAGAATGTGGCCTTTTGTTTTTTCTGTGATCATTCATGTGTGCAGTTTGATATTCAGTGTCCCTCTGAATTCTTTGATCCTAACAGAAAGAATAATGTGCAGGATTTGCTTTCTTTTGATTGTGATTATTTAAATAAGACATTAAGCATTTGCCATAGTTAGATCTCACCAGCTCTTCCCATGGGGCAGGCCGAAGACTTCCTTCTCCTTTGTATGGGCATGTTACACAAGCTCGTACCAAGTGCTGTAAAGGAAGTATCAAAACAAGTTGTATGAAGTCTGAATCCCCTCAAAGGGCTTTGAGATCTCAGATGAGTTTTATGTCATTCAACTGTTTCATTAAAAACCTGAAACCCCTCAGTACTAGGAAAACAGACCTGTCATAACAGACTTATGCTCATTGGATTTTCAGTTTGGACAGTGGTAACAAAATGGGACGTGGGTAGTGCTGTGGTCTAAACCACTGAGCCTCTTGGGCTTGCCAATCAGAAGGTCGGCGGTTCGAATCCCTGGGACGGGGTGAGCTCCCGTTGCTCTGTCCCAGCTCCTGCCAACCTAGCAGTTCGAAAGCATGCCAGTGCAAGTAGATAAATAGGTACCGCTCCAGCGGGAAGGTAAACGGTGTTTCCGTACACTGCTCTGGTTTCAGTGTTCCATTGTGCCAGAAGCGGCTTAGTCATACTGGCCACATGACCCGGAAAAACTGTCCGTGGACAAACGCCAGCTCCCTTGGCCTGTAAAGCAAGATGAGCGCCGCAACCCCAGAGTCGTCTGCAACTGGACTTAACTGTCAGGGGTCCTTTACCTTTACCTTTTAAAATAAATGTCACAATAAACAGCTACAATGCTGAAACATGTAGTGGTAGCTCAGAACCTCCAAGTGTCTCTGTTTTCCATGGACAGTCCCGATTTACAGAAGCCATCCCAGTTTCTGATTTGATACCGGAATGTCCCATTTTCCCTTAGGACATCCCTATTTTCATCTGAGAAATGTTGTAGGGTATGGAGCCAAGGAGATAAGTAACTATACAACCTTTAGAAGACAGCTGAAGGCAGCCCTGTATAGGGAAGTTTTTTAATCTTTAGCGTTTCATTATATTTTCTATATATGGTGGAAGCCACCCAGAGTGGCTGGGCAACCCAGTCAGATGGGTGGGATATAAATAATAACATTATTATTTTTAGTAGCATGGATTAGGAGGTCCCTATTTTCACTGGAGAAATGCTGGAGGGTATGCATTTGACTGCTTCAAGCTTTGTCTCATAATACTGGAAACGGTTCCAAAACATTAAAAAAAAAGAAGAATATCATTTATATACTGCTTAATCATCAAAACACCTATGCACTTTAGCTAAAACATTTATGTGTTAAAATGACTGATCGAATCAGAAGTTAAAAACTTAATTTTTCCAAAATATATACAAAACCCAACAGTTTTTTAAAGTATATATGATTAACTAATATTAAGATGCATGTCAAATAGTTGTGTCTGGGTAGGCTTGCTTAAAGAAAAAAAACCTTTTAGCAGGTGCCAAAAACAGCAAATCGGGAGAAAAAAAATTGTCTATACATCTTAAGACTTTCCCTAGTGGAAAGTCCATAGCTTATTTGAAAGGGGTAATATTTTACACGCAGAAGGTTAGAGGTTCAATATTCAACCTCTTCAAGTGAAAAAATGAGATAGTAGGTATTGTGAAAGAGCTCTGCATGAGGCCTTGGAGAGCTGCTGCCAGTCAGAGTGGACACTATTGGCTTAGCTGAGCAATCCTAGAGTCGGAAAGGTCCTCATAGGTCCTCAAGTCCACACTTCCAGTGCAGGAAACAAGGTGCACAACAGCTTTCTGTGTTCCAGATTAGCTCAGATCTCATGTCTCAAAAGTACCTGAACCTCGGCACTGCAAACGCAATTGAATAATAATTTTATGTTAAGGTCCTGGTGGTTTAAGGTGTGTGTAGCCCTTATCTCTGTGGAACAGCATGGACAATCGATCGGCGATTATCTCATGAAGAAACCATTTACATGAGATACTGAAATTTACATGGAAAGCAGGTATCATTTAAGAGTGCCTTTCAATTAACTCCACAGTTGATATAGCAAAGCCTGCACACAGCAAACATTGCAGGGAAGCCTGGGATTAAAATTGGACAACAAGCCAGAGAACTGTTTGGCTCGGATGCTGCAGGTGCCACTTCCCTCAGGGTTTTCCCTAAGCAAGCAGATGATCTCTCCCAACTCTCAAATCCGAACAAACACTGAAGGGACTCCGCATCTTGGGAGAAAGGCAGAGTTTGGGGGCGCAGATGGGGCTTGATGGATGCTAAAAGGGAGGCATTACCTGCTGAAGTCACAGAGCAGACACAATTATTACAGGTCTCCGGGTTCATTGTCAATTAGAGTGGCAGTTAAAACGAGCAGCAGCTGTGGCAGATGGCTGCGCTCCAGCAACATTGTGGTAATGGGAGCAGAGCCAGCTCAAATCCTTTCATTCCCTTCCCTTTAAAAAATAAAAAATAAAAAGTCTACATAGTTGTCAATTAGTCGCAACGTAAAGGAGAGGGACTTGTAATTTACAAAGCAGATCATCTATCTATCTATTAATTCTTAAGTTTTAAATAAAATAAAAAGAGTATGTATATATTGTTTTGTTTATTTATTAGTTATTTCAAACATGCTTTAACCCAAAGGACTTTTCCTGCTAACTCTTTGGTGAGGTCTTGCAATAAGCTTGTCTCCTAACTGAGCCAATTGCCAACCAAGTTGTTAGCATTTTAATTAGGGGAATTTACCAGAGACCGGCGCCTTTACTCTCAGCGATGCTCTGTTAGAATAATAATAATAAACCCCTTTTTTGCTATCAGTGAGTCTGAACAATTATATATAAGTAGCTGTACTTCTTGGGGATCTGGTGTCTTAGCTGCTCCAGCCTGGAGTGTTGTTTCTGAGCCTAAATTTAGAGGCTAAAGCCCAAGTTTATGCACTGCTCACATTTAGCGGTTATGCTGATCTCTTTTATTGCACCTATCCAAAGGAGTCATTAAAGATTTTAGAGGAGGCATCCCCCTTTGACACTAACTTTATGGCTTCCATTGGCAGTAGATAAAGTTGCTATTATCAAGTGTTATGCAAATGATTCATCACAGGCGACAGGAGAGAGATGGCGGGGAGGGGGGAATGCTTTGAATGGCTTGGTTTTGCTTGAGATTCCACATAATACAGTGGAATAATAGAGCCTCGGCCATGTACTAGACTCAGATTCAAATCCCTGCTCAGCTTTGAAGCTCACTGTATGATTTGGGGGCAAGATGCCTTTCTTTTTATATATATATATAATTTTTATTATGCATTTTATAAATTTCCATCCAATTATTCATTTAATCCCGCATACAACAAATTATGACTGTTTTTGACTTCCTTCAGCGTCTCTGACAATTATCCATATTTATACCTTTAATACACATTCCCTTCTTTCGTATTGCCATTATTCCTCCTTACTCCCATTGTTTCTAATAAACAATACTTATTTTTATTTACAGTGCCTCTTTAAATCCCACTAGCGTTGTATTTACACCACATATATTTTTCAGATAATCCACAAATTTTCCCCAGTCCTCGATGAACTTTTGGTCTTTAGTATATCTGATTTTCCCAGTTAATTTATCCAGTTCTGCATAGTCTATCACTTTTGATCTCCATTCTTCTAAGATGCCTTTCTTAGCTTAGGAGGAGCCTGCTTACAGGTGAAAATGATACGCCAGCACCAGATAAGACACCAAATTAATGTGATCCTGTTCTGGGAGATTCTAAAGCCCCGGTCTTTGGGGGAAAATGCTTGAACCCCCATTTAGGAAGCACAAGCACAGCAGGTGCAGGTGACATGCACTTCCTGTTCTCATTACATGTTCATCATGGGCCAATAGAACAGGTCAAAGCTTTCAGAGCCAGTGTGGTGTAGTGGTTAAGAGCGATAGACTCGTAATCTGGGGAACCGGGTTCGCGTCTCCGCTCCTCCACCTGCAGCTCCTGGGTGACCTTGGGCCAGTCACACTTCTCTGAAGTCTCTCAGCCCCACTCACCTCACAGGGTGTTTGTTGTGGGGGAGGAAGGGAAAGGAGAATGTTAGCTGCTTTGAGACTCCTTCGGGTAGTGATAAAGCAGGATATCAAATCCAAACTCTTCTTCTTCTTCTTTCAAATATTTGGGCCTTATCTTCCAGTCCATGAGGTCATGGGGAGCACACCAAAAATTTGCAAAAGAAAAAGCATCCCAAAGTGCCAAGACTTCGACTCGCTTTTTCCATACAAAGGGTGGCAAAAATATACCATCAGCCCTAGAAATCTTCCAAGCTAAACCCCTAGCACAGCTACTATACGGGGCTCAGATTTGGACTAGCAACCACATTAGCACTTTGGAAGCTGTTCAATCAAAGTTTCTAAGGCAGATTTTTTCTGTACCGCCATGCGTCCCAAACGCATCATTGTGACTAGAGGCAAGTCTCCCTTCAGTAGAAATGCGGACTTAGCAAAGAACTCTTAACTTCTGGCTCTGCCTAAACTCAAATCCCCCTGGTTTACTATCCTTAGTACATCAAGACTCCCATAAAAGTGCCTTGCTTAAAACAGTCTATCAAAAACTTCACACTTGTGGCCTATCCCGACAACACCTACTCACTATGGGCCATACTAAAGCATGCAGTCTAACTGGTCAACGTCTAAAAGATATCAAGCATCAGAAGAACCTGGCCACTATAAGGAAATTCTGCCCTTGGTATGTTCATTTTCTACCTTTCCATTTTGATTCTCTGGCCCCATATCTGCACAAACTTATTATCCCAAAATTCAGACGTGCTTTTACACTTGCAAGACTGGAAGTTTTGCCATCTGTGGTACTTGAGGGTCGATTCCAAAAGATCCCGCCTGAGAAACATCTTTGCCCCTGTGGAGATGGTAGCACCGAAACAGCAGCACATGTCCTCTCCTGTCTTGCACTCTCTACAAAGACCTGAGGAACGAGATCATCACCCCACTCGTACTGACCATCCCAGGGTGCACAACCACTGCCACAGTGTCCTTTCTCCTGTCAGACCAAACGCAGCAGATAACAGCAAAGGTTGCTAGGTTCTTAGCAGGGGCAATCAGAATAAGGGCCACTAACTGATTGCTGATTCAGGACTTTAAATTGTGCTCTTATATCAAATTTCCCTTTCTGCATACACTGTAATGTTTTATTGTTGCTATGGCCATTGACTAATGTGAATAAAGTTTTTATCTATCTGTTCATCATGGGCTGGCTTGATGCAGGGGGTGTGGGAGGCACCAGTTGTGGAATCCCCATGGGAAGAAGGCTCAGAGCCAGAGGATCGGTGGTAGGACGACAATGTGTGGTCAGAGGAAGAAGAGGGAAGAGACTGGGAGGAAGGAGGTATCAGAGGCTGGAGAGATAACAGCAGGAAGTGGCAGAGAGCAGTACAGAATCAGAGGCAGAAGAGGAGGCTGAAGAGGAGGGGAACCAGGAGGCAGAGATGGTGAGGAAGTCAAGCTGTCTCTGCCTCCTGCGATGATCAGCTCCTCTGCCCTCTCTGGTCTCCCAGAACCCGAAGAGGTATGAAGAGGGTGGAGCAAAGACAGATAGCTTGGGAAGGAACCGGAGAAGGAGGAGACATAGGGGGCTGTGGAAAGGCGAGGACCTTCAGTCCTAGCAACTGGGCAAGTGCTATGGGTAAGAGTTGCTGTGCTCACTAGGCCTGGCCTCCTGGGCTGTCTTGTTTATTTTGGATTCAATGTTTGTAATTTTTGTTGTATTTTGCATTGAAAATTAAAAAAATAAAATAAAAAAAGAATTGTAGAGTTGGAAGGAACCCCAAGGGTCATCTAGTCCAACCCCCTGCAATGCAGGAATCTTTTGCTCCGCAATGCACACACAACAACAAACGTGGCAGCTCCTCCACCACTATCACCGCTGCACATTCTGCGCAAATGTGTTCTATTAACACCAGTCTGACTCCAGTATGGTAACTTCTGATTCATACTGGTGTAAACATGAAAATAATCTAGCCAGTTGCAACCATTTCATGTTTCCATTTAATTTCACTCTTTGTTTGTTCTTGGCCCATGTGAATACTTTATGCCACAATGCACATTTGTGCTGCTTTGTTCTTTTTTATATTCTTAGAACTCGGTGGGTGTTTTGGGGTTTTTTTAAAAGCACTTATACTTCTCAAAAAGAATAAAACTAAAAGAAATCTGTTATGTTTGTGCTTTTCATTTAACATTGGTCGGGACATCTGCCAAGCTAATATAGGCACTTCTCCGCACCCTGAAAAACCCAATTAGGAATTGTTCTGAGTTTGATTATCAGTCAGAAACATGCATACAGAATTATTCATTAGAGACCTACTGAGAGCAGTGATAAAGCACCAGACAGCTGAATTATAGAGTCTGTCAGTACTCGCACTACAATTTTACATTTGCTTCATAAAGAGTGACTAACGAAATCTCTAAGATGTAATTTGGTGCCCACTGGAACTATACTTCATTATGGCAGATATTGTTCTGACTCTATTTAAGAGGCTGGTGAGTGTTTTATGACATGATATCGTGCACAAATATAAACCAGTAGGTTAAAAAGTTACATCACATGTGCACATGACATTGCGATCAGCCAAATTTATCGGCACGTTTCCCCCCTTCTTGAATATTTCACATAGGCAAGAAAACTGATTATTTGGGATCCTGGCTTCTTGGGAAACAAAAGAGACCAACTGGGATGATTTGCAGGGGGCAGGGATAGTGGGATAAAAATAGCAAGCAGCTATTTATATCCCAGGGACACGGGTGGCGCTGTGGATTAAACCACAGAGCCTAGGACTTGCTGATCAGAAGGTTGCGGTTCGAATCCCCATGATGGGGTGAGCTCCCATTGCTCAGTCCCTTATCCTGCCAACCTAGCAGTTCGAAAGCATGTCAAAGTGCAAGTAGATAGATAGGTACCACTCTGGCGGGAAGGTAAATGGCATTTCCGTGCGCTGCTCTGGTTCGCCAGAAGGGGCTTAGTCATGCTGGCCACATGACCCAGAAGCTGTACGTCGGCTCCTTCGGTCAATAAAGCGAGATGAGGGCCTCAACCCCAGAGTCAGTCACGACTTATTTTTCTTATTTTTCTTTTTTTGGAAGATTCAAAATGGGCCAATAACAATCTAACTCACAGCAATAATTTCAAAACAGCAACACACACTTCAGGGACGAAGGCTGTAGCTCAACTGTAGCATCTGCCTTGCATGGAAAATGTCCCAGGATCAAATCCTGGCATCTCTGGTTAGGACTGGGAATGTCTGCTGCTATACAGTGTAGATAGTACTGAGCTTGATGGACCAATGGCCTGACTCAGTATGAGGCAGCATCATATGTTCCCATGCTAAACTCATACTAACATATATTAATTTATTGCAATGTTTCAGCAACAATTAACTACTGTACAAAATGTCAGTAGAACACTACCGAGTCTGTGTCCTCGTCTCTATCTACTGTCTCTCTCCTCGCAGACTGACAGCTTGCACCGGTCAGAGGGAAGTGGCATGAAACCATGTGAACCAAACAAAAACCAAACCACTCCCACCAACCACCAACCCCTCCACACAGAAGCAGGAATGATGCATGTACACGTCACACAAATGAAAACATCTATGGTAAGTGCAGAAAGGTAATGCAAGCAACCTGTTCATTCTGCTGCCCAGGTGCCAAATGCCAATTGGCCACTTCGAGGCCCTTCCTGCCCTCTCGCCTGGTGGTTCATTATTTTTCAACCTGATCGGATCAGGAAACACTTCAGAGAGAGGAATGCCCCCTGCAAAATAAGGCACAGTTGGCCCGGCTACAAATACATGTTCACAAATGGAGGAGGACACATTCTCAGGGTAGGATCAATAAGGCAGGAGGAGAGTTGCTAAACCATCACTTTGCCACCTGATTCACCCCTGAAAGTGCCCCGCCATGAGGTTTTCAAAGCTGTTCCCCCACCAGATGGGTTCTGAGCCTGAAAGAAATCTGTCTGAGCCGTGGGCAGTGAGTGGAGGATACAAGAAGAAGAAGAGTTTGGATTTAATATCCTGCATTATCACTACCCAAAGGAGTCTCAAAGTGGCTAACATTCTCCTTTTCCTTCCTCCCCCACAACAAACACTCTGTGAGTGAGGCTGAGAGACTTCAGAGAAGTGTGACTGGCCCAAGGCCACCCAGCAGCTGCATGTGGAGGAGTGGAGACGCGAAACTGGTTCCCCAGATTACGAGTCTACTGCTCTTAACCACTACACCACACTGGCTCTCCAAGAGTCACTTGAAGCAGAGAGGTGGGTGGTAGAAAGTTGAGCAGCTCTGTACTGTGGATGATTCCCTCTCCACACATTGGGGAGGCTCATGTTTCCCTTGCCATGTGCTCTAGGGCCTAGACATCTGGGGGCTGGTCTTGTTCAGTGAGCCGTGCAAGAAACAAGAAACACTGCATCTCCCAGGCTAGGTTCAAGTTGCTGTTTATCGGTGTGCAAAGCCCTGAAGGAGCGTCTCCACCCCCATCATTCTGCCCGGACGCTGAGGTCCAGCGCCGAGGGCCTTCTGGTGGTTCCCTCATTGCAAGAAGTAAAGCTACAGGGAACCAGGCAGAGGGCCTTCTCGGTAGTGGCGCCCGCCCTGTGGAACGCCCTTCCAGCAGATGTCAAAGCGATAAACAACTACCTGACATTCAGAAGACATCTTAAGACAGCCCTGTTTAGGGATGCTTTTAATGTTTGATGTATCATAGTATTTTAATATTCTTTTGGAAGCCGCCCAGAGTGGCTGGGGAGGCCCAGCCAGATGGGCGGGGTATAAATAATAAATTATTATTATTATTATTATTATTATTATTATTATTATTATTATTATTATATTATGCAGGAAACCTACAAGACTGCCTTGCGCCCTAAATACCCAAACACTATGTTCTGCAGGTGAGGTCGCCCTGCAGGTACCATCTTATCCAAAGATCTGTGGCACACAATATTGGAATTGGGCCTTTAGTGCAGCAAAACCTACCTTTGAAACTCCTTCCCATTGCACATCACACAGGCACCTTTTGATACCTGCTAAGGGTGTCCCTCTTTGAACAAGCCTTCTGAAATTTTTATTCTGGTTGGCATCTGTCCTGGATCTGAACTGATTTTATGTATGTCGCTTTAAACTGTTTTTTATAGGGTTCTTTAAATTTTATTTTTACATGCAATTACTTTTAACTGTCTTTATATACCACAGGTAACTGTTTTCAGATCCTCCAAGTGTCCCTATTTTCCAGGGACAGTCCCAGATATTTACAGAAGCTGTGCCAGTTTCTGATTTGATCCGTGAATATCCCGATTTTCCTTAAGAGTTCCCTATTTTCATCAGAGACATGTTGGAGGCTATGGAGTTGTGTGATGCCCGAGCCAAGGAGGTAAGTAACTATGCAACCTTTAGAAGACATCTGAAGGCAGACCTGTATAGGAAAGTTGTTTAATGTTTATTATGTTTTTATATACAGTGGTACCTCGGGTTAAGTACTTAATTCGTTCCAGAGGTCTGTTCTTAACCTTAAACTGATCTTAACCTGAAGCACCACTTTAGCTAATGGGGCCTCCCGCTGCCCCCGCACTGCCGCCGCGTGATTTCTGTTCTCATCCTGAAGCAAAGTTCTTAACCCGAGGTACTATTTCTGGGTTAGCGGAGTCTGTAACCTGAAGCGTCTGTAACCTGAGGTACCACTGTACCAAGCTGCCCAGAGTGGCTGAGGCAACCTAGTCAGATGGCCAGGGTATAAATATCATCATCATCATCATCATTATTGAATAGGACGTCCCTATCTTAATCAGAGAAATGTTGGAGGGTATGTGTTTTATATATGTCCTTACAGTGTACAATGCTTTGAGGTGTCTCGTAGGAAGCGATTCATAAATGAAATAAATCACCATCGTTATTGTCTGGCCCAAAGCAACCTCCTGTTTATTATGAGTTCACATGCCACAGGGTTGATAATTGGCGGCGCAATTAGTTTCAGAAGCGAAGCCCCAATGACCCCCTGGTTCATATTAAGCCCCGATAAGCCGGTGATAGGGAACAAGCTTCTGAAGATTAACCAGTTCACACTTTTATCCGAGTTTAACCTTGGTTTTATGCAGAGGTCCTTAACATCTTTTATCGGAGAGCACAGATTGCGCCATCCTCCCTGTAAATCATGTTACAAAATAATAATAAAAAACGACCGACAGAACAAATTCCGCAAGCACCTCTGACAGGATGCCTTTAATAATTGCGATAGTATTCGCTGACCGGGGGTTAAAAACCAAATCAGCACATTAGCAATAAAACGCGAACCGTGATAAATGGCGAGGCGCTTTGAAATATGTACATGTAAACGGCAGGAGGAGGTATTAAAATGCAAATCTCGACTTTATTGGATCACATACATTCCTGGGTCAAGAAATAATCATGGAAACTTGCTGTTAGATATCAAACACCAGGTCAAGGTGGCGCACTTGAGCTGGGAACTAATGATTCACTTAAGGATCAGCTGAGGTAAAGGAAGGCAATAGGGTGAGCTCTAGGTGCCATTGTACTGCTGCTTCCACTGACCCTGACCATTGGCCAGTCAGGATGAGGCTGATGGGAGGTGGAGCCCAAAAACAGCTGCAGGGAAGCGCATTCATTGGCTACCGATGAGCAAAGCTGGGCATGACACGAACTGCATTTAATGCAGTTAACAAGTCTTCTAAGCAGTGCTTTTTTCTTTAAAAAAATGTTTAGGGGTACTCTCATTTTAAAACCACCAGTTTATAGTTCAAATCACGAAAAATAAACACAGCAAATGGATAAAAGTACAAAGAGTCACAAAATGTTTAGGGGTATGCATACCCCTGCCTTCCGTCCCCCAGAAAAAAACACTGCTTCTAAATGGAAATTTTCACCCCAGACTGTACCCGTTTCGGATTTGAAATGGTTTTTATGTATGAAATTGCTTTTACATACAAAAGGGTTTTTCATTTTTTTCATTCTCATTTTTTAAAGCAACCGTTATACATATATGCATGCGTGGTTTTTTGCATGTTTTTTTGCAGGTGGTGTTGTGGGTTAAACCAAAGAGCCTAGGACTTGCTGATCAGAAGGTCGGCGGTTCAAATCCCCGCGACAGAGTGAGCTCCCATTATTCAGTCCCAGCTCCTGCCAACGTAGCAGTTCGAAAGCACATCAAAGTGCAAGTAGATAAATAGGTACCACTCCAGAGGGAAGGTAAACGGCATTTCCGTGCACTGCTCTGGTTCACCAGAAGTAGCTTAATCATGCTGGCCACATGACCCAGAAGCTGCACGCCAACTCCCTCAGCCAGTAAAGCGAGATAAGCGCCGCAACCCCAGAGTCGTCCGTGACTGGACCTAATGGTCAGGGGTCCCTTTACCTTTATATATATATATGTGTGAGAGAGATAAATTGTTTTATTGCCAGTGGGTTTCATTGTGAAATTTTAAACGGAATAAATTTAAAGAAAGTGCTTTTTTTTATTATTATGAAACTGGGAACCACAGGGGAACTACTTAAACTCTTCCTGCCATGGTCACACATCTGGAGCACAGCAGGTTGTCGAAAACTGCTCTTCATGAAGACGCTAAACAGGCATGTCCTCCCATGGAACTGAAGTTTTTCCATAGTGGCTAGAGTCAATGTTCGAACATAGGCTTACAGTGAACTCGGCTTGGGTACAGGGAGATCGCAGCCCACTTCTTTCACCCACGAAAATTGACCATAGGTCTAAATCAGTTCCTGAAAAGTCACATAAAGTGGTGAGGGTGGAAGAAGAAATTCGTGGATGATGTAACAGCTGCAGCTGTGTTTTAGCTCAAGTGGAGAAAGATATATATCTTCTACATATTCTCAATAGGTTAAAAGGAAAGTCCCAGCAGCCTGAAACAGTAACAGATTGCTGTAAATAATAGAAAACCATATTGGATGTTGCATAACCTGAATTTTCGGCCAGTATTCTGCTGGAAGCAAAACTCAAAACTTAGCTTTAGGACTATTTTGTGTTTTGCTTTTTTAATTATAAATAATTATTGAAATAATATTAATGTAAGACAAAAGCAGAAAGCACCAGGCGGACAAATAGTAGATACAAATGTTTGTCTTAAGACAACTAGTACACAACTAAAGCCAAACAAATTTCTTAAAAAAAAAACACACACTGGGAAAGGCAGATCACATAGCTAGACATTGCAGCCACTCCTGTGTGTGCACTAAATCCATATTTCTCAATATTCCAGATGTCAAGTGACACTACAGACAGCTGACAACAAAGCCCCTGGGGCTGCTTTTGATGCTTGAAGTAGTAATTATAACCAAGAGAGTGTCGTTGAGCATATGCAGAGCGCAACATGAAAGAAGAAAATATTCTGACCTCGTCACCATACACTCCCCCCTTCTATTAGAAATATACCAGAACACGCCATGATCTGTGATCTGAGGCCTTTTTTGCTGCTGTGAATAGAGGGATAGGAAATCCTTCGTCTTTTTAAATAAAAAATGTTCTTTCTGCTTTAAGAGTTTTGCGTAGATGCTCAACCAGAATGTCTTGCTTCATGCTTAGCTGATGTAAGGCGCTTTAGATTATCTAAATGTAGAGGGTAAATGAGATGATATGGGGAGGGGGGGTTGCCACCAAGATTCAAGTCTCAGAGAACCTTCCTGCCACACTCCTCAATGACAGCCTAAGTAAGTGGGTCACCGGAGTGCCTGCCCCTGTTAATTTTTTTCTTCTTCCAAGCATCCTATACATATTCATGGTATCCTGCTGCTTGCCTGTCACCTCAAAGAAACTCTCCATATCCTCTGAGTTATAATTTTTTTTTAAAAAAATGCACACATGCTTGGGGGCTTGCAGGCAGAGATATTGGAATTATGTTTCTAGGTCCCTCGCGAAGTATTGGCATCAGCATTTTTATTATTATTATTTTTTGCCCATACGATCGTTTTAAGTACTGCTCTGTCTTGTAAGTAGCATGTTCGCTTGGCTGCCATGCAGTTGTAAAAGCAGAAAAGGAAAAGGAAAAATAAACAAGACACACTGCAAAACCTTGACACAAAAATACTTTCCAATGCAGTGAAAACACGCACCAACTAATTTCCAGGAAGGTGTGGGGGTGTGGGGGAGAGAATGCAATAAAACAAAACGTGTGTGTGTGTGTTTGTGTGTGTGTACATATATATATACATACATACACGCATCTACAGCTGCCACTTTCTAGAGTGTTAATTTTCCCCTATTCACCTGAGTTCATTATTTTCTGAGACTAATACTGATCATAGTGATAGTGATTAATAATCTGTCATCGCTACTGGATGGTAGGAATAGAAAGAGACAAGCAAAGTCTAAAGTGTTGCTTAATGTGAAGGAACATGTATCACTTTGTAAATACAGGTGATACTCCTCTTTTGCAGGGAGTTGGACTAAAATATCCCTCTATGGTTCTGCAGTATACTTTCCTCTGTGTCACTGCAAACATGCCCATATTTACATGGAACCACCACTGATTTCAATGGGTTGTACTTCCTGCTAAGTCCATCCAAAAAGGAAGGCACCTCTATTGATTCATGCAATGCATTCTGAGATACGTGCAATGCATTTAAGTCTCTTCAAATTATGACTGATGTCACGTGATATTTATCTGAATTCATTCAGCAAAATACAGAAAAATACTGGGATTAAAAGTGAAGCAGATCATACCCCTGTTATGTCCGTTCTCTCTCTTTTAAAAAAAATAATCAATTTACTCACTCTCTTTGTATGCAAGAGGCTATGATAACCAAAGTTCAAACAATACTCAGAGAGTGGTTTTCGCCAACAGAGTGGCTTTGAGGATAATAGTGCGAGCTTCACATTTGCAAAGGTCTTCTGGGAAACGTCTCGTTGTGTCAGATGCCAGCTTTGCAAAGACGGGCGCCTTTATGGCACATAGGCAGGCACTGCGACGTCAAAGTTTTTGCAGGAGACTTACTTGTGACTTCATCGCTCCTAAATAATGCAGCGATCTCCGATGCGTGCCACTAAAACATTTATACTGCCCCATCATGTATGTTGTATAAATATTTATTATGATAAATTATTAAAAGGATCACATGAATATTGATTATTATTGCTGCACAATGGCCTGTGTGTGTGCTTATCAGCTGCATACGGCCATCGCCCACAGTCTAGAGCTAGAGAGTTCAAAAACTGCTGTGTGTGTTGTTTGCATGTGTGTGTGTGTGTGTGTGTGTGCGCGCGCGCGCGCATGCGTGTGCATTTCAGGTATCCTTATGGAAAAAGCTTCCACATAAGGAGTTCACATAAACTGTAATTCCATTATTTGTATACTCTGCAGATTCTAGGCTCAAGTCTTGTGTGTCCATCTTGCTTAGTCTAGGATGGAGGACGACAGAAACCAAGAAAAGTTGCGGCTATCACTGAGGAAACAGAGCAGAGGACTCTCAAGGCGTATCTTTATCCATAGAGACAGGGAATCCTGGATTAAAGGAAGTATGCAAGATGGAACAATAGTTTCAGCATCTGTTTTCTTATATGCATTGAATCCCATCAGGGGAAAAGGCAGGGTACAAATAAATACGTAATAAGGTAAAAGGTAAAGGTAAAGGACCACTGGACAGTTAAGTCCAGTCAAAGGCAACTGGGGTTGCGGCGCTCATCTCGCTTCCAGGCTGAGGGAGCCGGCATCTGTTCGTAGACAGCTTTCCAGGTCATGTGATCAGCATGACTAAACTGCTTCTGGTGGAATGGAATACTGTGACATAATAATAATAATAATAATAATAATAATAATAATAATAATAATAATAATACTTCACTCCCAAAGAACAATGTGTTGTTGTTTTTAATGAAACATGCTACTGCTTTTTCATGTCTTACTGTATCAAGGATAAAACATCACTGGGCATGAGCCAGTCAAAGCTGAGTGCTATTAAACATAGCTCCAGCCTGTTTACATTTTTTTTGTAGTTTCAAAGCTGCCTTTCATCTTGTTAATCTGTTATTATTGCTGTTGTCTTTGCCGCATTTTGTATTATGACAGGAATGATAATGTCTATTTATGCCTATTGATCACCTCTTCAGAATCTTCAAATAAAGGGCAGTTGGAAATAAACTATTTCCAACTGCCCTTTATTTGAGGATTCTGAAGTTAAATACCAGTAAACAAACACTTTTCATTCATCTTGCCTGGATTGTGCCTAGTCATTTTTTCAACAACATAGAGGAATGTAAGATAGATAGATAGATAGATAGATAGATAGATAGATAGATAGATAGATGATAGATAGATGATAGATAGATAGATACGTCTCCCACCCTGTTAAAATTAAAGCGCTGTTCAGGAATAAAACCCTCAATGAGGTATTTGTTCTCAAAGTGCCCCTTCCAATACCAAGCAGTCTGTGCTCTGAAGTTGGCAGGACCCTACTTCCAGTGCCATCAGCAGGTCAGACTCTACCAGCCTTATAAAGATGACTCTGAGTCTTTGCTGAGACTTTGCCTTTCCAAACACAGTTAGCAGGGCCCACTGAGTGCTGCCTCACCTTGTCTCTGAACCAGGACTGGAAGAAGCTCTGGGATTCATTACCACTTTCCCTATGGGCACAAAGGCCCAGGAGAACAGGATATGCATGAACTGAATGTGTGCTGTAGAACATGCCCTAGATTAGGACATGGCTCTCAAAGTGAACCATTTACAGTGGGATCAGGGTTAAACAGGGTTATCGCCCCAACTCTGTTTATTATTTTCATTGCCATGATCCTGCACATTGTTGAAGGGAAACTCCCCACCTGAGTAGAAATCATATATCGAACAGATAGAAAGCTCTTTAATCTGAATAGACTGAAAGCAAAGAGTAAGGTTACCGTAACTTCCGTCATAGAACTTCAGTATGCTGATGACAATGTAGCATGCACAGACTTAGAGGATGACCTTAAAACCATCCTAAATATCTTTGCAGAAGCTTCTGAAAAGCTTGGCCTATCTCTCAACATCCAAAAAACCAAAGTACAAAACAACCCCTCTGCAGTGCCACAAATCCAACTCAATGGTGTAACGTTGGAAAGTGTTGATCACTTCTACCTAGGGAGTTATCTTTCCACAAGGGCCGATATCAATGCCAACTCCAACTTCGCCTGAGCTCTGTGAGTGCAGCTTTCTCCCGATTGAAGTGCAGAATGTTTGAGGACCGGGACATTCACAGGGAAACAAAAATGCTTGTTTACAAAGCTATTGTACTACCAACCTTACTGTATGTGTGCGAAACATGGACCACTTGTAAACGCCATCAACTCCTCAAAAGATTCCATCAATGGTGTCTCCACAATATTCCACGTATCACTTGGGAAAGCAGGCGAACTAAAGCCAGTGTACTGGAAGAAGCAAAGATCACTATTGTCGAAGCAATGATTCTTCAACATCAACTTCGTTGGACTGGTCATGTTTTTCAGATGCCCGATTATCGTCTTCCAAAGCCACTACTCTATTATGAACTGAAAAATGGAAAGTGTAATGCTGGGGTCAACAAAAGAGGTTTAAAGATTCTCTCAAGGCAAATGTTTTTAAAATGTAGGATAAACACCAGCAATTGGGAAACACTGGCCTGAGAGCACTCCGATTGGAGAACAACTTTACCAAAGTTGTGATGGACTTTGAAGACGCTCAAACTCAAGATGAAAGGGAGAAACGTGCTAAGAGGAAGGCACGTTTGGCAAACATACCGTGATCAACTCCCACCAGGAAACCTATGTCCCCACTGTGGAAGGCCGTGTGGATCCAGAATTGGCCTCCACAGTCACTTACAGACTGTTAAGACTGTGTTCATGGAAGACAATCTTACTCAGCCACGAGTGATCGACAAAGGCAAAGAAAATATTAGGATAGAGGTGAGCAAGCTGGTCCTCCCTAGATTTTGCTGGACTCCCATCAGACCCTGCTAGAATGGTGAACAGTCGGGGATAATGGAAGCTGTCATTTAGCAACATCTGGAGTGCCAAAGATGTAATGTGTGTAGCCTGTCTCTTTAAGAGACATGCCTGGTCTGTAGCAAAAACCCATCTTTGGGCATTGCTGTCCCTATACTAGTTGCTCTTTGTGGATAGCATTAATATAGTGCGTGTAACAGAAACCTTGTGGAATGAGGAGCTTTTCTCTTGATATAAACTCTTATCAGAAGGCCAGGGAAGGGTGTACTAAGGGTGTCGGACAGGAAGGAGAAACATCATGTCCAGACTATCTTCTCCTGGGAAGATGCAGTCCTGGTTTTCCCACCCTGCCTGCCTCTCCTTCTTGCCCTGACAGTCACAGATGCCTTTCAGTTACCCAACCCAACTTATAGTGATCCGTGGCTGTCTATACGAAACATGTCCAAAGCTCAAGTCCTTCAAAATATGCCTGATTTGACTTGGGCTCCGGCTGAATCCAGGGCACAGCTCTAATAATAAGTTAATGGATCTCCCCAAACAGAACTGTTAAAAACCACTTGTCTAGTTTAAAATATCTATCATTCTTTTGGAAGACACTAAGTAATATGAGAAAGTAGCCTGAGAAAACAGTAGGGACATGTTAATACAATATATCTGAGAGAGAGAAATAAAACAGGAAAACAAGCAAACAATTTGGAATAAGTTATCCAACCATGGAAAAACACTTCCCATTTATAAGCACCCTGCAATGTTAGAAAAATGGTGTCCTGCTTCATGAATAATGTTATGATTCTTCCCCACCCTTGTGATATGTGCAAAGCAAGATTAACTGCATTGGCAATATTTGTGTCAGGATCATACTGATTAATTTAATATTCTGATTGGATGAGCAGCAAAGCTGTAATGGCTGTTACTTTCTCTGGCAAGAGGCTCAGATAAGGTGATAATGAGATTAACTTTGGAGGACCTGATTTGCATTGTGTTGTACTTAATTACAACTTTGACACCACATCGTATGCATTACAGATCGGGCAGATAGGTCACTGTTTATCTGTTACTTGTAGAATCTATCATATTAGTTTGAATTTGCAAAGGTATTTTTTAAGGACACACTATGGCAGTCTATGCTGAATATCACAGAATACACCTATGCACCCCCAAGGAGACAATCCACAGTTCCCTTGTAATGATTGAGAACTGCACATGAACCCCTTGTGCCCCTCCCAATCATTTCAATGGAACTTGCATGAGACATTTAAACTAGGAGAGTCAATCAAAGGTAACTTGTCATTTATTGGCAAAAACATCACAAGATCATAAGCAAATATCAAACTGCAAGTACCAGGATTATTGATACCTAAGCAATTAGTAACATGCACTTTATGACCAAACTCCATTTCCCAGTTTCCATCACAGTGGAAATCTGCCATGAGATTCAAATGAATATAGTGAATATATTGAGCTTATCAATAGACACAAAGTCCCAACCTAAGCATGATCTCAACCACCTGACCTCTTAAATGCCTAGCCCATAATCTCCCTGCTTCCAAGGTTTCTCTTTTTCTAGAAAAATAGCACTGCCTGCTTCCAAAACTCTGCTTCGTGTCTACTGCCTATTCTGTTCCCCTTTCCCTTGGGATCAGTGGTCTTCAACCCTTTGTGTTGCACTTCTTTCTTTAAGATCTTTGCCTTCACTAACCTGTCTTCTCTTGTGTCTCTGCTTTTCAGCCTAGTGTCTCTCTTTTCCTCCAGCCTGTCTGTCTCTAGACCATTAGCAGCTGTATTTTGAAGTGCTTGTCAGTGCAGCCACGGGGGTGCAAAGATCCGCCCTGCACTCCCAAATTTAGTTTAGCCCCCAAATTAACTTTTATTATGCTTATGCCAGACACCACGCTTACGCCTTATCTCTAGTTTACAAAAGAAGGGAGGAAAAAGAAACAAACTTTTTTATTTGCTCATTTATTTACAATACACTTATACTTAAGTATACAACACCACCACACTTAAACTTATAAGTATTGTTTAGGCACCTACTTAGGAGAAACATCAGTCGTGTCAAAGGTGCCGCTGACCCCGCTGCATAGCAGCGTAGCTCAATATAATATGTAACATAATATTTTGATGTAAGAGATAATTTCGCGTGCACGGCACCGTTGTGAATGACAAGCGCCGCCGTTGAGTCAAGCGCCACCGTTGTAAATGACAGCACCGCCACTGGTGCGGCACCTCTTTGGTAAATGAGCGCACAAAGCCAAAAGTCCTTTAGTGAAACAGTAGGTATACATTTCGGTAATACCTAAGTACTGTATTTTCTGGCATATAAGACTACTTTTTAACCCAGGAAAATCTTTTCAAAAGTCAGGAGTCATCTTATACGCCGGCTACAGCAGCAGCTCCTGCAGCAATTCCCCACCAAAGGATAAAACGACAGCAAATTAAATCAGAGGACACCAAGCTCTCTAGATGAAGCAGAAATACGCTTGAAAATTGGCCCCAGAAGCCCCCAGCCACTGGGAAGTGGTGCGGATTTCCAAGCTGGACTGGAGACTGGTTTTTTAAATTTTTATTTGATGTGCGTTGGAAGAGGGGTAGTCTTATATGGTGAGTACATCCCAAACTCTATATTTTAACTGGAAAAGTTGGGAGGTCGTCTTATACACCCAGTCGTCTTATATGCCGGAAAATACGGTATATACGTATTTTGTTTTTCTAGCTTGATAAAAATTATTTATCATTTCATAACAGGTAGATATGTAAGAGCTTATGTGGCTTCAGGGGTGGGCACTTGGCACTCCCCAGAATTCAGTGCCTGGGTGCCCCACACCCCTTGCACCCCTGGGTAAAGAGCCCTGGTGCCTGTTTCCACTTAGCTTCCAAACCTCAGTCACTCTGCTTGCACCTAATGTGACTCACTTCCTGCCACTACTTCCACAGAATTCACCTTATTTGCCAACATTTTATGGGCTGACCCTTCCCCATAGAACAATCAAAATGTTTATTCACATCCCATAACATCACAAGTCATCCAGTAGGTGGAGGTCTGCAAGAGGCAGGTAGGAAACATTCACAGTATCTATACAGGATTTCAATATGATACCTTTTTTTTTTTTTTTTTTTTGCAAAACGAAAAACCCAACAACAACTCATTGTGTGATGACAATTTAAACTCTGTTATTGCTGGTCTGTAACAGAGTTAAGGTTCTTCAGAACATGGCTGTTGAGTTCAGCTGAAACCCCCTGTGCGAATGTCAGTTATTGAGTGGTTAGTTGTGGTGGGAAATGTTGCTAAATGTTTCAGATTTCTGAGTGAAGTATTTCAGTATCTGAGAAAATTCTTCCGGGTGAAATTTCACCCCTACACAAATGTTGCAAAATGGAATTTATAGTAATGGTTTATCAAAATCTGAAGCACTAAGAGAAACTATTTTACCCATACAAATTAATAAGCACCAATATTGTTTTGCCATTTGAAACAATCTAAACCCAGTGCTTGACTACTCGAAAACTTGCATTATCAACCAATGTTAAAGTGAGATAAACAAGCAGGCTATGGTAGACAGGAGACTGCAAATCAAGTAAAGCTGCAATCCTGTGCATAGTTACCTGGGAGATGGGATAGGAGTTAAATTCAATTCAGTTCAAATGTAAAGCCAAATTTATCAAATTCACACTTGCCAAAACAATGAGAACCGAAACAAAGCCATCCTTTGCATTTTGCACTTATACTGAATTTTGTGGTGCAGTGACAGATCCACGAATGTTAACAGAGAGTGAGAGCAAAAGCCTCACTTGATACTACTAGCCTTTCATTCTCTCTTTCGATCTGTTAAATACTTTCAGGAAATACAGTGAAAAGCCAAATTTGTCAGCTCTCACTGGGCTGTTCCCAGATGTTTTAGATGGAGAGAGGTCGTGGAACATGATACTTCATAAATACTGCACAGTGTATCTCATCACCGTATCTGTGACCTCTGCATCTTGGAAGCATAACTTGGAGCTTGGTTTTAAAAAAGCATCTACTTCTAGCAGCCATTTATGCTCTCGAATTCCTATTCTGCCTTGCACATCATCAGGATTCCCAGACACGTTATAACTGCTTCTCTGTGAGGTTACTGGATACTGACATTTATCAGTGGAATATTTTGGCCCCAAGTATGCAAAGGGTATACTTGAAATCAGACTTATAAACCATGGTTGGCTAGCTACACAGGCAACACTTAAAACTTCCAAATATAACACACTCATAAACCAAACTGGCAATTTCCAGTGTTTGTTGGCGCTTTCTTCAAACCCAGGTATAGTAAACTCACACTTTATGCAGGAGTTACATTCTAGGGATGATGCCTAAAGCCAAAATTGTGTGTAATCAAAACACATTGTGGGTGTGATTGCCAATGTCTTTTTTTTTCTGGACGCCTGCCCCCTTTCCACCCCCTTTTTAATAATAAAAAATATATATTATTATTTTGCCAAGTGCATGAAGTTGAATGTACACAAGTTAAATGGCTGTAAGTTTTAGGCTTACTGCCTACTCATGTACACTGGTATATGCGAAGAAGGAACAAGTGTGCATTTTGCCAGAGAGAAAGAGTCATTGAGAAACCAAAATTGGTACACTCAGCACAACAGACAGTTGCACAACCTTCATTTAGGACAATGTCTACAGGTGTACATGTACATCATTGAAGGTAAAATGCAACCAGACCGTAGCTTTCATTCTGACATGAACTCCATTCATGCAAATGGCCTGACCAAACTGTAACAATTTTGCTATGAGATTGAAAGATCTGCACTACCCTGTTCACAAAGATTTCCTCATTTGCTTCAACATAACGAACAACTTTTGCACATTCTTCCCTTTACAATAAGGCTCAGTGAACTTTTTGAAGCCTGAAACACATTCCCATCTGGGCAACCTGATGGGAGCCACATGCCAGTGGGACAAACAACACGACTCTTACCACTGCACATTCCAGCTATACAGAAGCCAAATATTTCAACCGCACACATCTCTCCGTTCTCCATCCAGGCCAGCAAGAGCCATTATTAAGGACACATTCCAGCCAGGCAAAAGCACATAGAATCACAGAATTGAGCTAGAAGGGACCACAAGTAATAATAATAATAATAATAATAATAATAATAATAATAATAATAATAATAATTTATTATTTATACCCCGCCCATCTGGCTGGGCTTCCCCAGCCACTATGGGTGGCTTCCAACAAAATATTAAAATACAGTAATGCATCAAACATTAAAAGCTTCCCTAAGCAGGGCTGGCTTCAGATGTCTTCTAAAAGTCTGGTAGTTGTTCTTCTCTTTGACATCTGGTGGGAGGGCGTTCCACAGGGTGGGTGCCACTACAAAGAAGGCCCTCTGCCTGGTTCCCTGTAACTTGGCTTCTCGCAGTGAGGGAACTGCCAGAAGGCCCTCGGCGCTGGACCTCAGTGTCCAGGTAGAAAAATGGGGGTGGAGACGCTCCTTCAGATATACTGGACTGAGGCCATTTAGGGCTTTAAAGGTCAGCACCAACACTTTGAATTGTGCTCGGAAATGTACTGGGAGTCTTTCAAGACCGGTGTTATATGGTCTTGGCAGCTGCTCCTAGTCACCAGTCTAGCTGCCGCATTCTGGATTAGTTGTTGTTTCCGGGTCACCTTCAAAGGTAGCCCCACACAGAGCACATTGCAGTAGTCCAAGCGAGAGGGTTATCTTGTTCAACTTCCTGCAATGCAGGAATCTTTGGCCCAACATAGGGCTTGAACCCACAACCCTGAGATTAAGGGTCTCATGCTCTACCAGCTGAGCCATCTCAGCTGACACATTCAGGGTGTGTAGTAGGTCCAGGGAGGGATGGGGTCTGGGGAAGGGTGTAGCCTAGGGAGGGTTTTCAAGGGCTGGATAGAGAGTTCTGGAGAACTGCTGCATTTGGCCTTCAGGACTTCTCTTTTAGACACATATGCATCCAATGCTCACCAAAATGAAAGAGTGTGGATAGTCTGAACATGCAGAACCACCTTCTGTGTATCTGAGCATGTCAGAGGTTCAGCCATATCCCATAATTTGGCCAAAAAAGACTCCTAGAGAGGCATACAGAGATCTGAAACAGTATTTTGAATGCAGTGGATAAACCAGGAAACTAACTTGATAGTCCTGCACATTTGAATCACCTAGGATATTAACGTAACATTTGGATAATCAGAAGCTCAGATAGTGAAGCAGTACGGGGGGTGGGGGGGAATCATCTCTGTAGCTTTGTGTAAAGATGGAGTTTTTCTGGTGGAATACACAGGAAATGTAATGAGACCTAGATAATCAAAATACACCCATTGTTCAGAATCCAACACATAAATGAGCACATTTATGGCTCACCATTATCAATAATCAAGAAAAGCTGCCCAGTAATAATGGATATTAATTTATTTGTTTCGGGCTTTTTAAAAACCTTGCTCTCTTCAGCTGAAAACAGTTCCCAGTGCAGCTTACATAAGGTTGATAACAAACAAGTCAAGTCCTTGCCTGCAGGCTTACAGTCTGAAAGACATGTTATGGGGGGGGGCGCAAAAATAATATCCACAGACCACAAAAAACTATAATTCCTTACTCTGACCCTGAGGGTTTAGAAGAACCACTTGCCACATAGTCATCACAAAACATCCCACATGACAGGCTTCTGTCCAGCTTACCAAGTTTTCCATGGGTGTCTGGTAGCCAAAGGCTGCGGAAGATCATCTCCCTATTGGACTGTGTTTGTGGTTTATAGCAAAAAGGGGAAATAAAAACTATACTTTTTTTGTTTAATGGTTAGGAAACAGCAGACTCAAAAACCAAGAAGTCCAATGCTTGCCAAAAGTATTTGGCGCCATCTGCACTATACATTTAAAGCAGTATCATACCACTTTAAACAGCCATGCCTTCTCCCAAAGACTCATGGGAATTGTAGTTTGTTGTGGGTTCTGAGAGTTGTTAAAAGACCCCTATCCCTCTCAGAGAGCTACGATTCTCAGTCCCTCATCCCAGAAAACTCTGGTGGGTTTAGGAGGAATAGCAAAGAGGCAATTGCCACTGCTTCCAACAGCTGGTCACCTGAGGTGATTGCCTCACTTTGCCTAATGGTAGGACCAGCCCTAGATTATTATTTGGATTATTTGGATGATGATGATGGTAACTACTACTACTACTACTACTACTACTACTATCACTATCATCCAGACCTTCATCTGAAGATCACAGGGCAGTTCACAACATAAAAATACAAGATGAGGACACAAAATACATAATAAAACAAGAATAAAAACAAGCCAATAACCCACAAACACGTTTTAAAAAGCCATATATTGTTAATCAGTCAAAGGCATAATTATAGAGAAATGTTTTCGCCTGGCACCAAAGATATGTAATGAAGGTGCCAGGGAGCCTCCCTGGGGAGAGCATTCGACAAGTGGGGAGCCACCACAGAAAAGATCTGTTCCTGTGTTGCGACCCTACAGACCTCTCATGGAGGAGGCACACAAAAACGGGCCTCACATGTTGATCGCAGGATCTGGATCGGTTCATATGGGGAGAGGTGGCCCTTGAGGTATTGTGGTCCTGAACCTTTTAAGGCTTCATAGGTCCAAGCCAGCACTTTGAATTGGGCCTGGATTTGTGAGTCAAAAGGAGACCATCAGAGTCAAGTCAAGGCAGTTACAGATAGGTAGCCGTGTTGGTCTGCCATAGTCAAAACAAAAAAATTCCTTCCAGTAGCACCTTAAAGACCAACTAAGTCAGTTCTTGGTATGAGCTTTCGTGTGCATGAATTTTTTTGGTATCTGAAGAAGTGTGCATGCACACGAAAGCTCATACCAAGAACTGACTTAGTTGGTCTTTAAGGTGCTACTGGAAGGAATTTTTTTGTTAAGTCAAGGCAGGTCTTCCTCAGATGCGAGTTACTCAGACTAGGAGCAAGCATAGGCTAGGATGCAGCAACACATAACTCAAATGTTAGCACAATGCACATAGCAGCCTCTCCAGAAGCGCTTAGTGATTGGGACAGCTCCTTCGAGAAGAGGCAGTCCTTTAGCTATCCTGGCCTCAAGCCCTTATTTCCCCCCCCCCCCACAAGATACTTAGGGGTGGTCATGCAATAGGTGACACCCTAATCCCCACCACCATCACCCCGGTAGGAGTAAGGGTGTGTTTGCTTTGCAGCTTAAGATTCATTTATTACATTTGAATCCTCCATTCCACAAAGTGCAGGGAATAGTGCTATCCCATTTGATCCCCACCAATTGTGGTAAGGTAGAAGAAATAGAAAGTGAGCTAACAATGCCGACTAATTTCAGAAGAGTAAACTGGGTTGGTCCATTGAAGCTGGCCAAGAGTTTGAATGCATCCAGTCCAAATCCCATTATTCTGTCCACTCCATGTACTATAGGGAATGCAGATGCGGCAATGATGACAGGAAACGATATAAGGGACAAGGCAACACCGTCCTTTGCTTATTTAAAAGCAGGTTAGCAGCCAATAAACCACAACAGATGTGCATTTGTTCCATTGATTAGTAGTGTTTGTGTGGGGCAAAATGTCCTAAGCCATAGATTTATGAACCTAACAATGTTTTCCAGTCACACCCTGGACATTATGCATCTGCCTGCCCGGCACAAGCCATTCCTTTTGTCATGTGTGTTTGTTTTAAAATGCTGGTAGGAAACTCAAGGCATCTTGATTATTAAACTGCAGAGACTTGGCATTTGCTACCATACAGTCACAGCTAATTGCCTGAGACTATTTACATCCATCAGAGCAATGTTTTATGGCTTTCGGACTCAGTGTAAAATGAATAAATAACATCGCTCCAATCACTATTCGACTTTATTACAGGAGATGTGGCGCATAATCTGAAAATAATGTGAGGACTAAAGTGCCATCAGACAATGGACATCTGTCAAGCTACAGGTTCAGCTTGATAGTTCCCAATCTGGGCCATTCATAAGCCTCTCCTGCCCGACTAGTACTATAGCAAATGATCTCTTTGTTTTTTAACCTCTTTAAATGCAACTTTGACTCCTCACTCCTCCCTTTAAAAATACTGATACATATTTTTTCCAGATGTGGGAAGGACAGAATGTTTGCTCAGACTAATCACAAATTGTGTTGCATGATATTTGCATAGCTGTCCTCAAACTGCAATTTGCTCTATTTTAAATAGAAATTGATCCTTGTAAATAGTAATTGTAGATGTTGTTTATTTCATTTCTTTATTTTGTCAAAATACTCCTTGTTCAAACTCCAAGTGCTTGTGTCCAACAATGTTTGAAAGCAAACATTGTTATTTTTTTTAAAAAAAAACCTTGCTTTTTGGCAAGAGCCAGAGTATTGTCTTCTATGCACAAATGCCTCACTCCAGCATGAGGGTCCCTGGGTCCCTAACCTTGGACCTAATTCACTATCAGCTTAAGCTCCCTCACAGGGTGGTTGTTGTGAGGATTGAATGTATGATGTCTTGAACTTCTTAGGGCAAAAGTGCTTGATCAATCCCCTTTCCCAAGGAACTCTGGGAAATGTAGGTCTGTGTGGGAAATAGGGATCTTCTAACAACCCTCAGCACTCTGCAGCTTCCCAGAATTCTCTGTGGAACCCATTTTGGTTTAAAGTGGCGTCATGGTGGGAATGTAGCCTGGGAACTTGATCGTATTTCAACACTGGCAACAAGACAGCTTCCTCCCCTGCACCTGAAGGTACGAGAGATGGGGGAGAAGTTCTATGAACGTTTAAAGGTGAATTTATTCAATTCACAAACTGAAATACTGCTCCCCTTTGAAATTTGTGCTTCTCTGAATGTTGCAATGCCCTTTCCCAGCAAAGTTACATGTACAAAAATACATATGTTAGGGCAAAGTGTGCACAGAAATGCATATATAATAATAATAATAATAATAATAATAATTTATTATTTGTACCCCGCCTATCTGGCTGGGTTTCCCCAGCCACTCTGGGCGGCTTCCAACAGAGATTAAAAATACACTAAAATGTCACATATTAAAAACTTCCCTGAACAGGGCTGCCTTCAGATGTCTTCTGAATGTCAGGTAGTTGTCCATCGCCTTGACATCCGATAGGAGGGCATTCCACAGGGCGGGCGCCACCACCGAGAAGGCCCTCTGCCTGGTTCCCTGCAACTTGGCCTCTCGCAGTGAGGGAACCGCCAGAAGGCCCTCGGAGCTGGACCTCAGCGTCTGGGCAGAACGATGGGGGAGGAGACGCTCCTTCAGATATACTGGACCGAGGCCATTTAGGGCTTTAAAGGTCAGCACCAACACTTTGAATTGTGCTCGGAAACGTACTGGGAGCCAATGTAGGTCTTTCAAGACCGGTGTTATATGGTCTCGGCGGCCGCTCCCAGTCACCAATCTAGCTGCCGCATTCTGGATTAGTTGTAGATTCCGGGTCACCTTCAAAGGTAGCCCCACGTAGAGCGCATTGCAGTAGTCCAAGCGGGAGATAACCAGAGCATGTACCACTCTGGCGAGACAGACCGCAGGCAGATAGGGTCTCAGCCTACGTACCAGATGGAGCTGGTAAACAGCTGCCCTGGATAAAGATTTGACCTGTGCCTCCATGGACAGCTGTGAGTCCAAAATGACTCCCAGGCTGCGCACCTGGTCCTTCAGGGGCACAGTTACCCCATTCAGGACCAGGGAAAATATCATACAAAACGCATTGTATTAAAGAAAAATGCATGTTAGGGAAAATTGAATGCAAAAATATGTGTACAGTGGTACCTCGGGTTGCATACGCTTCAGGTTACAGACTCTGCTAACCCAGAAATAGTACCTCGGGTTAAGAACTTTGCTTCAGGATGAGAACAGAAATCGTGCGGTGGCGGCGGCGGGAGGCCCCATTAGCTAAAGTGGTACCTCAGGTTAAGAACAGTTTCAGGTTAAGAACGGACCTCCAGAACGGATTAAGTTCTTAACCAGAGGTACCACTGTATAGAAATAGCTCCTTGAGTATGATAAGGTGGCACTTAAACTCTCTCCTGTCCTCAGAATTCTGCATGAGGAACTTAAGGGAGGATTTTCAAATGTCAAAATGTGTATTTGCATTGGATACATTGATTTAAATTAAGAAATGATAAAATCAAAACGCATCCTGTCAGGTTTCATCTAGAAATGTAAGTACTATGAGATGGATACGATATATAGCTAAAAGTAGTTTCAAAATGACAACCCAATTCAAAGTAATTTTATGGAACATAACTGTCAGTAAAAAAAAAAGTTGAATGATTTAAAATCTTGATTTTCAATTGCATAAAAAACCCTCCTCATATATGGGAGGACATGATCTTGTAAAACAAGCCAGTAATAATCACTATTTACTCTCTTCAAAATAAATATCTCAGACCGAGTACTTGTGTGCTGCTATTATTCTCTCTATGAAATAAGGGAAATAATATTTTATCTCCTCTTGATAGCCCTGCTCTGTATTTATAGTGGATTATAAACAGACAAGACAAATATCCTCTGTTATGAATGTTTCAAATATCACTTGTTGAGCTGACTGCTCTAATCAAGAGAGGAGCAAAATAAAACTCTGTTTCTGGAAAGGATTCAGGTACCCTATAAAGCAGGCATAGGCAAACTCGGCCCTCCAGATGTTTTGGGACTACAACTCCCATCATCCCTAGCTAACAGGACCAGTGGCCAAGGATGATGGGAATTGTAGTCTCATAACATCTGGAGGGCTGAGTTTGCCTATGCCTGCTATAAAGTGTAGAAACATTGAAGAAGAAGACTTAATTCTGCATTGTTCCAACAACTGAGAGTTTGCAAACCTCTCTTGGCTGTCTGTCTGGGTTTGATAAGGATCAGAACGCTATGAAAGAACACAGCAGTTTCTAATTTTTCTGGAGATTCTCTGAAAGTATATTAACTAGGGGTTCAGGGAGTGAAGGGAGGAATGGTATTCATTTAAACTTCTCCAAGGGGCGGACCCTACTATGAACTGCCACCTCTAGGAGCAGAGATGTGTGTGCCACGTAGAGATGGGCAAAATGTCAATTTCACTTCTCTTTGTTTCTCATTTCCCCCCCTTATTTCAAGTTCAATTTCCCACATCAGTTTGCTTTAAAAAAATAAATAAATTGCATGAAAATTATTCAGCACTGCAGTGCACATTTCTCATAATACAGTGGTACCTTGGGTTAAGTACCTAATTCGTTCCTGAGGTCCGTTCTTAACCTGAAACTGTTCTTAACCTGAAGCACCACTTTAGCTAATGGGGCCTCCCGCTGCCACCGCGCCACCAGAGCCTGATTTCTGTTCTCATCCTGAAGCAAAGTTCTTAACCCGAGGTACTATTTCTGGGTTAGCGGAGTCTGCAACCTGAAGCATCTGTAACCCAAGGTACCACTGTATAGTGAACTTCTGGGATAACTTCCTGGACACAATGTGGGGGGAAATTACACTGGAAGCCACTAGCCGCACTATAATTGGTGGAGGCGGAAGGAGAGAGCACCCAGTGATCAGGATCCACCTACAGACTAGGATCTTGCTATGTGAGAACATCCCTGCAAATGTTAGATTGAAAAGTGCATAGCAAAAAATATACTCATAGGATAACCTTGGAAGGCCATAAAGAGTCTTTGGAGTAAAGGCTCAGTCAGCCTTTTACTACAATCACCATGTCCACTGGGACATTTTTCATGGCAGTACTCACTAGTTCCCAAGTACAGACGCCTTGATTGTTGTTGTTTTGCTGCCCAGGGCAGCCATTTTGTGCTGACGCCCACAGCACTTTTATCAATATATGAGTACTGGCACCTCATTTGTTATTTACCAAAAAAAGAGGCACCGATACCCACATTCATCCAGCAAAGGTCTAAAATAAAACTTCGCAATGGTTTGAAGATACCTTATGTGGTTTCATGTCTGAAACAAAGCCAGCTGAGGACAGTCCAATAGCTGAATGGACAACACCTACAGTAAGTACACAATATATGCATTGATGCACTGATGAGCTTGGAAGTCAGGTAGGTTATGGCAGGTGAGAGCAAGTTCTGCAGTGCTGCAAAGAATGTATAATGGCTATGATACACTTTGGAACTCTTAACATTTAACGCAAACTTCTAAAAAAATTCTGGGAACCGTAGTTTGTTAAGGGTGCTGGGAATTTTAGATCTCCGGACAGTTAAATACAGTTTCCATGATTCTTTGCAGGGGTGCTTTAAATGTATGGCATGTACACAGACTTAGTTTCTGCATACAATATTCTTCCAGGGCTAATAGTCATGCTCTTTTTGATTTTGGAGAAATTACTGGAGGGAAGTACTAGAAACTGAGTAATCCATTTAGAAGAGGCATGGGAAATAGTTGGCTGCCCAGATTTTGTTGAACTACAAATCCCATCATCCTTTGCCATTGGTCATGGTGGCTGAGATGGATGGAAGTTGTAGTTTAGAAACATCTGGAGGGCCATAGGCTCCCTACACCTGAGGGCCTTCTTGGTGGTGGTGCCTGCCCTGTGGAACACCCTCCCATCAGATGTCAAGGAAATAAACTATCTGACTTTCAGAAGACATCTGAAGGCAGCCCTATTTATGTAAGCTTTTAATGTTTTATGTTTTATTCTGTTTTTAATCTGTTGGGAGTTGCCCAGAGTGGCTGAGGAAACCCAGCCGGATAATAATAAATTATAATGATGATGATGATGATGATGATGATGACAAATGTCCATATAGGTACCTGTGGTGTTTGCCCATTCCTTGTGATTATGTTTGTACAGGGGGAGGGAAATGGTTAATATAGATTGACCAATGAGAAAGCTCAGAGGTGGAGCCTATCTGGTTTTGAAGCTCAGCCCAGGGGCTTATCAGGGAGAGATAGAGGAGTGAGGGTCAGACAGAGGCAATAAAAGTCGAACACAGTGGTTGTGACAGAGTGAGAGAGAGAGGTAGAACTGAGAAAGAAGGCTGTGACAGTGTGAGATAGTGCCACATCTAGTTAAGGGCGCACATTTGAGAAACCGTTCTGAACATATTTAAAACTTGTTTGTTCTTCAATAAACTTTAATCTTCATTGTTGACATTACAGCCTGGCTGAGACTCAGTATTTCAGCAGAAGAAACCTGGTTGGTGGCAGCGGAAGAATAAAGCAGTGATGTACAGGTCAATAGTCCGTGAAACGACCAGGGGCTCTGTACGAATGCCACAGTACCACATATTCAATACCTGCCCTAATTGTAATTAAGGCATGCAAATGTATGTAACATTTGTAGTGAAGGAGAAAACATGCCAGAAACAACTTTTTCCTTTCCACATGTATGGGGTAAAATTTAGTGGCCACATTCAGTGGCCAAGTTATGGAGGTAAAGGAGACGAAATCCAAAGTTTCACCCTTGATTCCATCTAGGTGTAGCCAATTCATGCTTGCCAGAGCATTTTAAAAACAGTAGCTAAGGGGCTGCCACAGAAGTTAATGGACTGGTCCTCTTCTGACTCCCCTATAATTTGAGCATTGGCTACAACCCAATCAACACAAATTAAGCAGGTTTAACTGAGTGTCAGATCTCAAGAAACCAAACAAATCACTTTGTTTTGCTAAGCTGCATCTTCACATATTCTGCATTCAGATGTCGAGATCAACGACGTTCCGTGTGCATTTCTACCTTGGTTTAAAGCAGGCTAGGGAATTGCAAGCTGTAAAACACTGAAGAGGATGAGATGAGAGGACAGGGAGATGAGGGAGAGGTCTTGAATGCTGCGTTCCATCAGCAGGCATAATTAATAAACATGATTTAAAGTGCACACAAATAATAAAGTTTTGACGATTTTCATGATAGGGATGTTATTAAACATAAATCAGGACTTGAAAGAGCTCTTAGTTCGCCGAAAACTTTCAAATAATGATAGAGTGTAGCTCTGATTACAGTAACACATTAAACCGGAGTAAGACTTCAAGTACATTCCTGTTCGGCTAGTCATAAAAAGAGATCAAAAGGAAAAAGAAGACAGCCTGATAGGTGTATGTTAATATCAAGCTAAATGTATTCGCCTGCAAGTCCAGCTTCATTTTAAAGTTCTTTTACTAGTGGCATAAATTTATAGAGAGCAATCTGGGGTGGGAATCCACAAAGAACATTAAGAGGGAAGTAACACGAAGCTATCTGACTGCATTTATTAAAAACAGGGGGAGAGGTTAAGAGAAAATGTAACTTGGGCATTTGCTGAAAGGAACAGGTAACACCTGGAAAGAATTGGCTCTAAAGCTATCTTCAGAATTCTCCTCTGTGGAATTTGATGTTCATCTCGCCCAAACGACATTTGCTAGGTAGTGGTATTCCTCAAATATTTGATGCCAGCATCTGTAGCAGTAAGCATGTCAAATATCAAAATGTGGGCAGAAGCAGCTAATCTGCTAAATTCTACATATTCATTTATATGTTGATTTACACACACACACACACACACACACACACACACACACCATAATTAATGCATGTCCAAAATGCAGGAACTGTCAGCAAGTATCACAGATCCTACACATCTAGTGAATGTTGGGAACTATGAAGGTAGACCAGTGAATGCAGGGTAATACCATAATTTTAGACAATCACCAGGTTCATGCACAACCAATAACTTGCCTTGTTGCTTGGTAGTGACATCTCTGTTTTGGGTAATCACTGTAAACACCCTACATAAAGTTCACTAAGATTTTACACACTTACGCGCGCGCGCGCGCGCGCACACACACACACACACACACACACGGGGAAACTATGTACAAAATCATTACAGCTGATAAGTTAAGCATCAGATGTGATTTCAAGCCCAGTAACGCAGCACCTGCTTCTTTTATAGCCTGGAAAAAAGGCTATTTGAGGAACTGCAGCATATCTGTAGTTTGTACATCAAAGGCAGAGCTAATTAAATTATATAAACTAGTAAATCACATGGTTCAAGAGAGAGGTCTCATTTCAGAATAACAGCAGCGGAATCTTTGCTAGATCTCCATCTTCCCAGCATTATTGGAGCCTTCTGACACTCATACTTCTTTCTTCCCCTGCACTCTCCTTTCCTGTTAACTATGTGGCAGCAGTTTCCTGGCCTGGGGCCCTGGGGGTACTCTGTAGCTCTCTTCTCCTTTGAATTTTTCAATGTGCAGGGAGCTAGCATAGTGTAGGAGAGCTAGCTTAGCATAGTGGCTAAGAATGCGAGCTGAGAAGTCATCAGTTCAAACCTTATCCAGCCATGAGCTCAGAGTGGCCTTGGGTAGGGGTCAGACTATGCCACTTTTGCATGTGTTCACTCAAGGCCTGGAGGTGAGTTCAGACCTTTTGAGCCTCTCTGATTCCAGCCTGCCTCTGCTATGCTCTGTTCTCTTTTTAGGACAACTGCAGATCCTTAAAGTGTAAATGATTTGGGTGCTTTGGCTTCACTTTGTGGTGTGCTCCCTGCACTGTTGAACCAGCAAAATAGCATGGGAGGATTTTGCTCCTCGGCCCCAGGGGAAGTCACCTATATTCATGGTCCTAGAGGCCAGGGGCAATGAGACACAGACACAGAGGCTGCAAGGTAACTGCCCAAAGAATCAGACTGGATATCTGACACTCAGCCTGAGGCTGGTGATCAGAGATGGGGTACTGAATCCATGACAAGGACAAGAACCTCCTTCACCAGATCCTGCAGCCCCAGGACACATAAAGCCAGAGCTATGGGCCTCATGGGCACCCTCCCCTAGTCCTGAGGAATGAAGTGCACCCCAACCTACCTCACTGGCCCAATGGCACATGAAATGCATCAGATGGGAGACCAGGTAATGCAGATGAAGTGCAGAAGAGGATGGCTTTTTAGAAACTGCTTCTCTCTTGTAGTGGGTGGAGCCTAAGGCTTTATCCTCAAAGTGCTTCATAAATACTTCTGTAACGTAATTTCAGTAATGCAATTTGCAAGTCACACACTAACAAAGCAGCTGCCTTTCTGAGCACCTAGTCTGAAGAACAAAAGTCACCGTATTCTCAATTTAGATTGAGAGCAGAATTGCATTTCCAGGCGCACCAAGAAATATATTTGCATACTGCAAGCTAGGTAAACTCACATTGTGAATCAGATCTTATCGAATCTTGATGCCATCGCTAACTCCAACATGTGGAAAGTTTGGAATCCTAGATAAAAGCATCCTTAGAAATGTAAATTGTTAATCAGGGGCTTTAATCTCCTCACTGAGTTTTGTGAATGTTCCATTTTATTGGCTTTGCACATTGCACCACGCATGAAAATAATTTTGAGCGCAGGAAAATGCTAAGATGACAAAGATAGGTTAAAAGATGGAGCAGCACACATACTTCCTTTAATCAGTGTGGCAACCAACGTACTTGGATTGATCCGTACATAAATAAACATGAGGGGAATCTACTTTATTTTTTAGAGGATTGATGTCAGAGTTTCATTCAGTTGCCAAATTTATTTTATGGATTCAACATGCCCTACCTTTCAGAAGATCTTTGGATATGATTTAAAAAATCATCTTACAACCTTAATAGGCCAAAAGACCCATTTTCCATTGGCCTCCTTCATGAAAATTGGCAAGAATCAAGCTTGCTTTTTAACCTCCCACATCTCCTAGTTGGCAGCCATTACACTGAGACAATTTCCCAGAATGCAACAGAATATTGGGTTATATAGGAACAATTCTGCCTATAGGAAAGGTGCCCCGATATGACAGGTTCATTTTAAAAAAACACCCATCTGTCATGATTACGTTTATCTTTCTATTTTCAAAGTTTGCAAAATTTTGTAGTAGAGGCCTCCAAGAATACTGCTGATTATTCTTGACCTCAAAATCTCTTTAAGTGACTAACTTTTCTCTATCAGTAAGGAAACCCAGAATCTTATTTTGAATAGGGATATCAGTATGTGCAGAAAGCTCTTTATTGAACCACTTAAGTGGTTTTGATCTGTCTTGGAGATATGCTATATTCACTTCCCAAGAAACCTTAATACATCGCCTCATGATTGCAACCTTAGAATCAAAGCTCTCGGTTTCACTTGTAAATATACCCCACCCCCGGAACAGGTCACAAAATAGGTAATAACACTTTATTTACCTTGCACCTCCCTATTGAAATAAGTTGTCTCTTAAAAAAAGAAAAGAAAAAAATACAGCAACACCACATGGTAGCTAGAGAGAGGCATCGCCAGGTTTTAATCAGATGAATTTTAGCAAAAGTAGAATATGAATAATTGCCTATTCAAATGAGGACAATTAGGCATTATTGATCTGGTGCTGAAAATGATTCCCATTTTAGCAGCTCTGCAGGCCTTGCAGGTGCAGAGGTTTGAATCACACACCCTGGCATTTGAAGAATCTATGCATCCTTTTAAAAGCTTGCATTACAGCCTGAGTGCTAAAACAAATGAAGGAATAAAGCTTACATATCTCTTGTGGGGCTGGCTTCCTGCACAACCACCACCCCTTGAGAAGGTCATCTAGCTTTAGATTCTTCTATAGGTGAAGTTTCAATGCCTGCTAGAGGGGCTACTGGAGGCTTAGATAACAGATGGGTTTAGATATGCATCCCCAAACCAACCCAAACAGCCATTTGTATATCTCTCGTTCACTGTCATTCTGCAATATCCTTCTTTACTAACAGAAGAAACAGTTTTCTGCAGAAAACAAGAGTTTTTTGCTACAGATATTAAACATGGCAGCTTCATGAAATGTTGAATAAAAATAAAGACTTGAAGCAAAAAGACCATATTTCTTTACATTTACAAGGCACGTCAACAAAATCTATTTTGAGGTAAATGGGTCTGAATTACTACAACCAGCAATACTTTGGTGATTCATACGAGTCCCCACCATTTAAATAAGAAGTATTTCATCTTTGTTGGCAGAAGGTGTGTGTATATATATCTGCTCCAATGCAAATAGAGGCTAAAGGGAGCTGTTCTCTGGTGAAAGCGCTGAAATCGTTTTTTGGACAGCAGTTTGCTACGTTACAAAGGCACCACTTGAGTCTCTGCTTCGTTGCATCTTGCTACAAAGGCATGGTTGAAAGCCAATGCTACAATGACTTGCTGGAGCCGAACTACTGCCTGTCTCCATTAGAGGGTGGTCCCTCCTCATCATGGCTGAATCCCATTAGCAGAGCGAGAGAAGGCCTGCAATGCAGATAGTCCTGCTGCATTACGAAGCAAGCAGGGTATTTACACTTCACCCTCAGTTTTTTGCTATCCAGCATCAAAAAAAGAAAACCATCTACAAATTACACATGTAACATACCCTTGGAAAGCAAGTGTATGGATACAGAGAGAGCATAGAAAAATTCCTACATAAAGGACGTTGAGCAAATATTCTGTAGTGTATCTCTGTGTGTTGTAGGGACAGACAAGTTAGTCAATTTCCAGTCTGGGTCATGTCCCAAGTGTACACTGGTAATGCTTTTCAGACCATTTTCACATTAATCTTTCTATCATCTATCTATCTATCTACAGTATCTATCTATCTACAGTATCTATCTATCTATCTATCTATCTATCTATCTATCTATCTATCTATCATCTATATCTATCTATATCTATCTATCTATATCATCTATCTATCATCTATCTATTGTTTATCTATTGTTTATCTATTTTGTGTGTGTGTGTCTGCGCAATATAAGAGGTGACCAAGGATGTTAAGTTGTGTTAATTATCTCTGTCACCACCACAAACAGGGAAGTGACTGGATCTGATTTGAGTTGCCCCATTATGTGTTAATTTAAACACACCAAATACAAAGAGACTCACATAGAATCTATATGTGTGCCATCTATTTTGAATTCAATCTGCCATATGCACTTACTGTGGTACCTCAAGTTACATACGCTTCAGGTTACATATGCTTCAGGTTACAGACTCTGCTAACCCAGAAATAATGCTTCAGGTTAAGAACTTTGCTTCAGGATGAGAACAGAAATCGGGCTCCAGCGGCGTGGCAGCAGCAGCAGGCCCCATTATCTAAACTGGTGCTTCAGGTTAAGAACAGTTTCAGATTAAGTACGGACCTCCAGAACGTATTAAGTACTTAACCTGAGGTACCACTGTATATAAATGTGAAATATCTAGATCTACAAATGCCTACACAGCATGCAATCTGAAGCAAGCTATCAATAAATTACTATGCAAGTCAACTCAAAAGTTAAGTCCCGGGCAGAGCTTGGAAAGTTCATTTTTTTAAAAAGGAACTAGTTCAAGTTGAACATGTCCAAAAGGGAAATAATTCCAGTTCATTTCCGCCCCTTTACAAAATAAACTAGTCCAGTTCATGTTCAGATCACAGCTCCATTCAAAGTTCATCCTAATGATTCTCACCAAATAATGTTTGCCATTCAGAACGTTACAAGCTGCTGCACTGAAGTATAAAATATTATTTTAAAGACTAGGAAAAACCACAAATGCACATGCACACAGAGAGAGAGAGAGGGGGGGGGGAGTGTGGGTTTTTAACTTTATTGTTTCTAACACGTTAAAGCATAAATAACATATGTAAGAAAATGAACCTGAAAATGAACTAGAAATCATCTAAATTTCTCTCTCAATATGAACTTAATTCACATTTAGTTCACCCCCAAATTCTGGAAACTATCATCCAGTGCATTCGGTGTGGTGGACCGAAGGCCGTGGCATTTCCTCCCAACGGAGGTTTGACAGGAACCATCTTTGCTGCAGTTTCTTGCTCCAGCAAGCATCTTATGAAGGCTTTTTTGTTTCAAGTTATTATTTTTTTATTGTTTCATTGCTAAATTTTCTGCGTGGCTTGTTATTATGTGCTAACGGAAGTGCTAATGATTAAGCAGTATATAAAAATCTTAAATAAGTAAGTAAATTTCATTAAACCGAACTAGTTCATTCTGAGCACTGGTCCCTAGGTGGGTGTGCTAATAGGAATGAAACCTAAACGCACTCAAATGAGCCCACCTGGACTAAAAGTATATTTAAGTTTCATTCATGTCAAAGGAATTCTATGTGCTTTCCTTTTTTCAGGAATGTAGCCCTAGTCTTTTTCAAGGTACAACGTTTGGCCTGGCTGTGACTCCCTTGGTAGAGCTTAGGCCATACAAATGACACATGAAAGGTATAAATGGAACCCACAGAACCACAGTTCTGTGTTTCCCAGCATATGAGCTGATGTCAACCAGCCTGAAAAAGAGGAGACTTGTGCAAGCATAGTTCTTGTTGTTTGAACTGCATGGGATTATTATTATTATTATTATTATTATTATTGCTTGACTGCATTTACATACCCTCTTTTTCTCCAAAATGCTCAAGGTTGTCTCCTTCCTCATTTAATCCCAACAACTCTGGGAGATAGGTTGATCTGAGAGGCAGTGATTGGCCCAAGGTTATCCAGTGAGCTTCATGACCAAGTGAGGGTTTGAACCCTGGTCTCCCAGGTCTCCGTCCAACACTCTAACCACTACACTACATTGGTTCTTCATGTAATTATACTTCACATAAACAATCTGCTCTCATGTCTTTGATGCAATGTATGAATTTTGTTACAGGCTTTTGTTACAGTCATTAAGAGTTGAGTCCAATGTTAGTTATACCCAGAGTAGACTGGCTGAAATTAATAAATATGACTGAACTAGATCCATTAATTTCAGTGGCTCTACTCTGAGTAAGAGACATGGGTGGGGCTGTGGGTTAAACCACAGAGCCTAGGGCTTGGTGATCAGAAGGTCTGCAGTTCGAATCCCTGCAACGGGGTGAGCTCCTGTTGCTTGGTCCCTGCTCCTGCCAACCTAGCAGTTCAAAAGCATGTCAAAGTGCAAGTAGATAAATAGGTACCGCTCTGGCAGGAAGGTAAACGGCGTTTCCGTGCACTGCTCTGGTTCACCAGAAGCGACTTAGTCATGCTGGCCACATGACCCAGAAGCTGTAAGCCAGCTCCCTCAGCCAATAAAGCAAAATGAGTGCTGCAACCCCAGAGTCATCCGCAACTGGACCACGACAGGGGTCCGTTTAACCTTTACCTTTACCTTTACTCTAAGTAAAAATTTAGTCATATAGCCTTATTGAACTCAACAGAATTTCCTTCTGACCAGTAGACTTCAACAGGATTGTGCTATAGGTGGTATACATAATATCAAAAGACCTACATATTCAAAGCAACAGTATGAAATAAATGGAATATTTTGTTTGCATTCTCTGAACATATTTTCTGATACCTAAACATGTGTAAAGCCACACTGTTCTACTTTTCCCTCTATCAATAGGCTCAGATCACACATCCCGTCTCAATTGCCTACTGTTATGGAAAACAAAACAAACAAAAGGGCTGGTGAGTGATTGCAGAATTTATTCCATTTCCTAATATGGAGGGCCATACGACAAACTCAAACAAGAGGTTTTCACAATTCCACAGTATGACGAATGCAGGTGTAAAAGCGCATGCACACCTGCAAATATAAAATCCTATGCAAGCTTATATTTAGGGAACCAATACAGTGTTCAGTTGGCTGGTGTGGTAAGATCACATTTTCAGCAGTTTTAAGCAATTACTTCAGGATCATTATTCCCTGCTCAGATTTCAAAGGAGCACAGAATTTGGACCTGCTGTTCATTAGATTAGCCTGCCCTTCTGCCAAACACACAAACACACACACCAAAAGACCACAATGCAATTGTCATAATCTCTGCAAAATGCACAGTTGCTCGGTGCACAGCACAGCACAGCACAGCACAGCACAATCCCTATGGGCCCATATGCAAAGTAGTCTCCTTATTAAACAGGGCCTCTTATTAGAATCCATCCCCGATTAGAATAAGAGGCAAGGGCTGCTGTCATCAGCCTCTGAAAGCCCCACACAGCTGTTGTGTGCAAGAGGTTTAATCTTCCTTCGCTTCCCATGCAAGCCTTCGTTCGTAATTGGTGCCATGTTCTTTCTCTTTTCTCTCTCTCAAATTACATTTGAAACTACCTGGAGAGCTTTCTTCAGGCTGGAGCGTGGGTTGCTCATCATACACATGGTGCGAAGTTCACAGATGAGAAATGCGAGGGCCTAAAATAAATACTATATGAACCCTGAGATGTGTGGTGGGCCCCTGGGAGCGAGCAAATGAAATGCCTATCAGTCTCTGACACAGCAGACGCTCTCGACAATTGGCAGCTTCATGCTTCATTATGCATGGATCAGATATATAGGTATGGCCTCAGGCTAACTCCCTGGTATATGGAAGAGATGCATCCTGGGAAAAGGCAAATGCTCTTTGCCCATGAATTAGAAACATGAAGGGAAAATGGGGGAGGGGGAAAATGTTGAATAGTATCTGTCTGTCTGTCTATCTGGAGAGGATGAAGGAGGAGATTTAAAACACCTTTTTTTGTCTCAAAATTGGCTTTATAGGAGTGTATTGCACTTTTCTGTGAAGCATTAAAAAAAAAAGCTATTATTCATTCCCACCCTGTTTACACATATGTTGCAAAACAAAAGCAGTTGCTTTAGTTCCCTTGCGCATTCACAACTACAAAAGATAACCTTAAAAAAAAAAGTAAAGGTGGCTTGGTGTTTATAAGAAAGGGTCAACAGTCAGGGCTTGCCAAATTTTTGTGAAGTCTGTTAAATATCGTTAAAAACATACCATGTTGCCGTAATGCATAAAATTGATTTGAGAGGAGGCCTAGCTTCAGTCAGAAAAGATTCACACATGCCCCCTCCCTGTGAGAAAGAAGCAAGATCCACACAGATCCAACAGCTCTAATTAAACCAGAAATTGATAGAAGTAAAAAGGCACATGTCTATAACACACCCACCCCATATCTCTGTATAAAGCTACATTTACCAGTTTCTGAGAAATTCCGGGGAATCAGAAAAATGGAGGGGGGAAGACTATGTATGCTGGCAATTAAGACTCACCTACAAAATTCCTTCTGAGATTTCAAACAGCTATTGTAAATTTTAAATATTCTGGCCACGGTCCAGCCAAAGTTGAACCTGATCCACTGATTTTACACACACACACACACACACACACACACACACACACTCACACCAATTTATTTTTTTGTTAAAATCAATGTGCCTTGCTTTGCTTTGGTATCGTATCAGCCCAGTGTTTCTTCACTGTTCCTTAGAACGGAGAGTAGAAGATTGTCTGAAGTGAGGATCAAAATAAATTAATGCAATCCTACAAAGCGGAGATATTTAAGAAGTTAAGCCTTCAATGGGCAGTTTTTAAAGTGAGAAAATAAACGGGAAACACCACTCATGTCTCCCTCAATGCTCTTCCCAGTGTGTCCAGACAAGTTGTGGTTAGGAATGTAAAACCTGAATTTAAAGAAAGTGCATCTGGTAGAGATTAAAAAGGATAAAGGAGGGAGGAATCGGTTTGATGTGTACTTCAAAATGCTGCTCATAATGTAGGTTGTTCTGTTACTTGAAAAGAGGGCATTGCGGCCCTTTTATGTCTTGTTTTTAATCCTACACTTTTAAAGTACCTTTTATTTGCTGCTACTGGTGTAGAATTGCCTCCACCTCTGGCTTTAAATCCAGTGTGAGGGACTGACTTCTGAGTGGCTTCCTTTGAATAAGCTTCTGAAGTCATATTTTATCTTCTGTTTTACCCATCAATAGTTAGTGGAAATAGTTTCCCTTCACCGAATGGCACCTTATGACCCAGACATTCCATGTATATACACTGCACATCGGCTGACACTCTCTAATGCTGTTAGAAGAAAAGATTTAAAAGTGGGGGCGGGGGGGATTTGCTGGCAACCCAAATTTTAGGAGGCATGACAAATATGTGCTGTTTGAAATATATTAAAATCAGTTTATCCTATGCATTTGCTTTAAGCTTCATCAAGCATTTGGGGAAACAATTATTTGCCACCTAGTGCAGCACCTTTCTGTAATCTTAAATAAGTAAGTTCTCTTTGCTTTAGAGTAGATGGGCAACAGAAATGCATGATAGCATTTATAAATGCATTCTCTAGACCATCTCAAAGTGGCCCGTGTGTGCTTGACCTGGTCAACATATGTGGGAACACAGTGCTGTACTAAGCAAAATGTTCCGATCCATTTGGATTCAAGTGTCAAAGGCGCAAGCAGAACCTCCTTCAGTTATCATTCCATTACAAGGTAGTACGTATACTGGAACCTGAATTTCATATGGAAAAAAGGACTTAATCTAATCCATGTCTTAAAGGTAAAGGGACCCCTGACCATTAGGTCCAGTCATGGACGACTCTGGGGTTGCGGCGCTCATCTCGCTTTACTGGCTGAGGGAGCCAGCGTACAGCTTCCGGGTCATGTGGCCAACATGACTAAGCCGCTTCTGGCGAACCAGAGCAGCGCATGGAAACGATGTTTACCTTCCCACCGGAGCGGTACCTATTTATCTACTTGCATTTTGACGTGCTTTCGAACTGCTAGGTTGGCAGGAGCAGGGACTGAACAATGGGAGCTCACCCCGTGGTGGGGATTCGAACCGCCGACCTTCTGATCAGCAAGTCCTAGGCTCTGTGGTTTAACCCACAGTGCCACCCGCATTCAATCCATATCTTACCAGGCACTTAATGCCAAAATGTACCAACCACCAAATGGATGTACCCACCAAGAACAACAGAACTAAAGTGAATCATGGATTTCAAAGGGTCTTCTTAGCATGACTAAGTCTGGATGCAACCCAATGCCAGGAATGAGCCCTCACTCGGGTAAAGTAATATTCAAGTGTCTGTGGAGTCTAGATGTGAGTGGACTACAGCATGTTCTTACCACCAAATAAGAAACAGATCTTCTCACCCTTTAGGAGAGCTTCCCTGATCTCCATATTCATCCCTTTGCTCTGATCATTGCTCCAAAGCATTGCAAGGCCAAAAACTGGAAATTGCTTCCTGTTGGTGCAGTTGTGGCTTCTTTTGCCCTTCCCCTCCTCCCCTGGGTTACAGCATCCATCCTTCAGCCCCACCTGAAGAATCTAATTTGCTCCAACAAGCAGGCAGCTGGGATAGGGAGAAGAAATGTATGAAAGAACCTGAATCCTCTTTTACAACTTTGCATGGTAAAGGAACAGACATACTATTCATGGTGTGAAGTGGCAAACTGACCTGTACTTCCTTATATTTTTTTCACAGTGCCAGTTAAGGTAGCATGTCCTTTTCCCACAAAGTCAAGAAGGTACTCCCACAGGACTTACACTTTGGATATTTGTCCCATCAGGATATTCCCGTCCTTGTTTCGTGCTCCCCGCTCCATGGCCATAGGATTTCACAACACACTTCCATTGTTCAGCTCCAGGGAACCTGTGTAAGGAACGTCATACAGATGTGGCAAAATATATAGAAAAGGTTTGGCCCATGCTGGCATGTCCCATCAGATGTCAAGGAAATAAACAACTTCTAAGACATCTGCCTTCTATATGGGGAAGTTTTTAATGTTTGATGTCTTACTGTGTTTTATTGGTTAGAAGTTGCCCAGAGTGGCTGGGGCAATCCAATCATATGGGCGACATATAAAAAAATATTAATAATAATTTATTATTATTACTACTACAGTAGTAGGTGGTGATGCCCATTAGCTTCATGGCTTTGAAAAGTGTTAAGACAAATTCAAGGATGATAGAATTATCCATGACAGCTAAATGAGGTTTCCATGTTTGGAGACAGTATACCTCTGACTACCAGATGCTGGAGAGAAAACAGATTGCTATAACCCATGTGTTCAACTTGAGAGGTCAAATGGCTGCCTCTCCCCTCCCCCCCCTCCCCATTTGATGCCTGATTTCCCTCACAGATGTCACTAGTAGGAGGGTATTCCTACTCGATTTTCGAGTACTTGTGGATCAGACAGGAGAGGGGGATGCAGCCTATTGCATACGATGGGCTGTGCCCAAGTCATTTAGGCTTTATAGATCAAAAGATCCTTATCTACAGTGCCAAGAAACAGCAAAGATTGAGTAAAGGGGCTAATTTAATTACAACACATGATTTTCCACACCACACGGGAGGGACAATAAAAGTTGTTTTGAAATTTTGATGGGGAGTTAAATCCCACTGCTTTTTGCAGATGGGTTGGAATTTCCCCTACTTGCTTTCTGTTCAGTATATGGTTGTGTACATTTAAAGCACATCACCCTGCAAAAAATCATGGGAACTGTAGTTTGCCACCTCACGGAGCAACAATTCCCAGAACCTCTAACAAATGACAGGTGTTTTTTTTTGGAAGGGGATACTTTAAATGTATGGTGTGAATTCAGTAACAATACAATTTCTCTTTCTAGGTACCTTACAGACTTCACAGTCAACCCCACACAACCGCTGTGAAAATGAGAGCAAAGGCCCGTCACTTTTTATGGATACCTTCAGCCTGCTTTGTGACCATGGGGACCGCAGGTCTACAGTTCGATTTAAGCAGTGCATCACTTTTAAGGTGAACAGAATCAGAAATGTTTAAAATGAAGCCATCCGTTCTCCCTAATAGATACAAGTTGAGATTGCTCTAGGGGACATGAACTTTCATTGTCAGAGGCTGCATTCCATCTAATTTTATCTGCTACATTGCAAACATTTCTTCCTTCAGACACAATGTTTTGAACATTGAAAGCAACCCAAGAAAGGCACATTTCTTAAGAAATAAATCAAATGCCTCTCAGTTTTCCCTAATACCACAGCAAAGTATCTTAAGGATAACATGGAAAAAGGTAAGAGCGCAGACTAAGAAAATAGTTTTTTACACTGTTTTTTCCCCTATAGTTACAAACTTGCCACAGTAATCTATTTTTAAAAAAAAGGGTTGGGGTGGGTTTTTTTTGCTTGTTTTTGTTTTAAATGTATTCATTAATACACTGATTAAAGGAGAGGGAAGATTTTCACCATACATTTAAAGAGCCTAGGACTTGCCGATCAGAAGGTTGGCAGTTCGAATCCCCAAGATGGGGTGAGCTCCTGTTACTCGGTCCCTGCTCCTGCCAACCTAGCAGTTCGAAAGCACGTCAAAGTGCAAGTAGATAAATAGGTACCGCTCCGGCAGGAAGGTAAACGGCATTTCCGTGTGCTGCTCTGGTTCGCCAGAAGCAGCTTAGTCATGCTGGCCACAAGACCCAGAAGCTGTATGCCAGCTCCCTTGGCCAATAAAGCGAGATGAGCACCCCAACCCCAGAGTTGGTCATGACTGGACCTGATGGTCAGGGGTTCCTTTACCTTTACAATGCATTTTAAAGCACACAGCTTTCCCCAAAGAATCCCGAGAACTGTAGTTTGTTAAGGGTACTAGAAATTGTAGGTCTTTAGGAGAAAAGTATAGGTCCCAGGATTCTTTGGAAGAAGCCATGTGCTTTAGACGCACATCAGATGGTGTGGATCTGCCCAGAATGGACACAGCTCAGTCACAGAGCAAGAATTTTCACTCAGGCAACTGAAACAGCAGTGAACACAGCTACTGTCACCCATTTGCCAGCTTTGTTTAGATTTTCTCTCTGAAGTGGCATGCACTCTTTGTAATTACTGGGTCTGCAGAAGACAGTGAACCTCTGCCTGTAGAACACAGAAGTAATAGATTTAGCAGATTATCGCACAGGCCTAATCCCTTCATTCTACGACTTGCCATGCGAGCAAATAATTGTCTAGGCAGGGGGAGGGGCTACTGATCAAAGGACCAGCATAAAGTTTCACCAGTGGATTCATGCTACAAGAAAGAAGATTACGACTAAACATCGGAAAGAACTTTCTGTAAGTAAGAGCTGTTCAGCAGTAGAAGGGACTCCCTTGGCAGGTGGTGGACTCTCCTTCCTTGGAGGTTTCTAAGCAGAGGTTGGATGACCATCTGTGATGGATGCTTTAGTTTAATTTCCTCCATTGCAGGTGGTTGGACAAGATGACCCTCAGGGTCCCTTCCAATACTACAATTCTATTATTTATTCACTGCAAACTTCCAAGTCCTTCTGTATGGAATCTCCCATCTAACATGAGTAGCAGAGACAAAATGTTGCCATGTTTATGTATGCATTTACCTAGACAAGGTTAAAATAAATAAATAAATAAATAAATAAATAAATAAATAAATAAATAAATAAATAAATTTTTATTTATACCCCACCCTTCCCAGTTCAGAAAACTGGGCTCAGGGAGGCTAACAACAAATTCAGAACACTTAACTGATGCAACAAAAAACAGCATAAAACATGAATAACAATAAATTCAGAATTCAAAAATCAATTTAGGGGGAAAATCCATCCAATGAGCATTAGATGATCACTAGGGCTAGCTGGCTAAGTTAGTCCTATTTGGGCCAGCATGGAGACCAGGGGAGAATTAGCTGTGGGATCCCAGAGCGGGTAATCTTCATAAAAAGGGGAGGGGGAGGGAAGGAAGGGGCATAAAAGTTCAGGCTGGATTCAAATTACCGTATTTTTCGCACCATAGGGCGCACGGGACCATAGGGCGCACCCAGTTTTTAGGGGGGGAAATCAAGGGAAAAAAATTTTTCCCCCCAGCCCCAAAGAGCAGCGTACAGGCTGCACACAACCTCTCCCTGCCAGAGGGGTTGCGCGCAGCTATGGAAGAAGGCAAGGCAGCGAGCAGGATGGATCCCGCTCGCTGTTCTGGCTTCCCCTTTAGCCCCGTGCAGCCTCTCCTTGCCGGGAGACGCTGCGCAGGGCTAAAGAAGCCATAGCCCCGTGCAGCCTCTCCTTGCCGGAGGGGTTGCGCGCAGCTATGGAAGAAGGCAAGGCAGCGAGCGGGATGGATCCCGCTCACTGCTTTGGCTTCCCCTTTAGCCCCGTGCATCCTCTCCTTGCCGGGAGATGCTGCACAGCAGGGCTAAAGAAGCCATACCCCCGTACAGCCTCTCCCTGCCGGAGGGGCTCCGCGCGGCTATGGAAGAAGCCTTCATTCACTCCATAGGATACACACACATTTCCCCTCAATTTTTGGATGGGAAAAACTGTGTCCAATAGAGCGAAAAATACGGTAAAGGCCAGGCGGAATAGCTCTGTCTTACAAGCCCGGCGAAAGGAGGTTAAATCCTGCAGGGCCCTGGTCTCATGGGACAGAGCATTCCACCAGGTCGGAGCCATCACTGAGAAGGCCCTGGCTCTGGTGGAATGCTCATTTAAATCTCTTTGGTTTCAGTGGGAGAGGTTTATGCCTGTGTTTCAATTTCTCATTCAAACCGAGGGATTTTCAAGTTTGGATGAATTGAATCCTCCCTTTCTGTAACTTCTTGGTCTACCTCCCTTGCAATTTCAATGAGATTATGGGCTTGATACTCCATGGTTTCTGCAATGCAAGGTAATCCAGAGATTAATTCCCTGCAGTGATCTTACATCTGATCCATCCTCTGAATGGACTGCTACACAGTTATTTTTGTTAGGGGCTCACTGCAGCTGCCCCTAACAAACAGGTCTTCTGACTCAGATGCTGCAGCTTGGCGTGTCATGACTCAGCACACGCCTGGTCACCCAATGAGTCAGATGGCCTGGTTTCTATGGTCCCAGAGAAGCTGCTACAAGAATGAAAGGGGGGGGGATACAGGATGGCAGCAGCCACAGCAATCATACATATACACTCTGAAGCAACAAACTGACATTAAGGCAGATGGGGGGCTGTCTCCAAAAGCAGACCTCCCTCATCTCCTCGTCTCTTTCCTGCAGTATCTAGGGATGCAAAATTTAGTGGTGGTTGATAAAGGCAGAAAACACTCATTGTTACAATGTCACATCATGGAAGGTGGAGGGGGGCCCATCCCATTTCTCCTGAGAGTTTAAACATAGTACATTCACCAGAATAGAGGGTCCCGAAAGCACACACCTCAGGTGCCTACAGCCAGGTTTTCTAATTTGCTGATGACACCCTCTGCTAGTTTCCTCTTCCTAAAACTCACCTTACTACCAGCGGACAATTTGACTTCGCATTACTTAAATGAGTCTGCAGGTTGTAAATGAGCAATGGCTCGATTTTCTCATCTCTGGAAGAATGAGTAACCTGATGTATGTATGACTCTGTAATGCCAGTAAAACTGCTGACCCCAACCCTTCCCCAAGTTGCTCTGAATGGTATCATTATTTTTCTGCATAGCTCATCCACCTGCTGTCGTAAGCTATAGGTGAGATCTACAGATAGTATTATGTTATATCTGCAATATATCTCTTGACACTAAAAGTGATGGGGACTGATTTCTTTTTAATGGCAGAAAATATAATAATTCTACTGCTGTAATTAAAAAAAAAGGTGTACAGCAGCTCAGCAATTGATGGCAGGATCGGCATTCACATGCAGGTATAAATATTATGCATATACTATTACGTATATTATATATAAACACATATTATGCATATATGTTTTATTATGTTTTTATATGTGTTCAAAGCCACCCAGAGTGGTTGAGGCAACCAAGCCAGATGGGCAGGGTATAAATAAAATTATTATTAATGATGCTAATAAGGATTCAAACATAGATGTTTAGTACAGTGTTAGGCACGGAAAAAAGGTACAAATCCATATAGAAATGGAATCCACTGTCTACCTACCACTGTGGCAAGTGCAGTAATATTTTGATAAATCTCAGAATGTAATAAATAGGTGCCTTTGTATCTCATTTCTAGCAAGGCACTATATGTTATCATTACAAACGGTGAACTTTCCAGATAGTGGATTGCCAGTACAAAGCCTGAGGATTACAGAGATAATGTATGTGAAGTACGTGGAATGTTCAAAAAGCGCTATAAAAATGCTAAGCATGATTATTAGATTTCCAGATATCTACTGGCCTACTTGGACTGCCTTGATCCAGCTGGTGATCAAAACCTTTTAGCATCTAATAAGGTTTCAGGGTTGGCAGTTGAATATCGGTGCAAAACACACCACACATCATACCAATGGGGGAAGAGAGAGAGTGGGGAAATTGTCCGTGTTCTGTATTCTTTACCAACTGGGGTTGGAACAAAATCCTACTACAGTGGTACCTCGGGTTAAGATCTTAATTCATTCTGGAGGTCCGTTCTTAACCTGAAACTGTTCTTTCTGTTCCCATCCTGAAGCAAAGTTCTTAACCTGAAGTACTATTTTTGGGTTAGCGGAGTCTGTAACCTGAAGCATCTGTAACCCGAGGTACCACTGTACTACTACAGAAGTATGACTACAGTAAACAATATCCCCAAATGTCAGTCACTTAACACTTAACAGTTTCCTTTATGTACCCCACCCCAAATGCATAGTACATAAAATATCCCACGAAATCTATCAGTTTTTGCCATTGGATGCAATTTATTATTATTATTATTTATGATGATAATTTAAAATGCTTTATTGATTTAAAAAACTACACAACACAATGTAATCAACAGAAAGAAAAAAATAAACATTCATTCCATAATTAGTGCTTGTTGTAGGTAACAGTTTGTAGTTGGTTTCAACATGACCTTTGGTCCCCCCATTGTGGTTCCCAAATTACATTCTTTGGGTGCAATTTATTACTATTATTATTCTTCTTATGGTCCCAGCCCATGTTACCTTTTGGGATAACAAAATGATCCATAAAACACCTTGACTAAATCCATGGCATTGCTTTCTGTCTAAGGGTAGCCAATGAGAAGTACTAGGGTAGAGGGACGCCCCTATGGCAAACAAAAGCACTTATCTTCTGATACCACACACATGGGTTTATTACGGGCCATTTTCCTAATATGAGATACATTGGCACTTGACACAGGGGAGCATAATGTTCCAAACATTGTTTTTCTAGTTCCCGCTTTATTCCTAGTGGTCCCTTCCTTTGCCTATACATAAAGCTCCTTTGCTTTTAATCAATCAGCTCTGAGCGGGGATGTGCAAACAGGATGCAAACAAAAAACATTGCTCCTTTTCAGAGTCTCATTCTCATCTGGTTTGCCACAGGTAGCGGCAGCTGTAGCTTTCTGCTCCGTGGGAGAAACCTCCTCTGAATTCAAAGCTCTGAGCCAGATGAGATTGTGGGAGATCTGTGATCAGATGTCCAAAAGGCTTTTTTCAACTCTTAATAGTAGCTGCAGAATGTGTGCATGTGCAAACTGAACCTGCCCTACAGCATTGAGGGAAGAGGTTTTGATCACAGAAATTATAGAGTTGGAAAGGATCCTTAGTCCAGCCCCCTGCAATGTAGGAATACACAGCTGTATCAAACCTGCAACCTTGGCAATATCAGCACTACGCTGTAACCAACTGAGCTATCCCTTCCCCTGAACTATTTTCCTGATTAAAATCAAAATCACAATGAACAAGAAACAAAATAACTCAACAACATCATAAAATTAATAACAATCCCAATTAAAACAGGCAGCAGAAGAAGAAATAACATATGGCTATTTACTTCACTCCCCCCCCCCCCCAAAAAAAAGTAGAGGGGAAGACTTTTTGCAGTGCATTTTAGCATGTGTTTGTATACTGAAAGAAATGAACTTGTTATGCCCGTTCATAAGATTTGATGCATGAGAAATTGTACTGAGGGAAGTTAAGTCCCACTTTTTTTTAATGTGAGCTCTAGTATGTGCTTAACCTCTGCCACTAAAATTTTGGCTGGGTGTGTGTGTCCCAAAAAGTACAGTGATATTGTTGGTTCTACCAATCAACACAATATCGTCATAACTATAATATGACTTACAGATTTATTTTTAGAAGGAAACCAGGAAGTATATAGTGCAAGTAATTGATATACCCTAGCGAGAAAGGGCAGACAATAATTTGTTTATTGAAAAAAATAATCAAAGTTTGTTTACGATTAATTTTCTCATGTTTGTTATTTAAGATAGAGCTTATTTATTTTCTTGCAGAAAGATGCAGATCGATTGCCTTGCTTTCAAGCCACTACAGATCCCAATGTAGTCCCCATATTATCTGCTGTATCTATGCTATGTGACTATATGGTATCTCCAGGTACAGCCCCACTCACATCCACAGACATATCCAACCGAGCCAATGGTGCTTGGATGAGTTTAACACTGGAGATATCTTAGCAGTATACAAAATGGCTCAGTCCTTTAAAGGGGGGGGGTCGGTACTCACCATGAAGTTGTTACAGTAAATGCCACACTTTTAACATTGGGGGCGGGGGTGATTCTGGTACTGCGTGCCCTTGGCTACCCCCAGCAAAAAAGCACTGGAAGGGCTACTTATAAACACACATTAAACTTGCCAGATTGGAAAGACTGTCTTTAAGCGAACTTCTAATTATTTATGAAACTGCCCTGCATTCATCATATGCCTGACACTGCCAGCAAATGTCATGTTAGGATTTTCACAGTTTATTTCCCTCTTCTTCTATAATTGAATAAGATAAGCCCTCCATAGGAGAAAAATATTGTTTCCCTCTTTGGTCTACACACACTTGGTAGACTGCTGGTAATCAGCAATCAGTACAGTTCTGAGGATACACCAGAGGATCTCTACATTTTACATACAAGTGAGATAGACAGACAGACAGATCAACACACACAGAGAGAGAGAGGACTGGGGTACAGCCTGTTAAAATCCCTCAGAAGTGACATTGAGTTAGCCTAACCTTCTGCTTCACTAGGACGGTGGGTCTGAGAGGTCACTGCACACTGCAGTAGAATGCATTTAACTGCCAGCAGCAGCCAGCTTCACCGACTGGATGCTACATACATTTCCACAAATTTCATTAAGGAAGAGAGTCCTGTCTGTCGATCATCTGGATCACTGTGTTATTTTTAATTGGCACAGAGAGTTGTCCGCCTCACCTTTTTACATTAAACCATCAATTCATTCCAACACTGTCCTTTTGTCAGTAACAAACAAGAAGCATAACACTTGGTTTTATTGCATTAATAATTCAACGTTGCCCATGCTTTTCTTTTTAAAATAAAAAAAAAATCCTCAGGTGACTACTGGGGCATTGAATCAGGCCACTAAAACGATCTCCAGTGAGTCAGCTCATCACGTTGCCTGGCAACCGCGGCCTGGATTGACAAAGGCAGGGCACCTTACCATTTTCCCCAACCCCTGCTCTCTCCCCACCACCACCTCCCTGCAAGAAATCAATATGACAGACTTGATGTTGGTGATGGGAGATTAGCTGAGGGAAGGCATCAAAATTGCCGGACGACTGCATTGCTGAAGAGAGTCTATTTAGAAGGCTCCCTCTAACTAGGTTACTTTTCTGCAGCTGTGTCATTATGTTCCCACCCCCCTCAACCAGCAGCATTCATTAAAGTATTATTTACAAAGACATTATTTTGTATAGCATGTATGCCTCATTATAGAGCTGCCGCCTTTTTCTTCAATGATTTCATTTAGGGGCTGGGGCAGGGAATTTTTCCAGTCCCCATTTCACTAGCAACAGGATATCCTTCCCTCCCTCCTCCCCTTACTCAGCCACCTTCCTTTTTCACTCATATAATTTTCATATAAATCTCTGAGAGACTTTTAAATGAAGGTGTGCCGAGAACTGCCCATATTTCCTGCCATTGGTTTAGCATTCTCTCCAAGGTCTACCATGTTGGAATGCAAGGTAAAGCAGTGACAGTCAACCAAACATCTAGGCCTCATGGAAAACATCCATGCATTTATTTAATATTCATGTATGGTTGAGTGTCCTGAACCCGTGGCCTACCTGGCAGCAAGTCAATATGTCAAGTTCCCAGTCCAGGGTAAATCTATATGTCCAGTGTCCAAAGTCCTGCCAAGACCCACATGCATCCAAGCTGAGGTCCATCAACATGGGCAGTTAAGCAGACACAGCCCTTCAGCTCTGCTTCCCTTTTATACTTTGCATGCTGACTGCAGCATCTGGGCTTGATGAGGAAAAATGGAAATGTTTATTCTCCTATCTAGTGTGGCCCACAGAATGTCTAAGCTATAACTTCAAAGCACATTTGAAGCACATTCTGTCCCTCAAATAATTTTGGGCATTGTAATTTACCCCTCACAAATTTGCGGTTCCAAGCAACCCAGGCCTATAGGTATTCGATAATCTATGGCCTGTGAAAGTGTGGGGAAGTGGACTGGTATTATGATGATTATTTTACTATTACGCTGCCTGTTATGTTTTTTATTATGTTTTTATCATTGACGTTCTGTAATGTGTTTTTAATGTTGCGCACCACCCTGGGATCTTCTGATAAAGGGTGGTTTATAAAGTGACTTAACAACAACAACAACAACAACAACAACGTACAGTGGTACCTTGGGTTAAGAACTTAATTCATTCTGGAGGTCCGTTCTTAACCTGAGGTATCACTTTAGCTAATGGGGCCTCCCGCTGCTGCTGCGAGATTTCTGCTCTCATCCTGAAGCAAAGTTCTTAACCCTGGGTTAGCGGAGTCTGTAACCTGAAGCATCTGTAACCTGAGGTACCACTGTACAGTTGATTCTTTGATGGGAAGAATGCGCTCTGAATGTGTGTTAAAGTTATGGTGTGTACATATAGCCTCAGACAGCAGAGTAGAAGAGGCAAGCTGCGCAACACTTTTTGAAAAAGTGGCTTTTCTCTTTGGCAGTAAGAACAGCTAAAGTTCTTTGCAATGATAAATAAATAAATTAAAATAAAGGGAAAGCAAAGTTTGAAACAAACACACAATTCCCCTCTCTGCATGCATTCTGAGACAAACCCTGGTCACAGCAGCCCCTTCTCCTTCATTACCTATCACGATAAATACACACAGTCAAAAGTTTCCATGATGCTCTCGGGCAACAGTCCATTTAGACCTAGCATCTCATCATCCTCCAAATCAGAGACAACGTATGTGGATGGGGCTCTGAGCAATTTTAGTATAATCAACTCCCTACCACCATTCGCTCTGGGAAGCCTTTCGCGCATGACTGTCTATTTTCAGGTGACTTAAGAGCCCATTTTCTTCTTTCCTCTCATGAGCAGTTGCCCCTTCATGTGAAGTTAGTAAGCATAAAGCAGAATGGATGAAAGCACAGCAAAGAGCCACTTAACATTCAAATACAAATCTCTGAACTCTGATATCACAGTATTTGTCCAGCTCAGCTGAAGCTGCACCTGAAAACTTCACATTTCCTTTCCAGAGATATATATATAATTTTGCTGGGAAAGCATAATTTGTTTATGCTCAAAAAGCAGTTGCATTTACAGACGGCTGTCATAAAACATTACATTTCATTGCACTTCAGAGGAAAGTAGAGTATGGTTTTCAAAATACCTGCAGAATATTCCTTCCCATGCCGGAAAAAAGGTGATGTTTGGTCTTCATATATAAAAAAAAATAAAAAATGTCCAGTAGCACCTTAGAGACCAACTAAGTTTGCTCTTAGTATAAGGTTTTGTGTGCATGCACACTTCTTCAGGTACAAATCGGTCTTCATATTTCATCGAAAGGAGGAGAGGGAAAGTTGCTGTGATAAAACCAAACCTGAGAGCCAAGCACATGCTTATCTCTTCCAATGAAATTGGATTACTTAAATGCCCTTAATGTTGGCCGCATCATTCACAAACAGGTCAATGACTTGCAAATTTAGTGCATTTTGAGACTTTAGGGGGTGATTGTGCCTACCACTCCAAATTCTACCATGCTGCCACTGAACATGCCACCTGCTTATCCTGGAAGAACCAACTTGTTCCAGAAGAAAGGAGAAATATTTCACACTATGTATTTACAGTATATCAACATACCTAGGCCTTATCCTAGTAGGTTCAGCATTCTTCACAAGACTGCATTTCAATACGATGAGCACTATCAGGCTTTGACTCTTTCAGTGCCTTATCCCACCTCCAGTGGTTGTTCCTTCTTGAGGTTGTCCTTTGCAAAGTTTAGGAGCAGGATACGGAGGAACATAGGAATCTGGCTTATACCAAGATAGACCATAGGTCCATCTATGTCACAGTCCAGTTCACAGGCAAAGTCCTGGCTGGGGACATCAGGACCGGGGGCAAGATGGCAGGGTGGGAGCAGGAACGGGAATCCAGAAGCCAAGAGTCCGAAGATCAAGAAGCAAGATGTCACAAAGTCAAGGGTCTGAGGAGCAAGGAGTCAAGGAGCCAAACACAGCAAGGCAGGGAACATGTTGCTGCGGCAAAGAGCTGAAAGGAAATGCTGACCTTATATCCCTTCCCAGCTCTTGCCACCAGGTGCTATGAATTACCAGTTTGCCTCACCTGTGCAGCCGCGCCTTGCCTCTTCAGAACAAACTTAGGAAGGCCCCCATCCTGCGAAGTCCTACTGGTCACAGGGCCTGGCTCCTGCACGCACTCCTGAAAATCTAGGTCAGTATTTTCTACTCTGAGTGGCGGAAGATCTCTAGGGTTTCTGACAGAAACTCTTCCCAGCCCTACTGGGGGACATCAGGGGTTGCACCCAAGATGTTCTGCATGCAAGGACAATGCTGTGCTTTGGGCCTCCCCATACCCTGTCTCCACCAGTGCCTACCCATATACAAAAGTTATGACGAGACTCTTCTCCAGATGTCCCAAGGCAGGCAACTACTGGGCAAAGAGCCTCTTAGGTGGTGGCACCCTGTCTTTGGAAGAGGCTTGCCTGGAGCCAAATGTCCTCCTTGTGCCATGTGAGCAACCCCGCAAAGCTTTTAGCTTCTATTGATTTATTTCACTCTAGCTCATGTCATAAGGGACGCGGGTGGCGCTGTGGGTTAAACCACAGAGCCTAGGGCTTGCCGATCAGAAGGTCAGAGGTTCAAATCCCCAAGATAGAGTGAGCTCCCGTTGCTCGGTCCCTGCTGCTGCCCACCTAGCAATTTGAAAGCACGTCAAAGTGCAAGTAGATAAATAGGTACCGCTCCGGCGGGAAGGTAAACGGCATTTCCGAGCACTGCTCTGGTTCACCAGAAGCGGCTTAGTCATGCTGGCCACATGACCCAGAAGCTGTACACCGGCTCCCTTGGCCAATAAAGCGAGATGAGCGTTGCAGCCCCAGAGTCGGCCTCGACTGGACCTAATGGTCAGGGGTCCCTTTACCTTTAGCTCATGTCATGTGTTTTTATGCTGCTTTATAGAACTGCTGTTTTTATAGGTTTTATTGGATGATTTCTTTTCTTATACATCTTTCTATATACACCAGCATGGTAATTTGATTGAGGTGCATGATGCAAATTCTAACAACGTTAGGACAGGCAGATAAACAGTAAAAAGTGTTGTGAAAGGAGGACTGAACTCATAGAATTAAGTGTTGTTGTTGTTGTTGTTCATCATCATCATCATCATAGGATTAAGGGGCTAAACTAGGTTTCTTTTTTTAAAAAAGTATTCCCTCCAGGTGTTGTTAGTTGTCAGCTCACAGACAATATTGTGAATGGTCAGAGATTATGGGTGTTGTAATATGGAAGACCATCAGTTCCCCACCCCTGTTCTAGGCATTACAAAAAGAGCCATTTGGGGTACATTTGCCACGATGTAGTAAATCTGAACTGCAATGTGAAAAGACTTGTCCCTGCTGAGAACGTAACCCACACTGCGGCAGAGGCGGTTTTAGGGTAATGCGACTGCTCCGGTTGTGCTAGCCACTGCCCTGCAGAGGGCACCCAAACAATGCTGTAGAATGGAGCACAAGAGGCGGGGTGGGGGGCACCTCATTTTAGCATTGCACAGAGTGCCGCTGAAATTTGAGAGCCCAAAGACTGTCACTGATTCTACTGTACTTGCTTAGCAAAAGGGAAGCCCACTGAACGCAGCAGGACTTAGGGCTTATCCAGACTTCTGCTTCTTCAGCTGCTATCCCCCTGGAAAACTCAATTTTTACCGCTGAATCAGAGCAAACATCATTCGGGTTTTCCTTGGGTTGCTGTTTCCTCTGATTCAGCACTAAAGAGTAGATTTTCCCAGGGAGTTTGGCAAGGCAAAACCACTCTGCCCTAGGCTCTCTGGGCACAGGGCAATCAAAGTGTAGATGAGCCCTTAGTCCATGAATAAACATATTTCAGAATGGGCTGCTGATCAGAAATTCAAAATTAAACAATACCTACATTGGCCCCCTGTACGTTTCCGAGCACAATTCAAAGTGTTGGTGCTGACTTTTAAAGCCCTAAATGGCCTCGGCCCAGTATACCTGAAGGAGTGTCTCCATCCCCATCGTTCTGCCCGGACGCTGAGATCCAGCGCCGAGGGCCTTCTGGCAGTTCCCTCACTGTGAGAAGCAAAGTTACAGGGAAACAGGCAGATGGCCTTCTTGGTAGTGGAACTTGCCCTGTGGAATGCCCTCCCATCAGATGTCAAGGAAATAAACAATGGCCTGACTTTTAGAAGAAATCTGAAGGCAGCCCTGTTTAGGGAAGTTTTTAATGTTTGATTCTATTTTTAATATTCTTTTGGGAGCCTCCCAGGGTAGCTGGGGAAACCCAGCCAGATGGGCGGGGTAATAATAATAATAATAATAATAATAATAATAACGTCTAGCTAAACAAAACCTCATGAAGGTTGTGTGTGTCTTTATTTCATTTTTTAAAAACTAATACAGTGGTACCTCGGATTACATACGCTTCAGGTTACATACGCTTCAGGTTACAGCCTCCACTAACCCTGAAATAGTGCTTCAGGTTAAGAACTTTGCTTCAGGATGAGAACAGAAATCGTGCTCTGGCGGGGTGGCAGCAGCAGGAGGCCCCATTAGATAAAGTGGTGCTTCAGGTTAAGAACAGTTTCAGGTTAAGAACGGACCTCCGGAACAAATTAAGTACTTAACCTGAGGTACCACTGTATCTGGTATCTAACAGCAAAGACGTTTCTCCAACACTCCGGAGAAAATAAGGACTATCTGCACTCATAGGTTTTTTCCTTTGATCTTTAATCCAAATGAAAGTCTTGTGGTAAGTTAAAGAAGAGAAGACATTTGGTTTCCAGAAAGTGAAGAAAGATATTTGTGGGGACAGGAGAGTGCCGAAGAAACAGGGGGGGGGGGTGGAATGATGATACTTGCAAGCAATAATGGGAATGTGCATAGAGAATAGCTTGGCCTCCTTTGGGAGGTTCAATGAATTTTCCAGTAAACCTCCATTTGTGCAGAACATATTACTCTTTTAACCAGAAAATGCAAGACTTTAGTTTAATCAGCTTTTCATTCCATCCACCACCACCCCTTCCCATGCTATTAATTCAGAAAGAAGGGATACCAGTATCACATCGTGGCAAATTAATAGGTATAGATAAAATCTTCTATAAATATTCATTACATCTCATTATTGTAAATTAATGAGTAAGATTTTTAGAATTAAGGGTAGTCTCATTTAAAGACACGCATCACTTTTTGCACATACTAAGCTTTCAGAATAAATGACTCCAGAGGAAAAGGACTAGTTCACCACAGAGCCGGCGCACGTGATCTCACAGTTACTTCTTCGTAAGATGAAGTAAAGGGCTTGTTCCTTTTCTGAAATGGAGAGTAATATATGGTATGTGCATGAATATCATCGGCCCAATTGCTTGCTGCAACTGAAGCTTAGCATATTCCACTCCACTGAATAAACTGAAACTGCTCCCACAAACATGTCACCACCAAAGCTGGTACTTCATCTGGCACTGTGACAACTGTAGAGGTCACTCCAAAGTCAAGCAGCTTTATGCTCAAAGTTGCGCACCTAAAAAGCTGCTGCTGTTAAATTCATAGAATCATAGCATTGTAGAGTTGGAAGGGACCCCAAGGGTCATCTAGTCCAACCCCCTGCAATGCAGGAATCTCAGCCTCCAATGAAAGAGAGTCGACTGTAAAACTGCTTTTGCGTGTCAAGGTCCCCGAGACACCCCCCAATAAGACACAATTGACACATGATTTTTAGTTTAAGGTTTTTGGCATAATTTTGGCCACAACTTTATTAAAATTACAAGCAATGTGAGTGGTTGCTTAGGGATTGTAATCTGACCCCGCACGGGGACAGACTGACATTCGCCCGCCTGCGAAGTCAGAAAGGGAAAACATACTGAGGAGAGAGACGGGACTGGGAACCATGCCTCACCTCTCCCCAAATGCTCCCAGGGGCTCTTGCATGGCCCTAGCCCCTTGCCAGGGGTTCAGAGCATGGTGAGCCCCTGGGTTCCTTTAACAGAAAACCCTTGCAGCAGCAGCAGCATTTTGGAGGGGCAGGCAGAGCCAATCCTTACCCCTCCACAAAGCAATTCATAAAACCAATGACTAACCGCAACCTTACAAGTTGTGACGATTTGCTACGCAGTAGGCAAAAACCAAATGGCACCAGCCAATCAGCCAAATGGACAAAATTCCTACCCGGCCCCTGCCCCCAAAGCAGACGACCCCATGACAGGCATAGCAAGGTCAAAGCGAACAACCCTAAATATAGGGAGGGTGGGCGGGTAATCCGATGCACATAGCGAAAAGAGGAAGCTCAACGCTGCGCGCAGGGTATTTAAAGACTAAGGCTGTCAATCACAAAATGGCAACATATAAATCTCCCCAGCAACAGGAAGTCCAATTGATAATGGTGGCCAAACTCTTTTTCCCGCCCAACAACAGTGGGTGTCTTGTTGGCCCCCACCACAACACGTGCTCTCCATGAAGGAGAACACACTTTACCATCAGACAGTTCCTCCTGATGTTTAGTCAGAATCTCCTGTCTTGTAACTTGAAGCCAGTGGTTCAAGTCCTGCCCTCCAGAGCAGCAGAAAACAAGCTTGTTCTTCCTTCTATGTGGCAGCCCTTGGAATATTTGAAGATGGCTATGATATCTCCTCTCAGTCTCCTCTTTTCCAGTCTAAATATACCCGGCTCCTTCAACCGTTCCTCATAATGCCTGGTTTCCAGACCTTTAATCATCTTGGTTGCCCTCCTCTGCACACATTCCAGCTTGTCAACATCCTACTTAAATTGTGGTGCCCATAATTTGACACAGTACTCCAGGTTTGGTCTGACCAAGGCAGAATAGAGTGGGACTATTACAGAATAGAGTGGGCCTAGAATAGCATTAGCTTTTTTTGCTGCTGCATCACACTGCTGACTCACGTTAAGCTTGTAGTCCACTAAGACCCCTAGGTCCTTTTCACATGTACTGCTAGTAAATCAGGTGCAGATAATCTAGAAAGAGGACTGTTGCTTTTGCCAGAACAATACAAAACTTGGGAAATTCAATACATATGGGAAGAGGAATATAAAGCCCCATTTCATTTGTGAAGGTTCACTTTAAGAGTGATTGTACACATTTCTAAATATTTTTACAAAGGATGGCCTTTCCTAACAAAGGGGGGGGGAGTAACCAGTTTCCACTTTCAAATAGGAAAAAAACAAAAACTACAAAAGAGGACAGTTATAGCAGCATTTGTATTTACTTCACAATATAGCATGTCTCCCCACTACACTTCTAATATGAAACTCTGCCTCTGCGATCTAATATTTCTCTTGGAAACCTTCTAGATTATGAGAGGACATTTGTCTTGTGATTTCTTTTGTGGGAAACTAAAAATTACAGCAGAGCTCAAAGGGAATAGAAATCCTAGCTACTCGTGACCTTCATAGAAACCTCTTTCGTCACTTGTCAGTTTTTTAAGGGGGAATTTAATTGTAACTCTTTGGCGGTGACAAGGTAAGTGCTGGCATTTTGGCACTGTCATTCATTAGCAGTGTGCAATGTCAGCAGCAATGCCTCAAACGTGTCACCGTCCTGCCTCCGCAATGGCAACCTGACTTCTGGGATGTATGTTATTCGGCTGTTACCTCCTAGAGACAAGTCTGCATGCCTTGCATTCCTGTCCACTGGGGCACCGTTTGTTTATGAATCTCGAAAGGCTTCAAGACTCCGAGTGGAACCATATTGCCTGAGCAACACAACACAATAAAAGAAAGAAAGAAAAAGAGTATTGCTTGCGGCTGGCTCCAGGGTCAAGAGGGCCCTCAGCAACCATGTCATTTGGCAGGCTCCCTTCCTACATCACTCCTCCCACCCTGCCTTCAGGCTTACCTGATGCCCAGTGGCAAGCAGATGAGAAACCATCATTTTTAATTCCCCACAATGCCAGTGTGGTGTAGTGGTTAAGAGCGGTAGACTTGTAATCTGGTGAACCGGGTTCGCTTCCCCGCTCCTCCACATGCAGCTGCTGGGTGGCCTTGGGCCAGTCACACTTCTCTGACGTCTCTCAGCCCCACTCACCTCACAGAGTGTTTGTTGTGGGGGAGGAAGGGAAAGGAGATTGTTAGCCGCTTTGAGACTCCTTCGGGTAGTGATAAAGCGGGATATCAAATCCAAACTCCTCCTCCTCCTCCTCCTCCTCCTCCTCCTCCTCCTCCTCCTCTTCTTCTTCTTCTTCTTCTTCTTCTTCTTCTAAAGCTTGGGACTTAACCACTATGTTGAAAATGATGACTAATCTGACTCCGGTAAGAAAGGGCAGATTATGATGGTTTTGTTGAAAAACAGTCTTTTTTCTTTATTTACTAGTCTAGTAGGGGATAGGGCATGGAAGTCCCATTGGACAAGTGGTGGAAGATGTTCTGCTAGTCAACTATTTAGCTGAATACCACTCTGGTAATTTATATTTAGAGAAGTTTTAATGTTTTGTGTTTTATCCTGTTTTTAATATTCTGTTGGGAGCCACCTAGAGTGGCTGGGGAAACCCAGCTAGATAGACAGGGTATTATTATTATTATTATTATTATTATTATTATTATTATTATTGCTTTCTCATTAAGCTATTCACCCCACCAGTTCTGTTTCATTATATTAAGCTGTTTTTAGTGAAGCCAGCAAAATAACAAATGGATTATATCAGGGGCATAGAATCTTTGGTTCTCCAGATATAGTTGCTTAACTAAAACTCCAGTCTTCTCTGACCACTGGAAATGCTTGCTGGGTTTGATGGGAGCTGTGATTCAGCAACATCTGGTGGGCCAAAGGTTCCCAATCCTAAGATCTCATGGAAATTCCACTATTTATTTTATTCTAAATGCTATTTGAAATCATACTTGGAGCAGACCCAATGAAATAAATGGACAGGTCCATTGGTTTGAATGAGCCTGCTCTCAGTATGAAAAATTCTAGATATCAGCCCAACAGTATAACAATATTGAGTCAAGTCCATTGAATATTAAAATCATTAGCAGTGTAGCCAACAGCCATTTCAATCAGCCACCATGCTTGGCAATAATGTCATTAATATGGATTTACAAATTCTCCTTCTGCTATGAACTTAGCTGATGAATTCAGCGCCTGCACACACACACACCAAAACCCATCTTATATTTTGCACATATTCTACTCTATTTTTAAAATGGGAGAATCTAAAAGCCATTTTCTCCCTCTGTATCTTTGTTTTACAGATTTATTATGTGAAAACGGAAAGGAACCCAAGAGCTCTGTTTAATGATAAAATGTATTTTAATTTGCTGGCTCAGAGTAAGTTCCATATGCAACAAGAATAACATATGCGGAATGTGCAGGAAATCACTGCTCTAAAAATAGCCCTACTCCTTTGTTATATCCTATATGGTAAAGTTGTATTGTAGACCCTGCCCTTCCGGACAGCTTGCACTATTTGCCACTGAACTACTTAATGCCAGAAGTTGAAGGCCTCTGAGAAGAGGAAAAGAAGGGGAAATATCCTTTTCTCAGACATTTGGAATTAATATATCAATATTACTGTATATCTTCCACACTCAATGTGAATCCTACATTTTCCTCTCTCTTTTTTAAAAGGGTACATATTCTATTCAGGCCATTCCCCCCCTCCCTTCTTCTCCCCTTTCCGTTTGTCTTGCACAGTTCAGTCATCAGTTCCTCCAGTATATATATAGCAGGCATAGGCAAACTCGGCCCTCCAGATGTTTTGGGACTACAACTCCCATCATCCCTAGCTAACAGGACCAGTGTTCAGGGATGATGGGAACTGTAGTCCCAAAACATCTGGCGGGCCGAGTTTGCCTATGCCTGGTGTATAGCATTGCAGCCTTAACCTCTACTTTAAACCTATTTAAAAATGAGGCGCTACAATGGACAGCATTTAATTTCTGTAGCAAACTCTGCTAATATAGACCTGGTTTCTGTTATGCCTGCCATAAAACAGCTGCTGTGGGGTGTTTATCCACAATCTGGGCATAGTATACAGCTTGTTTCATGGATTCCTTGCATTGCATTGAGAGTCTTTACATTGCTGCCAGCAACCACAATGCTTCTTACATCTAAAGTTGCCACCAAATTCTGGAAAATCCCAGAATTAAATGGTGGATTTTTAGGTCTGTGGACAACTAACTTTTCACAGGCTCCACATTACATGGTACGTGAACAAAAATCCAAATTTGGTGCTATATTTACAGGAGTCAACATAGCATCTCGCCCACATTTCCTTGCACTAGTAGGCATGCCTCGAAGATATTCAGACTACCCTAACCATTCCTAGCAGTGCCCCTATCTAGGTTCCGGGAACTGTCCCCCACCTTGCCAGGCCATAGAGGGCTTTGCGTCTGCTAGTTACATCATCAATTACATAATCATTCTGGAAGCCTCTTAGTCTGCCCTGATGGTAGATCAATTCATCTTCACAGCCTTAAAGGACTCTGGCAAACACACCATTTGAGAATCCAAGGGGTATCTTCCCACTTTTGAGAGAAAAATCCACACCACTTTTCCAATAATGCTCAAAGCATAAAGAAGCCAGCACAACAGAACTTCATTATCTAGCTTTCATGTGGTTAGCCAACTTAATGTGTAGACCAACATTTCTATAAAATGGATTCGCAATTCACATTTCTCCTCCATGGCTAGTGTTAAGTAGATGTAGGAGTGAATGTCTTTTTGACCTTTTTCTAAGTGCCTTGGAATGCACCCAAGATTCCAAGGTGAGTAGACTTGCCTCCTGCAACAACAGAGTTACTATAACGTGAACGTTTTGTTTTGTAGGACCGTATCCTTGTGTTATGACAGGTGACATTTATGAAAGAGGAGTAAAGAAGGATTTGCTTTGTGGAACTTTGCGGGTCTGGTGACATTAAATTAACATGTCATAAGTAGGGATGGAGGATGTCAATTTCAGTTTCTCCTTTCTCCAGCCTTAAATTCTGCTCACCCTATTTCTGCATTAATTTGCACACCATTTTGTGTGCGTGCATGATTTGGCCGAATACATGCATTTGTGTGGCAAGGTCCCAAACCTCTCCCCCACCCCCTTGGTAGAATAAAGACACAAGACTCAAATATTTAAGGTTAATGGGCTAAAAGGGCCACAACTTTATTGGTTAGAGATGATGAGCTGTATTGGCTTAGGTACTGGATCTAACCGACTACTGTATATCTGACTCCAGTCCATCTGCAAGGAGTCCAGGAAGGGTTAACCACCAGTAGGGGGAGTCCTGCTGATGCACATCAACTAGGAGCTCCACCAGGGATCACCGATAGGGGTCGTGCCTTAGGCCCTAACCTCTCTAGGCTTCGGACAGGGCCATGCCCCCTGGAATCCTTTAACAGAATACCCTTCAATATGTGGGGGAGGTGATGGCGCTACCTCCCCTCTTCTCCAGAAATATTCCAATGCCTAACTGCCACTCGAATCTCCTGGCTGCGTCCTGCCTTTATGGGGCACTCCACACCCCCAGACCAACTGGATTGGTTGGCGTGGCCAATGACGCAGCCAGGAATCCTCCAGTCGTGCAGAGCTGGCTACCCACCCCCTGCGCAAGTGGGTGTGTGTGTGTGAGAGAGAGCCCACAACACCACTTCCTCCTTAAGGAGGAAGTGGCCTTCTGCAAACAATTTCCTTTCATTTAATGTTGTTTTGTGTACATTATTTTTACTAATATAAACCTTTTATTGGATTTTCTTTTGGTTGGAGAAATGCTTCACAGAACCCATAGAAGTTTGACTTTCAAAGGGTAGCTGCATTTCAGATCGCTTTATTGGCTCAGGAAGTGTGAATTAGGTGCGTTCGCATGAAAATGTGAAATGAGCAAATTTATCTCCCATCCCTTGGTATAAAGTAAGGCATTAAATCCACCTGATTCAGGATGTGCCAACACAGTCCTGCTGCTGAATCAGAATTTTTAGCCAAGGAAAAGCACAAGCGGTCCCTGTTTCAGCATATGCTTTCCCTATGATTATATCCAGGGGGAAACATGTTTTACATGTTCCTGTAAAAATATAATGTATGGAACAGAGAAAGGAATGCTTGCAAATCTGTGCATCATGTGGGCACAGAGGAAATCAGAATTGGCTGTAGCTTCCTGCTATGTATACACTTGCTGGCAGTCATGAGGTTGGTGTAGCTCAGAGGTCAGCAAACTTTTTCAGCAGGGAGCCGGTCCACTGTCCCTCAGACCTTGTGGGGGGCCGGACTATATTTTTTTTTTGGGGGGGGTGAACGAATTCCTATGCCCAACAATAACCCAGAGATGCATTTTAAATAAAAGGACACATTTTACTCATGTGAAAACACGCTGATTCCCAGACCGTCTGTGGGCCGGATTTAGAAGGCGATTGGGCCAGATCCAGCCCCTGGGCCTTAGTTTGCCTACTCGGCCCCCAGGCCTTAGTTTGCCTACCTATGCTATAGCTTACAGCATCTTAAAAAGCAGAGACATCACCTTGCCAACAAAGGTCCGCATAGTTAAAGCTATGGTTTTCCCAGTAGTGATGTATGGAAGTGAGAGCTGGGCCATAAAGAAGGCTGATCGCTGAAGAATTGAAGCTTTTGAATTATGGTACTGGAGGAGACTCTTGAGAGTTCCATGGACTGCAAGAAGATCAAATCTATCCATTCTGAAGGAAATCAGCCCTGAGTGCTCACTGGAAGGGCAGATCCTGAAGCTAAGGCTCCAATACTTTGGCCACCTCATGAGAAGAGAAGACTCCCTGGAAAAGACCCTGATGTTGGGAAAGTTTGAGGGCACAAAGAGAAGGGGACGACAGAGGACAAGATGGTTGGACAGTATTCTCGAAGGCAGAGGAAGACAGGATTGCCTGGCGTGCTCTGGTCCATGGGGTCACGAAGAGTTGGACACGACTAAACAACTAAACAACAACAAAGCTATAGCTTAATGCATTAAGCATCTCTGAACAGAATGGAAGATGGAAGGGTCCCCAAGGATGTGCTCTACAGGGAGCTAGCTTCAGGCACCAGAACTGTTTGCCGACCAACTCGGTGTTACAAAGATGTCTGTAAACGAGACATGAAGGCTAGCAACCTCAACCCCACCATGTGGGATCCCTTGCAGATGACCGCAGTATCTGGAACCAGTCAGGTCATGCATCCAGAGCAGCGATCAGAGGAGGAATGACCTCTGGGAGGAGTGCAGAGAGAAGAAATGTTATGGTACACCTGCATCAGCACAACCAGATGCCTTCATCTGCCACAGCTGCAACGATACATGTCCCTTCTATAACAACCTCTATGGCTTCAACAGGCACTGTAACCTTCCAACAGTTTGACTTCACCCACAAAGGCTCACTCCTCCATTGTCGCCCGAGACAGACGGATATCAACAGCTCTGGACACCATGGGATCATTAAGGAGTTCTCAGGCCTATCTGAAATTGTTGCTATCTTCACTGTCTGGAGCATCTTAAAGAATAGTGAAATACAAAGGTGAACATTATAAAATTTAAGAATGCAATCCCAAGTAAACATGCTTACTAGATAGTAAGTGTTGTTGAGCTTAATAAGGTTTTCTTCTCAGCAAACCTGCTTGGGTTTACACCGTGAAATGACCTTGCTATATTTACGAAAATCAATAGATTTGTTCCAATATCTTGATGGGGGCAAGAATAGTGCTCAACACCCAATGCTTTGTAACCCACAACCCAGTCCTACGTTTACAGTCCAATGGTGCGCATATATGCTCAGAGGCAAGTCCTTCTGAGTCAAACAGGATGCACTCCTCCTAAGTACAGTAAGTGTGCACAGGATTGCATCTTTAACTCCATTGATTTCACTGGTTTTAGCCATGTATAAGCCTGGAGAGGGTTGCTATACCTTTGTAAAATAATTGCTTAGATACCATGAGAAAAGATATATTCCTCCAGAGTTAACGGCTACTGGTGCTTCATATCCCCAAATGATGATAATGGTGTTTTACTGGTTTCCTATAAAAAGACGAGCAGTGTGGATCACATTTTTTATATAAAAAAGAACAAAAAACCCCAATGAAATGTCAACCAAGCAAATTCCTTGGCTCTCCATTTTTTGCTGCAAGCTGCATACAGCTTATCCATTCTGTCAGAAAATATAATGCATGTTGAACAGATGTATTTTTTCTGCAGCTTTGCCAGAAAGTGTATTGTCCTTATGTTCTTTAAATTAGTTTATTTTCCCATATTGGAGACAGAATGAGCCCCTTTACAAGATCTTTAAAGTTACTCTGTTTGGCATTATTTAGATCCTTAGGCAGCACACATCCCATACATTTAAGGCACATACACACGACACAAGAATCCTGGGAATGATAGTTCACAAAGCTGCTGTTCCCAGTATCCTTAACTATAGTCCCCAGGATTATTATGGGGTGTGGGGAGAGAGAGAGATGTGCAACCAGGTTCCCAAGCAAGTTGCAACACTCAGCCTGGAGAAAGCATTATTTCCAGGAAAAGCCCTTTCCCTGAATAATTTGTCTGTTACTCCATTTTTAAATTATTCATTTCTCTGATTAATGAAAATATGCTAATTAAGGATTAGATGTTTAAAAGGTATAAATATCCTTCATAGCCTAAAGTAATTATGATAAGTAATTACTTAAACATTATGATTCAGAAATAATTTCTCTGATAGAAAAATGGGTAAGAGGGGGAGAATGTTCAGGTGTGTTCAGGGTAGTTCAGGCTTCTCAGTCTAAGGAGGATATGCCGTTTAGCTGAAATTCCCAGAAGCCTTCCAAGGTTTTCTTGCCTCATTTTGTTATTCATTTGCAAGCCTGCCTTCACCATTACCTGTTTGGCATGGGTGCGTACATTGCTGATCACTCCAGAGGTGAATTACCAAAATAGTTGGGGTACCCAACCAGCCCTTAGGTAGGGTGAGGCTACTGCCTCATGCGGCAATAGCCCCCAAGGCATTGCCCCCATAGGCCGCCCCACTGCTGATGGCTGCAATTTCCAGGAAGATCATGCCGATTTTGGAAGCATGACATCTGGAAGCAGCCAATGTCCTCTCAGCTGTGCCTTTATCACTCTCCCCTTCCTTTCTGTTTGTACCTGGCCATTACAGCCACAAGTTTCAAGGGGAATAAACATATCTCATTCTGTGCCAGACTGGGTTCTGTCTGTGTGGTTGATGCAGAGAGACACGGAATGTAAAATGGGTCAGCTACATATGATAGTACAGTGGTACCTCGGGTTACATATGCTTCAGATTACATACGCTTCAGGTTACAGACTCCGCTAACCCAGAAATAGTGCTTCAGGTTAAGAACTTTGCTTCAGGAGGAGAACAGAAATTGTGCTCCGGCAGCAGGAGGCCCCATTAGCTAAATTGGTGCTTCAGGTTAAAAACAGTTTCAGGTTACGTACAGACCTCCGGAACGAATTAAGTATTTAACCTGAGGTACCATTGTATGTGAACCAGTCCGTATCCAATGGTTGTGCAAGGAGAAGGAACCTCATGCAACTCTTCTGCCCACCTTCTGCAGCCACTACACCAGGCAAAGTCCGTTTTGGGGGCCTAATCCGGCCCGCTGGTTGGCTTAATCTGGCCCCTGTGGCAGTTTATTTCCTGGGGTAAAAAAATCCTAAAAAAACCTTAACAACTTTAATCCTAAAAGAAGCTCAACAACTCCAACCCTAATAAAAGCTCAACAACTTTGGGGTAAAATCCTAAAAAAGGTCAACAACTCTGGTTGGCCCTTCAGTCGGCCCCCCACGGCCCTTCATTTCCCTCTTTGAAAAAAGTTTGAACACCACTGCTCTCTGAAGAACCTTTCAAGAGTGGAGTTTCCTCTTAAACTGTGTGGCTGTATTGAAGGGCTCTGCACTGGATGGAGTAAATCTCTGGAGGAAACTTGTGCCAGAAGAATAACTGATGCCAGACTATTCTGCTTGATTATAGACTCTCCAGCCACACACACACACACACACACACAGAGAGAGAGAGAGAGAGAGAGAGAGAGAGAGAGAGATTTGATGAATGCCTTCCACCTCCACAACCAGATCATTGATGAGATAATGGTGACCCCACAGCAATGGTCAACAGAGGATTGCCCACATGACATTATTCCTTTCTAAATAACTACATTATTTCACCAGGCAGCTTATTCCATGTCTGCAACCTGAGTTCCTTCCACATCTCTTTCTTTCCCCTGAAAAGCTGTAAGCTTCTGCTGTAAGCTAACTTGAATTTTAAAAGTAACAAGAGATGCAATTCTGTATGCTTCCTTCATTTGCCAGCCCCTTCTCAAATTCTGAGGGTCATGTGTAACTTATCCATAGGAAAAGCCGTGGACTCAGTCCTTGTTTCTGATACTGGGTGACTCTGCAAACAGCAAATACTTCTGGCAGTGAGAAGAAATGGACTAACAAGCAGCAATAAAACATGTCAACATGGTCGCTTCCTGTGCTCCTGGTTTGGCGCTGCAGCAGGCAAGCAGAAACAGGCAGAAACTTGGGGCAGTGTGTACACTTTGCTTAAAAAAAAAATAAGTTCCAGAATCCAGAACCAACAGAAGCTGCATCTTACAGGCTTTGCAAAGTATGTGCGTTTCAATATGTTTATTTGTTTTGCATAAATTATTCTTCTTCCCCCATCATGTAGGAGGAGGCAAGGTGTTATTCAAGGCACAGAAGGAAGCTCAGAAAACTCTCCTGGTGAGTTTATTTATTGAGCTTTGGCCCTAGATTTTCCAACTAATTTTCCTCGTTCATGGGGTGGGGGAGGGGGAGGGGGAGGGGGAGGGAGGGAGGGAGGGAGAGAGAGAGAGAGAGAGAGAGAGAGATTCTCTGGATGGTGAGGATCCCACACATTTTCTGCACAGAACCCACAACTCCCCTTCTACAGATTCTCCCCACATATACAGGAGATGTGATGGTGGGGCAAGGAGCAAGAGCATATCTGCTGGCTTAACCTGTGAAGTACCAGTGGAAAGCAATCCAAACACACCCACTGCTGCCCACCCACTGCTAAAGCAATAATCTCAGGGTCTGGCAGGGAGGGCAGGAAAGGGAGGGTAGAATGGCCGGGACAGTGAGGAGTCTTCTTGAGCCCCTGGTCAATGCCCAACCTTGTCAACTGCTGGCCTAACTTCGATGCTGGCAATGAGACAGCCTCCCTCTTCACATCAGAGGCTAGCTTAGGGGGTGCAGGGCACACCACATGGCAGAAACAACTGTCATCCAACACTTTACTGCCACTCCCTGCCCCCAAGAATTTGCTGCCTGGTGTGGGTGCCTCATTTTTTCCTAATGATAGAGCCTGTTCTGTGCAGAAGCAAAACATCTGCAAATATATATATATATCCCACTTAAGCTGGTTTTTATTGGCCAAGACTAAGCAGGAATGAGTACTATATTTTTGTATTACTTATTATATCTTAGTAAAAGTTAAAGGGACCCCTGACCATTAGGTCCAGTCGAGGCCGACTCTGAGGCTGCGGCGCTCATCTCGCTTTATTGGCCGAGGGAGCCGGTGTACAGCTTCCAGGTCATGTGGCCAGCATGACTAAGCCGCTTCTGGCGAACCAGAGCAGAGCACGAAACCGCTGTTTACCTTCCCGCCAGAGCAGTACCTATTTAACTACTTGCACTTTGACGTGCTTTCGAACTGCTAGGTTGGCAGGAGTAGGGACCGAGGAACAGGAGCTCACCCCGTCGCGGGGATTCAAACCTTCTGATCGGCAAGCCCTAGGCTCTGTGGTTTAGACCACAGCGCCACCCGCGTCCCACTATATCTTAGTAGGCATTAGTTACTAGTTTTAGGGGACTGCTGTTTTAGGTGTCACACCTTATGCTGAGCCACTGGGTTGGAACAGCTGAAAAAATGTGGGTGAACATAATCCATGCCAGCTAGTGCAGACACAGTTTACTGTCCGAGGATGTGCCCCTTTTTGATTATGAACACCATGGAAGGAAAAGTAGAATGTCCTTGAGCATGCACAGAGTATCTTTTCATCTGAAATGAATCTACCATGTGTTTTTTTCCAAGCATGGCCCTGATGACAGAGTGCCAACAACAGCTGTTTGCGAGAATAAAATTTCTAGCCAGTGTGTAGATTTTGGCCAGATATTAACCCTACGCAAGGACTTGCATATCACTCTAAAATAGCCCTGTGTTGATATCCTTTGAGAAAGAATGACCAGCATAATTAGACCTCTTGCAGATCACTCTGTAAATAATGGAGATTAGTTTAAACAGTTAAGAAGGAAAAAAATTCGGGACTGCGGTGGATTTTGTTACTGAAATAGTTTTCAAAACTAACATCTGTCAGACGGTTGTCATTCTGTGACACTGAACAGGCACCCTCTCTCCATTTCTACCAATGAGGTTTGACAATATGAGAGCAGTTTATAGAATTAAGGTCAGCAGATCCTTCTTTTTGGCACCACTGAAATCAGCGCAATGGGAGGCCAACCTATTATATTACTCATTATCTCTCAAAATTTACTCACCAACCTGTTTTGTTAAATGGAAAGGATAAAGTGAGGAATGGGTAACATCCATTAAGGCCTTTACTCTTTCCCTTTCCAAAAGAAATAAAATAAACAGGCCCAAGACAAACAAAAGGCCAGGTTTCTATCTGAAGCAGCTAGGAAAGTTTTAAAGAAACACAACAAAGTAGTTTGCAGCCCAACATTGGATTCCTGGAATTTTTTTCTTTTTCAAATATCTGTAACAGCTTAAAGGGGGTAAAGGGGACCCCTGACCATTAGGTCCAGTCGCGGACAACTCTGGGGTTGTGGCGCTCATCTCGCTTTATTGGCCGAGGGAGCTGGTGTACAGCTTCCATGTCATGTGGCCAGCATGACTAAGCCACTTCTGGTGAACTAGAGCAGCGAACAGAAATGCCGTTTACCTTCCCGTCGGAGCAGTACCTATTTATCTACTTGCACTTTTATGTGCTTTTGAACTGCTAGGTTGGCAGGAGCTGTGACTGAGCAACGGGAGCTCACCCCATCGCAGGGATTCGAACCATCTACCTTCTGATCAGCAAGCCCTGGGCTCTGTGGTTTAACCCACAGCGCCACCCACGTCCCAAGTAACAGCTTAGCCGGTTTTAAACATTTAATTTTTAATCTGATATGGATTTATCAATGCCCAGCTTATCCACACAACTTTCCCCCACTTCTAATTCCCACCTTGCTCCTTAGTCTAGACAAGAAGCGACTGTACGTACCCCAATTCTGCTTAAAATTTAAACAGGTTCTTTTGCATATTATATGCATTATATATTATTATAGTCACATTCCATTCAGCATAAGCACTGAGTGTGGGAGCCACGGGTGCTCCAGGCCCCACAACATTCCTCATGAAGGGGCCGGGCACCAAGAAATTTTTGCACCGGGGTTGTGCACGCCGACAGGGAAGGACACAGAGGGAGCCTGCTGTGCCCAGCCCGATAGGAGAATCCTTGCATGGCACTGCCAAGCCAAGGAGAGGGGCGGCAATGCTGCTATGACTCTCCTCCTCCTCCTCTCCACCTGACCCGAAAGTGGAGCTGCTGCTGTGAGCAAGGAGTAACCAACAGTTAAACCCCTGTGTTGCAAACAATTATCAGTAATATCCAAGGCAACGCAATGCCCAAGTGACAATGCAATATCAATATAAACTTTTAATATAATCTATACGAAACAATGAATGATATGAAATATGTGAAATAAACATAAGTCTTATAAGTCTCTGAAAGTCTTTGTAGACTATGCAAGTCTCTGAAAGAAGCAATAGGTCAGATTCTTCTCTGAGGAAAACAAGCCGTAAAGCTTTGTTTTATGACGTCCAACGAGTGGTCCGCAAGCAGACGTAGTGAACAGTAATTCCGAGTATACCCACTGTTTTGTGGAATTCTTCTTCAGCACAGCAGAAGGATACAGAAATGCTTCATAAACTGCAACTGAATTGTTGAAACAATGACCTGCATATACAGTGGTACCTCAGATTACATACACTTCAGGTTACATACGCTTCAGGGTACAGACTCCGATAACCCAGAAATAGTGCTTCAGGTTAAGCACTTTGCTTCAGGATGAGAACAGAAATTGTGCTCCAGTGGCATGGCAGCTGCAGGAGGCCCCATTAGCTAAAGTGGTGCTTCAGGTTAAGAACAGTTTCAGGTTAAGAATGGACCTCCAGAACGAATTAAGTACTTAACCCAAGGTACCACTGTACACGGTAACTTACTTGGTCACCGTGTTGCCTTAGATATTCCTGATAGTTGTGAGCGAGGAGCCAGGCTCCAATGAGGGAGCTTGTGGTCTGGGCATCCTGACATCAGATGACCGAGCACCCACAGCTGGATCCCCATGGTACTGGGTCCAAGCTAGCGGGCCTGCCCTCCAGGTTTAACATGCAGAGGATGACATGTTACAGTTAAAAGTTTAATGTGCAAAACAACAACAACAATTGCATGCACTGAAGTTGACATTTATGTGAAGACTTGCATTTGCAAAGCAGAGAAGTTTGCAACTAAGCGAGAGGTTCCACTCTAGGTGAAAGTGGAAGGCTGGTGTTTTTTTCCATTTCAGAGGGTTTAGGCCCCAGAGTTTGTCCATCTCTTCTGCTGTTGCCTTATGTATTGTCTTCAAATGCATGTTGTACCATTTTAAGGGGAAGCATGAGATGATGACACCCAGAATGAGATCTGGTTTCCCTCAGGCTGCAAAGATCATATTGTAACTTTGAAAACAGCCTAAATGATGTAATGATCTGTTTATTTGTATTATAGTTCCAATAAATCTCGCTTTTCCTCTCCACTGTACTGTTATTATTATTATTTTACTGCTAAGCTGTTAAGCTATACAATGCTTTAATAATGATTATCAAAGCTGAATTTCAAAGGGAATAAAAAACAAACAGTAGATTTCCTCATAAAATGCCTTTTTGGGATGCTCAAAGCAATATAAATCACTAATCCCTGGGTGAGGTGTGCAAAGATACTCTTTCCCCCTAGTGGTTAAAAAATCTTTCCTAAAACAGATTTTAATTAAAACATTATATAAACTTGCTAGTTTGGTAGGCTGAGGCATTTAGAAGTCAGGAGTGAATAAGCCTTATGCCAAATAATTTAGAAACCTCCTACCTTCTGCCTAAATATTTGACTTTCATATCTCTGAAAAAGCATTCGTTTGTTTTTAATAATGAAAGGATTGCTTGAAGGATTGTGACAATCTCTTTCTAATGTTTACTTGCTTGGAAAATTTCTGCTGCTGTTTCTTCGTTATGATTCGAATGTACATGGTGTTATAAAAGAACCCTGTCTCTGATTAAGTACACAGTCGAAAAACATACACACACCAACACACACACACACACACACACACACACACACACACACACCACTGCTTCATAACAGAACAAGATGGGGGACTTCCACTGACCCTGAATGCATCTGCCCCTGAAATATGTAATCTCACCCATCCTGCCCAAATGCCAACTCCCACTGCCAATCCAGAAAGCTGCCATATCTCAGAGTCGTACCTATGAATACCCCAAGCTGCAAACCCAGTCCATACACAAGAGGTCAAATGCCACATCGCTAGGCAGATGATCTTAGAGTTGCTGCAAATGGAATCCCTGATCTGGAGCTTGTGCAAGAGTGGAAATGCATGACCTCTCCACCACAAGAATTAGTTTCAAAGCTTGACTGCAAACTGTCTTAAACTAGTTACAAAATAAACATTGGCAAAAATACAAAATAGCGCATTGCTCTTAAACAAACTAGCAATGTGGTCCCATCTTCTTTTCAGTCCTTGATACAGTTCAATACACATTCCTCTCTCTAATCCGAGAGAGAGGGGGAGATTCTAAGTAACTTGCTTGTTCTTCATCCCTGAGTTTAGCCACCACTGCTACTGTTGCTGGCTCTAACACCTGGCAAAGGCACTGAGGTCTCAGGTTACATCTTCCTACTGTGAGATCTCTGCTCAGGTTTCCAGGATGAGTAATCAATTAAGCTGAAACAGAAATATCCACCCTTTCCTTTGCTGCATTAGCTAGAGACAAACCACTTGTGCCTAATGCAAACCTCTTTGCAAATTCAAACCCCCACACAAGGTCTTTTTTTCAAACTTCAATGCATAAAACCATTACAGTGGTACCTCTGGATGCGAACGGGATCCGTTCCGAAGCCCCGTTTGCATCCTGAAGCGAACGCAACCTGTGTCTGCACGGGTCGTGATTCGCCGCTTCCATGCATGTGTGTGACATCATTTTGAGCGTCTGCACATGTGCAAGCGGCGAAACCCGGAAGTAATGTGCTCCATTACTTCCAGGTTGCCGTAGAGCGCAACCCGAAAATACTCATCCTGAAGCTACTTCAACACGAGGTATGACTGTACATCTTATTTATGTTATATATTTAACAGATGAAACACCCAGCAACATTACCTTCGCCTTGTCTGTACAGAACTTTAGGAGGAGTCTGTTTTTTGCCCTCATACTGTCCATTACTAGTGTAACATAGTCCATTATTGGTGAGCTGTGAATAGTCCATTAAGATAGTGAACTGTGTTTCAGGAAGTCTCTGGTACAAATCTCACCTCTGCCATGAACTCACAAGGCTACAATCCTCTACACTCCAACCTCAGAGTAAGTATAAGGTTGTATTTTCAGTCTTTTTTTTTCCAATTGAGGGCTCTTGTACACTGCTTAGAGATGACTATGATTAAGCAGGATACAAATTGATGAAATAAACAAATAAATAAAAGCACTACATATGATATTGTATAGATGTATGTCCACACACAAAAAAGCTCAAAGCAGTTTATAATAGAAATGAGAACAGCAATAAACCACAAAATCAATACAGTGGTGCTCCGCAAGACGAACGCCTCGCAAGACGGAAAACCCGCTAGACGAAAGGGTTTTCCGTTTTGGAGGCGCTTCGCAAAACGAATTCCCCTATGGGCTTGCTTCGCAAGACAAAATGTCTTGCGAGTTTTTCCGACTTTGTTTTCCTCCCCCCCCCCTTTTTCTAAGCCGCTAAGCCGCTTATCAGCTGATCCGCTAAGCCGCTAAGCCGCTAAAAGCCGCTAAAAGCCGCTAAGCCGCTAATAGCGCTAATCGGCTAAGCTGTCAATGGGCTTGCATCGCAAGACGAAAAAACCGCTAGACGAAGAGAATCGCAGAACGGATTCTTTTCGTCTTGTGAGGCACCACTGTACAGTGGTACCTCGGGTTACAAACGCTTTAGGTTACAGACTCCGCTAACCCAGAAATAGTACCTCGGGTTGAGAACTTTGCTTCAGGATGAGAACAGAAATCGTGCTCTGGTGGCGCAGAGGCAGTGGGAGGCCCCATTAGCTAAAGTGGTGCTTCAGGTTAAGAACAGTTTCAGGTTAAGAACGGACCTCCGGAACGAATTAAGTACTTAACCCGAGGTACCACTGTAATCACAATAACGGTAATAATAAATGATCGTGAGTATTGCTTGATGCCAGACACTAATTTAGCACACTGACTGCCTCACCTGAATCAGAAGTAGTACTTTTCAATCAGAAGTAGCTCCAAAATTCCCTAATGGCCTCATGGGAAATTAACCCTTCAAACTACTAAGGGGCTGAGCAGCAGTCTCTTAGCATCATTTTCTAGATTCAGCCTGATAGGCAGAAGTCAAAAAGCTGAAACACAGTCCCCCCCTCCCCCAATTTGTCCAGAAAGGCCATTATGCTTGCTAGTATCAAAGGCTGACAAGAGGTCCAGAAAAATTAAGAGGACTACAACTCGCTGTCCTCCCAGAAAGGGTATTCTGAGATAATTTCTGTGCCAAAATCAAATATTGATTGAATTGGACCCAGATAAACAGTCACTCCAATGGTACCTGGAACCGCACAGCAATCATTCACTTGAGGATCTGGTCCAGGCTTTCTGCTTAATTTATTTTAAACTACTTTTAGCTATTACTAAAAGGTGCTACAGTATATAAAGATCCCAAGGCAAGCCTGGAAGCTGGATCCAGGTGTGAATCTCTGAGTACAGAATACAAGGTGTTGCATCGTGTGTGGATCAGGGGTATTTATATTCCCATTTTTCCTTAAAATAAATACAAGCGAGCACCTGCTCATGTGTATTTTAAGAGCCACTTTTGTGGGGGGAGTCACACCCAAGCGTGCGACCTTTCATAAGGAGTGCTGGCTACATTGCTGATCAGGAAAGGGAAGGGAGTGGGCTTCATTCATTCCCCTTTGGTCAAACTTTCCAGCTGCACAATGGAAAGCAGATGGGGAGGATTTCACATAGGCCTTTGCCATAATAGCCTGCTGTATTAGTACGAAGTCTCTTCAGAGGCAGTGTTTCCTTAGAGCAGGAATGGCTAACCTGTGGCCCCATCCCAGGCTGGTGGCCCCACCCTGCTTTAGAGTTTTTTCAACTTCCCTGTGAAAATCTAAGGCTTAAAATCACTCCGGATTACAGAATACAATCAAACATAGGTTAACCATAACTCTTCAAGTAGTAAGGAATTGCTGGCTTTCTTGTGAGATGACAAAGCACATGATACTTGTTGTGGGTTGTTGTTGTTTTTTTTGTAATTTCTGCTTAAAAACTAACACACAGGCTTAGCAGATGAGAAGCAAACAGTACAGTGGTACATTGGTTCTCAAATGCCTTGGTACGTAAACAACTTGGAACCCAAACCCAGAAGTAAGTGTTCTGGTTTGCAAATTTTTCAGAAGCTGAATGTGCTCCATTTTGAGTGTCACACTTCCATTTTGAGTGTCTGTTTCTGCTATTTATTTTGCGTTTTTGTTTTTGCGGCTCTTTTTTGTTTTGTTTTTGTGACTGTGTGGGACCCAGTTCAGCTACTGATTGATTGATTGTGTGACTGCAGTACATTGATTATTGCTCTCATTTTATGGCTCAATGGTCTCGTTAGATAGTGAAATTCATGCAAAATTGCTGTTTTAGGGGTTGTTTTTAACGGAATTAATCCATTTTTCATTACTTTCTATGGGAAAGTGTGCCTTGGTTTTGGAACGCTTTGGTTTTGGAATGGACTTCCGGAACGGATTAAGTTTGAGAACCAAGGTGCCACTGTATTATTTTTTGAGGAAAGAGGTTGCCAGAACTCACCATGAATGCCATCCTTATTCTCTTATAATAGCAATGGCACCCACCTGAGAGGTGCCAGAACTGAGTTCTGATGAGTTCCGGCTGAAAAAAAAGTGCTGGAAGTAAGCCTACACCTGGTCCTAGACAATACTTGTCCTAAAGTAGTATCAGTCCAGCATCCCAATACTCAGAAATTGTTTCACCAAGCAGGAGATGTTCCAGCAAGTTCCATACCTCTCCAATAAGCCATTGCTTTCTGGCCAAATTCAAGACTGGAAATAAGAGAGAGAGAGAGAGAGAGAGAGAGAGAGAGAGAGAGAGAGCGCGCGCACGTTTCAGTTTTTCAACTACCACCAAGCAGATGTAGGTGAATCCAAATGCCAGTGTTTTGGGATATCAAACATCCAAAGCCAGCCAACAAATCGTGGTTTGTATTGAAAATTTAAAAAGGAAGACTGTTTTGCTAACCAAAGAGCATGGTTAAAAGAATAACAATCCCCGTGTACTGTAAGTGCATCAGAAGAGAACAAGAACATGAACCCTCTTCATAATTTAATCCAAATATACAAATTTAATAAATAAATAATCATGTGTTGCGCAAGGGGGGCGAGGGAAGGGAGTTTATTGGTTTTGTTTTTATTGTGTATTTTTTATTTTTTTATCTTGTATTTTTATGTTGTGAACTGCCCTGAAATCTACAGAAGAAGGGTGGTATACACATTTAATAAATGAATAAAATAAAATAAAATAATTAATTATATTTTTAGGTGCACATCTCAGATTTTTTTAAAAAGGTGTGGACAAAGGGTCTTTGAAAACACATCAATTGCCAATTTATCAATTTATCACATGTGGTGGGAATGTAAAAAGGTGAAATGCTTCTGGGAGATGATATATAATGAGATGAAAAAAATGTTGAAATATACATTTATAAGAAACCAGAAGCATTTTTACTGGGCATTGTTGGGAGGGATATAAGTAGAAAGGAATATAAGCTTTTTTTATATGCAATAACTGCAGCAAGAATATTATTGGCCCAAAAATGGAAGCAAGAAGAATTACCGATGATTGAAGAATGGAGGATGAAGTTAATGGACTATGCAGAATTAGATAAACTAACAGGAAGGATTCGAAACCGGCGGGACCATAAATTCACGAAAGACTGGAGTAAATTTACAGACTATTTGAAAAGTATTTGTGAAGATCAGATGACGTTTGTAGGTTTGCAAGAAGTTTTGTGAGGAGTATTATTGGAAGTATTGAAAAATGGAGAAAGGGAAGGATGATTTGTTAAGAGATGTAAAGGCAATATAAAGTTAAGAAATGCATAAGAAGTGGTTAAAATGGTGGATCATCAGAGGTGCTGATGGAAGTCTAAAAAGATTGTATAAGTGATAAGTTTTGTGGTACAATTTATATGTTAAAATCAATAAAAGTTATTTTTTAAAAAAGAAAACACATCAATTGCATGGGTACACTCGTTAGTCAACAAGATACACTCATCCTGTTAAGCCGCTTTAGTACTTGTTTTGTATAAAGCGACAAACAAATGTAAAATAATAATATCAATAATGTTTGTAGTAGTAGATGCAGAACTGGCTGTGGCTCCTTGTTGAGTACCAAACCTGGCACTTAAACCTTGCTGCAAAACGGGGGTTTATTGCTGAGTAATTTGTGAAATTGCTCTTGGTCATTCTTGGACGACAGTAAATCAATTTGTCTGGGCGTATATTTGCAGACGTCACGTCAGGTACTTCTAATGGACTCCAAGATTCTCCATCTTATATGTGACAATACAGAAAGTCCTATCCAGCCCGTTATATAAATTAATATAATTAAAAGAAGCAAGTTTGGCCCTTTCTGCGATGGATCTACAGCCATAGCAGTGAATGTTGTAATTATTAGGAAACCAAGGGTCAAAACTAGAAGTCATCAGAAGGCCACCTCATTATAAATTACACCAAATAAAGAGATTGCAGGCCTGTATATTTTAGGATTAAATTTATGTCTGCCCAAAAGCTGTTATGAAGGGGGCATGATTTAGTTTAGGCAGCATTTACAAGGCTAATGGTATTCCTGTCTTCCTAAAGTAATTTATATCATGCTTTTATCTTTTAGTTGTTCGAAGGCAGCACTTACATCACAACTGGCTTAAGATGTCAACAGAAAAAGGCTTTCCTCACTGAGAAGCCAAAGAATATTTTTGAGGAGCATTTTTGTAGACTGTTGTAGAAAAACATCGACTTTGGGGGGCTATGCTGTGAAATTATTTTTCCAGACCAAGCAGAACTTTTTCACTAACCTTACATTTTGGAAGAAAATGTTAGAAATATATAGGGCCAACTGACCTTGTCTTTCAGTCCAGCTTCACTCTCTCAAGCTGGTAAGTATATACTTGGGATCCCAAGGTTGAATTATACTGTCAGCCTCAAAACTGGCTGTCCCTTCAACATGAAATGTCCAGTGCCTTCCCTCCCTGGAATCTCTAATTTTCATCTGTGGTGCTTTGAACCCTGTGCTGATATTGTAGTCCCAACAGCCACAAAGGTGATATTCTGCTTTGACCACTGCCCTCTCAGTGAGATACTTCCCTTTTAGAAACCCAACTCCAATTCTTAACTCCAACTAGACACGCACCATGGTGAAACTCTGAACTATGAAACAGTTCACATGCTGATGGTTTTCCTCCAGTATATTTCAGATGCTCCCAAGTGTCCTTATTTTTCAGAGACAGACCCAGATTTACAGAAGCCGTCCTGGTTTCTGATTTGATCCTGGAATGTCCTGCTTTTCCTTAAAGGTAAAGGGACCCCTGACCATTAGTTCCAGTCGCGGACGACTCTGGGGTTGCGGCGCTCATCTCACTTTATTGGCCAAGAAAGCTGGCATACAGTTTCCGGGTCATGTGGCCAGCATGACAAAGCCCCTTCTGGTGACCCAGAGCAGCGCATGGAGATGCTGTTTACCTTCCCGCCAGAGTGGTACCTCTTTATCTACTTGCACTTTGATGTGCTTTCAAACTGCTAGGTTGGCAGGAGCAGGGACCGAGCAACGGGAGCTCACCCCATCGCGGGGATTCAAACTGCCGACCTTCTGATCGGCAAGCCCTAGGCTCTGTGGTTTAACCCACAGTGCCACCGGTATGGAGGGTATGGAGTTAAACAACCACTGAGTCAAGGAGATAAGTGACTATACAACCTTCAAAAGATATCTGAAGGCAGCCCTGTATAGGGAAGGAGATATATATATATATATATATATATATATATATATATATATGCAGGTTTTGGTGTCCTCGGGTGTCTTCCCGTGTAAAAGACACCCGAGGACACCAAAACCTGCATTCCTGTACCCGTGAAAATCTACGAAAGCAAATATATATATATATATATATATATATATATATATATATATATATGTTTTTATATGTGCTGGAAACCACCCAGGGTGGTTGGAGCAACCCACTCAGGTGGACATGGTATAATTATTATAATTATGACTATTATTATTAGTTATTTATTATTTTCATCAGGGAAATGTTGGAGGGGATGATATTTAGACATGGGACCTAGATCCCTTTTACAGAAAACCACAGTTTAGTGAAGCAGATTTATGGACATTACAGTTTAATTGATATTATTCTTATTCAGTCTACTACCCCCAGAGCAGTTGTCCAGGGATAGCAGAGTAAAAAGTAGTGCAATGGAGTTAATCTGTGGACTCAACCAAAGGAGGAGCATGGGGCTTGTTTTTAAGACCATGATCATAGCATCTCATGACTAATTCTGTATTTCATCCGACTTTGCCTTGTTATACCGGTACCCTCTGGGCAATTGCCAGGTCACATTATGAAGTGGTACATACAAAAGATTAAGCGTGCAGATCTATAACATTGTGAACTGTAGCAGAAAGGAACAGCAGGTGCCTTTAAAAACATGCACACTCACACAATCTCTTTCTCCAGACTTTGTTCCCCTTGCACCATGTATAATTAAGCATACAGCAAGGATGCCTCTTCTGGCTTTCAGTCAAGATCAATAGCAGTGGTTATATCCATTCTCTCCATTAGGATCAATTTATAGCTTTTCTGTTTGGATTCAGGAAGGCAAATCTCAATTTTGATCATTTGTCCACCACCCACAATTCTCCTCCCCCCGCACTTACTTGGTTGGATAATATGATGGGTGGCTACATGGCTAGATAGATAGGGTTGCAGCATGAGTGTCTAACAGTTAGTGAATTCATTTGCATGCTATATACATTTCTCCTTTTTTTGCTCATAGGTTTCCAGTTCACTTGTTGTAAACACACAGTCATTATTTCTGGATTGCAGTCATCAAAACTAGCATCTCTGAAATGTTACTTACAGATACTGAACTCAAGAAGTAATCGTATCAAATCCAGGAGAGTTCACAATGTGTAATTTATTTGCTGATGTTTGCATTTAATGATAAACCTTTAATAATAGTATGTTTCAACATCTGATGTTCATCTGATGACTTATCCATTGTGGCTAATGAAACAATGCAGGTAAGAGAATTTTGGGAGAAAAAGGTTCTAAGGGAAAGCAACCATTTCTAAAATGATATAATAATAATAATAATACTAGTTATTTATACCCCACTCTCCTCGGCCACGGCTAACACCAATAAAATCACTGTAAAAACATAATAGAGGGAAAAGAGAGGGGGGGAAACAATTTAAAATACAGGTTAAAATGCAATTTAAAATGCAGCCTCATTTTAAAGTAGCCAATAAATCAAGACCATAAGGGGAGGGAAACGTAGGGGTCAAACCGAGTCCAAACCAAAGGCCAGGTGGAACAGCTCTGTCTTGCAGGCCCTGTGGAAAGATGTCAAGTCCTGCAGGGCCCTAGTCTCTTGTGACAGAGTGTTCCACCAAGTCGGGGCCAGTTCTGAAAAGGCCTTGGCCCTAGTTGAGACCAATCTAACTACCAAAGTGTTGTCATTTGTGGACCTTAAGGTCCTCTGCGGGGCATACCAGGAGAGGTGGTCCCATAGCTACATGGGTCCTAGGCCACAAAAGGCTTAAAAAAATTAAAAGCTGCACAGTGATGCCACAGTTTGAAAGTGAAGGAAATACATAACAGAACAACCTTAAGCCCCAGATCCCTCAGTTGGGGAGAATTCAGATGGGACAAAAGTGCCTTTTCACAAGCAGACATCTCACGTGGTACATCTCCATCCCAGTATCCTTATTTCTGCCAGTGGTAGAATGGGATGCTACTGGATATTCCAAGGTGGGGTCAGAGGCAGCCTAGGATCAAGTTAATGCATACCATTTCCTTTTTGATCTACCATTAAGAGAGAGGGAGAGAGACAGCGCATACACACATATATCCTCTTTCAAATGAAGCTGAACTTCTTAGCCAGGATAGCTCAGTAGGTGGAGCATGAGACCCTCAATCCTAGGGTTGTGGGTTCGAGCCGCACACTGGGTGAAAGATACCTGCATTGCAGGGGGTTGGACTTGTAGTCCCTTCCAACCCTTCAATTCTATCATTCTTCTATTTATATTGTGTGGGTTTAGAAGTGTAGGTGTAAATTGTCACTCTTTGTCATCAGACCCCCACCCCCCATAAAAAACCCTCCTTCCATATGTTATTAGGAAATACGTTTAAAGGCTCTGAGGCAGAATGTTCACAAACATTCTGTAAGATGAGGGAAAGGTCAGTGTGGATGGAAAACAACTGTCTTTATATTGCTTTCTATGTCGGTCATATATGAGCCTACGTATAATGCTGTGTTTCAGTCCAGCACGATCAGAATATCTAGACTGGCTGGCAGCAGCTCTCCAAGGTCACAGAGCTTTCTCATCTTTGCTGTATGAGATGCTAGGGACAAGACCTTCTGCAAATGAAGCCCTGTGGACCCACCTTTGAGCTGTGACCCTCTTCCATAAAGAGCCGCAATGTTCTATGCATGACAGTTAAGGGGCAGCTGACATGATTGTTGTCATCTTTAGCTAAAGAACACATGCAAACTCTGTCCGAAACTGACCTTGTATTTATTTCTAATCCTTCTGTACAAACACAGGGGTCACCAAACCTTTAATTAAATGTCCTATCTAGCTAGTATTAGGGTTGTTGGTTTTTTTGTTATCTATCTGTTGACCCCATGGTCTTCCGAGCTTGCTGCCAGCAATTTTGGCAGAATCCCAGAAGTCAAAGAGGAGTGGGTTTTAAGAGATGGATTTAGTATGCATTCTAGTTTCCTTCAGAAGCTTTTCAGGCTTTGGCTCCCCACCCCCACCCCACCCCATCTCCCGAAAACAAAGCCTGATAATTATTTATTAGGATTTTACATGACAATAACCAATAATCCCTTTCAACGTATGATTTTGAAAGATGTGGCGATGCAATCAAACAGCCTTGGCTTTCTGGTCATAGCTCACTAGTTCCAGCTCATCTGATTAGCCCAGATGCAGAGTTTTACGGATGCCTCCCAGATTACAGCTATCTCGGGCTTCCCAGCAGAGTCTGTGATCGGTGCGTGCCTCCATTAATCTATCCCTTCTTATTCCTTTCATGTGTCATATGATAATGATAATGAACCAGGAAGTGCCCATTTGTAGACTGCACCACTGACACAAACAATTCATCATTCTCTGTTTAATTAAGGAACAACAATAAGATGGAAATTGCCCCCAAGCAGCCTAACATCATCTGAAGGATTCGTGATTAACACCGGGGCAAGTGACATCGTGGGCAACAGCAGTGCCCTCAGCAGATGAGCACCAAGAGAACCAAGGAGGCTCCAGTGTATAAAAGGGGCAGCAAATCCCACGGTGGCTTCTGTCTCCACTCCACCAGTCACGTAAATTGTGTGTCAGGTGTAAAACGAGCATGAGTAACACCCTGAGAGATAAAAGAGCACAGGGGAAACAGAAAGACAGAAGATTAAACAGCTGCTCTCCTCTTTGCAGGACATGCAAGGAGGAAAGGGGTTGTCATGGAAGGGCTCATGGGGTTTGCAATCAAAGTAGGTGCAGCTTCTGGAGCCCCAAGATCTAAAGCTCAGGCAAGGAAACGTCTCCACGCTGCTTTTTCGCCAGTGTTGACACCATTCACCCCATGATTTATTTCCTAGTGTTTCACATGATGTGAATTCTCTGCGGCAATCATTTACATCTTACAACTGGAAGCCACACTTGAGACCGAGTGGGCTACTCTTAGGCACTCTCATGTGCAGGTTCCGCAGAGCCAGAGACAACGTTCTGTGTCTGCTGGACAGCATCAAATCGCACGGTGCCAATTTATTTCAGCATCTGTTGGCTGAACAGGATTTTATTAGAGCCTTTTTGACTCTGAGATGAGAGAATATATCAGGGTGATGGATGAAAATGTAAGCACAGGAGCCATGCTTGGATTTCATGGGAAATACGATAGAAGCTTCATTTATTTAGGTTTTAAACTAGCTTTCCAACAGACTCCTTAATAGAGTGAAAAGCCTCTGAAGAAAGGGGGGAAGCCAATTGCAAAAAAAGTAAAATAAAATACAAACCTATGTTGATCCTCCAGTTTCCATTGGTGAAGTTTCAACTGAATTTAAGACTAGAAAAATGAGAAACTGGTGGGGAGACACCAAAATTGGCAAATTCACCCATTTTTAGGCAAGACTGGTAGGCTTGAAAGGGAGCGGAAACAGAAGGGGCCTGTTAAAGAGCCAACTGTTAAGGGCAATACTCTTTCAGTCTAGCATACCACAATCAGTCAAAGAATGTTGATCATAACTAAAGGTAAAGCGTGAAGGTGAATGTTTTAAACTTTTGTGTTTTGGGATGCTTGGCTCTTTAGGAGAAGTTAGAGCTTGCATGTCTCCTCCTGAAGGACAGATTGGAATAAAGCCAAATTGCAATTATATTCAGGTATGTTAGGAGCAGCTCAGCAGCTGCACAGGTCATCGAGAGAATCTTTACCAGGGTGATTGAGGATTTCATTTTTTTGTTGCAGATCGAACCAATTCATACCTCCCTTGCCCGAACTACTGCATGAAATGTAATTAATGCAAACAATCAGATGGCTATTCAGAACTTCTCCAGGTTTCACAATGCGGCTATCAGCTTAAACAACAACATATAATAATAAATATGTAAAATATGCTTAGAATGTGTAGAATATGGAAAAGTATGGAATTTTGATCATATTTTGGTGCATTTTTTCACACAATTACAGAAGTTCTTTTCAGAGTGGAAACAGGATGGAATAGAACAATGACAGGAAAACGTAAGAAATCTTTTCATGAGGCTCTGAAGACTTATTTATTTCAGGTAGTCTTTACATAAGCAACACCCTCTGTGACTGGAAACTTTTTCTGCTCAACGATTCTGTATGATGTGCAGATGTATCGTTTTGTTTATGATGTGATATAAGTTTTCTGGAGTGGGGAAATCTAAAGAAATGTTACTGATATTGGGTTTTTTTAAATTTAAAAACATGTAAGCTATTCGGAAAGAAAGGCTGTGCACATATGTTTTTAGATAAATAAATAGAAGAGGAGAGAAGATAAATAGACAGTGCTTACCATCCCTAATCTTTACAACACCACTGCAAGGGAGGCCAGTAATATTCTAACCATATTACGGATGGGAGAGAGCCACTCATGGTTGGCCCTAATGAAGGCTGCCATATTTTGAAGAGCAAAAGAGAGGGCACATTTGCAGACTACTGCTTTTGCTATGATGACTCTACCCACAAAAAAGAGGACCTCATGTTCTGGAAAAAGATGACATATGACAACCCTACCTAATGACAACCAGGACTATGAGAAATCATAGTGGACACTGTTAACTACTACACTGCAACACCTTTCTCCTGGCTCCCAAGCACATCACTGTACAGAGACCATCAGACAACCGTTTTGAAACGGAAGTGCCTATGCTTTGAAAATGCATTTGTTTCATAACAAAAAGAATAACCAAAACACATGTTCATTTTTTAAAAATAATATTTATTAACAAATTTAATTTTAATTACAATACCAAAAAGACAATACAATATAACACATCTCTTAACATAGTTTTCTTAACTTCTTGGACTCCCTCACATCTCCCGCTCCTGCATTCCTGACTATAAATTTTTATCCAGCAAATTTATCCCCTTATTTCTATTCTTATTATCTAATTTTCCAATGTTATATCTCTAATTTAAATATCCTTTATTCAGATCTTAAAAGTTTAAATATAACCTAAAATTTCCAAAACTTTATCTTTTCTTAAATTTAACTTATCTTCATATTTCTCTTCATCTAGCTTAATGGTGCCAAAATTATTTTCACTCTCGCATCCTTCTTAACATTCATACAATTTACAATATTTTTGTAAATAAATCTTGAATTTCTTCCAATCTTCTTCCACCGTCTCTTCTCCCAGGTCTCGGATTCTGCCAGTCATCTCGGCCAGTTCCATATAGTCTATCAGTTGCGTCTGCCATTCTTCCAGTGTGGGTAAATCTTGAGTTTTCCAGTGCTTAGCGACGAGTATCCTTGCTGCTGTTGTTGCATACATAAAAAATGTTCGATCCTTCTTTAACACCATCTGGCCGACAATACCCAGAAGGAAGGCCTCTGGTTTCTTAGGAAAGGTATACTTAAATACCTTTTTCAGCTCATTATATATCATTTCCCCAAAAGCCTTCACTCTAGGGCAAGTCCACCAGAGGTGAAAGAATGTTCCTTCATTTTCTTTACACTTCCAACATTTATTATCAGACAAGTGGTATACTTTTGTGAGTTTGACTGGGGTCATATACCATCTATATATCATTTTCATAACATTTTCTTTCAAAGCATTACATACAGTAAAATTCAGCCCACTAGTCCACAACCGCTCCCAGTCCTCAAACATGATGTTATGTCCAATATCCTGTGCCCACTTTATCATAGCTGATTTAACCGTTTCATCTTGTGTATTCCATTTTAACAGCAAGTTATACATTCTTGAAAGTACCTTAGTCTTAGGCTCTAAAAGTTCCATTTCTAGCTTCGATTTTTCCACCTGGAATCCTAACTTTTTGTCAAGTTTAAAAACTTCTTTAATCTGAGCGTAATGTAACCAATCTCGCACTTTATCTTTCATTTTCTCCTGACTCTGCAGTTTCCAGTTATCTCCATCTTTTTCTAATATTTCCCAATACTTCGGCCATTTGGCCTCCATATTGAGTCTTTTCCGAGCCTTAACACATGTTCAATCCATCTGTTAAATTTGGCATTATTAAAGAAAACCGCAGTACAGTGGAACCTTGTGTTACGTACCATCCCCCTTACGAATGCTGCGGGTTACGCACTCAGCTAACCCAGAAGTGAATGCCCCTAGTTGCGAACTTTGCCCCGGGATGCGAGCGGAAGTCACATGCCGACGGTGCAGCAGCAGTGAGAGGCCCCATTTGCGAAAGCACGCCTCATGTTAAGAACAGTTTCGGCTTAAGAACGGACCTCTGGAACGAATTAAGTTCGTAACCAGAGGTATCACTGTATCTGGATATGGTTGTCCTTTGCTGGGTTTATGAAAGGTTAGATAGATAAAAGGTCTCTCTGTGTTTCTATATACATCTAGCAATTTTCTGGGAATGCAAAGCATTATGGGAAGGTGGTGGCGGGGGGGGGGGGAAGCACCACTAATGTATAATCCTGCCATAGCTGTCAATGTTTCCTGTTTTTTAAGGGAAATTCCCTTATTCCGAATAGGATTCCTCGCAAGAAAAGGGAAAAGTTGACAGCTATGAATCCTGCTTCCTTGAGGCACCAAAGGCTGTTTCTTAGAATTTCATATAAGAATAAAAATCTGTTGTGTCAGTTTTTCCTCAGTTTTTCATTAAAGCCACTAGCATTTTTAAAAAATAAATAAATGCTGGTGGTGTATGAGAGACAATCATAATTTTTCTTTTCCTTAAAGAATGCAGTGGGATTTCACACACACACAAATGGTAGCAGCAAGCAAACATGTGCATAGAATGACATTCGCATGTGGTACAGTCAATATGGTGCCTTACTCTCGCTCCCCCACCCCACCCCCGCTTCATTTTCTATCTTGCCCAAATATTCCACGAGCTGAAGCAGTATCTTGCCTCACCATACTGGGTCTCTCATATTACATAAACATTGCTTGGCTGCTTTCTTCTATAGGAGCATCTGCTCAGCTGACAGTCCCCAGTGAACCAGCTTTGTTTTGTCCTAAGCACTGATCATGAGTAATGGATCTGGCTAAGTCTGATAGTGCATGATGTAATTGTCAGAGGAGTTTAATTATCAGCACATTACATGTGGGATTTTTTTCCCCTCTCTCCCTCCCCTCCCCCCCCCTCAGTATGGTTTTGGGTTCACTTTCAGGCAGTGTTGTATTTGCATAAAACTATGGCAAGTTCAGCTAGGCCTGAAAAAGTAGGCACCTCACATGTATCCCCTTTCCCAGTATGGAAGAATGAGAACGAAGCTCAACATGCCGTTTTCAAAAAAGGAAACCATCTACACAGAGCACCAGAAGGGTGTAGAACTAAAACCCAAGCATTCTCTATGAAGCTTTATATATATATATATATATATATATGCTTTCGTAGATTTTCACGGGTACAGGAATGCAGGTTTTGGTGTCCTCGGGTGGACACCATATATATATTCCTATAAGCCACTGGGCATTCGATACATGGAGTAGAAATGTCAACAGTAATTGAAAATGGTAATTGCTTAGCATCCCTTCCAGGCTGGTTGTTTTCAGACTCTAGGCTGTTTCAATTACTGTGCTCATCCTAAATCAACTCTGCTGGGTCTAAGAGGGAGTTTTTGTGCAAGGGGGCAAACAGTTAAAGACTGCTAATTCAGGCTTTATACTAGATGCAAGGAGGGATACCCCGTACAAATGTAGCCTTAGATGCTCATAGGTGGAGAGCAGTTGTAGCTTAGTGACAAAGCAGTGCTGCCAGTCAGAGTAAGTGTTGTTTGGCTACATGAACCAGTCATCTGGCCCAGCCTGAGACAGCTTCCGATGATACAAGTTCAGGACAGGAAAATAGCTCCAGCAATAGCTCCAATGAAACATTTGTGAACAGCTGTTTGTGAAGCTTTCTGTGGTTGATCTGTGAAACAAATTAGGCAGTCCAATAAGAGTAAGGGATTTGAGGATGGATTCCCGCAGCCTCCCTCATGCATGAAAAGCACACGAGGAGATCATGAGGTTGTAAGAAGGCATCATTTTCTCTTCCGCCTTATATTTGTTGCATGCAGCACTGTCTCTGTTCCACTGCAGTTCATTTCACCCCCCCCAAAAAAAAACCTACAGTATTTATCTCACTGTCCGCTGTGATAAAATTATGTAACTTATGCAATTTATATAACCAATTATGCAAATTTCATTGTCATCACACTATTCTACACCGTTCATTTCAGCGCAAAGGAAATGTAATGCAAATGAGGGGGTGGGTAATGTAATTAATTGTGTATCATTTGCAGGCTGAAAACAACAGCAACACCAAATACCAAGCCTATTCACTGGATTGATTTCCGTTCTGGACTTGGGACAAATAAGCAAACACTGGTAATTTCCGCTCATATTTCTATGTTTATCTGACATCTCCACCATCCCTTGTTCCAGCCACAGCTGCCACACACTTGATGGGCAGATGAAGGAGCACTGGCATATGTGCCATGGGCTTTTCATGTGAAGTGTAATCCTGACTGGCCAAGTTTTCCTTTTGTGTGGAGACACCTCATAACATATGTCAGTACTTGTGATATACCCCTGTAAACAGCCGCTGAACATGCATGGGACAAATAGCCCATGGTGTGACACCATGGTTCCTTCATCCTTCATGAGGATGGAGGTCATGTGAATATCTCTAGTGCAATGGCCTTATTATAGTAATTATGTCCATTATCCCAGATCAAGAAGGCAGGCACATGGGTGGAAGCTGTTGCTCTCGGGCCCTGCAGTAGGACAGGGGCTGCCCTGGATGGTAAATTGCTTCACTGACCTGAAGCTATGGGGCTTCAGGGGTGAGAAGAGCACCATAGGCCTTCCTAACCACCTTCATGGTGTGGCCTGGGAATGGGATGCTGGCTGAACAGCAGTGCCTCCACAGGCTGCAGGTGGGCTGTTTGGTCACCCTAGAGCAGTGATTCTCAACCTTTTTCTGGTCATACCCCACCTAAGAATCTCTAAAATCCTGATGCCCACCCGACCCCCAGTGACATACTGTGGTGCCTCACAAGATGAAAAGAATCCGTTCCGCGATTCTCTTCGTCTAGCGGTTTTTTCGTCTTGCGAAGCAAGCCCATTGACGGCTTAGCAGATTAGCGCTATTAGCGGCTTAGCGGCTTTTAGCGGCTTTTAGCAGCTTATCGGATAAGCGGCTTAGTGGCTTAGAAAAAGGGGGGGGGAGAAAAAAAACCCGCAGGAACTCGCAAGACATTTTCGTCTTGCGAAGCAAGCCCATAGGAAATTCGTTTTGCGAAGCACCTCCAAAACGGAAAACTCTTTCGTCTAGCGAGTTTTCCGTCTTGCGAGGCATTCGTCTTGCGGGGCACCACTGTATAATTCTTATTATTCAAAAAGTGAACTCCTATCCATGTGGAGGAAGCCTAAAAGGCCATTAACAATTAATAACTCATTCTCAAATTCCCCCCCTTAAAAATCAAATTGCCCCACTTTGGAAACCACGGCCCTAGAGACTGCAGTTTGTTCAGGTTTGCTCCCGCATTGATAGTGTTGTTCCTCTGTAGAGGTTTTTGTTAATGGGTTTTATTCTTAAATAAAGCACCCCTGGTTCATCCTAGCTTCTGTGTCTGCCTCTTTATTCAGCCATCGGGTCTCACGGAACTTTATTGCATCAGATTGCAAAAGTAATTCAATCTGCTATTACAACTGTGTCTAACAGTCTAATGAAGTATCAATCGCTTCAAAAGCCCCGGTGAGATTTCTGCCTCTGTATATTCTATATTCTAAATAAGCCCCAGTTCCTTAAATGCCGAAGTTCTCCGTGAATTTTATATTTCCAAGATTGCTCTGCCACATCTCTGTGGAGGCACCAGGCAGAGAATCTTTGAGTGAGGGCTACATGCTGCTGTAATTATTTAGCCACATTTCAGGAGGCAGTTATCCGAGATGTCCCATGGGATTCAGCCAAATGCTCAAGAGAGAAGGGGAAAACAACCCTCTAAAACGTCGAACAAGAAAATGTCCCTAGAAAGCCAGTTAAGGTGAGTGGTCCTCAGCAGATATTTACACATGGGACACCATTTCAACATCCATGGTTTCTTAGCACTGTTCGCAGAGATAACCAGGCAGTTAGCTTGACAAACCAGCATTTGTGACCAGAACCAGGAAACAGGAAGCAAGACACAGCAGTATGAGCTGAACTCAGGTCGAATTTTATTTAAATCAAACATCTGCAAGGGGAAATGAACAGTGCGGAGAGCTAACCTACATCAAATGCCAACCTGGGTGAGTCAAACCATGCTTCACAAAGGGTCACAACCTGGACCACACCATTAAGGTGTGAAGGGAGGTCTTCCTTAACACACCCAGGGTCCCACAACTCTGGGCAGGTGAGACAGATTAGCCTCAAGGATGTTCTATATCAGGCTTCCTCAAACTCAGCCCTCCAGATGTTTTTGGCCTACAACTCCCATGATCCCTAGCTAGCAGGACCAGTGGTTAGGGATGATGGGAATTGTAGTCTCAAAACATCTGGAGGGTCGAGGTTGAGGAAGCCTGTTCTATATCCATGCTAAGAGCCCCACAACGTCAGTAATTGGCCTCCAGAGATTTCCATCACCTTGAAAGGTGTTAAGGATGCTCACTGATTAACCTGGATAGCATGTGCATTAAGTCACAAAGTGGCTGGCTGCTTTGCAAAGCATTAAAAAAAATCTGAAAGATTCTGGCTGTTAATTTATATTACTTTCTAATCTGATAGATTATTGATTTAATATATTGCTTTATGCAAGTATGCACATACATACACACATGTAAACACACACAAACCCCTTTACATTTGTTATCTTCCAAGAAATCCTATCTTCATAATGAATGAATATTCCACAATGCCGTGCAACTTTGAATTCCAGTGCAAAATTATTCACAGGTATATAGTACAGAAGTCAGGATATTCACATCACATTTTCACTGCTCTGGTGCCTGCTTAAGGAGTACACTGAACCTCGTTGCCGCATTTTCTCTGCACAAAAATGTATTTTGTAATTAAGATGAAAAATAGCCAGTGCTGTCACCAGAAAACTTCAGGCACATTATAGTTTATGGTCAAAGATCCCCTATATACCTCCAACCTTCTTAGAAACGAGGGAAATACAAGGGGATAAAATGCCATTTAAGCATTTTATGGTGCTAAAAGATTTTGCAAAAGCTTTGAAAGCCAACTTTATGGCATCTCAGGATGACAAGCAGATGTGTCGCTTTCATCTGCTTCATCCTACTGAAGGTTCATACAGCTTATACGTACGCTGTTCAGTTGATTTCCTACCGCACATCATATTGTGAATTAAGGCACATTAACTGTTCCTGGGAAAAGGGTTGTGCATACAAATATTTCATCTGCTTCAGTTCAAATGAAGCAAGCCGGCATGTTTAGGATCTTCCAGGGTGAACCACATAAGTGGCACTCCCCCTGCCAGGGAAGAAGGGGTGGGTGAAGATCTATACAGTGGTACCTCCAGTTACGAACTTAATTCATTCCGGAGGTCCGTTCTTAACCTGAAACCTTTCTTAACCTGAGGTAACCACTTTAGTTAATGGGGCTTCCCATTGCTGCCGCTGCTGCATGATTTCTGTTCTCATCCTGAGGTAAAGTTCTTAATCCGAGGTACTACTTCCGGGTTAGCTGAGTCTGTAACCCGAAGTGTTTGTAACCCAAGGTGTTCCTAACCCGGGGTACCACTGTACCAGGAAGAAGGGGGGAATCAAATCAATCTTGCCCAAAGGTTGAAGTGGGAATCAAAAGCCATTGTGGAGAGGGAGGGTCCCATTCTGAATCCTGCCAGGCAGGTGCAGACCTCAGAGGGCATACCGCTCTGCTTATAGAGATGGGAGACACAGAGGCATACCAACAAATGAATGTGTTGTATTAGGGGATGACCTGAAGTAGAGGACCTTATGCATTATATCATGCGCTGCCCCTTATATAATGAAGCAAGAGAATAATTTTTAGCACCTATAATGACTAGGTCCCCTGGCCAGAACCCCTCTGACAGGATTTTATATCTCCTCGCAGACACAGATAAGTATGTGACCTGGCGTGTAGCACTCCTTGCAACTGCTGCTAGGAAATTATATAGCCAAGATAGCCACCAACTGTAAAGGAGATGAATTTATTAGACCCTATCTACTTCAAGCTATATTCTATCTATCACCAAATTCTGAATATAATTGCACATTGTATTAATTAACATTATTTTTTAATATATTAGTGGCCATGTAATGATTTTAGTTTATAAATTTTATTGTTTAATGTCTTAACCTGTATATTAAGGTACTTTTATAGCTCTGTTTAGAGTAGGTAATGTCTTGATAATATAAATGTTTTAAGTTTTTTGCATTAATCCAGCATATTTTCTTTTAATTGTTGAATGATTCTGTGTACATTGCGGCAGCCTTTGGCTATGTGCAATAAAACTGACTGACTGACTGACTGACTGACTGACTGACAGAGGGCATACCTCACCATTTCCCTCTAGGAGACTGGCAGTGCCTCCTATTCGCTGAGAGGCCCCTGCAGATGTAGCGTTGGGGTTGAGCTGCCGAAGATGTGGCAGATCTGGCCTCCATATATTTCTCCAATGAAAATAGGGACGTCCTAAGGAAAAGTGGGACCTTCCGGGATCAAATCAGAAACTGGGACGGCTTCTGTAAATCTGGGACTGTCCCTGGAAAACAGGGACACTTGGAGGGTCTGCTTTTCTCCAAGAGGCAAGGTAGAAGCAACATTGGGGGAGGGTTGCTGCTGAGGAGGAGGCAGATCTGGCGGCCAAGAAATGTCCCACGGCTGTTGCTGCCAAGCAACAGGCAATGCATTCCTTGAAGGCTGGACCTGCTGCCCCTCTGGATCCTGCCACCCGAGGCAGATGCCACACCTTGCCTCATGTGTGGGCCAGCCATGACGATACAACTTCACATTGCTGTTCAGTGACAAATTCACCTGTTTTGGTAAGGAAAGGGAGATGCTACAGAGTGAACCTCATGGGTTCTCTTATACTTCCCACCCCCCAGGTTAAACGGATCAAGCATCTTTCACATTACAAGGCCGATTTAGTGACACTGTTAGACATCAAACTTAAATGTGAAAACATTTTTAATACCATGTATAATTAACTTGTGGAATTGGTCGCTGCAGGAGCTTACTAAGATTTTACTTGGGGTGGGGGATTATATAATATTTATAGGGATCATAATGCATATTTAATTATAGAAGTGAAAACTGAATCACACTTGTAAACACATGATTGTAGTTATTAACCCTTGGCTTAAGGGCAGAATCCACATGCCCGTCAATGTCAATTAGACACAGATCAAGGAAGGTTATGAATGGAAACTTCTAAAGGTGCACAGGAAACTGGATTTGCTCCCCAGACTGGTTTTTATTTCTAAGTAAGGTCATACATACAATCTGAATTTGCTTATTTTGTATTTCTTTCCCCTCTAATCAATCTGTTGACTCTGATCTAAATGGGGGGGGGGGGAGAGAAGAATGATAATGAGGGTTGTTTTTTTTTTTTAAAAAAGGTAGATTAAACCAAAATGATTCCATCTTATTCAAAGTTTTGCCCAACCCAGCCAGATGGGCGGGGTTATAAATAATAAAATAATAATAATTAAATTATTAAGGCTGTGAAAGCTAAAGGCCACAGGTTACCTTCATTCCAAAGCACTGGGTTTAAGCATCTTGCTGCTAGTGAAGAGGAAATTATTCTGTCTAAGTAATGACAAAAAGAAATCAAGTTGATGTATCCTTTCCACTTCCCCAAGCCATTGTTTACAACAGAAGGAAATGAAATGAAATGAAATTGCGTTGCATTTCTTTCCTTTTGATTTTGTAACAGGAAAAGGAAAACGGAACCCCTATAACTTAGCAAGCTGCCAAATGGCATCTCCCTAAAAGGGATTTTAGCCCCTGAAGATAACAGAAAGCATTGGTCGTTGGGATGGACCTGCTTTGGAGAATTCCATACTAGTGATTGCTTAGCTCACACTGCTTCAGTGATGCAGCCTATTCTAAAATCCCCACACAGAATTCAACACGTGACTGGCAGCTTCAAAAACAGCCAGTGAAGTATAGCACCACATTCCCCTGTAGGAGCCATACATGGGCAGAAGCTGAAGTTGCTTTCCACATTATTTCCAGCAGCTGGATGAGAAATGGTGTGCATAAATAGGCACTTGGTTGCCGTTTACAACCTACGATCAGGGTTGCATCCATAGACCCATATATTAGCTCTGCTTCTTTGCTTTTATTTGCTTTGACCAGTGTGGCAGCTGCAGGTGTTCCTAGACCAGTCTAGTTCAAGCACTGGTAACTTTAAGACTGGATCACTGCAATGCACTCTATGGGGGGGACTTCCCTTGCACTCGGTCCAGAAACTTTACAACCCCTGCACTAGCTAACAATTTGTTACCAGCTTTAATTCAAGGGGTCACCACTGAGGGGGGTGACAAAATGCCGGGTGGCACTCACTGCGGGGCCTGCAGCATGCCCAAGCATAGCTGTCAACTTACAGATTTGAAAATAAGGGAGCAGCAGCCTCGAAAATAAGGGACCAGCAGTCAAAATAAGGGATTTTAGTCAACCAGCTCCCGAGCCAAAGGCAGAAAGCCCAGCCAGCCCAGCAGCCAAACAAAGCCTCAAGCGGTGGTTCCCACAGTGCAGCAAACCGGCAAAGGGGATGCAGCAAGGAAAACCACCATCACCTCTCCGCTGGGAAGCGCTGAGCAAAGGCGAGTCCCTAGGCAACGTGGCCGATTTGATTGGCACAAGGCATGCAAGCTCCACCCCCAGTCGTTCTTAGACTCCTTATTGGGTGAGCAATGCAGCCAAGCAACACAGTTGGAGCCTCCCTCCTCCCTCGCCGGCAGGGAGGGAGGGAGAGGAGCTGCTTCCTTTGAAACCCGGGAAATTTAAGGGACATCATCAATAATTCCAGCAGCGGGACACGGCGCTGGGATAAGGGAGTTTTCCGCCAAATAAGGGACAGTTGACAGCTATGTGCCCGAGCCATGCCTCTCTGCTGGAAGAGATGTAGTGGCTTAGGCACCCGCAGGCTCCACACTGCCCCAAATGGTCCACCTGCTGCCTCCCCCTCAGCTGTAGGGCGGCTGAGGGGGAGGAGTCAGGCAGACTCCTCAGAGGCCCTGCAGAGCGTCCTGCCCCGGCTCACCCCACCCTGTGGGCAGCTGGCCCCACCCCTGTGGGCAGATAGCTCCACCCCTGGGTGCAGGGCATGCGTGCTGCCCCGGGCACCTGATTGGCTTGCTCTGCCGCCGCCTGGCAGGGGTAGGGGATGCCATTTTGGGGTCCACCTCAGGTGCCCACTCATCTGCTTCAGTGTGGACTTGCATGTCTACCAGTGACACATAATGTTTGTTACTCACTTGCCAGAAATAAATCGTTCTGTGTGGCAGCACTCCCTGCCTCTTGATATTAGGCAAACACATTTGTTTTCCTGCTTTTGATGCCTACTAAAAATCTTTTGGTTTAAGGCAAGCCTACCCAGAAATGTCAATTTATTAGGTACAGTTGTGGATTTTCTCTACTGTTTTTAAGGTCTGCTTTCGTTGCTAATTTTAATGAATGCTTTATAACACTTTATGTAGCCTGCTTAAAGATTTTGAGGGGCTACGCCTTGCCAAATTATTAAATAAATACCATTAAAAAGGGGGAATCACATTATTCGGAGGCAGCGTATGCAAACAACGGAGGGTGGCTATCCTGACTGTGCCTGGCTTATGAGCTTCCCAAGGGCATGTGTCTGGGAAGGTCACAGACAGGGCATGAAGGAGACAGATTGCTAGAAGGCAGATGACTCAGGGCAGGAAATGACAGAGGCTTAGAATGAACACTATAGAGGGAGTGGCTGGGAGTGATTTTAGGGTGAGGGTGTCTTTCATAGTACTAGGATTTAGGGTCGACCCGATGAGATTGATTGGCAATAAATTCAGGCCAGATGAAATAAAGTACTTCTTCATAATTAGTTTATGGAACTCAACCCCACAATACCTTGCGAGCTGATGGCCAGTGGCTCTAGAAGGGGATTAGACCAGTACAACAGACCTTGGTGACCTTCCAATGTCCAACTCCCAACATCTGCAGCCAACATGGCCAGTGGCCAGGGAGAGTGGGAGATGGACTCCAACAACATCAGAGGGTGGAGCAGGAAGGTGTTCCTGTTCACCTGAAAGGATGGAGCTTAAAAGAGGCAGGTAAACGATGGGCTGGTGGTTTTGGCTCATCCAGAGTCTGGTTCTTAGCTAGGTCCTACACGTTGTTCCTCCAGCGCAGATCAGGGTGGGGTTGAATATTTAAATCAGGCTTCCTCAAACTCAGCCCTCCAGATGTTTTTGGCCTACAACTCCCATGATCCCTATCTAGCAGGACCAGTGGTCAGGAATGATGGAAATTGTAGTCTCAAAACAGCTGGAGGGCCAAGGTTGAGGAAGCCTGGTTTAAATAAATGTGCCCCAGTTCACCCAATCTTATGTGTCTTGCCTCTTCTATTCCACTGTGTTGTGACCTAAGCCAAACACAAAGGGAAAAGTTTGCAAATACAAATGCAGAAATAAATAGGATGGCCTTGATTTCTCATTGTTCAATGGTACTTTTTTTTTTAGGTGATGATGTTACTTAGCAGTACTGCTGCAATGCGTAGAATTTTCCAGTGTATGCTCCCTATTTCTCTGATTACTACTACTACTATTATTGCTTTTTAATGTGATCCATCTCTTGTCTCACTTCACACTTATCAAAGGCAGCATAATATCAAAACAGCAATACATCAGCCTAAATGTGGGCCTTTGAGCTCGCTATCAAGACAGCATCACAGAATTACATGCATCAGAAACATCTGCCACCTACATGCTTCTCCAAAGGGGGAAGTTCAAAGAATTTCTTCTCTCAGTGCCATTTCAACAGAATTGCTAATTCACACTCAAATTATATAAGACTTATTAATTTTGAGCACTGCTTATTGAACCAATATCGGCTTGAAAATCTAAGATGTGTTCTCTTTTCTCTCTCTTTTAGCTTCCCATTGCTTTTTCTTTTGAGGGGTCTGGGAGCAGATGAATACCCCCCCTGATCATCACTAAACATTTTGGAAATGTAATATCACAAAGTTTCAAAACCCACTCACATGCTTAAATTTGGCAAATACCCATCTCCCCTGCCCCTGCTCCCCAGCATAAGTGTATATATCCATTTTAAAGTTAAGGACATCTTTCAATATAATCTGGGCACGTCTGCCATCTTGACTTAAGAACATTTCTGCAAGTGAGGCTTAAGGCTGGAATCCTCACCACACTTACTAGGGTGTAAGCCACACGGAATGCAGTGAGACTTACTTCCATGTAAACGTGCGTAGGCTGGTGCTGTAAATAAGGATGGGGGAATATTCAATTCAATTTTCCTAAAGCAACGTACAAACTGAAATACACCCAAATAATATTTATAAAAAGGCATATGCAATGGCAACGTCTGCATATAAATGCACAATTTTGTGTGTGGAAATAACAAAAAAAAAAATGCATTATCTTGGGGAAAATTGTGTTCCAAATATGTGTATACTAGGCAAAATTCCACACAAAAAGTGTATAGTAAGAGAAAGTCACACAGTATAGTTGATGGATTTTCTTTCTTTTTTTAAAAAAAAGCAAACTGATGTAGAAAGGTGAAAAACTGAATTAAAGATTAAAAATGGGGGGGGGGGGAGCTTGCCGAACTGACTGGGAGACTCCGAGACCGGAGAGAAGAGACGGTGGAAGAAGATTGGAAGAAGTTTAAAGAATATTTGAAAAAAAAATCTTAATATTTAAATCTTAGAATAGCTTTGGAAGTGGATATAGGCTGTAGGATTAGTAGAAGATAGTGTATTTTAAAGTAGTATTATTTGTAAGGGATAAAATGTGAAGATTTTTATGTTAAAAGTAAGTGTGACAAAAAATGGTTAAAAATTATGATATATGTAAACTGCTAAAGATGAGGTAAAATGAAAATCAGATAGTTTAGAAAAAATAAGGATAAGACAAGAATTTGTTTGTATTGTCTGTTTTTCTGTTTATGTTGTTTATTTGTGCTATAAAATGAATAAAAAAATTTGGAAGAAAAAAAATAAAAAATAAAAGATGTTCTTAAAGTCACAGCTAGTCTGACCTTTATGCTTTAGAGTCGTATACAATGTTAACCCTACACAGAGTAGGCCCATTGGAAATAAGTGACATGACTAACAGTGTGGCCACTCTGAGCATAACTTAGTCAAATACAAACCATAGTCTGCCTGGTTTCACACACACACCCCACTAGACACGACTCCCTGCAGATCTTTCATAAGATTTCACCCCTTTGAATACTCTCGTGGCAATGGAAGGAAAGCCATCTGTGCCCCTCTCCCCCCCCCCCATGTGCTCCCTTCCCCGCAAAGTTCACGAGAGCTTGATTCTCTAGTGCCTTCACTTCTGAATGTGAACAGTCTACGTAAAGGTGATCTACAACGCCCCTGTAAATCAGAGAACAGATGGGCTCCCTATGTCACACGAGGGATTTCAAGATATCAAATGCAGCTACAATGTTGCGCAGCGTGCGGGTGCCGCACATACAAGAGGATAATTAAGACATTGCTGTAGATTTAAATATGGATGAGCCATCATTTTTAATTGCTCGAGGTTATAAATACTTAAAGGTTGTTAAATAAGAAGCTCAAGGCAAAAATATTCCTAATTTGTGTGTATGTCACATATTTGCATGTGTGTTTGTGGCTAGCAGACATGGGCAATTAATACAGTTTGTCTCTTGGTAGTATCCCTGCCTAATGCAGTTTAGTAGAGAAGGGGGGATTACTATCCTCTCACTGAACTAGGGTTAGTCAGAGGTCAGGCAGAGTACGGTAAGCTAGTAAGAAGCTGACGAGGGGAACTATTTGCTTCCAATCATTTGTTTACCTCCATGCACTTTCAGATTCCCCAAGTGTTCCCCTATTTCCCAGGGACAGTCCCAGATTTACAGAAGCTGCTCCGGTTTCTTATTTGATCCAAGAATGTCCCGCTTTTCCTCAGGACATCCCTATTTTCATTGGAGAAATGTTGGAAGGTATGGAGTTATTCAACCACCGAGACATCTGAAGGCACTCCTGTACAGTGGTACCTCGGGTTAAGTACTTAATTCGTTCTGGAGGTCCGTTCTTAACCTGAAACTGTTCTTAAACTGAAGCACCACTTTAGCTAATGGGGCCTCCCGCTCCCACCGCGCCGCTGCTGCATGATTTCTGTTCTCATCCTGAAGCAAAGTTCTTAACCCGAGGTACTATTTCTGGTTTAGCAGAGTCGTAACCTGAAGCGTATGTGTCAGAGCTGCCTCTAGGTCCCAGCTCACAGAGGACCAACGCCAGGCTGATGTTATGTACAAAAGTCTTTATTGAAGTTTAATTTCCATTTCAAAGCCAGAGCGTGCAGCCCTACGTCTAAACTCTAGATCGGTGAAGTCCCGTCTGAGTCTCCGCCCCTTCCACACCAGTTTAAGATCCTAGCCCTGCTCCACCTCCTGCGCTGCTCTCTTCTCCTCTGGGTCCTCCTGCCCTCTGGGGCATTGCCCTTTCTGGACTCTTCCGACACTGAGTCGCTTAGCTCCTCCCCCTGCCTCCGGCGTGCTTTAGGACCCGGTTCCCAATCCTCACTCTCTGCTGTCCCGCGCTCCTGTACATTTGAACTTGCTTCTCGCGCCAACCCAGTGACCTTTCTCCTAACCGTTACACTACTTCTATCACTGCTTCCCTCTTCCGTGACACTGGCCGGATCTGACCTCCCTTCCGTTGTCCGACTCTCCGAGGGAGGCGTGGTAGACTCTGCCTCGTCTCCTCTCCCTGGTGGGGAAAGCACTGGCCCCGATGCCTGGGACTCTTCCCCCCCACTCTGCTCTGGTGGGGAAGCTGGTCCTGATTTCCAGCTACTGCTCTGGGAGTCCCTGCTGCCCCCTTGCTCCTGGGGCGTTCCCCTTGGGACCCCCCTGCCCCTGGCCACTGGCGCTCCCTTCTGTGAATCTTCCGATTCACTGGAGAGGCTCATGGAATCCCTCGGACCACTGTCCCCTCCTACGCTCCCTTCGGATTCCTCCCCCTCGCTCTCCATCTCCCATCTTCCCTGTGCCTCAGCTCCTGAGCCCCTGACAGTATGTAACCTGAGGTACCACTGTATAGGGAAATTTCTTTATGGTGTACACACACACACACACACAGACACACAGACACACACACACACACACACACACAAACATACCTTGGCAGTCAAACGGCTTGGCTGCCAAACAAATTGGCTCCTGAACGTCAGAAGTCTAACGCAGCTTCCGATTAAGTACAGGAAGCTCCTGCAGCCAATCGGAAGCCACGCCTTGATTTTCGAACCATTTCGGGATATGCTGGAAGCTGCCTAGAGTGGCTGCGGTAACCCAGTCAGATGGGCAGGGTATAAATATTATTATTATTATTCAATAAGACGTCCTTGTTTTCATCAGAGAAATGCTGGAGGATGTGCACTTCTAAAATTTTTCAACAAAGGCAAGTAGAGACCAGGATCAAAGCCTGCTGCCAGGCTTATTTAAAGTTCACATGTACCTTATAAAGAATAGAAGTGTGGTGCAGAGACCTTGCACAGGAACACAGGAAAATGCCTTACACTGAGTCAGGAGACTGATCCAATGAGCTCAGCATAGGTGCCAACTCCCTGGGGCCCTGGGTGCCTGAGCACACACAAAATTCCCCATGAAGAGGTCAGGCACCCACAAATTTTCAGAGAGGTTAACTGAAGGAATGTCTCCACCCCCGTCATTCAGCCCGGACACTGAGATCCAGCTCCAAGGGCCTTCTGGTGGTTCCCTTACTGCGAGAAGTAAGGTTACAGGAAACCAGGCAGAGGGCCTTCTTGGTGGTGGTGCCCGCCCTGTGGAACGCCCTCCCTTCAAATGTCTAGGAGGTAAGGAACTATACAACTTTTAGAATACATCTGCATGTTTAATGTTTTATTATGTTCTTATATGTGCTGGAAGCTGCCCAGAGTGACTGGGGCAACCCAGTCAGGTGGGTGGGATACCAATAATTAAATTTATTTTTATCATCATCATCATCATCAACAACAACAACAACAACATTACCTTGGGCATGTTGGGGATTGAACTTGGGACACTCTGCATGTAAAAATCATGCCCCCAGCCATGCGAAATATGGTTGTAAACAAGAGGCCTTGAAAGAACTGCTATGTTTTGCTCTCTATATGTCCTTGTTTGTTCATTTTTAATCTTCTTAGGGTATTGGGAAGCAGGAGATATGTGAACTATACTTCTTTTGTTTTAAAGAAATGTTTATATATAACCAACATAGCATCCCATAGTAAACAAATGTACACTGAAATGTAATATAGTTTTGTACATGTTGTTTATATGAAGAAGAAGAAAAGATAAAGAACACTAGACCTGCTGCATCAGACCAAATGCCCATCTAGTCCAGCCTTCTGCTGCTTCAGTGGCTCATAAGATGCCTCTGGCAAACTCACAAGAATATTTTGTTTTGTCTTTTAAAGAACTACAACAACCATCATATTTTCATCTGCAACCAGCAACACATTTAGGTGAGTTTATTCAACACAGCAAGGTAAACAGAGCGGGAATCTACATTCCCTTAAAGCTTGGAGGGACAGGGAGGTCCTTCTTGCTGATGTACAGTAAGCACTATTGTCTCATACGTGATGGAGGGAGACATGTAACGTTTCTGACCCCTTGCTTTAAGTAAAAGATTTGAGATCGTGCTACTACTGCTCAAAACAGAATTTGTGCCACATGTGAGAAGTTCTGACATTTCAATATTTGCATAAAGCCTGATTTAGAAGGGAGAGTTGACATATCGGAAGTATTGGCATGTATTTTTTTAAATAATAATAATAATGAAACGCTAAAATGTCATGCTATTTTTAACAAGATCCAAAATCGTTTTGCATTTGCACCAGAATGAAATATAATCCACGCTCCTTATTAAAGCAAATCAGGGCTATGTTGGGATGCAATGTAGGAAGGTGACAGCAGGTGAGGGTGATTATATACTTTCTCTTTAGATGTAGAAGATGTGACTGAATGTAAATTCATCAGCAGGCTATTTAAATCGAGACATTCTCCCCAATCTACAGAGCCTCCACCCAGCAGTATTCATGCTGCTGTGATTGTAGAACAACCACCAAGTTGCCAATTTTTATTTTTTTACTGGTCCTTCTCACGTTACTTTATCAGCAGCAGGATGTGCAGGAATTTAACAGGAGATTAATTTACTGTCATGGGGATAAAGTGGATTGGGGAAAACACCACCTACTTTGTAGCTGCACCGCCAGACCACAACTGACCACAAAGAAAAAGGGCTTGTAAACAAGTTTATTTCATGTATTTTTATTCTGCCTTTCAGCTGTACTCCTCAGGCAAACACTAACAGTGTCTCAATGTAAATATGAAACATATCCCGTATTTTTCGCTCCATAAGACACACTTTTTCCCTCCTAAAAAGTAAGGGGAAATGTGTGTGCGTCTCATAGAGTGAATGCAGGCGGGAGGCTCTGCTCAGCGCTCCCTTGTAAGGGCTCCCTTTTGTCCCTCATCCCTCTTTGCTGGGAAGCCAGCAGAAGAGGCGCTGCACAGCTATCGCTCTTGCTCTGCTGGCTTCAGCGAGAGCTGTGCAGCTTGCTCTGCTGGCTTCTCAGCGAAGTGGGAGGAGGGACGGAAGGGTTTAAAGCAAGAAAAGTGAGAGCCGCTTACATGCTCTGCGCAGAAATTTTTTTTTTTTCTTTTCCCCTCTAAAAACTAGGTGCAGCTTATGGTCAAGTGCATCTTATGGAGCGAAAAATACGACAATAAGCTATTGGCTGCAAAAATCATAAAAGCAAAGCAAAACAGGATGCAGAGTTGAAATTGCATCTAAAAAGGTCTTTGCCAAATGACTAGGATAAGAGAGGCACCAAATGTTTCTGGGGAATGTGTTCCACAATGGGGACACCAATACTGAACAGATCCACTCCCTCTCTTTGATAGCCACCTGTCTCACATCAGATGGTGAGGGAATCTGTAGAAGGCCCTCTACTTAGGATGGGAATCCTGTGACCCTCCAGTTATACCTGCACTGCAATTGCCATCATCAATGGCCATGGAACTGATGGGAGGTGTAGCCCATCAATATCTGAAGGGCCACAGGTTCCCTGTTCTTGATTTAAGATCCTAACATACAGGTGGATAGATTTGGAGAGAGACGGTAACCTCAGCCCTAGTCCTTTTTGGTCTAAGAGAAAATCAGTGGTGGAATGACTTTAGAGTTTACAAAGATCACATCAGGTAGCATGATCTTACCTATCAGCACACACCTATCTATGATTAAATTGATCACTGTAACTTAGGACTGGAGATTTTGACATTATCATCCATAAGGGAAGTAGAGGAAGATCAATTATCATCAAAGCATTGATACAGATATCTTTTCAAGGATCTCCAGTTTCACTGGGTCACACAATTTTATATAAGGGCACAACCTTAAGAATGCATAGTCAACTTAATCATTTAATCTCTTATTTTGCCTGACTGTAGAACTTAATTTCTACGTGAGTTCACCTTTAGCATTACACAAACGAATATGAGTAGAAAAGGATGCTAAAAGAGATATATTATTCTTTCCTCTCTCTTTTTCTTTTGTTTTATCTTTTGTGATGGTTTCCCCCATTTTTACTGAGCTTTAGGTGCAAGTTGTACAAAATGAGAGTTTATGCTGAGTTAATTTTGCTGATAGAATCTGTGTCTGAAAGCTCTGTGTATGCCAGCTTGACATTTAATACATTAAGGAAATCAGTGGTATGATTAACTACTATGACCACATAACTGGCGTGATGGGGCAGGGCAGGGAAGGAAGAGACTCCAAGATTCCAGCCATGGACTCCCTGTTCTTAGGCAATTGTCCAATAGACAATTGTGCAGTGCTGGGCCAGCAGTGACACTTCTCCAAACCTCTGAAAGCATCAGGCATGGTAAAGAACTCACACCACGTGTTCCCATTAGCATCAGTACCATAGTCCCAAGTTGCTGTTTGAAGATTAAGAAGCAGAAGTTAAGTCCATGGGAAGATAGAACTCCATGGACAAAACCCCACCTCTCATCCCATCCTGATAGCCAGTGTGGTGTAGGAGAGCCAGTGTGGTGTAGTGGTTAAGAGCGGTAGACTTGTAATCTGGGGAACCGGGTTCGCATCTCCGCTCCTCCACATGCAGCTGCTGGGTGACCTTGGGCTAGTCACACTTCTCTGAAGTCTCTCAGCCTCACTCACCTCACAGAGTGTTTGTTGTGGGGGAGGAAGGGAAAGGAGATTGTTAGCTGCTTTGAGACTCCTTTAGGGGAGTGAAAGGCAGGATATTCTCCTCCCATCACAAACAGGAGGAGGAGGAGACAGGAGGGAGCACGCAAGTCATTCTACTTCATTCCCTTAGAGCTAAACCATGGATCCACATTATATGGAAATGCAGCCATTGATATACTAATGCTTGATGTTTTACTACATTTTATATATGCTGTAAGCCTCCCAGAGTGGCTGGGGAAACCCAGCCAAATGGGTGGGGTATAAAAAAATTACTACTACTGCTGCTACTATTGCTGCTGCTGCTACTACTACTACTAAAGGTAAAGGGACCCCTGACCATTGTCTAGTCATGACCGAGTCTGGGGTTGCTGTGCTCATCTCGCTTTATTGGCCGAGGGAGCCCGTGTACAGTTTCCGGGTCATGTGGCCAGCATGACTAAGCCGCTTCAGGCGAAGCAGAGCAGCGCACGGAAACACCGTTTACCTTCCTGCTGGAGCGGTACCTATTTATCTACTTGCACTTTGACGTGCTTTCAAACTGCTAGGTTGGCAGGAGCAGGGACCGAGCAACAGGAGCTCAACCCATCACGGGGATTCAAATCGCCAACCTTCTGATCAGCAAGCCCTTGGCTCTGTGTTGTAGCCCACAGTGCCACCCGCATCCCTATACTACTACATTACTTTAAATGGGATGTGCATATAATCATATGTCCCACCAACTCACATATGACTATACATAATGATACCAGGGTAAAGGACCATTGGTCTGGTTGACGTCGAAACAAAGACGTGCCCGATATTCCATCATCACCCCTCCAAGCAGAAAGAAAACACTTGTCTCTTTGCCAACGTAGTTATTGCAAAGTTTTAAAAACAGGGTGTGTGGGTGTGGGCGTTACTAATTGTGACTCAGCACTAAAAACATAAAAAATAAAAAAAATCACATTTTTAATTCAATAAATAAAATGACTTGGCACTAATAAAAACTGTAAGTTGCAGGTGCCATCTTAGGAGAAGACTTCTTGCCTTCTCTCATGTCTCTTCTGTGTCTGCTGCTGCATACCAACCCATCCATCATCTAAAAAGCTGGAAAACATGCTTTTTTTATTTAAAACTAGATTTCAACAGCAAATGCAAGCAAATTTAATCAATGAACGGATTAAAACCCCTGGCATCAATTGACCAAGATTTATTTAATTCCTTTAAAATACCCAATACCCTAATGTTTCTCCATGTACATATGGAAAGGGGGTGTCATTGCTTATTAGCAAATATTTGAACCTCCCATTAACCCTTACTACTTAGTGATTTTTTAAAATACTACGACAGATTTTGCCGGTCCTATTATAGTCTCTGTGAAATTAAAAGACTGCCTAACAGCTCCATACTCAATATGCTAGTAAGTCACTGAATAACACATTGGATCTTGCATTAACTGCGTAGCAGTATTCATCACACCCCTGTTTCACTGAGAATTTAGTAAGCAAAGCTAGATAGATGCAGCTCAACTACCATCCCTTGCAGCCACAAGGGCCACACAGAAAAGAAGGGGAGAAGTGCAGCTGGGAGGAATATTATAAAGGGGAGAGAGAGAGAGAGAGAGAGAGAGAGAGAGAGAGAGCTCCAAGCTGCCACTCAGTAGGCAAAGACAGCTGCAGAAATAGGACCATGAAGCCGCCAGCTAGACAAAGTCAAGCTGTGCTGTGCTGTGCTTATGTTCAAACAGTGGGAAGCTCTTCAGAAGGTCACTTGAAAGAAACATGCTGGTAGTGTATCCTGGGCTTATTCTAACCTCTGAGCAGAGATGGCCAAAGGTTTAAGTTCGGAGGGGCAGCAGACAGCTCGATAATCAAATGTGCATTAAAGCGTAAGTGAGCAACCTTTGGCACAAGGAGGAAAATAAATTATCAGTACTGCACATTTTTCAGTTTGAGTGTTTTGATTTATTTTCTCTTTATTTGCTTTGGGTTTTTAACTTGTTATCCATTATTATTTGTAGGCATGCAAAGGGCCAGATTCAGCTAAGAAGAAGAAGAAGAGTTTGGATTTGATATCCCGCTTTATCACTACCCGAAGGAGTCTCGAAGTGGCTAACATTCTCCTTTCCCTTCCTCCCCCACAACAAACACTCTGTGAGGTGAGTGGGGCTGAGAGACTTCAAGGAAGTGTGACTGGCCCAAGGTCACCCAGCAGCTGCAGGTGGAGGAGCGGAGACGTGAACCCTGTTCCCCAGATTACGAGACTACCGCTCTTAACCACTACACCACACTGGCTCTCTAAATAGCTGCACTAGTGAGTGTCAGCACAATGAGTCCTACTCAGACAATGTTGGGAGGTTCAGGACAGATAGAAGAAAGCACTTCTTCTTGCAGTATATTGTTAAACCGTGGAACTCACGCCCACAAGATGCAGTGGTGGCCACCAAGTTAGATGCTTTTAAAAGAGGACTGGACAAATTCACGGAGGGGAAAGGCTATCCATGGCTGCTAGCCATGACGGCTATGCGCTCCCTCCATAGATAGAGGCAATAATACTTACAAACAGCAGGTTGGCTACTGTGAGGGATGCTGGATTAGTTGGGCTATTGGCCTGATCCAGCAGGCCTTTCTTATGTAATGTTCTAATTCCCCTGAAATGAATTTGTGATGTTATTGTTTTAACTTTTTAATAAACTGTTTTAATTTTAAAATTTTAATAGTCTGTTTTATTGTGTGTGTTTTTTTAAAAAAACCAAGGGTGTTTTTAATGCCCTGATGGCTTTGTTATTGTGTATTTTAACTATGCATCAATTTTATAGCTGTAATCTGCAATTTAGAAACCATTTTGGCATATGAGTGATATATAGATATATAATCGACCGCCTAATAATTCTAAATGTGCTTCTATCACCACAGGGAAAGGTTTCCGGGGATTCAAATTCAGCAAACCCCATTTGTTTTTGTTTTTGTTGTTGTTTGCTTTTTTAAATTCTAGTGGTATTTTGCATAAGGGTTTCAATTAAGTAATTCAACTTAAGCCATTTGGCAAAAATGCAAGGTAAATTTAGAGGAGCAGAGGCAAAGAATGACTACAAATGTGGCTGCTTGGGCAATGATCGATCCAGTAAAGGAGACTTGATTCCAGATAGTAATAGATTGACCTGTTTGTTGACCTGACTTCGAAAAGAAACACCGCAAGAGTGTCACATGCCTATGAAGCAGGTAGCAGTTGGCTATTCCCATACTAAGCAGGAAACAGAAGAATAATCTGAAGGGCTCAGAACATTAAACTAGGGAAGCAACAAATGATGAAAGTTATTGGTGAGAACTCAAAAGGAAGACAGAGGATCATAACCTCTTAAAGAAAGGTGGTGATACCATGGAAGATTACCTGGTAGCAAATTGGGGAAGCTCACAGCAAGCAACTCAGAGGTCTTGTAAATGAGTAAAATGGAAGATAGCATTAGGGGATGGTAGGGAATCTCTGGACTGGGAGCCGTGATGGAGGGAGAAATAGAGAGAGGAAATTACTGTTGCCTCTAGAGAAGGGACGTGGGTGGCGCTGTGTGTTAAAACACAGAGCCTAGGACTTGCCGATCAGAAGGTCAGCGGAATCCCTGTGACAGGGTGAGCTCCCATTGCTTGGTCCCTTCTCCTGCCAACCTAGCAGGTCGAAAGCACGTCAAAGTGCAAGTAGATAAATAGGCACCGCTCTGGTGGGAAGGTAAACGGCATTTACGTGCGCTGCTCTGGTTCGCCAGAAGCGGCTTAGTCATGCTGGCCACATGACCAGCATGTCGGCCAATAAAGCGAGATGAGCGCCGCAACCCCAGAGTTGGTCACGACTGGACCTAATGGTCAGGGGTCCCTTTACCTTTACCTAGAGAAGAAGTGAATTCAGGAATTAGGTGCCACAAACCAATAATCATTAAGCTTTAGGAAAACTAAGAGGGGTTCTTACAAGCCAATAACAGTGCTATTACTGGGCAGTGGAGGGTAAGGAAACTTTTTAGGTACCTTGGTCCAGAATTATTTGATGTTCTGTATGTGAAGAGCCAGACCCTCCAAGTGTCCCTGTTTTCCAGGGACATGCCTGATTTAGAGAAGCGGTTCCGATTTGATCCTAGAATGTCCCACTTTTCCTTAGGGCGTCCCTATTTTCATTGGAGAAATGTTGGAGGGTATGGAGTTATCCAACCCTTGAGCTGTCGGAAGGCAATCCTGTATAGTGAAGGGTTTTTAAAAAAAATGTTTAATGTTTTATTATGTTTTTATATAGGTTGGAAGCTGGCTAGAGCGCTGGGACAACCCAATAAGATGTGGGGGGTAAAAATAGTAAAATTATCATTATGGAATGGGACATCCCTATTTTCATCAGAGAAATGTTGGAGGTTATGGAGCGGCAGAACCTTAAAAGTGGCTTGGTGGCTAATAGGCAGCCAGTACAGATTCTGTAACCCTGGCGCAATATGTACCTGACAAGCCCCACCACCTACTACCCAGGCTGTGGCATTCTGCACTGGCTGCAGCCTCCCAACTAGCTGCAAGGGAACCCCCACAAACAGCACATAACAAAAGTCCAAACAAAATAAAAAAATTCTTTCCAGTAGCACCTTAAAGACCAACTAAGTTAGTTCTAGGTATGAGCTTTCGTGTGCATGCACACTTCTTATCTGAAGAAGTGTGCATGCACACGAAAGCTCATACCTAGAACTAACTTAGTTGGTCTTTAAGGTGCTACTGGAAAGAATTTTTTTATTTTGTTTTGACTATGGCAGACCAACACGGCTACCTATCTGTAACAAAAGTCCAGACATATATCCCTCCTGTTGCCAGCTGTGATCCAATTCTCTCATCATCCACCCTGCCTCAGGCTCAAAAGACTGAGCCAACTTTAAGCCTGAAGGATTTGAGTTAACGGCAAATGTGTCATCTCCTGGCTCGCCTTTGGGCTACAGGTACAACTTTAATAGCTGGACTTGAATCATTTCAGTCTCCGTACAGAGTACACACAGGATTAATGAAACTCATTGTGATTGTTAGCATAAGAGGAAATGAAATTTCGGAAAGCCAGAGCACCACAGCTGTGAATTATGGAAAAGGCACCTTAGCCAAACTGTGGTAAATATTCGTCAAATAATTGTTGCTGAAACAAGGTTTCCTTGAGCTCTAGTGAATTGTGGGAGAGGTTTCAGCTTCAAGCATAGGAAAACTATGCAGAAAGTGCTGTTTTAATCATTGTCCAGCTAATCACACCAAAGGAGGAGACCACTGAAATGTGCTCTTATTTAAAGCCTTCCAGAAAATCCAGGGGCTATTAGACATAAGTATTTTGATTTCAATGTTAGCTTCATCTTCTCATATACACTTCATAATACAGTCCTACCTTGGAAGTCGAACAGAATCCATTCCAGAAGTCTGTTTGACTTCCCAAACGTTCAGAAACCAAAGCACAGCTTCTGATTGGCTGCAGGAAGCTCCTGCAGCCAATCAGAAGCCGCAGAAGCCCTGTTGGACGTTTGGGTTCCAAAGAATGTTCGCATACCAGAACACTCACTTCCAGGTTTGCGGCGTTCAGGAGCCAAAACGTCCAAGTACCAAGGTGTTCAGGATCCAAGGTATGACTGTACTCAAAAGATGGAATCCAAACCGCAACAACCACCTGCTCAGGTCAGATTATGGAGAGTTTAAAACTAAGCAGAAGCATCTCTTTCCTTGCTTTCCACTCTGGGACCTGCCTGTGGGTGGGGGGCATTCCAAGAGCAGGGTGGGTCTGAACTAGTCCAAAATCTATTGGATCCCATCTGCTCTCATAGCCAACAGGTCAGCTATAAGAATTCTAGTCCAATTCTATGACTGCAAAAAATGTACACTTCAAAGGGGCACAAAAATCACATTAAAAAAAAATCAAACATCCACAAAGGCAGAAACATAAAACAAATTACGTAGAAATAATCAGCAACAGCCAAGAAAGCATGATCTAAATCACAGACAAGTTATCAAATCGTCTGAAATGAGCAAGGTTTCAATTTAAAACAATGCAGTTTAATGACCTATCATTATGTGCAGCATTATGTAAATTAAGAGAAAATCACAGCTGTTCTATTGGTTTTCATCGCATGTTTGAAAGAATTCTCTCTCTCACACACACACACACACACACTGCTCATTAATTCAGTAGTGAGACAAACACAAATGAGAATCAGAGCTGAGCTGAAACTTCTCCAACTTCTCCATTTAAATGAGAGGCTTGCTCAAGAAAAACACTCCACCTGGTACTTGAAAGCTAGATAACAAGCTACACTATGGCTTATGTATTATTTTAAAAAAACTACTTGCACAGAACATTCAGGCAGATCAATTCTCCCTGCCTCCACTCTGTTATTGTTATAGAACCATATCAAGCAGCCAATGAGATTTAGCTCAGCACTGGGCTGAAGTATTCAGGGGTGAGGCAAAACCAGCCCCCAAAGATCATCATCATCTTTGAGATCTTGCTGAATTATCATGCTTTCCACAAAGCTGGGGAAGTTTACATCTATCAGTGATGCAGTCCCTACTCAAAGGCTGTTGGTTTAATAAGCATGGTACAAAAGGAAAAAGGAATGTGGAGGGAAGAAGGAAGCAAGCATTGGGTCAGCTACTTCACTGGCTGATATGAATGGGTCCAAGTTGGTCTCTCCCTGGTCATGATGATCTTCCTGGACTGCATGGGATACAGCCTAGCAGTGGCATTAAAAAGTAATCAAAACAAGCATTGCTAAAATACACTCAGGTCATACCTTCCAACACTTTTAAATCCAGGGCGCTATCTTCCCGGACACCATCTTCTCGTTATTTATCCCAGGAGCATGGCGGCCATTTTGACTGCTGTGATCCTGTATGTTTTCACATTGTGATTCGGGTACAGCAGCCAAAAACATGTGTTTTGGGGCATCATGTGAGATCACAGCCCTGAAAAAAGCACTATTTCCAGGGGAGGAATCACAAGAGATCATGGCAACCAAAATGGCCGCCATTCTTTTGCAATAAAAATGGGATGTCCCGGTTTTTCTGCGACATTTGCGGAGTATGTGAGGTGAGTTTTAAAAGCAAACAAAACAAATCTTGAATATATCCATGTCTAGGACTTTGAACCTTGCTGTGATTTCTGTGTGCCCCGGATCTGCCTTCTGAGACCTGAACTGGTGCCAGGATCATCACACCTGCTGCTGAGAAAGAATGGTCTACCAGGCCAATGATTACTGGCAAGTGTTTACAGAAGGATTGTCTCCCTTTAAATTATGTAGCTTGGCTCAGTTGTTTAGCCATCTGAATTGCATTAGTGAGCTGCTGCTTGCCCAGTTCAGGCTAAGAAAGTACCCTCCCCACCTTTTGTTAAATGAGCAGGGAGGGGGAGGCATTTCAAGAAAGCCCTTCAAGGGCTGTTTGCTGTTAACGGCATTAAAACCTTATTAGTTCAGTTTTGTCATTTGTTGATTGATAAAGAAATGAGGTAGAAGCCTAATTTGGATAATGCTGCATTCATCTGGCAAGAATCCCAGACTTGCAGGTGCTCAGCTTCGAGCGTACTTCCTTCCATCTTCCATTAAACATTTCCCTTATTCTAAACTTACAGAAAATTTACAATATGCTACGGCTGATTAAAAATGCAGGACTGCCGGACTGTTGTGAACATCTATTAAGGAAAATCAATTTGGGCACACACAGCCCACTCCAAGTATGTTTAAGCCACCCTGGTTTCGGCGGAAAAGAGAAGCCTGCGTAACACTCTGCCACTGGAATCAACTGAACTTAAAAGAGTCAAGACTATACAGTGGGACTTATCTTTCCTTTCATCTCACCTTACTGCAGATTTAGCATTTCAGTTTGTGGCGTAGAATCAAAAACACCCAGAGAGAAGAAAATGGAAAGCATTAAATAAAAAAAGAAAAGCCAAAGGCCAAAATAATTCACACAAAAAAAATCCTAACCCAGAATATGTGCTGCTGGGAGAGTATTAGCAGTGCTTCTTTTCTCGGGGGGGGACGCAGGGGTATGCATACCCCTAAACATTTTTTAAGAAAAAAAGCACTGAGTATTAGGATGAGGCAGAGAAGTCCTTCCACCTGTGTCTGCTGCAGATGCAGATGGTCAGGATAGAAGCATCCCCACTGGCAATGTAACAATGCATAGTTTTGTGACAGTGAAGGGTTGACCAAAGATATATTGGACGCTAAATCACAGAATCGTAGATTTTGAAAGAACCTTGAGGGTCATCTAGTCCAAGCTTCGGCAAGGAAGGAATCCTGCCAACAGCCACCCGTAAGTGGGCTCAGACCCCCAACTTTCTGGTTAACAGCTAGACACATTGACCCATTGCAGGCCCATCTTTTAGAGCAAGCTTCCTCAAACTCAGCCCTCCGGATGTTTTGAGACTACAATTCCCATCATCCCTGACCACTGGTCCTGCTAGCTAGGGCTCATGGGAGTTGTAGGCCAAAAAAACATCTGGAGGGCTGAGTTTGGGGAAGCCTGTTTTAGAGAGAGGCACCCAATTTGGACTTCTCTGTTATGTGAGACTAGAGCTGCTACACCGAAAGTTGTGTTAAAACCTGGTGTCACCTTCTGCCCAGGCTGGGATAGGTATTTAATATTATTATGATTTATTAAATTTCTATACCAACCTTCAACCAAGGATCACAGGGTGGTTTACAATATAACACACAAAAATACATAACATAAATACAAACAAAGCAATATACCACCACAGACAAAGTTTAAAAGGCCATATATTGTTTAATTAGCCAAAGTAGCAAGGCTTTGGAAGAAGCTGTGTCTCCATCAATCTGCTTCCCAACAGGAAGTTAGGATTTTCCCCAAACCAAGAGCATCTACTTGCATGCAGTTTCAATCCCTGCTATCTCCTTGTAGGTCTGGGAGAGATTTCTGCCTGAAACCCTGGAGAAGCACTGCCATCCAGTGTAAACAAAACTGATCTAGAGGGACTAATGGTTTGACTTGGTATAAGACAGCTTTCTATGGTCCTAAATGGCCAAATAAAACAAAAGACATGTCTAGCACAATCTTATGCAGTCTGCTCATTGAATTCAATAAGGCTTACTCCCAATTTTAGTGGGTGCAGTGGTACCTCGGGTTACAAACACCTCGGGTTACAGATTCTGCTAACCGGAAGTAGTACCTTGGGTTAAGAACTTTACCTCAGGATGAGAACAGAAATCGGGTGGCGGCAGCGGGAGGCTCCATTAGCTAAGGTGGTACCTCAGGTTAAGAACGGTTTCAGGTTAAGAACCGACCTCCGGAACAAAGTAGGTTCTTAACCTGAGATACCACTATATAGGATTGTAACCTTACTCAGATATGAATGTTGATTAGGCAAATTATGTAATCTGGGCAACCTAGCAAGGAATATGTTAAGCCCCCAATTTATCTAAAGTTAGTCATCACAACTAGCTGTTCAATCCTGATTTGTTTGTTTGTTTTAAATTTAAATGCAACATATAAAAAGTGGTTTCAGTTTCAAAGTGATGGGGGGGGGGGGGAAGAAAGAAAGAAAGAAAGGAAGGAAGGAAGGAAGGAAGGAAGGAAGGAAGGAAGGTATAGTATATCACAATAACAATTGTTAAGTTAACCTTTACAATTATAAACCTGTAGTTTGTATAAATGAGTTCCAATTTTCATTTAACTTATCCATGCAAAGTCTACGTTTGTAAGCAATCAGCTCATAGGTGGCAAGTGTACTTCGGTCTTCAATCAAACAGTGCAATCCTATGCAGATCTGTTCAGAAGGAAAGTCCCATTGACTCCACACTTGTTACATTGCTTTCAGCATGCCTTATTCAGGAAAAGTACCAGTTGCACCAGGACCAAGGCAAGAACAGAAACTGAGTCAAAACAACATGATATGCATCCCAAATACTTTTCAAGATCCACACAAGCAGACTGATAATGCATTTGATGGAATTTAACTGTTCTGGTTTTGATATCATGTAAAGCTGTTGATAACATTTCTTCATCTCCTCAGACTTTAACTTCAGAGACGTTTTAAACCACTAAGCTACAACCACAGCTGTAAACCAGATGTCACTGAGTGGTGGGGGGAGGGAATCGCAACCACAGTAATTCACACATTGCTATCCTGTTACAGGCCACCAAAATGTTCAATGCAAATTCTTATTTTTAAAACCGCACAAAGCAGAAAACCTCCCAATAGCTGGCATTGTATTAGGAGTGACAACAGCATGCCAGTGTAAAGGCAAGGTTAGGGAATCTCCGGGAGTTTCAAGCTGAGCTACACATTACATTCGCCACATAGAGAGAGCAGCACTCTGGTTTTACCTGTTGACATTTTAAATGCTCTTTGCCAACAGGCAAAGAAAGCTGGAGGTGATTAAAAACCCCCACATGGAGAGAGATACAGAAATAAGGGGACACTGTTTAGCTCCTCTTATCCCTCTTTTCCATGTGTCTCCTCCATCCCATTTGCTGGGGAAAATTAGCTGATAAGAAGAGAGATAACCAAAGATGAATAGCAGACAGAGAAAGCTGGGCAGTAGCTCTGCTTTCCCTGTTATCTCCTCCAGATTTTGTTGCCTTTTGGCAAAGCCCTCAAGAGGCAGAGCCAAGCTGCTCCTGAGCATGACGTGCTTCTTCCCTGGGATCCACAGAGGTTGACATAATCAACACAACTCTTCCAGATGTGTGTGTGTGTGGCATTTTATTGAACTGTGCAATGCACAGCCTTGCTCTTTGGCTAGCTGTTGACCAGTGAGCCCAGGCTTTCTTTGCTTTTGGGCAATTGCCTTCACCGCTGGCTGGACTGATACACTAAGTCAGTGACTGAGTGTCTGTATCCTGAAAGCAGCACTTTGTCAATCATCTGATCAGAAGTTCGGGGAACGACACCCAAGGCTGCCTCTCTTGCTCAGTGCTGGAGACCATTGTGCTGTCATGAGGAGTAGCAGTAGCCCAATACCAATCTGTTGGAGCAGAATAGGATAGGCACTTAAATAGAGGGCTCATCCACACTTCCTCTTGTCCTGTGAGCAGTTTCCAATTGCCTGGGTCTGAGCAGTTTTGCGTTTGTCCTGCTGCTTTCCCCTGGAAAACACACTTTACTGCTGAATCAGAACAAGCAGCAATACACAGAAAACCGGATTGCTGTTTGGTCCAATTTGGCAGTAAACCACAGGTTTGCCCATGGGGAAGTGGGAGAGAAAACAGAGGTGTGGACCAGCCCAGAATCTGGGTTCTCCTGTGCCTATCACTATCACACACACAATCAGTGGCATAGCGTGGGTTGCCAGCGCCCAGAGCAACACAGGTATTTGTACCCCGCCCTTCCCTGTTCAGAAAACCTGGGCTCAGGGTGGCTAACAACAAATTTAAAACACTTAATTGTGCTACAACAAAAAACAGCATAAAATAACAGTATAAAAGCATGAATAACAATAAGTTCAAAGTTCAAAAATCAATTTGGGGAAAATCCATCCAATAAACATTAGATGATCACCAGGGCTAGCTGGCTAAATTAGTCCTATTTGGGCCAGCGAGGAGGCCAGGGGAGAATTAGCTGTGGGATCCCAGAGCGGGTAGTCTTCATAAAAATAGAAGGGGGAGGGAAGGAAGGGGAATAAAAGTTCAGGCTAAATTCAAATTGAAAGCCAGGCGGAATAGCTCCGTCTTACAGGCCCTGCGGAAGGAGGTTAAATCCTGCAGGGCCCTGGTCTCATGGGACACAGCATTCCACCAGGTCGGAGCCATCACTGAAAAGGCCCTGGCCCTGGTGGAGGATAATCACCTGTAGCCTTTTATTCAGTGTGTCAAACCTGTAGTCGCAATTGAGGCCCTTTCGGAGGTATGCCTGGGGCTCTATGCATTCACTGAATACACAAAGACCACAGGATGAAATGCGGTGGGCCAGCTTGACCCAACCTCCCACCGTCCCCAGCACTGTATGTGCATTCTGAAGCAGAACTGCAAGTTGCTATGTATGCAACAGCATTTCTCCACAGGGACCACAGACATGTCCCAGAACACCTGTGTGGGGAGTTCTCCTGGCCAGGCACTCCTGTCTTTCACTGCCTCCCGCAGTTTAGTCAAACTCATGCTGGTAGCTTCGAGAACACTGTCCAACCATCTCATCCTCTGTCGTCCCCTTCTCCTTGTGCCCTCCATCTTTCCCAACATCAGGGTCTTTTCCAGGGAATCTTCTCTTCTCATGAGGTGGCCAAAGTACTGGAGTCTCAGCTTCAGGATCTGTCCTTCCAGTGAGCACTCAGGGCTGATTTCCTTAAGAATGGAGAGGTTTGATCTTCTTGCAGTCCATGGGACTCTCAAGAGTCTCCTCCAGCACCACAATTCAAAAGCATCAATTTTTCGGCGATCAGCCTTCTTGATGGTCCAGCTCTCACTTCCATACATGATGTCAGGGAACTGCCATCAGGGCCGGAGGGAGAGAGCGGGCTCCAGAGGGATTCCAGAGAGCGTCCCGGGATGGGGAGAGGCAGCCCATCTTCTGGGGAAGGGAATCAGCGTAGCACCAGTGGAGAAGGGGGGCAGATGGGGGAATCAGCGAGGCGGTCCCATGACTCCTTGCCGGGGACCAGCGGGGAGAGTAAGGGTCCTCCGCTGCCCACACCCTCCTTGCGCAGAAGGCTTCCGCGCAGGGAGAGTAGGAGGAGACTAGGCGTCAAAGAGCTTCTTTGCTGGAAGAAGTTCAAGAAACGCCCACTGACGGATTCTGCCAGCGATTGAGACAGCCACGGGCGAGTGGTTGTCCGGACAAGAGGTTCACTCAGGCAACCCAGCCAGGTGTGGCGCCGGTTTACGCACAAGCAACCCCTAGAACCATTACACATCACTACTGGGAAAACCATAGCTTTAACTATACGGACCTTTGTTGGCAAGGTGATGTCTCTGCTTTTTAAGATGCTCCTCTTGTACCTACACATATTCATTGAGAACGTAGATCCATCTGAAGGGGGCTTTGGCAGAATGGAACTCTGAGATACAGTTTCAGTGCGCAGAGGGAAAGGAATGACCAAATAGATGGAAGCTGTTGCTACTTTGCATTGTATGGAGGATGGACAGCCTGCCTGTCGCATAATGAAGCCTCCTTCCAGCTTTATGTAGAAGGAAAAACCTAGCAAATTGCTCTTACCACAGTTTCAAATGTAATCTCAGAACAGCTGATGTAACAATGCTCTCGACGTTATTACCTTCTTTCAGGTTTGTTAAATGTTTCATGCCGTGAGGAATGGTGGTGGATGCCGTGGAATTTTAACAAACCATCAGTCATGCTGCAATTTTAAAATACTACTTAGCAACCAAGTCCAATAGTTTAGGTAGAAATCGCCAGTGCTGCTCAGTCCTTCTTGAACGAACAAAGGCTGGGGAGAGTTGATAGCTTTTATCAGAATTGTAGAGAGCCTGAACATGGGCAAGGGACAAATCAGTCTATTTCCGATTTGCACCAATTTTGCAGGTGTTCATTCCTAACTCTGTCCCAATTTCATTCCTGCATTTGTCTGTGGTATGAAAAAAACACTGTAAAAAAATGTACTTTAAAATGTATTTTATGTCAATGCACACATTTATAAATATACTTCTATCCTACAGTATGCATTTTTGGAAAGTTTTTTAATCAAGAACCATATCACACAATTAGAGGAGCTGCAAAATTGATAGGATTGATACGTTTCAATCCATGAATTAAACCAGGAGGTGCAAATTAGGTTGGATCAGTCAAAGATGCAGATCAAACAAAATTCTCCTCCATCTCCTGGGATAGCTCAGTCAGTAGAGTAGGAGAGTCTTAATCTGAAGGGCATGGGTTCGAGCCCCACATCGGGCAAAAGATTCCCACATTGGACTAGATCAGGCTTCCTCAACCTCGGCCCTCCAGATGTTTTGAGACTACAGTTCCCATCATCACTGACAACTGGGTCTTGCTAGCTAGGGATCATGGGAGTTGTAGGCCAAAAACATCTGGAGGGCCAAGGTTCAGGAAGCCTGGACTAGATGACCCTCATGGTCCCTTCCAACTTGACAATTCTCTGATTCCCTTGTTATCTACAAGCTCACCAATCTCCTGGCAATCTTCCGATTTCATGTTTGCCCTCCACATTGTTCCCGGTTTTATAAGCCATGCCACTTCAATGCACCCACTTTCTAACGCCCTTAAATTAGCAATGAGTAAGTTTCGCTCTAAGGATGTTCACACGTCACATTTGAGTGTGGGGTCTGTGTGCCTGCATGTACAAAAGCTGGCCCATGTAAATTCACGCGGTTATTTACATGCAACGTTCAACGAGTATAGCTTATGTGTTCTGCTGTACACACTAGAATCAGCCAATGAGTGTGCACTCATTAACAAAAATACCTCACAACTATGTTCAGTTGAACATGTGAACAAGCCCCCCATTTTCCAAATTTACATGTCAGACACGTGTGCATCCATGCAAACTTAAAATCCTCCAGCCGCCATAAAGGAAAGCCAACATCAAATTTACTTAGGGTGTCAGCATACTATTAAAAAGGCAGCAAGCTGATGCCTTCAAAGCAACAAGCCTGCCTCTCTCTGCCTCCCGCCCACCCACCCCAAGCGACAATGAAAATAATGTTTAAGACAACCCCTTATGGAGCAAACATTCCCTCCGCTACCTGATCTGCAGTGCGTCTTGCCGATTAGTTTTTATGACAACCTGCATAAGCAACCAGCCAGAGGCATGCAGATGGACAGGAAAACGAAACGCTTGCTTGGCTGCTTGCCATTTCTTATATGGGGCCTGATAGTACTTAAATCAAATTCCTATGTGGGGTCTTTATCTCGCACCAATGTATGCATGTAGCTTGTTGCTTGTTATTTGGCTCACGTCTTCCTCATGCCTAGGAACCATTTGAAAGCGATAACATTCATAGCTATTTTTATTTCTCTTCCTGTGAAAGGCAGGATTTGTATCGTCCCTTTCCTCCGCCTCCATCTCTGGAATACATATATATTGGATTATTGGCCTTAAGTTGAACTCTCACACTGAACAAGCCACCGCCTTCTCCACACACACACACACACACACACACACACACACCGCTCCTTCCTCCTAGAGAAGATTCATGCGCTAGGAAAAGAAAAATCCTGTTTATGAAAACTGAATTTGTATTTATAGATACACACACACACACACACACAGCTAAACTACATAAGCGACTGAAGGTTTTAAGAAGGGATTTATGTGTGTACACACACACACACACAGGGTTACCATTAGTACAACTCTGCTTACAAAAGACCTTTCTCATACCAACAAACAATTGGATAAAAATAGCCATTTCTGACACTGGCAAAAAGCAGATATTTTCATTTGGCGTGGGGGTGTTGTTGTGATGCCGGTCTCTCTGGCATTTATACTACTCTGTACATTATATAGCCTCAGTAGGACGCATGCTATATAGTACATTCTTCTCTCTTGGCAGCAGCCAGCTTACTTAGGTTTACAAGGATATTACTCAGATCAGAGTCTATTGCAGCGTATGCGCCTCAAGTGATGGCAGCTCTAATATGAGCCCATCACACAAACATGCTTATAAAAATCTGAAAATTTTATTGCCTGGCTCCAGCCATCTGACCTCGGTCAAGGTTGCAAAGGTTATGTATCAGGGTCAGCAGCCTCTGCCTCGCAATTACTTGCTATGCCAAGGAGACATCGGTCCCATATGTTTAATGCTTCAGGAGAAATGAAACAGTGCACTGGGGCAAACCCTGAGAAACAGCTTCACACGGACGAGTCTGTCCAGGAACCAGCCGGAATCCCTGGAGGGTTGTACCATAGCTTTGTTCAAGCGGAATCATTTGCAAAAGAAATGACTCAGCAGCTGCCCATCCTCAACAGGATACAGCAGCAACAGCCTGCAATGCTGCCCTCACTACCGTGTCATTGTACGTTGCTCATTACTGGCGAATTCAGGCTGGCATAGCAGCCTATGAAATCATTGCCTTTTGTAGGGAATGTGTCAGGTTGAGAAGCAATGAGGGAAGAAACAAGGCAGCCCAGCAGGACCCATAACTAGGGACAGGGAAGAAATTTGATTTTGTTTGCATTTTAATGAGAAGCCATCCAATTCACACTCTTCGAAGCAATCCGCAAATTGGAACAAGTCCTTCAACATTCACACTTATCATAATTTTGCAGCGCAGCTCTCCAACCAAACAATGCATACAGAAACATATGAATTGGGGGTGAGATAAGCATGGAAGTGCATAAATTAGTGAAAATTACATTTTAAAAACACATTTTGTTAGGGGAAATGGCTTGCAAAAATGTATATATTGGTCAAACCTGCATATAAAAATTGTATATTAGGACCTCAAAATGCTGGTGAATTTTCACAGGGAATCTTGTTTTATAAAATAAAATATTGTTTTTATTGTTACAATAATTTATTACCCACCCTTCACTCTGAAGTCCCAGGGTGGGTGACAACAAAACACAATAAAAAACACAGTTTAAAACAACTTAAAATTACAAAATATGCAAAGGCAAATTACTGCAGAAATGTGGAGAACTGAATTTAGGATTTGAAAACAGAGACTCTGAGAGAAACAGAAATTGACAGATTCATTATTCTTCTTGATCAACAAGAGCACCCTACACATGATTCCCCTATGTCAGGCATCGCCAAACTCGGCCCTCCAGCTGTTTTGGGACTACAACTCCCATCATCCCTAGCTAACAGAACCAGTGGTCAGGGACGATGGGAATTGTAGTCCCAAAACAGCTGGAGGTCCAAGTTTGGCCATGCCTGCCCTATGTGCTCATTTTGAGATTTCTCAACCATCTTGAGATTGTCTGCTGGTTTTCTTGCACTCCAACAGATGCTTGGCCTGAGCAGCTCGCTGAATTCAAAAGTATCAACTACAGCAAAAGAAACTGACAGCAGGAACCCTCAGTTTCAAAAAACGCTGTTGTTCAGTAAGAGAGCACCAAGACAACCCCTTCTGTTGAGAGAATCTTCGTGGCAAATATTAGGGTGGGTTCCTTTGAATATCCCAGGATATTCAGTCTTGGTTCAGTATACCTGAAGGAGCATCTCCACCCCCATCATTCTGCCCGGACACTGAGGTCCAGTGCCGAGGGCCTTCTGGCGGTTCCCTTGCTGTGAGAAGCCAAGTTACAGGGAACCAGGCAGAGGGCCTTCTCAGTGGTGGCGCCCGCCCTGTGGAACACCCTCCCACCAGATGTCAAAGAGAAAAACAACTACCAGACTTTTAGAAGACATTTGAAGGCAGCCCTGTTTAGGGAAGCTTTTAATGTTTAATAGATTATTGTATTTTAATATTCTGTTGGAAGCCGCCCAGAGTGGTAAATATACCATTGTTGTTGTTGTTGTTGTTGTTGTTATGAAACAAAACAAAATGAAGGCCACTGATCATATACACATAATGCAGTTTCAATGCATATAAAGCTCCAAGTGTCCTAAGCCATGCAAATCGTAAACTTCTCAAACCTTTCATCTCTTTTCAATCGTGGTTGTCCCTACAAGTAGCCAAGGGGGAAGGAAGCTTAACATTCTTCTCAGATGATGAGGGAGATTTTTTTTTTCTTAGACACTGTGAAGACAGATGAAGTTCCTACTTCCTCAAATCTAGCCCGGTTCCAAAATAGACTGGTTCTTGGCCGCTGCTCAACCTCTTTAATGAAGGCAGGAGAACTGTGAGAGCAGCCACATGGTAGCCAGTGACTACAACTATGAAGAGATGCATTTTTGGCATGGAGAGGCAAGGGAGTTGGGAAATGAATGAACCTCAAGCTTCTTCTTCTCTCCCCGCCCTCCCAATCAAAAAAGACCCAAGGCTTGCTTTAAATATTCAGGAATGCAAAGCTGGACGGGAAGGCTGTCAAGTAATCCCCAATTTGCCCCTTTAGCATATAGCTGAGTATATATTAGGAATTTGGTCTTCCTTAAACAGCATGGAATGCATCAAAAATTGGACCGAGATAGAAGGCAATGATTCCCAGTGAGTTTGTCAACTTGGCTTTGGTCCAGCGTTCTGCCAGCAGATCAGGCTTGCAACCCCAATGACAGCTGCTACTTAGAAAAGCTGGGACAAATGGGGTGGGGGTGGGGAGTGGGGAGAGAAATGTGTGGTGAACATTTCTCCTGCCACACAATTTACATGATTTTGATGTATCTCTATAATAAAGCAGCAGTTTTGTTTTGTTTTTTAAACCCATCTTCAGTACTTTTACCCCATCTTCCTTCCTTGCAAAGATAATGTGGCCACTTAAGCATTGTTGTTGTTGTTGTTTAGTCGTTTAGTCGTGTCCGACTCTTCGTGACCCCATGGACCAGAGCACTCCAGGCACTCCTGTCTTCCACTGCCTCCCACAGTTTGGTCAGACTCATGTTTGTAGCTTCGAGAACACTGCCCAACCATCTCGTCCTCTGTCGTCCCCTTCTCCTTGTGCCCTCCATCTTTCCCAACTTCAGGGTTTTTTCCAGGGAGTCTTCTCTTCTCATGAGGTAGCCAAAGTATTGGAGCCTCAGCTTCGCGATCTGTCCTTCCAGTGAGCACTCAGGGCGGATTTCCTTAAGCATTACACTTGGGCAAATATTTGGCACCGAGCCGAACTGAAAGGTGTCTTTCTTTTGTTTAGAAGGTGTCCTTGCTGCCACATTTACGTCTCTACTGGGAGAAAAGGTGTGTGGACTTCGCTTTCTCTGGTTTCCTCCCTATCCCCCTCTTCCTTGGTGAAGAAACAGCAGGCAACTGAACATTGCCATTTTATTAATACTTGGCACCCAACTGTCTTGTATGCCTGAATTGGTTAGCCTTAAAGATGCCACACAGGACTGTTAACAAGGGACAAAAAGGTTCCCACCCCAGTGCTTGTGGAAGCCTAGTTAGGCTCTGAGGGTGGTAACCAATGAAGTGCTTCTGCTAGTGCAAGGATTTCCACTTGTGTGATGGAACTTCTGCTTCCTCTCCCTTCATGCTTCCTGTGCCCTCACCAACTCTTCCCCAGAGGATTGGGGGGAAACCCAGAACAGATTTAAGGGGCATGTGCTATGGTGCACAGGGATTTGGCTTAGCAGATCTATTTCTAGTTGGATACATCCCCAAATCAGTGTTCCTGAAATGTTGGTCTGATGTATCATCAGCACATCCCTCTCTTCTCCTTTTGTCCTGTCTCATTCTATTCCAGTTTTTACACCTTCTCCATACTACTAGCCTACATAGAAAAGGCATTCTGTTTCAGCTTACTATTTAACCACTGTACGAATTATTTCTTCACTTAAAACAGCAAACATATATCTATTTTCCTCTTTCAAATGTTAACATTAATGGCTATTATATAAAGGTAGTTTTAAACAGCCGTCCAAAGCAGTTAACATTAGACCAGCAAAGCAGGAAACAATATATCACCATAAAATATTAATACTGACTAAATAAATTTCAGAATTAGATCAAACAGCTACACTAATTGGAAAGTTCTTTCTTCTTGTGTAAACAAGGGACACTTAATATGTAAGGAATCAGATATCTCAGTTTCAGGATCCAGTGAGGCTAAACTGATTTACCCAAGCTGAGGATCTGCCCCTCAGATAATTTGTTCCACTGAGAAACAAAATGCCTTTGATCTCTACTATAAATCAAGCTTACTCAAGTAAAGTGGATATATGGTTAAAAAGATGTGATGTAAATTTAGAAGAAAATCAAAACCGCAGAGAGAAGCTTTTTTCTACAGTGAAATCTCTGAAGATCACTCTTGTTAAGTGGCAACCATGGAATCATGATAACTTGAAAGTTAATGTTTCTGCAAGATTAATGAAAAAGCACTTTGTAAATCATTCCAGGAGTAAAACATATATATTGTGCACAACTCAGAATTTTATGGAAAACAGTTGCATTTACAAAAAGGTAAGACTCCTCAAAAGACAGCTTTTGTCAGACCTTTAAACACTAACCTGTATTATGTTAGAGTTGGCTGAAAGCCATTGGAATTAAGTCACCAGATCTCAGGTTCAGGCTGGAGCAGACTGAAATCTACTCTAATGAACCAAGTTGAGTGTTGGTGACTCTAGACTTTACTTGTTATCACTTAACAGGTACCCAGGACCCATAAATACCTAATTCACCTGGGATTTCCAAGAAGGGAAACCCAGGAGTACTACACAGAAGTTGCTCTTCTGTTTCACTTTATTAGTACCTAAGAATGCACAAACACAAACTAAAGTAAGTTGCTTTAGGCAACAGGAAGCAAATATTAAAATAAGGAAACTTACTCTAATAACATCACTGGGGACAGGACTGAAATTGCTAATCTGAAAATAGATTACACTGCTATCCCTTTCTCCAACTGCAAGAAGAAGAGGGGAAGATTCTGGTGCATGACCTCCCCAGAGGCCACCAGGAAAACAACCACAAATATGGTGGAAGTGGTGCTGCTGTTTGCAAAAAGCTTCCTACGGGTAGTGTCCACCAGTTGACTGAATCAGATGGGACAGCAAGGCAGGGGTCTTGCTGCTACAGTGGTTGCTGGTGCTATGGAAGAAGAGGAGGAGACCTTTTGACCAAACATAGACAAAAGCCCACTCTTCCATCTCGATAACCATCATGTCAAATTTGGTGACACATCTTCAGAGATATCCCAATGCATAGAGGACAGACGAACAAACAACATTCCAAAATATAGAGTAAATTTAATATCACACTGTAGAAGATTAGAAGATAGTCAACTTCACTGACAACTGCCTGTGCTTCTTGGTGCTGACCTGCATCTGACTCCAGCCCTGATATGCTTTTACTTTAGGGACATCCCGTTCATATGTATGCTGCATTGTGTGTCATGGGTCACATGTGCCCTCTTGGCCACATCAATCTGCAGAACTGGCACTGCCCCACATAGTATATAATCTGCACTTGTAAAAACAAACAAACAAACAAACAATATTTTAGCATGGCAACATCTATATATTGGAACTCCCTGCCTCCTGATATCAGCTGGTGCCATCACAAAATTATTTTTGGCACATACTAAAAAAAACATTGTGCATATATAAAACTAACATGTGTTTTAGTTTATCACTGATTCTAATTATATTTTGTAATATTTTAACACCTGTTTTTAATATGGTCTTATTAACAAATTTAATGTTGTTGTTTTTTTGTAAACCACTAAGAGGTTCTGTTTATAATCCAGTGGTATCTAAATTTTGTTAAATAAATACGCTCAGTTTTGAGTGCATAAAAAATAGGGGGGTTAAGAATTTCAGAAGCTAGCTGAGATATAGTGTATCGCCTATGTGCACACATGCCCCGTGTCACATCAGTGGCGCATCTGAGAGTGAACGTTTGATGCACATGGGATGTCCCACCTTTTATCTATCCAATTTCCACAGGATTCTACCTTTACTGTGATATGTGCATTAATAATAATCTGTGACATTAACTGTGTTCATTGTAATGAAAATTTAACTCACGCCCCGCTTGCTGTCACTAAAGGGTTAAGCATTTGAACTTTATCCTGTGTCGTAGGAAGTCCAACGGCAGTGGGGAAGAGGGATTTATTTAATATTATGCAGTAAAAGAAGGTTTGGCTAAAGGATTCGAGGGATTAGCTGTTCCATAGAAGCAGCTTCTTAAAAAAAAAAAGGAAATTACTATATTTGAGGTTGTCTGTTGTTCAGTAAGCACTCGGGTGGGGTGGGGGGACAAAAACCAGGTAATGGGGAACAAAACCTTGTTGTGTACTTGAGCTAATGGGACTCTTCTAAATATTTAATTAAATGTGCATACATACATATCCATGCTATTTCAGAATAAATGAAATAATTTATCCAAGATATAAGAAATGACTATTAGGATTATCTAATTTAGCATGTTTGGATCCTGCAGACAGGATTATCTGACAGGGTAATGGAAGTTCACTGGGCCAAATCAATCATTTCTGTAGCTCCCAGAAAGATGATTTAGGGATTTAAATTGGCCCAGAATATTTTAATAATCTGGTTATGCTGAAGCATACCAAAGTCACTGCTAATTAATCAGCCGGTCTTACTCTCATCATAAGATTGGGGGGGGGGGGTTGCCCATTTTATTTCAGTTACATCCACTATTTTATTCCCAAGGAAAACACACTCCATTTACTAGTTTCTGTTTTCATGAAAGAATTTGCACCCATAAATTCTGTAGTATGCTAACCCATTGGTAGCAGACTATAGATTCCAGCTGAAACAGTGCTTCTTATATACTGACTAGCTCTTCCGTCCAATTTAATGGAAATGGGATCTAGCTGAAATTTAAGTGAGGGCCTAGCCAGGCAATCTTCGATGAGATCATAGCCCAGTCTAAAATTATGGACCACATCCCACAGCGTAAATAATCATAATCATCAGTTTTTATCCCCTAAATTCATTTGTCCCCTCCCTATGATATAGTTACAGGTATCAGTTGTAAGAAAGACCTGTGTGTGTGTTTGTATGTGTTCAAAATAGTAAGAAGTAAATATTTGCTGATAAATATGAACATATGTAGCATGTGTTTTTTCCCCACGAACATCCCCAAAGAACACATAAATAAAGTGGTCAAATGCTGTGGATAATAGCTGGCATTTCTTCTAACACAGCGACAAGCGATTCAGCATTTTAATTTTAAAATTTCCCAACCTAAATGCCATTGCATTTTGCTGCATTTCTAGGGGCACTGCCCCTTTAAGTCCAGCTCCAACCATCCTTCTGTGACATGAAATATCTAACAGACAGAACGCTGTTTAATTTACACCTGCTACGTGTTAGGAGTATCAAAAGCCTCTATCAGAGGTACTGCTATATTGGTTTGACAGTGCCAGGATTTTGCTAGTGAAATGCTACCAATATAATAACAATTCCTACTCCATCATTTTCTGGGATCGTAATAAGCTTGTCGGGGAGAGCTTTGGTGAATATTGGTGGCAACATTTATGCTGAATATTATAGCCAAAGATTCCAGATTTTTTTTTAAAAAATAATTATACGTTCCCTTAGGAACATTTCCTCCCCGCCCCCTTATTGTGTGTGTGTGTGTGTGTGTGTGTGTGTGTGTGTGTGTGTGTGTGCTGCAGCATAATCGTATGTCCCCAGAATGGTAATAATCTATTTCTCTCCTCACACTACTGAGTTGCTGGTGACCCTGGCTGACCCAATTGAAATTGATTTTGTTGTTGAACTCCTAGCTGGTGCAAATTAATCTCAGATCCATACAAGATCAGGGAAGCAAGGTACAAAGTACAAAGACCTCAAGTGCTGAAGGGGGGGGTGGAATTAGTTCTGGGGAAGGTTTTTTAAGTTTGGAAAGATAAATGGTTACAATGACTTGCTTTGATAGAACATCTGTAGTAAAAGAGTAGAGTATGACAAAGGGGGGGTGGGGTGGAAGAGAGAGAGACAGAGAGAGAATAAAAGCTGTAATTTAATAGCCTAATTTCCTGCCCGGCCCTGTAGAAATATCCGTCTCCTTCTGACAGCTGATGGAAATGCACTGCAATTTGATTTGTTCCCCAGTGTGGGACAAGTTCTGTCCTATCTTTTCCTCCAGCTCCCCCTGGGCTACATTGGCTACAGCAGAGAGACACCTCCTCTGATTCCCCATCTTCTCTCATTCTAAATTCACCACCGGCAGCTATTTGTTTTCTAAATGGTATTCACATCACCTTAGTTCCCTTGATTTATTATTTATCCCCATATTTTCCAAACGTGGCATCTGTTCTTCCCTTTCTGGAGTCTAAATTGCCAAGCTGTCTTGAAAAGACCAGGACTGAAATTAAGAAGCAAAGGAAAAAACCACCCCACAACTTCTTTAACACACCTCATTTCATTTAAGGAGGTTTCCCCAATTACTATTCTAACTAGGGAGATGGGAATCAGTCGGTTTCTGGTCCTTGTGACTTTCACAAGTCTTCCTCTCTCTCTGTCTTCCCATTTTCTCATTGCTCTGTAAAGGATGGTTGTTGGTTTTTATATACGTATAAAATAAATTCGAAATAAAAAATCAACCTTTAAATAAGAAATTAAATGTGATCTTTTAAAAATATGTGTCTCAAAATGCATGTTTTTAAAATGTATTTTCCATTTAAAATGTATTTTGACTGGTTTTCAAGGAGTGTGGAATATCTCAGTTCTGGTAGGCAAATTAGTCCAGGAGGAAAAGATCATGTCAGCTCAAATTTGAATCTGCAAAGTTTAAATTCCTCATGTATCTCTAATTCCAACCTTGGTGAACAGGAAGGCTGAGCATAGCATTACCATTTTCAACAATTATTATTGATTCTATTATTGCTGTTGCTATTGCTATTACTACTCCTATTACTATTACTATTTCTTACCCATCCTTCAACATAAGCTTCCATAATTACTGAAGTGATTATCAGCTGTGCATAAATTCATGGAGGATAAGGCTATCTGTGGCTACTAGTCATAGAATCATAGAACTGCAGAGTCGGAAGGGACCCTGAGGATCATGTATTTTTTAATTTATTGAATTTATATACCACTATACACCCAGAACACAGTTGGAGCCTCCCTCCTCCCTGGCTGGCAGGGAGGGAGGGAGGGAGAGGAGCTGCTTCCTTTGAAACCTGGGAAATTTACGGGATATCATCAATCCGGGACAGCAGTGGGACACGGCGCTGGGATAAGGGAGCTTCCCGCCAAATAAGGGACAGTTGACAGCTATGCTCTCTAACCAACTGAGCTATTAACTCCAATATCAGAAGCAGTATGTCTCTGAGTACCAGTTGCAGGGAATCACAGGTGAGGAGAATCACAAGGTGGGACTCAGGCCCTGTTTTCAGGCTTCCTATAGGTATCTGGTTGGCTAATATGAGATGCAGGACTAGCTGGGCCTTTGTTCTAATCCATCTTCTTCTGTTTCACAACATTACAAGTGGCAGAATGACAATAAAACAGCAAGCAATTATCAACATTAATTCGTTAAATTCATTAAAACGACATCAACTGCACTCAGGTAGTTGAAGGTGAGTACTCTTTTAACGGACCTGGCATTAAACTATGATGGTGTATAGAGTAAAATAAGCAAGCAAGGCAGTGCATCTTGGCCTCCCCTAAGAAGGTCATTACATAATTGTGGCACCTCCACAGCAAAGGTCCTACTCTGTACCATCACCATCCATGATGCTGCCACAGATGGAATTAAGAGCAGAGCCTTGTCTGATGATCTCGGCTGTGGAGAGTGGTTTTAGGGGAGAAGACACTTGATAAGGTCTTCTGGTCCTAACCTGTGTAGGGCTTTGCAAGTAAATACAGTGGTACCTCTGGTTACGAACGTAAGTCGTTCCGGAGGTCCGTTCTTAACCTGAAACCTTTCTTAACCTGAGGTACCACTTTAGCTAATGGGGCCTCCCGCTGCCACTGCACGATTTCTGTTCTCATTCTGTGGTAAATTTCTTAACCCGAGGTACTACTTCCGGGTTAGCAGAGTCTGTAACCCGAAGTGTTTGTAACCTGAAGTGTTTGTAACCCGAGGTACCACTGTATCAGCATCCCAAAAAGAGCACAGAAAGGAAACTGGCAATCAGCACAGCTCAAAGAAAAATGTTGAACTGTTTTCTCTGTCTTCATCACCTACAAGGAAGGAAGGAAGGAAGGAAGGAAGGAAGGAAGGAAGGAAGGAAGGTAGGTCAACAGTTTTAAACTATGGGTAGATCCACATATAAATCACATTCGATGCATATTTAAAGTGCATGACTTCACCCAAATAATTGTGGGAACGATATTTTCCCCTTCACAGAGCGAACATCTCTAGCAACTTTAACTACACTTCCCATGATTCTTTGTGCTTTAAAAGTGCACTGAATATCCTTTCAATGTACAGTGCAGATCTGCCCTAAGAGGAACCATGGCCATTGAAGCCGCACTGCTGCCACATTCGATCCCTGGCTCCTCCAACATCTTGACGTCACAAATACAACATCGGGACGTGCTTAGAATTTCCCTTGAGACTGTTCAGGCATGGAGTTGAGAGTTTCGAGGGTGGAGCTGAAGAACATGGGCTTGTGCTCCCTTCACAATCTATGCTCACGTGCATTTTCTGGGCCACAGTAAATCCACTTAAAGGTTTCAGCATTACACACTATTAATAGAGTAATACTTTGCATAGGACAGCTACACCCAAACGTTCACTCTCCTTTGCAAACATACAAACTGCTGTTGAGATTTAGCATCTGAAGGCAGTTCCCATAAATCCAGAAGTACTGAGGGATCCCTGTGTAGGTTAATTCCTAATTACTAATTGGTACAAAATGCCAGCAATCAATATGGTATTCTCGTTTACCGATTTAACCAGTCAGAGAAGGTTACATTCATTTGGTCATGGACTAATCTTAAAGCCGTAATCAATACTGTAATTACAATATATAAGAAAGTAAAGAGGTAACGGAAATCCTAATAATTTATTTTGATCCCGTATCTGCCACTCTTGAGCACGTAGTCAAAGAATTGTGGCTCATTTTTCCTTCAATGGATCACCTTTAATGTTTGTATACAATAGCTAATAAAATGTTTGAGCAAACTATTGGGTAATGCCCCCAAAGGTTTGGAAGGGACCAAAGGCTCTACCATTTGATTTCAAAAATAAAGCATAATATTGTGATGGTATACTTATATATAACCATATATATATATATATATTGATACAGTGTAAGTCAGAGGAAATGAGCTATAGCTCACATCATTTTTAATGATTGTATATACTGGCAACAACCTTTCTATGGCTGGACATAGATGAACATTTTACGTAGTATAAGAAGTGTTATAATCAAGGCTCGCATGTCTTTGGTGTGCATACCCTTCCTCCTCGCTTTTAAATCCTCCCAACCATAACAGAACAAGTTTTTCAGATTATTGAAATGCTACAAAATCCCTGCAAAACCTGTTTACCAGATTTTGTCCTGGGATGGGTGTGTATGACTTTCTCAAAGCACCTTCAACACTGCAGCAGGGGGGCGGGGAGGGCGGACACCTGTTGTTTTCCTCCAGTCTATGTAGCCCATTAGAGCAGGTATGGATGGGGAACTTTGGCTCTGCAGATGTTGCTAAACTACAGCTCCCATCAGCCCCAGCAAGCATGGCCAGTGGCCAAGGATGATGGGAGTTGTAATTCAGCAACATCTGGACAGCCAAATTCATTTTAATAATGGTTGGGTGCCAATGGTGCCTGTCTTTTGTGCATGGATATCTGCTTGTACGAGGGACATGGGTGACGCTGTGGGTTAAACCACAGAGCCTAGGACTTGCTGATCAGAAGGTCGGCGGTTCGAATCCCCACGACGGGGTGAGCTCCCGTTGCTCGGTTCCTGCTCCTGCCAACCTAGCAGTTTGAAAGCAAGTCAAAGTGCAAGTAGATAAATAGGTACCACTCCGGCGGGAAGGTAAACGGCGTTTCCGTGCACTGCTCTGGTTCGCCAGAAGCGGCTTAGTCATGCTGGCCACATGACCTGGAAGCTGTCTGCGGACAAATGCTGGCTCCCTCGGCCAATAAAGCAAGATGAGTGCCGCAACCCCAGAGTCGGTGACAACTGGACCTAATGGTCAGGGGTCCCTTTACCTTTATCTGCTTGTACAATTGCTTTGTCTTTCCCTCCTTTCACCTGCAGCCCTTGCCCCTGGTGCCACTAAGATCTCCCCCAGAAGGAGGAGGAGGGAAAGTTCTCCTATATGACATTGGATAATACTCAATGCTATAGGGTATAGCTATAACTTGCCCTTCAGCATACTATATCCCAGAGAGGGGTACAGTACACAAATAAGAATATACAAATTACTTAAAATTTACCCAGGTATTTGATAGCTGAAAAATACTGGTCATGGCAACCTTTGAATTAGCAATGGTGGTGGTATCTGATTTCTTTTAAGGGATTTTATTATTTATTTATTGAATTTATTGAATTTATATACTAGAGGGTCTCAGGGTTTTCTCATTGTTTTGACATACAGTGGTACCTCGGGTTAAGAACTTAATTCGTTCAGGAGGTCCGCTCTTAACCTGAAACTGTTCTTAACCTGAGGTACCACTTTAGCTAATGGGGACCTCCTGCTGCTGCCGCGCTGCCGCTGCACGATTTCTGTTCTCATCCTGAAGCAAAGTTCTTAACCTGAGGTACTATTTCTGGATTAGCGGAGTCTGTAACCTGAAGTGTCTGTAACCTGAAGCATCTGTAACCCGAGGTACCACTGTATAGTCACCAGCTGGTAAGCAGGGGAATTCAGTTCCTGTGCAACACTGCTTCAGGAAGCCGGAAGGAGAGGCCAAGATATAAGGAGGAAAGGTAGAGGAGGAGGAATTCCATAACTGGGACATGCCCACCAAGAGATCCCTCCTTTGGGTCTGTACACAAAGTATTACAGATGGATCAGGCAGTACCAGGGCGGCATCTCCCATAGAACTTAATGCACATTCAGACCTGTACGGAAGATATTTCACATATAATTCAAGCTCCTTAAAAATGTAGGAATATCTGCTTCTAATTATGCCTCTCCTCTTGTTCTCCCATTATTGTTTTAATGTGGCAAGAGGATACATGGTGATGACAGAGGTGGCCATCCAATATCTTCACCATAAAGCCAACCCTGGAGTCCAAACCACCCTCTGCTTATGACCAATACAGCACGACAAGCTTTGCTGATGTAACTGAGCTTCACTAATATATGGAGTAAACTCTTTGGTGTTGTGCACCTCCAGTGATAACAATTCAATCTTCTCCGAATTTATTTGTGCCCGATATTATTAGAAATGCCAGTTGCTAACACTAGCGAAAGTAGATAGCATCTCCAAAAGAATGCAAATTCTACCTGCCTTGAACCAGCACCCACCTTTGTTATATTATTCTCCCTGACAAGGTGTCGCTATGCCGGTGGCTGTTAAATACAGTTCTGCCAAGACTCTGCAAAAGCATCTAATTGGTGGTCATAGCCTAGCAGCCTGTTTAAATGTTAATGAATCAAGTAGCTAAATTACATGCATGAGAACCTGCATACTTATTCCAGACAGGTCAGGGAGGCAGACGTTACCTAGTGCAGTTCGCGCTGCTGGTTATTTTATGAAATTAACATTGTTTCTAAATGATTATTATACAGCATAGTGTCAAGTAAAGTTGGATGAACACTGGCTGCAATTATAAGCCTTTTTTTTTAAAGTACTCTCATGAGAAAATAATTGAAATAATAACACAATAACAATAATAGTCATTGCTGTATCATGATGAAGATCAGGGGTCAGCAAAGTTTTTCAGCAGGGGGCCGGTCCACTGTCCCTTAGACCTTGTGGGGGGGCCAGACTATTTTTTTTGGGGGGGAATGAATGAATTCCTATGCCCCACAAATAACCCAGAGATGCATTTTAAATAAAAGGACACATTCTACTCACATAAAAACACCAGGCAGGCCCCCACAAATAACCCAGAGATGCATTTTAAATAAAAGGACACATTCTACTCATGTAAAAACACACTGATTCCCGGACCGTCCGCAGGCCAGATTTAGAAGGCGATTGGGCCAGATCCGGCCCCCGGGCCTTTGTTTGCCTACCCATGACGAAGATGATGATGGCGAAGTGTTTCATCCAGATCTGGCTCCATTGCCACCGCCACCATCACTGCCACCACTATTCTAAGTGAAACACAACATTCTTGCATGGGCAAAAGGTACATGCAGGTCCCACACTACGAATGTTCACTATGTGAACATTCACTTATCCAAACGCAAGGAATTAGTACCCAAGCCTCACTATACATACCGCAGGTATCCAAACAGAGAGAATATTTTGCTTCCTTGTTTGCCTTTGGCTGACTGGCTGAGGGAAGGAGGGGGAGTTTACCCAGGGGGGTGGCCTTTGAGGGGTCAAAATTCCATGGTCTGGGATGCATTAGAATTTTCCCCACAGGTATCAATGGAAATTGTTGTCTCGCTATGCAAACACTCACGTAACATATGATTCTGAGGGAACATATTGTATAGGCTGTGGTTCTAGATCGTAGGCTTTGCCACTTTTCTTCAACCCTTTCTGAAAGATTCATATATCAGAAACACGTGTGAGAAGACAGTGATCTACCGATGGCTTTTCTAATGCTAGTACAGCTCATATAATTGCAACCATCAATAATACAAAATATACTGATAAAGAAAGGTGCTGCGTTTTATGTGCATCTCCAGATCAGATGGGTCTTCGGTAACCATTGTGATTTTTCTCACTCTGCCTGCCTCCTTTTGCTTAGGATTTTTAAAACAATTCCCCTGACAGGAAGGCCCTGTTTCCTAAATCATATGGAAATGCGGAATCAATTTGTTGATGAGGGACATCAAATGAAAGTACAGTGCTTTATGCTCTGCTGATCATTAAAAATATTTTTGCTGATGACACAAAGATCCAAAGCAATTATAAAAATTCTGCAGGATTTCAGTGTTTGAGCCACTATTGCAAGGCACTGTGCTTCTGAAAACTGCCCTGGATGCCTACTGAGCAGATCAGAAGAAGCCAGCAGGCAAAGATAAAGCAAGAAGGCACTATTGCCGAGTCTTGATTGTAAAACTGAGACTCTCCGTTATAAAATGGCCTTTGGCTTAACTGAGCTGAGAAGCCACAGCAATGATGAACTGTCTCTTACATATCTGAGCAATCAGTGTTGGGATGTTGAGGTGCGTGTTCCTACAGCTGCAGTCAAGCTTGCCTCTCCTGACCACCCCTTTTGCTGTCCTTAAGTAGGAGACTGGTCAGACTGAAGCCTGACTCCTCACGGGCAACAAGATAAAGAGAAATCACCAACACATTGTAATGGGCTGCGGTCTACTGGGGCCTAAAAAGGCCCAGTTCCTCTTGATTTTACTCGTTGTGTTAGTGAAGATTCTGCAAATAAGTCCTATCCATTATGTTCCATTCACCTGTGTGCTGTTAACATGTTTCAGACTCTTAAAGCCAGGGCTGCTATCAATGTCTAATATCCTTCGGAAGCTGCTGGAACCTTTGAAATTTGCATCTGAATTTTGCAGTACAGTTCTTCAGCCCGGTAATATGCACAAAAATGCATATACTGGAGTAAAGTGTGCATTGCAATGCATATATTAATGGAAACAATGCACAAACATGCAATTTATTAAGGAAAACTGATTTGCAAAATGGTGTACATTTTGCATAATAGCATAAAACTTTATATTGGGAGTAATTAACAGTGAAATGCTGATGAATTTTCATAATAACTATTTTTAAAAGAAACACAAACAGATGTGGAAATATGAAGAACTGAAGTTAAAATTGGAAAAGTAACTCAGAGATACTGAAACTGACAGATTCACCCTGTGTTACTTAAGTGACTTTGCTAACAGACTTGACTTGTGGTGTGCTTGCTGCAGAAGCTGGACGCCATAGCATACACCTTGTCAGATTACACTTGGTCACCAAGTTTACAGATTACACCTGGTCACCATACACCTGGGGATCACCTTCTTGCTCTTTAATTTTGTATTTCTAGGAGATGTAAGAGGAGGTGGCGGAGAGAGAGCAAGAGAGAGAGAGAGAGAGAGAGAGAGAGAGAGAGAGAGAGAGAGAAGAAAGAGAGTTCTTAATCAGATGGTGGGGTTGAGAATTCACATTCAACAGACTGTTTTCAGTTTATCAGTCACAAGAGAGAGCTCTGTGCTCTCAATGCCCAGAGGCTTTCCTGTCAAACAATGGTGGAGACCTGTGTCTCCCAAATGGATTATATGTGCAAAAGTTTCTCTTTTCCAGTCTGGATAACTTACTACATTCCAGTGTTCTCGCATATACATTGCATCGCTGATAGCATCTGTTCTCTGACAGGTGAGCCTCAAACCAACTTAAAAGGCTTCTTTCAGAATGGATGGAGGAGGGGAGAGCAATATAGACTTTTTAGAGTCTAGGAGGATTGTGGGATGGGGAGTGTATTGCATGGCAATTCCATGAATGACCTTTCAGTTTCATGAACAAGATTAAGCAGTTATACAAGGAAGTGGTAAACAGATGCTATTGGAGATACCTTTAAAAACACCCCGCTCTGAGCGAGGTCTGTAGGACCACTTACTGCCTTGAGTCTTCCTGCACAGCCAGATTTCACTGTGTGCTGCAATTCCAAATGATGGGTCACATCTGATTCTCTAGCTTCCTTCTCCAGATATGGAGGGGGACTGGATGGAGCTTTTGTTTATTGCCCTCTGCTTGTCTGTTTGCTAGCTGCTGACCGCCCACTCCTTTCCACTCAGTCAATAGTGCCCTGTCTGGTGGCTTGGGTTGGGCGCCACTGCCCTCCCAGCTTCCAAACGCAGCCTGTTGCTGACACTTGCCAGAGAGATTGGGGGAGCTTGACACTGTGTGATGTGGTGTAGTGCAGCCAAGCCACTGCTCTGCCGTAGTCGCGCCACTGAGCAACAACGTGCAGAGCTCAGTGGAGTGGGATGCCAGCCAACCAGAAGAGTCTCTGAGGTGTTCTTGCTTGGAGGCAGAGTCAGCACCTGAAGTCAGGTCTAATCCTAGGGTCGGGCAAACAGCAATCCGAGTGGTCAGATGGTCCAGGGATGGGGGAATCCAGGGGTCAAGGATCAAGATGAGCAAAAACTAGAAAGGTTGGGCCAGGAACTACAAGCGTTGTTACCAGCACCTGCCTGCTGCTGGAAGCTCTGCTTAAGAAGGTTGGAGCCAGATGGGTCTCACCAGCACCTTCTCCTCTGTCTCCTTGAATGCTGATTAGCTGCAGGTGGAGTCACTCCTGCTTCAGACTGCTGTTCAGCAAGCAAAGCTGACTCCTGGCCCATGACATGCCCTTGCTGTTATGCATGTGTACAACGCCCTGCTCCCCACTCGTCTCCCTCCAACGAGCCTCAGTGACACATGGTGTTTGGAAGCTGGGAGAACAGCAATGCCCCACCAACACCATCCCACCAGCTCCTACTGCACTCAGATGTTTAAGGGTCGGGCTGCCGGACACAGCACCACTGGCAAGCCTCTTAGTGATGCCCGCAGACTGTTTAACCAGACTGGTGCATGCCCCGGTTATCTCCCGCTTCAGCTACTGTAATGGGCTCTGCGTGGGGCTACCTTTGAAGGTGACTCAGAAACTATAACTAATCCATAATGCAGCAGCTAGACTTGTAACTGGGAGTGGCTGCCAGGATCATATATCACTGGTCCTAAAGGATCTTCACTGGCTCCTAGTACATTTCTGAGCACAATTCAAAGTGTTGGTGCTGATCTTTAAAGCCCTAAACGACCTTGACTCAGTATACCTGACGGAATGTCTCCACTTCCATTGGTTAGCCCAGACACTGAGATCCAGCGCCGAGGGCCTTCTGGTGGTTCCCTCACTGCGAGAAGCAAATTTACAGGGACCCAGGCAGAGGGCCTTCTCAATAGTGGCGCCCGCCCTGTAGAACGCCCTTCCTTCAAATGTCAAGGAAATAAACAACTATCTGACTTTTAGAAGACATTTGAAGGCAACCCTGTTTAGGGAGGTTTTTAAGGATTGATGTTTTTATTATGTTTTTAGAGATGTTGTAAATCTCCCAGAATGTCTAGTGAAATCCAGCCAGATGGGCAGGGTGTTGTTGCTGCTGCTGCTGCTGTTGTTGTTTTCTTTTGCTGGCTCAGGTAGCCAAAAATGAATTTTTGTTCTCCCAGTTACAGCCTTGAGAGGAGGCTGTGCTGTTGAAATATAGCTGTTTCTCCAAGTGGCAGTACACATCATGGTGATTTGACAGCACAAGTCAAAGGACTAAATGAGAACATATACCTGCAGATGGCATATTCACCTCCTCTCCCTTGAAATTGCTTGGTACTGTCAACGGACATGCACTGTGGCAACTACACACATTTATTCTAGAAACTAAGTTTGCACCAGTCCTATGATGCTGTCGCAAACAGAAAATGGTTGCACATGCAACCAAAAAGTCAATACACTGGCAGGTATTTTAAAGGTATACACTCCAACGTGCTTGCTAGGGACTTGTATCATATGAAAGTCAGCACTGGAAGCTTTCAGCCAACTCCTATCTCACACTCCATATTAACTAACACACATTCCAAAACGTGCTTAACATATATTTCTCATGTTGCCTATTAGCTAAATACTTGGACAGTTAAATATCTTATTTATCCTATTGACACAAGCCTTTTCTTTCTTCTGATACTGTCATGTTACAGTGAACCGCCCAAATTTAGTGACTGTCAACGTTCACATATTGAATGGTCCCAATCTGAGGGGAATCTTGTGGATACCTCAAAAGACATTTCTTTCCATGCATACACTGGTGAATGCTGAGAATCACCTATAGGTGACTGGACTGATATTTTAATTGCTTGATCAATCAACTAAAGCCTTTTGTTTATCTTACACTTTAATTTCTGCAGCTATATTGAGGTTTGGGTAACATGCACATTACTTTAAATTTCAACAGCGGGTGAAAAAGCGGGCGAATATGATTGACAGTGCTTATTTGTCTGTGTGCGTAAACACAAATGTGTGTTGATGTAGTCATTCTGTTTACTTGCTTAGATATGCAGATATAAGACAATGGGTCCAATGTGTTCATAAGCTTCATGACTCAAGTTGTATATTGAGTCTGAGGGCACCTTCAGATGCCCTATTTACTGAGCATTCATCCTGATTGCTTGCAGAAAGCTTACACAGAGGTGAGCTTATAACTGTCTCTCTTGAGCATTTTTCCCCTGATCTGTTTGTGGGGAGCTTATAGGACAATGAACATTTATCATGATTTGCTTGCAGGTTATTTATACGGCTTCCCGTTCATCATCCGTTCATCCCACACGTCTCAATTTCTAAACAGGAAAAAGTCTGATTCTCCTTTAGTGTGTTTGTTGCACCAAGGTGAATGAGCCTTTTAATCCACTTTAACTTTGCAAACCTGAAGTCCAAGTATACACACATATCTATGCCACTAAATATTGGCAGTCCAGAGGCACCTAGAACCCCAGGTTTTAAATGACGAGCCGAATTCATTAAATGCATCCTAGGAATAATGCTTGCTTGCTCCCTGGGACTTCTACAAGATAGTTTCTGTGCTGTGTTTTCCTTCCACATCAGTGGATACTTCAGCATGGTTGAGCTCTTGACATTGAAGGACCGGCGAATCCTTGGCCACCCCAATGCTTTTCAGCACCAAGCAGAAACTTCAAAACAAAAACTTTTATTCTGTGATCTACACATAGGTCTCTTATTTAGAAGAATGCTTTGTTCCTTTATGAAAACTCTTTGGTAAACCTGCTCGAGTGTCTTTTGTTTAAAGAGACACACAACCAACCAAACCAAACAAAAAAAATGTGCCTCATTAACATGTAAGTCACAGCTCCCTTCTGCAGCAAATCTATGCGCGGCCATCTGGCCCTTGCCTCTAACATGATCAGGGCAAAGATGAACAGTGGAAATGAAATGCCATTGAGAAAAGTTCATCTCGGGAAACATTTTAATTTAAAGCCTGTTATGGGGTTGGCTGCAGCTGCAATAGCCCAAACTGGGACCCCAGGAACCAGTGTCTGTGCCTCACTTTCTAATCTGACGTGTTCACTCATGAGCCCATTACATCCCATGCTCACATTAATCTGTGGGTTTTTAACGAAAACAGACCACGCAGAAATTCGCATTTCGTCTTACGGTGAAGGGTGATACAGTGGTACCTTGGGTTACAGATGCTTCAGGTTACATACGCTTCAGGTTACAGACTCTGCTAACCCAGAAATATTACCTCAGGTTAAGAACTTTGCTTCAGGATGAGAACAGAAATCGTGCAGCGGCAGCAGGAGGCCCATTAGCTAAAGTGGTGCTTCAGGTTAAGAACAGTTTCAGGTTAAGAACAGACCTCCAGAACGAATTAAGTTCTTAACCCGAGGTACCACTGTATATAAATCTAAGAAGCAAAATATGGTAAGTAAGAAAATAAACAAGCATTTAAATATTTATTTGAATAAGTAGGCAGTGGCGTTTTCCTGTTTTTCTTGTTACGTGCTTTTATGTTTAAAACTGCCCTGTGATCATCAGATGAAGGGAACTATGTGCATTTAATCAATACTAAATGCACTGTTGTGCACACCCCAGCCTCTGAGTGGTAAGAGATTTCAGGGGTTCCTGTGCCTACCCAGGATTTGGTTTCCTGGAAATAAAGGTCTATGGAGACTGTGGCGTCATTAGGATATATGATTTCATTTACACCGGAACATAGGATGGAGGGGCTCATGGCATTAACACTCAAAACAGATCTTGCTTCCCCTCTAGGTTTCTAGGGAAGCCCCAAGCCCCAGCTCTGACTCCAGCACAGAGCTCGGTTGTATTCAACGTATTGCTATGTAGCACTTTGCAAGAGTGGAACAACTTCCACCTATGCAATAGGATTCCACCTCCTCCCACGCAGCCCCTAAATCAGTTCTACCCCAACCCTCCAGAGTGGATTTCAATACCAAACATGGTGCGTGTGAGGAGAGGAGAGGGGGGAAATCCTCATTACACATGCGGCAGTCACTTTCTTTGCACATTTATTTATCTGAATACTATCCATTCTGGTAAAGTTATAGGTAGGTAGCTGTGTTGGTCTGCCGTAGTCAAAACAAAATAAAAAAATTCCTTCCAGGAGCACCTTAGAGACCAACTAAGTTTGTTATTGGTATTAGCTTTCGTGTGCATGCACACTTCTTCAGTATCTGAAGAAGTGTGTATCTGAAGAAGTGTGTATGCACATGAAAGCTCATATCAAGAACAAACTTAGTTGGTCTCTAAGGTGCTACTGGAAGGATTTTTTGTATTTTGTTTCCATTCTGGTAAAGATGATTGATTGATTGATTGATTGATTGATTGATTTTTGCAACATTTATACACCGCTTAATTGTTGTCGTTTTTTAAAAAAACATTCTTAAAGCAGTTTGCAAATGTCGTATAGTTTATAATGTCACAGAATTTTGGGGTGCAATCTTGTGGCTTTTGAAAAGGCATCTGAGGGCCATACTGTACATCTGATAACCCTTTCTGATATCAGAGGATAATAATAATAATAATAATAATAATAATAATAATAATAATAATAATAATAATTTATTATTTGTACCCCGCCCATCTGGCTGGGTTTCCCCAGCCACTCTGGGCGGCTTCCATAGAAACAAAAAATACACTAAAATATCACAGATTAAAAACTTCCCTGAACAGGGCTGCCTTAAGATGTCTTCTGAATGTCAGGTAGTTATTTATCGCTTTGACATCTGATGGGAGGGCGTTCCACAGGGCGGGCGCCACTACCGAGAAGGCCCTCTGCCTGGTTCCCTGTAGCTTTGCTTCTCACAATGAGGGAACCACCAGAAGGCCCTCAGTGCTGGACCTCAGCGTCCGGGCAGAACGATGGGGGTGGAGACGCTCCTTCAGGTATACCGAGGCCGTTTAGGGCTTTAAAGGTCAACACCAGCACTTTGAATTGTGCTCGGAAACGTACTGGGAGCCAATGTAGGTCTTTCAAGACCGGTGTTATGTGGTCTTGGCGGCCGCCCCCAGTCACCAGTCTAGCTGCCGCATTCTGGATTAGTTGTAGTTTCCGAGTCACCTTCAAAGGTAGCCCCACGTAGAGCGCATTGCAGTAGTCCAAGCGGGAGATAACTAGAGCATGCACCACTCTGGCGAGACAGTCCGCGGGCAGGTAGGGTCTCAGCCTGCGTGCCAGGTGGAGTTGGTAGACAGCTGCCCTGGATACAGAATTGACCTGCGCCTCCATGGACAGCTGTGAGTCCAAAATGACTCCCAGGCTGCGCACCTGGTCCTTCAGGGGCACAGTTACCCTATTCAGGACCAGGGAGTCCTCCACACCAGCCCGCCCCCTGTCCCCCCAAAACAGTACTTCAGTCTTGTCAGGATTCAACTTCAATCCATTAGCCGCCATCCATCCTCTAACCACCTCCAGGCACTCACACAGGACCTTCACCACCTTCACTGGTTCTGATTTGAAAGAGAGGCAGAGCTGGGTATCATCTGCATATTGATGGACACCCAGTCCAAACCCCCTGATGATATCTCCCAGCGGCTTCATATAGATGTTAAAAAGCATGGGGGAGAGGATGGAACCCGGGGCCAGAAGGATGTCAATTGTATCAAAGGCTGCTGAGAGATCCAGCAGAACCAGGAAACAACTCTCACCTTTGTCCCTAGCTCGCCGGAGATCATCAACCAGCGCGACTAAGGCAGTTTCAGTCCCATGATGAGGCCTGAATCCCAATTGGAAGGGATCCAAATGGTCCGCATCCTCCAGGCATGCCTGGAGTTGTTCAGCCACCACGCGCTCAATCACCTTGCCCAAGAATGGAAGATTTGAGACTGGACGATAGCTGGCCATACTGGCCGGGTCTAAAGATGGTTTTTTAAGAAGCGGTTTAATGACCACTTCTTTCAGCGGGTCTGGGAATGTTCCCTCACAGAGGGAAGCATTCACCACCCCACAGAGCCCATCGCCCAGCCCTTCCCGGCTTGCTTTTATTAGCCAGGATGGGCAAGGATCAAGGAGACAGGTGGTTGGTTTCACGCATCCAGGCAGCCTGTCCACATCCTCGGGGGTAATAGATTGAAATTGATTCCATGCAACTTGACCAGACAGGGCTCTAGCACTCTCCCACCCCAGCCCTGCTCCCACGGTGGTGTCTAGCTCCTTCCGAATATGAGTGATTTTATCTGCAAGAAACTTTGCAAAATCATTGCAGGAGATCTTGGGGTCTTTACAAGGCCCCGTTGGTAAAGGTGGTTCCGTTAAATTGTGAACCACCTGAAAGAGTCTCCTGCTACTATTTTCTGCAGATGCAATAGAGGCGGTGAAGAAAGTCTTCTTCGCTGTCGCTATCACCACTTGGTAGGCTTGACGTTGAGCTCTAACTTGTGTCCGGTCACATTCGGAGTGAGTTTTCTGCCACCGACGCTCTAGCCGTCTCAGCGATTGTTTCATTGCCCTCAGCTCTGAAGAAAACCACAGGGCTGTCCGGGCTCCATGCAATCGGAGAGGGCGCTTCGGAGCCAGACAGTCGATAGCCCTGGTTAACTCCGCATTCCAGCGGGCCACCAGGGAATCAGCTGAAAGGCCATCAACATGGGATAAAGCATCCCCTACCACTCTCTGGAAACCATTTGGCTCCATTAAGTGGCGGGGGCGGACCATCCGAGTTGGAAGATCCCATGTCAGATGGAAACACACACACACACACACACACACAGAGAGAGAGAGAGAGAGAGAGAGAGAGAGAGAGAGAGCTGACTATTTCCCTGATGCCCTGGCTCAATTTGTCCAAACTAATAGAAGGGAAGTTGGTACGTATTCAACAAGGCACTAACTTTCACTCGAAGAAAACAGAACGTAGAATATTAATTAGGGACAAGAATAGTGATGAGTGCAGGCTGCACCAGTTCCTAGCATCAATTTATTTATTACATTTCTCTCTTGCCCTCCCTCCCAAAGGAGTCCAGGGTGGCATGTGTCAGGTTATGCAAATGTGGACTTCAGTAGCCATTCTTTACTCTATTTTCAGTGTCAGATTATGCAAAAGTGAGGCGGCATAGTAATGCTTGTGGTAACATTATTTCTGAAACAAAACAATGTTCTGTTCTTTCCTCCCCCCAGAAGAATATAAACAATGGAACAAGTGCTTGTCAAATCACTTTTTAATTGAATTCATATATGTGTTGCCATTTTTAAAAAAATGGCCACATTGTCCATCTGCCCAGGCAAAATGTTTAAGTATTTCCAGCCAAGCTCGTCACCTAATAAATGGGTCCCCCCCCCAACCAAAACCCATGTATAATGCATTTCAAGGAATCTGTCATGATTTTTTTAAAAAGAAAAGAAGATGGTGCGTGCAAGTCATTGCGATGTAATTACAGAGCTTTAGATAAAATACGAAGGACAAAACATCCCCGAGACAGGATTTAGAAAGAACATGCAAATTACGTTGCAGAAAACATTTCTACTACAAATATTTCTCGTATCACACTGTTCCCCAGGAATGTGTGCTAAAAAGCGTTGATTAATATTATCTGAAATGCAGTGAAGCTTAGTCTCCAAATGTACTTTGGTTTGCTACACCCTTGGCTCAGAAACAATGCAACCCTGGGGATAATGGATGTAGAACAAAGTAATCAAAGAAAAATTGGCTTTATTCCCCCTCTTTTTTTTTTTGCTATATATTTGCCACATGATCAACATAACCTTGGCCACCCAATTACTCTCCTTCCCCCTGTATATATCATTTAACCATGTCCCTTTCTATTCTAGATGCAAGGTCAGCATTGCAGGTAAGTCCAGATAGCAAACTATCTCAGCGAAACTTAAATAAATCAGATGTAACATGTGAATGTGGCATATATGTACTGCAGCCTCACTGATCTTCATCTTGAAGGTTAGACCAGGGTATCACCAGAATCATTATAACCAGACAAATTCGAAACCAGAGCTCTGCTCCAAGAAGGTTCTTCAGGAAGCTTGCTGCACGGACTTTAGAGGAAACAGTAAGAACATGCCAAGTTGTACTATGGACCTCAGTTCCATAATAAGATCCCATACATGCCTAATTTTCTCCCTGGGAACTATGCATTAATCATTTCCATCTAATGTGCATATGCATTTATGTTATAAAACCCAAGGCAATGTTGACAGCAACTGACATACCAGTTGGCATAAATTAGAACTTTTTGCAAAATTTTACTTACTATCATAGCAGACCAAAATGTCACTGGAACTGTAGGTTTTTCAGAATTCCAGATCATATCTTTAAATGTGGGTCTGCCTTAACCACATGTAAAGGATAAAGCTGGGTGTGGTAGCACTCCATTTAAAGGAACAGATGCGTTGTTTGAGAGCACTCCTAGTATCCCATCTATCACTGGACTTGGTGCTGAGGAGTACTAATGCTTAGCTAAGGCTGGTCCACCAGATATGGACTAGGACAACATAGCTCCAGTAACCCATCCTCTGTTAACTTGCCAGTTGGACTACTTCTGTGTGCTCTGTATGGAGCTCCACTTGGAGACATTCTGGCAACTGAATGCTACTGCTCACTTGCTGTCTGGGGCAGTGAAGTGCGATCACAAGACCCCAGTTCTGAGTGTGCTACACTGGCTGTCAGAAAGACACTAGGCCTAATTCAAGGTGTTGGTTCCAAGCCCTCGAAACTTTAGGGTTCAAGTGCTTCAAAGAGAATCTTCCTTTAGGTTTTGAGATTTGTGGGTGAAATTCTGCTTGTGATACCTACGAGGTATCACCACTGGGCCTTCTCAACGGTGGCATCCCATCTATGGAACGCCATCCCAGTTCAGATCCACACATTACATTCATTCAGGTGTAGCTTTTGCAGGCCTTCAGAAAGTATAGCAGGGCTGGTTCTATTTCCCTAAAATGCTACCTGTTCCTGTGTCTTCACTACCACTGATTGTCACATGCTATTGTATCTTATTGTAAATTTCAGTGTTGATTTTGCTCTTGTACTGTATTTTATTAATATTGCTGGTTGCTCTGGGCTCTGTGTGAGGAAGCATGAGATACAACAAATATAATCTTGATGATGATGATGTGTAAATAGACTGCACCATCCTCCTTCACCTTCTCCTGCTTTTTCCCTGGAATCTTCCCCCAACCTTCCCACCCTACCCCAAAAGAGGGCTCTGGTATCAGAAAGTACCTGAACTGACAGAAAAGAGGTTGAGGAGAGACTGTCTGGGGAAAGTAGCAAGCAGGCTGAAGGTTCAGAACCACCTCCATCCTTTGACTCACACACTGCATAATCCTTTTTCTACTTCTGATTTTGCCTTGCACCTCCCAACCCACTCTTTACATGTGGTTGCGGAATTAAAAGACACAGGCCTGCCACCAACATACATAGTTTAACTAACCTTGAATAAAATCATGTCAAGATGGATTGCAAGACAAACTTGTTGACATGAGCAAAAGTCCCTAAATACAATTTTGACAATCTGGACAATAGTGAACTCTTGTTTTATTATTAGAAATAACTCACATTAAAACCATGCATGTAACACTTTTTTAAAAAAGGGAAAACCTTAAGACATACAGAGGCTAAAATTGCACAGAAAACTGTCAATCTGATCATCTTCTCCCCAGTGAAGGTCCTTTCAATCATCTGCTATATGATCCCTAACAGAAAACAATCTTGGACACACCAGCAATTGAACCTCAGACCTTCTGCAAAGCCAAACAATGTGCTCTTCCATGACTGTACTAGGTTCCTGCCCCAAATTAAGAAAACACCACTTAACTACTACCAATATATACAATTAAGATTTGCAACCCATCCAAACTGGAAAAAGTTACACTAGCATCCCATTACATCATCAGCCTGAAGCAAAAGAGCTTTCAAACCCTGGAAGGTTTTTCAGGTTGCAAAGGAGGTGTAAACCAAGTCAGAGTGGGGAGGAAGGAGGTTCGCAACAACGCCACACTGCACAAGCCAGGCAGCTTCTCCAGAGCTACTCCATGGTGAGAGTAAAGATGATTACTTTTTTAAACAGAACAAACTATTGAGCTGAAAAAACTATTGCTGGGAGCATGAATGCAGGAAATAAGGTGGCAGACTGCAGAAGGTGTAACAGAATGAGCAACAGACTACTAGCATACTTTGCCAGCTGGCAGTTTCTCCGAGTGTGAAGGCAGAGATTATACCAAATATTCATCTCGACACTCCAAAACCGTACATGCCAAATCCATTACCCTTGAATCATTCTTCTTTACTGTTAAAAAATAAACTGGCTGGTGGGGCAGTGGGAGAGGGCATTTAATCTTGCAACAGTCAGATTAATAACGCCACTCTACAGGCATTGCTCTCTCACTGTAAGAACTATATGAGCAAATGTTTGAACAAATCAGCATCACATAATTTACAGGTGGGGGAGAAATTTGATGAAGTTCGCATTTAAGGACGAACCTTTCAAATTCGCCTTTAGATGTGAACCGAAGCACAGACCTCCTTCAAAATGTCCACTTCTCCAAATTTCTCTGTGCCGTTCTCCAGCCAGGTAGTGCATTCGAAAATGCACGTATTTGGGTAAAGTGCGCATCAAAATGCGGAAATTAGCGAAAATAACATACAAAAAATTCGATTGGTGAAAACTGCCTTGCAAAATTGTGTATATTTGGCAAAATTCAGGTGAAAATGTGTATATTGGGAGAATTTTGCACTAAGATGTTGGTGGATTTTCATGGGGATTCCATCCTCCCCCCCCCCCAAAAAAAATCTCAAACTGATGTAGAAATGTGGAGAACTGAATTTAAGATTGCGGGGGGGGGGAGAGAAACTGAGAGAAACTGAAATTTATGATGTGTTGAGCTATTATTAATGAATTCCTATCTGCCTGTTCTTCCTGCCAAAGGAGCCCAAGTCACTTGAGGGATCCTCAGGCATCCATACTCTCCCACAACAGACTTCCTGATAGCAGACTGAAACATCCCATAAGAAATGCTAAAAGGAAAGTGGGTAGATGGCAAGCCAACAGCTTTACCTGCTGCAGTCCTTTAGCAAAGAAAGAAAAAAACCCCAAAAATAAACCTTTAAGTGAAGGAAAATAAAAGCAAATGTAAGGGGACGGGTAAGCAAGAAATAAAGAAGGAACCAGGGTTCTGATTGGGGAACTTTTGCATAGAGACTGAAGAGTTGAAATTGGGCAAGCTATTCATTTGCTGGTATATATATACAGTGTAATTCACATATTTGTACAGGAGTACAAGAGGAGGAAGGGTTGAGTGAGAAGTAAATCACAAGCCTTCCGGTTTCCCATAGCTGGCAGGAATGTGCAGGTGGTATCTCTTTCTGAGGGATGACCCTCCTGGTATGGATCATCAGGCATCCGGCGTCTCCCACTGCAGCCTTATTTACAGCAGGCTGAGATCTTAGACGGCATGAAAAATGCTGAAGGGAAATTGGATAGATGGCAAGATAGAGCAAGGACAACTTACGAGTCTACGTATACTTGGGAGGGATTAAAAATGCTAAGCCATGGAGAAAGAGCGATTACTCTCCCCAGAGTAGTGTCATTAGAAAAGGGAATTTCCGTAATTTGTCAGACTGAGGTGTACTGGGGGCGGGGGTGTTCTGACCTACCCCAAAACTGGCGTAAGGGAGAAGGGCAGTCAAGCAAGAGGTCCCCCCTGCTCTAATCTCAAACGTGACCACAAGCAGTCACATGGTACAATGCTGTCATATGAGACAGTGGCATCTTTTCAGATATGCAAATATCCAGAGGCAGCTTGCCAGGTGAGGCAGAACCATTCTGGAGCTTCCTGGCAGGTAAGCAGGGCCCTGTTGCTTACTAGGGCAAAGGAGGGGGTGAAGTGGCCAGTGGCGTCGCAAGGGGGGCGGGTGCCATGTCTGGAAGGGTGACAAGAAGGCACCCCGCGGGGTGCTCACCCCTGGGCACAGCGGCGCAAGCAGCCATCGCGCCACTGCAGCCACATGTGGAGGATCCTGCCACCGTCCGTATGGCGCTTGGGCAGCGGCAGTGGCAAACCGCTACATACAACGCATGCGTGGTGTCACACGCATGCGCTGTATGTAGCAACAGTGCACATGCGCCCTACGTAGCGACGCACGCATGCAGAGCCGGCAGTTTGCCCCACCCCGGGTGTTGGTTAGTCTTCGTTCGCCCCTGGAAGTGGCAGAGAGGTCGGTACAGTGCAAACACACCAATGGAGCCAATCCAGAGGTTCTGCTGGTGTGTGTCCACTGCGCCAACCCCCCTGCTGCCTCGCCGCTCCTCCTCTTGGTAAGTAACAATGCCCCTGCTGCCAGCAAACTAGCATAGTGGCTCCACACCACCCAGCAAGCCACTTCTGCATATGTCAAGCTTAAATGTGTGGCCCATCACGTCACCCACAACCTGTCCACCACAAATGGTGTCCTATTATTTCAAAATAAAACTAGCATTTTAAAAAACAAACTAAAAGATACTTGTGGGGAACAGTTTCAAGAGTTGCAGCCCATTGGTTCATATAATGAGACAGACCTCTGGGGCTGGATCTACACTCACATTTTAAACGTTATTAGAACGATATTAAAAAAGAGTGTTCTAAAACGTCAAGACAAAAAAAAGTCCTATTCCACAAGGTCTACCTGGTCTTTGGAAGGGGTTGCTCTGCAGCGCCCTCTGGTGTCACATTTTAATAATGCATTATTAACGTTGAAAAAGAATGTCCCATGGCTGTATGGTTATCGGAACCGTTCCTTAACTCTTTTTTAGCATTAAAAACCATGAGTGTAGATCCGCCCTGGGAATTGTTAGAAGGCCCATGGTGCAGCAAGTATGCTAAAACATATCAGGTCTGAGCCTGGACCGTACCTCAACTGTCCTTTATGCTCTTCTGAATGGCATGAGAAGCATACTTAATATATATATATAGTTAGCTTTCATTGAATATTAATGTTTACCTTTTTTAAAAACAACCCACAACATTCAATTTCTCCAACTTTCTCCAGCCATTTCTGGACATGGTTGTGATAAGGCTCTGGATTTTGCTTGGCAAAACTAGTCAGAAGATTATTTATATCCCCAGAAAAGTTGTGCATTTCAGGGGGTGAGAGGGGGTGAGAGGAAACAACGTAGACTTTTGTTCTGTCAAACTTTGCCAGGAATTCAAGAGAAGGGCAGAGGACAAGAGGGTCAGTGTTTCACAGAGACATCAACATGAATCCCTTCAAATGCTCTTGATATCGTCAGTTGCCAAGAATAGTAAAGCAGCAGGCCAAGACGAGGAACGACACAGAGGAAGCAGTTAGCAATGCTTAAGGCCGGCAGAGGAAAACAAAATGCCACCAAATTTGCAGTTCCTTTAGGGGCATTCCCGCGTTGCATTCCATGGGTGTGCAATCTCCATTGTGATAACCTGTGTTCCAGCAGAATGTTTTCCTCCACCCGTGAAAGGGGAAGACCCAAAAACTTTTTGTGTCAACACTGGATACTCTGCCATTCTCCCAGCATCAGCTGCAGGAGGGAGTTTCCTTTTTGCTGCTATTCAAGATGGATTTATAGGCATATGAGAGGAGAACACATAACATCTCCATATTGGTTTTTCTCTTAGATCGTGGTCGTCTTGTATGATGGATGTGTAAGTGTACTTTAATGAACTGAAGAGAGTGAAAGATTGAGTCACTGGAGGAAGGAGAATGTGCTAAGCTTATTTTTTTAGTTGCTATTTTGTTAATATTGTTTTATAGATTATAAATGCTTTATACCTGAAGGAGCGTCTCCACCCCCATCATTCTATCCGGACACTGAGGCCCAGCACCAAGGGCCTTCTGGCGGTTCCCTCACTGTGAGAAGCGAAGTTACGGGGAACCAGGCCTTCTTGGTAGTGGCACCCCCCTGTGGAACGCCCTCCCATCAGATGTCAAAGAAATAAGCAACTATCGGACTTTTAGAAGGCATCTGAAGGCAGCCCTGTTTAGGGAAGCTTTTAATATTTGATTAATTATTGTATTTTAATATTTTGTTGGAAGCCGCCAAGAGTGGCTGGAGAAACCCAGCCAGATGGGCGGGATATAAATAAGTAAGTTGTTGTTGTTGTTGTTGTTGTTGTTGTTGTTGTTGTTGTTGTTGTTATATGACTTATTTTGTAATTGTGATGTCCAGCTTATTCTTTTAGTTACTGGTTTGTTGATAGCGTTTTATAGATTGCAAATGTTTTACTGATGATTTGCTCATTGTATCATATGATTTATTCTGCACTTTTGATGCTCTGTTAGGTTATTGCTATTAATTGTTTGTAAGCTGCTTTGGGATTCAAAGCAGTGCAGAAATGATGAAAATCAAATCAATCAAGTGTTGGTTATTGCACGAGGGAGAGTGCCAGGCCCCAAGGAGGAGCCCAAGTCCAGATCATTTGTAAGAAAGTGGATCCCTAGCAAGAGCTTCTGTGAGGAAATGGACAGTGTCTCCCGGCATGTTCAGGGGACAAATACTGTTAAAAAATAAGCCGCCGGTGGTGTTTTATGGGGTCATGAATGTTGATTTGGACTTTGGGTATGCCCCTTGGTTCATATTTGCTATAGCTGCTGAAAAGTGCTTTGTCCTTCATGCCAAACGCATGAGAAAATACTTTCTTAGTTTCACATATTTTAGGGCTACCTCATACGTATCTTGTGTTGTTGCTCCGTCTAGAGCAGTAATGCTTTGCTCAACAGCCACCTGTTGATAACAGCTACCTTTGCGACTATCTGCCAACTCAATTTTCTTGTTACTCATTATCTGATCAGGGTTGTTCACCTCTTGCTTGTCTCTGTCTCTCACGCCCTTTCCGTGCTCCTGCCCTCACCCCTCCACACTTTAGTCATCAACACAGACACACACACAACAAGCCTGTATTCTGCCTCCTCTCAATTTCCTGCTGTACCAGAAAACCAGCCTGCAGGATTAAGAGAAAGGAGGGGAAATTCTTAGAAGAAACCAGAGTAAACAAAACCACCAGTCCTATATTTAGTGAGGCAATAAAGAGAGAATGAGTCATCTCATGATTGCTGATTTAGTCCCTCTTGTCACACTTAGCAGCCAAAGTAGTGTAATGATTTGTGAAGACATGCTGGCCTGAGGGAGTCAAAAGCAGAGTCTTTGAGAATCAGGCACCACAACTTGGAAAACCCCCTGACAACTATGCAGAATACCTCCATGGAAGAGTGTGATAAAAGGTTCGATAAGGAGGTGTCTCAAAAAACCAGTGTGGTTGCTTTCAACTCTTTTGAAGAGGGACTGTCTGTCTTCTAAGAGCAATTTGGTGAGCATCAGATAAAAATGACAAGAAGTCACTACTCACACACTTGAGATGGTTAGTTCCTGCATTTGCCTCAATTTGTGGTGTGCTCTTCAGGTCAGATTTTTATCTTCTGACAGCAAATCTCTTTGACTTCCTGCCACACCACCAGTATTTAGAAATTCTGACCTGGCCAAAGGGGTTGTATTTAGGTTTCAACCATTCATTGGCAGTCAGTGAAATCTTATAAATCATGATTATTCAGGAGGAAGTCTCACTACGCTGAGTGGGACTTAATTCCAGGTAAGCGTGTATTGAATTGCAGCCTTGGTTTGTTTTAGTGCAATAATCCAGTGGTTTTTTGTCTTGAATCTCAGCTGATCACCAAACTTTGTCCATGCATTTTGATTTTGAATCATGGGGATAGGAGGAAAGCAGGTTATCTGGCATCACTGTAACGGCAGGTGATTGACACCTGTCAAAGTTGGCCCATGGGGCAGGCAGGGAAGAGAGATAAGAAGTTGCCCATGGGTTGCCTACCCCTGATGTTGCTGAGAATATAGCCCTTTTCTAAAGTGTGAGCAGGCTATAAGGCTCCTGCCCTCCCTCTTCTATCAGCCCTGAGTGCTCACTGGAAGGACAGATCCTGAAGCTGAGGCTCCAATACTTTGGCCACCTCATGAGAAGAGAAGACTCCCTGGAAAAGACCCTGATGTTGGGAAAGATGGAGGGCACAAGGAGAAGGGGAAGACAGAGGATGAGATGATTGGATAGTGTTCTCGAAGCTACCAGCATGAGTTTGACCAAACTGCGGGAGGCAGTGGAAGACAGGAGTGCCTGGCGTGCTCTGGTCCATGGGGTCACGAAGAGTCGGACACGACTAAACGACTAAACAACAAACCTTCTTTTGGGTCTCAAAACCCAGCAAAAAAACCCTGCCTCCCCTTACTTTCCTGATCAGTCTGTAGGATTAAGAGAAGGGGGGGGAGAGAGAGAGGACTGCATAAAACCAAAACATGATTTCTGAAGTGAGGGCAGCCTTTGTTCAGGGAACTGTCACTTTGAAAAATATGAAAATGACACTGTTATATAGCCCCTCTAGATGCTGCTCCTCATGTCCAGCTTCATGCTTCTGAGTAATTTAAAACAAAACAAATTCCTTCCAGTAGCACCTTAAAGACCAACTAAGTCAGTTCTTGGTATGAGCTTTCGTGTGCATGCACACTTCTTCAGATCTGAAGAAGTATCTGAAGGTATCTGAAGAAGTGTGCATGCACACGAAAGCTCATACCAAGAACTGACTTAGTTGGTCTTTAAGGTGCTACTGGAAGGAATTTGTTTTGTTTTGACTATGGCAGACCAACACGGCTACCTATCTGTAACTGAGTAATTTAGTGTGATTCACCATTAATCCTGTCCATCGTGTGATGAATTTTCCCACATCTGGTAGCCCCACTGGGCTTGAACCAGGGAATAAAGCCAAGCAGTGAGACACCTTAGTGTCTGTGCTACTGAGACAGCCTCCAGGTAGAGGGACTGTCTGGGCTGAGCTACTGATTACTCAATAGTATCAGCCTGATACTGTGACAGAAAGAGAAACTGCATCTAGTTAGCCCTCAGCAGATATGAGGAGCCAACAGGAGCTCTGATTTTCTCACATTTAAGAGCTCTTTCATGCTATATGCCACTGATACCTGAGGGGAAGGGCCTTAGCTCAGTGGGAGAGCACCTGCTTTGCATGCAGAAGGTTCCAGGTCCAGTCCCTGCAGGTCTCGCCTGGTAGGCCTTTGTCTGAAATTCTGAGGAACCATTGCCCTTAGTGTAGGCCAGGGATGGGGAAGCATTTTCAGACTGAGGGTCTCATGCCTTTCTGCGCAACCTTCCTGAAGCCACTGGGAAACTGGGCAAGATGGGGAAATGGAGAGAGCAACAACAAACTCAAAACACCTGGCTCTATCCTCCACCTAGGCAAGCAAGAAGCAGCAGCAGAAGAGTTCAGGGACACATTGCAACCAGGCAAAGGGACTTAGAATCATAGAATTGTAGAGTTGGAAGGGACACTGAGGATCATCTAGTCCAACCCTCTGCATCCCATATGAGAATCGAACTTGCAACCTTGGTCTTATCAGCACCACGCTCTAACCAACTGAGCTATCCAATTCAATTTGAGAAAGGTGCAAAGCAGGACCAGGGAGGGCTATGGGCTGGGTTCTGTTCCAAGGTCCAGTCAGATTGTTGTTGTTGTTTTATTGTTCATTTATTTGTTATTTTCTGACTGGGTCATTCCAACCACTCTGGGCGGCTTCCAGCATATACAGAAACATAATAAAGCATCAAACATTACAAAGCTTCCCTATCCAGGGCTGCCTTCAGAAGTCTTCTAAAGGTTGTATAGTTACTTATCTCATTGACATCCGATGGGAGGGCACTCCACAAGTTGGGTGCCAATACTGAGAAGCCCCTCTGCCTGATTCCCTGTAACCTCACTTCTCATAGTGAGGGAACCACCAGAAGGCCCTCAGAGGTGGATCTCAGTGTCCAGGCTGGGCGATGGGAGTGGAGACGCTCCTTCAGGTATACCCTGAGAGGGTTGCATTTGGGCCCCAGTCCTGATTTCCAAACCCATGGCATAGAGACAATATTGAGCTTGATAGACCAATGGTCTCATTCAGCATAAGGCAACTTCCTATTTTCCTTGGCAGCTTGGTTTTAAAGGAGCAATAATTCCTAGAGTGCGGCAATAAATTATCCCACCCCTGACACTGCTTAATCGGGGAATGACTCACAACGGCTTACAAAATTATAACAAGGATTCCGAACATCCTTAAAAACACAGTGTGAGGAGGAACAGTTCCAATTAAAATCTGTTGATTAAAAACCTACAGCTTTTAACCTATAGCTAATGAATTAAGCAGGCTGATTAATGAACTAATGCTTTCAGGCTACATTTGCTACTCCTGTTATATGTGCATTATGCCAAAATGCCCACGCATGATGTTTCCTCGGTATAATTTGTGCTGGAGAACAGTTCAGGAAAAAATGGCCTGGGTCACTACTGTCACATACAAATTCCTATCAGCTGAGCATGCTTAGAATCCCCCAACCCATGAAGGGGAACTCTGCCTTATTGGGGTTCTGGGGTGGGAGAAGAATTCTGAGCACATTCACTCAAATACACTTAGAATCCCTGTTAAGCATTTCCTCTCAACACATGAAGGCTCAAAGGAGGGATGTGAGAGAAACTGGATTCAGTTTGCATTTAAGAAGAAGAAGAGTTTGGATTTGATATCCGGCTTTATCACTACCTGAAGGAGTCTCAAACTGGCTAACATTCTCCTTTCCCTTCCTCCCCCACAACAAACACTCTGTGAGGTGAGTGGGGCTGAGAGACTTCAGAGAAGTGTGACTAGCCCAAGGTCACCCAGCAGCTGCATGTGGAGGAACGGAGACGCAAACCAGGTTCACCAGATTACGAGTCTACCGCTCTTAACCACTACACCACACTGGCTCCAGGTGGACCTTCCTAATTTTCACTTTCCAAAATAATGTGTGAACCACCTTTTGAAACTTGTACATCTCAATATTTTTCAGTGCAGTTCTTCAGCCATGTACAATGTGTGAACATGTATATAGGAGGGTAAAGTGTGCATGAAAGTGCATATATAAGTGAAGATAGCGCTCAAAAATACATTGTGTGAAGGGAAATTGCTTTTGGGGAAGAAAATTGTATATTTGGAGAAATTTCCACTGGTGGTTTTTTTTCATGAGGACTTGTTTCTTGAAAAATTCAGAAACTGGCAGAAATGTGGAAAACTGTAGAGGTAAAGGTAAAGAGACCCCTGACTATTAGGTCCAACCGTCACTGACTCTGGGCTTGCGGCGCTCATCTTGCTATATTGGCTGAGGGAGCCGGCGTACAGCTTCCGGGTCATGTGGCCAGCATGACTAAGCCACTTCTGGCAAACCAGAGCAGTGCACAGAAATGCTGTTTACCTTCCCGCCGGAGCAGTACCTATTTATCTACGTGCTTTCAAACTGCAAGGTTGGCAGGAGCAGGGACCGAGTAACGGGAGCTCACCCCGTTGCGGGGATTCGAACCGTCGACCTTCTGATCGGCAGGTCCTAGGCTCTGTGGTTTAACCCACAGTGCCACCCGTGTCCATGGAAAACTGTACTTAAGTGTAAAAAAATGAGAAACTAGAAACCAACACTGTCAGATTTCATCATCCCAATCTGAAGTGGAGTCAGAGATGTTGGGGGGTAGAGCATTAGTTCATTCCCCTACCCATGCTCTGCTTTTAGCTCATAGATATTCAAGCAAATGCTTCAAAAGGTCTACAATCCTGTGTCAATGCTAAATATTCGGGCTATTTTTCTTCTTGCTCCCCAAGCAGTATTTTATAAGGGGAAGGGACAACATGGGACACCAAAGCCAGGTCAGTGCCATAGAAGTGGCTTTTAGCAGATCCTTGAAAACCTCTTGAAATTTCTGATCTGCAGAAGAAAATCAATTTGCCTGTTTTCAAGGCCACTTTGTTTGGGTTTGGCTGCTTTATTCTTTAAAGATTCCATCAACGGACAAGCCCCAGGCAAGTGGCAGGAGGGCTTTAATCTGTACTAAAGCCAGAACAAGACAACTCTTGCTCCATCCAGTTTGGAGAAAGTTTGATGAAAATGCAGCCTCTGATCTCAAAATTAAACCTTTGCTTGTGATGAGTACCTTTGACATAAACAATGCTCCCTATGGAGGAAGAATTCTAGAAGTTTTTTTAAAAAATAGGCCTGTAATGCTGAGATCTCGTTTTGCATTTTGCCGGCGACATAAAGGAAAACTACAATTCAACAGACTAGGAAAACAAAGTAATTTCAAAACATGCATTTATTTGTTGCCACAGATGTCCTGAGAAATAAAAAGGAAGAAGAAGAACAGTGTTTTAGGAGGACCATATTATCAAACATTCCAGGTTGGAATCAATGTTAAGAAGGATGTGAGAGTTTTTACTAGACCTCAACTATGAACTTAACCTGGAAAACAAGCCCTATTGAATCGTAAAAAGGTATTGTGAAAGCATTTGCCACCAGCACACCTGTGTGATTAAAATATGTCAGAATGAGTGGAGACTGTAAAGAACAAAGAGAGAGGCTGGATAGAATCAGGTAAACCCTGTTAATTTCAGTTGGCAGACTGTATTGTAGTGTTCAGCTGTAGCTTAGCAGGAAGACCAGACCCATCCATAGAAATAAACTAGACAAATACCTGAGGTGTCAAAATCCCAGGAGCACCTGCTTCAGCTATGTAAGAGAGAAAGAACCACTGTAGTAACTGCCATGAGGCAGTTTAGCAAATCATCATGCCAATGCTAATCTTAAAAATTTCTAGGGTGAATCTTTCACCTCCATCAGATACCCAGGGCATAATTGTGAAGAAGAGGAAGTAAAGAAGTGACCAGCAGTAGGATGGATCCAAACATTGTCTTCTGCAAACATAAAAGGTAAAGGTAAAGGGACCCCTGACCATTAGGTCCAGTCGTGACCGAGTTTGGGGTTGCGGCACTCATCTCTCTTTATTGCCCGAGGGAGCCGGCGTACAGCTTCCGGGTCATGTGGCCAGCATGACTAAGCCGCTTCTGGTGAACCAGAGGAGCGCACGGAAACACCGTTTACCTTCCTGCAGGAGCGGTACCTATTTATCTACTTGCACTTTGACATGCTTTCGAACTGCTAGGTGGGCAGGAGCAGGGACCAAGCAACAGGAGCTCACCCCGTTGCGGGGATTCAAACCGACGACCTTCTAATCGGCAAGTCCTAGGCTCTGTGGTTTAACCCACAGCACCACCACTCTGCAAACATAAGGCACTATAAATGGAGCTATAGCATTGGCTATAGCCCTAGGACAAAATCCATCCAAAGTTTTCGATCTGATTGATTTCATCTGTTGAAATCAGCAGAACTTAAACATATGGGGAGGAGTTCAATCTTGCCTTAAGGCTATGCTTCCATTAGGGCAAGCATTTTGGCTTCCCAGATGGAACAATTCCCCCTCTCCTGCCCCCATGAGCTGCTCTGGGGGCTCTCCTGACCCCTCAGAGCCAATTTGGAGGGGGGCAAAGGTGCACATTGGGAAGAGAGGAAGGGAAAGCCCCATCGCGCAAACAGAAGTCCTTGCAGAGTGCTCCCTCTGACAAGATTCATTTGTCAAATTCCACTCATGCTATTTGGACGGGTCATATGTGTCTGTTCTGCTCTGAGTTACAAGAAACTACTCTGTAGGCCGTTTGGTTTTTGCTGCCCAGAGATCACCTTGAATGACTTCAGATATGAAATTACAGGACCTGTTCCTATGTTCCTGTGGCAACATGGGATCTGCGTCTTCATGTTTTTCTCCCCACAGTACTTCAGTATCATTTGGATGCAAGAACTACAATGACAGGGCTATGGATGAGCTGCCTTGCTATGTCAATGTTGGCCTTCCTTCAAGCCAGGCAATGTTCACATGGGAAGACACCTTACTGATGACCTCATTGACATAGGAACATAGGAAATTGCCTTATATACAGAGTCAGGCCATTAGTCCATCTAGCGCATAACTGTCTGCACTGACTGGCATTGACTCTCCAAGATTTTAGGTAGGGTCTTCCCCAAGTCCTATCTTGAGGTCAAGGGTTGAACCTGGGACCTTCAGACGCCATACCACTGAGCTATGGCCCTTTCACATGTGAGAAGATACCACAGGGAAGCAACTTCCACACTGTTGCAGTCCAGAGGCACCAACATCCCTTACAGAACCCATTTCCCATACACCTCATAATTGTGTTTCAGATGACAGCTCTTTGCTGGAAAGGGGGGCGGGTTACATAGAGAAAGTCTGCAAAATCCATTTAAAATCATGACCCAGTTCAATCTCTCTTTCTCTCATTTGTACTGGGTCATGATTTTAAATGGATTTCGCAGACGTTCCCTATGTTAGAGAGAGAAAGAGTGTGTGTCTTATTTATGTATTTTTGCTGGTCTTACAACGGATGAACAAGCCATGTTGACTTTATTAAAAACAGGTTGAAGGAGAGGGAAAATTGGTAGGTGCATTGTTCAGTGTAATTCAAACCCTTCCAAAATGTATGTGGCAGAAATACCTACAACAAAAGAGGCTCTTCTTAGAAGACACAGCAGATGAGTTATGTTGCCCCCAAAATGGGCATTAATTAAAGCTGATGCAAAAGGACTGTTTGAGTAGTTGATAACTTGGGGAGAGAGAGAGAGGACTTGACAGGAAAGAATTTCAACCTGTTTCTTTCCTACTTAATTACCCTTTTAACAAAGAGGAGGCTGGAACCTCAATATTTAGCTTTTAAAATAAATAAATGAACAATACATCACATTTTACTTGCCCTCTGTGCAGGACTCAATGCTGGGTTTCAAAGAGGCAGTGAAAAAAACTGTGTATACCCCAACAGAGGTGTCAGGGAACTGCCATCGGGGCTCCAGAGGGATTCCGGAGAGCATCCCGGGATGGGGAGAAGCAGCCCATCTTCTGGGGAAGGAAATCAGCACAGCACCAGTGGAGAAGGGGGGCAGATGGGGGAATTGGCGAGGCGGTCCCATGACTCCTCACCGGGGACCAGCGGGGAGAGCACGGGTCCTCCGCTGCCCACACCCTCCTTGCGCAGAAGGCTTCCACGCAGGGAGAGTAGGCGGAGACTAGGCGTCAAAGAGCTTCTTTGCTGGAAGAAGTTCAAGAAACGCCCACTGATGGATTCTGCCAGCGATTGAGACAGCCACGGGCTAGTGCCTGTCTGGACAGAAAAGGTTCACTCAGGCAACCCAGCCAGGTGTGGCGCCGGTTTACGCACGAGCAACCCCTAGAACCCCTAGAACCATTACAAGAGGCAACATATTTGAGCTTTAAAAACAAAAACTAAGAATCTGTGACACCTTAAAGACTAAACAAACGTATTGCGGAACGTAAGCTTTCATGTGCTAGAACAGATGCATGAAGTGTTCTCTTTTTATTTTAGAAAGCCACTCTGATTTATGGCAGATAAGGCCACAATGCTTTTATAGGGAGTTGTTAAGTGCATGGTACAGATTAAAAGAAAGCCCCACCAATTTCACAGACTGAGGCTAAAAGTCTATAGGAAATGCAAGACGTAACAGACAATGTATCCCAATTCTTCACAGGTACACGAGAACATTTCACAATCGGTGTCATCAGAAGCTCCTGTTCATAATGTAACTTCCAATTATCATCTGCAAGCGTCGACTATTGTATTAATTTTGAGTAAATTAACAAATCGAGCCAACTAATTAAAATGACATCTCATCCACCAACCTCATCTGACAACCTTAATCAGGATGTTGAAATTATTACATCATCATTTTCCTATTCTTTTAAAATTAGAACCCACTCTTCAGATATAGTACTGATTTCACAAAAGAGGACAAATGTGGTCATATGATCCTGGACCACACAAGATGCCAAAGGCTTGAACATATGCTTCAGTTCCTGTTGAGGTTCCTGGGTTTCTGTGGTATGTGGTTTCTGTACTATACCAACAGCAATGTTAAGGATAATGGCTTAATTTCCTGAAATGGGAACGCTGCTTGTGTTGAATTGCTGTGTATTTTTAGCATGGGGTATTTTCTTTGGTAGTAGCTCTCTCATGTGATTGGCTGACTGTGAGTCACATGAGCGAGGCATTCCATTCTGTTGTGATTGTTATTCAAGTAACTGTCATTTTTAACTGCTTTTCTGTTCTGCTCTCTCCCTCTCTCTCTCTCTCTCTGTGTGTGTGTGTGTGTGAGAGAGAGAGAGAGAGAGAATGACTGCTGAGAAAGTTTCCTCTCGATATTGCTGAGGACAGTGTGTGTTAGTGTGATCTGTCTGACATACCCTGAAAGCAGATCTGGTAAGGAGGAGGTGTGTTCTCCCCTTCCTACTCATCAAATGATCAATCTGATCATTGGGGAGGGGATGAAATACACTGTGTCACTTTTGGTTTTTTAACCTTTTTTGACCACCCAAATCAGTGAGGTCTTAAGGGACCAGAAAATTTGCAGAGCAGGGAGAGATTTGGGCTCTGGGCTGCAGGTCAGTCGCCTCTGCTGTACAGTCATGTTTTTCAGTAAAGTGAATTCCAGTATCATATGTCAGCATCCTCATTTCACCTGCTGTCGTAAAAGATACATTGCACATACAGCTGAGGTGGGGTACATAATTATAATTATTATTTTCAATTTGTTTTAAACTGAGTTTAATGCTGCATTTTTAAAATTGTTGTATCTTGCTCTGGGACCTCACGGTGAATAATGGGCAAAAATAATCATTAATAATGATGTAATTTATATACTGCTTCATACTTCAAAGATGTCTATCAGTGGTTTACAACATTATTTTTTTAAAAAATCACAAAAATACAAAAAAAAATTCCGACATTTTAAAGCAATACAGAGCAATAAAGTAATATGCATGTCAAGGATAGCTGGATATACAGCACACACACATTTCTACATACATGCATACATACATACATACTGATTAATGTGTAAAATTCCCCTAAATTTGAGGGGATTGAATGTTTATGGTCACTGCTTGATATCTCCAGTTCTCAAACCAAACATCCACTCCCTTTTAATTTGAGTAATCACCTTGCCTTTACTATAGTGTGGGCTTGAGTTGCTGTTCTTGGGTTTTTGTTTTGTTTTGTTTGGCATTTCAATGAATCAGAAAACTGCTTCCAAACATAATTTAGTGGCTCTCCATGCACATCCTTTTCTCAGAACCTTGAAGGGCTCCTCGGTTCACATTCCTCCATCACCACCGCAGTGTTCCTTCCATTACACAACATCAGCTGACACAGTGTTTTCTCAAAGCATCTATGAATAGCTGGTCCTTTACGGGCAGGAAGCTTACTGCACATTCCGGGTGCCCAGCCATGTGAAGTGAGATCATCAGTCTAAACTAACGAATTCTGGAAAGACATCTAAGAGAATTAAAATAATCCTGTCATAATTGACCTCGTTTGAGAGGTGTTAAAGAGGACCGCGTATGGCACACAGCAGAAACAGAAAGAACTGCTACAAAACAAACATGAACAGTTATCTTTAAATGCCTGCAGGCGATAACAGCCTGGGTGGCATTCAGTATGTATGCAGAGCTACCCCCCCCACACACACACATTCACATTATTCTGTTTCATCCAGGTAGAAACCCATTTCAGTATGAGGGATGCAGTATGCAGTGAAACACTTATGTGAGAAAAGGAGAGCAATTCATATAAATGGCAGGATTCTGACTAAACACCAGGAAGAACCTTTTGACAGTAAGAGCTGTTCAACAGTGGAATGGACTCTCTCAGGAGGTGGTGGACTCTCCTTCCTTGGAGGTTTTTAAGCAGAGGTTGGATGGCCATCTGTCATGGATGCTTTAGTTGAGATTCCTGCATTGCACGGGGTTGGACTAGATGACGCTTGGGTCCCTTCCAACTCTACGATTCTATGATTCTATAATACAAGTTCCTGTAGGTGCTCCTCAAAGTGCTTAAGACCTTTTCCCCACACATTTTTAGCAATCGTTTTCAGTATCCCTCATGGTCATAAAAGCTGCATACATAATGGAAATGTCAATGCTGAATGGAGACCAGTGGATGCAAATCAGATCAAGGGAATGGATAAAGCAAATCTTTTGTGGGACCAACTGTAGAGCCTTGCAGTTCCAGCTTGGCTCAGGAAATGTCTGGAAATCATTCTTCCCCATGTATCTCTACAATATCAGCACAGCACATACAAGCTCTGCATCAACGTATGTGGAACTGACTGAGAGCAGCATATGGAATTGACTAAAACCACAGTATTGGAGCATATGGGCATTTATAAGGGTTGGAATCGATATGCCATGCATTCTGTAGCTTGCATACATTGCTTACTTTGTTATGTCTTTTGACAAATGTTTGAGTCTGAGATGGAGATGTTCCTTTTTTGTAATTCCACAGAAATACTTTCCTCTTCTATGTTATGAGCCAGGAATTGTCATGTGAGCAAGTGTATAACTGCTTTACCAGGAACATGTAGCTCATGAAACATCCGCGGGGCAGAATTCTAAACGCTCAGCTTAATATTGCTACCTACATAGTTGCATAACACTGCACTTTCTAAACAGTAGTGTGGGCTATGGCTGCTTAAAAGTGTGGGGGAGGGGGGAGGCTTATGGTTGTAGCCTTTCAACAGTAGTCCAGCACAAGCAATATGCATACATCCGTACTGGGGGGGGGGGGGGGGCATAGCACATGTCAGTCCCATTCCCAACAACCCACCCATCCATTCCCAGTGTTGAGCAGGGAAGATCGCAAGGGTGCTTCTACCCTTCATTCACCTGAACACTAAGAGAAGCCCCTGTGACACTGGGGCCTTGAATAAAGCAAGTGAACATATTTAGAAGAAGAGAAGAAGAGTTTGGATTTGACATCCCGCTTTATCACTACCCTAAGGAGTCTCAAAGCGGCTAACATTCTCCTTTCCCTTCCTCCCCCACAACAAACACTCTGTGAGGTGAGGGGGGCTGAGAGACTTCAGAGAAGTGTGACTGGCCCAAGGTCACCCAGCAGCTGCATGTGGAGGAGCGGAGACGCGAACCCGGTTCCCCAGATTACAAGTGCTTCAGGTTAAGAACAGACCTCCGGAATGAATTAAGTATGTAACCAGAGGTACCACTGCATGTGGGTATAATCTCACAAATGAAACTAGAATAGAGCAAGCAGTGAAAACCAGGTAATTCAAAGTAGACATTTTCTGCCCTCCCTAGCGTGGATTCAGGCACCAAGTGATTAATCTGATGGTTGCAGTCATCACATGATAACCTGACTATTTAGTCCTTTCATCATACCATGACTCACCATGAAACAGTGTTTTTTTAAAAAAAAATCCTAGAAGTGGTAGGCAAGGATAGGAAGATGGTTACTGCATTATGAAGTTATTATCTCTGAGTTATCACCCTGAGTCCTCCCTTGGAAACCTGCAATTTGTATCTCTAGATCACACTATTCTGTGAGAGTGCTGAAAATAAAGAAGCATCCATAACCTTATTTCCTTCATATTTTCCTGTTGTGTACCCCTGGACTATTTCCTAACCTCTGTTCTTTCAACTAACATTTGGCATCTATGCCAGGAAGGTGGCAGGAGGAGAGAAAAGGAAGGAAGGTGGATGTACACCTGAGCATTTCAAGATAATTTCTTTCTGTAGTTAGCACAGAAGCAGAAAGAAGGCATGGGAGCTAGGGCAGTCCCACAACCCAAGAAGATGGCTAAGGGCAGATGTCTGTGAAGACTTCCAGTGGTGCTGCTGGGCAGGTGCTCCAGACTATGAGCTTTCTCAAAACAAAACAAAAACATGTCTCTAGCCCTGCTAGAAAGTCAGTTATGGGACAAAATGTGCAGGTACCTTTCAAGTGATTCCTGAGGAATAAGAGTGGTGGTGCTGCTGCATTGCATATTTTTATTGATAATGAGGAATGGTCCCTGTTGTTATTAGACAGTGAGACCAGCAGTTTGTGTTGGACCTGCAGAAGACAGCTGACTTTGGGCGTGTGTGTGTATATATCCTTCTAATTTTCTGTTATGCCACATCCCCCATGGCATCCATTTTGTGTTATTCTGTACCTCCACAGCAAACATTTTGTGTACCATCACACACCCTCCATGGCATTTTGTGACTGGCAGCCCTTGCACTCTCCCAAAATTTGAAATGTGCCCACTGGGTGGAAACCATGCATAGACTTCCGGGATAGCGCGAACGGGGTAATGGCGGATTCCCTCTGAGCTCCGGAGGGAATCGGCTCCGCCAAGGACGGGTCTTGCCGTGCCGGCGACACGGGGACCCTTAGAAACCGCAGGCGCTGAAGCCTGCGGACATGGAGACTCGGTGGGCACCTTAAGCGCCCTCCCCGACCCGCGAAGAGCCTTTTTAAAGGCTACGGAGTGGACCGGAGAGTGGCGTGGCGCTGAGAGTCGATCGCTGCCTCGGCGGAGTGAAGCCGCGAGCCATGACCGGAGAGCGCTATCTTTCTTCCTGAAATTCGGACTGAAACAAATAACCCGTGAGTAGAAGGAAATTTTGGCACTAAAATTTCTATACTTAAAATTGAGTACGACCGGGGGTGTGTTAAAAGGAAGTCCGCACTCCCCCCCCCCCCACAGAAAGATTCAAAGCAAGGAGAGGAGCACTAAGGCGGAAAAGACTTTGGTGTTTAAATAGACACTCTCATGAATTGGATTATAAGTTTTTGTGCTGGAGTGGAAAAGAGTAGAATTTCGGAAGCTTTTCTTTTTTGGTAATCCCCCCCCCCTTGGACCCGGGAGCGCCCTGCGTGTGAGCCCGAGGAAAAAGAACAAAGAGTTTGACAGCTGTCAAAGGAGCTGTCAAACGAGTGGAAAAGATTTGGAACTGTGTTGCTAGTCCTCTTTTGGGTTAAAAGAGATACATTTATAACTGAACTTTTAGAAACAAAGTGATTGGGAACAACAAAGTAGCAGGGAACAACAGTAACGGATTGTTGGAATAGGATCATGATGGAAATCCCCCTGGAGGGAACTAAAGATATTGCAATGGCTGCAGAAGAGAAACTGTGGGCAGAGATTCAAAGGATGTTTTTTCTCGTGGGAACTTTACAAGAGCAAAGTACTACAATGAGTAAACAACTGGAGACTTTTGGTTTGGAACTGGGCATCTCTGCCAATGATACAAAGCTGATGGAAAAAAACTCTGCAGCTGCAGAGGATGAGATAACTTTGGAACTGGGGGAAAAGAAAGAGGAAGAAGGAGAGGATTTTCAGGCGGAAAAAATCAACCAAAAGCCGGCAACCTTTGGAAACAAAGGAAACAAAGGAAATGACAAGTGGATCGCAAATCTGCAAAAGGAGAGAGAGAGAAAGGAAGAAGTCCCTGAAATAACAGGAATACTGGACTATATAAGAGCAAACAAGCATGATTGGGACTTCTTCATCTGGTTGGAGTATGAGAGATTGAGCGGTCCTGAGCAGAAACTGACATTGACTGATTTGGAAGGAGAAAAACATGAGGGGCTGGTGACAGAACCTCTTCAAAAAGAGAGAGCCAACAAAACGGACTACCAACAAAACTGGTGGAGAGAGACTAACTGGGGCTTAAGATCCTCTGATGTGAGAAACCCGGGCTAAAACAGCCAACTTATTGGGACATCGGTTTGGGAAGGGACAGAACCGGGGCAGGGAGGGAGGGGAGAGTAGAATAGTTGAAATCTGAGATTTAGAATCGCTATATTATGATTCTTGGTGTAATATGAGAAGGGAGAAATTTATGGGAGAAAACTTAGGCCGCCCTTAGAGAAATGACTAATTGTGTAAAGTTGGATAAATTAAACTGGGTTAAGTGTATGAGATAAACTTTAAGAAAAGATAAGAAATATTTAAGGGACGAGAGAAATAACTTGCTGAGATAATCAACGAAATTGGAATGTGGGAGGGAGGGTGCGGGGAAGTCAATGAAAGAAGGTAATGAAAGTAAGGTGATGAAGTTATGCATGTTTTGTTTTGTCTTTATATGTTTGTTTGTTTGTTAAAAAATTTAAAAACCCAATAAAAATTTATATATAAAAAAAAGGAAACCATGCATAGACTCATGGTGAGGACTGTAGCTCAGTAGTAGAACCTCTGCTTTTCATGCAGAAGACCCCAGGTTCAATCATTTCCAGGTCTGGCTAGAAATGTCCTTTTCCTGAAACCTCAGAAAGCCACTGCCAGTCAATGGAGACCATACTGAGCTGGACCAATGGTCTTCTTGTGTTTCCATGCATGCCCCTCCCTCTTGCTACCAGCTGTCATGCCTGAAGGCATCTGTGGGAAGCAGTACTTAGCCCCACCTCTCCATTCTGCTCCAGCTGAGAACATTCCCCCTCCATCTGGCCACCACCACTTCTGAGGCCATCAGAAGGAGCCACCTTCCCACTGTGATTTGATCCAACTCAATGGCATACTAGCTGGGGCGGAAGAGAAATGTAATCCAAATCTGCTCTAGCACCAAGGCTCTCAAAGCATCTGTTGTCCGAACACAATGGGGCAGGTGAGCAGCAAAGTCGTAAACACTAACCAAATTCCCACATCAGTCTTTTGATCAGTTACACAGCACTTGGGGGTAATGCCAAATTTCCAGGTGCAGTAGTGCTGTGCAGTGCGCCTTAAAGAGTGTGCACTGGGATTGCTGCAGTTTAAATCTCATCCCAGACATGCTAGACATGCCATGAAGCCATGCACATTCATAATCCTCATCTGCAAAGAGCATAGCTGTCAACTTTCAGATTTGAAAATAAGGGATCAGCAGCCTCGAAAATAAGGGATCAGCAGCCTCACCTGTCCCGGGGACAGTCTACAGGATATCTAACAATCTGGGATAGCAGTGGGAAAACGGCACTGGAATAAGGGAATTTCCCGCAAAAAAGGGGAAAGTTGACAGCTATGGCAAAGAGAGAGGAAACTGCCGTCACCCATTGCCCTCTCCCTTTCCTTATTTTACAAGAGGAGAAGCCACGGGGCCACGTGAGCTCTGGCCTTTAGCCACTCACACGTGCAAACCACTCACACTTATTTCTGCAACACAACCACTGCGGTGGAATAAGGACCAGGCCACAAAGTCTGAGTGAGAACCACTTTGCACAGGTGGAAATGCATTCTATAAATGCTAAGTGGAGGGGGGAAAATACTGTATGGAGAGAAGATGAGAAAATCAAGCTATTCTTTCGAACTCATACCCCACTCCCCCAAAACCTGGTTTGAGTACTTGATACAAGCACTGTCAGGCTTGGGGCCTGATGTACAAGGGCTCTTCAGTGCTTTCAATTTCCCAGCGCTTTTATTACCCTGCTCTTGCAATTCACTTTCCCATCCTGACTGATAGCTTTCCTGTCATCTGTCTTACCATGTACTGATACTTGACCTCACAGAATAATGTATCTCTGAGTGTCATCTTTTATTCTGTGTCTGAGACTTAAATAACTAACTCCCAGCTGGACTTCTATGAAGTACAACTGTTGCAGTAATTCTTTCTGAAAGGGCTGCTGCTGCTGCTGCTGCTGCTGCTGCTTTTCTCCAAGCGCCAGACTGGGAGACACCGACCAAGTCACAACTTGGGGTATTTTGATTAGAAACCATCCCATTGTCCTGCAGTTGCATAGACCACTCACTCAATGTAAAGCTAAGACATAACTGCGAACTGGGGAGGGGTTCCATAAAGGCCAGATAATGGCAAAATGATACTTGTTTTCCAAGGGTGTTTTTTTTAAAAAAAAATGAATTAAAAATAACCGTTAGTGGACTGGAATTAATTTTGTTACCATGGACACAACTTCTGGAGGATAATGGGAGGCAATCAAAATTAAGCACTTGAAAGCCCCTTGATTTCAAGGGGAGAGGCTGATGTATGGATTGGACTTAATCCTTTTAGTACACTGCAAATAGTTATAGTGCTAACAAAATAAAACAAAAAATCAAAGAAGAAAAAAATCATATATTTTCTTAAAAAAGAAAAGAGAACTGAACATTCATGACCAAAGCGGAAATCTATGTTGGACTCTTGTGTATGCCAACAAATTATCACACATGCACATTTTTATTTTATTTATTTATTTGGTGTTGGGGGGGATTTAAAATCTGGGACACACATATTGACATGCAGACAAATTGCGGCATGCCCTTTTGGCAGACAGTGGACACAATCTGCTAAGACAGTGTGATGTGATGCTTGCTGATGGACTGGAACAGAATGCACCAATATGCTCTTTTGGAGCTGTCACTCACGCCATGGAGACTTGTGCAGAATTACACAAATCCATGGAGGGCAAGACTATGAAAGGGTACTATCCACAGTGATGGCTATGGTCTTCCTCCACTAATGGAGGCAGTATGCATCTGTTGCTGAGAATCACAAGGGTGGAAAGTACTGCTGTGTTCAGGTCCTGCTTGCGGCCTTCCTACAGGCTATAGTGGGAACAAGGTGTTGGTCCATGATGGGCCTTTTTACATGCTTATGTTCTTATGATGGATTGTGTCAGTGGCCTTTCACAGAAATTTGTGCTTCCCCAAAGGGGTGTTAGAATTCCTGTTCCCTGATTGCAGTCATGGGATTTTTGTCTTTCACATGACGGTATATGTTTTGACTCCACAAAGTGGGAAGTGACGAAGACAGGATGTTTGTGTTACTGTGTTCCGTGAAGTGGGACTATTGTCCTTTGTTCTTTTTCTCTTCGCTGCCTGATGCTAGAGAGAGAGGGAACCATGTTGCAGTGCTCTGTGTGTGTTTATGTGTAAATAAAGCAAGATAAAGATAAAGGGAACCCTGACCATTAGGTCCAGTCGTGACTGACTCTGGGGTTGCGGCGCTCATCTCGCTTTATTGGCCAAGGGAGCCGGTGTACAGCTTCCGGGTCAATGTGGCCAGTATGACTAAGCCGCTTCTGACAAACCAGAGAAGCACGGATACGCCGTTTACCTTCCTTCCGGAGCGGTACCTATTTCTCTACTTGCACTTTGACGTGTTTTTGAACTGCTAGGTTGGCAGGAGCAGGGACCGAGCAACGGGAGCTCACCCCGTCGTGGGGATTTGAACCACCGACCTTCTGATCGGCAAGTCCTACGCTCTGTGCTTTAACCCACAGCGCCACCCGCGTCCCTGTAAATAAAGTAGATTAGCCAAAATGCTGAATTGCTGAGTTCTGTTACGCAAACTGCGCAAGCTCTGCAGATCAGTAAGTGTGCCAGTGTTGGTTGGCATCGGTCGCTGTGATGTTCAGGCAGAAGAAAGCTTTTGAAGCTCCCAAACGATTGACCAGGAAGGAGAGAACATGCCAGGTGGGCATGTGTCTCTGCCAGGGTCCTACTCAAGTGTAGGCTGAGCTCCTGACAAGGGAACCCTCTCTAGTGTCCGGAGCACACACAGCTCAAGGAGGACAAACGGTTGGTAGTTTCATTCTTACATTAGCTCTGGAGGTGCACTAAACATGCACACACATGCTTCTGGTGCCTAGGCAACTGACGGTCCTCCCTGGGCTTATACTCTGGGCTGGACTGCTGGAGCAATGGGTGGCCATGCCTCCTCCCCAAACTTAAATACTCTTGCCTGATGGCATGAGTGCAAGCAAACTGTGACTCCTTTGACCCAGAAGTGGCCATTGTGCCTGCCTCCTAGTCCAGGGGGGCACTGGGGGAGGGGATAGGAGGGACTCTGTCACTCCCCACCTTCAGATACCATATTGCCCTCTGCTCCCAGCATGTCCTGTCCTTCCTTCACCATCTCAGACAGCTCCCCATCCTCCAGCTTTCACTCCTGCCTCTCAGGAGGCACAAAACCCCATAAATTGCTACCCCCTTCACCTAGATCAGCCTCTGTCCCCACCATGTCTTCCACTGTGGAGCCCTGGCAGTCCCTAACATCTAAGTTTGAGGTTACTGATGGGACATGAATCAGGAGTTAGTAGATTCTGGGCCAAATTTGATACTTTCAGAGATCTACCTTTTCCCACTCGCCATTCCAGAGGTATGAGGGGTATGTGGAGAGAACAACAATGGCCATGATACATGATGATAGCCCGCCTTGGCCCATCACCCTTAACTCCTTCCTTAACATAGTCTTGCACCAAAAATGTTTGCTGAGCAGGAACTCTGTAATATCACCTCATCATCGAAGCTGAAGGTAAACCTCATCACTCTCCCGTACTGTAAACTGAACGAGTGACTGTCAAGCTTATTCACCACGGTGAGCTAATGGCATTCCAGAACATATCCGGTTGGAATTTCTCCCAATAAAATGTGTTCAAAGCATTATGAAGCAACCACAGAGAAACTGAAGCACAACCATAGGTGAGTCATGGTCAAAAAGGGTCAGGAGCTTCAGAAAAATTCATCTTTAATTCTTTGAACAAGATTTACAAAACATATTTGAAATGATAGGGAAGGCTCGTCTGTTGATACAAAAAAAGCTCTGAAGAAACTTGAGACCTTATAACCCAGTTTGTTCATTGAGATCATCAAGAGTCCTGTTAGCTGCCTAACATATGACATTACATATGACAGATTGGTTTAAATAATTTACTGCATGTTTCCCCTCCCCCCCTCCCAGTATTCCTCCCAGAAAGAAATAGCAAAGGGAATATTTGCATAAAAACGAACAGGACAGAAAAGTGTCGTCGTCCCCCCAATTTCACCCCAACCTGCTTCCTTTCAATGTTGTTGCAGAAAGACAGATTCTAAGCCTGTGACTGGTAGCAAAAAGTTACAGCTTCCACCAGAGCTGTGGTCCAAGGATACAGCCTTAAGAAAATATCTCATGCTTAAGCAATCTGCAGAATTTCTGATTTCGACCAGACAACAACGTGCTCAGAGTCTCTGGAAAACTCTCCTTTCAGTGCCAACTTTAATTGACTGACCATGAACTAAGAAATGCCTGCCAGGTGGCCAGGCAGTCTCAGTGTTCCTCCAAATAAAAATACAGGCCTTGCAATGTGCAGAGAAGCGTCGGGTACCAAGGAAGTTTATTTTCTTTAAGAAAGGCAAAAACTGCAAATGTTTAGAAGGAAAGCCAAAGCCCTCACTTCACAATGCTTGTGGGTTGGTTAATGTGACAGAAAGTGTTGTGTATTGAGTCAAAGGATTTTATATCTGTATTATTATTGTCTGTATTTGCATTAGGGTAAAGTAACTGCCTTTTGGTTCCAGAGGGTACAGCTACTATTGGTTCATTTAAGCTGCTGTATTTGGATCCTCTGTCTTACTGGTTGCCTCCAAAAGGCAGGACTGTGATTGCCTGATATTGTTCCCTCCAAAATGTATCCCTTCTAGCTAGTTCCCTGTCCCTATAAATGTAGCTCTCCCCTCCTCAGGTGTCAGTCTTGTTGCTTTAATAAAGAAGTGTTACTAGAGAACTGTCTCCAGCATATTATGTCAAGAGAGCTGAAATCACAAACCCCACATCACAACAGAAAGCACCCAAGCAGGACCGGCCCTACCATTTGCCAGAGCAAGGCAGTTTCCTCAGGCATCAAATGTTGGGGGCAGGCAGCAACAGTGAGTGATGGCAGAGAACAAAACTGTGTGCACCAAACCCACTATACTAGCATGTTGCCCTCAGGTGTGGTGTAGGATGCTGTCCCACTTTTGGTGTTAAAATACAATTCAATTGCCAGTATGCTCAGCTTTGGTATATGGAATTGGGGAATGGGAGAGAGATGCCATCTTGTCTTTCACTTCAGGCATCAAAAAGTATTGGACTGGCCCAATACTTCGGAATGAAGTCTGTATTAGCACCAATAGAGGCTTCCCTCTTGAAGCTAAAAGCAGCTCTAGGGATGCAATTTTTGTTGGGATCGCAATATATATATAATTATTGCTTTCATGCAATATACATCATGGTTATTTCAGACCCTCTAGGAGTCCCTATTTTCCAGGGACAGTCCTGGATTTACAGAATGCAACCCAGGTTCTGATTAAATAAATAAATAAATAAATAAATAAATAAATAAATAAATTAATAAATGTAATTTATTTATTTATACCCTGCCCAGCCACTCTGGGCAGCTTCCAACAGAACACTAATATACAATAACCTATTAAGCATTAAAAAGCTTCCCTAAACAGGGCTGCCTTCAGATGTCTTCTAAAAGTTTGGTAGTTATTTTTTTCTTTGACATCTGGTGGGAGGGTGTTCCACAGGGCGAGTGCCACTACCAAGAAGGCCCTCTGCCTGGTTCCCTGTAACTTAGCTTTTCGTAGCGAGGGAACCGCCAGAAGGCCCTCAGCACTGGACCTCAGTGTCCGGGCCGAACAATGGGGGTGGAGACGCTCCTTCAGGTATACAGGACCAAGGCTGTTTAGGGCTTTAAAGGTCAGCACCAACACTTTGAATTGTTATCGGAAATGTACTGGGATTTGATCCCAGAATATCCTGCTTTCCCATAGGATTTCCATCAGAGAAATGTTGGAGGGTAGGAGGCAAGGAGATAGGTAACTATACAACCTTTAGAAGACATCTGAAGGCAGCGCTGTATAGGGAAGTTTTTAAATATTTAATGCTTGATTATGTTTTTATACATGTTGCAACCTGCCCAGAGTGGCTGGAGCAACCCAGATAGATAGGTGGGGCAGCTGGGAGGGACGCAGCGGCTCAGGCACCCTGCAAGCCCAGCGCAACTTGTGGGGCTGGCATGTGCCTGTTGCATCCTTCTCAATTGGCAAAGGGCAGCTGGGGGGTACGCAGTAGCTCAGGTGTGCTGTGAGCCTAGTCTCATGCTGCTTTTGTGAGCGGCTTGCTGGGCTCTTGGGGCACCTGGTCTTGCATGCCACCTTGGGCTCCAGCGTGCCGCCTTCAAAGGTAAGTGTCACCTGGGGAGGTCTGTCCCCTGCTTCTCTAACAACGCCACTGTGGTGCATTTTGCTTACCTGGATGGAAGAGAGAGGTAAGTGTGAGAGTGTGTGCAGAAATTAGCCTACTGTGCAAAGGTGAGCTTTACATTCATTGCCCCTCCCAGTTGCCCTCCCTCTGCCCTTGCCCGCTTTTGGCATGTGGCCCCCAAAAGGTTGTCCAGAAATAAATGTGGCCCTCAGGCTGGGAAAAAAAATTCCTGCCCTTGGTCTGTGGCAGGGGTGGTCAACTCTCAAGAGACTGCGATCTACTTTCAGAATTAAAAACTGGCAATTTGGTGGGGGGAGGTCAGCTTGAAATCTTTGGGGGGGGGATTTCTGTTTTTGGGGAGGTTAAAGGCAAGGGACATAGGGGTAAAAGATTGCTATGGATGAATCACAATGGATCATAAAAAGATCGCTATGGATCAAAACAGCAGCACAGAGAAAGCTCCATCTTCCCTTCCAGAGATCAAACAACAATGGAGGGCGGGGCGAGGGAGCAGGGCAGGAGTCAGTTTTAGCAACGCTAAGGAAAGGGAGCCAGAGATCGACCGTGATCGACCAAAACCTCACAGGGATCTACTAGTAGATCGTGATCGACCTGTTGGACATCCCTGGTCTATGGGATCAAGCGTTTTTCCAGGATTGGAGCACCTGAGTTGCCCGTTTCATGTGCAGACTCACCCATCCCATCAAATGGCCATGCTGACACACTAGAGCAGGGGAGAAAAATCTATTTGCTTCGTTTTCACTATATTTGACATTCTCTCAGCACCAGCAAACACAGTTCTATGCACGAACCCAAGTATACCAAAGGTATTTTGCATGCTACGCCTTTGAGTGGAGGTGAGAAAGAGAGAGAGAGAGAGAGAGAGAGAGAGAGAGAGAGAGAGAGAGAGAGAGAGAGACGGGTTTGGGACCTGATTGTCAGTGAAAAGGGCAATTTTTGAAAGAGCACCAAGATCATCCTAATCTCAGAGGACTTTATTATGTGAAACATATCCTTTATAGCATGTTCCTTCCCACCACCTGTCTGCTGGTGCCCCTGATTGTGACAATAACTGTTCCGCTGACATTACTCTAATTAGGACTAAACTTTACCCAGCGAGATTACCTGTCTCTCGGGTGAGACAGCCAAGGAAAAACATGCTTAAATTACTATTATCTCATCCTGCCCCCATCTGTTTGTTTCACTCACCATTATGTCATAGCTGGAATAATAGTACGATATTTGAGCTTGCAAATATATGCTATTTGGGTGTAGCTACTACTTAATTTGAAAAAGGAAAAGAGAGTAGTGCCAGAACTTCAGACTGCCTGGAAGTTGCACGTCCTGGTTCACAAACTCATTCTACTGCTTCCAGGTGTGCAGGGATGGGAAAATGTATCAGTTTTGCTTTCTCATTTTTCCAGCCTTAAGTTCTCTGTATTTCTGCATCAGTCTGTGGCTTGTTTGTTTTTTAAAGTCCTCGTGAAAATTCACCAGCATTTCAGTGCAAATTTCTCCTAGCCTGTTCATTTCTGGATGCAATTTTGCTGAGTATCCACAGTTTTGCAAAGCAATTTTCCCCAATGCAATGCATTTTATTCCCTAATGCAATGCATGCTATCTTCACTAATATATGAATTTTGATGCGCACTTTACTCTAGTATGTGCATTTTTATGCACATTAGTTGGCTGGGGAACTGCACTGAAAACACTGTCACTTTTTAAAAGAGGGGGGGGGCAGAAGCTGATGCTAGAGCTGGGCAAAGAGGACTGGGAAGGCTCTGCTATGTAAGTGCTTTCCCAGCCCTTCGGAGACAGCTCAAAAGACAAAGCCATGCAGACTGACCAGGGATGCCCAAAGCCACAGCCCAGGCTCTTCCTGTGCCCTTTGGGGGGGGGGAGTCTGGGAAAATCTACAGTTCAGTTAAAAGCTCAGAATCTGAAACCCCTCCGTGTGACAAAGGCTTTCACCTACTGAAATAATAGGACCAAATAAGACTCTATAGAACTGGGATACCCACAGTGCCCTCAAATATCTCCTTTTTGGTGACTATTAAGGCCCCCTGCCAATTTTTTAAAATGAGAGTTTTGGGGCAGAGGGGGTGCCTGCATTTTTTTCGTCTGTGTCTTCTTCATTTTCAGGTGGGTGTGTTTTGCCCATGGGGGTAACTGAGCATTGCCCTATTTCCTTCTGTGAAATGGGTATTTTGTGGCACACACGTCAATTTCTTAGATTTTTGGACAGACAAAAAAAGTTGGGCGCTGCTGCTGTAAAGTCATTTTCCTATAGCTTACTTCCTTGTGAAAAAATTAATAAAATTGTTAACTTAAAGTCAGTGTCAACTGCACAAAGGAACTGACCCAGACTCCCAACTTCTTCCTTTTGCAAATGGAGTGAGCTTAAGTGGGCATGGCTACCCAGATAGTATGCTGAGATCGAAAAACTCCACTTACTTGGGAGTAAGTCCTGTTATGACTTACTTCTGAATAAACATGGTTAGGATTGTGCTGTTAAGTTTCATTCAATGCAGCTGCATGCTGAACATCATTTTCCAAGCTGTATTTTAGCTCCAAGGTGTGCAGTTTATAAAACTTATATTCTTAGGGAAACCACTGAAAATATATCAACTTATGAACAGGAACATGTAGATTGACACAAACAGAGAGCTCCCTGAGGCACTTTTATTGCTTGCTCTAGCCCACTAGAACCAGTGGAGAAACCTTAACAAATAACACCTTTCATATGACCAGACATGTGCCTAACAAATAACTCCATTACTTGTAATCCACATGTCTCCAGATACACATCAACAGCTGAACAATGGATCTCATCTGATGTGCAAAATATATTGCAAGAGCTTCTTACAGTAGTAAAGCCAGGGACTTTTTTAAAAAAAGAAAAGAGATGTTTCATATTATCAACATTCAGTTCAATAGACTGGAGACAGAAGGCAGCTGCACATGTAACATTTTTAGCACAGGAATGAATGCAGACCTCCGCTGCATATCCTGAAGCCAGCAAAGTTAAAAATGGTCCCGTATCGTCTTTATTATCGCACGGATGCTAAGAATACACATGGCAGGGAACTTGACCAATTCTATTTTTTATTACAGTTATAATTATTATTTAGCTGCTGCGGCATATATTAAGTTAATCGAACTTCTCCAGGTGGTCCACAAAATAAAATCATGTCTCCTCATGTGTGAAATATTATAATTTAGCTACAGCATCCATCTGTAGCATACATCCTGTAAATCGCATCATGTAATGTGGCCTAACACTAGATGAAAGGGGTAAGAAAATGAAGACTCCTCAACACATTCCCACATTATCGTGTGTGTGTGTGTGTGTGAGAGAGAGAGAGAGAGAGAGAGAGAGAGAGAGAGAAATTTACTATAAAAGGAGCAGTTAACAAGGGATACTGATCACAGTGATTCCGAATACAATTTACGAGTAAGCATTAGTAAAAGGTAAAGGGACCCCTGGGGTTACGGCGCTCATCTCGCTTTATTGGCCAAGGGAGCCACCGTACAGCTTCTGGGTCATGTGGCCAGCATGACTAAGCCACTTCTGGCAAACCAGAGCAGCACATGGAAACGCCATTTACCTTCCCGCCAGAGCGGTACCTATTTATCTACTTGCACTTTGATGTGCTTTCGAACTGCTAGGTTGGCAGGAGCAGGGACCGAGCAACGGGAGCTCACCCTATCGCAGGGATTCGAACCGTCGACCTTCTGATCAGCAAGTACTAGGCTCTGTGGTTTAACCCACAGAGCCACTGCTCTGTGGTTTAACCCACAGAGCCACTCATACTCCTGCCTAAATGTCAGGAATAGAAGGAATATTGTACTGTCTTATTTATCCTTTAGTGCCAGAGTCATAGGTCAGCAGTAGGGCACACACTTTGCATACAGAACTTCAAACCCCGGCACCTCCAAGGAGGCCTGGGAACAGATTACAACACCCATAACCCCTGATCATTGGCCATGCTGGCTGAGTCTGATGGGTGTTGTAGTCCAAAATAGTGGGAGGGTGTCAGGTTGGGAAAGGTTGAGCCAGATCGACCAATGGTCTGATTCAGTATTGGCAGATTCCTTAGTTCTGAGTAAGAAGGAAGGTTAGAAAGGAAAGTTGGAGCTCTGGCCAATTTCATTAGTAGCTAAAGATGTTATTAAAAACAACAAAAATGTCTATACTAAACCGGGGGTTGTCTAGTTATTCATTAGACCTCACTAGTCTCTACTTGAGATCATCTTCAAAAATCAGAGAAGTTTTTGTGGCCAAAATGTGAATTTTATATCAGTGCTGAAATGGTATTTGGGGGATTTTGCAGTGCTTGATCTTTCTCATGTACTGTTGTAAACTCTCTTTTTCTTCCACCCAGCACAGAATTACGTTACTAGTTAGAAGCTGGCTGGAGCAGGCATATCTTCAAGCACCATGTTGTGAAGAAATCAAATTGGAATATTAAAGATTTTAAAAGTAGGTCAGATGTAGGGAAAAAATGCATTTTAAGTAATCCAGACTTTCAAATTAAATCCTGATATAAAATGGATGAATTTTCTGCTCTGTGCCAGTAACCACGGATTCACCCTGGTGCTTTTATTATGTAAAAATTCTTGTTCACACAGAAAGAGGCTTATGGGCATTTACATAAAAAAGGTGCATGAGAGGATCAGCAAAATTAAACCAACTTCAAAATATTAATAGCACACCAAGAGTCAGGGAAGCAAGCCAAGATTCATCAAGAGCCACAAACTATTACCTGGGAGATGCACAGACAATCTCTATCTTTTGCCTTGGATTGCTGAACTGTCGAATCCTTATCACTCACCCGCACTGTTTTATCACTCTAAACATCTCTAGTTAGGTGGTGGGACACAATGTCAGTGGTGGACATGCTAGTGGTGGGAAGGGCTTTCGGAGGGGTGATCCCGTTACATATTTAGTACATCTCATTCACTGTTGTTGCCACTGACTGGCTCCCCATATTTCAGATAAGGTTTTCTCAGTGGCATAGCACGGGTTCCTAGCTCCCAGGGCCATGCAAAGGACTGGGAGGGAGGAAGGAAAACTACTGGAGTACATGTGCACATTCGACTGCCCAATGGCATCCGTGTCACCTGGGAGATCGCAACTGCACAGCAAAGAAAAGAAGAGTCCATGCGGTCACTTCCTGGTTCACATGGAGAAGCCATTTTCAATGGAGCCCAGCAGCGAAAGTGCACAGCTGTACTGAGGCAGCACCAGGCGTTGAAATTTTGCACCCCTAACAATTTTGCATCCAGGGCAACCACCCTGTGGCGCCCACACACACTATGCCACTAGGTTCTCCCCTAGGCCTGCCTAGAGACACCAGGGATTGAATCTGGGGTCTTCTGCATGTAAGGTAGATGTTATGGCCCTTACCTGGGCTGATCCTCAAAGAGGCCAGGCCCCAATTTGTAATGGGCTTGGAAGGAGGAGTGAACTGTTGAGTTAGGCTTTCCAAACTTGCCTTCCTTCAAGATACAGAGCCTTCACTCATTTCTACATCTGATAAGAAAAGCTCCAATACTACATTGATGGAATCCATGCACAATTGTCATCCTCTAAAGAGTGAAGGCCTTTTGATCTTCGCCTTTCAGAATATTTCTGACTGGGGCTGATGGGAGTTGTAGTTGAAAACATAGGAGAGGAGGGGGGAGTTTGGATTTGATATCCTGCTTTATCACTAGCCGAAGGAGTCTCAAAGTGGCTAACATTCTCCTTTCCCTTCCTCCCCCACAACAAACACTCTTTGGGGTGAGTGAGGCTGAGAGACTTCAAAGAAGTGTGACTAGCCCAAGATCACACAGCAGCTGCATGTGGAGGGCTCTTAACCACTACACCACACTGGCTCTCTGGGAGCCTCTCTGGAAGGGCACCAGGTTGGCAAAGGGCAAAGGGCTGGGTTAGACATTGGTTGCCTGAGCTAGACTGCCAGAGGAATGCTTTGAGGCCTTAACCCTTAACACTTCCAGCAAATGCCTGTCTTGGAAGTCATAGGATACCAATTGAAAAACTGTGCATAAAAAATTCAAAGTTTGAGAATGGCTTTGCAGACTTTTGCCTCAGTGTGATTCTTTCACTAGCAGGATTCTGGTGGCCATAACAGCTAGCATGGGTAGTTTTGAAAGCAGTCATCTCTTGCTGCATACCCTACACTATGACAGACAACAGATAAGCCGAAACATATGGATGCGACTGGTGCATGTGCAGGCACAGACATGATCAGGAGGCAGCGCAAGACCAGCAGGATGAGGAGAGGACAAGAACGAAGCCTACAGCAGCTCTGACATCGGTGGGTAAAACGTGTCACGCTGAGCTCAGAGACCACAGCTGCCATTCAAGGAATCATTAGCAACGAAGGAGAGGTGGGGGAACATGTTGTGTTGTCATCACACTGTAAGGCTGGCTGCAGTCCAAATTAGCTTCCTTAGAGAGTGTGAATCAAAATGACAAGTAATCTGAATGTTAATGAAAAATTCTCTCTTGCTTAAGGCTCCTGACTGCCATGCATTCCATTCTTGGATTATGAATCCCACCATTTGGGCTTGCTGAAAGTGGTGCTCTGGAATTCCAAAGTGGATCTGGGCCTTCCTCAGATGTGGCATGCTGGCAAACCCTTTCGTTTGTTTATCCTGTCTACCTGTTAAAAGAATTGTGTTCCCCACCAGGAGGAATATACACTTACCTGCCTGATATATGTAGGGCAGATCCACGTTTGCCACATGCAAACCAAATTTCATTTGCAGTTTTTCTAAACTTTTTTTATATATATAGTTGAGCTTTGTTGCAAAATTTGGAGAAGTGAATATTTCAAAGAAAAACTGTGTTTCGGTTTCGTGTACTATTTTGTAAAGTGTGAATTCTCCTCCCTCTCTACTATACAGATCAGCAGTTTGGCTTCTGAATACAGACCAGTACAAAACCAGGCCTGAATACAAAACTGGGGCTAGAAGTGAAGAGTTGAATGGAATAATTGCTGTTTATATTGAAGGGCCTTTCCTTCTAATTTGCCAGCCTCCTCACCTCAACATTACCAGTAATGGATACAGTTTAAAATGTGAAACACTGAATTTTGCAAGCTGATACTTAATTCATTTCCCTTTAAATTTAACAAGACTCCACTTGCTTTCAGAGTCAAACACACTTCACAATACAAAATCCAAATTCTTAGTAATAGTGGTAGCAGTAGTTGTCGTCATCATGATCATCATCTTATTGTTATTTACTTATTGTCATTACTTGTATTATTTTGAGCAATTCATGCAAAATTTCATTCTAACTCATTTTTAGCACCAACTTCCAGCAACCAAACTTAGGGCAGTACCCAACAAAACAGCCCCACTATGGTAATTACTTTTCGCTGAGCAACAGAAGTTTCTTATTTCGCCTTTCCCTGCACACTCTGTCCTGTGTACCACCTAAATATGTTCTGGAGGTGCCCCCAAACCATCCAGATCATTTTTTATGGTGCACAAAGAGAGGAGAGGGAGGAACAGTCCCTTTGCAGTGTCAAAAGTCCTTGTGTCAAAGGAGAGTTCATTTACAGCACTCAATTCACATAGAAACCCAAGTCAATCCAAAGCCCTATGGCCCACATGAACCTGAGGCACCTGTTCCAAAGGAACAAAGTGGGAAGATGTCCCCATTGTTGTATTCTGATAGACTGCCAAAGTTATATGTCTCACCCTTACCCCCAACCTGCCACCAATGAAGTCAAAAGGCAATAAAACAGTATAGCCCTATTCGATCACTGTTTGGGGCCATATCAAAATGTCTGCCATGTATAACTTTAGCCCCATGCTAATGAAGGAAAACAGGAGAAAGGGCTGCCCAGCCACTAGATTCCCCCCGGGAATCTGGAAGAACAATTATAGGCCAGCTCAACAGCTAAGAAAATAGTTTTTGCAGTTATAGCTCACTTCACACTTGTAGGAGAATAGCACAGCAGAAACGTCAAGAAGCCTTTTGAAATCTAATTGGCCACCATCAACTGCCAAGCAAGAGAATTAGCTAAATTGTTAAAGCTATAAAGCAAGTAGTAGTTAATGCTCCCCTTCTCCATTTTTCTTCTTTCCATTCACCACCGAACAAGGAATTTATTTTTCCAGACAAGAATCAGTTGGAATAGATTAGCTCATAGCGTTAGAGCCTTCATTCATGAAGTAGCGAATACAGATGTTTTAACTTATAATTTAGCCAAGCAACCAGGCAAGTAACCTTTTCAAGAAGCAGATTGACAGATCCTGGCATAAAAGGAATGGACAAATCTTTTAACACTAACACACATTACCTTTAAAAAAATTCAGACAGAGATGTCTCCACATACAAAAACGAGATGCTTGCAATTGCTGGAAAACAATTAAAAACATTTGTCACAATTAAGCTACATTACAGAAACATAGGCAACATGCAATTTAGAAGACTTCTAATTTATGAGATGGTGCATTTTGAGAAACGGTAATTTGGAGAGCGAGTTCAATCTTCATGAATGATATGTTTATCTTGCTAACTTTCCAGATGGACTCCGGAAATTTTAGTCACCCTCTGCTGCTTCTCCAAAAGACTTAGAGCATTTCAAACATTTGCAATCGTCCTCTACAGAATAACAGTTTTTGACAAAATTAATCACACGTTGCACTTCTAAACAAAGGTGGGCGCAATTCTAGACTGAACTCATTTCACGCATTTCACTCTTTTCGGTAGCCATTTTAATGCATTTAGGTGAATCCTTGTGTGCTTAAACAGGAAGGGAGTGGAGCCACCCCAAAAAACCCACCCCAACATCTCTGCATGTACTGGCTTGATTTCTGAGTGTTGAGTAAATTCTGAAGCGAATGCTACAGGGTTCCCTACGGCAGGAAGACTTCTATCTAAGCTTGTTCACAAGAATGTGCTTGATATTCATGTTTGGTGCAGATATAACGAGACGGGCATTTGTGTATCATTTGGAGTTTCTATACATTCAGTTGATTGCTCCCAACGTAACAGGGTGCAATCCAGGTTGCATATACTTGGATAAAGTGTGTATAAAATGGCAGACAAAATGTGTTGTTGTTGTTGTTTAGTCATTTAGTCGTGTCCGAATCTTCGTGACCCCATGGACCAGAGCCCGCCAGGCATTCCTGTCTTCCACTGCCTCCTGTCAAACTCATGCTGGTAGCTTTGAGAACACTATCCAACCATCTCATCCTCTGTCGTCCCCTTCTCCTTGTGCCCTCCATCTTTCCCAACATCAGGGTCTTTTCCAGGGAGCCTTCTCATCTCATGAGGTGGCCAAAATATTGGAGTCTCAGCTTCAGGATCTGTCCTTCCAGTGAGCACTCAGGGCTGATTTCCTTCAGAATGGATAGGTTTGATCTTCTTGAAGTCCATGGGACTCTCAAGAGTCTCCTCCAGCACCACAATTCAAAAGTATCAATTCTTTGCTATCAGCCTTCTTTACGGTCCAGCTCTCACTTCCATACATCACTACTGGGAAAACCATGGCTTTAACTATACGGTCTCTGCTTTTTAAGATGCTGTCTAGGTTTGTCATTGCTTTCCTCCCAAGAAGCAGGCATGTTTTAATTTTGTGTCTGCTGTCACCATCTGCATTGCTCCTCATTTATTGCATCCTTCCCCTAAAGAGCTCAGACTGTTTTACACAGGGATTCCCAGGCAGGATCCGGCGCAGACAATAGACAGGATCAAGTCAACTCAGATTAGTTTCAGTGGATGAACTGGTTCACATACCTTCTGATCATCTAACTGCATCATATGTATTTTAATATGTTTCACACAAACAAATATTGAACCCCTTTTGAAAACCTTCCTTCAAAACCTCCCTGTTCACATCCACTTATCTTCCAGTGCCTAACCCAGAAGTCTTTTTCACAGCCTGTTGAGATGTATGGGATAATGAGTACCCCAAAAAAGAAGGTTAAACAAAGCTTAGACCAATCTTGCGTCATAGGTAAATATGTCCATTTAATCAGCGGAATGAGCAGGAGGTGAAGGTCAGTTTGCACTCTGAAGCTAAGATTTACTGGACTGTAATTGCCTGTTGATGTCACTGCTTTCTGAGTGTGTATGTATGGATAGAGGTGAACGCAGGTAAATATTTCTATTAAGTGGGTGAAAGTTACTAACTTTTAAGTTTTGTTGTGGCCATTATTATTTCTATTAACTTCGTTTTAGCTTTATTCAGAGTTCTCCAGTCTGGATTTTGTCCCTCCGAATACAGTTGCAGCTAAGCATACAAAGTTTAGGAGGAAAGGGGTCATTGGTTTAATGGCACACATATAAGCATTACTTTATGTCAATACAAGTCTATTGATCTAAATCTCTCTCCTGTGTGTGCCTCACTTAGTTTAAGTGAAGCTCCACCAGGGCTAGGTTGAGCTGACTGTTTCTAAGCAATAAAACAGACATGTCATGAAACCCTCCGGCTATAAAGATTACCGTTCCCCTTTGACTACATACTTTTAAAGGAATTTTACTTGAGAGCAAAAGCTTAGTCTTTTTAAAAATAAAAAACACACATTTGGTCCTTATTTGCCTGAATCAAAAGGTAACATTCCCCAAATTCTAGGAAACCTACTTACATTTACTCTTTCTAAGAAAGGTCACCCATGTCTTGTCTGCTTCCCCATCCATTCATTGTTTTGTGGCAAGGTACAATTCTATGCAAATAAAAAATTAAAAATAGTACTGAGCATATTTGGGTAAGAAACTTCTAAGAAATGGAATGCCAAGTAAAGGCACTAGGGATTTTTCTTCAACCATCCAGTAGCACAGCTCAGGCAGTGTTCTTCAACCTTGGGTCACCAGGTTCTGTCTGACTACAATTCCCATCACCACTGACCATTGGCTAAGCTGGCTTGGGAGAATGGAAACTGTAGACACAGGGCTGAAGACCAGTGAACTAAGGTGACAATGGACACCTTCTAAGCTCACATACACACCAATCCATTTATAACACTCTTATAGCACTTTGACAGGCATGGCTTCCCGCAAAGAATCCTGGGTGCTGTCGTTTGCTTAGGAAACCCCTCTCAGAGCGGCAGTTCCCAGCCCGTTTATACATCTACCCATTGGCCATTCTAGTAATAATTTTCGTTAATAAAGAATAAAGGAAAGAAAAAGAAAATAATTCAACACCACAAAGCGTCTTCTCTTTCATGGACAACACGTGTTGAGGTGGGGTCTAACAGGACCCTCCCTCCTGGATGCTGGGCGGGACCGTTTGGATGGCCATGACTGTGATTGGGCCAGTTTGGGTTGTTGGGGAGATTTTGATGTTGCCATTTAGAGGGTTGGCCCGAAGGTTATATATTCTTGGCATGCAGCTTGGTACAGTCTCTTTTGCTGCGTGCATCGGATCGCCTGCCCACCCTCCCTAATTTAGGGCTGTTGCGTTTGACATTGCTGTGCCTGTCATGGGGTTGTCTGCTTTTGGGGCAGGGGCCTGGTAGGAATTTTGTCCATTTGGCAGATTGGCTGGTGCCATTTGGTTTTTGCCTACTGCGTCGCAAATTGACACAACTTGTAAGGTTGCGGTTAGGCATAGGTTAAAATTTTGTTGGTGGAGGGGTAAGGGCTGGCTGTGCCTGCCCCTCCAATGCTGCTGCTGCAAGGGAATTCCATTAAATGAATCCAGGGGCTTGCCATTATTTCGTCTGTACCCCTGAATGGGGCTTGGGTCGTGCAAGCCCCTGGGAGCCCCTCCCCACTTGCATGTGGGGAGAGGTGAGGGTCTGGTGCCCAGCCCCATTCTCTTCCCAATATTGTTTTCCCTTACTGGCTTTCACTGGAATCCAGAAATCAGTTCTGTCCCAGGACGGGGACTGATAGTCGTAACCAATGCCTAAGCAACCACTCACATTATGTATTTTAATAAAGTTGTGGCCAAAATTATACCAAAAACCTTAAACAAAAATTCTGTGTGAATTGTGAATTATTAGGGAGGTGGCTTGGGGACCTCGACATGCAATATTACAAACATTCCATCTATGCAAGCACATCAGAATAATTCCCACTGCATGTGCTATTCTAGGGGGGGGGGTTGACCACCCCCAGGCAATTTTAGGACTTGTGAGAAGAAGACAGGGGATAGTCCTGTTGTGCTTCAATGTAGGGCTTCTGCTACCAGAATTTGTTAGGTGACTTCCACCCATGGTGTTGGTGATGCAGAAGGAAGAGTAGGGTGTTCATTTTCCAATCACAATGCTGAGAAATTCTGCCAGATTTTTTTTTTTTATCTTCCACCCCTCATATTTCCTATTTGTTTGTGAGTTGCAAGATTTAACAAGTCTTGCAACCATTGATCCACAAATAAATATGCATAGAGTTGGGTGGCATGTGTGCCTATTCACGATCACTTCACATGATGTCTACAGATAAGCAGATGGCATGTTCTCTCTAGAATGTAGTTGAGGAACCAATCAAATGTTCAATGCTTCATCACCTCACACATTCCTTATTAGTAGAAACCTTGCATGGCAGGGCAGGGACGTGAGTGGCGCTGTGGGTTAAACCACAGAGCCTAGGGCTTGCCGATCAGAAGGTTGACGGTTCGAATCCCCGCAACGGGGTGAGCTCCCGTTGCTCGGTCCCTGCTCCTGCCAACCTAGCAGTTCGAAAGCACGTCAAAGTGCAAGTAGATAAATAGGTACCGCTCTGGCAGGAAGATAAACGGCGTTTCCGTGTGCTGCTCCGATTCGCCAGAAGCAGCTTAGTCATGCTGGCCACATGACCCGGAAGCTGTACGCCGACTCCCTCGGCCAGTAAAGCGAGATGAGCGCCACAACCCCAGAGTCGGTCACGACTGGACCTAATGGTCAGGGGTCCCTTTACCTTTAGCATGGCAGGGCACAAAGTACTGTAGCGTACACTTGATGTGCAGTTTCCAAAACAATATGTGTACAGCTATCCTCCATTTGTACATCTCAAATTTTTATGATGCAGTTCTCCAAAACACATATATTAAGGGAAACCTTGCACAAAAATGAAGCTTTAATGAATGTAACATAAAATGCATCTATTGCATAGAAAAATGTGTATATTAAGAGAAATTTGCATGAAAATGCTGACAAATTTTCATGACTTAAAAAGAAAAATATGGAGAACTGAAAATTGCAAAAATGAGAAACTGAAACTGACAGGTTCATCTACCTCTTTCTGTGTCACATATATATGGTTTAAAGCATAAATCATATGTATATGAAACAGTAAGAGGTAGGTGAATTCACACATGTAAAATCTCTGCATTTCCTTTTTAGAACAGGACATAAAAGGTGTGACTTTTCTGCACACCTCCTAATCTGAAATAAATGAATTTCCATGAAATAAATGACCACATCACTAAGGGAGGCAGGATGAATATTTTAAAATTCAACCACTGTACAGAATCAGGAAGTGACTACTTCTTCTGGTGTGTTTATTTAAATGGGCTTCTTGATTCACACTATATTTTTTGGATTATTACACAAATATGTTATGCTCTGGTCACTTTACAAGTGCATTAGCTCTTAGGAAGTGTAGTAAGTTTTATTAGTGCTCCATGAGACTGATATAAAGAAATCCACCTGGGAGATTTAAATTTTATATTTTCAGCTACACTAATTATTCTCTAAGGGATTAATTAAGGGGAAATTTTCCAGCTTTTCAACAAGTTTATGCTCACATTCAAGATTGATTTAAGAATCAATTTGAACTGTGATCTCTCTCACACACATACCCACCCACCCAAAAATATCCCCTCTCTCATTTCTTTAATGTGTAAACTGCTGATAAGCTAGTACAGGTGTCACGGTTAAACTAAACCTGCGTATTGACATGGGGGGAATGTAGAAAGAGCTCCTCTTTCTTCCATGTGTTTTATGCTCTCAGGGAAGGATGGCAGCAGGAATAATTATAGGTAAACATTCCGTGAATAAGATTAACATGCTGGAGGTCAGAACTGTTTGTGAAGTGTTTTATTTAAGCATGTCAGGTTAATTCAGACTGTGATGCTAGCGTGAGTTCTCCTGAAGAGGATTAGAAAAAAAGAAGAAAGAAAGCTTAATTTCTCAATTTATTTAATCATACTAAGGACCTAATAAAACATTACATGCATTTGAGTGCAACTAAATCCTAGTGGACATTTTAATAAAGAAGGAGTGGGAAAGGCTGTTTGAGGAGGGAGCGATTTAGAGTGGGGGGAAATCAGAAGGTTTAACTCTTTCCCCACCAGCCATTTCCCCCCCTCCCTATTAAAGCACTCGTTTTTCACCCACACCTCCTGGTTTCAACTTCACGATTGCTTTTGCAGACACATTTTGAAGCCCGTAAGCAGAAGAGCAGCTTGCAAGAGGGGGGGATTGAGTATAAAAGTGGCGGATACAGAAAAACATTCCGTTCCATGCTGTTTTACCGGTGAAGGGAGTAGGGAAGAAGCCTTCAGGGTTCAGTGTGCAATGCTGAGTTTAAAGTCAAGGGTTTGAAAGAGGCTCGCCTTTTTACGCAGCATGATGAGACTGAAACCCAGAAGAACTTACCAGTAGATTTTGCTGAGCTAAACAGGTAATGGGAACCCTCAGGATACCAGACCCTCCAATTGTCCCTATTTTTCAGGGATGTCCCTGAGTTAGAGAAGCCCTCCCAGTTTCTGATTTGATCCTGGAATGTCCCACTTTTCCTTAGGATGTCCCTATTTCATGGGAGAAATTTTGGAGGGTATGGAGTTATCCAACCTCTCAGCCTTCTGAAGGCAATCCTGTATAGGGAAGGTTTTTTTAAAAAATGTTTACTGTTTTATCGTTCAGCCCCGACACTGAGATCCAACGCCGAGGGCCTTCTGGTGGTTCCCTCATTGCGAGATGTGAGGTTACAGGGAACCAGACAGAGGGCCTTCTTAGTAGTGGTGCCCACCCTGTGAAATGCCCTTCCTTCAGATGTGAAGGAAATAAGCAGCTATCCTATCTTTAAAAGACATCTGAAGGCAGCCATGTTTAGGGAAGTTTTTAATATTTAATGCTGTATTTTTAACACTCAATTGGGAGCCGCCCAGAGCGGCTGGGGAAACTCAGCCAGATGGGTGGGGTATAAATAATAAATTGTTGTTGTTGTTGTTGTTGTTGTTGTTGTTGTTGTTGTTGTTGTTAATGTTTTTATATGTGTTGGAAGCTGCCCAGAGTGGCTGGGGCAACCCAATAAGATGTGTAGGGTATAAATAGTAAAATTATCACTATGTAATGGGACGTCCCTAATTTCATTGGAGAAATGTTGAAGGGTATGGGATACAGCAGAGGGACACGGGTGGCGCTGTAGGTTAAACCACAGAGCCTAGGACTTGCCGATCAGAAGGTCGGCAGTTCAAATCCCCGCGACGGGGTGAGCTCCCGTTGTTCGGTCCCAGCTCCTGGCCACCTAGCAGTTCGAAAGCACGTCAACATGCAAGTAGATAAATAGGTACCGCTCCGGTGGGAAGGCAAACGGCGTTTCCATGCACTGCTCTGGTTCGCCAGAAGCGGCTTAGTCATGCTGGCCACATGACCCGGAAGCTGTACGCCAGCTCCCTCAGCCAATAAAGCAAGATGAGCACCACAACCCCAGAGTCGGTCACGACTGGACCTAAGGGTCAGGGGTCCCTTTACCTTTATGGGATACAGCAGTCCTACTCCTCTAGTAGCTACTTCATTCCAGCTGTTTAATATTGATAGGCCTCAGTCATCTAAAACAATTCACCACCAGCTGTACTTCCTCCACAGCCAGAACCAGGACTTAAAACTGAACCCTAATTCTACTTCTTAAGGAGCATGTGAGCAATAAATCACATGGTGTCAGTGCAGTTAACCCTTTATTCAAGGAAATTAGGTTGACTCAGGAGACCCCCAATTCCCCTCAAACAACTACAATTCTGAGCAGTTTAACAATGTGAGGGGAATAGGGTCCTCCTAGCAACACGGGGGTCAAATTAAATCAAATCTTTATTGTATGTCACAAACGTCGTCACACAACACATTGTAAACCAGGATGAGTGCAAGTTAGATCAAAATCTGCTGATAGTTCTCTGGGTGTTTGCTGTGTATCTCACTCCCAATAATTGAACAATAGCCACATTTTAAAATAAAGAAAAATCTCCGAGATGGCTGACCTTTTGCTGTATGTTTCATTCAAACTCAGCATTTCTCACCTGTAAAACAGGAATTGTACTCTGTTGGCTATGACCTGGTCTTTGTGCAGCTGTACTGGCTGATTTTAAAGCTTTGTATTAAGACTCCCTGATCTGTAGTAACTCCTGTGTAGAGCTGCAATTGTCTGTACAAGCTATTTCAGTTTGTGGCTCAGAGGGTGCAGGGAGAAATTGTCTCCATCCTAGTCGCCATCTGCATTTGTCTCCACACTCATAGCCACCATTTTGCAGCTCCTTGGTAGATTTCAGTGTGGAGAAAAAACAAAATAGATCCCGCAAACCTGAAGTCTGGCCATCTCTGTCGTAAGCAGAAATATCTGCAATGATATAATAAAACAAATCACTGTTGGACCCTCACAACTATTACTTTATGGGTCGTGTGTAGGGGGCGGAAAAGTATCCATTTGAGTGTGTGCATGGAAGTAAGAGCTGCATTTGGATATTACCAATTGTTTTGCATGGGCCACCATTAAGAGGATTATTATTATTATTGTTGTTGTTATTATTCTGCAGCACACACAGCTATTCCATTCCAAAGATGCTCCTGAAAAATATTAGGAAAGAGAAGAATATGCTCAATAATTCTGAGAGCACCCACAGGCATAAACTATTCACAGTGACTCACATCCTCCAACTTAACAGATTTCAAATATATTTTGCCTGGGCAGTTAATCAAAGTATTCCTACCTCACACCTACTTAGTGAGACAGGGATGGGGAGATTTAGTTCATTTTTAAATTGTCACAATAAGAAGACCTACCTCTACCCAGCTTAAGCCTTGGTAGACATGACCACAATTGTATCAATGGGTAATTGGAAATAATCTTCCCACATTTCAGCTGCTTGCTCTGACTACTGAAGAGTGTCATTGCCTTTGGTCTTTTCCTGGGTCTCCCAGAAACTCCATTAATCTTTTCTTATCTATGACTGGAGTGACATTTTTCAGTATGAGAAGCAAAGAAAGGGCAACAGGAAAAAAGAAAAGATCTTTTATTAGACCAACGAGTTGTTTGAAAGTAGCAAGCTTTCCAACCTTATATGTCTTGGCATTTAAGGACTTTGTCTTAGTTTATTCTTGTGAAGACCTTCATGAAGGCAACTTGAACTTCTTATTTCTAGCATGTGTGGCCTGGCAAGCCTTGATTCTTGTGTTCAGTGAGACTTACTCCCAGGCAAATGTAGGACGAATGGCTTGCACCTCCTTAACTTCATAGAGAGAGACAGAGAGAGAGACATTAAGAGAGAGTCATTAAGGCAGGGGTAGGAAATGACAGACGGGGGCCAAATGCCACTCTCCAAGCCCTCTAACTGGCCCTTGGAATTCTCCCCAGGCCACACCTCCTCTCCTTTGATCATGCCCATCACTCTCCCTTCTTTGTATTCTGAGTACTTTTGCTAGGTTAGGATGTGTCTTCGAACTCTGACAATGCCTCTTGGGTTGCCTAGATGGAGGAGGTTAGAGAAGAAGAGGAGGAGGAGGAGGAGTTCAAATTTGATATCCCGCTTTATCACTACCCGAAGGAGTCTCAAAGCGGCTAACAATCTCCTTTCCCTTCCTCCCCCACAACAAACACTCTGTGAGGTGAGTGAGGCTGAGAGACTTCAAAGAAGTGTGACTAGCCCAAGGTCACCCACTACACCACACTGGCTCTGTGGGTCTGTGTGCGTTTAATCTAGCCTACTTTACAAAGGTAAAATTTACATTAGTTGCTTTGCCCACATTGGCCCTGCCCACCACTAGTATATCCCAGAATCACAGAAATGTAGAGTTGTAAGGTTCCCCAAGCCAACTCCCTGCAATGCAGGAATCACAGCTAAAGGATCCATGACAGATGGCCATCCAACCTCTGCTAAAAAACCTCCAAGGAAGGAGAGTCCACCACCTCCCAAGGGAGACCGTTCAACTGTTGAACAGCTCTTACTTTCAGAAAGTTCTTCCTGGTGTTTCATCAGCATCTCCTTTCTTGTAATTTCGAAGTTATTGTTTTGAGTCCTACCCTCTGGAGCAGAGAATGTGACCTTCAAAAGCTGCCCCAAACTGGAGATAGCCCTCTGGCTGGGGGAGAAAAGGTTCCCTGCCCCTGCTATAAGAAGAACCTGACTCTTCAATATCCAGTATCAACACCCTGAAAACAACACAGTATTTAAAGCAGAGTTAACCAAACCACTGTCACCCTCTATGCAGGCAGAGATGAACTGGCATGGAAATCTCTAAAGAAAGAATGATAGGTTTCCATTGAATTTCAAGAATGCTTACCACAAAATAGTTCCTAGAGGAATATATGTGCAGCTTCTAATTATTTTGCTGGGATTGCAGTAAAACTGTTGGTTTTGAAATTGCCACAAGATTTGCCTTTGCTCCTCTAATATTTTGAATGAAGTACACCAACAGTGCAACAAAATTTGTCTGCGATTTAGAACAAAAACAAAAACTCTCTCATGGAGAAACAGTGGGAGCCTATATACACATTCCTGTCATAAGAGAACAGCGACCCTCAATTAGAGTGATTTCAGGCTGGCAGGGAAATTGAAAATGGCCTGAAATGGACATTGTTCACAGCACATTTTTGACCCCAATCGGTGGTATCCAACTAACTCATTCCACCAATGTAAAGATTTCTGCTTGTGCAACAGAATTTTCCTTTCTCTTCTGCCCACATGCACCCCTAAATCTGTTCTGGGGGTTCCCCAAACCCTCCAGGGCAGATCTGGTGAGGGAACGTACGGAGAAGAGACAGGAAGAATTCCACTGCGCAAACAAAAATCCTTGCGCTGACAGAAAGAATTACTTGAATGCCACCCTCAGTTCTGAAGCACTATGAAAATGGAAAAATCCATGAACAGAGACAAAAGCAGAACGAGTGTACACAACACATTCAACAATGCTTCTATAATCCCAGTTGTATTTATGAGGGGAAGAAGAAAACTACAGTTTAAGTTAGCGAAATACAGTGGTACCTTGGGATGCGAATGGGATCCGTTCCGGAGCCCCGTTCGCATCCTGAACAGAATGTAAGACACGACAGCACGTCTGCTTGTGTGTGTGACATCATTTTTACTGTCTGCACATGCGCGAGCGACGAAACCCGGAAGTAACGCGCTCTGTTACTTCCGGGTTGCTGCGGAGCGCAACCCGAAAGTGCTTAACCTGAAGCGTATTTATCCCGAGGTATGACTGTAAATAAAAACGACTTAGGGAGGCAGTTCAACCTATGGCAAAAGGGGACTTTCCTCCAAAGAATTATGTGTACTGTAGTTTGTAAAGGGTACTGGGAATTATAGCTCTTTTAGAGAAAGACAAGCACTTTAAATGTATGGTGTGTGTGTGTGTGTGGCAGCCTCTCTGTGTAACAAGAATTCTTCCTTTCTGATTTATGGAGTTGCCTTCTCACACACCTACGCACAGCAGTGTTGTCATAACACAGGCCACCCAGCAGCTTTGAAAATGCTAGCACCAATCCTCTTCAACCTCCAAATTCTATGCACCAAAGAGGGCGGGGAAACCAAATACTGAGTTGTAGCCCATTTGTGATATTTCAATGCTTAGTTATGAAGTTTCCGATAACTCAGCAGGAGTCCCCCTAAATCATGTTAAATTTGGACTCTAAATTGGATTTTCAGACTTCAGAAGAAACGTATAAGCAGGCTAACGCTCTTTCTTCTTATCTGGGATCACCAACGCTTACACTAATTTCAACAGAATAATCTCTAAAAAGGCAGAGATTTTGTAAATTAGCAACACCGTATCCACCAGAATCCTTCCTTCAGATCATTTGTAGACTTTACCCAGAAGAAAAAAGGAAGGCAGACTGGGGAGGGGGGGGAGGACTGGGGGGGGACTCTGAGGGAGAAAGAGCAACAGCACAGACCAAGTTAAATCTCAGCCTGAAGCTCACAGTGCGATGCGAAAATTGATACCATACTTTTTTTTTATTTTAATGAAAAGCTACTTAGGGAGGTTTGTTATAAAAGTATGTGACTAAATAAGGCAATACTGTAATGTTTTTATATAACACTTTGGCTGCTGATTTAACACATCATTCTAGATTTTATTGAGGGGGCATGTTGGCTGCAGGCCTTTTTCCCTCTTTCCTTTTGAGGACGTTGAGAGGTTTGGGCTTTATTTTATTTGTGTAAATTATTGCCACTGTCTCATGCTGCCCCCCCCCCAATTATTTACTGAGGGGAGGGGGAGGCTGGAGAAATGTCACTGACTACATTGAACAAGACTAGCCTGCCCCCTGGAGCACTTGAAACATGGTGATAACTGCTTCTAAACACCAGCTTTTAAAAGGGGCGGGGAATTAAAATATTCCCAGGCGCTTTGATGCACAGGCAACGTTTAACCATATCCCCAGAGGCAGGTGACAGCGAAGCAGCTGGGTTGTCATGATTTGACAAGTCCTAAAACGTAAAATGAAAAGGTCTCCTCCACATCAATGCAGGTTTACACATTGCCATCTAGAACAGCTCTCCTCCTATAGTAGCACACAAGCCTGATAGACCTAATGGCCAGGATTCAACAAAAGTTCAGATTACGCAACGTTGTACATTCCTCAATTTCATACTTCAAATCATCAGAGAGAAATGATTGCCCCAACGTAGAATCAAACCCCCTGCAATGCAGGTTAAAGCAACACCCAGTGAACTTCCAAGGACCAGTAAGTATCTGAGTTTTGCGGGCTGAACCCTAATGCTCATCAATGGCAGAAACCTATGGCATTCCAGATATTGTTGGACTCCAACTCCCTTCAGCCCCAACCCGTATGGCCAGGGATGATGGGAACTGTAGTCCACAGGCTTCCCCCCATCCCATGGAGAAGTGCATTAGGCTTGGACCTTGGGGCCAAATATTTGGGCTCCACAACCAAGGAACCCCCCCCCCCACGCCATCCTGACATGGGGCAGTGGGAGACTTTGGGATCTCAAATTTCAGTGGTGCCCTGTGCATTAAAATTCACCACCCGCCAGCTGCCTCTTGTGTTCCGTTCAACAATATTGTTTTTTTTTAACATAATTTTTATTAACAGGCCAATCAAATCACATTGTTTCAAATCACATTAATTCCAAATTATACAGCCAAATTTTTAAATTTTGTTGGGGGTACCCATACATCAAGCTCCAAACGAGGATCCAAACATCACTTCTATTACTGCTTTAATTAAACAGTTCTATCCAGTTCTGTCCAGATAGTCTCTTTATTACTTTCTTCATCTTCTTGTTGTTGTCATATATTCCTTTCTTTGCGATCTCTGATAATCTTCACAAGCAGGTTGGAAGCAAACTTCATCTGTGTGGGGTTTTTTTACACACTCCACAAGTCATATCTCATAGGGACAGCGGCCATTCCCCTCCTCCTTCAAAAGTTTATCTTTGGTCTGCCCTTTAGTTTTCCCAGGCTTGTCAAATATCTCAAAGAGGGCTCTGCCAGGATAAGATTGCATTCCAATCATCATTCACATTCCAATAATCCTGGTCCTCCTCCCCCCGTCTTTCTTAGACAAGCCTGTCTTGCGAGACGCCATTAAAAACTGCGTCATAGAATTTTTCCATTCTCCAATATTTACCAATCCTCTCTTTGATCTTTAATTCCCCCCCCCCACACACACAGTTTTTAATTCCTGCTTGTGATAAATAAAATACGGCGATTCTTCTTTCTTTGGGGTGGAGGGTTATTAATACTCACATAAGGCAAAGAAAATAAAAGTTTTTTCCTCCACACCCCTTCTTCACTCCAGACATACCAGTCTCTTAATGGCATTTCATCACTTGCTTTATTTGTCCCGCACCGCCGCTCTGATCCCAGAGATCCATTAATTAGCAGTCTTATCTCCCGAACTTTGCTTGATGTATGTGCTTTAGCTTCTTCCAAATTATATATTTCCAATTATATTTTTGAGGTGAAGCGAACCAGCACACGCAGATTGGAGACAGCGTCAGGAAGCGCCAACTTCACCGAGGGCTGTGCCAAGTGACCGGCACCCCCTTCTTTTGAATACGGGGGTGCATTATGGACACCGCTGGCAAGGCAGTCCCCCCCATCTCCTTGGGAGGTCGGGAAGACTGCATACTTCCCATAGCAGCCTCTTAATTACCTCGTGTGGGTTGGAGAGATGTTATTGTCGGCCATCTTCCAATGCGCCACCTGGCGGCCCCCCGTTCAACAATATTGTTGTGGCTCCCAGTGCTTTTTTTCTGGCGGTACACACCAGTATGCAGTACCAGCACATTTTTCTCCCCTTGCCACGACTTTTGAAATTGATGTCATGATCATGGTAACTCTCTGAACAGACCACAACTGCTTCCAACAACGTATTTCACCATTTACCGTGACAAGACACCACCTATACTTGTTCAGCTCTTTAGATGTGAAGGCCTCCTTCACCGTCACTCACTACCTCTGCTCCAATTCCATAAATCCAAAGCTATAGTATAGAGGATGTTTGCATAGTCGCTCAGAAACCATGGGCACCACCATTTGTATCTTAAACCAGCATGAATGCAGCTAGAAAATTAAAGCAACGGTTTCTCCAGCTCTTCCACAATACCAAGGGCCAAGGGGCCCAGCAGACTTCCAGGGGCCATGTTCTTCCTGTGGGATGCTAGAAGCCGCTCTTAACTGTTTGGCTTGCTCTTCCAGTCATCCATTACACAGCTCCAAGTGCATGTAAAAGAGGTCCTCACTTATAATGGTGAATGCTACACACACAGCCATGAGGAAATAAGTATGGATGCTCTTCAGTTCCATTGAACAGAGTTTTCCTGAAAGCTATGAAATGCATTTCTCTATGGGGGGGAGGGGAGATGTCAATTTTAGAGGAAGGAAGAAAATAGCAAAAAAAAAAAAACAAAAAAAAATCAGAGAGGTAATAAATACAGTTAATGTTTATGTGCTCTGTAAGCCCTCTGTTTTGTTTTTCTAATGTTCTATTTCTGTCACCTTACCAGCTATACTTGAAAGAGTAGCTGAATCTATTTCTAGCTTTCCCGCAGAGACCATGATAAAAAGTACAGAAAAATATGCCACGTGCAGTCATTCTGATATATAATATATAAATTTCACATACCTTTACAGAAGTTCAAATGTTGGCTTGGAGGGGTTTTTTAAAAAAGGATGTACATAAGAACATAAGAGACCTGTTGGATCTGACCAGAGGCTTATCTAGTTCAGCTTCCTATTCTCACAGTGGTCAACCAGTTGTAGACATGGGAATTCCTCAAGTAGGACCTATATCTTGGTCACTGGTCCATCAGGCATAATACCACTTGCTAATTCCCATGTAGCAAAGTGAACCAAAGCCCAAGATAAACTTGGGCATGCTCTTATGAGGAACCTAATGAGAAATGTGCTTGTGCTCACTCCTGATGACTATGCTTGTGGTGGTCTCCATGTCAGCAAGCTTTATTGTTCATGTGGAGACCACCTCAACCACAGTCAAGCTATGCCATGGTTTTTGTAATGAGGTGGTTTTGATGTGCAGATTTAGCTTTTCCTACACGTTAGGTATACCTAAAAAGTCAGCCTGAAAAGATGGAAGAGGTTGTTGTTTTTTATGGGCATCCTCCGAATGCCCATTCTCTTGAAACAAGCTGTTTACCTGAATATAGTATGATGTGCATAATGCATGTTTACTGTATGGTGGTGGGGAACAGACAACTAGGGTGGCAGTCAATGCTGGGGTTACTCAGAGTAGACCTGTTTAAATTGCTATACATGTCCAACTTGGGTTCATTACTTTCAGCAGGTCTGCCCCAAATAGGACAGGCGAACCTGTGGCCATCCTTTATAGAAGTTTAAAAACTTAAATAAAATACTGACTTCATTGAGGGACAAAACAGTCACTCCCATCACACAGTTATCTGGCATAACTTATGCCAATGACAAAACAATACTCCACACACACACACACAGAGAGAGAGAGAGAGAGAGAGAGAGAGAGCGCTAACTAAATCTCACACATATCTCGCCATTTCCTCAACACAATTCTGTACAGACCCACCATGAGATCCCAAAATGCACGCATGCGAAATCTTCCAGACTTCATCACCTATGACAATACAATTGTTGTTGTTAATTTATTATTGCCTCCTGAAAACCACCATGTACACCCTAAAAGCCAACCCTGGAGGTTTTGGAACTCTTGGAGGAAGCAGCAGAAGTAGATAAGGGAGGTTAGTGGTGAAAATGGGATGCCCTGCCTTATGCAAGCAGAAATGTTTTGCACTGGTGCAAAAGCCATTGATGGATAACACCCCCCTGAGATTCCTGTATTTTGGTATAAAAGCCACACATAGCAAAGGCTGGGGTGGGGGTGGGGAGAATTCCCTCAGGTTAGAAAACTGCAAAGAAGTAGTTAGATCTAATTTTTTTGGCACCAAGTTAAACTGAGGGGGAGTGGGGGCTGGAGATTTAAAAAGTGCATTCAAAGATACTTTTCTTTTTTCAAATCCAGTTGAATCAACAAGCCATTTCCTGCATTAATTTTCCAGCTAATGTAATTATATAGCCACAAGCTTTGGCTCCTGATCAGTTAAAAGAGCAGCAGAAAAAAACCCAAAACAAAAAAAACCCCAGAGTCTCAAACTACCACATATTAATCATCACATCTGATAGAAGGAAATGGGCTTTATTGTGGTTCCTGCTTTGCAAATCAAACCCGTAACCACAGCTGATGTGGCTGTGTTCTACTCTTTAAAACGTACATCGGTTTTATTAGTATTTCTGTAATGCCCTGATGTTACAGGCACATTAGATGTGTTCCTGTTCTCAAACAGAGTCCAGCTGAACAAAATTCTGCCTTTCTGCATAGCAACAAAATGAGTTTAAATAGCATTGCCCACAGCCTGCTTCTAGCATAGTTTTAAGCCATCTTGTTACCCGGGATGGCAAAACAAAACAGAACAAAAATTAGCAAGTTTGTGCTCCTCAGATGAAATAAACCAAATAATGGTTTCCTTCTACCAGTGACCTTCATTCTGTCCCTCCTAAAAAACAACAACAACAACAACAACAACAACAACAGTGTAATGATTTCACCCTCATTTTGGCACAGTTTTAGCGGGCTTCAAATGCACATGGCTTTTCTGCACCTATGATACCAAGAAGCACAAAGCGTTGTTGTTGTTGTTGTTGTTGTTGTTGTTGTTGTTGTTGTTGTTTTTAAAAAAGCAACAACAACCAATATTTCTTGTATCCTTAAGGCACAAAGCAATTACTGGTCAACATTTTGTACTCATCATACAATTCTGGGGGTGTGCATATTGAAGGAGATGAGTCTGTGACATGACTGGTGCAAAAGGATTTGGTGGCGTTACAAATTCACGCTTTTTAAAAGTTGCAACAGGTGTTGTTGGTTGGCTCAACAGATGCAGCTATGTGTATACTGCTATCACAGAAGTAAGAAGCCAGAAAGATGAGGAAGAAATCTCCCTTCCCCCCACTCCCCACAATACATTCACATTTGCAGTTTTGACTTCATAGTAGTGGTGGGAATTATTAAGTACTTTAAATTCTGTTTCACACTACATGGAGTAGGACAGACAATTCGCTGCCAGAATGACTTTCAGTCCGTTTATTTATTCACTATAAGGTCCCAGGGTGGGCTGCAACATTAAATCAGTTAAAAACAGTGGGCCCTCACAATATCATCCCTAAAATATACCTCTCATGTGCATTAAAGGCCAGGTTAAAGAGATATGTTGTTAGCAGCCTGGTGCTATATATGTGGTGCACAGGAGGCCCAATCCAGATCTGGACTTCAGCAATGGAGAGAAGAGCTTTATAACAACAACAACAACATCAACAACAACAACAACAACAACTTTTTATTTGTACCCCGCCCATCTGGCTGGGTTTCCCCAACCACTCTGGGCGGCTTCCAACAAAGATTAAAAATATATTAAAATTCTTCAGTCCTTCTCTTTCCAGCCTTAATTCCCATCTCCCCCAAACCCCCTCTCTTGCACGGCAAGGGGGGGTGCCATAACTAGATACTGTGAGAAAACCAGAGGTAGCTCCACTTGTAGCTGAGTGGTAAGAGAATCTCCCTTGCATGTAGAAGGTCTCAGGTTCAGTCCCCAGGTAGGGCTGGGAGAGACCCACATCTGAATCTCTGGAGAGCTGTTGGTCAGGGTAGGCAATACTGAGCTAGATGATAAGACAGCATCCCGTGTCTCTCCCGCTCCTCTAGGAACCAACTCCTAGGGGCTGAGGTTCCTTTGGACCCCTAATAAAGTGTTTGAGCAGCCCAAACCCCCCAAAGTTGATGGGTATTCCCATTCAAATGGTGTGTTTGTGTTGCATCTTGTGATCAGTTATGTGGGGCAGGGCTTACCTGGGCCCCCCATTTTTTCCTTGAAATTGGCACCCCTGCCCATTCCTCATAATACTATTCGTCTGTGTCATATGTTTCTGGAACTCCCTTCCCAAGGAGACTTACCTGGTGCCACTTTTATTATCTGTTTGGCTTCAGGATAAAGCATGTTTAGCCACTCAGGTGTTTTAGCAGCTTCTACTTTTCAAACAGTGCTGGGAGGATGATGTAATTTGAAAACACTGGCATGGAATGTTTGTTTCCTTGTTTTTACTTTGCTGCTATAATTGCTATTTTTAATTTGTGCATTGTGCTGGTTATGCTGTTTGTTGATTGCTTTTAATAGCTTTACTGGATATCTAGCGTTATTATCTTTTTGTTTAAATTGCGTTGTAAGCAAGCCTAGAATAAATATTATGGGGGGCAGAATTAATAAATACCTTTAATAAAACAAATGGACATATGTGATAGTGTCCACAGCAAAGCAGAACATGAGGCATCACATCACATGCTGTCAGGTTTGGGCAAGACATGGTCATCTCACACATAGTGAGGGACAGAAAATGACATCTAGAAAGCTTGTAGCTTATATTTTTGCCTGCCTCCCAGTTCAGATTGTGAGGCAGAGGGAATTGCAAACCCCATGCTCCCCAGCACAAAACGATCTTCTGTTTCCAGATAGAGAAGTCAACAGGGTTGCTCATATATTTTTTTAGTTCTCCCTTCTGACGCTTCTGCCTTCTATCTCCTCAGTGTTAAGACAGCTTGGTGTGCATTTTCAGCTTGGGAACAGGGAACTGGCAGGGTGGCTGGGCTGGTAACAGGACCAGTTCAAGCTAGATCAAATTCTATGCCTGGTTCAAACTGGGGCGATGCTTTTTAAACCAGGGGAGTTCACATTTCACACCCCTGGAATTCTGAATCTGCCCCCCACCCAGCACTAATCTCACTATGCTTTCCATTCAACTAAACACTATGAAAAAGAGGAAGATGCAGTACCTGGAGACAGCAGAGACTGAACCTGAGACCTTTCGCATGTGATGGATGTGCTCTGCCACTAAGCTACAGGATCATTCTAAACTCTCTGCGGATTTGAATAGTTGCCATCCTAGCCAAATGTAGAAAGCCGAAGCTAAGGGGTGCATATATCAACTGGACTCCCCCCCCCCCCCTTCTCATCAGGACTAGTTTAAGAAGTTAATATTTAACAACAACAAAAACTTATACACTACATTAAACAAAGGAAATGAAACTGTCAAAAGCAACGATAAAGAAAGGTCAATGTCAAGAATGAAACCTACTGAAACCAATATGCAGGGAAGGAAGGTGCTGTTGAGCAGTTTCTAAAAACGGCAGTGCGCATACAGTTTAATGTATTCTGGCATTCTTTCCAAGCTCATGTGTTTTAAAATGCCCAACACCAGGGTGGTCTGTGGGTACTGAGGAACTTGAGCTGCATGTTACAATAATAACCAATAACCTATTTGAATGCCACGTTTCAAAAATGAAACACAAACCTGAAGCTACAATGTGCCTCTGAAGGCCAGGTGCTGGGAAGCACAAATGCAGAAAGCCCTGGTGTGCTCAGGTGCTTCTTTTGGGCTTCCTACAGGCATCTGGTTGGCCACTTGGAGAAGAAGATGCTGGACTAGATGGGGCATTGGCCTCATCCTGCAAGGCTGTTCTTAAGTTGCAACACAAGAGATCAGCTCCCCGCAACCACCTTTCTGTCCCAGTCTTCCCTAAGTGTCGCTCTTATAAAGGATTTCATAGAATCATAGAATCATAGAGTTGGAAGAGACCACAAGGGCCATCGAGTCCAACCCCCTGCCAAGCAGGAAACACCATCAGAGCACTCCTGACATATGGTTGTCAAGCCTCTGCTTAAAGACCTCCAAAGAAGGAGACTCCGCCACACTCCTTGGCAGCAAATTCCACTGTCGAACAGCTCTTACTGTCAGGAAGTTCTTCCTAATGTTTAGGTGGAATCTTTTTTCTTGTAGTTTTTTCTTGTAGAGCCTATTCTCCTAGTTCAAAATTGCATTCAGATAACAAGTCTACAACTAAAGAGAAGATAAGACATAAACCTGAGCAACTCTGCAAGGAAGACACTTGTCTGCAGAATGCCCTCAAAATAAGGAAACTACAAAGTTCTATGGTTTTCCCAGTAGTGATGTATGGAAGTGAGAGCTGGACCATAAAGAAGGCTGATCGCCGAAGAATTGATGCTTTTGAATTATGGTCTGGAGGAGACTCTTGGGAGTCCCATGGACTGCAACAAGATCAAACCTATCCATTCTGAAGGAAATCAGCCCTGAGTGCTCACCGGAAGGACAGATCCTGAAGCTGAGGCTCCAATACTTTGGCCACCTCATGAGAAGAGAAGACTCCTTGGAAAAGACCCTGATGTTGGGAAAGATTGAGGGCACAAGGAGAAGGAGACAACAGAGGACGAGATGGTTGGACAGTGTTCTCGAAGCTACCAGCATGAGTTTGACCAAACTGCGGGAGGCAGTGGAAGACAGGAGTGCTTGGCGTGCTCTGGTCCATGGAGTCACAAAGAGTCGGACACGACTAAACGACTAAACAACAACAACAACAATGATGTTCTTTTCTCTGCAAGCCAGTTCAGTGACATTAACTGTGACCTGAGAATCACACCTGATATTTCTATTATAGGATGGTTATGTGATCATCTTCAGCAATCCTATGCAATGGCATCTTCCTATGAAGTGATGTAAATGTCTTCTGTGGTGGGATATATGTGCCATGCCCAGAACTGCCAGGGGGTTTGGGTCCAGGGGTTAACAATTTTGTTAGATCCTAACTCAACGCTGCTGGGAGTCGAGCAGTTAATCCTACAAGGCCATCCCTCTTTTGTCCCTAAGATTTCAGATTCAGGACTTCACACTACAAATTAGTGACTCCAGTGACCTGGATCAATTTAAGAGTGCCTTCAGGTCAGTAGCTCTGAACATAGGAGACTTATGAAAAAGCACAGCTCATTCATGCCTGAAACTCACTTCTGAGTCTGTATGCCATTAGTGATATTTAAAAGGTTTTAGGTTTCCAGCCAGCAACAGAGGGTGGAAAAAACTGAAATCTTAAGTTAAGAGAATATAAAGAGCCCGGAAGGATTAAAATAATAATAATAAATCTGGTTCTGACTCAGCTTTTGGCTTATGCTACTCCATAATTGCCATAAATACTAACTCTGAAAGAATGCTAATTTGAACATAATTTGCCTCTTCATCTTACAGAGGGTATGGTTTCTAAATACAGAAAGTAATGAAATCTGAATAAGCAATAGAAAGTCTATGTTCACTGTCAATCTCAACGTTACATTTAGATGAATATTTGAAACCTCTGATTCCTGGCTGACCGTCCTGTCTTCTAACTGACTCCATATGAAAAATGCTTAGTAACAGAATTAAGGTTTCCATTTATCCACATAAGAGCCGAGTGCAGGAAGCCTTAAGGGAAATGCTTTCTTTGTATTAAATTTCAACACAACACGGAACAATCTTAGAACCACTAAAAGTTTTGTAATAGGTTTAAACGTATATAGAGAAATACTGGCTGAAAGAAAAAGAAACCTTCTCATTTCCACTTTTTTAACTCTGACACGATGTGATTAAATCCTTTTTCACCCACATGCATAATAATAATAATAATAATAATAATAATAATAATAATAATAATTTTATTATGTATACCCTGCCCATCTGGCTGGGTTTCCCTAGCCACTTTTATGCAAAATCTGAACTGAAGCAAAAGGGGGGGGGGACAGTATTATTAGAAACAATATATCCAGTACAATGTAATGAAAACTGAACATCTGAACATCTTGAGTCACAATCTACAAAACCTGTCAGGGCTGGCAGCAGGCAGCAGCAGAGATGGACAAATTGGACAATTTCTGTTTCTCAACCTTAAATCTCAAGCTCTCGATAATTCTGCATCAGTTTGCAAGACCTCCTAAAAACAAATGAAATGGCCCTCTTACATCTGGCCATGAGTGGTGCTAATGGAATGACAAGTCTGTTTTGCATTACCCACCCTCTACCTTACAGGCACTACATTTGCCCTGATGGTAGCAGACAGAAAGAGGTGCCTTGTAAACTGGCCCTCATATTTACTGATTGAAGGTGTGGGTTGAACTATGTTAACACAACAAATGCTTAGGACAAAAGGGAGCCCTGCTTAAGGTCCACTGATCTCAGGGGAAAATACCTGAGCAGCGGTTCAACTCACTCGTTCGATGCACTTGATCTTAAGCTCAAAGTTTTTTAAGACTTGGCTAGCTCATAACATTGATTTTGTTTCTGGAGTGAAACAACTAGTAGCAGTGCAATCCTGTTCATGGTTACTCCAAATGAAGTCCCACTATATTCAATGGGACTTACTCCAAGGTTGATATGTACGTACTCTCCAACATTCCACAAATGAAAATTGACGGAATTTGGTGACGGAAATAGGGACATTCCAGGATCAAATCAGAAGCTGGGATGGCTTCTGTAATTTCGGGACTGTCCCTGGAAAATATGGGCACTTGAGAGGGTGTGTGTGTATAGTTTGTTGACCTAATCACACAATTCCACACTTGTCTACTTAGAGTCTTAAAAGTAAGCCTGAGTTCCACTGGACTTATTCCTAGGTAACTGTGTTCAGGATTGCAGCTTAAATGTTACACAATTTAAGTCAAACCTCACAGGTATTATAGTAACACTGGGATAGGGAATCTGGGGCCCTCTGGATGTTGTTGGACTACAACTCCCATCATCCCTGAATAGTGGGCATGCTGTCTGGGGCTGATGGGAGATGGAGTCCACCAACACCTGAAGGGAGACAAGTTTTTCATCCCTGCATTGAAAGGAAGTCCAGTTCCCATCATGCTATGCAGCAGCGAAAGAAAGAAAGAAAGAAAGAAAGAAAGAGGAAGGGGGGAGGGGAAAAAGGAAAACAGTCTTCAAATTAATAAAGATTTTCCGGGTGAGCAATTTATGGATCACGGTCAGAACACTTAAGCTTTTTCAGCAAGGGCCACTTTTCAAAGGAAAAACTTAATGCAAATCGTTTAAAATAATGTTATGTAAATAACCAAGAAGACTGGCTGTGGTTTCAGCTGTCGTACTCTGTAATTTCCTCTGAAAGTCTCCCCTCCCCCTCCTTTCTTATTCCTAAAAAAAAAAAAAAAAAAAAAAAAAAACCACCGTACACACCACTGTTTAGAGTTCAGTGTAACCTCATTATGTCTCCTTGGCACTCTCTCCAGCAGAGGCAACAGCTGCATAACTCTGATAAACTTGAGAAAGGCTGAAAAGGCATGATGTAGCTTGAGACCGAGCAGACTGCTTACAGCAGAGATGCTCCCCCTTGGCAACCGCTTGCCGCTGTTAAATCTCACCCCGGATCTTGCAATGTACAAATGCACTTAACAGACATTACATGCAGCGGGACGAGCAAGTCTCTTGGAGATACGCTGGCGTGTGGGAAGACAGAGCGTCTGCTTGTCACAGCTACACCTTCAGAAAGAAGGAAGCCCAGCCAGTGCCCAGAGTACAAAGCCAATGAATGGGCAAAGGCAAATCCTAACCCACCATGCAGATTTTTTTTATTTTTGCACACTTTGCAAATTTTTAACACCCTTCTCCTAAACAGTTGTGCTTTATCACTCTGCAGCACCCTCTAAACATGGTGGGTTGTACAGCTGCTGATTAACAACAATGGCAACAAACTACTAACTAACTAAATTTATATGCTGCACTTCCTCTCACAGGATCCTGGATGACAAATATCAAAGTGTAAGTGTTCCTCAATTCTAAATAATACAGTGGTGCCCCGCAAGACGAATGCCTCGCAAGACGAAAAACCCACTAGACGAAAGGGTTTTCCGTTTTTTGAGGCGCTTCGCAAGACGAATTTCTCTATGGGCTTGCTTCGCAAGACGAAAACGTCTTGCGAGTCTTGCGATTTTTTTCACTCCCCCCCCCCTTTTTCTAAGCCACTAAGCCGCTAATAGCCGCTTTGCCGCTAATAGCCGCTAAGCTGCTAATAGTGCTAATCCACTAAGCCGCTAATAGGGTTGCTTCGCAAGACGAAAAAACCGCAAAACGAAGAGACTCGCGGAACGGATTCTTTTCGTCTTGCGAGGCACCACTGTAATGTACTGGTATACTTTAAACCATATTCAGGTGCTCGTGATGGGGCTTAACACGTGTGCACAAATCTGCTAGCACACACCCCATCGCCATTCACATCAATATTCAATCATCACATGCTTAAGGGCAACTCTCTGCAGTGAAGAAGCCAGAGCCGTCTCTCCTATTGAGCTTACTGGTGTGTTGTGCCAGGGCGCTGGCCTCTCAGGGGCGCCCCAGCGAGTGAGGGAGCTGTGCGGCTTTGCCAGCGGCCTCCCCTTTCCCTGCACACCCGCCAGCTGTGCCCTGTCAACAATATGGCTGGCGGGCATGCAGCTTGCCTCCCAAGCCTCCGTGGAAGGAGAGTGATAACAACAACAACAACAACAACAACAACAACAACAACAACAACAACAATTTATTTATATCCCACCCTCCCCAGCCGAAGCCGGGCTCAGAGTGGCTAACTACAATAAAAGTAACACAGTTTACATAAAATCACAATCAATTAATTGAAATGCATTCTAAAATCAATTCAAAATGAAATTAATGGCAACCATTGAGATAGAGTTGGGATAGAACCATTGGGATCCCCCCACAGAGGCTTGGGAAAAGGTCGACAACTCTGAGAAATGGGGGGGGGCACCAGAGGGATCTTTGGCCCTCCTCTTGGACTCACGATAGCTTTTGTGTGTTTTGGAGCCCTGGAAAATCAGGCTTCCCAAATGCATGGGTGCCTCTCTGAATACAGGAAGCTACCCAACACACCCACAGCGAAAAGCCACCTTCAAATACATGGAGGGTGATGGGGATCCTGCTCATCCTTGTGTGTTTCGTCAAGCCCATCATGAGCACCTGACTAGGAACTGAGGCATTTCAGGTTGCAGCCAGTGCTAGTCCTACTCAGAGTAGGCCCACTGGAAATAATAGACATGACTGTTAATAATTTCAACACACCCATGCCCCTCTTTGCCTGGCTCTCTCCATATACACGATCCGGAAGCAACTCTCCAAGGACTTTCACCAGTACTGTAAACTGAGATCCTGTTAACTGGAGATGCTCAGGGGTTCGACAGTCCTGCTCGCTGCAAACATGTGGAGGGAGGACTGGAGAGCAGTGTGCCTGTGCCCCTGCCCAGTTCTCTCCTGATTGCCAGCTGCAGCCTCAATTCTTCCTAGGTGTCTTGGAAAACAGTTCCAGGTGTTGGAAAAAAACACTCTTTGCAAGCTCAGCTGGTGGCCACTCTTTTGTTAATCTAATTCAGACACAACAAGCTCAGGCAAATATACCATGGTTATATATCCTGCTTATCAAGCTGGTATTAAAACAGTTTCCCGGTTTAGATGTAACAGGAAACTGTGGTTTAAACAAGCCACACTACTACTGCCAATGCTGGTGCATGAAGGTAAGTGAGGCAACTCACTCTCAAATAAGTCACAGTTTCACTCATCTATTATCACATCATATCTTAATTTGAGTTATTTGTTGTTCTAAAACAAGTGCTTTCCCCCCCAAAAAATGTGCTTTTGAATAAGGCCACTTATACATGTATCTGAGAAGCATCCATGGTGATGTCAAAATGAATCATCAGAAAAAGGAATAATAGAAGTCAGGACTTTAATGGTTGTAGCATGGAACAAAAACAGGTGGCTACTTTATGTTGACTCGATACAGCATCTAGGGTTAACAGAGACTGCCAAGAAGTGTGTGCATTTCAGATTAATGGTCAAAAGGTTCCTCTTTTGCTGTTCAATTCTTCCGTGGTGGCATCATTTAAAGTAACAGCTCTTATCAGCAAGTGTTTATAAGAGCCTTAAGAAAAAGTCTGCATAGATTTTTAAGGTCATTTTGACCCAGGGGAAATATTAGACAGTAAGATTTTGGGTGTAATCTAATTTATATTTCTTAGGGGGCAGCTGTTGAGAAGTCAATGTGTTTCGTGGCATCTTGAAAATAAGAGTTTAGAGAAACACAAAAAGGCATTTCCCAGACTGCACAGGTAGAGGAGTGCCTATTTACTGCTCAAGATGTCTTGCTGACATATTAGATCATACTCAATATTAAACTATCTTAGGCTGCAGCCTTTAATGTGGCAGGAGGGAGCCCCCATACCCACCCCCCAAGGCTAAGTCCAGCACAGGTGCAATTTTCATTGGGATCATGGCTGGGGAAGGAAGGAATAGACCTCCCCCTCCCTATATCCTGTGAACCTAATGAAAATCAGGGTGCTCTATGCCTGGTGTTCTCTTTTTTAAAGAAAATCCAGATGTGGTTGCTAACCACACAATTATAACAAATATTTGTCCCTGAGCTGCAGTGACAGTAAGAGAGGAGTGGGGAGTCCCCAGTGGAGGAATAATAGTAAGAAGAAACCCTCTAACGTTTTGATTAAGATCTTTGTCAAGGGGATGGTAAAGTAACATTCTCCATGGCATTCTGGGTGCTTCTAGGTGGGCAGATCATTGCCCTTCGTGTGTGCACGCGCGTGTGTATTTGCAGAATCCACACAATGTCATTCACATCAATATGCCTCCCCTTCCCCCCTTTATGAAGCTCTACCCTAATAAGTGGGGGGAGGGGAAAGGACACCCCATTGCAATGAACCATTCATGATAACTTGTTGACCCAACTGAAAACTAAGCACTTGCTACACATGCTCCGGAATTCCTTTGTAACTGAGCGCATGGAGAACACTTTGACCGGTAACGCATTGAGCTAAATGAATTGCCATTTAGACTGGGGCTCACCAAATTAGCACCTTCCAGTGTTGTTGGGCTTCAAATCCCATCAGCCTCAGCCAACATAGCATTATGGGAGCTGGAGTCCATCAACATCTAGAAGGCTGCAGGTTCCCCATCCGTGCCTCAAGAGTTTTCTCTTATCTTTCTGATGGTAGTAACAATATATAGTGGTACCTCTGGTTACAAACTTAATTCGTTCTGGAGGTCCGTTCTTAACCTGAAACTGTTCTTAACCTGAGGTAGCACTTTAGCTAATGGGGCCTCCCGCTGCCGCGCCGCCGTCATGCAATTCCTGTTCTCATCCTGAAGCAAAGTTCTTAACCTGAGGTACTATTTCTTGGATAGCAGTCTGTATCCTGAAGTGTCTGTATCCTGAAGTGTCTGTATCCTGAAGCATCTGCAACCGGAGGTACCACTGTATCGGTACTATTTCCCGAGATGTGAATGTGTGTATAGGGAAATGTGGAATCTCATTCACTGGACCACCCCTTTTTTCTGTCCATGCCTTAAACTGAAGCTCTGAACACACCCTGTTAAAATACAAGTGGCACATACATGATCAGCTCTTCTGATTGTGGGGGAAAGGAAGTGCCATCCCACTGCTCCCCACCCACATCCACAGTAAGTTGTCTCCTCCTGTCAGCATTTCTAAGTGCTATACAGAGAAGAAAATCAGCATCTTGCCCTCTGGGCCCTCTTTTGAACTCCTGTACTGGCCAGCAATACAACAAATAATTAATTTTGTGGCTAGAAGAATAAAAAAGACTTGCTCTGGTCTAACAGCGGAGCCCTGTGCCATGTGGGAAATCTGTTTTTTGTTTGTTTGTTTTGAAATGAAGGGAAATGGCTAAAAGTAGTTCGCGACTGGCACAGGGCCAGGATTCGTGGGAGGGCAGGAAGATGAGCAACTGTGCTGGGCAAGTATAAGCCTGAGGCTGCAGTACTATGCCCTCTCTGGTGGGATTAAGCTCAATTGAACTGAATGGACTTTACTTCTGAGAAAGACGGGCATAAGAATAAGCTGTTAGTAGCTCTCTGGATCCTAGCCAGTATTGCTGAGCACTCCCATTAGCCTGTGAACGGAAGCAGTGTTTATTTTTCTGTACTGCAAAATAGGCAGTGGTAGAAAAAGGAGGGGTGTGTGTGTGTCTCCACACTTACTGGCACGCCTGCGAGACATTTAGAAATAAATAAAGAAATAAGCCAGTTTGTCATTAATGGATCTGGTACAAGTCACAACACTGCACCCCAATAGCGGGAAATTGGGCTCCTAATTCCCAGCGGCAGAATTCCAATCAACCAGCAGGAAACTGGGGAATATGGTCATTTTTTATTTATTTCATAAACATGGCACTAAATTAGACGATTCCAGGGGGACAATTAGAAACAAGCCATATTACTTTTTTTCCCATGTAAAGCCCATTAAGCTTATTACACAAATTCCTTCAAGGCTTTAGGAGCAGAGCCTGCACTTGATAGACTAAGGAACTTTTCCTCCCAAAGCCGTTTACTCTGTTTTAATGAGGCTTGCGAGCTCAGAGAGTTTGATTAGCCTGATGGGGCTTTTTATTCATAGCTTTCCCATTAGCAATTTTATCAGGAGATGAGAGCTACTAGTCACAGGCCAGCCTAATCATTGACAGACAGAGAGGCCGGCAGGTTGCTTCAAGCACAGGACTGGGAATCAAGAGGATGCGGGCATTATTTCTAGCCGCAGCACACCCAGAGCGAGTCGTTCCTAGTGAGATATGGTCCAAATTGCACCTCTGAAGGGGAATACAATAGTAATTATAATCTCTCACACAGACTCAGGGAGGAGGCTCCTAAGGGAAGGTTGCCCATTGAGTGGTAGCTAATGAAAGGAATCAACAGCAAGTGTTCCTTGAGGAGTGGGAGAGGGGCGGAGCAATTAGAGATTCCACGTCGCCTGTGGCCTGCCCTTCCGAAAGGAGCTGGGCCTGAGCATCCACACCGTTCCATGTTGACATTTTTGATCACAGTTCCAAATGGAGGTTTTAATTTAATCAGCTGTAGGTCACTTGAGCTCATGTGGAAGGAATGATGGCTATAGCAGTGCGGGGTGGGTGTTGTGGCACCCAGTTCCTACTTGAGGACTTCCCATAGGCATCTGGCCGGCCACTGGGGGAACAGGATGCTGGGCTAGATGGGCCTTTGCCCTGATCCCCTAGGGCTCTTCCTCTGAGTCACAGGCAGAGCCAGTGTGGTGTAGTGGTTAAGAGCGGTAGTCTCGTAATCTGGGGAACCAGGTTCGCATCTCCGCTCCTCCGCATGCAGCTGCTGGGTGACCTTGGGCCAGTCACACTTCTTTGAAGTCTCTCAGCCCCACTCACCTCACAGAGTGTTTGTTGTGGGGGAGGAAGGGAAAGGAGAATGTTAGCCGCTTTGAGACTCCTTCAGGTAGTGATAAAGTGGGATATCAAATCCAAACTCCTCCTCCTCTTCTTCTTCTTCTTTGGGGCTGAACCGAACGATGGGAGAACTTGGAAAATAAAGCATGCAAAATAAAGTCTGCCTTAAAAGCATACTGGATGATCACTTCTAGAAGGTTAAATCAACCTTGTCTTGGAAGCCAAGTTTAAAATTGCAAAGGATGGTAACTCTGCTGATCTCATTCACGTGAGCAAGGAATAATAAAATACTATATCCTCTCCTAGTGTCTAAATCCAGTATATCTCCCCACCCCCTTGTATTTACTCATTAGAGGGTGCACGTTACTACTGCTTACTGGGTTACCTTGGGCCAGTGACTGCCACCTACCCAAACCTACCTCACAGGGTTGTGGGAAATTAAATGAGGAGGGGAAGAACCAGGTTCGCCACCTTGAGCTCCTTGTCTCTACAAGTGGGCTGTAAAAGCAACAAGGCAGTTTTGTTCTAAAACAGCTTTTCTTGCACCCCTTTACCTGGACACCTGAGATGTATATTCTTAGCACACACTGTGATTGTACGATGTTTTAAACTGCTTTGAATATTGTGTTTTAATTGTTGTAACCCACCCTGGAACCTCAGGGTGAAGGGAGGGTAAAGAATAATGGCAATAATCAATCAATCAAATCAATTAATCTGTAACCAGGACGGTTTGCAGATATTAGCACTATTCTGAGTAATATTTAAAACCAAATCACTAATAGTGGTTAAGACACATTTTGTGAACCCAGCCGAATAATCATTGGAATTCAGACTGTGTGGTCTCTTCTCCTGATATTGTGTAAATGGTCCTGATTTATACCCAAAAATTACATTCAGAATTACACAGTAGAAATAGCCAGCTTTTCACACCAAAGCATAATCTTTAAAACAGCTTTGGTACAATTACTTAAAAAAAATAAAATCTATTTCCTTCATGGAGGGCATTATTCACAATCTGCTTCTTTCACACACACACACACACACACACACACACACATCTATATCTCACAGGGAGGTGGTAGGCAGGGACAAAAAGAACAATATTCAAACACATAATAACAAGTCGGGAATAACAAGTCGTTCACTGAGCTCAGGAACAAAGAAATCAGCCACAGGTATCCTTCTCTTCAAGTTTCAGTAAGCCCTGGTTATGATATTGCATTGGACTGAATTCTTTCATGGAAGCAGGAAGGGAAATTATGGTGATCAAGGCAAAAACAAGAGACACCAATAACTAGAAATGACCCCCCCCCCGGCACACACCCACACACCACAGAGCTATAGATGGAGGGGAGGGTGAAACTAATAAAAGCATGATCATTTCCTCAAATAGAGTTTTACATTAGGAAACACTTTGTAATTCTTGGGAAGACAGGCAAACTAATGCCAGTGCACTGGAAGAAGCAAAGATCACCAGTGTTGAAGCAATGATTCTTCAACATCAGCTTTGTTGGACTGGTCATGTTGTGTGGATGCCTGATTATTGTCTTCCAAAGCAACTACTCTATTCCGAACCTAAAAATGGAAAGCGTAATGCTGGTGGTCAACAAAAAAGGTTTAAAGATTGTCTCAAGGCAAATATTTTAAAAAATGTAGTATAAACACCAACAATTGGGAAACACTGGTCTGCAAGCGCTCCAATTGGAGAACAGCCTTTACCAAAGACGTAATGGACTTTGAAGACGCTCAAACTCAGGACGAAAGGGAGAAATGTGCTAAGAGGAAGGCATGTTTGGCAAACCCTTACAGTGATCAACTCCCACCTGGAACCCTAAGTCCCCACTGTGGAAGGACGTGTGGATCCAGAATTGGCCTCCACAGTCACTTACAGACTCACTGTTAAGACCGTGTTCATGGAAGACAACCTTACACGGCCACGAGTGATTGCCAAAGGAGGAGGAGGAGGAGGAAGAGGAACTTTAAATCTTTGGTGTGGCTCTGCTGTGTATTTATAAATTTTCCAATAACTTTGGAAAAGCATTTCTAAGCAGATCCCACAAGGCAACAGTTTGTACGGTACCTAAGGAAGCAAAGCTCAAGAACTGCAAATCCAGTGACAAGTGAGATCTGCTAAAAAGGGCAACATGCACTGAGAAGTCGGGATGAGGAAGAAAGTTGTCCAGTCTCCAGTTTGAACCTGCCTCATTTGCACTTCCTGAAGCAATATGTGAACCCAAAGTGGATGTGTTCGCAAAAAGGAGATGAATGAAAATGGCAAACAAACATTGCTGACAAAAAAATGTGGAAATCCAGAGGGATGCACACAAAAATGCAACTTCTGTGCATTTTAAAATAAAAAAACAAAGTCATGGACTCAATGGAGTTAACTGAACTGGAAATTGCAAAAACTGTAGTTGGCAAATTCACCTGTCCCTGCTGAGATGAAACTCCCATTGAATTCATTGGGACTTACTGCCAGGTAAGTGGGCATAGGAAGGCTGCCTATGACACACTGAAATTAAGTAAGCTGCAGTTAAGCCCGGTCTCATTCATCTCTGTTGAGCTTACGGACTATCTTTCGCCACGCTGAGGTCAAGAAATAAAATAATCTCTCTGTGCCGTTTAACATCTCAGTAAAGCATTGTCTTTGCCGCACATTTCAGCTTTGAATCCTGGCTACATAAAGTTTGGATCATAAACATGTTCCCAAAAAACTTCATTTTTTTTTCAGAAAGCAATCTTAGATTTTTAATGCTTGTGTAACCAAGGAGAAACTGGGTAAATATATTTGCAATCACGATGGCGCCTATCCCCCACCTCAGATTTCTGTCTCATAGAGCACGTTTCACAGTGGTTGAGTTTGCCTCAACCCCTATTACAGGGACTGAGCAAATTATTTAGGCCGTATCATTGGTCTGACCTGTATTATGAATCTTTTAGAAATCTGTAGTGATTTCTCAATGAAAGTCTAGATATACTGTACTGTGCTCTGCATAGGGATGCAGCCAGGGAGGTAGACTGCCAGAAGTGGTAGGAGTCAATTCCCCCCTTTTCTTGATGTGATTTTACTTATTTCTGCTTATTATTGGAAAATAAATACAACCCAGGTGGTTAAGAAAGCCCAACAGAGACTCCATCTCCTCAGAGTCTTGCGGAAGAACAATGTCAATCAACATCTAATGATCTCCTTCTACTGGTCAGCAATAGAAAGTGTCCTTTCATACTGCATCACGGTGTGGTATGCTGGTTTGACATCATCTGATAGGAAGTGCCTACAGAGGGTGGTGAATACAGCACAAGATATTATGGGCTGTCCCGTGAATCCACTAGATGAAATAGCAGAAGAACGTTGCCTCAGGAGAGTGAGGAAAATTCTCAGGGATGATTCACACCCTGGCCGGCACTTTCTTGATCTCCTGCCCTCAGGCAGAAGATATAGAAGCATGATTAGTCGAACCAACAGGGTAAAGAACAGCTTCTATCCATGGGCTGTTAGGCTGCTGAATGAAAAGATAACAACAGGGCAACTGACTTTCGGGTTTGGTGGGTGTGCGTCAGTAAATGAGGGGAATTATGACTGAGAGAGCTGAGTGGGGGCTGCTCGTGTAATCTCACTGTATACAAGTTGTACAAGTGACAATAAAGTATTTCAGTTATATAAACTTACATTCAGATTAACACAAGGCAAAGAAGCAAAAACCACAAGAAATACAGTGCACAAGGGGGGAAAGTCAACAGGGGGGAAAAATGTATGGTTGAACATTGTTCTGATGTTTGCTGTTGCAGAAGATTGAACTGGATCCAGACTAAGTTAACTGAACCTGAAACTAATGTGACAAGTTAGTCATGACAACTTAAGCTAAGACCCATTGATTTCAAGGGGAACCAGGCATGCCAATTCTAGGGGGCAGAGGTGTCTTTAACTCCCTCGATATTTGTTTGAAAGGGGTTTGGCCCCTCAATGTTGAGGGGGCCTGGCACACATTGCACAATGCACATTTCGCATCACAGCTTCAGTGCCTGGTTCTGTCAGAGCGCTCAGCCTCCTCCAGAAGACTCAGCTTTGCGTATGTGATATCACGTGCATACGATGAACGACGTAGCCCCTGAACCTTGAGGGCAACCTGGCACCTTTGAGGGGAACCAAGGCAACTTACATCGTCAGGATCAAAGCAACTGCAAAAATAACTAAATCCATCTTCCAGTAAACTTATTGGTCTGTTGTCCATTAGATGACTTTCTTCAGCAAGTCAGTTTTAGACAAAATGGCAATATTCCATGTGGTACCATGCCATTCAGAAATCCAACAGAGCGATCTATGCTTTCTTCCAATGGACTGTTGTGCACATTTTGGCAGCCATGGAGAATTTTGTGATCATTAACCAAGTGTCATTAATCACGTCCTTAAGCTAATGCAACAATTCAATTTTAGGATTTTGTGGTATTAATTAAATTCAGTTTATGAAGCCCAACATTCTGTATTACCAGACAATGCCCCCCAATATGCAGGAAATCTGCATGACTGAACCCACATGACCAACTCCTGTAACAGAGAAATCTAGCCACTTAGACTATTCAAAAAGATCAGTTCTAATAGAATTTAGGAGAGAGACACCCACTTCAGAAGAAAAGGCAGCAGCTGTTGCAATCTATACCTGCTTTTAAATTATGGGGCTCTTGGCTTTTTGAAGGGAGAGTTGCCTGCCTGGGTTGTTTTTTTATTTTATTTTATTTTATTTTATTTTTATTTTGCATGTGTTTGAGTTGGGTGTAGGCAATTTGCCTTTTGCTGGTGGGAACAGTAGTTCTGAGCATTGCCTGTTTTTCCAGTGTGAAAGGGGCATTTTAATACATTCCTAAATGTGCCCCTGGGCCCAAAAATGTTGTCTAAAGTAAATTCAGAAACTTCATAGCAACCAGATTAAAACTTACTATGAAAAAACACAAACAAGAAACCATGGCAGAAAGCCAGGAAATAGCTCTGGAAAAACCAGAAGAGAACTGAACAGAGTGGCCTTAAATGAAAATGTGCACCTCCCAAACGCAGTGTTATTTATTTCTTTTTAAAGTATTGATTCCCTCAGCATTGTTGGCCTAAGATACCAACCCAGATATAAGGGTCTCTTAAGAGATGCATAGCCTACGAGAAAACATGTCAAAATGCTGTAGGAAGAACATGGTCCATGGTAGAACAACGTGTAAAAAATTACACAATCCTTTGGCCTGCAGTATGTAAGTCTCTGTGCAAGAGACTTCCTTTCTTAAACAGCTGGCACCCAAACAGCAACACCACCACCTGCCATTTTGATTGGTTGGCACTTCCAGTTTCCTTCATAAAACTTACCAGATCTATGGTGGTACCAAACTAGGTAAGAAACAGAACACATCTGCTTAAAGGGGACATTTGTTTATGTGTTCTCTGTGCAACTATGCTGCATCACTGAGTGAATGAGGGTTCTTGAAGTCCAACGGCCTTGTCAGATTCTTTGCACAGTCATTGCACATAAACCCATTGGCAGGAACAACTTCCTTACCCAGCGTTTCCCAAAAGCAGTATTCTGATTCATGATTTTACAGGCATCGTTCTGGCAAAAAAACATTGCTTTGCAGATAAAGCAAACTCATTCCTGCAGTGGTTGGTGCTCTTACCTCCACGGGCCATTTAAGAGATTTGCAAGCTCTCTGCTCAAATATTGGGTGGGGGAGAAAGACTTAGTCATGCCATCCTTATTCTGCAAAAGCTGACTTTTGAATTCCAATACTGTCCTCCAGTGTGTAATATTAGCAACCTGCCCCTTAGATATAACACCTCACTAGCAAAGTATCTTATCTGTAGGCCAAGGAGGGAAAGAGAGTAAGCATGTCATGCCCCCTGCTTTTCAGGTGGAAGCATCTTTCCCCAACCTGAACCAAACACCCATCTCCCCAGACAGCATGCGAGAGTTGGAGCTCGAAACATATGGAAGGGTTGGGGAAGCCTAGCCTAGAGCTTCTCATCGGTTCTAACTTGCAATGGCAAACAGCTGGCCTCTCTCCGAAAACAGAAAACACTTTCCAGCCTCACAAGCTTCATGAGCCAGCAGCAAGATTACAGCCTTCAAGGATGCAGCAGAGAGCAAAATCAACCTCCCCTCTTTACTGGCAGAGAATGGGCATTGTCCCTCAGATGGGCTGCTTCCCTCAGCATGGCTCATAGCATGGCTCTGCTTTTTCTCTGTGTGCTAGTTTCTGCAATGGAGCTGTCTGGAACAGGGGTCTTTTTCTGTGTCCAGGGCAGCTGTCTACCAGCTCCACCTGGTACACCAGCTGAGACTCTACCTGTCCATGCACTGTCTCGCCAGAGTGGTACATGCTCTGGTTATCTCCCGCTTGGACTACCGCAATGCACTCTATGTGGCGCTACCTTTGAAGGTGACTCGGAAACTACAACTAATACAGAATGCAGCAGCTAGACTGGGAGCAGCCGCCAGGACCATATAACACTGGACCTAAAGGATCGACACTGGTTCCAAGTACATTTCCAAGCACAATTCAAAGTGTTAATGCTGACTTTTAAAGTCTCTACAAAATAAAAAAATTCCTTCCAGTAGCACCTTAAAGACCAACTAAGTTAGTTCTAGGTATGAGCTTTCGTGTGCATGCACACTTCTTTCGTGTATCTGAAGAAGTGTGCATGCACATGAAAGCTCATACCTAGAACTAACTTAGTTGGTCTTTAAGGTGCTACTGGAAGGAATTTTTTTATTTTGTTTTGACTATGGCAGACCAACACGGCTACCCATCTGTAACTTTTAAAGTCTCTGTATACCTGAAGGAGCATCTCCACTCATTGTTCAGCCTGGATACTGAGGTCCACCTCTGAAGGTCTTCTGGTGGTTCCCTCACTGCAAGAAGTGAAGGGTTCATGTTTCCTTTTGAAATGAGGCACAGCGGAGACTGTGGTGTCTTTAGGATATATGGTTTATTTACACATATATACAACCTGAGCCTATGATGGAGGGGTTCACAGCATTAATAGCCCAAAAGGGTCTAGTTTCTCCCACAGCCTTGGATTCAAACAGAAATCAGTCATGATGCTCTGAGTCTTTCTCCTTCTTGCTGCCTTTACTAGCTTGCAACCTTTCTTCCCCTAGATCACATCACAGCCAACTCTAAACACTCCAATTCAAACTTTGACTTTGTCTTCTAGCTAACTCTGAGTAAGCAAGCAAGAAAGGAAGGAAGAATAAAGCATGAATAGGGTCACATGGCATGTTTTAGTGATCCCAATAGTAGAGATTTAAAACTCTTTCACTGACTCAATGTGATAAACTTTGTCTGGATCATGTCCATTATTCAGAGGGGTTTCCAAACATCACAAATTTAAAACAGTGTGTTCAACTCCTAGGGGTACAGGTATTGCTGAATAGCACCAGTTCATTCTACACTGGCAAACATACTTTAAATTGCTTTCAATAAAATGCACTTCTCCTTTTTTTCTTTTTTTTAATAAGCTAACCTGGAAAATAAACTGAATACAACCAACACAATTTTGCAGCAGAATAATCATTCTAAATGGATTCCATAAAGATTCAAAGGTTCCTTAGTCCAGAAATGCAAAAATGTCACTTAATAAAAAATAAAAAAATCAGATAAATAAGACAAAGACGGAAATCAATGGAATAAACCCGAGGTCATCTCCACTTCCAGAAGCCATTGAAATGTCAGGTGAATATTTCTCAATAATTCCCTGCTCCCAGGCTCCCACTTAAAAGACCTTTACCTCTCTGGTATAGAGTGTGATGATGTAATAATAAACTGCAGCTCTTGTTATTGCAGACGCTGCTGTTGCCATAATCACTTACACCCTGCTGTTATGCCTCTTGTCTCCTGGTCTATCTTTTATTCATGGGGGAATAAATTATTATGGAATTAGTTAATCAATCTTGACACTTATCTGAGAGAATTAATCAATCAGTTCCAGGGTTGTTTACCAGGATGTTCTCTCCAAGGGACCAATAAATTATACATAAAATACCTGACAGCAATTACAGGGAATGAGGTAGGGTTGCCAGACTCAATAGAGGACAGGACTTCTGTGCCTTTAATTGCCCTGCTCTCTTTTGAATCTGGAAACCTTAAAGAGAAACCAGCAGACCCTTTGCTTGGAAATTAAACATACCATCTTTGAATGGCCTGGAACAGTCAAGAGGTTACCTTTTGCCTTCTGGTGTACTGTATCAATAGGTCAGGCTCCCTCAACCTGGAATCCCCAGATCTTTTCTTTTGGACTACAATCTCTATCAGCCCCAGAGAGCGGTCATGGATGATGGGAGTTGTCTTTCAACAACATCTGGGGGAAACTGCAATGGGTCTCCAGACCAAACGGCAACATTGTCAACTCACATATTGCCAAATCAGTATTATCAAAGAGGGCATTCTGTGGGCAGAATCTGTTGCCTGAAACATACTGACCATCTTATAAGACTTGCAAATTAGCAAAGGTACACACATAATTATAAAGGGAAGGGCTGCCATATGCCCAGAATTTCCCAGACCTATCCAGGATTCATCTATCAAAAAAAGCTTCCGGGTGGAATTTCTGAAAATTGGTAAAAATGTCCAGGAAAAGCCGGGCGTACGGCAACCCATGTTAGAAGTGTTTATTTGGGGGAGGGTTGTAAAAACATAACAAAACAAAAACAGCTTTAAAATTTCAATTTTGGGGGGAGATTTTGTAAAAAGCTCTACATGTGTTGAGTCCAGGTTTCCACCTTTTGAAATATGGCAACTGTAGAATACACTAGAATAGGACACCACTGGGTGTAAAGAAGCACAAAGAAGGCCATATAGAAAATACAGTTTTATGCGCTCAGAGTAAAACTAGCACTTACAAGATCAGACGCAAGTCAAACACGGGGTAGCTTGATAGTGGTGAGTGCAGAAGACCAGCTAATTGAAGGGTCAATACAGAATCATTTGAAAAAATGTAGCATGTTATACACACACACACACACACACACAATTACACACACACACACACACACACACACACACTTGCCCTGCTTGTCCAATCCTTCCACCACAAAAAAGGATTGTGGGTTGTCAGTAAAAGGTTGCGTACTGAATTCCACATAAACATTGGTAACTTTGTTAACAAAACAAAATAAAAAAAATCCTTCCAGTAGCACCTTAAAGACCAACTAAGTTAGTTCTAGGTATGAGCTTTCGTGTGCATGCACACTTCTTCAGATACACTGAAACAGAAGTCACCAGACCCTTCTAAATAGTGGGAAGGTGGGGAGGGGTATTACTCAGAAGGATGGTGGGAATGGGTGATTGGCATATAGCTGTGATGAGCCTGTTGACGACTCTTGACGACTGCAATAGGTCTTACAGGAAAAAGCAAGGGGTGAGAAGGTGAAAAATGGCTTTGTCATGTATAATGAGATAAGAATCCAATGTCTTTGTTAAGACCAGGTCTCTCCATGGTTTTAAGTTTGGTAATAAGTTGCAATTCAGCAGCTTCTCTTTCCAGTCTATTTCTGAAATTCCTTTGTAATAGAACAGCTACTTTGAGATCTTGTATAGAATGTCCTGGGAGACTGAAGTGTTCTCCTACTGGTTTCTCTGTCTTGTGATTCCTGATGTCAGATTTATGTCCGTTTATCCTTTGGCGTAAGGCTTGGCCTGTTTGTCCAATATAGAGAGCTGAAGGACACTGTTGACATTTGATGGCATACACAATGTTAGACGATGAGCAATTAAATAGTCCCGAGATGGTATGTGTGATGTTGTTGGGGCCAGTAATGGTGTTGTCTGGGTGTATGTGGCAGCAAAGTTGGCATCTGGGTTTATTGCCAGCTCTGGTGCCAGTGTCCGTGTTAAGTCTGGTAGTGGTATTATTGTGGGTTAGGAGTTGTTTAAGATTGGGTGGCTGTCTGTAGGCAATGAAAGGTCTTCCTCCCAGAGCTTGAGAAAGAGAACTGTCATTGTCCAGGAGAGGTTGTAGATCTCTGATGATGCGTTGTACTGTTTTAACTTGGGAGCTGTATGTGATGACTAGAGGTGTTCTGTTATTTTCTTTTTTGGGTCTGTCTTGCAGCAAGTTCTCTCTGGGTATCAGTCTGGCTCTGTTGATCTGTTGTCTAACTTCATCTGCTGGGTATTTTAGTTCTAAAAAGGTTTGCTGTAGATCTCTTAGGTGAGAGTCTCTGTCTGTAGAATTGGAACAGATGCCCCTTGCTTTTTCCTGTAAGACCTATTGCAGTCGTTAAGAGTCGTCAACAGGCTCATCACAGCTATCTGCCAATCACCCATTCCCACCACCCTTCTGAGTAATACCCCTCCCCACCTTCCCACTATTTAGAAGGGTCTGGTGACTTCTGTTTCAGTGTATCTGAAGAAGTGTGCATGCACACGAAAGCTCGTATCTAGAACTAACTTAGTTGGTCTTTAAGGTGCTACTGGAAGCAATTTTTTTATTTTGTTTTGACTATGGCAGACCAACACGGCTACCTATCTATAATTTGTTAACAAAGTTCTATAAGGTTCCCTGGAAAGGCTCTTAATGAAGGCCTGCAGCAGGTTCCTCATATGACAAGGAGAAGAAGAAGAGGAGTTTGGATTTCATATCCCGCTTTATCACTACCCCAAGGAGTCTCAAAGCAGCTAACATTCTCCTTTCCCTTCCTCCACCACAACAAACACTCTGTGAGGCGAGTGAAGCTGAGAGACTTCAGAGAAGTGTGACTAGCCCAAGGTCACCCAGCAGCTGCATGTGGAGGAGCGGAGATGCGAACCCGGTTCCCCAGATTATGAGTCCACCGCTCTCAACCACTACACCACACTGGCTCTCACACTGGAGGAAGGGGAAGTACAAGTGCTCAAGCAAAAAGTCTGGTGTGCCTGAATTCAACACCGTCTGTGCATGTAGGAAACATGTATGTCTCCTCCATACACAATTCCCCTGCTCACAGCAGCTCAAAAGGTGGGTACGTCCTTGTGTACACTTGTGTGTATGTGAACATCCATGTTCAAGCTGGACACTTGCCCCAATGCCCTATCCTACCTACATGAGTCTACATACCTGGGGTCTGTATGAAACAGAAACCAACTTTTACAATTTTAAAGAGTCTCTCCAGCATATTATCCTCCATAACTATTCAGTATTTTAGACCAAAAGAAAACAAACTGAACATAGTTTGCCCACATATAAGTCTTGTAACTTAGCCATTTGCTTCATTAATAATAACATAATCAATAAGTGATAGGTAGTTATTCTGGTATGCATTCTTCAAAACACCTACAGTGGTGCCCCGCAAGACAAATGCCTCGCAAGACGGAAAACCCGCTAGACGAAAGGGTTTTCCGTTTTGGAGGTGCTTCGCAAAACAAATTTCCTATGGGCTTGCTTCGCAAGATGAAAATGTCTTGCGAGTTCCTGCGGGTTTTTTTCCTTCCCCCCCTTTTTCTAAGCCGCTAAGATGCTTATCTGCTTATCCGCTAAGCCGATAAGCCACTAAAAGCCGCTAAAAGCCACTAATAGTGCTAATCTGCTAAGCCGTCAATGGGCTTGCTTCGCAAGACGAAAAAACCGCTAGACGAAGAGACTCGCGGAACGGATTCTTTTCGTCTTGCGAGGCACCACTGTACAATTCAAGGTAAAATATGAAACGGTTAAAAAAAAAGGTTTTCTGGGCCTGTATACATGCACACACTATAGAACATGAAGCAAATAGGGTGTTCTCTGGCAGAATAGTTCAATTTTGAGGAGGTTTCTTTCAATCCATTTGAATGAAGATCAATGCAAATCGATGTTTAATCAAGAGATGCCTATATTCATTTATTCACCCATAGCCTGCAAACAAACTTGACAACTAAACTGTAGAGAAAAAGGTACCGTTCCACATTGCAATAATACCAAAATGAATTATTCAAAAGTTGTTTTATATTTAAGAATGATTTTAAAGTTTAGGGCCATCAGAAGAGGTTGGGGAATGAGATATATATACCTTAAAGCATTTGAAATCTAACTTGGAACAACGGGGTAGGTGATTGTGAAAGGGAGGCAAAGGTAACAAGGATGAATATCAGCAAATGCAGGTGCTAAGACTCAAGTTTATTTTTAGCTAGAGATGGGAGCTAAAGCAAAGGCAGATGAAGACAAAGCCAGTGTAGACTGTAGACTGAGGGAGCCTTCACAAAATGGTGGTCTGGAGAGTGTCAGAATACTAAGTAGATGGGGAATAAGGATGGTCTTCAAATATGTTTTATTCAGAGTAAAGGTAAAGGTATCCCCTGACCATTAGGTCCAGTCACAGACGACTCTGGGGTTGCGTGCTCATCTCACTCTATAGGCTGAGGGAGCCGGCGTTTGTCCACAGACAGCTTCCGGGTCATGTGGCCAGCATGACTAAGCCACTTCTGGAGAACCATAGCAGCGCATGAAAATGCCGTTTGCCTTCCTACCGGAGCGGTACCTATTTATCTACTTGCACTTTGACGTGCTTTCGAACTGCTAGGTTGGTAGGAGCAGGGACCGAACAACGGGAGCTCACCCCGTCATGGGGATTCGAACCACCGACCTTCTGATTGGCAAGCCCTAGGCTCTGTGGTTTAGATCACAGTGCCACTCATGTCCCTTTTATTCAGAGTAGACCCACTGAAATTAATGAACCCAATGACAGTGGGTCTGTTCCGAGTAAGCCTTAGCTGATTACCACCCTAAAACTTTAGAAACCCATACTCTGCTGCCTGATGTGAAAAGGATGCTCAGTCAGAGCCAACTCAGCAATAAACTTGCAATTTCCAATCGTTGACTCAAAATGTATAACTTTTTCCGTATGGAAAAATAGCTCAGGTATGATCCACTCTCACAAATAAGCGTTTCTTCCCACTGCCTGCTTCCTAAGAAGCTTCATGTTTCCTCCCCTCTTTCTTCTAGCCCTGATTATTTATTTCTATTTCAATAAATATGTTTCCATACCACTTACCATTACAGATCAATTTCAAAGCAGTTTTCATAGCGCTCAAGCTGAATGGCTGGCTCCCAGGATGTCAAGTTTCCTCTACATTCCAGGGGGCAAAGCCTATAAGGTATTGAAAAGCCAATAAACACTGTCTCCTCACTAGGAGAGCCAGTGTGGCGTAGTGGTTAAGAGCAGTAGACTCGTAATCTGGTGAACCGGGTTCGCGTCTCCGCTCCTCCACATGCAACTGCTGGGTGACCTTGGGCAAGTCACACTTCTCTGAAGTCTCTCAGCCTCACTCACCTCACAGAATGTTTGTTGTGGGGGAAGAAGGGAAAGTAGAATGTTAGCTGCTTTGAGATTCCTTCGGGTAGTGATAAAGCGGGATATCAAATCCAAACTACTACTACTACTACTACTACTACTACTACTACTCTTCTTCTTCTTCTTCTTCTTCTTCTTCTTCTTCTTCTTCTTCTTCTTCTTCTTGTCACAGGATGAATGGTCTAGTGCTAAACCCTTCCCTTGTATCCAAATGCCCCTGCTTCAAAACAATGAGTGGGTAGAATTTTGTAGCATCACAGACTTTCCCTCTAGAGTTATGGAACATGGTGCACATCTTAGAATCAGAGAATCGTAGAGTTGGAAGGGACCCAAGGGCCAACTATTCTAACCCCCTGCAATGCAGGAATGTCAGCTAAAGCATCCATAACAGATGGCGATCCAACCTCTGCTTGAAAACCTCCAAGGAAGGAGAGTCCACAACCTCCCGAGTGAGTCCTTTCCACTGCAAACAGCTCTTACTGTCAGAAAGTTCTTCCTGATGTTTACTTAGAATCTCCTTTCTTGAAGCCATTAGTTTGAGTCCTACCCTCCAGAGCAGGAGAAATCCAGCTTGTTCCCTCTTCCATGTGACAGCCCATGAGGTATTTAAAGATGGCTATCATATCTCCTCTTTTCAAGACTAAACATACCCAGCTACTTCATAAGGCTTGGTTTCCAGACCCTTCAGCATCTTGGTTGCCCTCCTCTGCACACGCTCCAGCTTGTCAACAGCCTTCTTAAATTGTAGTGCCCAGAATTGGACGCAGTATTCCAGGTGTGGTGTGACCAAGGCAGAATAGAGTGGGACTATTACTTCCCTTGATCTTCTTCTGTTGATCTTATCAAGGAAGGTCTTCAGTTCAAAAAAGCATCCTTCTCAAGGGATTAGGAGGTGGTCTGAAACAGCTGAGAGGGTCTCCAGCTGAGGGTCCTCCACCTTGCATGCCACCAGTTCTCCAAACATGAGACAAGGCAACTCCTCCTCCCTGCCCTGGATTTCTGGAGTGGGTCCAGGGCCTAGTGGATGGCAGCAGGTCCTGCTTTGCATGCAGAAGGTCACTGTTTCAACCCCCAGTATCTCCAGGTAGGGTTGGGAGAGCACCTCGTCTGAAGCCTTGGAGATCTGCTACCAGTCAGTATAGACATTACTGAACTAGATGGAGCAGTGGTCTAATTCAGGTTAAAGCAGCTTCTTCTGTTCCTATGGAAGCACTTTTGTTCTCACAATATGCCATCCTACTAATTCTGAAGCAGACATCTGATTTAGAAGACATCTGAAGGCAGCCCTGTATAGGGAAATATTTAATGTTTGCTATTTTATGATGTCTTTATATGTGTTGGAAGCCGCCCAGAGTTGCTGGGGCAACGCAGCCAGATGGGTGGGGTATAAATATTATTATTATTATTATTATTATTATTATTATTATTATTATTTCTTCATTATAAGGCCATGCTCCTCTCTGACAAGCGATTGTCACAGAACCATAGCAATCATTTACAACTCCTTGGAATAAACTTTAAGGTTTTATTCCTTATCCATTAACATCATGATTAGATTTCCAACCCCTGCCCTCACCCCAAAAATCCCCAAAACCAAAATCTGCTTTCAGGCAGATTCATCGGAACAGCATAATCACTTTAATATCTTCTACAACCTACAAGTAAGTAATGATGCCTCTTCTTCTCCTCTCTTTTCTTGTGCATGTCATACTTCCACAAATCATAGGTAAGAAAGAGAGAGACTTAGTGTATAATTTGTTATTATAATGAAGGCAGACTCTAGTCAGCTATTACTGGTAAATAACCAGTGATCCTTTCATCTCCTGTCAAGCATAGTGGTGTGGATTATGGCCCAGAAAGCTGCTATCAGCTCTCTCATTTCCGCACAGAAATAGAGGGGGGGGGACAGGTGCCTGTTGGAGTTGATAGGTGTCTGATCAAAGGGCCAAAAGCTGTCAGAAAACAGCAAGACTTAGGAACCCAATTGGTCTTCAGCGAACACCTCGCCTTTGATCTAAGTTCAGTCTCCACTAAAGATTCTATTTGTGCAAAAGCATGAATGAGTTAGTGCTGCAATCTGGAAGGGACAGAGTTACCATTTCAGATGCTTTGGTAGGTTTGGCAACCTCATTATTCCCGAGACGTAGTGAATGGAAAGGGGGGGAAATTATGGGAAGCCATTAAGAAATTATTTCCATAAACATCCTGCCTCAGACTCCACCTGGCGAGGTTTGTTTTCTCCCACCCTGAAGAAGACAAGCAAACAGGAACTGAGACCAGGTTCTGTATGAAATGCAAGCTCTAAGTTAAATATCAGAAAAATCGCATCTTCAAAAAAGGAAACAAGCACTGCATGGTTGGAAGGAAAAGGTATTTGGAAGGTTTTCTGTGCTGCTACAGTCTGACAAACTTAGGAAGTCTCAGGTCAGTGCACTTGGGTGTTTTGTATTTACGAGGGCAATAAGCACAATACGGTAATTAATAAGCACGAATGGTTAACTTGAGTTTAAATTTCCCCTTTTTATTAAGAGTTTCAGAAGGAATACTTTCAACAGGACAAATATGTTCCGTGTTGCTTCTGCTGAAGCCACAAGAGACACTAACTTAATTAAGTGGTCAAGATGATAAAGGATCTTAGAAGCATATAGAACTTGCAAACTATAGCTAAACTAAAAGTCAATGAACTTCCCCAATAAGGCAAATATTAATGACAGGGCTTTTTTTCCCCCAGCCGGAACTTGCTGGAACTCAGTTCTGGCACCTCTGAGGCGGGCACCATTTGCATTATAAAAGAACAAGGGAGGCATTCATGGTGACTTCTGGCACCTCTTTTTCTAGAAAAAAAAGCACTGAACTAGCACAGCCATGTTAGTTAGGGACATTATATAGCCTCTGTTCACTCTAGTGACGCTTGTAATGTGCATCCAATGCAAGAATAGGAACCGGTGACCATCCTTGTTGGACTACAACTCCCATCAGCCGCATCCTGTGTGGCCAATTATCAAGAATTATGGGAGTTGTAGTCTAGCAACATTGGGGGGCACTACAGCTTTCCCAGCTCTGATCTAAGGTAATACCAAGGTAAAATCTAAGGTAATTATTGCTCACCACCAAGAAAATTCAGGAATGGGCAGGGGTGAGCAAGGCAGGAATATAGAAAAGTGTTTTTACTGAGTCAGGCAATTGATTTATCTAGCTCATTATTGTCAACACTGACTGGCCGCCACCGTCTTAAGCATATGCAGCGCTGAGGTGCAAAGATCTGCCCAGCCCAGAGTTGACAACCTTTTCTTAGGGGGGAATACCAAAATTGTTGACCTTTTTTTAGGGCACGCATGGCAGAGCTCGCTTAGCCGGCCGCCTCAGCAACAACAAAGGAGCCTGAGGCAGCAGCAGCAGAGCAAGGCAGGGGCCAACTCAGCAGCGGCTGTCGGCTCTTCCCAATCCCCAGTCTCCAAATCTTGGCCCCGGACTCTCGGCCTGGCGCCCCTGAGAGCCCAGTGCCCAGGTGCCCCGCACCCCTAGCGCCTATGGGTAAGACGGCCCTGGCAGACACTCTCCTGGTTTTCTGACAGGAATCCTTCTCGGCTCTTCCTGGGGATGTGAACGGATTGATTCTAGGATCTTTTGTATGGGAGGCATGTGCTTCATCACTGAGCTGTTGATGGAGAGAAAATCCAGTAGCTGCGAATTGCTTTCCACCAAATCACCTCAGATTATCTGTATCTTGTATAGAGATTTCCTTCTCCACCCTTTCAAAAACAACAAAACAAAACAAAACCTACTGGTGAAATTATAAAAGGGGTGAAAATTGAAGGCAGCAAACTAAAAGTGTATTGCTTTCGCCAGATAATGTCGAAGAAACATAATTCAATCGCGCCGTGAAATTGTAGTGCATCTAACATAAAGATGGAGTTTTGTCTGTGTTGGAGGCATTTCCATCCCCTTCGCCTCAAGTAGGGATGGAGGAAGAATCCATTTTAAATGGATTTATGCACAGATTCAGCAATTCCAACCTGATGGAACTTTGCTTTTATTTATTTATTTGATCTATTTATTAATTTTTTTATCCTACCCTTCCCCTCCCCCCGCCGCCCAAATGAGGCCACAGTGGCAAACAAGTGCTAAAAACATCTTTAAAACAATTCCAGTACAAGCCACAACACTGAGCTCAGTTCCTCTGGGCTGAGCAGCTCAGGATGCCGCAGGTCTCTGGCTCAGTAGGGCTACGTTGAAAGGAATCTCTTGACCTGGTTCAGCTGGAGATATGCCAGCATATCTCAACCATCCCAGTGGGAGAGGGACCCTGTTTCAAAGGACTATACAGCTATACAGCTGCAAAAATAATGTGTTACATGTGTTATACAAATGTGACAGTAGATGGCGATGGTGAGCTTACGGCAAATTCAATATATTTTTCAAAACATTTTTTTAAAACAATTTGTCAACACCTCCCAGAAATGCAGGCTGCAGGACAGGAACTTTCAGTAGGAACTGGTGACTGGGGGCGGCCGCCGAGACCACCTGAAAGACCTACTGTACATTGGCTCCCAGTATGTGTCTGGGCACAATTCAAAGTGTTGGTGCTGACCTTTCAAGCTCTAAACGGCCTCGGCCCAGTATACCTGAAGGAGCGTCTCCACCCCCATCATTCAGCCTGGACACTGAGGTCCAGCACCAAGGGCCTTCTGGCCATTCCCTCACTGCGAGAACCAGGCAGAGGGCCTTCTCGGTAGTGGCACCTACTCTGTGGAACACCCTCCGATCAGATGGCAAAGAAATAAACAACTATCTGTCTTTTAGAAGACATTTGAAGGCAGCCCTGTTGAGGGAAGCTTTTAACATTTGATGAATTATTGTATTTTAATATTTTGCTGGAAGCCACCCGGAGCGATTGGGGAAACCCAACCAGATGGGTGGGGTAGAAATAAATAAATAAATAAATAAATAAATAAATAAATAAATTATTATTATTATTATTATTATTATTATTATTATTATGAGTGAAGGAGGAGCAACCCAGACAGAGAACAAGAATGCCCATCACACCCTGGGTAAACAAACGCCCATGCCTGGGACACAAAGCAACAGCAGCCCAGGGATGTTGTTGTTTACATTTAACTGAATTTTGCACTACAGTTCCCCAAACAACCTATGTGTACAAAAATGCATGCTTTAGGTAAATGTGTGCATAAAAATAAATATATTTGTGAAGACAGCATGTGAAAATGCATTACATTAGGAGAAATCACTTGCTAATATCAGTCAAAACTGCACATAAAATGAATTTATATTCACACTTAACTTTTGAAGAATTTTCATGGGTATTTTTAAAAATCACAAATCACTGCAGAAATGTGTAGAATCAGATTTAAGATTGGAAACTGAAATAGACAGATTCTTCCATCCCTAACACACTTATTTGTTTTTGTTTTTCATACTGTCCCCTTTAGACATGTTGGCATATGATTTATTTATTTTAAAGGAAACATAAGATTAAGAAACAACCTTTCTCAATGACAACAAAATTGCCTAGGTGTAGAACAGATGAAGTATGTGACTTGTTCATTGAGCACTTTATTCTATTATTTTATCAGCCACGAGGCCCTTCTCGATCTGGGAGAATCCCATTGCAGAACTGAGTCTTGAATATGGAAGCAGGGTCAGAATCAAGTGCTTAATAACTAAGCTGAATAGTCAAGGCCAACGTTACTGGGCTCCCTCCCAACAAGAGACATCCATGGTCTCCCCAGCTGTGCCAGGACCAGAAATGACTGATGTTGGCTGTGCAGCTGGCCAAAATATTCAGGAGGTTGGTCAGTCTACTGCACAGAGCCAAATGAAAAGGTTTCTCTGTGTGTGGTGGGACTCACAGGCATGAACAGCTGGTAAATGTAGGAGTCAGGAGAACACGAGTCGCGTGGCTATGCAATGATGGTGCCATCTAGAGGGCTTCGGGGAACATTAGTGCTCTGTGCTAGGTTCTGTACAGATGCATTTCTAAATAGTGACAGTAAAAAACAGGCAGGCAGAATAAGGAAAAACAAAAACCAAAGCTGTTGATTGAGCTGATTAAGGTCATGTGGATTTCCAGTCGCGTGGAGTTTCTACCACTAAAGTACCACTTCACATTCTAAATCAGGAACTCACTCTCTCCACCCCGCCTCATCAAAGTACTATTTCCAAATACAGTTTTTATTTGCAAACAACAAGCAAGGAAACAGACAGTATAAACCGAAGCACAGAGGAAAAAATCATTGTTGTGCCGGGGGAGTTTATAAAGAGGTTGTTCGGAAGAACCTAGGTTCTGTCATTGGATCTCCCCACCGCCTAAAATATTTACAACCAAAGCAAAATAACACATAAAATGTCAATCAGCATTGGATCCAGACTTAGTCATGCTTGAAAGCAATAAATCATAGAACAAAATCATAAACAGAATCGTAGAATTATAGAGGGCCATCCAATCTAACCCCTGCAATGCAAGAATCTTTTCGTCCAACATGTTACTTAAACCCACAACCCCGTGATTAAATTTTTCATGCTCTACTAACTGAGCTATCTGCAGGTTTTATGCCCGCTTATTACAGTCACTTTTTGGTGCTTGTATGGACTGTCAGCAAATGTGAGCAGTGAGCTGCTGCAAGGCCCATGTAAACAGTAACCCTGTTGCATTCAGTGGGTCAACTTTGAATACGACCAGCAATGGCTATTACCCAATAAGAGGCATAATGAATGATATATACCATAAGACGGCTGAAAGCTTAAATGAATCTAAAACACACCGCAAGGTCAATTATCCAATGCCAATGATATCAACCAAATGTGCAGCTCCTAATAGGATCTCGGTCCATACAGAAAACAACTACAAACCTATTGTTCTGCCTGCCAAATGCAAACTCTGACAGGAAATCATACCTTGTGCACATATACAAGACACACACCAGAAAGCACAAAGGGGCTAGGACTCTGCATGACCCTATTCCAACATCTAAGGAGGCTTTAATCACACGTTAAAGTAAATATTACCTCCAGTTTGAACACCATTAATGGAAAAGCAAAGGGCATACATAGTTGTCCATTTCTCCTCACAACAATCCTCAAGGAGACTGGCCTGAGGACATCCAGTGAGCTTCATGGCCAAGTGGGTATTTGAACCCTGGTCTCAGAGATCCTTATCCAACACTCTAACCACTACACCAAACTGCCTCCAAAGGATATGTACACTGCAATCCACATGTTAGTACAGGAGGTGCAAATCAGGTCAGTTAGAAATCAACATGCATCCCTGTTTGGCACACAGCCCTTTCCGTCCTGTTTTCCCTCTCCAAGACTCTTTTACCGGAAGATTCCGCCAAACCGTGTTCGCATTCATGCTTCAAAGTGCCTATCGTCTTCTACTGGCTCACAATTTTATTTTAAAAGAACAGTTTCTTAACTGAAGGCATTTCCTTCATGTTTCTGAATCTTAGGTCTTGACACACATTTCAGTTTAATGCACAAAGTGACACAGATATGTTAAACAACATGGGGAAGCACAACTATACCTGTCAGTGCAGCCATCAAGGAACCAGTCTCTTAAGAGTCACTTTTAAAAGTAGCAATGATGTAGTTATAATCTTCACCACAGGCCATAGGGAGACAGCTGACATATCACAAGAATCAATTAGAAAAATAAGCGACACTTTCTCTGGGCTGACATAGTAAAATGGATTCCTGACTTATTAATATGTTTCTGTGCCCCCCCCCCCGAAAAGGAGGGTAATTTTACTGAAGAGAATGACAGATTCTTCAGAACAAGTTCGTTCATTCGGAATAAGCTCCAGCTGTTTTATCATTAAGGCTCCACCTTCTAGAGTCTTCACTGATCCTCGCTGCATTCAGCTGTCTCTCTGGCTATTGGTCAGGAGCTTCAAAGGACCTCACCTTCCACACACAGCCAATGAACAAGTTTACACCTGCATGGCAATCACCTGACTGGGTAACACCTGAAGACTTGCAACCAGACGTGGACACTTTGTCTGTACTGACGAGTCTTGTGCTTGAGTTGTCATTGGACCATAGTAAAGGTCCGCTCTTAAACTGTGATTTCACACAGCTGAAAAGTGTGAGATTTAGTTATTCTCTATTGATGTAAAAGAGAGGATTGGGGGCGGGAGAGAATGAAATAATAAGGATTCCAGTCATAAGAGTCCAGTCAAACACTCCCTTGTCTATCCACTACTGTCAACACATCTCAAGAGTTTGAGATCTATGCTTTCTTCAAGTGTTCAGCCTAAACAGAAGAGGGCAAAAGTGTGCAAGAGACTAGGGGTGCAAGCACAGCCCCCCCCCCCAATGCTCAGTGAGCCCACTCCACCTTAACTCTCCTATGTGGAGCAGAAAGGTCTGAAGAGGGCTTCTGAATACATTTGGCTTTACATTTCACCTGCATGCACTTGAAAGGCCACCTTCACACTAAAGGTGTGAAGGTTAGGAGTGAAGAAGCATGGCTGATATTATTATTATTATTATTATTATTATTATTATTATTATTAAATTAAACTTGTGTACCACACTTCATCTAAAGATCTCACAGCATAGAAAGACAAAATAAAAACATAAAATGCATCATAAGAACAAGAGCAGAACAAACCCACAGCCCCCATGCCACAAACACATGGTTTTTAATTTATTAGAGATGACCTTCACCTTTCCCTGTTATCCACTTATAAACCCAAGAACATATCATTCATAACCATTCTATCAAATTTTAAACAATATTTTGCCTCACACTTCTTAATTCACCATAGCCAGCAATGCCAGAAAAAAAAAACTTATTGATCCCTGTTCAAACGGATGTTTTTATTGACATGCATGGAGATATTGTAAGTGGGGTGCATTACTGCCTGCCCCCTAGCACTTTCTCCCCTCACATGTTCAGACTGAATGTCTGAAGAGGGCTCTAGTCCAAAATATATTTTGAGTGTCTATTCCACTTATGGTCAGATATATTACTGATGCTTTTTTAAAAAAAAAATAAAAATCTGTTTGCTATCTTACTTTGTTTTGTCCATCACCCTGAAATACTTAGAATGAAGGCAGGGCTACAAATATAAACAAGTGAGGAAATCAGCAAATTATCATCCCTGACCATTGGTGGGCCATAGGTTTCCCACCGCAAGTGGAATAAATGTGTTGTTCCGGAAAGAGTGGACATTTTAATGGAGTTTCCATGTATGCATTACTCCTAACATTCTGCATTATGCTTAAATTTCTGCTCTCACAGCCCAGGTACTATCTAACTAACTCCCGGAGACTAAACACCAGAAAACAGATTGTTTTAACATAACAGGGTTTTTACTTTTCAAAGGGAAGGGAGAGGGAATCTTATTTCTGGTGTGCACAGGTGTGCTCAGACAGACTAGAAAATTGAAATCCAATTTTAAAAGGCAATATTGGAAACAATTTGAGCAGGTTCTGATGTTGCTACGGCTGAAATGGCACAAGAAATGACTTGAGGGACTAGCTTTGCATTTCCACTTCCATCTGTTCAGCTGAAACCATCAATATGGACTGAAGTGGGCGGGGGGGGGGGGAGAGAGAAGCATACTCAGAGGTTATGTCATTTCAGCCCTAACAAACACAAACATTATTTCCGACAATACCATTTAAATAAAACATCATCTCGGAAAAAGAAGAAGGCAAGCACACCGTATATCGTTAGCATAATATCCAACACCAAATTCATACCTGGTGTAAACTGCCTGCGCTTTCAGAGAGTTATACAGCAGGGCATAATAGGACTCCCTGTGTCTAAATTTATCTATTTCTTCTCTTGCACAGCAATTCCAAACAGGTCCAGCCAACATGACCAACAGGGAAGGTAGGACTTGGGGATCCAGTAACATCTGAAGGGACTCTGGTTCCCCATCCCAGTCCTAGACTTAATTTATCATTTTTCTAGAAATATGTGCTGTGATGTAGAGTTAATTGTAATACTGCTGCATGAACTATAGGTGGTGCTGCATCCAACTGAGGCAGTGAGACATGCTGCTGTTATGAATTGTTCTTCAAAACTAAAGCTGCTCTTCTGTTAAGCGACCATTTTGGCTTGGTTTCTTCACATTCCAGAAATGCTTTGTGTTCAAATCTTGGAGATTCATGCTGATGCTGTGCCATGTGCTTCAGAGCCAATGAAAGTGCCTGCGTGAGGTGATGGCACAGTCCTCCACATGACAGCACCACCTCAGAAAGTATACGTGTGTGTTGCTTGTCTAAAAGGAAGTCCACATAACCATCTATCTGAATCGGGAATGCCTCTGTGTAAAACAAAAGGCTCCTTGCTTTCTATATGCTTTTCACACGCAGAACATTCATGCGTTCAGACCCAGAAAACTCCCTCCTAAATAAATGCACACGTGATTCAAATTTTTGGTTTTTGGCAGAATTTAGGCCACAACTTTATTGATTACAGCAAGTGAGTGGTTGCATAGGCTCTGGTTCGACTAGCCTCCCTGCCATGCAGGGCACCAGCATAGGTCAGCCAAGGGTGAACACCTGCATAAGTGGAAAGCTGGGAATGGGCTATCTCCGCCACCCAAATGTCCCCCTGGACTCAGGCAAGGGCAAAACCCCTTCACAGGGGTTGACCAAACCACTGAGTCCCTGGATTCCTTTAACGGAATACCCTTCACATAGGCATGGCGAGAGCCACGTTGTGACGATTTGCTACGCGGCAGGCGAAACCCAAATGGCACCAGCCAATCAGCCAAGTGGGGAAAATTCCTGCTGTGCCCCTGTCCCAATGACAGACAACACATGACGGCATAGCAAGGTCAAGCGCAACAAACCCTAAAAGAGGAAGCTCTGGGTCACGTGCATGGGTATAAATAGGTCCCTCGAACCATTTGAACTGTGTCCCATTGGCCAGATTGCACCCAGCTACGAGGGACCTACCAATTGGGTGTTGTGGCTGACCAATTGTACCCACCCACAGCACAGGGTGTTGGTTATCCAGGTCTCATCGCATTACGTGCCCTCTTTAAGGGAGGACCCGATTTCCGGCACAGCAGTGCTTTCCAACAGGAAGCATAGTCTGTACATTCAGAGGCGGTCTAGAACTGTACCGCCTTTCCCATCCACTTACAGATAACCTGCATAGCCTTTTCTGCAGCAGCACCTGCCAAGTGAGACTGGTCAGACTACAACACATTGTGCTTTTATATATTTGCATTAAAAACAGATTTTTAGGAGTGCATTTGGCCAGGTATCCTCTTTTGCTCCCAATAAAATCATTGTTTTCTGAATTGTCACTATTTTGTTTTATTTATTTACTGTAAAAATTACGGTAGTTAGTTAGTTGTTTCTTAGCTTGGCATTTTAACTCTGTACTTCTATTAGTGTTCTTTTAGGAATTGCTTGATACTGCAAGTTTACATGTTTTTATGATGTCTGAATTGATAAGGCCCTTTGAACTGCATTGCAAAATTCGGAGTATTTTGAAGAACACCTGCTTTTCAGTCTGTGTTTTATTTCACAAACTGCAAATCTGATACATAGGTTTGCCTACCACTTCTATGCAATGAAGGCTCTTTAATAATGCTTCTGAGTTACTCTACACAGTCTCAGGGACATGCTTTCCATATTCAGAGAATTTTGAAAAAGGGCAAACATGCTTAAGTAAGAGCAAAAGCAGGGGTGATGAATATGGAATGAATATGCATACTTTCAGAAGAAAGTACCATGCTGTCCCTTCTGCTTAAAAGATAAAACAATACATGGGCTGTGTGCTATTAGCTGACTTGTGCCCTGGGATGAGAAAGTCCACCTAGACTACAGAATAAAAACCAGGAGTGAGCAGGAGATGAACCAAGACTTATGCCACTTGCTTGCTTTCTAAAGTCTAATTCAGCATGAAAGATTATATTTGTTGCAATGCAGAAACTGGTGAAGACAGCAAGAGTTTTAGCCGACCTGGCAGTTCCTATAAATTGAAGGATTATAGTTTGGTTCTGCAGATTTTGCTATGCAAACACACCATGGATTTTGCAAGCTTTTAAAATATTGAGTTGGGGAGGGGGGATCCCTAGGCATCAGCAAAGAGGAAAGTGAGGTATGCATTTCCTTCTATCTCGTATCTGAGTGTGAAATACACTTGAATTAAGACAGAAGGCATAATATTGCTCTCTTATCTGTGAGCAAAACTGCATCAGGGTGCTAGTTTTATCTGGAAGGATAAAATAAATGTAGGTTTTAACACTTGAGAGATTAAAAATCATTCCCTTAGCCACGTAAGCCAAGAAACCAATGTTAAGAACTCTTCCACATACCCCTTTGACTAGAGTTGTTGTGCAATGCAGTAGGGGGAAAACTTTGTGCAAAAGCAATGGAAACTTTTGTGCAAAAGCCAAACAAAAAACCCTCCAATATTTGCTATATGTAAAAGGACTTTACTATAGTATGCTCTGACGAAGTATAAGCTTTGACACATAGAGGCTTGGACAGAAGCGCCACAGCACAGGAGTAGGTCATATAATTTGCACACAGAAAGTCCCAGGTTCAGTCCCTGGAATTTGCTGGTAGGGCTTGGAATGTCCTGTCTGAAATCCTGGAGAGATGTTGCCTGTAAGTGTGGACAATACTGAGTTTGATGGACAAATGGAGTGATTCAGTATAAGCCAGCACACAGTACCGTGGTACCTCTGGTTATGAACTTAATTCATTCCGGAGGTCCGTTCTTAACCTGAGGTACCACTTTAGTTAATGGGGCCTCCCACTGCCGCCGGCACGCGATTTCTGTTCTCATCCTGAGGTAAAGTTCTTAACCCAAGCTACTACTTCCAGGTTAGCAGAGTCTGTAACCCGAAGTGTTTGTAACCCGAGGTACCACTGTAATCTTTATGGGCATGGGCATGGCTATCTGTTGTAACATGGAGAACAGCTGTCTGCAATATGTCACCTGTGTGCCCATAGAGCCTACACAGACACTGCACATGCAAATTAAGAGTACCCATGGAGCAGACCAAAGGCCAATTTAGAGTGGCCAGTAGAACTTTGTCTAAATCTGATGTTATTGGAAGGGGCAATTCTCGTCAGCCAAAACACCTGATGCATTTTGAGGCAAAAGAAAAGATTTGCTAAGGCTATTCGAATTTCTCTGGGGAATTTCCCTTGTCCCCAAAAGGATTTCACCAGAAGCAGAATACAAAGCAAATCTGGAGGCTCCTCCTTACACGAGACACTAGGCATATTGTGTTAAAAGCTCAAAGACTTTTGATATGACTACAAATTTCCTACAGACTTTTCTGATATGACTACAAACTTACATAAAACCGAAATCCATAAAATCTAAAGCTACCGGAGGTTAAATAAACAAGCAGTTCTGGTCTTTCTTACAGCTTGACTTTTATCTTCTCCACACAATGTTTTTCTTTAATTTTCCAAAATGCATTCCATTTTGCAAAGTTATGGTCTGAAAATTTTGAGCACTTTGGATCACAAAGAAGTACTAAAGCCTGTTTATTTTTAATGTGTAACACATAAATATTTTTAACCACTCTCCCCACCAAAAAAAAAAAAATGTATTCACCTTCTTGTTGGTAATTCAGAATAAGCTCATGTCCAGGGCACTCACATGAATGACCGTTCTACCAAGAGCAACCTCTGATTCAGAGGGGAGAATTTAACATCACACTCTTCCAGTTGTTTTATCATTGCAGGTATTTCAGCTCACCTAATGGAACAATGTCCCCTCTTCTCCCAAACCCCAGTGTGTAGTTCAGGGGGTTCTCCAAGCCCCCGCAAGCCAATGGGGGGAGAAGGGGGGAATTCCATTATACTAGTGGAACTTGTTCTGCTGGCTCCTGCTAGCACACCTACTTAGTAGTCCATTGAAAGCAGAGCCCAGAGAAATCAGTATTTTCTCATTGAAAAATTCTGCTTCAGTTTCTTGGTGAAAACCATTTTGTGGCTCAATGGACATACCACCACCAGGACCTGCACCACGCACAACAGTTTTGTGACTCATAAAAAGTTCATATCAAAAGTCGAGTGTAGGGATTATCATCTAAACTGCTGTCTTTTGAGAAGGCCTTGCCCATGTCAAAACAAATAATGGCTCATCTGGGGGTAGCGAGTCCCCACTGACCTGCCCTATTTGCTTCACACATGATGCTGCTTCATCTGTTCTAGTGAATGCCCCTCTGTTTTTGTCCATAGCAGCCTTCAGCAACGTGGTGCCCTCCAGATTTTTGAGAGTACAACTCCCATCAGCCTCAGCCAGCTCATCTGTAAGATGATGGGGCAGTTCGGAGCATGGCCTTGCTGGCTAGGGTTGATGGGAATTGGAGTCCAATGCATCTAGAGAGAACTAGGTTGTGGGAGTCTATAGGAAGCTGCCTTAGAATCAGTCAGGCCATTGGCTCATTTAGCTGAGTATTGTCTACACTGATTGGCAACAGCTCTCCTGGATCAGGAGGTGTGTCATAGAACTTTTCCAGAGGGATAAAGAATAGTGTGGTGGCAAGTCCCATTGTTACAGATGCTATTTCTCAGGTTAGCAATGTAGAAAACCCAAGAGCAAAAAGCTTGAGGATTGATTTGATGCAGTTTGTCAAGTGCCAACAAGTGCAGCATTTGGCAAGGATGTCTTTCACAGCACATAATCAGATTCAGAACATATGTTGATCCATTTACGAGACTGGGGTAACAAAACGTGTTTGAGTCCACCTGTAAAGCCTTTACGGCTTATGCCTAGCAATAAAGAAAAGTATTTGGTTATCTACGAGTAAGTGGCAAAAAAGAGAAAAAGGAACAAGGAACCTGTAAAGAATGAAATCCTCTAAAATCAGTGATTGCATCCCATTAAACATTTACAACCCTGCTAATAACACTAAAGCAGAAGCAGATACTTTAAACCTTGCTTACTTCAGAGTGACAGTTCATAGTGCCATCAACACCATTTCTCTCTGCATCAGACTGACAGGCAGCATCACTGGAAATTCCTCTGAAGTGAATTGAGTTCATGCACACATTTACACTTGCATGCATAGACTTAAAAGTATAGGATTGACCGTTACTGTTAGAAATACAAAGCAGGGGGAGATGGATGTCAACCAATATCTCCCTTTGGATTTACAGACCAACACTGTCTGTTTTTCAATGGTGATTGTTTGGACTACCATTAGTGGAGCACAGGTATCTCAAAATCCATTGAATTCCTCTCCAGGACACCCATTGCTTCCCTAGATTCTGCTTCTAAGCTGAGCTTCTCCATATGAGACAACTTATTCTGTTAAAAGCATCTCATAGATTAGCAGTTTTCAAACTATGCTCCTAGGGACACCGGGGTTCTGTGGAAGATAAATTTTGGAATCTTGTGTATGACCTGTGCCTGAGATTAGAGCAAATCCATGTGTGAGATCCTCAGGACCCATTTTATTTAAAAGTGGTAGTAGTAGTAGTACAGTGGTACCTCAGGTTACAGACGCTTCAGGTTACAGACTCCGCTAACCAAGAAATAGTACCTTGGGTTAAGAACTTTGCTTCAGGATAAGAACAGAAATCGTGCTCTGGCAGTGCGGTGGCAGCAGGAGCCCCATTAGCTAAAGTGGTGCTTCAGGTTAAAAACAGTTTCAGGTTAAGAACAGACCTCGGGAATGAATTAAGTACTTAACCCGAGGTACCACTGTAGGAGTATTTATACCTTGCTTCAAGGGCAGCTCTCAATATACAAATATATAAAATCACATTTTATACACAAGATTAAAAATCACAAGGTACAGTTCAATAAAACTCTGGTTTGCTCCACTTCAGCAAACAGGCCCACTGGCACTCCAAAAGCCTAGCAGTGGGAGAATGTTTTCAGTTGGTGCCAAAAACCAGACAATGTTAGTGCTAGCATGATGTTGGCAAGAGCAGAGGGTGTTCCACAGCTGGGGTGCTGCTACCAAGAAGGTTTTATTATATGTCCTGATATCAAGGTTTGTGTTAGATGAAGGAATGACCACCATGACCCAACATATCTCAAGTCATGAGCTTGGCAGTATAGGCTGAGTATTTCCTTCCGGTAGCTAGGTCCTAAGCTGTTTAAAACTTTGTACATACTTCAGCACTTGAATTGGGCTCAGTGATGGATAGGCAGTGAGTATACATCTTTAAGAACTGGTCATTTGCATAGTCCCAAGCCCGTAAACAAAGGTTGCCAACAAAGGTCCGTATAGTAAAAGCTATGGTTTTCCCAGTAGTGATGTATGGAAGTGAGAGCTGGACCATAAAGAAGGCTGATTGCCAAAGAATTGATGCTTTTGAATTATGGTGCTGGAGGAGACTCTTGAGAGTCCCATGGGCTGCAAGAAGATCAAACGCATCCATTCTTAAGGAAATCAGCCCTGAGTGCTCACCGGAAGGACAGATCCTGAAGCTGAGGCTCCAATACTTTGGCCACCTCATGAGAAGAGAAGACTCCCTGGAAAAGACCCTGATGCTGGGAAAGATGGAGGGCACAAGGAGAAGGGGACGACAGAGGACGAGATGGTTGGACAGTGTTGTCGAAGCCACAAACATGAGTCTGACCAAACTGCGGGAGGCAGTGGAAGACAAGAGTGCCTGGCGTGCTCTGGTCCATGGGGTCACAAAGAGTCGGACACAACTAAATGACTAAACAAACAAACAAAGCCCGTAAACAGTGAGTGGAGATTTGAACCAACAGTTCACGCACTATGTCACACTGGCTCTGAGGATGAAACCATGGGGCACCTTGATTGACCTCAGGGTCTCCTTTAGGGACAGTGTGGAAGTCATCTATTCATGTCCCACCCATTGGCCAGGGATGATGGGACTGGCAAACCAACAACATTTGGAAGGCCACTCCTGACATAAACGGAAAAGGAAAACTACGAGTACCAAAAGCAATCCTCTCTCACTGACACATGGTAACAAAACTATTTTAGAAAATAAAATAGAACCCAGAGCTGTCTGTGCATGAAACCCCGCAACTCTCCTTCTGCATCCAAATTTGAAACTTCTGACTTGTATTCACTGACTAAATTATGCACTATGAATTATTTAGCCTGCTGCCACCCTGCACCCTGGATGCAAGCTGGCACCTTGCTTTGGCTATTATTTTCTTTACTGCTGTAGGCACCTTTTGATGACACGTCTTTTGCAAATCTGACAAGCCAGATTTCCTCATTTCAGGGCACTGTGTGAAAAATATCATTCAGAACTCAGACCTATCGCTCTCCCAGCCCATCCTTGACAACCAGATGAATTAACAAATGTTCTGATTTATGCAATGATGGGATTTGCGTTGGCATTTTATATTATATCATTCATCATGCATGCTAACACAATCTAAGTTTTTCAGACTGGCTTATTTTCTTCGTCTTCTGACAAGGGACAAAGAGAAGAGAAAAGTCGGTCTGGTTCAGGTAACTATGTCATATAAATGAACACAGCAATACTAGCAGAGCAATATCTGGCAGCTGTATCTCGCCCATCGATGCAAAACGGTGATGAGCAAAAACTGCACCTGTGAAACCTGAAGCGTCCACAGAGCTCTTAAAAGGCAGAAATCAGATGCCTTTTGGAATATGGTCATGCACTGAACTTACAAGAGAACCCCAGTTTGTCCCCTAAGGAACAAAAAGTGGTGGGCTTAAAGATACAGCCTTCCATTTTTGCATTGTGTCTTACATTCTGGTTATAGATTGCTCTGCTCTTCTGACAAGCAGTGAGCCTCTCCTTGTATATTATGGAAACTAAAGTTATTTGTGGTGGCACCTCGACTTTCAAAGTGCCTCCCTCTCCTGAGATATGCCTGGCAGAATATGTATGCATTCCAGTCCTGTGCTAAGACCTACCTGTCATTATGTAATGATTGCACAATGGCCAGGTCTATGTAACTTGTTCTTATTCTTGATCGTTTTACTGGATTTACTAACTGTTTGTTCCTTTTTATTGTAATTTATTTGTTGGTTGTTTTAATATGGTTGTTAACCCCCACCCCACCTGGAAAGAAAGAAAGAAAGAAAGAAAGAAAGAAAGAAAGAAAGAAAGAAAGAAGACCCATCTCAGAAAGGAGTGCTTGCAAAGGAGAAAGCCTTTCTCAAGCTGCTCATTCTCTCTGGTCCTCCACCTCCCACATGTTAAACATTAGCTGCAAGAAGTAATTGCAAGATTATTATTTTTTAAGTTGTTGTCTCTCCTCTGACAATTAGCTGTTCTGCCAAAAGTGTGTCAGTTATGGCTCTCTGCCTTACTTGAGGCTAACAATTTCTCAATCTAACCCAGAATTGCCTGCTTTGTTTGGCAACAGCTCTCTAGGGTTGCAGGCAGATGGGCTTTCTCATCACCTTTTATGCAAAGGGAAAAGCCCCATAGCACTAATAATAATCCCTGATCACGCACAATTATTTAACTGAATGTCGCTTTAAGAGTTCGAGGCACCAAGGATTTCAAGCCTCTCTGGGTCTCCCTGCCTCAAAACACTTCTCTGGATATTTTATACAAGCAGAGCTGAGCTGCATGTCACATGAGCAGCATAATGTGTCCCTGGGATCCAACTGACAGGTACAGTACTTAAGTCTCAAGGCAAAGTTGTAAGCAGAACTTGAGCATTTTGATTCAGTCCAATGCAATGCTGGAAAAAACAGAGGGAGGAAGCAGGATGAGCTCATTTCAAATTTCATTTCCAGTCTCAAATAATCCTTTAGCCCATTCACCATCTTTATAACTACTGGGTAAACTATTGCCTAGCAAGCCTGAATTAGTGCAGTCACAGCTTGGAATAATTAGGCTGTTATCAATCACTCCTGTGAAAAGAACAGAGTTACTCAAAACCAAGTCGAAATAGTTACTATAAGTCAAAAAAAAATGAATGGGTGTAGCCTAATATTAGGCATGACATACCTTCAGAAAAAGGGACGCGAGTGGCGCTGTGGGTTAAACCACAGAGCCTAGGACTTGCTGATCAGAAGGTCGGCGGTTCGAATCCCTGCAATGGGGTGAGCTCCCGTTGCTCGGTCCCTGCTCCTGCCAAGCTAGCAGTTCAAAAGCACGTCAAAGTGCAAGTAGATAAATAGGTACCACTCCGGCGGGAAGGTAAACGGCGTTTCCATGTGCTGCTCTGGTTCGCCAGAAGCAGCTTAGTCATGCTGGCCACATGACCCGGAAGCTGTACGCCGGCTCCCTCGGCCAATAACGCGAGATGAGCGCTGCAAGCCCAGAGTCGCTCACGACTGGACCTAATGGTCAGGGGTCCCTTTACCTTTACCTTTACCTTTACCTTCAGAAAAAGTTTCCAGATATTCTTAGTGTGCAGTTGTGTTCTGTGCCCCTGGAATGCAGGGGCAGAACAGACAAAAAAATATCTTGGCTCAGACAAGGCCAGTTTTAATTGTTGAGCCAACAGCCTACACTGGGTGGTCAGCAAGAAAACAGGCACTCTTATGGTAGGGCCAAGGTCAAAAACATATAATTGTGCCAAGTCAAATTCAGGTAAGCAGATATTATACTGATCTAAGCCAGCCCAAAATCCAAGCCTGGAAGCCATGCCGGGTCAAAAGCCAAAAAGATCTGGGAAAAAGAGAAACTGCAAGCTCAGAGGGAGAGAGAGAAAATGAGTCAAAGCAAGAAGGCCAAGATTTATTTATTTTAAATGTCTTCCTTTATACTACAGCAAATGAAACAGACCATTTATGTTCAGTATCTCTCCTGGCACTAGAACACTGACACAGTTTTGACTGCACTGCCTCGACTTTTTTTTTAAGAAATAAAAAAAGCCTTTGAGTCTCCGCCATTCATCTCCCTATGTTCAGCTTTGATCAATGAAGTGCCAAACACAGTTCTTTTGTCGAGGGAAATACCATGTTAGCATTCTGTACAAATGTATTTCCTCGCTCCATTTTGTTGCCCCCGTTTGCTTTTGTATTCTGTTGGTCATTGGCTATACCTGTCTTTGTGGAACAGGTAGTGCACATCTTGAACATGGGCAAGTTGTTAGTGTGATGATAGCATTAAGTTGCAATCCTCTACACACTTACCTGAAAGTAAGTCCTATTGAACTCAGAGGTACTGGTGTCTGAATAGACATGGATAGGATTGTGCTATTAGTTAGCTATGCTTTATCCACAGTGCTCGCAAATGCCTATATTGCACTGGATGGCCTGTGTCAGCAATTTTAGCTACTAATGGCTGGAGAGACATTCGATTTCTTTTTATGACACTCAAAAAGGCAAAATCTTAATACTACTTGATTACCTAACAGCTTAGGAGGAGAAATATTCAGGTACAAACGCTTGAGTTGGCAGAGGGAAATGTATTGCTTCTAGTGCACATGCCGAGATTTTTATTTTATTTTTAAGATCAGCATTTATAGCATAATAGGAAGGGGGCTGAATATATAAACCTGTTTCCCAGTTTAATTTTAAACATGTCTAGCGCTTGTCCTGGCTTTCTCCCCTGCAGCTTCACAGTGATCCAGAAGTGGCAAGAACATTTAAGGTGAGGAGGGATTAGGCAGAATACACTTGAAATATACAGCACTCAAAATCTGAAGCAGAAAAGTCTTAGGGAGTATGTAAACACTGTACTGAAAAGTAGAAAATGAGTTGTCTGTAACAGCAGTCTGGAAGCAAGTAAGAAAAAAAGGCAGATTTATTTTAACTTGCAAAGAAAAATAAATAAAACTTTTTTTAAAAAATCTACAAAGACTTACAGTGGTACCTCGGGTTAAGAACTTAATTTGTTCTGGAGGTCAATTCTTAACCTGAAACTGTTCTTAACGTGAAGCACCACTTAGCTAATGGCGTCTCCTGCTGCTGCCATGCTGCCGGAGCACGATTTCTGTTCTCATCCTGAAGCAAAGTTCTTAACCCGAGGTACTATTTCTGGGTTAGCGGAGTCTGTAACCTGAAGCGTCTGTAACCTGAAGCGTATGTAACCCGAGGTACCACTGTATTTGGAAACTATAATAAATATTTTTTCATCTGTTCCAGATAAGCAATTCTTAGTTCTGATAGTTAGGGATGGGAATTTTGGTAATGAGCAAAAACAAGATGGTAAACCATAAACCATGGTTTACTGTGCATGCATGAATCACAACCACTTCACCCCTCCACACTTGTGTAAAGAGGATGCAAACCCCATCCTAGGCTTAGTGTTACATCCAAACCAGGGATCACATGGCTCGTTCAGATGTAACACTAAGCCAGAGTTGTTGGTTCGTTCCATCCATCCCAGAGTGAGTGGGGAAGAGCATAGTGGGTGTGAGTCATTCATGCACAGTAAGCCATGGTTTGTGACTTGCTGTAATGTGAAAATGGTCAAAAACATTAGAGGCAGTATACATCTGAATACCAGCTGCTACCCTGTCCCAGCCTCATCCAGGAAATCTGCAGCAATGGCAGCATTAGGAGGATGGGACACCACTGCTCCTAAGTTCTGTCCTTGGCAACTCCACATAGCGCTAGCAAGCCTGGAGAAGCACTGCGGGTGAGTGTAGACAAAACTGAGCAAAATGGGCCAGTGATCTCACTTGGTCTACTGCAGCTTCCTATGTTCCTGTGGCTGTATTTTTTGTAAAGAAGTAGTCTAATGGAAGGGACGCGGGTGGCGCTGTGGGTTAAAGCCTAGGACTTGCCAATCAGAAGGTCTGCAGTTCAAATCCCCGCAACAGGGTGAGCTCCCATTCCTCGGTCCCTGCTCCTGCCAACCTAGCAGTTTAAAAGCACATCAAAGTGCAAGTAGATAAATAGGTTCCGCTCTGGCGGGAAGGTAAACGGCATTTCCGTGCGCTGCTCTGGTTCACCAGAAGTGGCTTAGTCATGCTGGCCACATGACCTGGAAGCTGTACACCGGCTCCCTCGGCCAATAAAGCGAGATGAGCACTGCAACCCCAGAGTCGGCCACAACTGGACCTAATGGTCAGGGGTCCCTTTACCTTTACCTCTAATGGAGAGCTTTAAATGGAAACAGTCCCCACTCAGATCACAAGAAAGTTGTGCAGGTTAATGAATTCAATTACAACAATCTACCTTTCCATTTTTCACCTTTAGGGCTGTGGTGAAAATCTGTACTTGTAAAATACACACATACACACACACACACACACACACACAGGAGCAGGCTTGAATAAAGACAGGATTTTGCTCCTCGATGTCTCAGCATATATTTTTTAATTATTATTTTCTAGCCCAAAGGCTTCCTTTTTCAATCGTCTCTGCAACCTCGCAAAAACATCCATTGCATCACTCACACAAATCCCTTCCTTTGTGGCGAGGTAATAGGATATTTCCCTCAGGTCCAAAGTATTCCAGTGTCAGAAGTGGTAAACAGAAAGCCAGTAGGCCAAGGTAAATTTTCACTCTTATCCGCTGGGAGTGAAACAGACAACTCATTATTTACTAGTTTGGCACCCTTTTCCCCAATGTGCAGATCTAAAAACATAGGCACATGTTATCTAGCATATGGCAAGTTGCCAAAAAACAGAAGTTAGGCTTCCCAGCAGCTGTGTGTGCCACATTGTGGAACATGATATGGGCATGTTATTGGCAAGAAATGAGTGGAATATACTTATCCGGTGGTTGCGCTACTAACTTCAGGATGTTTGAGAGAGCCACAGTCGAGGGGTGCATCCATGTCCCCATGGGACAAAGGTTTATGTGCAAATATATTATGCTTATGCAAACCCAGATGCATTCCGTGTCCTGTCCAAATGTACAATTTCACTTTGCTTAGCTAACAATGGGCATTTCTGGAGGCGTGAATCAGCAGCGGGTCAGAAGCTGTGCTCCGTATGAGTGTAGTAACCCAATCCCTACATCTGATATACAAGTCTGATTTATCATCCCCTATCAAAACATAGTACGCTCGATTCAGTTTCTTTCAACAAACATATCACAATCTGTTTTGGTAGAAAAGGGATCCAGATTTTTTAAAAAATAATAACAATAATAATTTGACTCCTCACTTGACATATGGCACGCTCATTAAGTTCTCTTTGCTTCTGCTGATAAAAACAACCCATAAAGAAAAAGGAAAAGAAAGGAAACCATCAAATCTTTATCACATAATAATTACTTAACTTCTTGTAAATCCCCCTAAATATGCTTTCCTACCAATAATACCTTGTTGTAGTCTTCCATACTCAGTGCTTTTTGGGGGGCGGGTATGTGGGGGTACGCATACCCCTAAACATTTTGTGAATCTGATTTTGGCATTATTGAGGGGCAGTATTTCAATATGAGTAGGAAAATGAGAGTACCCCTAAACATTTTTTTTAGGGGGAGGAAAGCACTACCTATACTGATAATACGTTTTTCTATGACATTTGCTTGATTTTGTTGTTCCTGCTGCAACAGGAGAACTAATGCAGACATCGAAAGGTATGGTTAACTTTTCCACAGCCTCACTTTTTTAAGCAAATAGGATGTTCAACCGATGTAGAAAGATGTACATTTTACCACAAATCAAGGATCTGTTTCTGTGTGCCTGAGCTAGCCTGTAGCTCAGTTGGTAAGAGCATGGTGCTGATAATGTAAATTTGATCCTTACATGAGACAGCTGCATATTCCTAGGGGGTTGGACTAGATCTTAGGTTCCCTTCTAACTCTATGGTTCTATGATAGCTAAAATAACCCAACATGCTCTAGGCTACAGTCGACCCTTGATTGTGCTATCTTCAAAATGGGGTGTGGGGGACACATTTTGCAACACCCTCTCCTGCTTTTATTATTTTTTTAACCTATTGTTTTACCTTGGTTGGAGGGAATAAACAGACGAAGCATTGGCCTATACCAAAATGGTTCCATTCACAGATGGTTAAGTGTGGATGGAGATTTATTTTCTTCTAGTGGGAGGGGGGACAAATTCGCCACCATCAGAAGCAGGTTTACCTTCAGTAGTGTGTTTAGAATGTGTCTGAGCTGTTGCTACAAATAAGCCCCCACCCCACAACTCCCTAAATAATAATAATAATAATAATAATAATAATAATAATAATAATAATAATTTATTTCTACCCCGCCCATCTGGCTGGGTTTCCCCAGCCACTCTGGGTGGCTTCCAACTGAACATTAAAAACAATACAGCGTCCGACATTAAAAACTTCCCTAAACAGGGCCGCCTTCAGTTGTCTTTTAAAAGTAAAGTAGTTGTTTATTTCCTTGACATCTGCTGGGAGGGCGTTCCACAGGGCAGGCGCCACTACTGAGAAGGCCCTTGAATCCCCCCCCCCCCCCGAATATCCCGTGAACAATAAATGTGGGAAATGTTTGTTCCAACCTTAACCAGATATAATGACTTGTGAAGGAAATCTCCCCTCCCTTCCAAAATCTCTTCTATACTCCACTTCAGCCTTCTCCTTTGGACTCCTATTTCACCTTCTCTGTCAGCTTCTCTGTCATACCATTCTGCCAACCATCTGAAGCTTCCTCCACATCCTGGGTGAACTGAGTTCTGCGCCCAGCCCTTTCCCACTACAGTGGTACCTCGGGTTACAGACGCTTCAGGTTACAGACTCCGCTAGCCCAGAAATAGTACCTTGGGTTAAGAACTTTGCTTCAGGATGAGAACAGAAATCGTGCTCCGGTGGCGCGGCGGCAGAGGGAGGCCCCATTAGCTAAAGTGGTGCTTCAGGTTAAGAACAGTTTCAGGTTAAGAACAGACCTCCGCAACGAATTAAGTACTTAACCCGAGGTACCACTGAACTGTGAACCCTTCTTTTTGCCTCTTTACAAGGCTGAGTCTTCCCTTACAGTTCCTTCCTGTTTGGGGGCACTGTATTCACCAAGGTTGCAGTGGAAGATCACACAGAAACTACACAGGGCAAATGCTATCCCCAGAACACTTTCCTTTGAAGTTTAATGGCAAAGCTTCCCTTGCAGATAAGCGTTTATTGGAATTGCCAAGCAAAGCGATATTCTGAAATGGTCAAGATAAGTACTATTTAAACCTACGGGTCGTATATGTAAATAGCCATAGAACCTGGCATTTAGTGATGGACACTTTAGTAATCAAAAAGATAACAAAGTGAGTTGCAGTAACCTGAATAAGCTAGGGAAAAGAAGAAATGTCTTAAAGGAAGCTGATTTAACCTCTGTCTACCCTACAGTACATTTATAAACTGATATTGATCTAGCTAATCAGTTTATTTTCACAACAGCAACAAACTGATCAATAGTTTCTTTCAAAACCTGACCTGAAATCCAGATTATGTGTGTGCTTAGTAACTTGTGCCTGTGTGTGTCAGCAACTATATGGTTATAGAAGCTGGCTGACCAGCCTTTGTGATGCAGGTTGCTTGCTAATGGACCAACATGACTGGCTGATGTTTCATCAGTGAGAGCTAATGGCAGGAAATGTTCTTCTGATAGCTGGAATCTCTCTCTTTGCTTTTTGGAATGCAATACCCAGCAGTTTTTTGGGAAGGTAAAAGCCTCCAGATGCTGGGAGAGGGCAAAGGGTTTGCAACCACTTCTCAGTTTGAGTCTGGAGAAGAGAGCTTAAACTGTAAACTTAGTTTGTAAACTAAGAAGGATTTGCACAGCTGATGCCTGGCGTTTGATATAGGGTAATAGATCTACTGCCTGTTGTGGGAGTGCCTATTTACTTCTAACATGTTCTGCTTAAATATTCGTAAAGAAACGTTAACAACACCGATGTTTTCCCCCCCTTTCAGTTTCTTATACCAACGGTGAACCAAAAACAAACCCCTGTCTTGCAATAAGAACCAATCACAACAATACAAACACATCACGTAGGCCAACAGTTAGTAGAAAATACATAATAGAAGAATGATATCATTCAAATTATAGGAGTAAGCCAATCAAACTTCATATATACAATATAACAGAGTGGTAGCGAGGACCGTCAAGCCATGTGTTCAAAACAGATGTCTAAGGACAGTCTCACAATAGTCTTTCAAAAGTTTCAATGGAAGACGTCTCAAAAGCCTCAAAAGGCCTCTGTCTCCAGAATGATACTACTGTTTCGTAATAGTCTTCATCAGAACAGTGGCAGCAGTGAAGGCAGGAGTGAACGAACCACCTTGTAAGCACCACCATTGCAGATCAGAGTCATGTAGAACCAGCAGCAGGTCACTCCTTCCAACTTATGAAGTGCTCAGATCAGCACTGGATTGGTGCTTTGTTCACTGCCAGCACCACCAATGCTGCAACCACTGATGGTGGGTTGTATGACAGTGCTAGGTTTAAACCTCTCTCCCCACCCCCAGCCCAGTATCACAAGAGAGAGGGAAATCACACCCCGGCTGGATCTAGACATAGCAAAGAGGCGTTTCAGTTAAACGTGTTGTAAATTTGAACAAATAAATCTGGTATGGAAAAATGGGACTCCACAGCGCCATCTGATGGCACAGTGTTATATCGCATATAAAGGTAAAGGTACCCCCTGACCGTTAGGTCTAGTTGCAGACGATTCTGGGGTTGCACGCTCATCTCGCTCTATAGGCCGAGGGAGCCGGCATTTGTCCACAGACAGCTTCCGGGTCATGTGGCAGCATGACTAAGCCGCTTCTGGTGAACCAGAGCAGTGCATGGAAACGCCATTTACCTTCCCGCCAGAGTGGTACCTATTTATCTACTTGCAGTTTGACGTGCTTTCGAATTGCTAAGTTGGTAGGAGCAGGGACCGATCAACGGGAGCTCACCCCATCATGGGGATTCGAACTGCCAATCTTCCAATCGGCAAGCCCTAGGCTCTGTGGTTTAGACCACAGTGCCACCTGCGTCCCTTTTATTCAGAGTAGACCCACTGAAATTAATGGACCCAATGACAGTAGGTCTATTCCTAGTAAGCCTTAGCTGAATACCACCCTAAAACTTTAGAAACCCAAACTCTGCTGCCTGATGTGAAAAGGATGCTCAGTCAGAGCCAACTCAGCCGTATACTTGCAATTTTCAATGGTTGACTCAAAATGTCAGACCACCCGTGTCCCTTATATTGCATATACAACACATATAAACTGTTTTTTTTTCTTTACCAATCTAGCTGAGTCCTAAATCAGATCATCTGGAGCAAGCATGGTTTTCTTCTCCATTCAGGGGTTGGACAGAGAGGTTTAAACCACTCTGCCCAGTGAGGCATTGCAATGTGATGTGGAGGGAAATATGCCCTAACTCTTCTGAGCCACCTTTTCTCTTTCCTTCTGCTACTTGACCTGTGGGAGGATACAAACTCTCTGCCTTTTCCATCTGTCCCCTCCAGACAACTGCCTGGTGTGCTTCCCTCCTACACTGCATAAGCTCACTCTCTCAAGGATCTATCTATTATTTCATGGGAAATAAGTGTAAATCTCTTTTATATCTTTCAAGTCTCTTAACATTGTGATGGCATTTCTCCTGTTGCATCAAACTCCCACCCATTACCTATCAGATAAGCAACATCTTTACTGTCTTTTGGGTGACTATTGAAGACATTTTTTAAAAAAAACAACACCATAGCCCTGTCAAGTGAAGATGCTTGTCCCAATTTTTAGCTGCATTGGAATAAAATGATAGATAGCTAGGATAGATAGATGTCAATCTTATTGTTAAATTGCTTTAGGATGTTTTGCAGGAAGCTGTTCATAAATGAAATAAACAAATAATAAATCCCCATGACCTCAAACTGACCCCTTCCAGAAACAGCTCAGAAGCTGTATTAAATTTACCACAGAAGTTTATCTCTCTTGTGCATATTTTCTTACTTCCACTGAATTTGCATTTTCAAAATGTCAGGGCACTTTCTGGGCACAATACTTATTGGTTTACAGATTGGCCACATTATGGTAGATAAAATCTATATTAGTTGCTGGGCCTCAAGAAAATGAAACACTATCCAAATCGGCACACATGGTTTTCTGTACGATGCTGATGCTGCCGCCACTCTCCTCCCCCAAAAATCTTCTAATACACTTACCTAATGAGGAATGTGTCCCACAACATCCCATCTATTCAATGACCTCAACACTTTAATAAACACTGAATTACATATTTTACTGTGTCCATTACCGATGTACCATTTGTAAGCCATCACCACCACTCTAGCCATGTTCTCAATATACCAGAACGTTGTGAGTAAAATATATTTCATAATATTATTGTTCCCACCAAAAGCTGCATCTGAAGGGAATTTAGAATGGGCCTGGAGTTGTTGTCAATGTTTCGGGGATCTCTCTTCCATGGAATAAAAGGGATCTACTCAGCCTTCATGTCTCTGAGCGAGAACTCCACCTGCTGGGCAAACAGCTAACCAATCTAAGAATTAATTGGGTAGCATGGAAAACTAGAGGAAGGGCTTTGCATAGGAGTTCCTAGCTGCAGCCACCGGCATTGTAAGCAGAAACTGTTTTATTGGGAATTTAATGTAATAGTGAAAACAGCATCTAGCAATCCCACAAGCCTTTGGAACTGCGATACCAGGGGCCCTTTGAGGCCTGTGGAGAGTTGGAGTTTGAGCAAGGAGGTTTGAAGGGAGCGACTGTGGTGTTTGCAGGCTTTTTCAACGGCATTCCCAATATACAAGATTTCACTTAAATGCACGGTGGCTCGGAAAACAACCTCCTGCATAAATGGGGAGTTGCCTGTAGAGCCAAAATATGCTTGTATTGGGGGTTGTTTGGGGGTATGTCAGAGAGGATTTGGATTAGCTGTTCAACAATAACCCCCAAATCCCCCCTCCAAAAAATTAAAAAATGGTAAAAAGGAGGCAACAGTTCTTGCTCAAACTCACTTCCACCTGCCAGCAAGACTGCAGGGCTGTGGATATGGTGGTTAAATTTCATCATCACCACCTTAGGATTGCCGCACAAGCCTATATAAAAAATAATAACAGTTCACAGTTCTAATTCCTCAAAAATATTGTTAAGAATCCCTTACTAATGCAAAGAAGGAAAGATGGCTACCATTCTTTTTGGAGACACAAGATTTCATGGCATTTAAACAATTATTTGCAAAACAAAAAAACCAAGCCATTACCATTACAGGAAAAAATATCAATGGTGGTGAACCTCATAAAATCAATAATAAAATTTCATGCATAAAAATACATTACAAATCAGGACATCGGATTTTATTATCAAAGTGCAGCAAATGTTAACCTTTTCCAGTTGAGAAAGAATAGCCATGTCACTCTCACTGAAAAATATACGCATCTCTGTCTCAAACATAATTGGAAGATCATAGGACCAAAAACAGGCTGTTGATGCAAATCATTGTGTGGTGAGAGAGGAATGTTCTTCACTTAAATCGCTAGATGGCACTGTCATTTGTGGTCTAGGCCGAGCTGATAATGCACCTTGCATAAAAAGATCCTTTTTACAGTACTTTTGAGATTTGTAGTGGCCACCATCCTGATTGGTATTGTTGTTATAGCATTTCATGAGAATTACCAGCTGGTTAACCTGGTCTTCTGAAGCATTCTTAGGCGTTTCTAAAATGTAAAAGTCTTGTCCATAAGTGAAAAAAGCAAATGGTCACAAAATAGTGGCAAGTTTCTGTGTTCTCCAGAACTCTTCGTCAGGTGAGGTGTTGCACAAAGCAAGTGTCAGGGTATGGGGGGAAAGAAGTCCTAAATCTTCTGCCCTCTGGCCTATTTTTGTACTTTTGGGGGGGGGGTCTGTTTAATAATTAACCTTATTAAAGGTATTTCCTAGCTGTGAGTTTGGGGGTTTATTCTTCTTGCATTCATTCTTATTTGTAGTGTCTTCCCAATATAATCACCAATAGTCAACAATATTGACTTGTGGGTGCAAAAAATGGGCAAGAAGTGTGCATGTGTTAGGAAGAGAAAGGGACACTGCACTTAAGGAGCTACAGAATGGCTTCTTAAAACAGGTAATGTTTAGTCCATCATTCCATCCACCTTCTCCGACATCAATTAATTAGCCTTGTGAGGTGCAGTAACCCTTACTGAATAGTTACAGATAGGTAGCCGCAGTGGCGTAGCGTGGGGGGTGCAGGGGGGGCCGGCCGCACCGGGCGCAACATCTGGGGTTAGGGCAAATCCACGGGTTAGGGGGCGCAAATCCACGGGTTGGGGGCGCAAATCCATGGGTTAGGGGGCGCAAATTACTTGCCTTGCCCCGGGTGCTGACAACCCACGCTACGCCACTGGGTAGCCGTGTTGGTCTGCCATAGTAAAAACAAAACAAATTCCTTCCAGTAGCACCTTAAAGACCAACTAAGTCAGTTCTTGGTATGAGCTTTCGTGTGCATGCACACTTCTTCAGATTGGTATCTGAAGAAGTGTGCATGCACACGAAAGCTCATACCAAGAACTGACTTAGTTGGTCTTTAAGGTGCTACTGGAAGGAATTTGTTTTGTCCTTACTGAATAGGAGTTGAACCAGATAAGGTCCACTATTTTTTAATATGTATATCTAAAAATATATATTTAAGCATCCCTTTGGTAAAATATCAGTAAGCTGAAGTGAAAATGGAACACCTACAGTCTATAGGGAATGGAGCTCTATTTTTTCCTTCTTTTCTTGCAGTAAATGAAGGAAACCTAGTATAAAGCTTTTTAAAAACAAAAACAAAACACCACCTAAATAATAATTTTAAAAATCTCAGCATGTGCTGAAAGGTATCTCTGTCCCATTACGATCTTTATCTTCCCTCACGTAATGTCCTTCCTATCTGACCAAGCCACTGGTGACCCTGGGCTAATCACTTGGCCTCCCTCTGCATCAGTCAAGGTGCTAGAAAATTGAGTGAAACAGTGACCCTGGTGAAATCAGACAATGTAACTAAGATGAGCTTGTTTTTTTCCTGAAGAAACCGAAACTGCAGAGATAAATAAATAATCTATCCTGAACTCTGGATCAGAAAGTATCAATAATTTACATTGTTTACTCAATAGTTGTACGACTTGATATTCAGGAAGAAAATGTACCACAACCCTCTGAGATACGGCCTGCATAAATAACTAGCTTCTATTTACCACATATTTGCATGATAACATAGCCCTGTCTGTCAATAGGTGCTTTCCAAACTCTTCACACTTCAAACCCTTCTCTCAGATTCTGAACTGTCTACAGGATTATCATAGGGGTTTTCAATAGTGTGAAATGTCAATAGGAAAATCAAAAGCAGGAGTGTGTTGACCCTCATACCTGCTTCAGAGGGTGGTCCATCCGGAGTTGTCAGAAGACAGAAGTGTGCATTTTGGCAGAGACACAGATGCCACCCAAAACAGCCATTCAATGCTTTTCTGCCAGATGTGATGTAAAAGAGACCATGTGATGTGACATCATCGTAATCCAAGTTTCCCTGCAGCCAATGGGAGCGGAAGCAGGGAAACTCAAGAGTATGGTGGCACCGTATCACAAAAGCTCCTTTACTATACATCTTTCAGGACAGAGAATGAAACGTTGGCTGCTACTTTTATCACCCATCATCTGCCTTGAATCAGCAACGTATCATAGAAATAAGAAGAGTCCTGCTGGATCAGAGCTATAGCCCATCTAATCCCACCTTCTGTTTCAAAAGCGGAGAGCCAGGTGCCTCTGGGGACATGAGTCCAATAAGACCCTCCCATTCATGTTCCCCAGCAGCTCATATTCAGAGGCATACTGCCTCAAATACAGGCATTAATCTATAGCCATCATGACTTACCTGGAGAAAACTCCACAGCATTTAATGGAACTTATTTAAGGGTTAACATTTACGAGGGGGCTAGCACACAGACTATATGCAGCCCCCCTCCCTCCAGAAAAAAAAAGGTTTTGTGTGCTTCCCAACCTCCTAATTATGCCATGGTGTTCGTTTTTCTCCAGGGTGTTCTCACCCCAAAGTCATTGTAAACCACATGAGTTGGTTTACTGAGTTTTTCTCCAGGGTGTTCTCACCCCAAAGTCATTGTAAACCACATGAGTTGGTTTACTGAGTTGAGCTGAAGCAGGAAAGGAGGCATAGCTGAGACTGTGGTGTCTTCATGATATATGGTTTATTTAAGCATGCAATGCTCTGAAAGAAAATGTGATGAAAATGATGTATAGATGGTATATTACACCAGTGAAATTAGCTAAAATGTATAAAACAAGTAATAAATGTTGGAAATGTAAAGAAAAAGAAGGATCTTTTTATCACATGTGGTGGGAATGTAAGAAAGTGAAAAGCTTCTGGGAAATGATATACAATACAATTTTAGTGTATTTTTCATCTTTGTTGGAAGCCGCCCAGAGTGGCTGGGGAAACCCAGCCAAATGGGTGGGGTACAAATAATAAATTATTATTATTATTATTATTACAATGAGATGAAAAAGATGTTGAAATAGACATTTATGAAAAAGCCAGAAGCATTTTTACTAGGCATTGTAAGTGATGATATAAATAGACAGGACAAGAAATTGTTTTTATATGCAACAACAGCGGCATGAATACTATTGGCACAGAAATGGAAACAAGAAGAACTACTGACGAAAGAAGAATGGCAGATGAAATTAATGGACTATGCAGAATTAGATAAGATGACAGGAAGGATTCGAAACCTGCGGGACCAGAGATTCTCAGAAGACTGGAATAAATATGTGAACTATTTGAAAAGCAACTGTAATCTGCAGATTAAGAAATGTAAATTAAGTGAAAAAGATTGAAAAATCTTCAGATGCAGTTGATGGAAGTCTAAAAATTGTATAAGATGAAATTATGTTAAATGATTGTTGGAAATGATATGTTAAAAAAAAATAATGAAAAAATATATAATGACGATATATAGTTTATTTACACACACATGTAACCTGAGTCTATGAAGGAGGTTTCACAGCAATTAACACCCTCAAAGGGTTTTGTTTCTCCCATAGCCACAGCCTTAGATTCAAACAGACATCGAATATGGTGCTCGGACCCTCTCTCTAGCTTGCTGCCTTTACCACGCTGCAACCTTTCCCCCCCTCTAAGGTCAAATCACAGCCAACTCTCAAACTCTACCTCAAACTCTGGCTTTGTCTTCTAACTAACTCTGAGTTGAAGGAGGCACCCATTTGTCATCTGGCACAGAGCCTTTGCTTTCTTAATGGTTCGTTACCGTTCATTTATTCTCTTAATGGCCCATCTCCCAGGAAATCTCCTGAACACAGGAAGATGTATACCTGAAGGAGCGTCTCCACCCCCATCATTCTGACCGGACACTGAGGTCCAGTGCCGAGGGCCTTCTGGCAGTTCCCTCATTGCGAGAAGCAAAGCTGCAGGGAACCAGGCAGAGGGCCTTCTTGGTAGTGGCACCTGCCCTGTGGAATGCCCTCCCTTCAGATGTCAAAGAGATAAACAACTACCTGACATTTAGAAAACATCTGAAGGCAGCTCTGTTCAGTGAAGTTTTTAATGTGTGACATTTTAATGTATTTTTAATCTTCGTTGGAAGGCTCCCAAATAATAAATTATTATTATTATTATTATTATTATTATTATTATTATTATCCCCTCCAAGATCCAGACACCTGTCTACAGATGTACAACAAACAGAAAGACACAGCTTCCTTGTAGAAAAAAAGCAAAGTGGGTAGGTTTGTCTTTAAATGTAAGCTGAATGGAATTTCTCACCCATCTCTACTCTCGGAGGAATACATTTCTAAAGCCCTTTTCAGGGGTTCACAAACTCACAATCTGAATGGTGTGAAGGGAGAGCAGAGGCATGATTGTTGGCCCTCCTTCCCTATGTTGCATTCTTACTGCTCAGCTCCATCATTCTTCATGTACAGGAGAGCTAACGTTTCCTCAAACAATTTAGAAACCTGTGCAATTCCAATTGCATGGTTGGTGAGCACCTGAGCAAAGCTTATGATACATGAGTTTTCAAAATGTTCGTTGCATCTGCTTTTGATATGTATAGGTACCCACTTAAAATATGCAACATAATTCTGCTTGGTATGGCTGCTGCAGGGTGTGAAATACATAATTATAGTTGGGTTGCTCCTAGTTTTCAGTTGTTTCTGAGACGGTTTGGATCCAAGACTAGATTCAGCACAATTTGAAGGGATTGTGGATTCAGTGAGTGGGATACAAGTAAATAAATGCAATAATTATGCTTACAGAGGACAGAACTAAAATTCATATATTTTCTATCCTCGTGAAGCGTTCATAAATCATTCCAGAGTATTTTCATTATTGCAGGGGGACCAATAAACAGTTGGATTAATAATAAAATGTCCATCCAACTTTTACAAGATTTCAAAGTGAAAAGCCACAGTTATATATATATAAATCTCTCTCTCTTTCTCTCTCTCTATATATATGCCATTAGATTTTTTTCTGAAAATCTTCATAACTTGAAATGACATTTTCTTGTTTTGCAGATATTCCATGTATTTATTTTATTGCTCATAAAAACAAACACACAGACCATGGGAATACTTCAGAATTCACTTTAAGTGTAGAGCGACTAGGGAATGGCCTGAGGTAATTATACTGTTTGACTTGTAACTTGATTCTGTAAAATGACAGTGAGGAACTGTTTGTTTGTTTATTAAATCTGTACACCGCACTTCATCCTAAAATCTGAGTGCAGTTCACAGCATAAAAATACAAAATAAAAACACAAAATATATAATGAAAACAAGAACAACACAAACCCCCTTCCACAAACACACTTTTTAAAATTAAATATTACCTTCACCTTTCACTGTTCATACCCATTCTAATTTTTACGTTTACGTAACATTCTAAACAATATTTTACCTCAAACTTCTTAATTCACCACAGTTGGCAAGGCCAGCCAAAACTTAGCGACCCCTGTTCATACGCATGTTCTATTGATTGATAACTTCTTTGGATTCTGAATCACAAAGTTGCCAAACCATCATAATTCATTATATGACTTGATCGTGATAATTTCTGTCTTAGTGACATCCAGCTTAATCTACTGTAATGCATTCTACATGGTTCTGCCTTTGAAGAATTCTTCAGAAGGCAGATACCAAGGAGTGAAGGGGAGCAGGGTGCATAATGCTTTATATTGACAGTTCTACAACATCTTCACGGGCTTCCGGTTAGCTTCTGGTCCCCATTCAAAGTATTTTTTTAAAGTATTTATTTGTTAAGAGAATTGAGGGGTGGTGGCATCTCAGAGGCATTGTTGCCCATATGGTTAACTTCTGTTTCTTTTGTCCTGCTGTCACTTTTAGCTAAATGGATTTTTTTATATATATAAAAGGGGATATCTATCATCTATCTATCTATCATCTGTCTGTCTGTCTGTCTGTCTGTCTGTCAGTATGTCTGTCTGTCTGTCTGTCTGTCTATCATCTGTCTATCATCTATCTATCCATCTCTATTTCAAATCATCCCCAGCTTGTACACAATTTCTCTTTTCTAAATGTGATTTCCATTTCTGATGTCAAATATTGCTAATCTCATTCTGCAGCCTGTTTTCTCATTTTTATTATTTTCTTATGCTCAGTCTGAGTACCTCCATACTGTCAGAGGGGGGATTCAAGTGCATACCAGAAATTTAGGTTTGTGCAATTAAAGGGGATTTATGCACCGCTAGCACAACAAATCCACTTAAAGAAAGAGAGAGAAAGCCTGGCATTTTGCTGTTAGGAAAGATATGGGGAAATGTACTGAAAATGTGGGGTGGAGAGAATGGTTAATATTGTATAGTTACTTATCTCCTTGGCTTGGGGGTTGCATAACTCCATACCCTCCAACATTTCTCCAATGAAAATAGGGACGCCCTAAGGAAAAGCGGGGCATTCCGAGATCAAATCAGAAACTGAGACAGTTTCTGTGACTCTGGAGCTGTCCCTGGAAAATAGTGACACTTGGAGGGTCTGCATATTATCAAGCTGACATTGTTTGGATTCTTCACATATGGGTAAAGATGTGTGATTCTCATTTTGTGAACACGAGGCAGCTCCTGAGGTAAGAAACTGGGTCAGGAATTTGCAAGTAGACACAAGATGTTGCCCCATGATATGTTCAGTATACCTGCATTCTCAACCATCAAAATTGACAGAGGTTGCAATCCTATGCTCCGTTACCCAGAAATAAGTCCCAACGAACAGAGTTGCTTCTGAGAATATATTGTGCTGTGAAAGATATTGCACAGATTGCACTGTAAATCTCAGTCATTTTAAGGTGCTAATTGCTTCATTGGCTGAAGTTCAAAATGGCATGTTCATACAAGCACCAGAATGATACTCTTCGATAAAGAAAGTGTAGTCTTTTTAGAAGTTCAGTCCATGCCTAGGTAGCATACCATAATTATTCTAGCTTTCCCAACACAAAAGCAGGGCACAAGGTCATGCCAAATAGCCCCACCCATGTCACCCCATATGGTGAATAGTTCCTCCCCCTTGCACCCACATATGCTTTGTACAAGCATAAACTTGTACAAAGAGCAGAGTTCCAGGTCTGAAGGAAGCTTTTAGGTAGATATCCCATCCCTGCAGATGTTTGCATGTTTGCTGGAAGAGACGCTATTCAACACATGCAATATCAGCAAAAGAGTTATTCACTGCCACCCTCTCCCATGTGCTCAGTATGGAGTAATAATGTCTAAATGGGCCTTTTCTTCCTTTCTGCAAGATAGTTCTGGTCTGGGAGCCATGAAAGACCCTGGCAGTCATCACCTAAGTGCTTGTTGTTACCAAAGTTGTTTCAATAAAACCACACTCTGCTTTCTCCCGATTGAAGTGCAGAGTGTTAGAGGACCGGGACATTTGCAGGGAAACCAAAATGCTTATTTGCAAAGCTATTGTACTACCAACCTTACTGTATGCTTGTGAAACATGGATCACTTGTAAACACCATCTCCAACTCCTCGAAAGATTCCATCAACGGTGTCTCCAAAAAATTCCACATATCACTTGGGAAGGCAGGTGAACTAATGCCAGTGTACTGGAAGAAGCAAAGATCACCAGTGTCAAAGAAATGATTCTTCAACATCAGCTACGCTGGACTGGTCATGTTGTTCAAATGCCTGATTATCATCTTCCAAAGCAACTACTCTATTATGAACTTAAAAATCGAAAGTGTAATGCTGGTGGTCAACAAAAGAGGTTGAATGACTGTCTTAAGGCACTTTTTAAAAGAAAGTTTATAAACACTGACAACTGGGAAACACTGGCCTGCGAGCGCTCCAATTGGAGAACAGCCTTTACCAAAGGTGCCATGGGCTTTGAAGACTCTCAAACTCAGGACGCAAGGGAGAAACGTGCTAAGAGGAAGGCACGCTTGGCAAATCCACACCGTGATCAACTCCCGCCCACAAACCAATGTCCCCACTGTGGAAGGATGTGTGGATCCAAAATTGGCCTCCACAGTCACTTACGGACTCATTGTTAAAACCGTGTTTATGGAAAACAATCTTACTCGGCTACTATGAGTGATCGCCAAACAAGAAGATGACTCTGCTTAAACCACATCTTTGCATATTCCAAGATCCTTTAAAGAAGCTTACAGAAAGAAGCAAAGTATCAATATGGAGCTTTTCTAAGAAGCAGGAAACAGCCTGCTGCTGTGTGTTTGTGTGTGTGTGTGTGTGTGTGTGTGTAAGAGTGTGTTTATTTACTATGATGGCTGTATGTCTGGCTCGCCATTCTTCCACTATAGGAGAGTAAGCTAACTGATCAACCGAAGAAAGGCCATTATGCAGTTACAAAAATGTGTAATGGGGAAAAAGGGAATTAATTGGAAAAAGCTGTATTGCAATCTCAGTGTGGAATATACAAATAATTTTAAAATACATACCATCAATAATCTCTGGAAACACATTTATTATATAGAGCTGGCAGAAATTCCACTTCTGCAGCAATCCTTTGGTAGTACTAATAGTAACAGCCATGGTGGTGATGATAGCATCAATAGTAGTAGTAATATACGTTCAGTAACAGGTAGCAAAATAAGAGCAGACAGTATTTTTATGGTGCATCCATTGGTTTACCTTCTTTTTCTTTGGCAAAATGGAAATCAAAGGTGGTGAAGGAATGCTGAAGGACTGGTTGGCACTTACACAGTGACAACATTAATGTCATTTCCAAAACCATACTGAATATTAAATCAATACTGATATGCTTATGAATGCCATTTTGTAGTCGCTTAGAAAAAAAGCATGCTTTGAAAAATAAAACACTATTTACTGTGAAGCCATAATGAATAAAAAGAAGAAATGATCATAAATAATGTGAAAGTATGTATCACAGCTGTAACCATAGTAACATTACCAAATGAATAATTCACAATGAGTAATATACTTGGTGAATCCTGGGCTATTTTTCTGCTTGAAAAAGGAATGAGTGCTAGCAGATGGTGATTTTCTCCACAAGCCGAGGACAGATTCTGCTGGGATGTTCCCCTCCATAAGCCCAGTGAAAGAAAAATGAACTGTGCAATACGACTGGTGTAAAAAAAAAAAGAGTTCCTGGTGGATTTCACCCAACATTTACTTTAAATGCATGGAATTCACTGCCACAAAATAAAGTGATGATTACTATATTAGATGGCCTTAAAGAAGATCAGACAGATTCATAGCTATTGGCCAAGATACATAAATAGGACCGCCTCCTTCAGAGGCTTTAACATTCTATATACAAATAGTAAACTTTGTTCTCCTACTGCCAATCTTTGTATAGCCATTGAATTTCAATACAGCCCTTCATCCAAAGATCACAGCATGGTTCACAATATAAAAACACGAAAATACATACCATCATAACAAACATAAACAATAACCCACTCACACACAGTTTAAAAGGCCAGAGATTGTTTAATTAACTAAAGGCCTAGGAGAAGAGAAATGCTTTTGCCTGGTGCCTAAAGATATGTAATGAAGCCTCCCTGGGGAGAGCATTCCACAAGTGGGGAGCCACCACAGAAAAGGCCCTGCAGAAAAGGCCCATGGAGGAGGAACACAAAGAAGAGCCTTAGATTATGGTTGCAGGGTCTAGGTTGGTTGCAATATAATAATATCTTCCATGCACACAGAAGGAGAGAATGTACACTTGTGCATTTTCCTAGGGATAGGAACTTCTGTGCTTATCACACATGTCCCAGGACTTTGACATGATGCGTCTCATCTACAGAAGGGCAAGGGAGCAAGGCTGGATCTAGACGCATCAAAGAAGCGTTTCAGTTTTAAAGCGCTGTAAAATTAAACAGGGAAAACAGGTAGAGAAAAACGGGACTCCACATCGCCACCTGGTGGCACCATGCTATATCGCACATACAACACATATAAATCACTTTCTCTTTACCATTCCAGCTAAGCCCTAAGTGACGTGGCTTAAGCGTTAGTGCCATGGCTTAATTTTAATCTTACTCAGCCTACTAAACTACTGCTAAATTATTAACAATTTTCGCTGCTGTTAAGAGAAAGAGTAAAAGACCCAGCTCTGGAATTGTTTGCTGTATTAAATGGCACCTCTTAGAGGAAGTGCTCATTATGGAAGTAAAAAGCACTCTGATATATATGTCAATACAAATGTTACTATCTTAGATTGTTATTGATCTACTGAAACTACCACTTTCATGGAACAAGCCTGTTCAAAAGAGGTACTCAGGCTGACTCTAGATGGATTCACATTACCGTCTTGTAGTCTGCAGTTCACACAGACTTTATTTCCCATTCCCTGTAGCAAGCAAACCTGTGGTATGTACAAGCAAAAATAGTTGATAAATGTCCTACAAGCCATGAACGTCTCTATCCACAGATCGGAATGTCATGCCTAAGTCATTTTGATCCCCATAACTGGTTTGTCAACAGTATCGAACGTAGGAAACTGCCTTGCACCAGGTTAGACAATTGATCCATCCAGTTCTGTATTGTCCATAATAGGCGTGAGGGACCTCTGGCTTTCCAGAAGATGACAGAATATAACCCCTGTCAGCCCCAGCAAGCATGGCAAACAGTCAGTGTTGATGGGAGTTGTATTCCAGCAACATCTAGAGAGATTCCTTACTGCGTACTGGTTGGACACAGAGGAATGGTAGGAGGAACCTGTTGAGGAACCCCCAAGGGAAGAAGGCTCAGAGCCTGCAGATTGGTGGTGGGATGACAATGAGTGGTTGGAGGAAGAAGAGAGTGAAGACTGGGAGGAGACCTCTCCAGTGTCCAACAGGGCTTGGTGGGCAGGGAGAGTCTGTGGCAGAGAGAAGTCCCAAAGCAGAGTCAAAAACTGAGGCAGGAAAAGAGGGAGGCCAAGAGGCAGAGGTAATGAAGAGTCAGAAGTGTCTCCCTTCCCTCCCTGGTCTCCCAGAACCAGGTGAGGCATGAAGAGGGCGGAAGGGAGTTAGCTTCATGCAGCCCAGGCACAGTATCAGATTGATTGAGGAAAATGCTGGACAGGAGAGGGCTTAGGCGGCTGTGAGGAGGTGGGGACCTTCAGTCTCAGCAACTGCTTCATGGGGGCAAGACCTGCCAGAGAGGAGTTCTGTGCTCATTTGGCCTGACACTACTGTGCCGATCCTGCTTTTGCTAATAAGGAGTTAACTCCAACTTGCAACTTGCTCAGTGTGATTTACTGCTGGCTCGCTCCTGTCACCCACTGACTGGCCAAAGCTCTCCATGTTTTCAGGAAAGGGTCCTTACTGAAGATGCTGCTATAGACTGTATCTTGGACCTTTTATGTGCAAAACAGTTGCGCTGCATTAAGCTGCAACATTTCTCCTAAATTGGCTTATACATTTGGCCCTCTAAGTAGCAGAGGTTTACAGTAATGGACATGTCTCCTGTTTCTGAGAAACAAATCAATTGTTTGCCTTGGGAGCAACACCATCTTCCACCTTCCACCAACTGGTTGACCCAGGCTCTTCAGAGAAGAAGCCCGTGGAAGGGAAGGTTGTGGCCCAGGACACAGAGCCAAGAGTGAACTCCCTCCCAGCTAGGAGGCGCTCTCGGTTTGTCAGAATTACAGGGGATTTCCTCACTGCAGTATTAATGGGGCTGCTGCTGTTTTCACTCGCCTCTCCCCTACCATTCTCAGCTAATGACTAAAGTAGCTGAACCTGCTACTTATCCTTCACATTCAAATCCCACATGGTTTTACTATCTACCAATGCAAACAAGTCACAGGATTACAACATCAGGTTGTCAAGAACATGGGTGGTCTTGAGATATCTTGTGACTTATTTGTATATCTCTTCTTTCCATATCTGCTTTTAATCTATCACTTCAGTCCTTAAATAAGGATCTTTGTCAAATCCTGAAATGGCTGCTGAATATCAACAAACAGATTAATACACACACAGAGAGAGAGATTCCAATTTATTTTAATACAAAAGCAGTGTGTTTACTGGCTTCATTAGTGGCTAAGCCCTTGGATGGCTTAAGAAAAGGCTGTAAAAAATTGATTGACCCAAATACTTTGCTAGATAACTTGTTTCCCCCTCCCCCAACCCTTTCTTTTCCCATACATATGCAAAAGGCAACAGTGGGTTTCATTAGGCACACTGAATAGTGATTATAGATTGAATTAAGTGAACTGCAAACTTATTGGTTTTGCAGCTGCTGAGCTCCTTCACTCCCGCTGCCAACCTTGATCAACCTAGAGCTGGTCAGAGAGCCCAGCCTTACATGGCTGAGCAATTGAAACTTGCTTAGCATCTTCATCTACTAGACTATAGGTGCCAGAGTCAATATGGGACACGACTCCTGTGTTTTTGGTAGTGATGAATGGGAGGGAAAATATGTGTCCTTAACTCCACTCACCTTTTCTGGTGGGCATCTGGGCCCCTGTAATGATTTGGTGTGGGGTCGGGAAGTTGATGACCCCCACATGCCATCCTGGCCGCATCAGTGGAGCTGGGTGGGGCCACGCCCAGTGTGGGGTTGCTGGCCAAAGCGCTAGTAGGGGGCATGGCCGCAGGAAATTTAACTGCGGTGTGGCTGGGAGGCTCTCCTCTCTCGTCCTTTCACCGGATCTCCCAACCCACCCACCCTCTTTTTTATGCTTTGCTATGACACAGCCTTCCTATGGACAAATGTCGGCCACCACATTATTGGGGCCAGGTAGGTTTCTTTTCCCCTTGGTAAATTGGCACCAGCCATTTGGTTTTCGCCTACCTTGTAGCAATCCTCACAACTTTGTGAGGTTAGCCATTGGGTAAGCCTTTGTTTGGATGGAGGGAAGGTTGTAGCCTCCACCTGCCCCTCCTCATTAAAGGGCTGCTAAAGTGATCCAGGGGTGTACATCCTGTCCGATGGCCGGACATGTGCTAGTGCCATGCCACTACCCCAACGGGGACCTCTCGGGGTGCCCCTATTTGATGTAAGTCATAGAGCTCTCCCTTTCAGGAGCTTGTCCTACACTCGAGTAGGACTCTGGTAAAGACACATGCCCAACTGGCATGTTCCCTCCCTCCTGGTCGATCATTTGGGAGCTTCAAAAGCTTTCTTCTGCCCAAACATCACAGCGACCGATGCCAACCGACACCGGCACAGTTAGGGATCCGCAGAGTTGCGCCACTTGCGTAACAGACCTCAGCAACTGAGCATTTTGGCTAATCTACTCTATTTACATATAAACACACATGGAGCACTGCAACATGGCTCCCTCTCTCTCTAGCATCAGACAGCAAAGAGAAAGGACAATAGTCCCACTTCACGGAACACAGTAACACAAACATCCTGTCTCCGTCACTTCCCACACTGTGGAGTCAAAACAAACACCGTCATGTGAAAGACAAAAATCCCATGATTGCAATCATGGAGCAGGAATTCTAACACTCCCTACCCTTAGATGGACTCCCTGCAGACCGGCAGGGGGTTGAGATACAGCCTGGCTTCACCCAATGCCTAAGCCAAACCACTCACATCTGTAACCAAGAAGTTGTGGCCTATTTAATCCCATAAACCTAAATACTTGTGTCCGTATGTTTATTAATCACTAACAGATCACAAGGCCTTGGCACGCAAGTACCTCTGCACTACTATGGCAAGTGAAACTGATGCTTGCCTGAACAAACAGCTGGGTAGGATCATGGACATGAAATGTCTTTGCACCAACAGGATTTGGAAGGAAAGTCCTCTGTCTGAAATCCCAGAGAATCCAGGTGGTCCAGTGGTCCGATTTGATAAAAGGCACCTTCCTATGTTCCTTGTAATAAATTGCCCTCCAGGAACCTGAATCACCCCAGAAGAATCAATATTAAGGCAGGAAGGGCAGCTTGTTATCTGCAAAATTCTGCAGAAGCTTATAAGGGTAAGATTGGTTCCCAGTGGGTCGGGAGGCGCGAAGCGTAATATCTTTCCAGGATTGTGGTTTTAAAAAGAAACCTGATTTGTTGCTTGAAGCAAACTTTAATAAGAGCATTAAGTAGCAAAATTATTTAAAAGCAGATCTTTTATGTAAAACAATTTGCTTTGAGAATATCTTGTTTTGTTAACATAACTTCAACTACATTATGCTTCAGCACTGCTGTTTTGTACTACAATTAAGCGCTGATCACATTACATGAGAGATTATACTATCCTATTTACAGTAAATAGCTTAAAGTAGAGGGGAAACAGGAAAGGCTCTATTCATGAATGATTTACACTCGGCTTCTTCTCGAGGTTTTGCATTATTCAAATAAGAAGAAACTGTGTCTGGAATACTAACAACATCTTGTAATTTACTATATGCAGTAGGAAGCACATCGGCTTACCAAATTGTCATTTAATATCCTGAAGCACCACAGAAGAAATTCTCCTGCTTGGCTTGCCACTTTTTAAATGTACTGTTGTTATTACTATAGCAAACAGGGATGCAAATGAAACAAAATATGCAATTATGCAAAACTGCTATCCGCAACTAACGTGATTGGGGAAATGGCCAAGGAATGTCTCTTTTTCAGAATGTGTACAAGGACCAGAAGGCTAATCTTTTTTCTTCTTCTCTTTTCTTTTTGTGGCTGAAAATTCCAAGAACATGATCTAGGAGCATCAAAGAATTGCTCTGGTAGTTAAATGAAGAGTGCAAATTGGAGCGCCTTTTGATAGGCCCTAAAGCAGGTGCGAAATCTGTGGACATCCAGGTGTTGCTAGATTCTAATAATAATAATAACAACAACAACAACACATGATGCCCATTTCTCCATCCAGGCAAGCAAGCAAGAGGCACGGTCACAGTTCATAGACAAATTCCTTTCAGGCAAAGACATTTGAGGAGGGCATGGAACAAGACTAGCGACAGTACAGTGGTACCTCAGGTTACATACGCTTCAGATTACAGACTCTGCTAACCCGGAAATAGTACCTCGGGTTAAGAACTTTGCTTCAGGATGAGAACAGAAATCGTGCAGTGACAGCGCAGCGGCAGCAGCAGGAGGCCCCATTAGCTAAAGTGGTGCTTCAGGTTAAGAACAGTTTCAGGTTAAGAACGGACCTCTAGAACGAATTAAGTTCTTAACCCGAGGTACCACTGTAATGGACTGGTGGGAAGTGGCACCTGAGAAGAGTTCTGATAGTTAATTAAAATAATTGCCCTGGTGAGGGGCGGAACCCTACTAGCATTTTAATCCTTGAGATTTAATCAACCCTATTTTCACTTACTATATCTGAATTATAATCCTAAAGGGGTTTTTTCCCCCTTAGTGATTGAGTGTGCATTGGTCCTTGCATTATCTTGCTGAGTGGTCCTGTGCAGGAAGAGAATGATGCAAAGTGGAGGTTCATGTTTATCCCTGACTGGGCAAAACCTTGAGCTCTGCAACCAACAGTGTGGGAAAAGCAAATAATACAGGGTTCAAACAAATCAATCATCTACAAAGTACGAAAGTGGCACCACAAGAAGAGATGCTCCTCAACCATCTCTTTCTGTCACTTATTTTTTGCCACCACAGCCAATCTCTTTTTTGCAAATCCCAGCCAAAAAGTAAAAAGAAACTTGTCCCTATATCAGGAAACCTTACAAGGGTTACAGACGCTTCAGGTTATAGATGCTTCAGGTTACAGACTCCACTAACCCAGAAATAGTACCTCAGGTTAAGAACTTTGCTTCAGGATGAGGACAGAAATTGTGCAGCGGTGGCAGCGGGAGGCCCCATTAGCTAAAGTGGTGTCTCATGTTAAGAACAGTTTCAGGTTAAGAACGGACCTCCAGAGGTACCATTGTAAAATGTTTTAAGTGTGTTTTAAGTACAATATGCAATGAGACACTAGATGGCGATAGTGAGCCTTATGGAAAATTCAATGTATTTTTTAAAAACTGCTTTTTAAGAAAAAGCATTTTCAGAACTTTTTTTATATGTGCGTAGATTCCACTTCAGAGTCCTCTACAAAGATATTAGTCCATAGGAACTTTGGTGGCATTGCACTAAATTCTGCACAGCTCCTCCAGGGCAACACCTGAAAGAGAGTTCTCTTGAGCGTATTTTTAAAACAAAAGAATCTAAACCTTTTAATATTTTGAACTTTTTTGGCCTTTTTTAAAAAAAAACCACACACAACTGCATTCCCTATCTTATCTTTAACCTTTTTGCTCTTGCAGGCACTGTTGTTTGTGTAACATAACTTGTTCTGGAGTGATCAGTTTGCCTTCAACAGTTTCCCACACTAAGATAAATCACGTATTATCTTCCACTGTTTATCCAAGGAGGTGGTAACATATAGAATCAGGGACAAGGCTAGGTATGTCATCTGGCAGCTAGATGCACCCCACAGATTGGCTGAGTTGTTTACCTGCTCAGCAGATAGGCATACCGTAGCTTTGATAATATTGTCGTGGTAAATATCACAATACAACAAACTCCTTTGAAAAAATAATACCATCTAATACTCATAGCAGGCTTGATCATTGCTGGACTTTGTGCTTTTTCTTTACTGTCATTGATTCAATTTCCTGTTATTCTGAAAAAAGGCAAATCCAGCAATTTAGCAAAATAAAAAAAACTTCAGTAGTTAACACAACGTATCCAGGGACTTTAAAACACTTAAACATACAGTGGTACCTCAGGTTAAGAACTTAATTCGTTCTGGAGGTTCTTCACCTGAAACTGTTCTTACCACTTTAGCTAATGGGGCCTCCCACTGCCGCCGCACGATTTCTGGTCTCATCCTGAAGCAAAATTCTTAACCCGAGGTACTATTTCTGGGTTAGCGGAGTCTGTAATCTGAAGCGTCTGTAACCCGAGGTACCACTGTATTAGGTAGTCAAAGAAACATAAGCATCGGACTAAACTTGAGTCCCAGCATGCCACCAGATTAGCCTTGTGCACCCAAAGAAATATTTTTCTGATTCTCAATCCTGGTTGCCATTTTATTCCATGTAATGCAATTACCTATGCCAAATATAGCCACCTAATAGAATTTGTATTGCTTTCCACTACCTTGAGAGAGTAAAATGATTTGTACTAGATCCTGGAACAGTCCACCATTTATTTTTTTCAGGATTGTAAAGTTCTGTAATGAACTTTGAAGACTTAATCTGTTCAAGACCTAAGCTTTGATCCAGAGCTCCTGTGAGCAGGAATCCATTCATGAGATGTTCGCAATGCAGGAAGCGGGACAGAGTATCGGCTGATTTTTGTCTTATGCCCTCTGTGCCACCTGAAAATCAGCTTTGGGGGTTTGTATACAAGATGGTGTAAGGGCTGCAGAAGGAAGATGGAAATTGGCGAGAATAATTGCCCTACACCTTGGATACTCCAGTAGGAGCATTCACTGGATTGCAGTCCCTCCTAAAAATGGAAGGAGCTCTTCCATTCAGAGAAGGGCCACTCTGGATCCAACCCATACAAAACCGTGCACCTTCCTAACTCACGCCATGGTCCTAAATATGTTTACTCAGAAGTATAAGGCTTCTTAGGACCATAGCTTTCACAGTGCAATCCTAGGCACAATTATTTGGGAATTGGGACTATTTCACTCAATGAGACTTACGTCTGAGTAAACATAAAGGGATCATTTTATTTTTTGGTAATTATAAGTTTTAAACAGACTTCACTGCATATATGTATATAGTTCTGATTCTATTCATGTTTAATGCTTGTTTGCCCTATGTTTTAAGGGATTCTTGTTTTTATCTGTAACCCGCCGTGAGTCCCATCAGGGGGGAAAGCGGGTCATAAAGAAATATATAATCACCATTGCTTCAGCTTTCAACATGCTTTCCATTTGAGTTTTCTCTGAAGATTTTACATAAGTATTCATGCAGGAAGCATAAACTTTAGGAAGAATAAACCGAAGTATAAAATCCTAAATATCTATCAGTTTCTCTTTTGCACTTTTCTAGTCTGTATCCTTAGAACTTGAAAAGATCGAAAGCTGGGAAGAGCAATATCATGTGGTCCAGCCATACCCGTTTTTATCTCAACAGAGCAAGAATGCACTTGACCTCAGGTTGAACTTGTGGCTCAGAGACTGAAAGGAGATGCTGTGCATTTAGCTCAATCTGAACAGAATTTAAAATGGCATGGGTGAGTGGGAATACTGAGAGCAAGCCCAGGCAATGGAATCATAGCTACATACATATATCATGTGTTCCTCATTTCAAGAACTGTTCCTTGTTCTGCATTAAAATGTCGTGTAGCTGCAAAAAGGCAACATACATTTAAATCTTTACACCAGAGGTGGGAAATCTCTTTTCAGCCTGATAATCACATTCCCTGGGCCACATTCCAAAGGAGGGTATGGCAGCCAGACACACAACTCTCCATCCTGCATTCTCCACCCAGGCAGGCAAGAGGCATTATCCCAGTTGATGGACACAAGGCACAGAGCAAGATTAATTAGGGGTGTGGCTTAGGAAAGAGGCAGGGCCTAGGCAGCCCTGAGGCTTGTTGTTGTTGTTTAGTCGTTTAGTCGTGTCCGACTCTATGTGACCCCATGGACCAGAGCACGCAAGGCACTCCTGTCTTCCACTGCCTCCCGCAGTTTGGTCAAACTCATGCTGGTAGCTTCGAGAACACTGTCCAACCATCTCATCCTCTATCGTCCCCTTCTCCTTGTGCCCTCCATCTTTCCCAACATCAGGGTCTTTTCCAGGGAGTCTTCTCTTCTCATGAGGTAGCCAAAGTATTGGAGCCTCAGCTTCACAATCTGACCTTCCAGTGAGCACTCAGAGCTGATTTCCTTAAGAATGGAGAGGTCTGATCTTCTTGCAGTCCATGGGACTCTCAAGAGTCTCCTCCAGCACCATAATTCAAAAGCATCAATTCTTCGGCAATCAGCCTTCTTTATGGTCCAGCTCTCACTTCCATACATCACTACTGGGAAAACCATGGCTTTAACTATACGGACCTTTGTTGGCAAGGCGATGTCTCTGCTTTTTAAGATGCTGTCTAGGTTTGCCATCGCTTTTCTCCCAAGAAGCAGGCGTCTCAGGCTAGAGGGGCTCATTTAGCCCTTGGACATGAAGTTCCCTACCCCTGCGTTACAAGGATGAGCTACTGTCTAATAAAAGTACTATTAATGTTTAGGCGCACACCATGCACCCTTTTCTTGCTGCCATTATTTGGGAACTCTTTGGGGAATTAGCCTTAGCCACATAGGATATTTTTGTGAAAGCCCCTTTGCAAAATCTGCTCAGTTAACAGAATAGAAAGACCCAGGGAGAAGATGGGGACAATATCTGATTCTGCCAGACGCATATTGGGGGAGCAGGGAATACACACTCTACTGCCAATAAGACCCATGAATGTATGGTATTCAGGCAATGCTGAGCTGAATTAAAATTAAATGCAGCACATGGTGCACTGAATTCTAGATTTCAAAAGGATCTTCATATTCTGGAAGCTTTGATTACATAGTGATGGCTGCATGGTCTTGCTTCCATATTGATGCTTAAGAAGGTTTCTTCATATGATCCTATAAGAATGTGCCCCAAACCCCAATTTTTTTGGGGGGGGGGTGGATTACATTAATCCTATGATTCCTTAACGATGGTTTCTTTTTCATGGTGTACCCTTGTCAGGTGAAAGTGGATAATCTGGCTGCAATTGAGGGTAGCTAGTGCTTCATTGGTATGGAACATGGCAGGATGATGTTCACACCAACTGAGGATACAATTATTATTATGCTGGACATTAATAGACGAGTCTGCAAAACGGTGTGTTTATTGATGGGAAAGCAGAATTTTATGGCTTACCATGCATGATTTACAGGTGTTGCCCAGCAGGTGCACATGATATGCAACCACCAAACACAAAGCACTCTTGATCACAACATAGGTGCTCATTTGGCGTGGGGGGGAGGGGAGAAATCACATTTTCCCAGCAAGAAAAAACTGGCTTTTTCTACAATGAATGCTCTAATAGGAAGGTGGCATCTGGCTCCTTTACACCAGCTAAGTAAGAACTGTGCATTTATTGTTATGGGCTGGGGAGATTGTCTGGGTTAAGCCATAGGTTAATGTTCTGCTTCAGAGGAACTTTGCCTGGGAAGTCATCCAAACACAACAAAGTCATGCTTGGTGATGACAGGCAATATTTCTCGGTCAAGAAAATCTACTTTGAATTTGCCCCTGTATCTCAGATGTGCTTTATATAACTTTCAGCAGTGCTTTCCCGATGAATTCTGGGCAATGCCTTGTTATTTATGTGCTGTTTATTTCCGCAGACTTACTTTCGTTGCATCTGTCTCTATGATTTGCTCAGGAAAATTCAGAAGCCCAACAAGGAAACATGATCTTCTTCCTCTGAACTTTAACAACATAAACAAATTTAAAATCAGACTTAAGCAAAGGAAGAAGCTTTCTCCTTTTTCCAACCAAGAATGACTTACTTATGTATTTGTCATCATCACACAGCAGAAATACAGTGCAGAATGGCTGATACATATAGCATTGGCAGGCTACTTATTACTCCTTCATTTACCACTGCAACTAATATACTGTAACTTGGTTTCCCTTCCAGTATTGCATTACTATGAATTACACCTTTCATTATAATGCAGTTGTGCCTTTCCTTTCCTTTTCTTTCCTTTCCTTTCCTTTTCCTTTTTCTTTTTGTGTGTGCACTGATGAAAAACTTACTTGAGAAAATCTTCAGCAAAATATTCAGATGCGGAGATATACTTTTTTTTTCATTTCATTGTGATATGTCCTTCCTAAAGCAATAAATTAACTGAAATGCAACTGTCCTTTAAAATCCATACTTCTCCAAATTTTGTGATGCAGTTCCCCAATTTAAAAATACATGTACAAAATTGGATCTATTAGTGGAAAAGAACATAAAATGACTTACAATAGAGAAATTGGTTGTAGGAATGCATACAAATCTTTGTACTTTTATTTTTTTAAAAAATCATGAACTGATGCAGAAATGGGGTGGACTTAACTTAAAAATGGAAACAATAAAAAAGTTAGAGAAATCAAAATTAGCAGGTTATTTCTTTCACGTGTTGTTCTAGGGGGTTCTCCCAGTGCCCCATGAACCAATTCAGAGAGGGCACTGGGAGCGGGGTGCGGGAATCAGGAGTCTGGGTAAAGTCCCACTGTACAAATGGAAGCTCTCACACAGAATTTACGCTGATGGGACTTGTTAGGTGAATTCCACCCTTTGTATCTACAGGTATTATATCACCAGTATTTATTTGATAAAATCTCCCTCGGTCCTTATTCTGTTCCAAAGAGATCTGCAGTCATGGAATCTTCACACTATCAGTTTTGTTGCAGTGAAAATACATGTTATAAATATAGTTGGTTTGTCACACTTTTCTACTTGGAAGCACAACAGGGGGTGGGCTGGGGAATCAATATTCATGCCTAGATTTAATATTCAAAGCTGCATAGCCATGTAATGGACTTAATCTTTCAGCATTAAGGCAGCAAGCTAATGAACATATTAAGCAGCTTGCAATAATGCTAGCACATTATGAAGATTCAAAATGGAAGGCTTTCAGAAATGCAGAGCAGCTGATGTGAGATCAGGAAATCTTCAGATGAAAACAGAGGCAAGACACTTCTGACCATATACTACCAGTTGCTGGAAAAAGATGGACTGTTATGGCATGCCGTGGGAACTGGTGGTTCAGAAGATGGTGTGGGCACTAGCTCTGAGCAACAACCAAGTGGTGAGCATGTGCTCTTACCAGCAAGTGTTGCTGAGTGGCAGAATTTGACAGAGGCTGATGTTGTCAGCTGGAAGATGTTGATCAATCAAAATCAACACATCGGAACTACATAGTCCCAGATACCCCTGGCTTCCACTACATGATACTCCCCAGTGAAGACACAGGCCCCTGCCCAAGCTCAGCACCATGCAGTCCTCTGCCACTCTTCCTCCAACATCAAGCAGTGCTCATGGTTTAATATACTGGCTCCCTCTTCCATTAGAGGCAATGGCTACATAGTTCAGCCGACCCCTACACTGGCACTGGGCAGCTGAGATTCAGAGGACAGAGCAAGATGGATTGGAATAATGAAGGATGTGGCCTGGGTTTCTCAAACACGTTAGTGGCATAGCATTTAGCCTAAAAGTTTAGAGCAGGATGGGTTGATGGTAGATCAGGATCCCCCAGCACGAGCTTTGCATGATTGGCAGTAGATGACAAGGCTTTAACAATAGCCAAAAAATGGCAAGTTTTAGCCAGGTCTTTGTGCAGCTTGGGTGGCCAGTTTCAGAGTTTTGTGTTAGTCATAACTCCGACGTTGATTTGCACTTATATATTCAGGCACATTGCAGGGGAAAGTGGTGTACAGTAGGTCAATGACTCCTGCCCCCTAAGCTACCATTTTACATCTGGCTCCAGCTCCAGCAACTATTTAGGAGACTGGCCATTCACATCCACACTGTGATGCTCATCCAGACCCCTGAAACTTCAAAACAAAAACCAACCAACCAACAAAAAACCACCATAACCCTGTCCCCAGATGGTTTCGGGAACTGCGGCCATAATCCAGTGCCACGGATTGCAGATTTGAAAACCAGCACTGGAAACACACTAAGCAGGAGTAAGCATTAATCTCCCCTCTTCACCCGGTGGCATGGCAAGAACGGCTCGGGTTTCTTCTTCCCCCTTCCCTGCATTCAAATTTGCATTACCAAAGTAACTTTCGGAGCATTTGTCCCTGAGATAATACAATAGTTCTGCAGAGAAGCCTTAAGTAACCACTGGGCCAAGCAGCCAAAGTGCAGATCACTTGCAGAAATTTACATTAGTCCATTTGTGAATGGTTAGTACAGTACATACAATGTGATTCTTGAGATTTCCAAGGAAGCTTTTATCTTGGGGGTAGAAAGTCAGAACAAGAGCCACCATCTTTCATCGGTTCTAATTATGTACATAAAGCCTTATTGCTTTCCATTACTTTTAATATTTATTCTTTGAAATTATTGAATTAATCAGTAGGGCTTGGAAGATGCTGAAATGTAGCTGAGCAAATGGAAGAACCGATCTAAACTCATTCAATTACGACAGAGCGAAAGCTTAGTTTCAGTCCAGTGCATTTTGTCTCATCAGAGGCTTCACTTTCTTTTGGAGAAATTCAAATTTGATTGCAGCTTGTTTTCTTTTTTTAGGTCTCTCCTCCAGAATAACTCATGAATAGCCCTTTCATTTGGTGATGCATTTCAGCTAACACTTCAAAGGATTCTGTATATATTACATGGAAGAAAACCCAGAATTTGATTTGGCCGTGTTCATATATTTATGACCATTTGATAAGGAAATTGACTTGTGTCACAACAAGACAGTCATGGTTGCTGATCCTCTGTATGGTCTGTTGGCATGTAATACACGTATCTATGGCCACCTCAAGTCTGAAATAAAGCAGCTAGAATGGAAGCTAATGTACACTTTTACATAGATGTACAATATAGGGGTGTACAGTTACTCTGAAGCCATGTTGATCAAACCGAATCCATCAAAAACTTTGATGCACAACATACAAGCAAACATTTGGATCCCAGTTGGTCAATATCCCCACCTCAAAATCCCGCTGCTGCTACTAACAGTTTTTACATATATTTAGAGCCAGGAGGTTTCTAATATGTCCATGTTTTTGTTTTTTGTTTTTACCCACCTATGGATTGTCTTAGATGCTTAACAACTCCTGGATTTCCACTCCTTTACAGTACCAACCTGTTTTGTTTCTTGCCACCCCTGCATCTCACACTGTCATGTTGAAATATGTGGCATTAACTTCTATGGCACAGTAGGACAATGTATGGCAAAACATCGGGTATTCACAATGTCAAATGATTTTTGTATTACTGCCTGTGTGTGTGTGTTGAGTGTCAGGATTGAAGTCCACAGCAGTTGCTAAACCTGCCAATTTGAGGAATCAAATTAGAGAGCCAGTGTGGTGTAGTGGTTAAGAGCGGTAGACTCGTAATCTGGTGAACCGGGTTCGCTTCCCCGCTCCTCCACATGGAGCTGCTGGGTGACCTTGGGCCAGTCACACTTCTCTGAAGTCTCTCAGCCCCACTCACCTCACAGAGTGTTTGTTGTGGGGGAGGAAGGGAAAGGAGAATGTTAGCCGCTTTGAGACTCCTTTGGATAGTGATAAAGCAGGATATCAAATCCAAACTCTTCTTCTTCTTCAGTGCCAGGCCTGAATCTGTGAAACCAGATGCTCAGCAGACATCTGAAAAGCATCATGCTGCAACATGATTTGAAGGGGAGAAGTGGTGGGGTGGGGGCTTAACCCTTCTCTCATATGCAGCTACTTTCCTGTAATCACAGACTTGGGCCTCAGGAAAACATTAGTTTGCCTTGCAGACGGTGGACCACCACAAGACCTTATCAGGAAATAAAACCAAGCGGACTTGCAAGAAACACCCACATTTAAAAACAGTTCATGAGAAAAGTCATTCAGGTCAAACCTGTTTGGTACAGCAAGTTACCCTATTTACCCTTGAAGTTCAGTGCCTCCCTTTCCTCCAGAAGCATCTGCAAAACATTTTACGTTTGAATGCATCTGCTTTGAGATTAAGCTAACAAATGTGTTATTTTGCTCTTAACTGTGCCCCGTTCTCATCGGTAATTGGATCGATTAGCAAACAAGGGAAAGAGCAGGGGTGGCGTGTTCCAGAAATGTAACAATATTGTAGTGCCAAGGACCCACGGTTAGCTTTTGATCAAGCCATGTGGCTTGATGAGGAAAACCAGTCATCTCAGGATCGGAGCACATCTGGAAAGCGAGACTACCCTTTGCCCATAGCCACAAAGAAGGGATCCATGCCATAGAGCAGGCATGTCCAACTCCCAAGAGACTGTGATCTACTCCCAGTATTAAAAAAACTGGCAGTGATCTACCCATTGTCATTGGAGGGAGGAGCGTTCGTGGGGTGGGTGGATTGCCCACAGTTGTTGAGCTTTTTGGGGGGAGGATTGCACAGAGTTTTTTAGCTTTTTCCTTGTAACTTGTTGTATACGATAAGGATCCTGTGATCTACTGGTTGGACATCCCTGCCATAGAGACATAGACATATGGGCATCTATGAATTTAAGAATTACATAATAACATATGACAAAAGCACCTGTTTTTGTTAACAGTTGCCCATTAAGTCTAGCTTTCTTTGAAGGTCAGAAAACAACAACTGCCCAGGAAAAAGAAAAGGGGAAACATTGACATTATTCCCAAGAACACTTGGTTCAGGAGTTGAGCCATTACTCTCTGAAACCACCTACACAGCATAAGCCTTCAGCATGTCCTTGTCACATCCACAAATGAGTAACAGCAGGTTTTGGCTGCAACTCTGTGTTGTTTTGGCTGTGTAAAGGGACTGCCATAATGCTGGGTGACTGTCTACCAATCAGAACAAGCATAAAAGAATGATTTCCCCCGTGTTATGGCTAGCACAAAGGATCGTGAGTGATGGGCCACATACTGAAGTATGAGTAGTTTCTTCGAGTTGGTAAGAATTGATAATAAATACATAGTTTTCTTTTCTTTTTTACTTTTCATTGCCACATTCCCAGCAACAAACCCGGGTCAAAACTTGTTACATGCAAATTAGCCTATGCCCTCTTTTAAACTTGCAAAGGTTGCTTTGGGAGGTGCAGTTGGGAGTTGAAAAGCAATAATGGGGAGGAATGCTTAACTATTTCCCTGCCTCTGGTTTCCCTGCTGCAAAAGATCCAGCCTCCACAAAATTTCAAATACATCTTTGCCCTCACAAACATGCATTTGAAACCTTGTCGAGGGCTGCTATTTGGGAAAGGGGGCTATTTGGAGTGAGTCTGATGGAGAAAGGGTTTGAGCATTCATCTGTTCTGCCATTTCTCTGCTTTTTCTCTCCCATTGGCCACTGAATGTGCCTGTGCTTCACCTGTATCACTTTGAAAAGAATGCCATGCCTAGTCCATTCAACACACACACACATCCCAAAACTGTGTTGACCACTACTTCATCAAAGTCAAGAGAAATCTATTTTAAGGTCATCTAATAATGTCATTTTGCATTCTGCCAGTAACATAGAAGGTGTGAGAATACCATTTCTAGAAAGAAGAATGGCAGATGAAATTAATGGACTATGCAGAATTGGACAAAATGACAGGAAGGATTCGAAACCTGCGGGACCAGAGATTTACAGAAGATTGGAAAAAGTATATGAATTATTTGAAGAGCAACTGTAATCAGCAAATTACTCTAGTAGGACTATAAGAAGTTTTGTAAGGAGAAATATGCGAAGTGTTACAAAGTAGAAAAAGATAGAGATATTGGTTATGAGTTTGAAATGTAATAGGGAAGATAAGAAATGTATACTGAGAGATTAGATTGGCAAATTTTCAGACAGGATTGATGGAAGTCAAAAATTTGAATAAGATGTACAAGTATGTTTAATTACTGCTGAAAATGATATGTTAAAAAAAACTAATAAAATTTTATATATATATATAAAAAGAGGATACCTTTTCTTTAGTATCCCCACCATCCCCACCATCCCCACTTTTGATCACAAGAGGTTGTGTTGTTGCCTCCCTTCCCTGGTTCCAGAAAGTGATTTATTTAAATAATAGAAATGAAACTAAGATGGGGGAACCTTTAGCAGCCTACAGTGTCAGCTGGGTGTGGATTCTGTGGAATGGAAACCCAGCAAGACAGGGAACTGAATGGAGTATCCCCAAATAACCTGCAACAGTTCCATTTTTTAAAGTATGTACAAGCAATGTGTGCAAAATATGTACAGAAATGTATATATAAGGGGAAATTGACATAAAAATGCTTACATCCATGAAGATAAAAATATGCAGTGCATTAGAGGAAATTGCTTGCTAAAATGTGTATGTTAGTCAAAACTGCACACGAAAATGTGTATTTTTCCTGCATCACCAAGTGTTGCAGAAATGTGGAGAACTCAGTTTAGGACTGGAAAACTGAGAAACTCAGAAAACCCAGATTAGGAACAGAGTAAGGGCATTTTGAAAAGACATGGCCGACACATTAACATATAGCAGGGATGCACACTCCATAAATATCACATTTTTCTCATGCTATATAACTTACATCTTCCAATGCATCCTTTCTTTACTGATAAGGTTTTGCAAGTTTCACATGACTATAAATTTAATTGGAAGCATAATGGCAGTACAGTTAAGCTTGACTAGAGAATTTCCATCATCTCTTAGGTTCACAGATCAAAGAGGTACCATGTAGCAATTCCAAACATTTAAAGATCATGCAGGCACAGTGCTCTTTGAACTCATTACAGTTGGGATAATTCAATAGCCATTTTTACTGGGATCATTCTGTCTTCTTCAAAGAAACTACAACGGTTGTATCATCCCTTTAACGGCCATATCAAATTAAACATAACTAAATAATTTGTTCTCCATTTGTGCAAGTTGGAAAGACTAGGATATTAGATGAGATTTGTCACTGCCTATACTTTGTGTTCAGGGAAATGGCACAGCAGCACAAAGAAGCTTACTAGAAGCTAATCAAGGAATATCTACCCTGCAGTCTACCACAAAGGAAATGTGCACAGTGTTAAATCACAGCAATTGTGTCGCTGCCATTGCATCTGATCATCTACTTCTGCAGTGTTGCCAGTCTATAAAAACTGACCTTGTGTTTGCAATGGATAAACTTCCTTTGTGGTAGACCATAGTGTATTCTTTGATTAGGAAGGCTATGCAAAATGTCAGTTCCCTGGCTTTCTTGATATAATTTTCTCACCAGCCCTTGGGCTTGCCCATCTACGGCACCAGAGTGATTTGTTACATTATTCTGGTATGGTGTTGGCATCCGTCTCAATGGAGTGCACTTTCAAGGGTGAAGTCAAACCGCTGGGGAATCACAGTGCCTGCTGTGGCTGCAGAGACCAGTAACTCATAACTGTTGTCTCCTGGGTTGTTTTTGCTGCTTTAGCAGCACTGAAGTGACCTCTCTGGGGGGCAAGCCTGGGGGGTATGTATGGAGGTCCTGGGCTGCCCAGACTACACAATCCCCTTCTTGGCCTCCCCATGGCAGTAGGCAGTGTAATTCAATATAATTGTACCAATTTCTGGCATATCGTTGTTTTATGGCTGCAATCCTGTATGCCCTTACTTGGGACTACACCCTATTGAACTCAGTAGGGCTTACTTCTGAGTAGACAGTCGTAGGACTGTACTGCCAATGTTGATATAACAAACCTAGACATGTTCAGCTTCTCCCTATGAAGGGTCCCTTGTGTCCTGAACATATTAGACTTGTTGAACTTTTAATACATTTCTCTCTCTTTTAAATCCCAAATAAATTTGCTTCTGTGTCTGCATCCTTCTCTTGTGCTGTGATCAATTTGGTCAACAATAAATGTGTGCGGTCAACTCTTTCAAGAGGTGCCAGAGGTTTCACTTCACTTCAACCACCGCAAAACGTCTGCCATTGGATTTTGGCAGAAGCCAACGTGTTAATTTTATCGATCAGCATCCCATAAGGGGAAAGGTGTATGTGCGTGTATGTGAATACACACCAAAAGCTTTTTCATAGATCAATTTTCATTTTCAAGCAGTGGAATTGACAAGCCATTCTAATGCTACAAAGGAGCAGGGGAGGTGTTGTTAGCTTGTTTGTTTCACCTTTCCCAACACAATAAATCTATTGGATTTTTGAGTAAAGTGCTAGATCTGAACTCCTTGATAAAGAAGGTTTATATAGCTGTTTGGAAGGTGGCTGTACTGAAAGGATAGAAAATTAATATTATAGCTCAACAACGTTTTTTATTAGTAGTATTATTTATAGAAGGAATTCTGTTTTCAGAGAAGATACTGTGAATTTCATCAACGTTGGCACTTTTCCATCTATAAGACGCCTCCATGTATAAGACGACCCCTATTTTTGTGGACTCCGATTTAAGAGAATGGGGGGAAATGGCCCCGTGTATAAGGCGCCCCCCCAATTTTGGACATATCTCTCTATCATCTATCTATCATCTATCTATCTATCTATCTATCTATCTATCTATCTATCTATCTATCATCTATCTATCTATCTATCTATCATCTATCTATATCTATCTATCATCTATCTATCATCTATCTATCATCTATCTATCTATCTATCTATCTATCTATCATCTATCTATCTATCTATCTATCTATCTATCTATCTATCATCTATCTATATCTATCTATCATCTATATCTGTCTGTCTGTCTGTCTGTCTATCTATCTATCATCTATATCTGTCTGTCTATCTATCTATCTATCTATCTATCTATCTATCTATCTATCTATCATCTATATACACACATACATATATATGACATCTTCCAGTCTTCAACTATCATTGGTTTCCTTTTTATTCACTAGGGTTGTTGTTGTTTAGTCGCTTAGTCGTGTCCGACCCTTTGTGACCCCATGGACCAGAGCACGCCAGGCACTCCTGTCTTCCACTGCCTCCCGCAGTTTGGTCAGACTCATGTTTGTAGCTTCGAGAACACTGTCCAACCATCTCGTCCTCTGTTGTCCCCTCGCCTTGTGCCCTCAATCTTTCCCAAATTCTCTAGGGTAGGAAGAGGTAAATGAATCACCAAAAAACACATCTTTCTGCAGCATGTCAGTTCAAAAGTGTGCATTTAGTCAGGGGAATAATACTCTGCATGATCAACTGCTCTCTTCAGATATTATTTCCTAGTTTTGTTCTTAGGGGAAGATACTATTATTATTATTATTATTATTATTATTATTATTATTATTCCCTATTTTCATTGGAGAGATGTTGGAGGGCATGCAGTGTACGGAACCTGAAGAGTACGAAGTGAATCGAGTGAGTACTTTGTAAATGCAGAAAAATTATGGAGCAAGTTGTTTGTGCACCTCCCTGCTGAGCTGATTCCTATGCAGCTCATTCTGGCCCCACATTTGCTACAACCTGGAGTTTTGAGCGGTGGGGGGCTTCTGCCAGACGGAATTGAGAGTTCATGCTAACTCTGGGGTGAGTCCTGATGGATACAGTGAACAAGAAAGCCTATCAGCCAAAGGCCTAGCCAGAAAATAGATTCACTTGGAGGAGGTTATTACACCACCTTCCAGGACTCACGGACAAAGCGGGAAGGTGAAGGGAGAACAGCACCAAGGGACACTGTTGCTTCTTCCAATATGCGGCAGTCCCAAGATAAAAACAAAACTCTTGTCAGCAAAAAGGTTGGTGCACTGTGAATTGAAGCAGTATAATATATCTCCCCTTCGGTCTGGGACAGTTTTAGTGTCGGAACCAAATGGCTGCACCAAATCCCAGCTGCACATGTTCTCCAGGTAAAATACACAATAAATGCACACGAAAAACAGAGGTTAGTGTGCGGTGAGGCTGCAGCATACCCAAGTCCTAAAGGTAAAATAACACAGTTTTTATGATGTAATACTGATTTCTAAGTGCAGGCCGCAGGGCCACGGACACCAGCAGCAAATTGACATGGGCTTGAGAACACATAACAAATCTTATACATGTATAGCCATTAGTGACACACTCTGGGTTGGATATAAATATGCTCTGCAGGAAGATTACTTTTATAAGTAGAATCTTTTTGTTGGATTTATGGAATACCCCTGAACTAATTCCATCTCGATTAAATCAATTTGAAATAAAAATTTGCTTCATATTTTCTCATTACCTAGTAACTAGCAGATCTAAAGAAAAGCTGATCTAAGGGAAAGCTATCTGACAATTTAAGCGAAACATAAAACACAGAACTGGATATAGAAGGAGATATATTGGCAGGCAAGAGAACCTCCTTTAGCACTCAAGCTGATTAATAGGCAATAAACTATGTCATAAAACCCTGTTATGTTCAGAATTTGTCTTAAGGACGGCAAGGCAGAAAGCTATCTGAAAAGAGGATACCTGAAGCAAAACAAAAAACATACATTTAACACCACTAAGAAAGCTAGCACTCTGCTGTCAGATTTAATGACAGGCTTAAGTATTTCAGAGCTTTGCGAGATACATTGCAATAATGACACATTACAGAATTTATTAAAAGCATTAATATGTTTTGGAATAGTACTTCTGTTAACTGCAAAAATGCAGATACTATAATTATCTAATGGTTGAATTTGATTTCTCCTGCTTGCCTCCTCAGACTTGCATCCATAGAATACACATACCTATCTTTTTCTGAAGACTAGCTAAAATAAAAACAAATTCCGTATGTGTGGATTTATTTATAACTACTGCAACAAACAAAGCAATGAACTTTGCAATGCTTCTTGTACTGGTTGTTTTAATGCAGTCATACAATGATATTTAAAATGATGCGTGCTCATTTCTGTTCTTTTTTTTATACTAATATAAATTTTATTAGTATTTTCCACACAACAACATGAAAAATATCAAAAAATAACAACACACAAAACACAAAAACCAACATTCAAAAAACAAAAACATCCATATCTTACAAGTTAATAATATAAACACTAAAAAGAAAAACAAACATTGACTTCCACCAATCCCACAGCACCTCCTTTATCTCTCATTGTGTGTTCCTGTTTTCCTGATCATCTCTATCCTAACATCTAGATATAAATCCCTCTTTCTTATCCTTTCACTTCACAAGGTTATTCCAGACTCACTTCTGTTCTTGATAGATCATGTCCTCCCTAAAAGAGGGCACGTGTTGCGGTGAGACCTGGAGACTGACCTCCTGTGGGTCAGATTGGTTTGCCACAACACCCGATTGGTAGGTCCCTCGTTGTTGGGTTCAATCTTACCAATGGGGTGCAGTTCAAACGGATAGAGGGACCTATTTATACCCATGCATGTGACCCAGAGCTTCCTCTTTCGGCTTGTGCCTTTGGAACAAGCTAACAGCATGTCCTCTGTGCAGCCAAGAGACTTACCATCGACAGATCGTCTGGGTGATTTCTTTCTGTTTTTTATTCCCCCTTTTTCGCTATTGCTTTTTATTCTTTCTTTTGAGTTCTCCTCTCCCCCTTTCCTTCCCTTCCCCTTCCCTTTCTCCTCCAGCCCCAAGCGCTTCCATTGCAGAGCTTGCTGCTGCTCTCCCCTTTCATTTTGGTGACTGGTTTTTCCAGCGGATGAAGCAGCCTTGTGCACGACTTTGGGCAAGTGCATTTGTCACTCCTGTAGCCCTGTCATTAAGTCCTTTGATTGGTGTGAGCGAAGTGGTGCTGGAGTCAGCACAGGGGAGACCTCCCAGGGGCTTGCTTCTGCAGGACGTTCAGCTTTCGGATACTGAATTGGTGCTCACTATTGGAAATTCTAAAACGGACCAGTTGGGCAGAGGCGTCTTGATGCGGCTGCCTGGCACTGGTAAGCCCAGCCCTTGTCCAGTGAAGGATGCCAAGAGATATTTGTCACTTTGCCTGCCTGGGGATGGTCCCTTCCTGGTTCACGAGGATGGGTCCCTGTTAAAGAGGCATCAATTTGCTGCAGTAATGCGCAAGGCGCTGGCAGCATGTGGCCTGCTGGCCAGTGAGTTTGCACCTCATTCTTTCCACATTGGTGCAGCAACTACCACTGCGCATTGGGGTCTGTCCGTCGACAGGATCAAGGATCTGGGCCGCTGGAAATCGGACGCATACAGCAGTTATGTACAGAGAGCCAGTGTGGTGTAGTGGTTAAGAGCGGTAGACTCGTAATCTGGGGAACCGGGTTCGCCTCTCTGCTCCTCCACCTGCAGCTGCTGGGTGACCTTGGGCCAGTCACACTTCTCTGAAGTCTCTCAGCCCCACTCACCTCACAGAGTGTTTGTTGTGGGGGAGGAAGGGAAAGGAGAATGTTAGCTGCTTTGAGACTCCTTCGGGTAGTGATGAAGCGGGATATCAAATCCAAACTCTTCTTATGTTTGGATGCGGCACTGAGGTGCAGTTATTAATGTTGTTTTGTTCACTCCTAGGTTCACCTACCTGCCCTGCACGTCTGGATAGTCGGGCAAAGCATTGTCCACTGGGCCAGCAGGAGGGCAGTGGAGTCTGGATTCAGATGCAGGCTCGGACTTCCCAACCATGTGCGTGTCTCTTGGGTGTCCAGACGAGGAATGCCATGGGAGGGGCTTCTCCTAAGTGGTGCGGGTGAAGATGTCTGCAGAGGCATGCCCGCGGTGGTGCAGCTGGGCATAATTGCCAGAAGCCCCCGGGCTGAGCTTGCGGTCCCGCATGCAGGCGGACTTGCAAGAGTTGAAGGTAGCTCTTCCTGGACTCAAAATTTGGTCACTGATGGCAGTGACATGTGTGGCAAAATAGCCAATGCCCAGCTGCCACTGAGAGGGCCAAGAGGCGCATCCAGAGCACTGTGGCCAAAAGGGTTCTGGCCTTGGGCAGGGACGGTGAGCCGTCACCTGGGCATTACCTTCCATGATGCGTCCCTTTACAAGCTTGATGGGGTTCATCTGTTTGTGATTGGGAAGGATTTGTGGCTGACCTCCGTGGCAGTGGGGTTAAGGGATTGGTTACAGGTGTGAGTGGTTGGCGGAGAGGGCGGAGCTCATGTGGCGGATAGGCACTGGTTCAGATGATAGGGATGGGGGAGCGGTCTCGCCATCCCTATGTGAAGGGTATTCCATTAAAGGAATACAGGGACCCAACTGGTTTGGTCAATCCCTGAGAGGGGCTTGTGCCCGTACCTGAGTCCAGGAGGCATCTGGGAGGTGAACATAGTCTGTTCCTGGCTTTTCACCTTCCCGGGTGTTCACCCTTGGCTGACCTATGCTGGTGCCCTGGGTCAGCACTGCCTGCAAGAGTGCAGGGAGCTAGTCGATCCAGAGCCTATGCAACCACTCACCTTCTGTAATCAATAAAGTTGTGGCCTAAATTCTGCCAAAAACCAAAACTAAAATTTGAGTACTGTGTAAATTTATTTGGGGGGGGGGAAGGTCTCTGGGTCTGAACACGCAACACTTTCTGAAAGAGACGTAGTCCCTATTCACTCTTTCAGCAATACTTCACGAATATAGTTTTGTTAAGAGGAAACCTTAAGAAGGGAACCAATTAAACACAGTTCATCCAGAAATAAAGGCATTATTTGTTCACTTATAAACTCATATGGAGATAGCAGTTTAGGCCTCAAATACTTTCAGAATATTTTCCCCCCTAACTTATGTCTAAATTATACCATTTTCTCCAATACATTCCACAGCCCCATCTAATATGCACACACACACACCCGCCCCCAAAGTAACTCTAATTCACTTTAATGTTGCCATTGGTGGGTGAATCTATGGCTCATTTTGATTTAGGACCACCAGAAGCCTAGGGTAACTGCACTTTTTAAATCATTATGCCAGAGAGTTGTGGTAATGTTTCAATGGCCCTCAACTCTTAATGGCCTTCAAGCCCTTAGCTACCAATGTTCTGTTACAGTATCCACCCAAGAACTCAAAAAGACTGCCGGGTAAACTTGGTACAATAACAGATTGTACACACCTGCAAGCACAAGTTATTTTTTTCACATTTGCAATTCATCAAAAATAGAATTGGCTCGGTCAAGACTATTGCAAGTCCATGTCAGTTAATCTGTGATTTAAAAATATACATACACAAAAGTTCACATTATCTCCTTCCTACTTCCTACTTTAAAATGCATATTACTGTTCACAATTTACCCTAAAATATACATTTTCACATGCATTTTGGTCTATCTTTTTAGCTGAGAACTATACTGAAAAATATAGTTTCTTTCATCGACCCAGAAGCAGAAATGTCAGCAAATAAACACTACCTCCTGAGAAGTAGCCAATTTGAACCCAGCAGGTGTACAAATGAGATGGTTACTTGGGATCTAAAAGGATCACTAGTCCTTTACTGGTAAGAATTATTCCCTACTTCCATATCTGAAAGCTCAGTGCATTTCAATCCACATATTAGGATGAATCAGGACTGTGCACTTGAAAATATGGCCCAGATTAAAAAAAAAGGTTTGCTGCGTCCTCTGAAATGGATGAAGAACATATTAGCTGACTGGCAAGGAGATCACCTTACTTTTCAGCTATACATTAGCCCTCTTTGGGCATTGAGCCAGCATGGGATGGGAAGTGGAGCAGGTCTACATAGCCCCTCCCCCCCCGCACCCCACATATACAGCAAAAATGTGTAAAGGGCAGCAGAGAGTCTTCAGAGGTTGAGGGTTCCATACCACATGGAATCCTGTGCAAAGGATCTCTCATCTTCCTCTATGCATCCTGGCAAAGGCTCCCTCACTCCCACCCACGCCCGTGCCCGTGCCCTCCTTAAGTGAAAATAAGTTCATGGGAGAAGAACATTTGGAAACAACTGGAGGGAGGAAGCCCTGGTACAGGGTAACTTGGAAACCTGTACGCATAAAAGCTCCTCATCTCTTTGCAGGTATCATAGCTGTCAATTTTCCCCTCTTCTTGCAAGGAATCCTATTTGGAATAAGGGAATTTCCCTTAAAGAAATGGAAAAGTTGACAGCTATGACAGGTATGGAGTAAAAGGGGAGGGGCTACTTGGCACAGCCCCCCCCCCCCAATGTTCTCCTTAAATGACTTAAAGAGACTACAGTGGTACCTCGGGTTAAGAACTTAATTCGTTCCGGAGGTCCATTCTTAACCTGAAACTGTTCTTAACCTGAGGTACCACTTTAGCTAATGGGGCCTCCCACTGCTGCCGCGTCACCGCTGTGTGATTTCTGTTCTCATCCTGAAGCAAAGTTCTTAACCTAAGGTACTGTTCCTGGGTTAGCGGAGTCTGTAACCTGAAGCGTCTGTAACCCGAGGTACCACTGTATTAAGAATCTAATATGTTATCACTGAAGGAGTGTCATAATGGCTCTGGCATCACCGTGCAAATGACTATCCCATTTGTGATGGCCACAAAATGGATGCTTCCTTAAGCAAGAAGGAATAGTGATCTATCCACCTGAGATAACTGAAAGAGACCCAGTCAGATCCCTTCCATGAAATGTACAACATCGGAGAATCAAGCTTATTTTCAAATTTAGCTGTCTACCACAGCTTTAGCGCATGATCTGTGGCTCAGTGGGGGGGGGGGTAAAACCCTGATGCATGTGCAGTATAACGTGCATTACAGCAGTACCTCGTCATCTTTTGGACTTGACTTGCGGCGCACTTGCCAAAGAGATTATTCACCAACAAATGAGATAATATTTGAAATAGAATCATCCGGAGAAGAAGAAAAATACACTTCAACTTATCCAATCCAAAAACACAACCCTTCAGTTCAAGAGCATCCAGTTCAAGCTGAGGAAGAAATAACAGGTTGAGTTTGTGCCTGCTTCTTGGGAGAAAAGCAATGACAAACCTAGACAGCATCTTAAAAAGCAGAGACATCATCTTGCTGACAAAGGTCCGTATAGTTAAAGCTATGGTTTTCCCAGTAGTGATGTATGGAAGTGAGAGCTGGACCATAAAGAAGGCTGATCGCCAAAGAATTGATGCTTTTGAATTATGGCGCTGGAGGAGACTCTTGAGAGTCCCATGGACTGCAAGAAGATCAAACCTCTCCATTCTGAAGGAAATCAGCCCTGAGTGCTCACTGGAAGGACAGATCCTGAAGCTGAGGCTCCAATACTTTGGCCACCTCATGAGAAGAGAAGACTCCCTGGAAAAGACCCTGATGTTGGGAAAGATGGAGGGCACAAGGAGAAGGGGACGACAGAGGACGAGATGGTTGGACAGTGTTCTCAAAGCTACCAGCATGAGTTTGACCAAACTGCAGGAGGCAGTGGAAGACAGGAGTGCCTGGCATGCTCTGGTCCATGGGGTCATGAAGAGTTGGACATGACTAAATGACTAAACAACAACAAAATCTAATTCACACTCTCGTAAACAATGCATGAACCCAAATACTGCCGTCCTTAGAAACTCACACCTCTCTGAATTTTCCAGGGAAAATTCTTCAACCATGCAAAATGCACAGAAAGGCATATGCTAGAAGGGATTTGAATAAAAATCCATATACTAGTGAAAATAACAAATAAAAATGCTCTACATTAAGGAAAATTGATTTGCAAAAATGTGTGTGATAGGCCACAAAAATGTGTACGGTAGGGAAAATTCACACTAAAATGCTGATGAGTTTTCAGAAGTACATTTTAAAAAGAAAATTCCACAAACTGATGGGGAAACACAGATAACTGAATTTAAGATTAGGAAAATGAGACACCAAGAGACACAAGAAGTGATAGATATGCCCATTCCTAATCAGAGGTCTCCACCGAGTTCAGTGGGACTTACTACTAAGTAAGTGTGCATAAGATTGCAGCCCTTGAAGGCTCAACACAGGAGATAAGTTTTATTTTTGCAATGGTATATAAATGTCTGTGTAGCTGTCTAAAAGGTGCCCTCTTCTAAACCTGTGTAACTTGAGTCAGTGCCTAAATGTGACATTTTCAAAGGATAACCCTAGAAAGGCAATTATTCCTTTTCAGCCAAGAGACTACTTCTGGTTTTCATCATCTTTTAATCTTAATTGGCCCTTCATCTCCTTTTAATGCCTTGGAGCATTAGCTATTTTAGATAGCTGACCTTGAACTGATGATCTCAGTCATTTCCATACAGACACTTCTCTTTCTCTTTTTTGTGGCAGTGAATGCTGGAGCCAGATTAAATGAAGCCTCACTTCAAAAAAATAGATAAAACGCTTGGCTTTGTACACTGCTTTCAAATTTACTTTTGAAAAGCGTATTTCTGATTGCTGTTGACAACTTGGCTTGTAGGCTTTTAAAAAACTCTTATATTAATGTAATACCCTGTAAACTATAATACAATGCTTGTGTGTCAGCTATCAAAATGATCAAAACAGTATTTCATTGTTTTAACACAAGTTTGTTTTAAATGATCACAAATTCTCTCACAGTAAAATATAAATCGTAGGGGTAAAATCAGCGTGGGTCAATGAATTATTGGTTGTTGATTTGGACTATAGAGAATTAAATGCATTCTTCACCCACCCTTAAAGTCACTTAGTTGGTGGGCTAGGAAAATTGACCCTCTCAGCCTCAGTTCTTTATCTATAAAATGGGAGTAATAATTACAGTGTCAGTTGCTTAATGTAAAGGCAAGATAAATTAAAGCAGTTTCCACACTACTGATTGTAATCATCCCGATAATTTAACACATAAATGTTTCCGTTTAAGAACAGGAAAAGAATATCAGTAAAAAAAAAATCAGAATATCTAATTGCTCATTGCTTTCTACTCTGAAAATGCTAATTGTGTTTTCTTAAGGCACAGAATTACCCTTCAACTACGGTAGTTAGTAAAGTCCAGAAAGCGTCCAAGATCAGTTTGTAACTTTTTTTAAGTCCTCATGGAAAATTGTCAGCATTTTAAATAGATATATATGCAACCATTTATATACAGCTCAATATCTTAGTCTCTAAGCAGCGTACAGTGAGCCATATATATAGGTAAAAGCAGTTAAAGCTAACCATAAAAATGTGGAAATGTACTTAAAATGCCTGCGGTAATTAAAAGGTCTTCACTAGGCGGCAGCAGTTCAACAGTGAGGTGGCGTGTCTGATCTCAGCTGGAGGGGGGTGGTTTCCACAGAACTGGAGCCCCATACTTAATCTATGGTTCCAGGGGGTTTCGAACCCTGCGTTCCAAGCCATATGGGAGCACTAACAGTGACTCTCCTGAATACCATTGTGATCAGGCAGAGATAAAAGGAATCAGGTGGTCCGTTCAGCCAGGACTCACAGCAACTCAGTTCCAGCATCTCTCAGATGGGGTTCCAGCACCACTCAGGTGGGCGCCATTGCCATTCTAAGAGAACAAAGAGGCATTCATGGGTAGTTTCAGCACTTCTTTTTCTAGAAAAATAGCACTGTTCATAAGGCATTTTAGATCCTAGGTTGCAAGGGCCTTGTAAATTAATGTAAGATCCATGAACTTGGTCCAGTAACATATACGTAGTCAGTGCAGACATTTAGGAGTAATGTGCTGGCAGTAGTCTGTCCCTACTAACACTCCAAGCCATAGCATTTTGCACCAGCTAGAGCTTTCGCACCAAGCCAAGTGTAACACCATGTTTTAATACAAATTTATCCTAATAGACATGTTTTGGTATGCATTTGCCCAATGTATACAATTTTGCAAGCAATTTTCTATACTATAATGCATTTCTGTATGCTATTTTCACCAATATAATTTTTAATGGGCCCTTTACATAGTATATGGGGATGCGGGTGGCGCTGTGGGTTAAACCACGGAGCCTAGGACTTGCCGATCAGAAGGTCGGCGGTTTGAATCCCTGCGACAGGGTGACCGTTGCTCGGTCCCTGCTCCTGCCAACCTAGCAGTTTGAAAGCACGTCAAAGTGCAAGTAGATAAATAGGTACCACTCTGGCGGGAAGGTAAACGGCATTTTCGTGCGCTGCTCTGGTTCGCCAGAAGCGGCTTAGTCATGCTGGCCACATGACCTGGAAGCTGCACGCCAGCTCCCTTGGCCAGTAAAGCGAGATGAGCGCTGCGACCCCAGAGTCGGTCACGACTGGACCTAATGGTCAGGGTCCCTTTACCTTTACCTTTACATAGTATATGCATTGCAAAATTCTGCAAAGTACATTTCAGGAAATGTGAATAAGGCAGATTTGCTTTTAAATGAGAACTGGACTGAAACCCCCACCCCCACTTCTACTTCAGGAAAGCTTAGACACATGAGAGGCATGATCCAGGGGTAACCTTAGCAGTGTAGGAGCTACTGCTCCATTGTGTGGTCTTACAACTTATCAGATAAGATACGAAAAACAGAAGGCACGTGTAATAGAGGATATATGTAATGAAAAATAACCAGGCAGCAACTTCCCTTTATCCATACTCCCCAGGCAAGCACCATCTCAGTCTCCCGGTCATGTGTGCTCTTCTGTGTATAGTAGCAGCTCTTGGAATGAGCATGATTGTTATAGGAACCGAAGCTGATGAATAGGTTTAATTGTCCTTCCACTTAAATCACTGAGGATTCTGCTGCAAAGCCTACACCTGCTTACCTCAAGCACTAAAGCATCATTAAACTCAACGGAGCTTGGATTTCTGAGTGGATTGTGTGGGCTGCTGTGGGTTTGCTGCCACTTTCTGTTATGTTAATTATTCAAGGGAGAGTTGGCTGAATTGTGACCATCCTGATGTTCTTGGACTCCCAATTTCCACCAGCCCCCACCAATAATGCATGTGGTCGAGGATAATGGGAGCTGCAGCTCAGCAACTTTTGGAAGATCACAGAGTCCCCATTCCCAAAGAAAAGGAACAAATAACCATGCACAACCACGGGCTGATGAATAAACTTCAGAGATCCCTAGCCCACTCCTCCACAAACTGACTCTTCCTGGAGATCACTCGGGAGGAGTGACTATTAAAGGTTGTACAGTGGTGCCCCGCAAGACGAACGCCTCGCAAGACGGAAAACCCGCTAGACGAAAGGGTTTTCCGTTTTGGAGGCGCTTCGCAAGACGAATTTCCCTATGGGCTTGCTTCGCAAGACGACAGCCCATAGGGAAATCTCCGGGACAGTGGGGAAGCGCAGCTCGTCTTTCCCGCTGTCCTCGGACCTCCTCCGAAGCCTGGCGGCGGGGCGGGGACACCTCCTCCCGCCGCCGGGCTTCGGAAGGATGCCCCGATGCCGGGCGGCGAGGCGGGAACGCCTCCCCCCGCCGCCCGGCATCGGAACGATGCCCCGATGCCGGGCGGCGAGGCGGGAAAGTCTCCCACCGCCGCCCGGCATCGGAACGATGCCCCGATGCCGGGCGGCGAGGCGGGAAAGTCTCCCCCCGCCGCCCGGCATCAGAACGATGTCCCGAAGCCGGGCGGCGGGGCGGGAAAGTCTCCCCCCGCCGCCCGGCATCGGAACGATGTCCCGAAGCCGGGCGGGGCGGGAAAGTCTCCCCCCGCCGCCCGGCATCGGAACGATGTCCCGAAGCCGGGCGGCGGGGCGGGAACGCCTCCCCCCGCCGCCCGGCTTCGGGGCATCGTCCCGATGCCGGGCGGCGGGGCGAGAAAGCCTCCCCCCGCCGCCTGGCATCGGAACGATGTCCCGAAGCCGGGCGGCGGGGCCGCGAAGCCTGGGCACGCTGGCAACTCTCCGCAAGGAGCGCTCCCGCTGCTTGCGGAGAGGTCCGCGAAGCCTGTCCTGGACCTCTTCTGAAGGCGGGGGGGGGCAAAAGTCTTTGTCCCCCCTGCTTGCCTTCCCAGGGGCTTTTAAATCGCCCGGACAGCGGAGAAGTCCTCCGCTGTCCCGGGCGATTTTAAAATGCCGCCCGCCAGAAGAGGTTGGGGGAAGGCGGTTTCCATAGGAACGCATTAATTGATTTTCAATGCATTCCTATGGAAAACCGTGCATCGCAAGACGAAAAACTCGCAAGACGAAGAGACTTGCGGAACGAATTAATTTTGTCTTGCGAGGCACCACTGTACAGTGGTACCTCAGTTTACGAATTTAATTCGTTCCAGAAGTCCATTCTTAAACCAAAGCCATTCTTAAACCGAGGCGTGCTTTCCCTAATGAGGCCTCCCACCTCCGGTGCCCTTCCACCATTCAGACTCCGTTCTTAGACCGAGGTAAAGTTCACTAACTGGGACACAACTTCCAGTTTTGCAGAGTTCGTAAACTGAATTGTTCGTAAACAGGACTGTTCTTAAACCGAGGTGCCACTATAGGGTTGACTGGCTGTAAAGCTACAACTTCCCCAAACCAATACTGCTGTTGTTGCAATATTCCTTTCACATTCCACTTACAAAGCATCCTTTCAATAACAACAACGTAAAGGAGAGAGGAAACCTAAACACAATTTTCGGAATTAAGGCAATATTATTGTTGATCACTTTGGTTAGCTAATTGTAAATGCACATAATTATCCCACAATCAAAGAAATTGTGCGCCAGTCACACTCCCCATCCCCTGCAAATGATGAAAGAAACAAATTCACAGCAACAAATGTTTTAAAATAGGTATTGCTGCCTGCTTTCATCTAAAGTTCAGCAGGACCCTTAACCAAAATGGGGAGAGGGGGAGTAATACATGTTTTATCTTCTGTTTTGAAAGCTCTGACCTTTTGAATAGTTTCTGGAGGAAAAAGCCCTAATGGTATCAAGGGCTTATCATCATCGAATAATTTTATACCCTTGCTTTGATTGCTTCTATTGACCTTCAAACATCTTTTATTGCAATATATCCATAAGTTTGTTTTAGTATCTCCACTTGGTCTAATTACCTGGATTATTCTATACAGTTCCCTACAGGGACATATACTGCTGAAGTTTGAGTTTTTAAATACTAATTAAAAAATCATTAGCCTGTGAATTAATTTCTGCTCTTTGTATTTCCCTCTCCCTCCTGATAGTCCATCAGAGTAAAAGCAATCCAGTTGTTGCCGTACTAAGATCCAGAACCCCCTTTAATTATAGTTGTAGTAGTCCCACATCAGCACAGAGCATTATGAAATATACCTGAGCTCAAAGCGGCTCCCCATTCTACCCCCTGCCCTCCAAGACTAGCCTATGAATCAAAAGTGGCCCAAATGAAAGCAGCTTGCCCCTTTTCCATGCCCTTTGGCCTCAGAGGAGACTGACCTGGTCTAGCAGTTGTATCCAGGTGCCCAAATCACTCCATTGAAGATGGGTGCCTCGAACATGACAAGGTCTCTGCTTTACTGTTTTCACACCCTGGTTAGTGAACCATACCACAGTTGGGATGTAACAGGAAACTGGTTTAAACAAAACAAAACAGAAATGATGGAGCCAGGGATGTGAGGAGATGAAGGGGGGGTACTCCATCTCACCTTTATAAATTGTGACTTATTGTTACATCTGAGCCAGTCCATTGTGGCTGGGAATGGTGCAACAAAAGTTTATCAGCACATGGCTTTAAAACTTAAAAAGTTGCTCTCAACCATCTTTAGCATACTCAGTTGACTTTTGTGATGGCTTCAATTACAAAATTAATGCACCAGTAGTCTCTTCTGTTTTGGCTAGCTTAGGTGTTTGCTCTCTCTCATCCTCAGCATCTATTCATACATGGATCTAGGTCGCTGGTGCTAGCCACAGAGCTAGTTGGGATATTGTTGACTCTAACTCATTTGTGCAAATTCTAGTTGCTAATGCAAGCTGTCTATCTATGTAGACAGCTTATTGTCAAAGGGTATCCTCATGGAAGTTCGTATCAGCTACTTCCTTAAGAAATGCTGTGTTTCAGTGACCTTCCATCCAGACATTTACCGCTTGGGTGGTCCTGGAAGAAATCATGAACAGGATGACCACTTGTTGTTGTTGTTGTTGTTTAGTTGTTTAGTTGTGTCCAACTCTTTGTGACCCCATGGACCAGAGCACGCCAGGCACTCCTGTCTTCCACTGCCTCCCACAGCTTGGTCAAACTCATATTCGTAGCTTCGAGAACACTATCCAACCATCTCGTCCTCTGTCGTCCCCTTCTCCTTGTGCCCTCCATCTTTCCCAACATCAGGGTCTTTTCCAGGGAGTCTTCTCTTCTCATGAGGTAGCCAAAGTATTGGAGCCTCAGCTTCACAATCTGACCTTCCAGTGAGCACTCAGGGCTGATTTCCTTAAGAATGGAGAGGTCTGATCTTCTTGCAGTCCATGGGACTCTCAAGAGTCTCCTCCAGCACCATAATTCAAAAGCATCAATTCTTCAGCAATCAGCCTTCTTTATGGTCCAGCTTTCACTTCCATCACTTCCACATCAGCAAAAAGGGGGTGGGCGGGCAGCAAAAGAAAGCACAGATTTGCATAAAAATTGTACATCTTTAGAAATCATTCGTATAATTAAAATAGAAATCCAGTGCCGGCTGTCCAGGTCCTAACTGTTAAGGAGCAACTTCTAGGCTCCCGCTCTCCTATGTTATGCTTTTTAAAATTTTTGAACTGGACTCGGTCTTAATCGGCCTTCAAAAATTAGACTGTTCTCTGTAAAGTAAGGCACACGGACACCCTAATTAGAAATCAAGTTGTAATTATGAAAAGCATGTTACATTACGAGACAGACTCTCATGTAAAATGCCTAGGAACTTGAGAGGAAAAGAAAGGGGAACTGTTCAAATTAAGTTGATCTGAATTAAGAACTAAGATGTTATCAGCTTTGACAAGCAGGTGTCAGGTCAGTAGGCTTCTCACCAACATCTCCTCTTATAAAGAATTTTTGAAGCAGCCTTTAACATATTCTTTTAATAGAGGCAGTAGCTTGTTGATTGTGTTTTATGAGCTTTGCTGATAAGGTGTAGTCATAAATTTTGCTCTCTCTCCCCCCCCCCCCCCCCCACAGTTGTCATCAGCATTTGGGAGCTTCTACATGAAGACTAAAATGCAAGACAGAAATACAATGGTTTTCTCCTCCATTCAGTACAGTATCTCAGTTTTGAGAAAATATCTGACATAAAACACCAATTCTACTAATATAATACTACAGTGCGGTTCACTATCTTATTCAAAGGGTGCAGTCAAACAGTGTGAGAAGTTTATTGTGGCAGGGACAGAAGTTCATTTTGGGAAATTAAAAACCCAGCAAGTTGGGCTGGTGGGGGGATGTCAACAGGTAAAATTATGTGATTAAAAAAACCTAGGCTGCGCCCATATTCAGAATGTAAGCCTCTTGTGCTAATGCTCCCATGAATTTAATGGCCCAGACAACAGGAAAGATAATTGTTTAGGCCATAACGTAAGCCATTTTCTGGGAATAAATGTACGGCATGCATGGGCTTTATGCAATAAAGGCAGTGCAGTGATAGAGCAAATGTGTTTGCTTCTGTTTTCATAAAATCTCTCTGCCTTGTTTACATTTGCAAATTGTTGTGCAAAAGGAACGTGGGATGATATGATGTCACAGTAAATACCCCACCCACCCCACAAACTATAAAACAAAGTAACCAATGGCAAGCATGGGTTGAAGATGCAAACAGAGACGCCATAGGTCTTTCGGGGACCACATGCCTAAGTGTCAGGGATGGGCTAGATGTGGAGGAATGCTGGAGACCACCTGACCAAGAGGGCCCCCAGGGCAACTGCAAGAGGGGGCAGTTGGGACCCAGGTTCGTGTTGGTGGGAGACAGGACACACCCCAGAGGAGGAAGAAAACTGGGAAATACTGGAAGATGGTAGTCAGGAGGGTGAGGAACAGGGACAAACAAGCCCTGAGCAAGGCTAGGAGTCAGACTTAATACACCAGCACCAGCTGATAGTGTGTCTGTTGAAAGTCTGCCAGCTCCACCTCCCTGCCCCCCAAAACAAGACGATTGCTCCACGTAACAGAACAGATAACCAGGCTGAAACAGAGAGGGTCCCTTGGGACTTGCCAAAGGCAGGGATCTGATACATAGAAAATAGACTAGATGAGAGAAGCAAGACGCTCTGGGCAACAGCTCATGCTGTGGAAACATTCGGCATGTCTTTATGTGTTTCCGTTTTGAGTCTAAATAAAAGCTGCTATCAGTAAGTTTGCTGCATGGCCTTGTCCCTCTCTGTTTTTTGCTAATTGTGTTTCCTGTCAAGTTTCCCTGTGACACTAAGGTTCTAGGTTCACTGACTGGCAAATCCATTTGATAAGGTTGAACAGGACAGGACCAATTTCTGCCCAAAACCTTAGAGAGAGGGTTCCAATCAGAGCAGACCAAGGAATCCAACGTAGTGCCTTCCAGATTTTTTTGGGATGCCAACCCCCATCAGCCCTATCCAGAAAGGCTTATCTGGAATAGTCAGGGCTGACGTGAGTTGGGAGTCCAGCAACACCTGGAGACCACCTTCTTGACTACCCCTGGAGCAGAAAGCACTAAGGATCCCAGGCAGCTTCACAGTTTGAAATACTATTCCCAGGACAAGGAAAGATGCTGTTTTGTCCTGTCCCCACTAGAGCAAAGGTATTCTCCCATATGTTCCTCTTTCCTATTGGCAGAGACTACATGTCTGCAGAGGAGCGGAGAGACACATAATTTCCCCTTCCAGTCCCACACCACCAATTCGGCTTGCTCACTTGCAGCCAGTGTTCCACAAACAGAGAAAGACCCTTCATGAAAAGGAAAGCTGCAGGCAGTGAGCTATCCCTGCATCTGCATTATTTTAACCTGGAGTGTGTGTGCGCGCGTGTGCGTGTGTGCATGCACATGTGTGTGCCTGGCCGCTTGCTTCATTCTACTTTTACATTTGTTATATATTCATTCCCTTTTCTATTTATTTGCTTTTGTTTTGACCTTTCCCTGCTCGTGTTTGCTCCACCCACTTCAGCCTTGAGCCCCACCCACTGTTGGAATGTGGCCCTCGGAAGGCTGGCCACATTAAAATCTGGCCCTTGGAGGGCCCCTCCACCCCAGTCTAACATAAAGGCATTGGGCAGTTGAATCTCTTCTCAGCACCTTTCCGTGCAAAGAAAGTGTCAAGTACTTAATATTATTGGTGGGGTAGGCAGCAGGGACGCGGGTGGCACTGTGGATTAAACCACAGAGCCTAGGACTTGCCAATCAGAAGGTCGGTGGTTCGAATCCCCGTGACAGGGTAAGCTCCCGTTGCTCGGTCCCTGCTCCTGCCAACCTAGCAGTTCAAAAGCACGTCAAATTGCAAGTAGATAAATAGGTATTGCTCCGGCGGGAAGGTAAACGCCATTTCTGTGTGATGCTCTGGTTCGCCAGAAGCGGCTTAGTCATGCTTGCCACATGACCTGGAAGCTGTACACCAGCTCCCTCGGCCAATAAAGCGAGATGAGCGTCGCAACCCCAGAGTCGGTCACGACTGGAACTAATGGTCAGGGGTCCCTTTACATTTAGGCAGCTGTTAAAAGGTACAGAAGCAGGGTGAGCAGTGCCAGATTTACATATAAGCTAAACAAGCTATAGCTTAGGGCCCCACTCTCTTGGGGGCCCCCCAAAAAAGGAAAAAACACTGGATGTACATTTCCAAAATATAAGATAAAAAACAAATAAAATAAAACCTACATACAGCAACAGTGTTTTGTAGGCTCCTATGATGTAAGTAATGGGCCCCGCCTGCTAGCCTGCTCTCTAAAATATCACTGGTTTGCTCATTTCTGCATGTGCAAATGGTTTTAGATACCTATTAGGTCCATAAATTACCATATAGCATATATTCAACACAAAAAACAGCCGCAATTCGTTGTTGACAAAGGACAGCTGGACATATAAAGGGCCCCATTACTTTCAGTAGCTTAGGGCCTCATCAAACTTAAATCTGGCCCTGAGGGTGAGTAAGTGACGCATGATCTTAAAAGTCACGCATGCTGCTGGGACCATTCTGTGTGTGTCACTGGATGAAGTTAAGCTGTTGCGGCTGCGGCTGCTACTTTTGAAAGCAAGGCAATTGCTCACTTCTACCCACTGTTTTCTGCCTGCAAGAAATTATTGAATGGTAATGTGCATCTCTGAGGAGGAGATAATTGCAGGCGACACAGGTCAATACGACCTACAGAAAGGAAGGAGTAGCTGCAACGCTTGCCCTGCTTAAGACAAGCAATGATACCTACAGTAAAACTCAATGAATGAGAAATTGATTGCCTTTTGTCCATTCGTGCCACATGAAGCTTAGAAGATGAAGGGGGAAAATAGGACTTTGAAGCAAAGATTTTAGCACAAAATGATTGTGTGGTCCGGTATAAATCAATTATGGTTGCCTTCTCCAAACTCCTAGGCCATTTCAGCTCTTGGGGCTATGCTTTGTTTTTGCTTTTTTGCATTTCTGATGTCTCTGGATCAGCTCTTCATTTAAAAAAATAGGGATATTTTGTTTTCTCACATACTTTGTTCCACAACATCTGGAGGGCCACATCTTCTCTATCCCTGGTCTAAATATATACCTTCAGTCGCCAAAGTTTCCCTCACAACTGTCAGGTTCCTCAGACAGCATTTCACCTCTTCTTTGCCTCTTTAAATTTAGGGATCATGCTTAGAAGAGAGTGTAAGTGATGACAACTAAACAGAATGTAGAAAACTGTTGGAGGGAAAACTGAAAAACCAAACTACTATTCATAGTTTGTTTTGTGGGGCTGTGGCAAGTATAAAAGTCTATTCTTATTAACATTTGAAATGAGCAGCAGATGTACTTCAAACAGCAGCGCTTTATATTTCCAGTCAGATGGGGGGGGGCACAGTGTACTCTCTCTCACACACACACACACACTCATACACATATACTTTTTATCTGTAATCAGCAAAAAAAGAGAAAGTCTAAATAAGGAAGTCAATTTAGCTCAGGCACATATTATTTTACATCCTAGTTATATTCCTATGGGAGGCTTGTTGTTTTGGATTTGTGATCGTAAGGCCAGATGCTGGGTCCACCTGATTTGAAGTAATTTTTGCCTAATGACGACCTGCAAGTGTCCCAGTAGCACCTATTCAGCATTTTAAAAGCAGATTTGTGTGGCTGATTGCCTCCCAAAATCTTGACCCACTTTACTAATATGCTTCATAACACGAGGAAGCAAAAAGAACCTGAACAGCAGCTGCAAATCTATGTACGGGAAGAAGGTGTGATTTGTTCAAACCACAATATTTCATTGTGACCCTTCTTGATTGTTTGACTTCTGAAATTCTGTAGATGGTCTGCAACTTCGAGCAAAAGAACTGGCAGGTGCCAATTAAGAGCCGCATTACCGTACAGTAATTTGCCATGAAGCAGGACAGCAACACAGCAGGAGGAGGCAACAAGGAAGCAGGAGGGTGAAAGAGTGATGAGCAGGCTTTGCAAGCCTTCCTGCTCTACCCCTGTTGCTGTCACCACAACTGGTTGCTGTGGGAGAGGGGAGAAAAGGTGCAACAAGGGAAAACAAGAAGGCCTGTAAAGCTCAATGTCAGGGAACTGCCATCAGCTCAGAGGCGAGAGGTGGAAGGGCAGTTGTGTTATAGGGAACCTCCGAAAATCTTGCGAAGCAGTTCCTCCTCTGGCGAGGAGGAAAGCCCCACCGCCAGTGGAGAGGAGGTGCAGGGACCAGGAGATGTTAGGGAGAGCCTCAACACCGAGCCTGAGCAAACCAGAGAGGGGGGAAGTACCCCTTTGCCAGCGCCCACTCTGCGCAGTAGGCTTTGGCTCAGGGAGGGAAGGAGAAGCTTGGGGGTCACGAGACTTGTTATGCTGGGGGAGGTACAAGGACCGACCACCCCCAGATTCTGCTAGCGATTGAGCCAGACATGAACTTACAACGCTCTTCACTGTAAATAGTTTGCACTAAGAATAAAGCCTGGAAAAGACAGGTCGGAGTCTTGCTTGTTTGCTCTCGAGCAAGCACACCAGCACCGGACACTCAACCTGCACTGATCCTACAGCACTAGATTAATGTAGCCTTGTAGAACTATGCTCTTCTATTGAGTAGCCTAGAATACTGGGCAGAGGGGACAAAACTGTTCTTGAGCAACCCTGGTAAGGAGAATGGGGAAGCTACCCTTGGGCATTTCTAAAGATTAAGTTAAACATGCATATTGACTACTTTCGTAAGTCATCCAGGGTGTGCATCTGGTGCAATCAGTGAGGGGAGGGTGGTGTGCTTGGGGGTGATCTGTGAGGGAAGGAGTTTTTGGTCAAACTGTGTGGGGAGCAGGAGGAATGGAGGACAAAGGTGCTGTGAGGGGACGGAGATGGAGTTGAAGGTGCTGTGAGGGGATAGGGGCTGTGTAGTGGGTGGTGGGTGGGCAGGGTTGGCAAGCAGAGCCAGCAGCCCCTTAGTGGAACTGCATGTGCAAAGAAAGCTTTGGGTGGAAGCAGGAGTATAGATGCTTTCATCAAACACAGCACAAAAATGTAGAAGGGCATCCCTGGTTTATGGAACCAGGCTTTTCAGCAGGAAGAGAGTGGCAGAGAAAGTGATGTATAATAATAATAATAATTTATAATAATAATAATTTATTATTTATACCCCGCCCATCTGGCTGGGTTTCCCCAGCCACTCTGGGCGGCTTCCAACAAAACAATAAAATACAATAACCTATTAAACATTAAAAGCTTCCCTAAACAGGGCTGCCTTCAGAGGTCTTCTAAAAGTTTGGTAGTTATTTTTCTCTTTGACATCTGGTGGGAGGGCGTTCCACAGGGCAATAAGGTATGGCATAAGGTAGAATTTAAGAGATGACTAGCAAATATAACCAACTCTCACAGTGACCTCACATTGGAATAGCTGTTGTAACATTTTATTAGTTTAACATTTTATTAGTTTTATTAGGCACAGCCTGACTCCCTCCTTTGGCAATCTTCACAGAACTCTAGCCCAATGGTTGCCACCAATTTGATCTGAATGAATTTTATAATGAAATGATTTTAGAATTGTATTATTTTATTGTTTTTAGCCACCCTGAGCCCGGCTTCGGCTGGGGAGGGCGGGATATAAATAAAAAATAAAAATTATTATTATTATTATTATTATTATTATTATTATTATTATTAGTTTTGGCTGTAGAGTTTGATGAATTTTGTAAACACGGATATAAATACATTTTAAAAAAAACCATGGATAACTTTAAATGTACATTCAAGTCATGTCAAAGAGACAATTTTTTTAAGATGTGGCACCTGATTGTACCTTAGATCAGTTCACTATGGATCTAAAGTAAAAAAAATTAATTTAATGCTGAGTGGTAACCACCATCTGGCTAGGGATGTTGAACCACTTGGGAACAATGATCACAACACTGTTCAATTCAGTGTGTGTGTGTGTGTGTGTGTGTGTGTGCGTGCGTGCGCACATGCACACAGTACTTGCCTAGAAAAATCTAACATAAGACACATTTAATTTCAGGAAAGGGAATTCTCAAAAAATGAGAAGATTAGTTAAAAGGAAGTTGAAGGGAAGAGTCAGGAAGGTCAAATCCCTTCAGGAAGCCTGTAGGTTATTTAAAACCACTATAATAGAAGCTCACATAAAATGTATGCTACAGATTAGAAAGGGTAGGAACAAATCTGAAAGGATGCCAGAATGATTAAATAGCAGTGTCAAAGAAGTCATAAAAGGCACAAAGTCTTCCTTTGAAAAGTGGAAGGCATGCCCAAATGAAGGGGGGAGGAAAGAGACTCTGGCAAAACAATTTTTAGTTCACGATAAAGCCAGCCAAGAAGGAATCTGAGGAGTAGATACCTAAAGGTTTAAAGCAACCCACAATTATTGCTATACTTTAGTAGTGTGAAAAATGGGAAGGAGGGCATTAGGACCTGAAGGTTGCAACCGTATCCCCCTATCTGGGAATAAGCCCCATTAAATTTCATAGGACTTCCTTCTGAGTAGACATGGTTAGGCTTGCACTGTTGGGCAGCAAACATGTGACAGCAGTTTTGCAGGAGAACGGGGAGATTGCACAATGAATTCTTTGCAAGCGTCTTCAGGGTCAAGAGATACACACGTTTGTCTTCAGAGAAGGCATCTGAGGAGCTGTATCTCAAATAGAAAAGACAAAGGAGGAAGTCAAAGGGGCTCACTATAGCTGCCAATCAGCAGCTACAACAAGTCTCTTTAGATTTAAACTGCACCTGCAAATGGAAAAGGTGGAGCTCGCTGGCAAAGGCAACTCTGTGGTGCAGCTAACCCCATTGTGACTCACTGTCTGCACTAATCTGTTGGTGAGCATTGTCAGCAAGCCCCACTTGCAAAGGAAGAGTTGGCAGTTCACTCTAAGTCTCCAGGCAGGGGGGCCAACTTGAATAAAATATTGGGTAAGCCCCACCCTGCATAATCGATCACATGACATGGGGCACGCACACCATTTGAATGGCAATGCCAATCACACACATTGGGTACATATTGATATAGAAATGTATTAGATAAAAATGTAAAGAAATATACAATAATAAGAGTACATTCATTTGTAAAAAAAAAAAAGGAATATACAACGGGATAGACAGAGACAGGAAGTCCACATATATGATTTTGGAATACTTTTTTGTCCTTGTTTCTTTTCTTTAGGTATATAAACTTTTTATATAAACTTTGTATACATGCTGAAAATTATATTATAATAAGCCTTGTGATGTAATATCATAATGTTTAACAATGTAACATAAGAGCGTTAATAAATAAATAAGACTCAAAAAAGAAAAAGAATGGCAATGCCAATCTACTTTGGGGAGAGTCGGCCACCTGAAATATTGTATTGGGGGTCCCAGAGACCCCTCGGCCAATAGGAGTTGGCTCCAAAGTCTCCAAGGGTTGCTTTGTAGCCATGTTTTTACTTGTCCTGCACCAGACATCACCTATTACATCAGGTGTGGGGCTGGTGGGTGTTGCTGGGGAAACAGTCTAACTGTGACAATGGGCTGGTGGTTCCTTGCTCTTGCTGTAGGGAGAAACAAGAGGGGGGGGGCTTTCATAACCAGTGTGGTGTAGTGGTTAAGAGCGGTAGACTCGTAATCTGGTGAACCAGGTTCGCCTCTCCGCTCTTCCACATGCAGCTGCTGGGTGACCTTGAGCTAGTCACACTTCTTTGAAGTCTCTCAGCCCCACTCACCTCACAGAGTGTTTGTTGTGGGGGAGGAAGGGAAAGGAGAATGTTGGTCACTTTGAGACTCCTTCGGGTAGCGATAAAGCGGGATATCAAATCCAAAATCTTCTCCTCCTCCTCCTCCTCATAGGCATCTAGTAGGCTAATATTTGGAACAGGATGCTAGGTTAGATGGGCCATTGGTTTGATTAAAAAAGGCTCTTCCTTAAACCCATACATTATATGTTTGGTGTAGGAAACAGCCAGCCTTACAAGCCACTGTTCTCTCTGTCTCAGTCCCCAATCTGCAATGTGTGTGCAGCAAGACAGAGATAATATATGTGAAACGCTTTGAATGCCTGAAATGTGCTCTCTATGAACGCTAAGTGCGATTGTTATTTAGCCCATAATCTCCAAAAGGAAATATGTCTAACCCCTTCCTTCAAGCCGTTTCATTCCAAGAGAAAGCATAAATCATCAGGGGAAGCCACACAGTGTTTTAAATAATTAAAAGCAGAAGTCTGGAAAGCCCCGGTAGCAAAAGCATTTGCAGACCAAAGAACATATGCTGAGCATGACTAAACCACTTGTAATCTAACCTATTAAATGGCAGGGAGGGAAATGGCTTTCATCTTCCACCAAATAGAAGTTTGCAGCAAATGCATGCGCTGAACAAATGTCCAAGACAAAATTTACTTTTGAAAAATGTCAGCACGGTATCATCAACACATGTTAAGAATTCTTGTTACTGGGCTTCTCTTAGCAGTAAATCATTTAAGCCCAGGCCAGTCATAGTTTAGAGAGCTGGTTTCTGTTCCATAGCTTGTGCACATCACTAATAATGAGACCAGATGGACCTCTCAAACAAATTCCACCTTCCCTCCTCAACCAATTATTTCTCTTCTTGGACCCTGCTACTAAGATCTTTTACTGAACCCGTTCCTGAGGAAATAACATAACATAGCAGGCTTTGCATGAAACATTTGTGCCTCTAGGACTTACTTTAAAATTCAACAGCTGAGCTTCACTGTAGCCGTTGCTGTCATGAAGAATCTCTCAAGGACATCAGAGGTGAACCACTTTGGTCCATCTAATATTCCAACCGTGTGTCCTTTAGACTTGATTGGGCTCCAAGAACCACCATCCCTGATGACTGACCGTACTGGCTGTGACTGGTGAGAGTTGGACTCCAAAACATCTAGAGGGTCCCAGGTTTGGAAGGACTGTAAGACAGCATTTACTCCCCAGCATCCTCTATCCAGTGGTCAGCTGATGCTTCTGAGATGCATCTAATTAGGTCCTGAAGGTATCAGCCCTCCTCTAATGTTTCTTACATGTTACTTCTGGACTTATGAATAAATTGCCATAGGTGCCAATACAAATCTTTGGAGAAACCCATGACCTTCCCCCCACCAATATGAGAATTGTCTCTTTCTTCAGTGGGTGCTAACCCTGATTGCTAAGTTTTACCTCCACTGTTGGAAGCAATAGGTTTCTGAATACCAGTTGTCAGAAACTACAGGAACAGAGGTCCTGCTTACAAGCTATCCACAGATATCTGGTAGGCCACTGTGAGAACAGGATGATGGACTAGATGGGTCACTGGCATGATCCAGAAGGCTCTTGGGTTTTTTTGTGTGTGTTTTTATCCTTATAGCCTGCCTGATTTCTAGCTCCCTTGATGTTGGGGACTGGCTGGGCTCTGATGAGTGTGCAGTGGAGGCAGGAGGCTGGGAGGGGGCCCAAGAGAGGAGGCTAGCAATTTGTGGGATTTGGAGTCACTTGCAAGGCGGCAGCCATGGCGGTGGGAAGAGGAATGGTCAGAGCCAGAAGATGGAGATGGGTGTGCAGGACATGTTGGGAAAACAGACTTGAGACACTTCAGGCAGGTTGAAGGTGGGGAATGCCATTTTTGAATGCCGTTTCCTCTCTCTACTAAAAAAACAACAACACACTGCTAGTGGGAGCGGGGAGGACCTTGAATGCGGGGGAGAATGGTCCTATCTAATCCACTCCCCATTGTGGTAGTTTTCTGATAGCTCTTTCATATACAGGAGCCTTCAAAAACTGTTCTGAAGTCTGAATTGGTACATCTCCTAACATTTTGATAATTTTTCTGTGTGTGCATCTACTGTTTTAAGTCTGTATTTATTTCTATCTTAATGAATATTTTATACCATTTTACGCAAACTGCTCTGATATATTTTGTAATAAAGTGGCATATAATTTCTGCTCCACAAACAAAATAAGTATATGTTTCAAAGCTTGAGCACCTCATTCCCGCTTCATTCTACTCCTTGTGTAGAGCAAGCTACTTACGCTAAGGTGGGAAGGGAGAGCCATTCTCCCAGCTGTGTAAATGTCATAAATGTATTGCCCTTTTTGTTATTTAACGAACAGTTTTGGATTATTACTTTTTTCAAGCAATGTTTACTCAGGCATAAATCCCACTGGTTTCACTATGACTGCAGTGTCAGGAAGTGCTTAATAAAGTTTGTTTATTTGTTATAGTGGTTCTATGCATGTTTGTTTGCCACGTGATAGAAGTATAATGGTGTGATGCACTTGTATCAACATACACAACTGAACAGGTAACTTCCTCTTATGTATTTACTTATTCTTGAAAACACAATAATATTTTGTTGTATGTAAAGGAAGTGTTTCATATATATATATATTTATTAGATTCAAATGCCAACTACCATGACTCACAGTCCTGTTGGTCAAGCCTTCATGTATTACATAGAAAACTAATCCAAAGACCCGTACAAGCCCATTTCTCTGGAACTGCTAGACTTTAGCCACTCTCTTTGTTTTGCTTTGTTTGCATGTCGAGGTCCCCAAGACACCCCCCCCCAAAGAAAAACACAATTGACACTTAATTTTTGTTTAAGGTTTTTGGCATAATTTTGGCCACAACTTTATTCAAATTACAGCAATGTGAGTGGTTGCTTAGGCATTGGTAGCACTAACTGACCCTGCACGGGGACAGCTCTGACATTCGCACCCTCCGCGAAGTCAGCAAGGGTAAGTCACCTGGGGAGAGAGACGGGACTGGGAACCATGCCTCACCTCTCCCCAGAATGCTCCCAGGGGCTTGCGTGGCCCTAGCCCCTTGCCAGGGGGTTTCGGACAAAAGCATGGGGAGCCCCTGGGTTACTTTAACGGAAAACCCTTGAAGCAGCAGCAGCATTTTGGAGGGGCAGGCACAGCTAAATCCATACCCCTCCACCAACCAATTCCAAGACCAATGCCTAACCGCAAACCTTACAAGTGGTGACAATTTGCTACGCAGTAGGCAAAAACCAAGTGGCACACACTAATCAGCCAAATGGACAAAATTCCTACCAGGCCCCTGCCCCAAAGCAGACAACCCCATGACAGGCATAGCAAGGTCAAGCAAACAGCCTAAAATTAGGGAAGGGAGGGCGGGTGATCCGAAGTAAGCAGCGAAAAGAGGAAGTTCCTCGCTGCAAGCATTGTACTTAACAAATAGGGCTGTCAATCAACAAAAGACAACATCTAGATTTCCCCAGTAACAGCCCGCCTCTGCTTACAGGATGGCCAAACCATTTGCCTAGTAACAGTGAGGTGTCTTGTCAGCCCCGCCCGCAACCTGTGCTCTCCATGAGGGAGAACACACTTTACAGTGAATCCAGGCAATCAATTTTATTTCATTCATTTATTAAATTCATATTCTGCCATTCAATCTGAAGGCTCGCAGGACAGTGCGTAACAAATTATGTAATATAAAAACCATAAATATAAAATGAAAAAAAAATGAAAAGGTTTAAATAACAAAACTTGGAAATTACAAATAGTTCAACAGCCATCTTAACAACATCATCTGATGGTTTTAAAAATGTTTAAATGCACTTATAGTACCAGAGTGCTATATTTTCTGGTGAGCCTTCCTGTGTAGAGAAAGCTCCCTGATGCAGAAATTACACCCCTAATTCATGGAAGGAGAAGAAGCCAGCAGAAGGGACAGGACTAGGGAGCACACACACACCCCTGGCCAGTTGCAACTGTGTGACTGAAGGAATGCCTCAATAGGATTATGATTCCGTTATTCTATCATTTATACAAACATTAAATGAATGGGGGCCAACAAGCTGTTTTGTTGCACTTGTGGGTACCTCAACAGATAATTAGCTATCTTGACTCTTACACATTCCATTTATTTATAATGGAATAAAGCATCTTTACAGACAGCCCACTCATTTAGAATATGAAGGCAATCTACACAGGTATAATAAAACACAAGATACCATAACAATCATTCTTGTCCTCAGTATCAGAGTTTGAAAGAGGTATTTAATGTCCATTTCCCACAATTTAAACTGTAGCCTGCCAAGTTTCATCCTGTCAAGGATACCTGAGAGATTTTTTTTTTTTTTAAAGGACAGTGCCCTTCAATATATCTGCTCATAATTCAGAGCATATCCTTAGCTCATGCTAAGGTTCTAGCTGACCTCAGGTTCAATCTACATTCCCTGCTTGCACCTCTGCTGGCCAAATTTGTACCTCTGGCTTTGCCTTTCCTCCCTACTGGCTGGTCAGCCTGTGCTGCTACCTCAGCCCGTTGGGACCTAATAGCCTGGAGAGAAGATAGTTTGTACTAATGGGTGCCAACTGCCATTTTATTAATAATATTACTCATGTTTACTGTGTTTGCATCTGGGGACCAATTGAAAACAAGAACCACTGAGCCAGGCACATTACAGTCATTGCTTGAGAAAGTACTCAGCCTAAAGAGGCAACAAAACACACAATAATGTTGAGAAGATGGGCCATGATATAAAAGTGACGAGGTAACAGAAAATTGCACTGTGCAATTCTATTTTTATTTTTTAGAGTGAATAAACATTATTGAGTTGTTAGTAGAGCTGTGCAGAAATTGCAGCTAATATTCGCCGTCCTTAGATGGGGGAGGGGCACAAAGGGGAAAAATGTTCACCCGTTGGAACAGGTGTCCACAGGAGAGGAATGTGTCCTTGCATTGCCAAGGCAACCAGGCAACACTTCCTGTCTTGTTACATTTTTCTATGCCATTTTCATTTCCTGCCCTCACAGCAAAACAGGATGTAGTCATCCTGTTTCCTTGGAAATGCGGGGACGCATTCAAAAATAGCAAAATGTCCCCACCATTAAATCCCACAGACCTGACATAGGCGTGCCACTATGTTTTCTCTGGATCATAAGGCCAGGCCGATGGTTGTTGTTCCCTTCAAGATAATGATTTTCTAAAACATTTGTAAAAAGACAGCTTAAGAAATAACCATACTGATGTGTGCAAGGCCAAAAATCTAGTGGAGATAATCATGTTGGATGTTGAACACTGAGTCATGTTCTCAGAGCCTCTCAGAGATAGCCCAGTTTTTCAAGACTAATCCATGAGGTATGGGCAAATATTTTCATTTTCTGAAATGCTTGCACTGACTGAATGATTGGAAGACTTTGACACTGAATCCCTCCCTAAGTTCTTATTAAAACCCCTGTTGCAGGTTGGGCTGAACTGAGGGACTTCAACAACTCTGCAATGCTTTTCGTTGCTCTTCTCCCCACTGTGCAACTTGGGCTCAGACAGTAGTCGAAAACAATCCCGCAGTGTAGCTCACTGTTAGCCCCCTATTGCAAGTTCTTGGACTGAGCTGAGGGAGTATGGTCCACCATTAATATTGCAGCTCAGAGATGAGGTTGAGACTGGTTTGGATTCCCAGGCAAATCTCCCACATTCTCAAGCAAAAGTCAAATCTACTTAAATTGCCTCCTCAGACCTCTTCTGAAGACTCATGTGCCATTAATTTAATGCACTTTTAAATGCACCAGTCAGTGTAAAGTTCCGGGGTGAGATACAACCTGAAAACTACAGCAAACTGTGTATCACTGAGTCCCCCAAATTATTTTGTAAAAGTAAACCAGAAGGCAGACGTGTTGCAGTATATCATTTATGTTGGTTTCTGCTTTCTTCACTGTGCAGTGAAGTGCTTGTCACAAGACAGGTGTTTACATTCCACAGTCTGTGCTGTTGGGTTTTCCCACGGGAAAGGAGACTGGATGCGACGTACACTGGTTTCCTGTTTTTTTCTCAGTTCTCTCTGTGTTTCCGAAGAGAGAGGATGCTTCTCTGCTTTGGCAGAAGCAAGATGCATGTATGTAATCTCTCAGCTTTGAAGTGTAAATAAAGTAATGTAAAGTATGTGGCACGTACTCCTCATCCTTCCGCTGTGCTCAGGACTCTGCAAATATAACATTTTTGGTTATCGGGCCCAGAAAACGGATGGACTTCAGAATGCCGGCAAAGGAATGCAGAGGGACGGATCGGACGATATCTCTGCACGTCAAGTTGATTGATGAGAGGTATGTGCTCATGCTCCGGGCAGCCTGCCAGCTCCTAGTTAATGGCTTTATGGCTGGACTTTGAACTTTTAGTGCCGTTTGCCGCGGACAGGCAAAGGCTCAAGGCACAAGCTCCTAGGCTTGGGGGAGGCCTGGAAAATTGAAAGTACTTTTGAACTTGCCTTTGGAATGAGGTTTTGAAGCAGCAGAGACGCAGCTTGTATAACACAGCTTGTTTAAAGCAGCAGAGATGATGCAGAAGGCTAATGCCAGAGTCATGATGGCTAGCTGCAGAAGGCTGGCTGATGCTTGTGGCACTCAGATTGCTGTTCAGCCAAATGCTCAGCTCACAGTAGCCTGTGATACTGCCGTGATTCAGAATGAAGCAGACCGCCGAGGTGCTAGCTGCATGGGTAAGGGGGAGTCTTCACAGACGTCATCCCAGAGTGCAGTGGAACCACCAGATGGCGCCAAAGCTTTGAAGGCAGTGAAATGCTACTCGTGTGGACGTCTAGGCCATATGAAGAGGGAATGCAGATATCCCAGGGCCAAGACAGAGCAGCGCAGCGAAAGCTCATCGCGTGGAAAAGGCCAAGGCCAAGGCAAAGGTCCGGTGTCCAGGACAACGCAGCACAAGGCAATGGTCTCACGCTTCACTCCAAAGGTTGCAAAGGTCCAAAAGACGTCTAGATCTTTCTTCGTTGTTGATTCAGCAGCGACCCACCACATGTGCAACGATAAGCGACTGTTCGTGTCTTTTACACCGCAGGAAGGTGCGATTCACCAGGCGGATGACCACACAATCCCCAGTAAAGGCTACGGAACTGTTGTTCTTCACAGTTTGGACTTATCGATAAAAGATGTTCTTTATGTACCAGATGCCAAACACAATCTACTCAGTGTTGGACAGCTGAATGAACGGAAAATTGACGTTTCCTTTAAGAACAAAAAGTGCATCATCACAAAGAAAAATGATTATGTATTACATGCTGAATATGTTGATCGTTTGTTTGTTTTGTATTTTGATGATGTTGTGCAGGATGAAACTTGTTGCACTGCAGGTTCTAACAAAAGTTTGCATGCAGAATGTATTCACGATTTTCACAGAAAATTTGGTCATTTGCATTTTGAGGCAGTATCTAAAATGCCTGCCTTGGTTGAAGGTATGACTATTAAACCCTGCAGGTACCACATGAAGTGCAAGGCATGTGCAGCAAACAAGGTGAAAATGGCTGCGAAAGGTAAGGTGTCTAGTAGGCAAGCTACAGAACCATACCAGGTTGTTCATGCTGATTTGGTTGGTCCACTAGCGCCCTCTTTGGGTGGAAACAGGTACTTCATGGTTCTCATTGATGCATTTTCCAGGTATATTTATGTGTACAATCTCAAGCAGAAATCAGAGGCTTTTCCAAGGTTCAAGGAATTCTGTGCTTGGTTGGAAAATGTGCATGGCAAGAAGGTAAAGACTTTTTCAGTGATCGCGGGGGAGAATTCACTTCTCAGCAGTTTGAAGCTTTTCTGACTGAGAAAGGAATTCAACACGATTTGTCTAGTCCTCGCTCGCCATGGCAGAATGGACTTTGCGAGAGGGCAAATCAAACATTGCTTCAAGGGTTAAAAACCTTGCTGCATGATGCAAATCTTCCAGAGAGTTATTGGGCCGAAGCTCTCTCGTGTTTCACTTACAGTTATAATCGCAGGTTATCTTCAGCGATTGGTTGTACCCCGTATGAGAAGATGTTTGGCAAGAAGCCATACATCAAACACATGAAAATTTTTGGTTCTGACATGTGGGTTCACACACCACAAAGCTCCAAATTAGACAAGCATGGATTGCATGGTATCTTTCTAGGTTATCAGAAAGGTTCTTACAGAATAATGATGACTGACTCTAAGACAATTAAACTCACAAGAAGTGTTGAGTACAATGACAAGTGGGGGGAGAATGTGGGAATTTTCCAATGCTATCCAGATGACAGTGATGAGACTGAGGATAGGCAACAGCAAAAGCAGCCACAACAACCCACACCCACTGATGAAGGTTCTGATTCTGATTCTGAAACTGAATCGGGTGATTCAGAGGATTTCAAGAGTGCGAAAGCCTCTATGCGACCCTCTGAAAGCTCTGATCAAGAATTGGAAGAACCATTGTTCACAATAGGTCACTTTTCTCCTAAGAAGGAAGAGGAGAGTGTTGAAGACCTACGGCTAATTCGCAGGTCACAAAGAGCCACAAAAGGCAGACCTCCAAAGAGATTTGCTGATGAGTTTGCTAAGATAGCAGTAAAAGATGTTAAAAGCTCCAAGAAGGTATTTGAACCTTCAAGTTTCCAAGAAATCCAGGATTTGGATTCAAAGGATGCTGAGCCATGGTTAAATGCCATGAAGGCTGAGCTTGATTCCTTGGAAAGGAACAAAACATGGGAGCTTGTTCCAGTAGTTCCAGGAATGAAACTGCTTGGAAGCAAATGGGTCTTCAAAGCGAAGACTGATCAAAATGGCAAGATAGTCAGACACAAAGCCAGATTGGTAGCCAGAGGTTTTGCACAGGTACCAGGTGAAGACTATCACGAGACCTACTCACCCACAGTGAGGTATGAGAGCATTAGGCTTATGCTCAAGCTAGCTGCAGAGGAGAATCTACACATTAGTCACCATGATGTGAATACAGCTTTTCTGTACGGATCTCTAGGTGAATCACTTTATATGCTTCCACCTGATGGCGTACAGGTAAAACAGGGATTTGTTTGTGCTCTGAAGAAGTCCCTTTATGGTCTCAAACAAAGTGCACGGTGTTGGCACACAAAACTCACTGAAGTATTGTTTTCTCTAGGTTTTCAGCAAGGGAAAGCTGATCCATGTGTATTTGTCAAAGAGGAGGGGCAAAAGAAACTGTATTGTTTGTTTTATGTTGATGATATTTTGTTATTTTGGGAAGATGTCACAATGTACAATAACGCCCTAGCTCAACTAAAAGAGCACTTTGACATGAAAGATCTTGGTGAGGTAAACAACTACCTATCTCTGGAAATAGAGAGAGATCAAGATGGTAACATTCTAGTACACCAGTCACGGAAAATTGCTGATGTTTAAGCAAACTAAACCTGATGGATGCTAACCCTGTAGACACACCGATGACAACAGGTTATCAGGTAGATGACACTGAAGAAGCATTTTCTGACACTACACTGTACAGAAGTGTGCTAGGCAAGCTAAACTTCATTGCCAGATGTTCAAGACCAGACATTGCTGTTAGCTGTAATTTGCTAAGCAGACAAGTCAACAATCCTATTGTTAAGGATTGGAAAGCTCTGAAACGCATAGCGCGGTATTTGAAAGGCACTATGCATTACAGACTGAGATTTAACAATCAGAAGTCTGGTGGTCTTGAGATATTTGCAGATGCAAGTTTTGAAAGTGACACTACAGACAGGAAAATTACGTCTGGAGTTTGCTATATGTACAATCAGGGTCTATTTGATTGGTCATGCAAGAAGCAAACAACAGTTAGCTTAAGTACTTGTGAAGCTGAACTGAATGCACTGTCTTATTCACTTAAGGATTGTGAATGGTTGTTACAATTGTGCAAAGAGATGAAAATTCCTGTCAAATGTCCAATCCAGGTTTACCAGGACAACAAAGCATGTTTGGCTTTGCTGAATTCTGAAGGTTGTAAGCAAAGCACGAAGCACTTGCAATTGAAGTTGCAACATGCTAGGGAACGTATTCAGAAGGGACTCGTAACGGTGTCCTATATGCCAGGTAATGAAATTCCTGCTGATGTATTGTCCAAGATTGTATCAAGGGATCAACACTGTACCTATGTGCAGAAGTTGGGTTTGTACTGATATTGTACGAACACGCTGCCCAATGATGTTCACAGAAAGGGGGAGGATGTTGGTTTCTGCTTTCTTCACTGTGCAGCGAAGTGCTTGTCACAAGACAGGTGTTTACATTCCACAGTCTGTGCTGTTGGGTTTTCCCACAGGAAAGGAGACTGGATGTGACGTACACTGGTTTCCTGTTTTTTTCTCAGTTCTCTCTGTGTTTCCGAAGAGAGAGGATGCTTCTCTGCTTTGGCAGAAGCAAGATGCATGTATGTAATCTCTCAGCTTTGAAGTGTAAATAAAGTAATGTAAAGTATGTGGCACGTACTCCTCATCCTTCCGCTGTGCTCAGGACTCTGCAAATACAACAGTTTAAACGGCTAAAGCTCCTTTGTATGCAGCTTTGCGTTATTGCTATTGTTGTTGCCAGCAACAATAAGGAAACAATTAGGAAAGGGGAGGGGCTTCCACTCATCCCTTAGCAGAAACATATAGGAGTACATACATCTATTGTAGTAGAACACTCGGGAGGGAACACAATGTGTACATGCTCTAAGTTTGATGAGTACTCTGGGGGAAAATGTTGCCTGATTACGTATGCAAATGCAAACACACACACACACACACACACACACACACACACCCCTTCTCCAGCCAGCTCCAATTCCTCTCTCCTCTAATTATATAATTATGTCCAGAACCCAAAGGGTGCTAACGAGACAACAGGATGTGTGACTGAGCAGATATACATACAAATTTCCATTACACTAAATACGCCCTTCTAGCATTTTGTGGATTAGAAATTGTTTCCCACATGTTTCTGCATATGAAAATTGGCTCACACTTTCTAATCTTATTAGCACTGTGCTGTGTCATTTACTAAGGCTGCACTTTAATTTCTAAATTACTAGTCATTGGTAAGTCTAAATATCTTCTAGGTTTCATTATATCCACGAAAGGCCTTTTCAAAAACGGAAAGTAGAATGGCCTCTAATTATAGTAAGGAGTGAAATCTTAAATTTGTTTCTCGTGGTTATCATAGAAAGTTCAGAAGGTGACAGTGGGAAGAATTCTATCCACTTAGATGCAGGTCTGCTGCAAGCCTAAATTCTGTCAGTGCATTTATTCTATTCCCTCCCCCCACCCCCGCTTATGTCTTCCTGACAACTGCTTCATGCGATCCCCTGCTGAGCTTATAAATCAGAATACATATCTCTTGTATGTCCTCTTTGCCTTAGCCTTAAATTATAATTCTACTTTAAGAATACTCACATGTATGAGGTGAGAGTATACACAACTGAGGGCCAACAACACATTATGTTATCTACATAGCTATGCCTTAATGGACAGGGTGGTCACACAAATTTCCAGCGTGGGTCCTGTGTCTTGGGAATTTGGAAACCTCTTCACTTCACTTCATTTCACTGGGAGATTTTCACCCCCTCTATGTCAAGTGACAGAACATTTGCTGCTGTTGTCCCAGTACTTTAGAATACCCTTCTATCTGCCATTCATGAAGCAGCAACTATCAGTAGTTTCAGACGTCTTATGAAGCGCTCTCTCTCTTTTTTGCCCAGGCGCCTATGATTGGACCCTGTTTACCATATTTTAATCTTCTCAATTTCTGTTTTATTTGCTTTACTTTAAAAAAAAATAACTTGCTATTGGGCTTTTAAAATAATGATCATAGAAATAATAAATAAGACATCCAGTGTTCTGTTTTCTTATGGCTAGATGTATATGGAAATCCTGTGAGCAAAGCATGAATGTGATGACCATCTGATACCCGAAGGTATACTTACTTTTACATGAGGGTTCCAATTCGCTATCCTTGCTAAAATCTAATCTGCCCTCCATGAATTTGTCTTAAACCTCTTTTTAAAAGTCGTTTAAGCTCATGGCTGTCACATATTATGGTAATCCTTGCTTCCGTATTTTTTTAAAAAAGAAATCTTTAAGATGTATTCCCACCTCCCTGTAAAAACAGCTATTATTAGCATGAACAAGGCACCTCTAACTCTAATCACCATGAAATTTCAATTAGCTGATTCTAGGTATACTACAAGCTGCCCTTTACATCTTTACATATTCTTTCAACACGTTCTCTACAGTTAGCCACCAGCAAATTCTTAATGGCACTGTCTGTCTGCCAAATCTGCATATCGAGAAACATGTTCTCTGTGGCCTCTTCCAGCTTTGACTCTTCCAGTCCTGACTCTACAAGTCAAGCAAAGTCAGAGGCTGGACTGAAAAATCTTTTTCTGAAGGCAGCATTATGTTACCAGATGTACAAAAGGTTATGTTTTGTTTTCATTTTAGGAAAAAAAAATTGTGTTTACAAAATGAAAGAGGGGAAAGGTTTCTTTTCTAGTTGGTACTCTCCCTTTAGTTGCCTACAAGGACAGAACAGGTCAAAAATTCAAAATGGTTCCTATTTATCTGTCACATATACAGCCCAGCCTTATATATACAGATCCAGCCAACGTATTAGGGGTGGGGGCCCTATGGCTTTCCAGGTGTTAATGGACTACAACTCCCATCATTCCTGACTACTGGGCTGGGGCAGATGGGTTTGGGAGTCCAACAACATCTGATCATCCACAGGTTCTTGATTCCTGATACAATCCCACAACATCATTTGAATCATTAGCATTAATCACCATCAGTTTTACAAATTTATGTAGTAGTTTCAGGTCAGGCTCTGTGGTGGCATAGAAAGTAGACTACATTGTGAGATGGATGGGAGGCAAACCAACCAGCCACACCAACCATTTTCTGTTCTCACCACTGACACCAAATGGGTATCCCCCCCCCCCAGGCTACCTCCAATAAATTATTCTTTCAACCTTCTGGATCTTAAGTGGTCCCACCTACTCCTTACTGTGGGGTAGAGTGCTAAGGCACTTAGATATGGAAGAACAGTAAGACCTCAGATTTTTCCAAAACAAATTATGTGACAGCCCCTTTTCTGTGGAACAGTATTTCTGTTGAGATGCATCAGGCACCACTATCTCCACAAATGAATATATTCTTGTTCCAAGAAGCTTTCCAGGCTGAATAAATATGTCTGCTATGGGTATCTACTTTGTATTGCTCTAAACTTTATGTTGCCATCTTCTGTGTTCCTTTTAATGCTTTTTAAAGGTGTTTTGAGTGCGATTTGTTCATCACCCTGAAACATGTGTATGGGAGGCAAATGATAAGAACAAGAGTAAGGTGTTGGGTGTAGGGCAGGAAAAGACACAGCTGCAAATGAATAACCCACAGCATTAAAGTGTGTTCCTGATTATTCTTTGGCAAGTGGGGCTTGTGTATGGTGCCTTTTAAATTTAAATTTGGCAGTACATGCATATTCTACAATGGAGGTTCTCTCTTCAACAAATACATAAATACAAAACATATAATAATGCATAGAAGATGGTGATATGTTGTACTCATAAACATGATAATCCAACATCGACAATTCATACGATTATGTTTGTGAGTGCAATATGGCACCAATTTATATGTATTAGGGTCTTGTGTTAGAGGTCAAGACTTCCTACTTGAGTGATAGCTTTCCCCCTGAAAGTGAGAATTGGCTTCCAGGTATCAAACCCCCAACAGCTATCTTCATGGCTAAGGCTGGAGAAGAACTATTGTTTTATCTTAATAATTTTATTTTTGAAATCCACCTGCTTGAGTGCTAACTTGCAAAAATAAGTTTCTAGATACATCGTATCTAGCAAATTTCAGTGGACATTAAAAGCATAACAGGTGATCTGACTATGTTAGTTGCCTTTTCAGCCTACTGAGTGGATTTTTAATTAATTTTTCTAAAAATAGTTTCACTAAGGAGAATGTTTTTCCCCATGATGAACATTTGATATGCACCATCCATTACTTTGTGAAGGGGGAAGAATACTTAAGCTTTTTAAGAGCCAGACATAAACTGCTTCCAAACATTTCTTCATAATTACTTCTTCTCATCCCAATATTTCAGTTTTAAGTGAGACATATAAATCCATACCATAAAATCTGGTCACCTAGACCTAGTAAACTGTTGTTAACAAATATTTTTACACAGATGCAGAAATATTGGTCTTTTCCACCGATAGGACATAATTGGCAATTATATTATATATGGTATAGATTCTCACCAGAAGGAGGCATCATTAATATCACTTAGTCTTTAATGAAAAACTGTTCTGGGTAGCAAATTGGTTCTAGATATGTAGTCCTAGGATTTGATGAGTTATTACTCATCAAATAGTCCTTTTTATCATAACACAGTTCCTCTTTAAGATAGGAACTAGGACCAAGTACATTTCTTTCAAGACATACTCACTGAAATCAAAGATGCTCACCAAGAGGGAAGTCTGATTTAAGTCTTTGACTTAAGTTACTCATTCATACTCCATTTACTTCCTACATTAGCAATTCTCTGGTGCTATACTTACTCCTGGCTCACATGGTCTCCTCAACTGTCATGCTACATTGACTTAGCTTCCCACAAGCATCTGATTGGCCACTGTGAGAACAAGACGCTAGGCTAGATGGGTCATTGGCCTGATCCAGCAAGCTTTAATGTTCTTCTTATGTTACAGTGGTACCTCGGGTTAAGTACTTAATTCGTTCTGGAGGTCCGTTCTTAACCTGAAACTGTTCTTAACCTGAAGCACCACTTTAGCTAATGGGGCCTCCTGCTGCTGCTGCCGTGCTGCCGGAGCACGATTTCTGTTCTCATCCTGAAGCAAAATTCTTAACCTGAAGCGCTATTTCTGGGTTAGCGGAGTCTGTAACCTGACGCGTATGTAACCTGAAGCGTATGTAACCCAAGTTACCACTGTATTAAGAATATATTTGTGAAAAATAAAGACACTTTGGTTGCTTTGGTGATTATGCTAAAACTGAAGTAAAATGGCTCCACTGACCAGCATGATGCCTTCCTGCCTTCATCTTTACTTCATCACATCAAATTAGAGTATCACAATATAAAGTGATCGATACTTCTAAATACCATAAACAGGAGTTATTACAAACCTCCGACCTTTGCATAAAGTGCCTGAACTGTGCGGATATGAACACATTAGCTGCATTAAGCTAATTTCTCCATATATGGCTATGGCACTTGTTAAATTTACAGCTTTTAAAGCTGAACAAATGACTTCAGCTTTCTCTGTGTATGCGACACACAACTCCTTGTTGAGGGCAGAGGGAGATTTGCGACTTCATAATGCTTCACGTTTAGCTATAGATAAAAAATAAATAACGCCAGATTCAGCAAAATAAAATGTGTGTCTATATAAATCAAAATTCCTCTTCTGCTCCACAATGGCAGACTGGAAAAAGGCTGAAAAGAATTAGGACAGGGTGGAGGGGCTCCTCAACTCCAGTGGTTTTTTCCCTTGACATAACTGACCAGTAATCAGTACCAACACATCTTCTTTTTTTCTGTCACTCCATTGCCCTTTGTGAGTGAAGTGTTTTTGTCCCTGCTTCCTTTTTAAGAGAGGAAGGCTCATGCGGCTTCCTCTGGCTAAAAGACAGGCTATGGAGTTTGTTATGTACTGAAGTTCTCACCCTGGGCCAGCAGGGGGATACTGTAGATAGTTATGCAAATGAAGGATCGAAAGTAACGTTCAGTGATTGGATAGTTTGTATGCAAATGAAGGATCGAAAGTGACGTTCAGTGATTGGCTAGTTACAGAAAATGGTTACTGTTGCATTCTAGTGGAGCTCTATATAAGCAGGCTGACTGAGCTCCTCAGTTCAGTTCTGTTCCAGCTTACAAATAAAGAGCTGCTTTGGAAGAATCACTGTGTCGTCTGATATGTTCACCCACAACTTAACAGAGTTCATCAAGCCTTTGGTGGCCATTGAGAAGCAGGTGGCACTCTCCCATGAAAGGAGATTTCTCCCTTATCCTTCACCACATTATATTGCTTGACCTCTATCAGAGTCATGTACAGTGCTATTTTTCTAGAAAAAGAGGTGCCAGAATTCACCACAGACACCTCCCTTGTTCTCTGATAATGGCAATGGCAACCACCTGAGAGGTGCCAGTGTTGCAAGCATACAAGAAATACCTGTTGCCCACTCAAAATGTGTCCAAGAATCGACAGACGAAGCAGTGGAGAAAAGGAAGGAAAATTTGCTTCAGAATCTCTTACCCTCCTCAAACTCATTCTAGTTCAGGTATAAAACCTCCTTCTCCACCTACACCACATTAATAATTATAATACCTTTATTTTCAATGTACAACCTGTGTAAAATGAAATTAACCGAGCCTCCCCCCCCCCCAAGTGTTAGTGCATTCCCTGCATAAACATCTACAAAATTATCTAGAAGACACTTCCCTCTTTTTTAAGAAATCTGAGCAGGCAGGGAGAAAAAACCTTCATAACCAAACCTTCCTTGTTTATTGTAAAGGAGCAAGGGGAGCTGCACTGAGCAAATACAGCGATAAGAATATGTTTCAGTGCCAAGTAATACCTCCTCAGATTAAACCTTTCACTCTCATTTTGTTCTATCATTATTACTGGATTGGATCATGCCTTTAGAGTTTATCATAATTTGTCTTGCGTTTGTTGCTGGTTGTAAAAAAATAATAATACATTGATAGTTGTCTTTTGCAGATAATGCAATTAGTGTAGGTCTAATCATGTAATTAGCACATGCAAATTTGCATAATAATATTTTATTACAAAGTATAATTACAGTTTTAATTGTGTCGTGCAAGGCAACATCCTAAATGCTCTCAAGATAAAATCTCACATAAGCAGAAATTGAACACTTCCTTCTTTGCTGGCCTTTGCACTTTAAGTATTACACAATACTGCAGTACTCCAAGAATCAGGAATTAGAGGCTATAAAAAAAAGTAATTTCAAACCAGGATTATCCAACATGGTGCCCCCAACAGATGTTCCAGGGCTACAATTTCCATCATTGGCATCCTTTTTTTTTTTTTTAAAATAATTTTTATTAATTTTACAACATAAACAAAAAACAAACAAACATAACACGACTTCCCCATACCTCCCCTTCACTGCATCCTTGTTTTAAAATTTTTTAGCAATCCTTCATCCATTTTTATATTTAATTCTCTTTAAAATTTTCTTAAGCTTAAATTTTTTCAGCTGTAATTCTTTATATCAAATCCCTTGACATCTTAACATTCCGAAATTTTACAACAATTTTTAAGATAGATTTTAAATTTTTTCCAGTCCTCTTCCACTGTCTCTCTCCTCTGGTCACGAATTCTGCCGGTCATCTCTGCCAGTCCCATAAATTCAGTCACCTTGGTCTGCCATTCTTCCAGAGTAGGTAGTTCTTTAGTCTTCCAATACTTTGCCAAAAGAATTCTTGCTGCTGTTGTTGCGTACATAAAAAATGTTCTATCTTTCTTTGGAACCATTTGGCCTACCATGCCCAAGAGAAAAGCCTCCGGTTTCTTTACAAATGTCCACTTAAGGATTTTCTTAATTTCATTATAGATCATTTCCCAGTAGGCCTTAATCTTCGGGCAGGTCCACCAAAGATGATAAAAAGTTCCTTCGCATTCATTACACTTCCAGCAGTTGTTATTGGGCAAATGATATATCTTTGCAAGCTTGACTGGGGTCATGTACCACCTATAGATCATTTTCATTATATTCTCATCATTGGCATCCTTGCCCATTGACTATACCAACTGAGGCTGATCAGAGTTGAGTCCAACATCTGGAGGACCAGAGATTGCTCTTCCTTATTTTAAACAATGAGTTCATGCCTTGAAGAATAGATTGTTACACATCCAAAAGAGCCAGCCAATGTTGGTTGCTCTACTACCAAGTACTTTGTGGAATATGAAGGGCACTTCGGCAGTGAGGACCGTGCAGCACTATGGTTAGCAACTAAAGACAGACAGTGTCACAGATCCACTTCAGCACATCAACACAAAGCCAATAAAGCAAATTGAACTTTGCAGAGGCCTCCTAAGTGGGGAGAAATCTAATAAATTGAGGACTACTTTGTTAGATGATATTGATTGCATTTTATTTGAAAGAAGAGAATCCCTTCCTATTGGAAGCTATGTAATCAACTCAATCTTTCCTTCGGTGTTAATAAATATTTGACTCCTGAACTCTGGGTGCTTTTATAATAGTTTCATTCCCTGCATCGACCTTAAAGGCAAATTCAGTGACCTTTGAAGTTTTACCATTGATTGGTCTGTGTGTTCATTAATGGCTGGATTCACACCAAAGCAGTTGACTTCCATGCCTTAGAAACATCATTCAAATCAATGTGGTAGCTGTGAAGCATTTTAAGGGAGAAAATGCTTTCTAAGAGGGTTTGAGCTTCAGGAGGACAAATCCCTTTGTGGACGGAAAGATGCAGTTCATATGTCTCAGCCAACCGTCCCACATCCCCATTGCTTCGCAGGCTGCACCACCTCCATTCAGCCATACCTGTCATCACCACCACCATCTTCAGACCTGCCATGTACAATTTCTGTTTGGGACTGATAACCACAGTCACTACCGCTCAACGGGGGTCTATGATGCACCAGAAGCAGTTGCCTGCTGTGCAGGTGAGAAAAGCGCAACCTAGTTCATTTGCAGCAATTGTAAGCTGCTGGAGCTGCGCTTTCTTGCAGCAATTGTGTTGTTGTTTAGTCGTTTAGTCCTGTCCGCCTCTTCATGACCCCATAGACCAGAGCACGCCAGGCACTCCTGTCTTCCACTGCCTCCCACAGTTTGGTCAAACTCATGCTGGTAGCTTTGAGAACACTGTCCAACCATCTCATCCTCTGTCGTCCCCTTCTCCTTGTGCCCTCCATCTTTCCCAACATCAGGGTCTTTTCCAGGGAGTCTTCTCTTCTCATGTGGTGGCCAAAGTATTGGCGGCTCAGCTTCAGAATCTGTCCTTCCAGTGATCACTCAGGGCTGATTTCCTTCAGAATGGATAGGTTTGATCTTCTTGCAGTCCATGGGACTCTCAAGAGTCTCCTCCAGCACCATAATTCAAAAGCATCAATTCTTCGGCGATCAGTCTTCTTTATGGTCCAGCTTTCACTTGCAGCAATAGGAACTACTAATAAGGAGGGTTCTTTGGGAATGTTGTTAGAACCTCAAGCAAGTACTTGTGGTCCATGTTTGCAGAAAATAGCCGTGATGTGTTCGAAAAGTCCAGAAGAACTCCAGTTTGTTTGTGATTGTATATGGGAGCAGCGTATGTTTTGTGTATGGATGCCCCCACCTACTTTTGGAATGCAGCGCTGACATCTTCACGCTGGGCTAATGCAGCCCTTGGCATGAAAAGGTGGCCCTTTGTGTTATTTCGTTCAAGTGCATATTGTTCTCATGTTGTTGCTTTGATCATTTATTCTCCTGCATGCTCCTGTACAAATGTTACCTCTCTGTGAGACTCACCTGGCAGCAACTCCCTTGTTGTTGTTTTCTCATTCCTCCAGGCTGTCCAGCATTTCATTTCATTTCATTTAGCAAGACTTGCATACTACTTAATAATAATAATAATAATAATAATAATAATAATAATAATAAAGTGGTTTATAACATAGCATAAATTTTTCATTTTAAAAATAGTGACAAAAATGGACTTTTCTTGTATTTTCTGTATTGATTGTTGGTCTTTCGTTACTTTGTTTTGCTTTTTTGGCTTTTGAGTGCATTTTTATTCCTCTGGTATGTTTCCTGTTGATTGTAGCTTCAATTTTAAGTGTTTTTAATGTTATTTTACAGAAAAAGAAAAACTTAAAATAAAACACTACTATGCTCTCTCATCCTCATCCTCCAGATGTCCCTTGCCCCATCCCTTAGACTGCAAGAAACCCCTGCTTCAAACCTGTGTTAGGAGCCCCACCAGGAATCTGCATATAAATTTGTAAAGAAATAAGTTACCTATACTTGCATGGAGCCTCTATCCCAACAGACAAGGTTTAACAAACAGTGGTAATTCTAGTTTATCATTATTTCAATAACTAAACATATGCAGACTGCCTCCTTAATGTTAAGATCAGCATCGGGGGCCTCCAGTCCACAGTGAGAAAAGATGGTTGCCCTTATGTGGGCTTCCCAGGTGTATCCAGGTTGTCACTGTGGACAAGAGGATGCTGAATTAGAGATAGGTCTTTGGCCTGTAAGTCCATTGTGGACCATGGAGGAGGAGTCCATGCTGCAGCTCTTCCTCGTGCAAATGTCAAGAGGGGCAACCTAGCATGAGCAACAGCCACAGTGGATGCCTTCCATGCGGCCATGAGAAGCAGCAGCACCGCTAAGGCTCTTGTGCTATCAAAACAGTAATAGTACAGGCTCATGATGCAAAATCGTGGGAAGTAGGGGGAGGAGAGAGGGGTGGGGAAATATTGTTTTTAAAAAGGTGTAAGGTAAAGGTAAAGGGACCCCTGACCATTAGGTCCAGTCATGGCCAACTCTGGGGTTGTGGCGCTCATCTCGCTTTATTGGCCGAGGGAGCTGACGTACAGCTTCCGGGTCATGTGGCCAACATGACTAAGCCACTTCTGGCAAATCAGAGCAGTGCACGGAAACACTGTTTACCTTCCCGCCGGAGCGGTACCTATTTATCTATTTACACTTTGACATGCTTTCAAACTGCTAGGTTGGCAGGAGCAGGGACCGAGCAACGGGAGCTCACCCCATTGCGGGGATTTGAACCGCCGACCTTCTGATTGGCAAGTCCTAGGCTCTGTGGTTAACCCACAGCGCCACCCTCGTCCCCCCCCCAAAAAAAGGTGTAGTCATAGGTATATCAGTGTATTCAAATCTGAATTGTCAAATTGTGTTATTATTGTTATTATGGTTTTTGTTGTATGTGTCTTTGCTGTTGTTGTTTGTATTGAAAAAATGATTAAATATTTTTTTTTTTAAAAAAAAGATGCCAAATCATGGGAAGATCCAGATACTATGGAATTGCACACCTATGACCCAATGCTATGTATTTTCATTATCATGCTGTGCTTGCCAGTGGTGAATGTAGACTACAAATTCAACTGGGGCTCACCCTCCACAAAAAGACCCCAAAATATAACTTGCTTTTCTTCTTCTTCAGTTGATGGAAACCAATGTGGAAATGGGTGCATCATTTCAGCTCAGCTGTAGTTCTGACCCACTATCTACTAGCTCCAGATGTTTCCAAGAACTCGGGCTTTGTAAAGCGATGGCGTTTACAGGTATTAAGCAAATATCTTAAATTTTCATATACAGATTACCTACTTATGATTGCCAACAGGCATGCACTATGCATACTTATAATGATGCATGATGTGACAAGCATTCAAGAAAGCTTTGCAGAACAGATGGGCTTCGACACAAGAAGGCTCCAGAGTTTTGCATATTCATGAGATAAGTGCAGTTATTTCTCAGAGAGAGAAATTAAAGCACTGAGGGGCAGGAATCAATCTGTGGAGTAGGAAATGCAAAATGTTTGTGACATGAAAGCAGACAAATAGAAATCTTTTAATATAATGTACAGTAACATTATCCGTTTGTGTTTCAGCATGATAGTGGCATTTTATTTCCGCAATGTGTTTGTGCATTCACAATGCAGGGATACTCAAAGCACAGCCGTTCAACGTTAGGGGCAGGATAAGTAGCCTGGCAGCTCATTTTCTTCCATACATGAGCACCCTGTGTGAGAGAGTAATGTATACTTGAGTAATGCATGCCTGGGGCTTCTGTCATGCTTCAGACATTTGGCTTCTGCCAGTGACATGTGGACTGCATGGAGCCCACCACATTGTGATGACCTTCACAAATCTGAAATCCTCTAACACAGGACTGGGAATGTGTTTTGCTTTCTCTGTTTCTCAGATTTACATACCTAAATTAAGTTCTCCACATTTCCACATCTGGCTGGTTTTTTTAAAAAAAAGTTCTCATGAGAATTAATCAGCATTTTAGTGTAAACTTCTCCCAATTTTCTATACATTTTTTTTGCCTAATATACACATTTTTGCCAAGTTTGTTTTACCCAATAGTTATATTTTCCCTAATGCAGCCCATTTCTGTATGCTATTTTCACAAATATGTGCATTTTTGAACACACTTTACCCTAGTATATGCATTTTTGTACACATTAGTTGGCCAGAGAAATGCAAATTTGGAAGGATGGCTATGCTCACATATTGTTTCAAAAAGTGTGAATTAGATTTGTTGTTGTTTAGTCGTTTAGTTGTGTCCGAATCTTCATGACCCCATGGACCAGAGCACGACAGGCACTCCTGTCTTCCACTGCCTCCCGCAGTTTGGTCAAACTCATGTTCATAGCTTCGAGAACACTGTCCAACCATCTCGTCCTCTGTCGTCCTCTTCTCCTTGTGCCCTCCATCTTTCCCAACATCAGGGTCTTTTCCAGGGAGTCTTCTCTTCTCATGAGGTGGCCAAAGTATTGGAGCCTCAGCTTCAGGATCTGTCCTTCCAGTGAGCTCTCAGGGCTGATTTCCTTAAGAATGGATACGTTTGATCTTCTTGCAGTCCATGGGACTCTCAAGAGTCTCCTCCAGCACCATAATTCAAAAGCATCAATTCTTCGGCGATCAGCCTTCTTTATGGTCCAGCTCTCACTTCCATACATCACTAGGTGAATTAGATAGGTTCACCTTATTAAATGTGCTAGACTCATGTTCTTCTGATTTTCCACCCTGTTCTGAATGGTCCCCAAACTCTCTGGGAGGCACCTTGGGTTGCAGGGGGGGGAGGAGGAATAGGCAAAAATCACCCCCGCTCCTCTACCATTGGGAGAGGCGTCCACTTGATCAAAACCAGCTGGATGAAAAAAAGGTCCCCTATCAGATTAGCAATATTTTGCACCAAAACTTTATGTTGTTACTCTTCAACATTCTTGAATTTCTGAAACTTACTCAGCAGCATATCTTTGCAAGGAATACTGAAAGCGGTATGATAACCTAATCATAGCAATTCAGATATTTTCTTAAAATGTGACACTTGCAATAGTAATACACAGTCACCAGATGTCCACTAATAGGCTGGGCCTCTGCATTTACTAAAGCCCCAGAGCCCAATTATCAATTTTTAGAGAACAGGAACATATACCGTATGTGCTGATTTTGAAGAATTTATTGCAGATGCAAAAACACTACAGAGATCAATATATTTTGCTCATCTGAAAGGACACAGAAATCTTCAGTCCAATTACTAGATTTAATGTTCCTCCCGCACCAAAACAGAGGCTTATGGCAAACCTCCTTGTACAGCATTTTTCATTGGCAGAAAATCATTCCTCTTCACCTTAATTGAAGGGGCTAGTGCGGCAAGGGAGAGATTGCAGACAAGAAACAATGGGCATTTCAAGCTGATATCTGCCAGGAAGGTTCTGCAGAAGATTGAATGAACACAGAAACGTCTTGGCTCCATAGATATAAAAGTACTGGGCTTTAAAAATAAATAATACTCTTTTTCCAGGGTGGGTAAGAGAGGAAGCAGTTTTAAATTATGGAATTATCATAATTATTCTCATTCTCTCGCTCTCTTTTCCAAATGTTTATCTGAACAGGAACAAGTGTGGGGGAATGGCTGAGGACACAGGTAATAACAATGTCATTTGGTGACTCATCACCAACCAAATCACTACTTCCCAGCTAGATTTATAAATACTTCACCAAGTGGTTTGACTGTAGGGCATTGGTAGCAGGATTCTGTGAAGTTACACCACAACACATCTGCAATTGTTATGTTTATCATGAATCATGGCAGTTACCATAATTAATTAAAAAGTATCCTCATTGCCTTTCATTTCAATTAAGCCCTTCTTTCACATGTTTACAAGTCTCTCTCTCTCTCTCTCTCTCTCTCTCTCTCTCTCTCTGTTTCAGAACACATGTACACCCAAGCATTCTCTACAAATCCATCCTGTCATGGGTCCCTTCATTTGGCATTCTTAACCCTGGTATATTATGGGCAGCCCAGCCCATGCAAGGTGTCAATGACACAAAACAAGAAGAACAAGCACAGTGTAATCCCCAGATATCCAGTCTCATATGGTCCCAGTTCATACATCTGGTAGCACCAAAGTGAGAGTCTGGGATTTGCTCTACTCAAGGACTTCTGTTTGCACAACAGGACCTGATCCTATAGGGCAAGGATGGTGAGCTCTTCATATCCTATATTCCTACTGACTGGGCAATGGGTGGCCACTTCAACATGATACACTGGGGAATTTTTAGAGTGAACCTCCACCCTACAGTGGCCTTAGGAGGACCAGATGCATGATAAGGACTCAAAACCTGTTCCTTAGAATCAGGGTTGAAGGGTCAGGCATCTCAAAGGTTTGCGCCAAACCAATATTCCCAGTCATCAGGTTCCTGGAGCACTTAGGACCACCTGGAGGGTTAGAGGGGTGGACTGAAACCTGTTCTTTCAAATCAGAGGCACTGAACCAGTCACAGATAGAAGTTAGGAGCTCCAATGACAAAAAGAATTATTTTGAGGTCTAAGGTTAGAGGGTCACAATGTTGAAGGGCATCACTCAATATTTTTTTTTTTTTTTTGAGGGGGTAGAATCCTAAAGTCAAGAAGGGACGGGGGCACCTGTCACGTTTTAGATAGTTGAGTGGTAGTCTCATTCATTCTCTCATATATATATATATATATATATATATATATATATATATATATATATAAGCTTTGTTGTTTTAAAATAGCCAGGACAGCAAACAAACAAGCATACAATCAAATAAACTAACTATAAATTGACAGACAATAGCAATATATGAAACAACACAATTCTTATAACTAACATCATTTGTACTCCCAATGATGTGAACGATTGTAAAACAAGAAATTAAAAATGACTTCCAATTAGTCTCGCTGTACTTTATCTGTTGATTATCTCTTTATTCTTGTATAGTCTCTTTATTCTTGTATTTAACAGCCATTTTTACTTTACTTTGAGGGTTGTTAAATAAATAAATAAATAAATAAATAAATAAATAAATAAATAAATAAATAAAAGTTTTCTGCTGCTCTCCAGAAGCCCTTTCTTCTTCAAAACATGTATTATTGAAATGGAGGATACTGGTGATTAAAATGGTCTGGACAAAGAATTCTATCATTACAAAAACATACAGATTGACTTCATTCATATTAATATTCTACTTACTCTAGACAGAACTCTGGGCATAGGGACAATCCATGAAATGTATGAACGAGTGACAACCCTACACTTTCCCCTGCCAATCCACACAGGAAGCAACAGCGACAGCAGAGGGAGAGCAGAGTATGCTCCTGTTCTGGTACATTCTGCATCTCCTGTTCAGTCCACAGGAAGCTCTTATGTTTAGATGTATCGTCGCTCTGCCTCAGAAGGAAAAGAGTGACGAAGGAAGGGAAAAGGCAAAGTACTGCCCCTAACACCTCTTTTACCTATTCTCTCCTGGCAGTTCCCATCATTTTCAAATGATCCTCAGATCAATGTTCACTCCTGCGAACCTTCAAAATCCAATTGAAATGGAAGCAGAGACAAGCCACAAACGAGCAGAAAAATGCCTCTAAATCCAAGCCGCTAAAGGAGATTTCTCTACAGTAAAAGAGTGATTCCCACTACCGCTCCATACCTAGCAACCTTGTGGATTTAAACCCCACTAAAATCTGCCGGAGTTCACAAGTTCAGCCATGATTTTAATTTACAGCTCACCTGATCCATAAAGTTCCAGGCAGGTAACAACACTTCCTTATTTCATTTATCCTCGCAACACTCCTGAGATGGGCCATTAGTCTTCCCATTATGGAGAACTGAGGTAGAAACACACTGGCTTTCCTAATAATACTGATGGTTCCACAGCTGATGCCTGGCATCTGTTCACTTTTTCAACATACACACATGCTTAACTGGTTGGAGGATGGATGGCAGCTAACAGATTGAGATTGAATCCTGACAAGACAGAAGTACTGTTTTGGGGGGACAGGAGACGGGTGGGTGTGGAGGACCCCCTGGTCCTGAATGGGGTAACTGAGCCCCTGAAGGACCAGGTGTGCAGCCTGGGAGTCATTTTGGACTTGCAGCTGTCCATGGAGGCGCAGGTTAATTCTGTGGCCAGAGCAGATGTTTACCAGCTTCATCTGGTACGCAGGCTGAGACTCTACTTGCCCACGCACTGTCTCACCAGTGTGGTGCATGCTCTGGTTATCTCTCGCTTAGACTACTGCAAGGCGCTCTATGTGGGGCTACCTTTGAAGGTGACCCGGAAACTACAACTAATCCAGAATGCGGCAGCTAGACTGGTGACTGGGAGCAGCCGCCGAGACTACATAACACCAGTCTTGAAAGACCTACATTGGCTTCCAGTAAGTTTCGGAGCACAATTCAAAGTGTTGTTGCTGACCTTTAAAGCCCTAAACAGCCTCGGTCCAGTATATCTGAAGGAGTGTCTCCACCCCCATCGTTCAGCCCGGACACTGAGGTCCAGTGCCGAGGGCCTTCTGGCAGTTCCCTCGCTGCGAGAAGCCAAGTTACAGGGAACCAGGCAGAGGGCCTTTTTAGTAGTGGCACCCGCCCTGTGGAACACCCTCCCACCAGATGTCAAAGAGAACAACAACTACCAGACTTTTAGAAGACATCTGAAGGCAGCCCTGTTTAGGGAAGCTTTTAATGTTTGATGGATTACTGTATTTTAATAATTTGTTGGAAGCTGCCCAGAGTGGCTGGGGAAGCCCAGCCAGATGGGTGGGATATAAATAATATATTTATTATTATTATTATTATTATTACTACTACTACTACTACTACTACTACTACTACCATGGAGAATCAGCCCTTAGGTGAGGTGCAGGAAAATCACATGGACTAATCTATGGTTCCAGGCAGGGGCGCCATCTTATGGGGGCTGAGCTATGTTGCCCATATATATTGGAGGGAAGTTCCCCAATGTTCCAAAAAATCAGGGGCAGAGAAGGCTGAGTGTGGAGCTGAGCATGGAGCCATTCACAGTGTGGCTTCCATGGCCAGCTACTCCTCCTCCTCCTCCTCCTCCTCCTCCTCCTCCTCCTCCTCTTGCTGTGGAAGGAGCCCCTGATTGCTCCCAACTTTGCGATGCAACATCACACGTGTGACATCACGCACGCGCATGATGTCACAAGCACACCTTCACCACCAGCCCCCTCCAATCTGCGGTGCAAATTGGTGCCTCTGGTTCCAGGATTTTATTTTTATGTATGCTGCATTAACGTTGGCTTTCAAATGTGATTTCTGATTACCTTTGTGAAAGTCTGAAAATAGATACTCGTTCCTTCATTTTGGGGGGGATGTACATCAGTGAAGGTTGACTGCCACACCTAAGTGACTGTCAACATTTACAGAGCATCACTGAGTTTTCAGATGCTGATGAAGTTTCTCTAGAATTGTCAGAATTCACATTTACCGTAACATATTTTTGTGACATGGCTCCCAATGTTATCTGACAGGATCTGCTCTCTCTGCATGGCAAGCACATGTATCATGGTCTCTTTCACTTGCCATTGGATTGGCTGCTCAGATGTCACAGAGGAAGACCATGGAAACTTTTAAATGGCAATTCTGTGGAGACATGTCAGCTTCTGTCAAATTAAACTATGTAAGCATTGTCTGCAGGCCATAGCTTTCATTGTATTTATTGCTTATTGAAAAGGTTGAAATCTTTACAATAGAAGAATTCCCCAGGCCCCCATCCCATTTATGCAGTGGGTGAAACAAGGCATATATCAATATGCATATTATATATTTCATATGCCAATATACAGGATATATATCAATATGATTCTCTCCCCAGTTTAACAGCTACCTATACACAGAACAAAAAGGGAAATAAATTGCAACAAACTGAAGATGTAATTGGGGGCTGGAACTGGGATCAAAAAAATTTACTGTTACAAACTAATATAAATAAATTGGTATGAAATCATTTTATGAAATATAATACTTGAAACAATGCACATCTTATTTCCAAAGCAAAGGAATTAAAACATAGTATATAGGGACCCGGGTGGCGTTGTGGGTTAAACCACAGAGCCTAGGGCTTGCTGATCAGAAGGTCGGCGGTTCGAATCCCCGCGACGGGGTGAGCTCCCATTGCTCAGTCCCTGCTCCTGCAAACCTAGCAGTTTGAAAGCACGTCAAAGTGCAAGTAGATAAATAGGTACCGCTCCGGCGGGAAGGTAAACGGTGTTTCCGTGCGCTGCTCTGGTTCGCCAGAAGCAGCTTAGTCATGCTGGCCACATGGCCCAGAAGCTGTACGCCGGCTCCCTTGGCCAATAAAGCGAGATGAGCGCCGCAACCCCAGAGTCGGTCACGACTGGACCTAATGGTCCGGGGTCCCTTTACCTTTATATAGTGACAAAATATCAACAATGTGAACAGATAAAACTCACAAAATATCACAAAACCCAAACACATTTTGACCTTGGTGGCCTCTAGTGTATGTACATGAAAAACTGTTTGGTATGAAAGTAAATATGAATTTCCAAACAATAAAACCCCACCAACTAGGGCTACTAATAAAAATAGTTATCTAGGCTTTGAGTGCCACATGCAAATATATGAATATATTGTGCAATCAAGTGGCTCAGTTCCATCATGTGACAGCAGTGAGACTGTCGCAGGATCCAACAGATCCTGGAGCAGCTCAGCCCCACCCCATGCATGATGTCACACACATGCAATGCCTTCAATCTTGGATGCAAATTGGCGCCTCTGCAATGGAGTGATTCTCCATTGGGACAGCTGGCAGGAAGTTGACTTTGCCAGGAAAGCTGGTCAGAGGGACACCTCCAGTCAATCAAACCCCCAGTCCAGCACAAAGCAGGGTTCGGATTGCTCTGTTACACATACACAGATTTGCCTATTCTGGAAGTATATAAAAAAAGGCTAAAAGGGGAGGGGAGAACCTTTGCAGATGCAAATTAGTTGGGCAGTTTCAGAACCTGGTCATCGGCCGCAGAAAGTATGTGCCTATCTCTGTGAATACACCTTCAGCACCCATAAGATATGTTGGCAGGGGAACAAAAAGGTACTGTACAAATCAATGTGTGTGGCAGATGGCTTATTTGTAATCTGCTTTCCATTATCCTAAAGTACCTCATTTTCTGCAGATGCTTCTTCTTCTTTACAATACCCTCCTTTGCCCTGCAAGTTATGTTACAAGAAACTGGATTTCTTTTTCCACCCAGAGAAAAACCACACCGCATTATATTCCATGTAGCGTGACTGAACTAAAAGAAAAAAAGCGTTGAAGACGATTGAGCAATTCGCAGAAAGAAATCCCATATGTGTACCTTGTAGTGCAGATTTGAACTGGTGCCAACTTCAGCTCAAAGATATATTATCGACTGAGCCATTCTTTTCTAACTAAAGCAATGGGAAAGCTTATTTAATAATAGAAGCCAATGTTTATTATTAATAATCATGTGTGTATTCTGCCTGTTTCCCTCACAGAGCTCAGTTCCCAGAGTTCCCTGGGAAGAGGGATTGGTTGTTAAACGATTCTGGGGACTGCAAGTCCATGAGGGAAATAGGGGTTTCCTAACACCTCTCAGCACTCTTAACAAACTACACTTCCCATGATTCTGTGGTAGAAACCATGACTGTTTAAAGTTATATGATACTGCCTTAAATGTATGGCTCAGCAAGGGCATGGCGTGGGAGGGCCAGAGGGGCTGTGGCCCCGGGCACAGTTTTTTGAAAGAGTTTGAGGGGGCACAAGCAGGCCCCCCCACAATAGGCTCTCCCACTCGCCAAGTCACACCCAGGCTGGGACTTCAGGGCTGGGACAATGGCGGTGCCTCCTCATGGTTAGCAAAGGGAAACCTGTGCGTGCCCCACCCCTGAGGGGAAGGGTGCCGCCATTACTGCCACCCACCAAGGAGAGGTGAGAGACTCTGGCAACCACCTCCTCCTTAGCGAACAGGACACCACAGCCCCCAGGTCTGCTCTCATCGCGGGGTAGCTTCGAGCCTCTTTTCACCTCAGACTGCCACCTCAAACCCTCCCTTCACCTCAGACTGCCAGCTCAAACCGCCGTGGCTTGATGAGCGGCAAGGACTTGGGCTGGCGCAGCCACCCTCCATGCTTCTGAAACACCCCTGGCACATGCACACATGCCCTGAACACCGTGCTGTGACACTGTGGCCCAGGGCAACATAAAAGGACTCTAATCTCACTTCACCCTCACAACAATGCTATTAAGCAGGCATAGGCAAACTCGGCCCTCCAGATATTTTGGGACTACAACTCCCATTGAAATATACTCAGAGTCAAGAGTGGATTTCATGCTCTTTATTCAGCTCATAGTGGTGAGGAGGAATGGAAGTTGCCCCAGAATGTCTGCTTTATATACATTATTTACACAATGGGCCCCACATGATTGGCTAATTCCAGGATTCACCTGTAGGCCAATCAGGTTGCGGATTCACTTCCACCTGGAGCTGGATTGGGTGGCTCCTGTGGACCAATCAGACTGCTGCATTCTGGACCCTATTGTTCTAGCACCAATCAGACTGCTGCATTCTGAATCCATTGTTCTAGGACCAATCAGACTGCTGCCTTTTGGATCCTATTCAGCTCAGTACATAACACTCATCATCCCTGACCACTGGTCCTGTTAGCTAGGGATGATGTTGAGTTGTAGTCCCAAAACATCTGGAGGGCTGAGTTTGCCTATGCCTGCTATTAAGTCAAGATTACAGGTAGGTAGCCGTGTTGGTCTGCCATAGTCAAAACAAAATAAAAAAATTCCTTCCAGTAGCACCTTAAAGACCAACTAAGTTAGTTCTTGGTATGAGCTTTCGTGTGCATGCACACTTCTTCAGATACACTGAAACAGAAGTCACCAGACCCTTCTATATAGTGAGAAGGTGGGGAGGGGTATTACTCAGAAGGGTGGTGGGAATGGGTGATTGGCAGATAGCTGTGATGAGCCTGTTGACGACTCTTAACGACTGCAATAGGTCTTACAGGAAAAAGCAAGGGGTGAAAAGGTGAAAAATGGCTTTGTCATGTATAATGAGATAAGAATGCCAACAGTGTCCTTCAGCTCTCTATATTGGACAAACAGGCCAAACCTTACGCCAAAGAATAAACGGACATAAATCGGACATCAGGAATCACAAGACAGAGAAACCAGTAGGAGAACACTTCAATCTCCCAGGACATTCTATACAAGATCTCAAAGTAGCTGTTCTGTTACAAAGGAATTTCAGAAATAGACTGGAAAGAGAAGCTGCTGAATTGCAACTTATTACCAAACTTAAAACCATGGAGAGACCTGGTCTGAACAAAGACATTGGATTCTTATCTCATTATACATGACAAAGCCATTTTTCACCTTCTCACCCCTTGCTTTTTCCTGTAAGACCTATTGCAGTCGTTAAGAGTCGTCAACAGGCTCATCACAGCTATCTGCCAATCACCCATTCCCACCACCCTTCTGAGTAATACCCCTCCCCACCTTCTCACTATATAGAAGGGTCTGGTGACTTCTGTTTCAGTGTATCTGAAGAAGTGTGCATGCACACGAAAGCTCATACCAAGAACTAACTTAGTTGGTCTTTAAGGTGCTACTGGAAGGAATTTTTTTATTTTGTTTTGATTAAGTCAAGAGTACAGATTGGGTATTTTAAAACGAGGGCTCAGAAAACAAATTCCACTGCAGCTCAAACATGCCGGTCCACTTCAATACAGACTCATTCGAGACTGGGTCAGACTTAAAAATGGATTGACTTTTTCCACCCCATCCATTGGCATTTCAGTATCATTCTACCTGTCCCTACTCTGCAAATAATCAAGGGGGGGACCCTTATTGCTACAAAGGGAGTTGCCAGGTGTAATCCAGAGTGCCTGCATGGTCCTGACCTCACCACCATTCTGCCCCACCACAGGTAAAGTTCAGCAATCTTGGTACTGGAAAGGCAACTCCGCAACACCGGCAGCTGATTTAATACCTTGATAGCGCATTGGAAACTAGCACATATTTACTGTATATTTACAAATATACATCTTTCCTTAAAGGTGGTGCCAATGTATCAGTTTAAAGCAGGCATTTCCAACCTGTTCTAGAAGATGTGCTCTTCCAAGCTACTAAAGTAATTAAGCACAATTCATGATCAAAATTATCAAGATACTACAGTGTGTTTTAGTAGGATATTATACCACAGCACTGCCATCAGTTCTGCTCTTTTCAAACACCAGAGCCTTTTCTGATGTGATCTTTTCGTTCAAAGCAATTACATGGACGTTATTAGAGCATATCTTTGCATTGTAAAAGTAAATTATATACAGAACTTCAGCATCACAGCCATTGTTAAGACTTTGCTAATTTTACCTCCAGATCTGGTGGGCATTCTACACTGACCAGCAATTTGACTTCATGGATGTTTTCTCTAGTCTTATAGATCGCCTTTCTAAAATAGTATTTGTCCTTCAGTACACAGGGATACTGGATTTTCTGCACTGGATCATTGGCTAAACCTAATAACGCTGGCCTTGTCTTCTTAACAGAGTTGCTTTGTTTATAGATCACATCTGGCATACTTTTCAATCACCAAGGACACTGAAATCGGGAACATCACACCTTGAAATTAGGAACTGCGTGAAGGGTATCAGCACATTGTTTTATCAATAACTTCGGCACTGCAAGGCCTGGAAATTGCTAGAATGAATCCAGGTGCTATCTATATATGTCAGCTATCTAACTCGGGGTCAAACTAGATGAGGCTATACGGTGAACTGTGATTGTATTTCTCATCTCTATTAAAACATTTTTTCGTTTAAAAAAAAAGCAGACATTGGATGCGAGGGAGGGACTGATTTGGATCAGGATCATGACAACAAGCATGGCTTTTCAACCCGTGTTGAATTTCTGATTAAAATTCTCTTCTCTCATGGCTGCTATTTGTCCTGTTAGGGGAAACTTCCACGCATCTGTCATTACTCCCCAAAAGGGTGAAAAAACAGTCTGCAGGGAAGGAATTTTCAGTGGGAAAACAAAGACCCTCAAGTGTCCCTTGGACAGCCCAGATTTACAGAAGCTGTCCTGGTTTGTGATTTGATCCCAGAATGTCCCACTTTTCCTTAAGGTAAAGGTAAAGGGACCCCTGACCATTAGGTCCAGTCGCGGACGACTTTGGGGTTGTGGCGCTCATCTCGCTTTATTGGCCGAGGGAGCCGGCGTACAGCTTCCGGGTCATGTCACCAGCATGACTAAGCCACTTCTGGAGAACCAGAGCAGCGCATGGAAACGCCATTTACCTTCCTGCCGGAGCAGTACTTATTTATCTACTTGCACTTTGTGCTTTCAAACTGCCAGGTTGGCAGGAGCAGGGACCGAGCAACAGGAGCTCACCCCATCGCGGGGATTCAAATCTTTTCCTTAGCACATCCCTATTTTCATCGGAGAAATACTGGAGGGTATGGAGTTATGAGACCCCCGAGCCAAGGATATAAGTAACTATGCAACCTTTAGAAGACATCTGAAGGAAGCCCTGTATAGGCATTTTTTTAAGGTTTAATGTTGCATATGTTAGAAGCCACCCAGAGTGGCTGGGGCAACCCAGCCAGATGGGCAGGGCATTATTATTATTATTATTATTATTATTATTATTATTATTATGGATGTCAGGGGTTCAGGGAGAGAGACGCAGAGTGAGGGGGAAGGATTCCAGACTGACGAGGAAGAGGATGACAATGACCCAAGATTGTCCATGAGTCCGTCCAGTGAATCGGAGGACTCCCAAAAGGGAGCCCCTCTGGTCAAGCCAAGGGGAGCTAGAGGGGGAAGCAGTCAGGAGCAGGGAAAGGAAGGGGGAACCCCCAGTGGGAGTTGGAGAGCGAGACCGGCTGCTCCGCTGGAACGGAGTGAGGGGGGAGGAGTGACCAGTGTGTCAGAAGGAGCAGAACAGGAAGCAGAGAGGGGAAGGAGATCAGGGCAAAACGTGCTGCCGGAAGGGGAGGAAAGTAGTATTGAGGGCAATGTAACTGTCGAAAGGAAGGTCAAGAGCAACGTAAGCGCGCCAAGTTCAAAATGGGAGGCGCGCGGAAATGAAGAGAGTCCTGGGGAGGAGCCTGGTCCCAAAGCCCGAAGGAGGGGGGAGGAGGCGGCAGAGGATTCAGCCTCGGGAGAGTCCCGAAGGGAGAGAACACAGGGGGGCAGAAAGACCCTGCGGAAAAGGAAAGAGAGAAAGAGGTGGACCAGTACAAGCCTCTTAAACTGGTGTCGAGGGGGGAGCGAGTCAGAGGGGACTTCAGCGGTCTAAGGGTAACAGACGTAGGGTCACGGACCTCGGATCTAAAGCTACTGATGTTCTTGAATAAAAGCTTTTGTACATAAGCTGGAGTGGACTTTGGTCTCTTGTGAGCTGGGACCACGGGTGACTCTGACAATTGATGTCCCTATTGTCATTAGAGAACTGTTGGAGGGTATGAAAACATAATGAAGGGAGAAGTGTTAAAGCCATTTCTGTAAGTGCATGTCATGGTCCTAAGCTGAGTATGGCTGCTTTTTGCAGCTATTCTAAAGACAAGAGGACTGATGACAGATTTTCATTGTTCTTCAGGAAGTTGTGCCAAGGAGTTCTTTGAGAAGAAGAGGCCATTCCGGTTCCTGACAGTCCTGTCCCCTGCCACTGTAGCAGAGCTTAGGTCACGGAGAACCTGCCCCGCTCCCAAGATGTTGCTGGACGAAAGCTCCCATCATCTATGACTATTGGCCATGCTGGCCAGGGCTGATGGCACTGGAGTCCAGCAACATCTGGACACAACAGGCTCCCCACCTGTGGTGGAATCTGTGGTGAAATCTACACATGTTAAAAATGTTGTGAAAATGCTTTTTTAAAAACCGTTTTGAAAAATGCCTTGAATTTGCTATAGCTCACAGTTGCCACCTAGTGTCACAATTGTATATTGCACTTTACAACATACTCAAAACGTTTTATTTGCAGTTTGTAGCTGAGTCTCAAGACAGGAAATGCAATGGAATGTAAGGGGAGGGTCAGAGAAAGAAGAAAAGCAGCCAATAGTTCATGTTTAGGGTTTGGGGGCAGGGAGGCCTTTAATGCCATAGTTGTTTAATTTTTACGGTGGAATCCTGCAGTTAAATGTAGGAAATAATCTATGTGTACTAGACAAAGGGAAGCAGTAGACCACTGCAATTGTAAAACAGCCCCAACAGAGAAAGCGTGTAGAGCCGGTTATTATTTTTAAGTCCTTAGGTACAACCACCTGTATGCATAAAAAAGAAATGCAGAAAATGTTAGCACTTACAATAGCATTCCTAAAAGCAAGAACCTGTAGAAACCAGAATTAGGGCTTTGTGTGGGGAAAATAAGCATATTTTGCCCAGTTTGAAGGAATTCTAATGAGCAGCAGAAAGGAAAAAAGAGAAGCTTGAAATTTCTGTGCTAGGCTTTGAAATATTTAATAACCTTCAAGGAATATGGTCAGTTAAGAGCGGGGCTCCCATCAACTCCCATTATTCCTGTTCACAAAGGGGGGGAAACCCTTTAAATTGAACATTTAAATTAGTCATCACATAAAAAAAAGAGGGGGGAGGCATCACAGCAGGGGTTAGAGATATAAATATCTGCTGTGTATTTTAAGAGCTGTTTTGAAAGAAATCTCCCAGGCATTATTTCACTGTAATTTGTACCACAGCTTTTAGACTTAACTGCTACACTTGGTTATTTCTGACCCTTCATTTTTCCTTGGGAAGTGCAAGAATTCTAATGAACCAGAAGCTTTTGAAAAGTGTAAGACAAGGGCATTTCTACTGCTGCCCCTGATGGCTTCATCTGGTGTACATTAGATTCCGCTACTGTGCATAGAAGTTTAACATTTCCCGTCCTGGTTAATCAATGCTGCCCTCTCAGAGTTTAGGGATTACATTATAATTGAAATAAAGTGATTTAGTATTCTAAAGCTGAGAAAAACAATTTACATTTGCAGGATCCCTGTCAGCGAGGGTCAGGCATTATTCTCAAGCACTGATTGGCGAGCCCTCCAGTTCGATTCAAAACGTGCCTGTCTGAAATGCTTTCTTTTAGGGCTTCATTTGAATTGAGCTCAAAATAATTCATTTAAGCTTGGCCCCAGTCTGAGCAAAAACCCCACTGCACTCCCAGTGGGGTCATTGCGGGAGCATGATCCAGTAAAAGTGAAGATTTGTTGGTTCAACAGGAAATGTAATAGTGCAGTCCTAACCGTGTCTACCTTGCCGATCAGAAGTTCGGCGGTTCGAATCCCCGCGGCGGGGTGAGCTCCCGTTGCTTGGTCCCTGCTCCTGCCAACCTAGCGGTTCGAAAGCACATCAAAATGCAAGTAGATAAATAGGTACCACTCCAATGGGAAGGTAAACGGCGTTTCCATGTGCTGCTCTGATTCGCCAGAAGTGGCTTAGTTATGCTGGCCACATAACTTGGAAGCTGTACGCCGGCTCCCTCGGCCAATAAAGTGAGATGAGCACCGCAACCCCAGAGTCGGCCACGACTGGACCTAATGGTCAGGGGTCCCTTTACCTTTACCTTTACCCATGTCTACTCAGAACTAGGCGTGAAGTAGAAGTAGAAGCTGAACTATATGTCCCTTTGATCTGATCCAGCAGGGCTTCTTCTATGATCTAAGTAAGTCCTAGTGATTTCAATGGGGCTCACTAATTTCTCTTTTGAGTTGTACAGAGAACTGAACTACACATTGCTCCTGCCACAGGGACACATCTGAAAGTAGAAACATAGAATAATAGAATTCTAGAGTTGGAAGGGACCCAGTCGAGTGTTTACACAACAAAGTCTTCCAGTGTGGAGAAGTGGTTAAGAGCGGTGGACTCGTAATCTGGTGAACCAGGTTTGCGTCTCAGCTCCTCCACATGCAGCTGCTGGGTGACCTTGGGCTAGTCACACTTCTCTGAAGTCTCTCAGCCTCACTCACCTCATAGTGTGTTTGTTGTGGGGGAGGAAGGGAAAAGGAGAATGCTAGCCGCTTTGAGACTCCTTCGGGTAGGGATAAAGCGGGATATCAAATCCAAACTCCTCTTCTTCTTCCTGAGCTCTGGTGTGTGCGTATATCCTTGGCTAGCCTTTGGTCTTGTTCCTTGACCCTGCTTCCTGAATGTGGCACACCAGGCTCATAGGTACTACGCAAAGACAGCTGGCCAGAGCATTAGCCATTTGGCCCATGGAGATTTTCTCTTCTCATCCCACCCTCATTCCAGTACTATGAAGGGATAATTGCCACCTTTTTTTGCTCACCCGTGAATATCACAGCATTTCTGTCCTAGGAGAAGGTAGCAACTTCATTTGCTACCTATACTAGTTGAACACATTTTAAAGGTCAAAGGAATCAAGGTGGCAGCAACCAAAAGAGGATCATCTGCTAAAAGCAAATTAAAACGAGTGGAAGAAATGTGTGGCTGAGGAGACACCTTAAACACTGGTGGATAACAATTTTCAGCACTGTAAATCAGTTTTTCTGCATTGATTGCAGAGGAGATATACAGATTTTCTTAGGGTCTTCCCCATCGCTATTAATGATCTTTACCTGCTCATTTATTGCTGTTCTTTGCTCTGCCACTCATGAGTTACTGGAGGCTATCAATAGATTGCGGACATAAATAATGTAGTCATAAAGCAAGGCAACTCTTTTGAATTCTCAGCAGCAAATACATTGAAAGGAGTGCACAAGAGAGAGGTTCTGTTCAAAGTATAAGACTAAGAGCATCCTGGGAGATGCTGATGCATTACTAATGATTAGCCCTCTGCATTTGGCAAGTCTGAGCAGGCTGCTTGATAGACACATAGAGGGACAAGCTTCTATCTAAAATAGAGCCTAACAAGCAATACTGAAATGAAATCGGGCCGTGTGGAATATGCTTGTGATTTTAGCCAATTTTATGAATCCCCTTTTTAAAAAAACAAAAAACGAAGATACCTTCTTTATAGATCTCCTGTAAAAATGGCCACATCGTTTTTTGTTTATCATATTTATGTTGTGCAAAATTATTTCATAGAACAGCATGACTTGATATTTTTTGTGAAATTGGACATGTTTCTTAGAGTATAAAATTGCCTTTCTCCATGCCTCCCATTGGCACCGACTTTCTATAGTCATCTTCAACAACTGGCCTGTGACAGACAGCCATGAAATTGGATGGAATGATTGGACATAACTGGATAGAAATTGGACAGAATTACATCCTCTAGGAGGACTGTAAGTGTGCAGGGTCTAAGTTATAGGGTAGGGCCAAGTAATCAAGTGTCTGCTGGAAGAAAACTCAGAAGTTTCAGAATGCATTTACCGTGCCCCAAAGCCACAGGTTTTCTACGTATGCAAGATGCTCCACTGGTGTGCATAGTCTCAAGGCTGAAAAACTTGCTCACTTAGGGCCAAACTATGCATTATAATATTCACACTTTTAAAAAAGAAGTCTCATTCAATGGAGCACCTCTCTTTTCAGCAGAGATTAGTTCTTAAGGGTGAATGAACCTCAGCCTGCCCCCCAACCAGCTCCCACATGCAGAGGGTGGCACTGCAAGTCAACCAGGCACACAACTAAAATGTGTTGGCTATGTCTGTCGTTGGCTCCAGCTCTGCCCCACATTTGGGGCTCCTACCAGAGTAAGATCATTTTCAGGAGCACAGTTGAGTGCCTGCTTCCTCCCTCCAAATAAAAATGGCCAGTTTTTAAAATGTTGTGGGGGGTGGGGGGTTTAAGTATGAATAAGGTTGTTTGATTCTGGGAGTACACTGACTTTGTGTCATCATATCCCGTTGTTTATGTTCACTTGCATTATATTTAACAGCTGGTGAAGACAGATTCCTTGCATAAAATGGCTGCTTACATGGGACTCTGGGGGTGTGATGGTTTGTGGCCCGGCATGGCTGCAGCCTGCTCCCAGGGCCATCTTTGTTCTAGTACGACCATTGAGGAATGAAGGAGCCTTCCCCAGTAGTTGGCCAGGATGACACAAAAAGCCAGTTTGAATGGGCCAATCAGGTAAGGCAGGGCACTGGGAGGGGCTGTGGACCAGGCCTGCCCATTCAGTTTAAAAAAGCAGGCCATACCATGCTTTGGCCTCCCTGAACATACAAAGCTAACATGTCATAGGCAAAGATAGCTTACAAGCCACCTTAGTCTCCATTGTTGTACTGCCTGTGCCCTTCTCCCTTTTCGGCATGCCACAATAAGGCAGGAAAACTTCAATTAACCATAGCTTCCCATTTTGTCCTAAATGGAGAACTATGGTTACCATGTTTGGAACAAGCCAAGATCTTAAACCATGATTTAAATTTTGATGGAAACACTAGATTGTTCCAAACTTCATAAACATAGTTTCCCAATTTGGAAGAACAGGGAAACTGTGGTTCCTTGAAGTATCCTGGGGTTAATCATCCAAATACGGTATATTTCTATAGCCAAAGACGGCTGTACAGTGTTACCTTGGGTTAGGTACTTAATTTGTTCCGGAGGTCTGTTATTAACCTGAAACTGTTCTTAACCTGAAGCACCACTTTAGCTAATGGGGCCTCCTGCTGCTGCCGCACCGTCGGAGCCTGATTTCTGTTCTCATCCTGAAGCAAAGTTCTTAACCTGAAGCACTATTTCTGGCTTAGTGGAGTGTGTAACCTGAAGCGTATGTAACCCGAGGTACCACTGTAATCAATATGGAATCAATTGACACAATGTTCCACCTGGAGAATGCTCCTAACTTTTTAACAACAACATACTTTAAATCAGTTTATTTTTCTATTTAAATATTTTTTTCTAATTCTTGGAATAGGGAAATTTCCAGTTTTTTTAAAAAAAAACAGTGGCAGATGGTACACCCTAAAACTCCCAAAGCTCCAAACACCATCTATCTCACCCACTCACGGTCCCACGAGATTTCACATGTGCGTTTTTCCCCAAGATCACCGTCATCATATTTATTATGCTTAAGTGATTATGAAACAGACACATTTCTTAGATGCTATTACTGTGAGCATGGCAGGGATCTTGCAGTGATAAGGTGAGGAAGTCATTATTTACTTAAGGAAGGTGTTAATTAGAAGAATCTAAAAGCTTCAGAACTTAAAAATAACTGTTCTTATTCAAGTTAATTGTTTCTCTCTCTAGCGCTTCACTGACACTTGCTGAGCAAATGATAGATGTTTCTGTTACTTATAAGGAAAATACTGATTTTCCCCCATTTGTTTCTTTGAGGCCCGAACTGGAAATGTGGTGACCATACCGAGCAAGAGGCATTGAGAAGGAGAGCTGTCCATCAGTGTCACCTCTCTCATCAAGGTGCACATGTGTCAGCTATACTATCCTCCGGCCTTGAGAAACCACTATCCTCCAGTAGGCATGAGAAACCACGCATGCAACAACGTATACACAAAGAGCATAGCCGTAGTGGGGGAATCCTGATTAACCCCCAGAGCTGCCCCTTACATGAAGAAGTTCTACATACACACATTGGTATGCTCACAGGACCTTCTCATGCTCACCAAATGTGTCACTGGCAGGGAGAATGACCAGCATACCTATTGCGAGGATGGGAGAAGACACATACCCTTTTCCCGATGAAAATAAGGACGTTCCATTCCATGATAAGTTTACTATTTATACCCCACACATCTTATTGGGTTGCCCCACTCTGGGCAGCTTCCAACATATATGAAAATGTTGAACATGAAACAAAACTTCCCTATACAGGATTGCCTTCAGACAGCTCAGGGGTCAGATAACTCCATACCCTCCAACATTTCTCCATTGAAAATAGGGACATCCTAAGGAAAAGTGGGGCATTCCGGGATCAAATCAGAAACCGGGACGGCTTCTCTAAATCAAGGACATCCCTGGAAAATCGGGACACTTGGAGGGTCTGGAAGACATAACCTCCACAGTCCCTTCACATGTGCTTGGATGAATGAGAGTGCTTGTCTGATACAAACACACACACACACACACACACACACACACACACACACCACGTATGATAACCAGTTATGATTCTAAGAAAGCCAGCTAAAGAGAGAGAATTTAGACAAGAGAAATGGTGGGTGGAGAAAGGGCTAAGTATACCCCACCACCACCTCTTTCCCTGGGGAAAACAGCCATCTAACCTTTGTCAATAGTGGTATCTTCCAATTGCTTTGCATTCTTCCCCAAAACATCTATCAAACTGACCTAAGAGCCAGGGAACAAAAGTTCACCTTCTTAAGGTTGCTCTTTTCTCTCCAACCGCCCCCGCGCTGCCGCCATCCCCGCCCCCCATCTCTGGAACTTTATTCTGTAATTAAGTTAATCCCTAATGGCATGTGGATACTAGGCCTAATTACATAATGAGACAACTGCCTTATTAACTGATCTCTGATGACATGCCAAATGCATCTTTTGAATTCCAGGGTCTCTCCAAATTATTCAGAGTCTTTTGTAAAAAACCACCAGCCAAAAGTTAAAGCGCAATCCATTGTAGCCTTTAAAGGGGTCCTGAAGACCTTACCCCCCCTCCCTGAGGCTGTCTTGCTGCTTGAAATAAAGAGATGCTATAAACTAGGGCTGTTGTGCCACAGTCTGGCTGCATTTTACTGTTACAATATTTTAGTTAATTTCTGTGCTGGCAGTTAGACTTCTCATGTTATGAAAAGGATATTTTGAATGGTTTTAGATTGTATTGCATTTGGACTCAGATTGCATTTTGCATACGCGGTAAGGAAAGGAGCAGAAATAAAACTGCCGATATCATAATGCCGTTACATTATAGAAATCTAAGCACAGTGAGAGCTGGACCATAAAGAAGGCTGATCACCGAAGAATTGATGCTTTTGAATTATGGTGCTGGAGGAGACTCTTGAGAGTCCCATGGACTGCAAGAAGATCAAACCTCTCCATTCTTAAGGAAATCAGCCCTGAGTGCTCACTGGAAGGACAGATCCTGAAGCTGAGGCACCAATACTTTGGCCACCTCATGAGAAGAGAAAACTCCCTGGAAAAGACCCTGATGCTGGGAAAGATGGAGGGCACAAGGAGAAGGGGACGACAGAGGACAAGATGGTTGGACAGTGTTCTCGAAGCTACCAGCATGAGTTTGACCAAACTGCGGGAGGCAATGGAAGACAGGAGTGCCTGGCGTGCTCTGGTCCATGGGATCACACAGATTCGGACACGACTAAACGACTAAACAACAGCAAAGCACATTTGGAATACCATGAACAATGCAGGAAAAGGTTCGGAAAAGGGCAACTGACATGATCAAGGTGATTACACAAATTTATAAAATTACGCATGGCATGAAGAAAATAGATGGAAAAAAAGGTTTTCTCCCTCTCTCAAAATACTGGAGCTCGTTGACATGAAATGAAGCTGAACTTGAAAGACTTCTGACGCATAAAAGCAAATACTCCCGCCACACAGTGCATAGGTAAACTAGTTCCCACAGGAGCGAGGGATGGCTTTAAAAGAGGATTAGACAAATTCATGGATGATAAGGCTATCAGCAATGCTTCTGAACACCAGGTGCTGGAAACTCCAGGAGCAGAGAGTGCTCTTGCGCGCTCAGGTCTGTTTGTGCGCTTCCCACAGACATCTGGGTGGCCAGTTTTTTAGTTCCAAGTAAAGCTTAGTTGAATAGTACCCAAAGCTCTTACTAGACCAATTGTCACCTCCATATCCAAATCCATTAAGGGTGTCAGTATGCTGAGGGTGGAAAAAAAATTGCCAGAGAGCTACTTGCGCAACCTCATTCTTTCCTTACTTCAGGAAGAACAGCTGTACCACTTAGCGCTGGCAGAATGACTTTTCCTTACTATAGCCACTGCCGCTACACAATGAATAGAGGGCTGCTGAGCCTTTCGTAAGGCAGATGAAAACACCACCGACGCTACCTTTGTAGCAGCAGCTTTTCAGCCCGAAGTGCAAATGGTCTGATTGTACAGTTGCCAACAACGCTGCTCCCCTGATGCAGATTGGAGGAGCAACTGAGAAACAGATTTCTCAGTCTCTCAGCTAATCTCTTTCCATTTTATTATCTTCCTTTCCATTGGAAAGGAATGCAGTTTTCATAATGGAACAAAACACATTTTCTGCCAAGCTTTGGGAGTACTCTGCAGGTCTTTGCAAAGGAGAGGGACTGAAGGTAATTGAGCACATGCTCTGCATGTGGAAGGTCCGAGATTCAATCTGAAATATCCTATTTCACATGTGGCAACGGACCCACATCCTGAAACAGGCACACTGGATTCCACCCAACATTGTGGGTACCCAGCGTGCATGTGTGACGTCACACATCGTTCCCACAGCAGGAGGGCCTAATGGAACACCTCACCATAGTGCAATGCATTGGGTCGCCTGGTGAGGCACCCACAGTAAAACAAATTGTTGGTGCCTTGGCATCCATGGCCCTCAGTGGTTGTCACCTGTTTATAATAATCCATTTTTTTGAAATTCTATTCAAAGAAGGCAAATATAAACGTACACTTGTTTAAATACTAACTGGTTGCACAGTCAGGGAAAAAGGCTGTAGCTACAAATATTTAATACCTAGCCTGAAATCAGCCCTGAGTGCTCACTGGAAGGACAGATTGTGAAGCTGAGGCGTCAATACTTTGGCCACCTCATGAGAAGAGAAGACTCCCTGGAAAAGACCCTGATGTTGGGAAAGATTGAGGGTACAAGGAGAAAGGGACGACAGAGGGGGGATGGACAGAGGACGAGATGGTTGGACAGTGTTCTTGAAGCTACCAGCATGAGTTTGACCAAACTGTGGGAGGCAGTGGAAGACAGGAGTGCCTGGTGTGCTCTGGTCCATGGGGTCACGAAGAGTTGGACACAACTAAACGACTAAACAACTATAACGAAATGACAAACACTTTTCTCACTTAATATATCAACTAGCTGGTGCAATGAGAAAAGGTTTCTATCAGGACTCCCATATGATCCTTGTAGCTGAAGGACTGGCAGCTTGAGTGGTTGTATCACTTGAGCACCATACATGCAGCTCTGAGGAAATGTGCTTGAGAGCTCACCAGCTGCCTTTGTGATGCCTTTTAACCAGTGGCGTAGGAAGGGGTGTGTGGAAGGGGCGGGCCGCCTTAGATGACACCGCTGAGGGGGGTGACAAACTGGGATTATTATTATTATTTTAAAAAAAAACTTATTGAAGCTCCTCTCCGAGAGGTGGGCGGGGCTTCCCAGGTCCCAGATGCCATCCTCCTTGCCTTGGGACCGCTCTCAAACCAGCTGGCCAATCGGCTGCAGGCTAGGGGCGGGGCGAAGGCAAGGCAAGGAAAGGGCTGGTGCTGCCATGACCAACTTCCCAATGCTGCTAAGACTGACTTCCCTAGCCCCCTGCCAGCAGAGGTTGGGTTTTTTGGGCCGCTGCAGCGGCCTGCCGAGGAAACAGCAGCCCACAGGGAGGCCAAGGCAGCTTCAGGCGGCCTGCGGAGGTTGAGGCGGCCATCAACAACGATTGGGCTCTAGGGCATGTGGGCACCACGGACGACCTCCTGAGCCGCTAAGCCAAAGCTGCTTATGCTCACAATGTTCAGTAAATAAACCAGAAAACAACATTTGTGACTGTATCTTATTTTTCATTCTTTTAATAACTTGAATGGGGGAGGTGACAAGAAATTTTCCACACCGGGTACCACCTGACCTTGCTACGCCTCTGCTTTTAACTAGCATGATTGAGGTTACCCATGACTCATCTATTGCTGCTCTTTGTTCAAGGGCCACTGTAAAGGTCATGACAATACTCGCTGCTGTCATGGCAGGCCTACAAAGACAAACCAGTAAGGAAGCTAGACAAGAACTACAGTGGTACCTCGGGTTACATACGCTTCAGGTTACAGACTCCGCTAACCCAGAAATAGTACCTCGGGTTAAGAACTTTGCTTCAGGATGAGAACAGAAATTGTGCACTGGCGGCGCAGTGGCAGCGGGAGGCCCCATTAGCTAAAGTGGTGCTTCAGGTTAAGAACAGTTTCAGGTTAAGAACGGACCTCTAGAACGAATTAAGTACTTAACCTGAGGTAACATTGTACAGCCGTCTTTGGCTATAGAAATATACCGTATTTGGATGATTAACCCCAGGATACTTCAAGGAACCACAGTTTCCCTGTTCTTCCAAATTGGGAAACTATGTTTATGAAGTTTGGAACAAGAACAGTTTCAGGTTAAGAACGGACCTCCAGAATGAATTAAGTACGTAACCAGAGGTACCACTGTATTGCCTACCCTCCAATGTGTTGCAGTGGGAATCCAGGATGCCCGTCTTCTGGGGTGGGCTCCCATGCAAGTCACCTGACCCGCTTGATGGAATGGCCCTGGATCTTTCAGAGTCCCAGTCCCTCACATTTTGGGGCAGTGTGCTCCCCACGATGTCTTGACTAAGTCTAGTGCCACCTAATGACTAAATATTATGACACTTATCTACACACCTGCTGAACCTGGGATATATTCTGACAAGGGGTTGTGGAAAGCTTGTGCAGGCCACTTCAAACAGCTCACCTTTCATTGGAACATTAGATAAGCACGCAAAATGACTGTTGTGTTAAACACAATTTGATGAGTCCTCATCAACTGCCTGTCATTCATTCAAGACTTAAATACATATGAGCTCTGTCATAATTGGCCTTCCTCCAACTTGCTCAGTGCAAGAGAATTTGGCATTAATTGGAAGTACTGAATAAAATTCTTTGTTGCTAGCACCAAAAGGAATCCATGAATCCAGAACTGTAAATCTCCTTAAGCACCCCAAGAGAGTTTTGTAATGAAGTGCCCCATGTTGGTGCATTAAACCCACACAGATGTAATGTGAAGTCCAGACAGAAGATCCATTAAAGAAAAGATTGCCACGCGCAAGGAAAAATGCTGTGAGGATTTAGTTCATTAAGTTAAATGAATCTGTTGGTATGGGCTCCGCTAAAGTAAATGGTAGAAAGCAGAACTGAGGCTGAACAGAAAAAGTAAGCTTCCCTTCATCATTATAGATTCCATGCCTATTTGTGTAATTGATGCATTATAACGCATCATTGCAGAGAAACTGAATGCATTCTTTGCATCTGTCCTCACATCAGAAGGTGTACCGCAGCACTTTGATGAATGAATGAAAAAAATAAAATGAACCAAAATACAAAGGCTCACAAGGTCAATATTATCAATTCTGGGCACTGCAACTTAAGAAGGATGTTGACAAGCTGGAACATGTGCAGAGGAGGGCAACCAAGATGATCAAGCATCTGGAAACTAAGCCATATAAAGAGTGCTTGAAGGAGCTGGGTATGTTTAGCCTTGAAAAGAGGAGACAGAGGAGATATGATCACCATCTTCAAATATCTTAAGGAATGGAAGAGAGCGCGTGCTTGGTTTCTCTTCCTCTGGAGGGTAGGACTCAAACCAATGGCTTCAAGTTATAAGAAAGGAGATTCCGACTGAACATTCGGAAAAACTTTCGGATGGTAAAAGCTGATAGGCAGTGGAACAGACTCCCACAAGAGGTGGTGGACTCTCCTTCCTTGGAGGCTTTTAAGCAGAGACTGAGTGACCGTCTGTCACAGATGCTTTAGGTGAGATTCCTGCATTGCAGGGGGTTGGACTAGATGACCCTTGGATCCCTTCCAACTCTATGATTCTGTGACAATCCTTGGGGGTCATATAATATCACACAGCAGTTAATCAAGCTATGACGATCAGCAAGATGTTCAAGATCAGGAAGACACTCAGATAATACCCCAAAACCTAATAAAATGTATTTTTAAAGGGCTTATATGCTCTGACTCTAGAATCATATTTATAAAATGTGATCCTAACTCAGAAGCAGGTCCTCTTGAATTCTACAAGGCTTACCCCCAGGTTAGTGGGTTGGGACTGCAGCCTTAATGCTTTTACTCTGTATTTATCAGCAACTATGCAATGCATCAGATTTTACTGTTAGACTGATTAGACTGCTGAGTGTATCTTAAACAGATTCCTCGGATGTGAGGAAGAGGCTGTGCTATAAATGGACTATTCCCAGTAGTCTTCAATGGCTGCACTTCTTGCCTTGTGCAATTGACTTGCACTCCTTGAGGTCTCTCCTTGTGTTTACTGTGTCCTATATAAGGTTAGTGTATGAAGACTAAAGAGGTCTTTGGACATGACAGGTTCTGAAAGAATGGCCTCAGTATAGTCAACAGATGGGAATTTATCCAGGGCTCCTGAGCTCCTCAGTCCCGAAAATGCCACTGAGAAAAAATGAGCTCATTGTTCTGAATTCCTGCTCAGAAACAAATGTCTGATTCTCAACAGAGCTGATGAAGACGACAATCAGCTCCCAGGTGCAGTAAATACAAATGTTTCAGACAAACCATGTATGCACACACAGAGTCCACATTCCAGAATAGAGAGAGGTATTCTTAAGCTCACTGAAATAAATAGCATGCCTAACTCTACTGGAGTTGGTATCTACCTGTGTATCCCAATCACACAGAGCTGCCTACTCACAAGTAGGACCTCACTTGTTAAGCTTTCATGGAGGATAAGGCTGTCAGTGGCTAGATGCCAAGATGGCTATGTTGTATTCCCACTGTCAGAGGAAGTCCTGAAATTAGTTTCATATGAACTGTTCCTATATAAACTAATGTTATTTTATTACCTTTTCTAAACACAATTGCTGTGTCAGTTACGCCATTGTTGTCCTATACAGTTCGTGATATTATGGACATGACATGCATCATGTATGACCTTGCTGTGGGTAAAGGGACCCCTGACCATTAGGTCCAGTCGTGACCAACTCTAGGGTTGCTGCGCTCATCTCGCTTTATTGGCCGAGGGAGCCGGTGTACAGCTTCTGGGTCATGTGGCCAGCATGACTAAGCCGCTTCTGGCGAACCAGAGCAGCACACGGAAATGCCGTTTACCTTCCCGCCAGAGCGGTACCTATTTATCTACTTGCACTCTGACGTGCTTTCAAACTGCTAGGTTGGCAGGAGCAGAGACCAAGCAACGGGAGCTCACCCTGTCACAGGGATTCAAACTGCCGACCTTCTGAACGGCAAGTCCTAGGCTCTGTGGTTTAACCCACAGCGCCACCCGCGTCCCTTCTTGCTGTGGGTAGAACCCAAGAAATCACAGGCAAGTCTTTTCCATGACTGCAACAGATAGACTTGGCTTTGTGACTAGATCTTGAGAAGAATTAATCACTGTGAAAGTACTCCCTTTCAGGAGCCATGCCAAACCATTACATTAATGAGCCTGAGAAGTTTTGGGTTAATATTCTCCCCTTCTCTTGGTGTGCAAAATATCCTGGTTCTAATCTTTGTTTGCAGCAAACCATAATAAATCTGAATCGGCAAACTATGGCTTGATCTTGCCTACAAACCAGATCACAAACCATGCTTTGATATGTGGTTTGCAGACAAACACAAACCCATAGTTTTTCTGTTCAGATGAACCAGTAAATGATGATTTGCTACAAACAAGAATCAGAAGTTGAGGATTGATATGTGCAAGGGGAGGAAGCAGAGAGCATGTGAGCCCAAGACTCCCCAAGGTTTATTCACTGGGCCATAATAATTAGGAGCGTGAGATGCATGTAGCCAGAGATCACCATCTACTAAGAAAAAATAAATGAATGGCTATATTACTTAGTGGTGCTGTTAAAGCAAATGAAGGCCATGCCACATACATCAGCAAATATAGGGAAAAGAGGCAGAAAACTAGTGAACTTTAAAATTATATTTTCTAAAAGTTCAGTAGCTTTATGATGGATTGAGGAATTGCATACTTTTCAAAGAGGTGAAAAGTCAAGACTGCAGTGAGGTTAAGAGCAGCTATGGGAAAAATCTTAACAGCATGGGTGGAAGAAGCGGGGAACAGAGTGGATAAAGGGAATCAGACAGGGCAAGCCGTGCATAACTAGCCTGCTTTGCGTTCCTTGCCATGCTGCACAAAAGAAATTCAGCAGGGTGAAATATACTGATGTTTTCAATAGCTACTTGAAAATGTTTCCCCACTGCCACAGAGATTAATGGCTGTAATAAAATTTTAAAAAAGCTGCAGTATAGTGGACAGGAATGGGTAAACAGGCATAATCTCAAGATTTTTATTCAGAGCTGGTAGGACAGTGGTTTTCTGGTCTATTGCTCACCGTGACATGTTAGTGTCCAGTTATTACATGGCAGAGGACACAAGATATCTTGCATCTGCCCACGGAAACTAGACTGGTCTACTTTGGGACCCATTTTCGTAGTATAGCATCTCCAACACAGGGAGCTCTCTCATAGTCACAAATTATTAGAAAGCACACTGAGACTGCAATCTAACCTGCACAAGCCTGGCTGGCCCACTGAAATCAATAGAGTTTACTTCTGAGATGGTGTAGATCAGAGGTGTGGAACCTGCAATTCTTCAGATGGTTCTTGGACTCTAATTCCTATCAACTCCAGCCAGCATAGCCAGTGGTCAGGGATGATGCTAACTATAATCCAGCAACCTCAAAGGCTGTAAATTCTCCATCTCTCATGTATTGGGATACCTATACCTCTCACGGTGGTGTTTGATTTGTGATGAACGTTTTGCCCATGCAAGTAATCAAACTATAGAACAAGGGTATAGCCTGGTCACATTTGAAAGCCATTGACTGGGTTCCACTCCCAAGCCAGGCACAACAGGTGGATTCTGGGGGAAGAGTCTGTGCAGTGGTGGCACCCTGGTTATGGAATGTTCTTCCCAGATAGACTCACCTGGCACACCTTCCTTATATTCTTTTCAATGCTAGTTGAAGACTCTTCCCTCCCCCAGTTTATCGGATCTGTTCACTTTTAATGTTGCTTGTGATGCTGTGTATCTTCTAAAGACCACTTTGCTGTTGCATTTTAATGACTTAGCATTGTTGAGAGTCACCCCGAGAAGACTGCTTACTGGGTGGCAGACAATATAAATATATAAAACAATATGTGCAGGTGAATTCAGTCTTAGATGCCATCAACTAAGAAAAACAGAACCTATTAAAATAAAATTACTGGCTTAGTTATGCTTAGTTTCTATTGAAATCAATGGGACTTCCGGGAAGTCATGCATAACTTTTTGCATTGGTTTCTATGGGACCTAAGGGCAATTAAATTTGTCTAGATCCAGCCCATTATCTGTATAAAATTGCTTATTTAAGTGGCCTCAGCTTAACATTCCCTGCTTACTCAGCATGTGAAGCACCTTAGTATTCTGAAGAACATTCGCATTGCACAAGTTGTAGCTGCATTACTTGCTCCATCCACAGGACTTTGTATAAGACTCTCAATTATTTTCTTTGGACCAGCATTTTTAACCTTGGTTTTTACAGGGTCATTGCTTTGGCAAGGTTCAATTTTTTAAATGTGTTTGTCGCGAGAGAAGAAATCTTAACTGTTTGGTTGTTAGAATTGCCATTACCATTCTAAAATGTAATAAATAAAATGGGAGAACCACCCGTGTTATTTTAATGCAGGAATTAGCACACTCTTATGGCTTCCTGGAGATTTCCTGTCTCTTTGATGTTGCAGAATTCTGGCTCTGGTTCTGAGATGCAGCAGCTGGAGCAAATCACTTTCACTCAACATTGCTGATAACCCATTCAATCACTGTCCCGTGGTTGACCTCAGATTGCTTTTGATCACAACTGATTTGGGAGGGTGGAGGGAGAAAGAGAGCACGTTCACCTTCAGAATCTGACAGGGAAAGTCAGGTAAACTGAAAGCTATTTGTGTCAACATTTCAAAATGGAAAGTCAAGGGAGACTGTTTACCATCTGATATCTCACATCTCTTTAGGTTTGATCTGAGGCTTATCTTCTGTCCCAACTCTAAAAAAAACTACTTCCTTCTTAATATTTCTCAAGATATTTGAAATAGAAACAAGCAGCTGTCGCTTTCGAGAAGAAACACATGCACTTCAGCAAAAGGGATGACGCAAACCTGAATTGCATCAATACTGTGGTCCAGTCTAGACATTGCACTTACAACATGCTTATTTTGAAATGTGTCAACATAAAGCAGCTTCCTATGTTCTTAAAAATGATGAGAGTTGTAGTCCAATGGCATTCAAAGGGTCATGGGTACCCCACTGCTGAGAGAGAGAGAGAGAGAGAGAGAGAGAGAGAGAGGGAGGAGAGAAGGAGGAGGAGGAGGAGGAGGAGGAGGAGGAGGAGGAGGAGGAGGAGGAGGAGTTGGAGTTTGGATTTGATATCCCGCTTTATCACTACCCTAAGGAGTCTCAAAGTGGCTCACAATCTCCTTTCCCTTCCTCCCCCACAACAAACACTCTGTGAGGTGAGTGAGGCTGAGAGACTTCAGAGAAGTGTGACTAGCCCAAGGTCACCCAGCAGCTGCATGTGGAGGAGCGGAGACACGAACCCGGTTCCCCAGATTACGAATACATCGCCCTTAACCATTACAGAGAAACTATGCAGAAATTGAAAAATGAGGCTTGGCACACAAGCAATTTTACATTAGATTTACATATCCTTTTCAAATTTCCTCCGTAATATTAAAATCTGAGTTTACTGTTTTAAAATAGAGGGCTGCCACTTGAACTGGGAAAACATCATGAGGATGATGCAAATTAAATGGGAACATGAACTGCGGCAAGCTCCCAGACTTTCTGCAGTCCGTTCAGAAGAAGGCTTGACCAATGGTGTCAGGGACTGGTTGAACATAGAGGAATGGTGGGAAGAATCAGCTGGGTAACCCCCAAGGGAAGAAGACCCAGAGCCCAGGGATTGGTGGTAGGATGGTGATGGTGAATAGTCACCAGTAGAAGAGGGGAAAGACTGGGAAGAGGAGGGGTTGGAAACTGAAGAGGTAACAGGGTTTTGTGAGCAGAGAGAATCCGTGGAAGAGAGAAGTCCAGAAGCTGAAGCAGAAGCAGGAGAGTGGGATGAGGGAGGCCAAGAGGAAGAGAATGAGGTGGGCTAGTGAAGAGGTACTAGTGTCTCCACCTCCTGCTGCAACAAGCTCCCCTCACCCTTGACTCCCAGAACCAGAAGAGGCATGAAGAGGGCAGAGGGGGAAATTAATGTCACACAGGCACAGTCTTAGATTGCGTGGGGAAACCCTGGAGAGGAAGGGACTTAGGGAAGGTCTCTGCAACTGCTTCATAGGAGCAGGACCTACTGAAGAAGAGTTGCTGTGCTCATTAGGCCTGACACTCCTGTGCAGATGCTGTTCTTTCTAATGAGGAGTTAATCCACTGATTTACTGCTGTCTTGTTCCTGTCAAACGGAATGGGCAGATCAATCCTGGACACCAAGAGGATCCTTTTCGAAGCCTAAGTGTCGCCTTGTGTTGTAGAAATACAACTGGAGCTCACTCTGTTACAGGGTTCTTGCTTAGTTTTCCCCATTGTCTGCTTATTTTTATACTCTCTTTGTGTAGCTGTCCCCCTCCTTCTAGTAAAAAGAGACTAAAGACAACATTCATATGCCGTGCTACTTGTTGAGCAAATGCTATACTGATTACATGGTACGTAAGAAGCAGGATGAAGGCATGAATATCTTTGTCAGCGTCTGTGTGAAAAAGTGTCTCTCTTAAATGAAAGAAAGGTTATAATATTCTCTTCAATTACTGCTCACTGGAAAAGTACTGGTTTTCTGGAACCCCAAGTCAACTGGGACTAATATTCCCCTCATTACCCCCCGCCCTGACATCTCCAACATGCCATAAACATCTTCTTTTCTTCTGGTTCATTCCAGGTTTTGACAAATTTGCTTTGCTTCTAATTTCAGCCTTTTTTTTTTTTTTGTCTGCCAGCCTCCAATGGGGGCAGCATCTCTTAGCTACAAGTAACTGGCTGACAGCATATCATGCATGCATTTTGTATCAATTGCAAGCAAAAGTGTATTAGAAACATAGGAAGTACTGTATTTTTCTGTGTATAAGATGATGCTTTTTGCTATAAAAAAATTAGGCAAAAATTTGGTGTCGTCTTATACACAGATAGTAAATGCAGAGGGGGGGGATATGTGATTAATGGCAGCAGCAAGCAGGATATCGGCAGCAGCGATTGGGTGGGTGATTGGTGACTGCGGCAAGGCCTGCTGGTGATTGGCTGCGGCTGCGGCAATTGGGCAGGCAATTGGTGACTGTGGAGAGGCAGGCAGTCCATTGGTGGCTGCGGCAAGTGGGCGGGTGGCCTGTTGGTGGCAGCGGGCAGGCAGACAATTGGCGCCTGTGGCGAGGTATGCGATCGGTAGTGGCTGTGGCAAGCAATCGACAGTGGTGGGCAGGCGGGTGAGCGATTGGCAGAAGTGACCTCCTCACCCCACCCCGCAAAAGCTGAGCAACTTAATTTCTTAATTTTGGGTTTTAAAAAAGTAAAGGTAAAGGTACCCCTGACCATTAGGTCTAGTCACAGACGACTCTGGGGTTGCACGCTCATCTCGCTCTATAGGCCGAGGGAGCTGGCGTTTGTCCGCAGACAGCTTCTGGGTGATGTGGCCAGCATGACTAAGCCGCTTCTGGCGAACCAGAGCAGCCGTTTACCTTCCCACCGGAGCGGTACCTATTTATCTACTTGCACTTTTACGTGCTTTCGAACTGCTAAGTTGGCAGGAGCAGGGACCGAGCAATGGGAGCTCACCCTGTCACAGGGATTCGAACCGCCGACCCTTTGATCGGCAAGTCCTAGGCTCTGTGGTTTAGACCACAGTGCCACCCACATCCTTTAAAAAAGTAGGGGTCGTCTTATACATGGGGGCATTTTATGCATGGAAAAATACGGCAGTTAAAAAGTTGGCACATTGACACATGTAGCTTGGTATCTGTGGCAGCTCTATGAGCAAGTTACAAATTGCACACAGCTGTTTCCCATGTGTGCAGGCCAGAGCTTCAGTATTGTCTACACTGACTGATATGGTTCTCCAGGGTATCAGACAGTGATCTTTCCCAGGCCCTACCTGGAGACCCCGGGATTGAATCTAGGACCTTCTGCATACAAAGCAGATGCTCTACTCTGTGATCAAAGTATTTCACACAGGTATGCAGGAACAATGCATGCGCCCCTGCCAGGCCAATTCTCTAGCTAGTCCTGTAAGAACTTCAGCTGCATCCCATCTCATCCAAATGCAGTGCACACCCTGGGGAAAATTTCCTACATCAAATCTCCAAAGTAGAAAGTAGGAACTCCAACAGATATACTGCCCTGCATCCCCAAAAGATTTAAGAGACCCTCCAGATCAGTGTGGGATGTGGGACTGGGGGCTGCAGAGGAAAAGGAACTGGCGAAAATAGTTGCCCCTTCTTTCACCAGTGGAAGCTTCCCACCTGCAAAGCTTATGAAAATTCACGTTTCCAAATATGAAAATAACTTTCCATTTGTGTGTATTTTATGTTGTACTTCTATGAAATGGCAAGGCAGTGACATCAGGACAGCTGAAACTTTATATCTGGCAAACTGATTTATAGATGGTGCCTGTTAAAAACAACTTGACTAAAGAACAAATCTATTAGCAAGTATTTTTCAGGATGCCAACACTGTCAAACGCAACAGCAGCATTGTCAGTATTTCTAGGAAAAAAATATTGAAATGCTTCATGAAGATGCTTATTGGTATCAGAAGCAGCACTGGGGAATTTTGAACACTTTTCTGCATAGTATGCTTCCTGTGGCCTCCAAAAGGCTTTGCCTTGATGGTACAGCATCTCATGGTGTCTATCCAGATTCTGCTTGATTTAATATTTCTATTTGTGCCCTTTTTGAAAAGTGAGCACTGGAAGGAAAAATAAATTTAACTTAGGTAAAGGTAAAGGTACCCCTGCCCGTACGGGCCAGTCTTGACAGACTCTAGGGTTGTGTGCTCATCTCACCCTAGAGGCCGGGAGCCAGCGCTGTCCACAGACACTTCCGGGTCACGTGGCCAGTGTGACGAAGCTGCATCTGGCGAGCCAGCGCAGCACACGGAACGCCGTTTACCTTCCTGCTGGTAAGCGGTCCCTATTTATCTACTTGCACCCGGGGGTGCTTTCGAACTGCTAGGTTGGCAGGCGCTGGGACCGAACGACGGGAGCGCACCCCGCCGCGGGGATTCAAACCACCGACCATGCGATCGGCTAGTCCTAGGCGCTGAGCTTTTACCCACAGCGCCACCCGTGTCCCCCCAAATTTAACTTACCAAATGATAAATATAAGGGTGTATTATGTTCTCATGGAGGATAATAAGCTGGGACCTAAATGCTTTGTTCAAGTGAAAGATGAATAACGCTGCTATCTTGCTGTGTACTTCTGATGCGAGGAGGGGGGTATTTGCTAACTTATAGGGAAAATAAATGTATCTCCAATTGTGTGAGCCTCTTACCAGGGCAACTGCTTCCTCAAGACCACCCCCCAAAAGTCCCCCTTAAGCATGACGTGTGAAACTTATACTTATGGGTAGTGGTAAAGGGACCCCTGACCATTAGGTCCAGTCGTGACTGACTCTGGGGTTGCGGCGGTCATCTCACTTTATTGGCCGAGGGAGCTGGCATACAGCTTCCGGGTCACGTGGCCAGCATGACTAAGCCGTTTCTGGCGAACCAGAGCAGCACACAAAAAGGCCGTTTACCTTCCTGCCGGAGCGGTACCTATTTATCTACTTGCACTTGACGTGCTTCCGAACTGCTAGGTGGGCAGCAGCAGGAACCGAGCAACGGGAGCTCACCCCGTTGCAGGGATTCGAACCACCGACATTCTGATCAGCAAGTCCTAGGCTCTGTGGTTTAACCCACAATGCCACCCGCATCCCTTACGGGTAGTGGTAGGGATAAGCTAATCTGTCAGTTCTGGTTTCCCATTTTTCCGTCCTGAGTAGTCACCTTTGCCATAGGAAATGTTCAGTAGGTGGGGAAAGATAGAAGGATTTACAGGCAGCAGGAATGGAACTCAAAGCAGCACAGATGTTACCTTTAAGGGTTTAAGTGTCAAGGGTGAAATGGGGACATGAATAAAAACTGCCAGGAGGGCAAGACTTGAAAAGAAAACAAGATGTGAGATTATAACTCCTAGGAACACAAGAAGCTGCCGACGTACACCAAGTCAAGCCATTGATAGACCTAACATTCATCTGCACTGACTGGCAGCAGCTCTCAGAGGTGTCAGATCAGGCTCTTTCCCAACCCACCTGGGAATGTTCTGCATGCGAAGCAGATGCCCTGCAGGGGAGCATTTTAACAGCCAGTGTCTTAAACAATTACATTAAAAATTACTTCTGCTGGATGAAAACCAGAAATCCAGAGTGAGGAATGAAATGAGCGCAAGCAAGTGGGTCATAGTTACTGGGATGCCTTGCACTATTAAGGCATTTCCTCCCCCGTTCCCAATCCCTAAAACAGTTATGTCAGTTGTGCATACATGCTCTTCCATTAAAATACAATGTAGAAGGACCCTGCAACTTTAAACGAATAGCCAATAAGGCACACTAGGATCGGCAGCAATGTGCAAAAAAATAAGTAATAGTCAGCAGTCAGGCCTACGTTGTTCATTTGGGTTCCCAATGTCACATTGCCATTTACTTAAAAGAGGAGAGGCAAGGCAGAGGGGAGCTTAGTGTGGTGCAGGCACAAGCATTGGGAGAATTGGTTTTCATACCCTGCAACATTTCTCTGATGAATAGGACTTCCTCTTCCTAAATAAATAAAAATAATATCCCATCCATCTGTCTGGGTTGCCCCAGGCACACTGTTTGGCTTCCAACATATATAAAAACATAATAGAACATTAAGCGTTTTAAAACCTCCCTATACAGGGCTGCTTTCAGATGTCTGCTAAAGGTTGTATAGTTACTTATCTCCTTGGCTCGGGGGCCGCGTAACTCCATACCCTACAACATTTCTCCGATGAAAATAGGGTAAAGGTAAAGTAAGGGACGCCTGTGGCGTTGTGGGTTAAACCACAGAGACTAGGACTTGCCAATCAGAAGTTCAGCAGTTTGAATCCCCGTGACGGGGTGAGCTCCCGTTGCTCGGTCCCTGCTCCTGCCAACCTAGCAGTTCGAAAGCACGTCAAAGTGCAAGTAGATAAATAGGTACCGCTCTGGTGGGAAGGTAAACGGTGTTTCCGTGCACTGCTCTGGTTCGCTAGAAGTGGCTTAGTCATGCTGGCCACATGACCCAGAAGCTGTATGCCGGCTCCCTCAGCCAATGAAGCGAGATGAGCACCGCAACCCCAGAGTCAGCCACCACTGGACCTAATGGTCAGGGGTCCCTTTACCTTTTAAGGTAAAGTAAGACATTCCAGGATCAAATCAGAAACTGGGATGGCTTCTGTAAATCCAGGACTGTCCCAGGAAAAATAGGGACACTTGGAGGGTCTGCGATTAGCATCGTTTCTGCACCCAAACAGCACTTCTAGGTTTGACTGAGAAGCCCATACTCTCTGAGGCAGATGAACCCACAAAGCTCTGGAGGAAATGGCTTTCTCCCAGATGTCCCTGAAGTTTATAATGCCTTGCCAAGGGCTTAACTGATCAGAAGCAGTATCATTAACTTTTATTCTTTCATTTTCATATTTGATTTATTACACACCTTTCACTATAAGATCCTATGTATGGCTAATAGCAAATTTGACAGCCAACTTATGGAGGTGGAAGGATAGACGACTGTGTGCTTCTCTTGGAATTTCTGGGGCAGATTACAGTAAAATTACAACCATGGTTCGTTTTCCTTTGCTCAGGTATATAGTTCATACTTCAATGCAGATGAACAAAGAGTTAAAGGATGACAGGATTAAAGTAAGAGATCAGGTGGCAGAGTTCAGCTCTGCAGCCAAGGAGGAGACCAAAGCGGAATTACTATTCTGAGAAAGTGAAACTGCTGGAGGCCCAGTTCCAGGAAAAGATGAAAGAGATAGATGGGGAAACGCTGTTCTGCAGCATATCTTCTATAGGAGTAGAATCATTCCGAAGGAGATTTTAAGGCAACTGGCCAGTTAGAGGCAACCCCCAGCAAAAAGGCTGCATTTTAGCAGTGTGGCTTATCAGATTGAAAGTGGGGTCAAAAAGGAATAGAGTGGGGCAAAAGTCATATAAAAGGTATAATCAAGGCAACTTTATCCTGGACTCAATCTGAGGAGTTATCTGAAGATGAAAAGCAACCTTAACAATACAAACCCATATTGTGAGAACCTATCAATGGGGCAGGGGGTAGGGAGTGCAACTGAACTCTTAGAATTAACAACAGTTACAAGAACACCAAAAGATACCCCAAGGCTTCTTACTTAGAACAAACAAAAAAAAAAAAACCCCAAACCCCTGCTTCCCTCACTAGAGTCTGACTTTGACCTAAAGCATGAAGCCATCCTTAAAAAATAAAAAAATAAAAAAGGTATTCCACTCCATCCTTACAGGACTACAGTGTAATAATATGCACATTTGGGTGCAGTTTATTTAAGTGACAGACAGGTCACAGATGGTGTCTTATTTCAACATAGTTGTAAGAGAGAAACAGCAGAAATTGGGAAATAAGATGCATGTCAAGGCAAGGAAAATCACAACAATGCAACAGATGCCATTTATGTCGTTTATAAAGACATGATGATGAACCATAAGTGAGCACTCTTTGACTATCTGAACCCAAACAGCGATCACTAATGGTTCTTCATCATCCTAGAAAAAATGTGACGAGTGGGGCGCCACAGGGTTCTGCCCTGGGCCCGTTGTTGTTCAACGTTTTTATAAATGACTTGGATGAAGGAATTAAGGGGATGTTCATCAAATTTGCAGAGGTCACCAATCTGGAAGGGGTAACAAATTCCACAGAAGATAGAATTGGGATTCAGTTTTAAGATGGCCTTGAACAGATTGGAGAAGTGCACCAAAACTAATAAAATGAATTTCAGTAGGCAAAAATGTAAGGCTCTGCACTTCGGCAGGAAGAACCAGCTGCACAAATATAAAATACGGGACACCTGGCTTGTCAGTAGTACATATGAAAATGATCTAGGGTTCTTGGTAGACCACAGGCATAACATGAGTCAACACGGTAATGCAACAGCTGCATTAACAGAAGTATAGTGTCTCAATCAAGAGAAGTAATATTCTGCCTTGGTGAGACCACACCTGGAATACTGTGTCCAGTTCTGGACACCACAATTTAAGAAGGATGTTAACTAACTGGAATGTGTGCAGAGGAGGGCAACCACAATGATCAAGGGTATGGAAACTAAGCCTTATGAGGAAGACATTAAAATTCAATTTAAGAGGACTGGATTTAGCTTAAATAGAAGTACATTGGCTTGACTAGTGGATTAATCTGGCCAATTACTTCTGGGAAGACATGCTTAGATGATCTCTTACTGGAAAATTCTCACAGAAACCCAAATTTTCCCAACATTCCCAAACATGGCACAAACAGTATGCATCATAGAGCAATAATAAAAGCAGGATATGTGTGCACTAAAAATGGTAAAATGCTTCTATGATTCCCCCCCCATTCTATAATTAGCAATAAAAAACAGCCATTTCCTAAACATTATGCATGTCATAAATTATGAAGCCTGCAGATTGGTGATTAAGAAAACAATTCTGAGCCCAGGAAAGAATATATTTAACTCTTATTTTAAAAATGTATGGGTAAACTCTTTAAAAGATTTACACCTCAAAGCAAGCTTTCCTTTGTTCCTTCCCTTTTGTATGAATCATAGATCAAGGCATTGAATGGATTTCTACAGGATAACATGACTGTTTTATGTATAAGGGCTCAGAGAACATCTTGAGTTTTTGTATCCTGTGAGCCAGATTCCCAAATGGGTTATCTCTTCTACTACCACTAAAATAAATAGGAATTGCAACCACTAATGTTACACAGTTTCAACTTTTCAGATCGAAGGACCATCTTTAATGCTAATTGGAAACACAGGACCTGGTTTATATTTTTCATCAGATATATCCCTATCTTCTCCCTCTCTTTTCCCCTCCCCCCCCCCATTCTTCATGGAATGTCTACACTGGAGACATACAGGTTTAAGTAATCTTCATATGAAACGTTAAAAGTGAGTGAGGGGGGTTAAAAGTGAGTGAGGGAATTGTAGTCCCAAAACAGCTGGAGGCCCATGTTTGACCACCGCTGAGCTATGACAATGAAAATTAGTTCAGAAGTGGTATAAGTTTGTAACGCAGACTTACACTTTTTCTTTCTCCTTTTCTTGCCCACTTTCATGTGAGTGCGTGTGAGTTACAGTGCCTCTAGTGGGATCCATCTTAAGTCAGGTCATGGCCCACTTGTGGTTCCTGACCCACTTGTAGATGAAGAAAATATGTAAGCCACCTGAAAGCCAGCCCCATTTTATTTATTGACAGGGCATAGCCACACAAACTGTTAAATAGATCCAGCAATTTGGAGGCAGCCCTGTTCAATGAAGTTTTTAATGTCTGACAGATGGGCAAGCTATAAACAATAAAGTTGTTCTTGTTGTTGTTGTCCTCTTCCCTTACTAGCAGGCTATCATTGCATTAGTTTTGCCTAAAATACTAGATTCAACTTTTGTCTTTAACGGACACTTATGAAGAACAGTCGATAACAAAAAAAACCCTTTTAATGAGCCCTCATTTTAATGGTCATCCCATAGTCTCAAATGCCATGCTATTTTTGCTATTGGTGGAGCAAATGAGACAAGTCACTTCCAGATGACTTGTTTATTGAACATACTGATTTGTTTGCGGGGAAGTTAGAGGACATAGACTATTTATTGAACATTCATTCTGATTTGTTTGTGGGGATATGATGCATTGTTGCATCAAACAATTGTTATCTCACACTTTCAAGTGCATTTTTATGTCAATTCCTTTATCAGAAAAAGTCCAATTATGGGGAAATGAGGTATGCTGCAACAGAAGTGCCAAAATTGTGCAGCCTGAATTTCCTGGTATGTGATTGAATCCCATCTAAAAATAGTGACAGTCTGGAAGTGGCCAAAGTGTTAGAAGTTTAGATAATGAAAAGGCAGGGGAATAACAATGACACACTTGTGAATCTTTATGTGATGAGCTCTCCTTGATAAAAGTTATGCCTTATATCTTTTTGAAGTGTGCTGGAGTAGACATTGAAGTAGTAAGTTGGGCATCCCAGTCATATTCAAGCATAGAAAATTGTCAGCAGATTCCCATCATATAGGGAATCTTGAGTTCATATATTTCCACAAATTGCAACATTTCTTGGTCTTCTATTCCCTGGGAGCAATGGTGACCAATCATCTTCCTCTGAGACATCCTCCAGTGTAGTTGCTTTGAAAATAATCAGTCTTGATTCCTGGTGCAATTAGTGCTGCAGTCTAAAATGTTGACCCTCTTAATCTGAGCCTTCTGAAAAACGGAAGCTGGATGGAATGAATCAGGCCAAAACTGGTCACAATTCACTATGATTTTCTTCTATACCAAGAACATTCAGCAGTGGAATGTACTTAATCTTGTCTGCTTGCAGACACAGAACCAATGAGAAACAGCACAGGTACCATTTTCATATCCTCATATGAGGATATGCTCAGGAGCTAATTCAGGAGCTGTAGATCATGTTTTCAGGAGTGGAGGAGATTTCTGATCAAGTCTAGGCATTGAGAGAGTGTATTCTACTCAGAGCTGGCAGTACTTCTTGTGATCTCCAAATCCAACAGGGATGCCAAATCACAGACTTCAGAGCCACTGGCTGAGGAGGTGGACCAGCTGCCAAGTTCTGAGATGGATCAGTATTCCATTGAACCTGAGGCCTGCTGGCAGGAGCCCACAAACTAAATTCTGCAGCACCATAGACCATAAATTCATAGCCAGGACCCTCATGGGCTCCTTCCCCAAGGGCCTGTGGAATGTAATGCCTCCCACATTACCTTGTCAACTGCTGCAGGTAGCATACTACGTGGAAGGCTATGAAAAGAAAGAAGTGCCTATGTTCAAGAGAGAAGGTTGGCCCTTTAAGTGTCTGCAGTTATCCAACAGAGGTGAGGCAGAGGCTCAAAAGTCACCCTTATTGGAGCAAGTTGTTCACTAGGAGCTCTCTATGGTGCTGAAAAAACCAACCTGCTTTTCTTTTCCCAGTGGGATCTCCTTTGGGACAAGAACGGTACAGTACTACTTTGTCTACATACTGTGGGTCCATAGTACAATTCTACAAAAGCTGATGGATTGACTTAGTATATAAGGCAGTTTCACATATGTGTGCTTCGAGGCCATTTTGCACCTGGGACAGATGTCCCAATCATCTCCCCCCACCCTAGTAATGCTGATAACCCAAGAGTTGAAACGTTTGGCATTGCCCTTCTTGGACCTTGTCCCCAATAAGGCAAAATGCTCACCCATTCATATTTTATATATGCAATACCAGATAAGTAAATGGCATTCTGGAAGTTGCATAATTTGCTAATAAACTCTGTGGTGCATGCTCAACATAACACTGCAATTTTTAACATCTTGCCCAAGAATGGCTCTATTTATCTGGTTTCACCTTCACTGCCACCCTGTCCCCTCAATATCCCAACCCAATATCAGTATCAAAATGGATATCAAGCAGTAGGCCTTAAAAAACAGTCCATAAGATGCCAGAGGGATGGGGGGGGGAGGAGAGAAGAAGCGAGGGGGAAGTAAAGCTAAACTATGACATATGAAGTATGCTACATTTAGGAAGGCTAATGAAAGTAGAGGCTCAACCATTAACCTTCAAGGGAAGAAAATTCAGCCTGGTGCTTTAAATATGACCAGAGCCAATATTTCACTATGACAAGCGTTAGTAATGAATAATTAAGCATTTAATATAACATTGTTTGGTGGAAAATGATTATTTTGCCATGGACAGCTTTTAAACCTATTTGGCGTTATTATACTGCATTAAGAGGGCGGGGGGAGAAGTTGATGAAATAAATGTTTTTTTGATAGCCGGGTTGAAAACCATTAAGGATATTAGGCTCCCCTTCTTTCCAGAGCTTAAAGAGAGCCCCTGCTGAGAGAACTTCATGAAAAATTTAAAAAGGAACATTCAACCTGGAACAGGCTCGTGTCTCACACTCGCTTGCCTGAGGTCAAACAGTGTTTCCCCCTCTATAATACTCACTTAATGTCTTGGAAATAAATCATTCAGCAGATGCAGATGCCAGAACCTCCAAAATGAAACTTTTAACAGTTTCTCTCAGGAACCGATTTGGATTAAGTGGATGCTATTGTGTATGGAAATATAAGGCGCTCTTCTCCTGAGCTCCCTGTATAAAATGGGTTCAATCCCTGGCATTTTTCTCCTGTTTAAAGTCTCACCGAAATGAACAGGAGCTGCATGAAAGCTATTGCTATTTTTCTTTTACTGGATGGCTCTCTATTCCTATGTAAACTGGAAGCACAGCCACACCATACATATAGAGGACATTACTTCTCCTAAGAAATCCTAGGGACTCTAGTTTACTCCTTGCAGAGCCACAGATTCTAGTAAGGTAAAGGTAAAGGGACCCCTGACCATTAGGTCCAGTCATGACCAACTGGGGTTGCAGCGCTTATCTTGCTTTATTGGCCGAGGGAGCCAGAGTACAGCTTCCGGGTCATGTGGCCAGCATGACTAAGCCGCTTCTGGCGAACCAGAGCAGCGCACGGAAACGCCGTTTACCTTCCCGCCGGAGCGGTACCTATTTATCTACTTGCACTTTGATGTGCTTTCGAACTGCTAGGTTGGCAGGAGCAGGGACCAAACAATGGGAGCTCACCACGTTGCGGGGATTCGAACCTCCGACCTTCTGATCGGCAAGTCCTAGGCTCTGTGGTTTAACCCACAGTGCCACCCTCGTCCCACAGATCCCAGTAACCTCCCCATTAAGAAAACAACACATCCCAATGTGGACTGAATATGCCGAGTGGACGCAGAATGCTGACTGGTTGCTTGTGAGGGGAATCAGAAAACCAGAAGATATGGGATGGAGTATGCTGGGAAGGGGCATAGCCGGTTGGCTGGAACACCGCATAGAAGGCCACCATTGGATAGCGATTTGCTACATCCCCCAATTGTACAAAATTATTTCTTGGAAAGTCTTGAACGCCAAATGAACAACTATAAATGAGGACAGAAGCAAATGGTACAAGGGAGGTGGTTACAACCTGGTTGTTTACACAACGCTTTCTACTTAAGGAGGTTATCATCATCACCTCAGGCTAGAATATTTTTCATGACATTGCTCTGTAAGCCAAGACACTAAAATTACAGAAAGATTCACTCTTTACTTGTTACAGATAATGAGATGGATTCAGATTTAAGCCATTCATCAACATCTGTCTTTTCACCCATATATCTCTTAACTAGCTTGGTACAAGTGTAGAAACACATTGTTGAACAGGAATGTAATACTTTAAAGGGGAACAAACCGGATTAGTATTATCTGGAGCACAATTTGTTAAAGCCGTCAGTTTTATTTTTTTGTAAAAGTTTTTTATGTACTACAAAATGCTCTTGATGCATAAAGATGTAATCCAAAATGAATGACATGGCATAATGAAGGATTGCTCAACAGTGGAGCATTCCATTTGAAAAAGGCTTCATGAATTAATCCTCTAACATAGATCTCTCCCCACCCTCACTCTAACACACATACACAACGCTTTTCATTTGTCTCAATTCCCTGCTTTAAACACTTGCATATTTTAGGATGATTCTTAAGAACCGGTACAAATTAGGAGGTAAACACTCATTGTCGGTAATGAAACTTACTCTTTCATTTTATTTTAGAAGCAGGAGAAGGTTCTATTCTATTGATGATTCTCTCTCTCTCTCTACACACACACAACAACAACAACAACAACAACAACAACAACAATTCTGGAAGAGTGGATCTGATTTAGGGAATTACAATTACATACCCCCACACACTCGTATACACTCATTTAGACAGTTTGCACAGTAGATTGATGGAATCTCCATGGAATGGATGGATCAGTCAAAGCTAGTCTCATTGGTTTCTGCATTTAATGTGCACAAAAAATAAAACCTGTACAAAATTAAGGTTTTTTTAATTACTAATGAGGTGAGGTGAGCAAGGGCTGCCTTTATTTTTATTTTTTTCCTTTAAAGAGGCAATGACCTCTTGGAGTGGTTAAAAAAGTGGTCAGCAGCTAGCCACACATGATACAAATAGGGCTGCAAATGCCCCTTTGGAAGTGATTGGACGTGTTAAGTTGCTTGCATGAACACTGTATGGTTTATGTCACAGGTAGAAGGCCACACTCCAAGTTTGCATTCTGGGAAAGAAGCATACAGAGGCACCTTTGTCGAACATCTTTTATTGTAAGTGAGAGGATGACTTCTCTCTAGCATATAATACCCTTACAAAGACTGTATCCTTTCTTAAACGGTGAACCAACACTGCAGTCATTTCCCCCAGTTGAATCCTATATGATGCCATGTTTTTTTGCTGTGGGATGATGTTCTCATGCTTCTCCCATGGCTGGCATTGCACCTCTTGCACCTTACAGCAGTTCCTTCTCCCATTGCTTTTATATTCTGTCGTTATCCTCCCCCAGCACTTGATCACAGCCTCCGAACACCAGATATACGTACTCTGCAAATTCACAATGCTTTCTTCTCATTCACTAGGCACCCATTTCTTCTTTTCCTTCCATCAGGCCTAACTCCCCTCTGCTGTCACTGCCGCCAAAATTGTCCTTTTCCCTGTCCTTGCCTGAAGGAGCGTCTCCACCTCCATCGTTCTGCTCGGACACTGAGGTCCAGCGCCGAGGGCCTTCTGGCGGATCCCTCGCTGCGAGAAGCCAAGTTACAGGGAACCAGGCAGAGGGCCTTCTCGGTAGTGGCGCCCGCTCTGTGGAACACCCTCCCACCAGATGTCAAAGAGAATAATAACTACCAGACTTTTAGAAGACATCTGAAGGCAGCCCTGTTTAGGGAAGCTTTTAATGTTTAATAGGTTATTGTATTTTAGTGTTTTTTTGGAAGCGGCCCAGAGTGGCTGGGGAAACCCAGCCAGATGGGCGGGGTATTAATAATAATAATAATAATAATAATAATAATAATAATTTATTCCCAACATTCTAAATTCCTTGGCAATAGATGCCAAGATGGCCCAGAACTATCTCACACTTAAATACTTGCATTTACATATCCCATGCTTTCCCCAGGCAAGAAACTTCATGAAACTGATCAAATCCTACACAGAAATGTTAAACAAGTATCTTATCAGAAGCCTACATGGATAACTATGAATCATATGCCACTAAAAAGATGGACCTGTGGTAGCAGCCTTTTGTTTTGTACAGAGTCCCTGAGAGTCTTGCAGGGATAGTGCATGAGGGTGGAAATGGCAGCCTATAGGCACTGGTGAAGGAACAGGGGGGCGGGGGGAGCGCACAGCCCCCACACCATCGGGGAGGGGGGTACCATCATGGCTGCCACACACTCCCGGGGCGTGCACCACCCATGCCCCCGCCTGCTCTCCGACCCCGGTGCTGGAGCATGCAGCTTCGCCACTGGCTGTAGGGCAACTTTTATGTTTCCGCTTACAGAAAAAGTTGCATAATCTCTTGTGTAACTGGAATAATTGCTCCAGGGTCCTTTGGGAGGAAGGGTGGGGTCTATATTTAAAAAAATAATAGTTGTCCCTTCTTTCTGGATGACCTCCAGTCCAAGTCTGACTACCTCACCACAAGACTCTGGTTATTAAGAGAAGAATCATAGCTTAATGGTTGAGAAAACTAATGCAGTCTATGCAGAAGACTGCAGGTTTAATCCTGACACCTCCAGGCAAATCCTGACACCTCCAGGTTTCAGAGGCGAAGGAAAAGACCCCTGCCTAAAAAACTTGGAAAGCCACTTCCAGTCAGTATAGACAACAGACTTTGTTAGTCTGACCAAAAAAATAAAATAAATATTGACTGGTTTGTTCTGCTTTGTTTATGTGAAAGGGCTGTTTCCAACAGAGGTTGTGTTATTTCACTTATACTATTCATACTTATACAACCTGAACGTTTCCCTTCCATATTTCCACTTCTAAATTTCATATAAGGTTGTCTCACATTTTCTAACACTTATGGCCAAACACACAAACAGAACAGATTTTCTAACCCACTCTTCCAGGGTATTTTCATATTAGTGTGTATGGAATGTGTTCTGTCCCAACAACAATACATTCTTACTTGAACACATCAACGTGGTACAATAAAAATAATAATGAAGGAATGGGTTTTTCATATATAAAGGACTCAAGAATGATAACAAGACAGGCTGGCTTTAAGAACAAGCACTTGAGAAAGAAAAGGAGCTCGTATACAGAAGGCTTGTGGAAAAATGCACACTAGGCTTTTCAGAACAAAGGGTTCCTTCCTGCCTCAATACAAGCACTACCCAGCTCTGAGACCCCAATGGATGAATCAATACCTTGGAAGCGTAGCCATGACAACCATATGGAACAAATCTAAACATACATGGTGTACACACAATTGATTTTTTCAGTGTCAGACAATACAGCCCCCTTGGTGTCCAAACATGGACAAAGAGCATCTTATTGAAGGGCAATCCTGGAAACAGTGGGGCGATATTGGTGGTGATGGAGAAACACAAAAGAACTCGCCCCCACTACAGAACCACCCCTCCAGCCAGTTTGCACTCAGATAATTAAGACAATTGATAGCTAAATCCTTGTTCATTAGGGCTCCTCGTTACTTTCCGACAGCCAATTAGCCATGGTCAGGAGAAATGCCCATTCTCTACCTTTGTATAGTTAGCATCCGATACAAGGTAGATGTAGTTGTGAGGCAGTTAACAGATTGTTATAATGATGCTTAATCATGACCACTTGGTGACCTCCAAGCCTCACTACTGTCTGAACCTCTGAGGGATGAAATTGCTTTATATACACCATGACAAGCTAAAGCAGGGGGTACCTGATCACCCGAGAACAGGTGTGGAGAACATGAGGAATCAACAATGGCTGGGGAAAGCACTTATTATTACACAGTTGCCCCCATATCCTCAAAAACCTGGCTGCACAAGGCATGAAGCAAAGGGGAATGGTAGCAGCCAGGGCATCAGAGCAGCTCCTGGCTTGGTGACATGGTGAACCTCAACAACCTAGGTAAAAGAGCAATGAAGCAGTTTTCACGTATGCAAAACACTAGGCTGGAACAAAGAGGTAGAGCTCCATATGCTCAAAGTTACAGTAGCGGTCACCTGCTCAGAAATGCAGACCACCAAAACTCTTATCAAAGGAGATAAAGTCCTGTAGCTCAGCGGCAGATCATGTGGCTTGCATGCAGAAAGCCTGAGGTTCAATCCCACGTATCTCTGGATAGACAGATTCTTGTTAGAAATGGTAGGGAGCTCCTTAGAAACTACTGAGCTAGATGGGCCAAAAGTCTGACTTTTTTTTTTATGCTCCTCTACCCTCTCCTCCAGTTTGTTCATAAATATGTAGGCATGTTTTAAACATATAATTCCAACTAGCTTTGAGGAAGTCAGGAAAACATGAGTCACCTTTTTGCAATTAGGGTTCTACACAGTTTTGCTGTTCTGTGGTCAGATCCTGTTTTAAAATGAAAGGTTTTTTGGGGGGGGGGGAAATAATGTCAGGAAAACCCCGGGGGTTGAAATTCATCACAAGGAAGACTGGTCCCAGCACACTATACAACATTGCACCTGCCAAACAAAAGAAACTGAAGTGCAAGACAGATGAAATTAAGAGAAATACACAACAGCAGAAAAAGTTGAAACAGTAGAAGCGTGTTTTTGTTGCTGCTGAACCGATGTTTGGTATTCTGTTGAAGAAACAGGGATGTAATTGTCTCGGAGGAAAAGGTGAGGGGTGAAAGAAGGAAAGGAAAAGTACCTGGAAAGCTTTTGAACATGAAGGCTCATTCACACTTCCACTTGTCCTCTGCCTAGAAATCTAGGCATAGGTTCAAGTGGTTTTGCCTTTGTCTCACTGCTTTCCCATGGAAAACCCACTCTTTAGTGATAAATTGGAATAAATAGCAATCCAATGAAAACCCAGGTGCTGTTTGCTCTGATTCAGCGCTAAAACACGGAAGTGTGGATATCATGGAAGAGGTCCAATTGTACCCTCTCTGCTGCTGGTCTCTCTCCCCCATGCTGGCCACAACTTTATGCAGCCACAGTGGTGTGAAAGTGCATTAGACTACCAATCAACACAGCACTTGCAGCCTGCCCATGTTCATTTCTGATCAGCCTGGCCATGGTGGAGCATGAAGGCGCAGCTTCCAATTCAGATGTAAATGAAAAGTATTATTTAAAATAATTAGGATAGAAGTGCCATTGCTATCACACAGGCAGGCCCGTTGCTCATTCTCAGCCGAATAAACCATAGTTTATTAAGCAAAGTCATTACTTCAGAACAGACCCTCTGTAAATTTCTAATGAAAGCTACAGAACAAAATCTATATTTTATATCAAATCTATAATGGTTCTACCAGGCAGACTGAAAGTTTGTACAGCATGCAAGTGTGAGAAACATCAATGTTCATTTTCACCTTGCCATTGTCTTACTGCTGCAGGAACCACTGTGTAGCTATAGTGCCATTATGTGGTTTATCAAGAAGTGGGTACATGCTGAGTAGCCTTGCCCTCAATGTCATACACTGAAGAGGTAACGCTCCGTGCAACAGTATATCAAGGAGCGTTGCACCTGCTTTCCCTGACCTTTTGCCTTCTTGGCTTGAATATAGGGTTTTCCCCCTGACCTTTTGTCCTTTCACAATTTGTTTGCTAGACATACAGCTTGGCTGGAGCATGGCAGGGAACACAGACGTAATCAAGTATCAGGGGAAACATTCAAGGGAAGCATCTGCTGACACGTGTATTTGCTAACGCTGGAAATGTGCGTAGATGAAAACACATTAAGTTCAGGGTGGTCTCACTACTGTTTCCAATTGTTGACTTCAGCTAATAAAAGGAGCCTCGTCAGAGCTAGCCGGCAGCTTGCTTGGAGCATGCTTGCCAGCGTGCTTCTGCACAGCTCACCTGCATTACCAACTCCTGTCTCATGCCATCACTTCAATACACTCCTTTCCCGACATCTGCACATACAGCTTGAACACATGTATAGCTGCACCCTCAATGTCATTCCTGGAATCTAGAACCCTAATCAGTAAGTGTTCCAGATAGTGGAGAATCCTTCACACCTTCAGATATGCACAAATGTCGCCTCCACACAGGGATTCACAGTGTACAGCATGCACAGACTCCAGGGGAGGAGCATGCGCCATCAGGGGCGAGGCTACTCAGTTCAGCCCTGCTCCTTGCTCCCAAGGGGAGGAAATAACACCCCCAAAAAGACTTAGGTTGTATCTGGAGGGAGATGGGAGTTTTTTGCTGTTCTGCTCTTGTTTGAGAAAGGCAATCCTAGTTCTTTTCCCATTTCCTAACCAATGTGTCCTCTAAGCCTTTCATGACAACCATCATATGATTACACAACTATTAACAGCAAAAGCTAAGCTTGGATCCAGGTGGTATATATAGAATCCGTGAAGCTACGGCTGTTCAGTACTTTGTGACTATTTTCTCATGCTGACATAATGAGCCATAATTACTGTTACTGGTGAATGAACTCATCCAACTTTGCCACATGCTTCATAATGCACTGAAGATTAATGTTAATGACCCATGACACCTGGGCACCTGTTCTTCACTCTGTTCTGCTGAGAGTTGTGGTTGTTTTTTAGTTTAAAATGATGTGGTCTGTTTGTATAACATTTATCTGCCCAAAGCAAAGAATCCATTCCCACACCCAAAAAATAACTGCAAGTGCAAACAAGGAACATTTTTTTACATGGTTTCTTCTTCCTCAGATAATTAAAAGTTTAATGACTAAGATTTATATACTTGATCTTGACAGTCCTACAGGATGCCTGCTAACAAGACAAAATAACTTATTCTTGCAGTGCAATCCTTGCACCCATCAAATCCTGCACCCATTTTCAAGCAGGATAGGAAAGACAAAAACACTCCTCAATTGCATCTCTCCCCAGGATCATTGTTAAATCTGGTGCATATATTCTCCACTTGAATTGTGAACAATGCCTCCTTGAACCACTGTACCCATTGTTACTGTAATTTTGTTAATATTATATTATTGGAAATATATTGTTATGCTTCAAATTTTAATTACATCAGGCAGAAGTCTGATGTTCAGATATGTTAATGTCATGTCTAAGTTTTCCCTAAAACCTTATATATCTTCAATTCAATTGATACATAACTCCCAAACCTTAAATGGGGGGTTTCTTCAAAGCATAACACCCTTCCTAAGAATCACTCCTCCCACTGATATAGAGAGCTATCAGTCTGATGCTCCTCCAAAATCTCTTTACATGAATGGGTATTTGATATGAGTAAAAAAAAAAAATCTGACACAGATATGTGTTCTGGTTGGCATCTTTCACAATCCTTTAGTGATGACCATTAGTGGCCATTAGCGGCCATTACTGATTCAGTATCTAATTAGTGATGTTTCCAGCTGTGTAGTGAAGTTTATTCACCTTTTTTAATTTGAAAAAAGGGAACAATACATGCTAATAACACTTTTCAGCTTCTGGGGCTTTCGAACCCCAGACTGCAATTAACTGAAGAGGATACAAGCAGAAACAAGTTTAATAGTGAGAGAACTCAAAACTGTACTGCAATTACCAATTACAACAATTTCCTATATAAATTTTGCATAAATAGCAGTGTGTGTGTGAGAGAGAGAAGGAACCACAAAGAGGGACTATGGCCATATAGCAACTTCTTTCTTTTCAAGAGCCCCCCGGTTGTATTTGGCCAATAATATCACAAATAAAAACCTGACACACAGCCCAATCTTATGCACAGTTACTCCAAAACAAGCTGCACTCAGTTCAGTAGTGTTTTCTCTCAGGTACGTGTGCTGCCTAGAACTGCAGCCCAATAGTATTTCTGCATTGAAGTATTTTTGACCAAATGAAGAAATAAACTGGTGTCTGTGCAGACACACATATGGGGTAGCTAACCTGTGGTTCTTTATCTGAAGAAGTGTGCATGCACACGAAAGCTCATACCAAGAACTAACTTAGTTGGTCTTTAAGGTGCTACTGGAAGGAATTTTTTTATTTTGTTTTGACTGTGGTTCTTTAAATACTGATGGAGCTCAGCTCTGATCAGTCTCTACCCATATGGCCAACAGGATGATGGGAATCTAGAGGGCCACAATTTAGCAATTCCTCATAAACACAGAGACACATAGGGAGGGGTGAGTTGAAAACAAAGTGCAGGGAGGGCACTGTTGTGATTACAAATGTAATAATACAGTGGACCCTCTGGTTACGAATTTAATTCATTTCGGGGGTCTGTGCACACACCAAAATATCCGTAACCAGAGGCACCGCTTCTGCGCATATGTGCCGGGCGATAGAGCGCTTCTGTGCATGTGGAAGCGGCAAAACTCGGAAGAATACACTTCCAGGTTTGCTGCTTTCAGAACCCGAAGATTATGTATCCAGAGCGGTACGTAACCCGAGGGTCCACTGTACAGTTAACTGGTGATTCGATTAATCCTAATCAAAATCCTTTTGGCATCTAGAAAGCTATCTTAACCATTGAAAGCATAACCATGGAAACCATTCCGTGTACCTTTAATTAACTAGCTGCTTCCAGATGTGTACACATTGCTACTGCAGAAAGCTCACCAGGAAGAGACAGATAAATAATATTGGGGAATGGAACACATATGAAGACGCTTTATTCCAGATAACAACAACATCATGCTGTATTTAATGTTGTACAGTGATACCTTGGGTTACATAGGCTTCAAGTTACACATGCTTCAGGTTACAGACTCTGCTAACCCAGAAATAGTACCTCGGGTTAAGAACTTTGCTTCAGGATGAGAACAGAAATCGCGTGGCAGCGGCGGCACAAGGCCCCATTAGCTAAAGTGGTGCTTCAGGTTAAGAACAGTTTCAGGTTAAGAATGGACCTCTGGAACGAATTAAGTACTTAACCCGAGGTACCACTGTACTGTGTTTTTAACATTTGGTTGGAAGCCACCCAGAGTGGCTGGGAAACCCAGCCAGATGGGCAGCGTATAAATTCATTATTATTAATAATAATTAATAATAATAATTTATTATTTATACCCCGCCCATCTGGCTGGGCCTCCCCAGCCGCTCTGGGCGGCTTCCATAGAAACCAAAAATACAGTAAAATCACACGTTAAAAACTTCCCTGAACAGGGCTGCCTTAAGATGTCTTCTGAATGTCAGGTAGTTGTTTATCGCTTTGACATCTGCTGGAAGGGCATTCCACAGGGCGGGCGCCACTACCGAGAAGGCCCTCTGCCTGGTTCCCTGTAGCTTTGCTTCTCGCAATGAGGGAACCGCCAGAAGGCCCTCGGTGCTGGACCTCAGCGTCCGGGCAGAATGATGGGGGTGGAGACGCTCCTTCAGGTATACTGGTATATTACTACTACTACTACTACTACTATTATTATTACTACTACTACTACTACTATTATTACTACTACTACTATTATTATTCGGCACGCGGGTGGCGCTGTGGGTTAAACCACAGAGCCTAGGACCTGCCGATCGAAAGGTCGGCGGTTCGAATCCCCGCGGCGGGGTGAGCTCCCGTCGTTCGGTCCCAGCTCCTGCCTACCTAGCAGTTCGAAAGCACCCCTAAGTGCAAGTAGATAAATAGGGACCGCTTTATAGCGGAAAGGTAAACGGCGTTTCCCTATGCTGCGCTGGTGCAGGCTCGCCAGATGCAGCTTAGTCACACTGGCCATGTGACCCGGAAGTGTCTTTGGACAGCGCCGGCTCCCGGCCTCTTGAGCGAGATGAGCGCGCAACCCCAGAGTCGGTCACGACTAGCACTGATGGGCAGGGGTACCTTTACCTTTACCTTTTACTATTATTATTATTATTATTATTACAACAACAACTTTATTATTTATACCCCTCCCATTTGGCTGGGTTCCCCCAGCCATTCCCCAGATCAGAATATTTATAGATCTAGCCCAGTATTCCTTGGCAGCAGCTCTCTAAGGTATCAGGCACAGATCTTCCCATCTCTTGCTCCTTTGCCCTTTCTGACCAGAGAAAGAATTCAACCTGGAATGTTCTGCTTTCCACACATGTGCTCTGCCTCTTTCTCTCCAACAATGCAATTGAAAACTGCTTTTTTCCATTGGAATGAATGGGAAAGCACATTGCTGAATCAGAAATGTGTCATACTGTAGCATGAGTGACCCCCTAACACAAATTAATCCAGGGAATGATTTCTGAAAAACCTTTCCAAACACACATTCAGTCCACGTCCACATACAGTCAGCAAGGTTGTCGTATATATGTAAGACCCTTAAATGCAACCAGATACTCTAATTACAAAACTCAGACATGCTACATTAACATCCCTAATTTGTGTAATTTCCAGCAGGTACTTCATCTCTGCTCCTGCCAAGTACCAGAGGAAGGTCATCACACCTCACTGTTTTTCACTGTCAAAAGATGGAATGGTTGGGAGGAGGGGAAGAGTTTGTTACCTCTGTCCTGCTTCACTTTTCCAAGAGTACAGAAATGCAACCTGAGGACTGGGCAAATTACACTGTCCCATCTTTTCTTTTCCAGTTCCTTCAACAGTGATGGGATTTTAGATCCCTTTCCAAATAATGTAAAAGTAGGAGTTTTGAGCATGAAGGAAGAAGCGGTCAGTTTAATGTCTTGAGGTCTAGGAGTGTGAAAAAAGAATCACCTTAATTTAACACTGGTTGTTCTGATGGGTTAGGGACACAAGACTATTAGATGTCCAGGCACTGCTGCAATACCCTGTTTATGGCCCATTCATGCTTTTGTCTGTCATGAGCCTGACCTCTCAAACACATAAACACCCCAAGAAATCATTTCCCCTTATGACGCAAATAAAATTTTAGGGCCAAAGTCTGGTTTATAAATAAGAACTGGCTAACACTGCTTTCGGAAAGGGTGCTTAAAAAAGTACTTTACACTTACTTTTGCGTACTTTTCTATGACAGGAGAGAAGTCATAGTCTTCAGACACACAAAGATAGTTCTTCTTAATGTGGGAAGCTCCAATTCCCAATTAATTGGTTTCCATATTTATATATCTAATTGAGTGCTTTGTTTGATAAGGGTTATACTTGAAGATCTGTGTAGAAAAGTCTATGTTATTACTAATCTACTCATGCATTAGACATTAGTATGTTGGTTATTGAAGGCTGGTTATCCCACACTGTAAACCTCACTCACTCAATCACTCTCTCACTCACTCACTCACAGAGCTTATACTACTGCATAGCTTCTTGCCACCTCTTTTGTGAGCTCTGATACTCTGAGAGGCAGTGACTTTAAGAAGCCCTAGCTAGCAACATAGCACTTTTGAACTGTTTGCAGCAGCTCTGTGAATGGTAAAACATTATTTAATTACCTGGCTCTAAGTTTATTAATCATCCAGAAATCTGAATTTATTAAAAAAAGAAAAAGAAAGAAAGAGGTGGGAATGAACAAATGTCAATTTAATCCGGGAATAACTTTCTCAGCCAGTAATTAATCATATTTCTGTAGTTGTCAGATGAGGGCAGAGTTGTGGATTTTTGACTGCATTCTGACAGGATCTGGAATTTTAACTACACACACACACACACACAATCATCCAAAGCATAACATTTACTTTAAACAGTTGTGCTGGTCTATCTTTTTTTGATAGCAGGGATGAGGTGAGTTACATGTAGAAATCATGTTTCATGGAAGTCTTGTCTTTTTTAATCTAACAAAGCATCTGGGTTTCTCCTGGTGTCCTAAAATACAGCTCTCCATTGCAACGAAGACACTTCTAAACGGAGAAAATAAAGAGGTGTGATTACCTTGGGGATAGCTCTAAATCTGGCCCCTGCTCTGAGTGATCACAGTGTCTTGGGTTGTTGTGCAAAACTGCTATACTACCTTAATGTCATAAACAGGGTACCACATTTATTATTTAAAACAGGGAACAGGTTCTGCAGTCTTGCTAAGCGTTGGCCATTAACTCTGCCCCATAGAACTTAATGGATTCATTGGAAATCCGCCCCCCCCCCCGTTTGATCAGCCTATCCCTTCCCTTCATTCTACTTCCTGTGCACATTAGAACGCAATGCTAGAGCAGGGGTTGGCAGCCTACAGCGCCAGGGACACATGTGGCCTTCAGCTTAATTCAATGTCTTCCTTGGTCTGGTTTTATGAGGCTCGCAAGAGAGGCAAGAAAGGGTGAATGGGAATGGCAAGGAGAGAGCGGGGGGGGGGGAGTGCCCTACCTACATCCACCTTTTTTGCAATGCCTTCACTCTCCACTGGCTTAAGTCTCCCCCACCGATGGTATGCAGCCCCAAACAGAGAGAAATCAGCCCTCAACGGAGGCCAGGAGGGAAAGGTTCACCACATCTGCACTAGAGTTACAATGCATTTTATTTACGTATCTATATTTATAAGGTCTCCTTTTTAATTTCCTCCTGAGTATTGGAAGAGACAGCATGTGTTTATTTGCTAGCTATAAAATTAAATGAAATATGAGTTGTTCCAACAGAAGAAAATTCCTGTTTACTTGCAGGTCTGTTTACTGAGATCTGCTATGTCGTATGTGTGGGCTGGCCAACAGCTGAGTGTGCATAACCCTGCCAAATAATGCATTAATCTGGAAGCAGTGCACTTATTTTCCAACAGAGCTACCCAGGAGTAAAGTGTTCTTCTATGCAAGAAACAGTATCAGATTTTATTCTGGCATTTCAAAGCAAGCCAGTAACTAGGAACTGTGTCAGCAATCTTTTTTTCTTTCCTTTTTAAGGAATTGTGTCAAAAGAATAGGTGCACGTGGATACAAATATTTGCTTCTTCCAAGTGTGTTGCAAGCCTGTTTAATTAAAGGAAGAGGAGCCATGTGGGTATATTAAGAAGCCTTGTGTTGCATAGATTAACACTGTTTGAGAAACCTGCTGGGATTTTCCCGCTCTTAAATTTAGAAAAATATTCCTGTTCATGTATTTAACCCTCCCAACTATACAACATTGCCAATGCTTCTAAGAAATGTGCTAAATAATCTACTAGAGCCAAGCCTCTGCTGTTGGGCTCCCAGGACAGCTGGTTTCCCAAGACACTTGGCTTACAAACCTGGGCACTTGGAGAAAACAAACTCTTTTGCCCATGCTTCAAAAACAAATACATTTTTCCTCTACACTGAGATTACCTTTATTCAGAAAAAAAACAACCACTTATAGCCCTTGGTTAGAAAGGGGTTGGGGAATCACTGAAGCACATTTGTGGACTCAGAGTTACTATTCTGCATGCAAAAAGGAATAACCAGAAGTCACTCCAAAAAGTACCATAATGTTGGGGGATTTATATACGAAGCAGCCCTTGGGAGATCTACAGTTCCTGCTGGCTTTTGCACCCCAACACATTCAGGTGATGTCCCTGCTGCTGCTCACACTATCAACAATTGAATAAAAAGGAGTTTGGGAGAGGGGGCCGGTGGGTAGGGCCTCTGGGGACTATGAACTCTGGGCAGCATGGGCAAGAAGGGTTTCTGAGTCCTTGGCTTGGTTCAGAAAAAATGATCCAAGGTATCCCAATTTCTTCACTACCCCTCAAAGATATTGGACAAAAACATAAGATGCCCTTTTATATTAAGGCAAAACCAATGCTCCATCTAGCTCAGTATTGTCTACACGGACTGGCAGCAGCTCTCCAGGGTTTCCGGCAGGGGATATTCCAGCCCTACCTGGAGACACTGGGGATTGAACCAGAGACCTTCTGCACACAACTTAAATTTCTAATTTAACCTGTGATGTGCTTGCCAAGGTTTTACCCAGCTCTGATTACTTCCATCATAAGGGTGTCTCAAAAATGCATCCATATGAAGAGCACCCAGCACCCAGTATTTATTTACACTCACTCGTTGGATCATCACCTTGTTGTGGTGAGTGGGCTTGTGTGTTCCTATGACCCTTGTGAGCAAAGCCATCGGGAGTCTCGTACTCCCAGCAGGGTCACCCAAGGCGGTAAGGTCAATGGGGAGGAGCTACACAAATAATGATCCAAGAAGTCCTCAACAACAGAACAGGTGGAAGATAACAAGTGGTATGTTAGGTAAAGGTAAAGGGACACTTGGCCATTAGGTCCAGTCGTGGCCGACTCTGGGGTTGTGGTGCTCATCTTGCTTTATTGGCCAAGGGAGCCGGCGTACAGCTTCCGGGTCATGTGGCCACCATGACTAAGCCGCTTCTGGCGAACCAGAGCAGCGCATGGAAATGCCGTTTACCTTCTATCTACTTGCACTTTGACGTGCTTTCGAATTGCTAGGTTGGCAGGAGAAGTGGTATGTTACAATGGCTGTGAAGGCAGATGAAGGCTGCACCAGATAAGAAACTACCGGTCATTGTGATACTCATACTATTGCAATAGAGCCTTATTGCAAAGACTGTGTGTTGGTCAGTGTGCACTGATCTGCACACATAAAACAAATTCATGCACAGGCATCTTCCAAAAACCCATCCCAAACCTAAAAGCGTCCCATGGTGATCGACAAATGATAATGGGGGCAGGACCGTGAAATCTGGAAGCCCCTCGTCATGAACTGGCACATGGGTGGTGGATACAGATTCAGTCGTTCTGGATGCCTGATCTTCCAAAGCAACTACTCTATTTCAAACTTAGATATGGAAAGCAAATGCTGGTGGTCAACAAAAGAGGTTTAAAGACTCTCTCAAGGCAAATCTAAAAAAAAGGAGTATAAATTGTGGAAACACTGGCCTGCAAGTGCTCTAGGTGGAAAACAGCCTAAGGTATCGTGGACTTTGAAGACGTTTCAACTCAGGATGAAGGGAGAAACATGCTAAGAGGAAGGAACGTTTGGCAAACTCTCACAGTGATCAACTCCTGCCCGGAAACCTATGTCCCCACTGTGGAAGGACGTGTGGATCCAGAATTGGCCTCCACAGTCACTTGCGGACTCACTGTTAAGACCGTGTACATGGAAGATAATTTCACTCAGCTATGAGCGACTGCCAAAGAAGAAGGAGAAGAAGAAAAATAACTTATTTACTGTGGTGAAAGTTCTTAAATTATTAGTACAGGAACTCAAGAGAGGTTGGTAATAGTCATGTGGTCTGAACTGTAGCAACCAGCTCAGACCTCACATATTGAGCTTCTCAGGTAGACTGGGGAAAACAGAGGCTTGATTACCTAATCCCTCCCAAGATGAGCTAAGCCTGGCAGTACATCTAACTCTATGGTTTTAACCCCTTCATCCATTAAATAGATTTAAATATGTTGGTTATTTAAGACTAGTTATCTCACACTGTTAACCCCACCCACTATGATGAGTTGTTTCTTAAAGGGCAATCGTCTGATTCTCCAGCTTCTGGCCTCTATTGTGTGGGAGTGGCAAGGACAATCAGTCTTTTAATTATTACAGCAGACACTTTGGGGAGACAAAAAAAAAATGAAATGTTGGAATTATATCGCTGTATCACCATAATGCTATTTTTTATATTATGGTGATTTAACACTATGCTAAAATAATGTGAATAGTTATTTTTATTTTTTTAAAAAAACATTGCTCATTGTGGGCCTTTTAACAGCATTTTTAATGGCAGTGACCAGCAAAGTTTTTAAAATGAATAAAACAACACTGTAGTGTGATATTTTTATAATTATTATGATTATTAAATATCTTGCCCACCCTTCACGAGCAAGTCCCAGGGTGGGCTACAGCAATCTTAAAATTCAGAATTAAAAACAGCTAACATATTGAGATTATATGTATTATAAAATATTTCAGTTGTAGTCTTATACCTCTCTTCCATTCAAACAAATTGTAGCTGAAAGATGCTTGAGGAATAATGACAAAAATATTGTAAGAAAAAAACAGTGTCATAAAATGGCAGCTATCACAAATGTTATAATGAGGATGCGTAGAGCCATGGTAGGTTCACTTTCTTGATATATCTTGATACTGTATATCTAATCTGCCCTTTTAAAAAGTTGGAAGTTGGAAGAGCAGAGCTAAATTCAACTACACCTGTGGAGGTCATGCTCCTCTATCTATCTACTGATAGATGCTGGTGTTTTCAAAGTCTCAGAAAATTTAGAAGTTCCACAGGGAAAAGAGAAGACAACAATGACTGGGTTATGATGCCACACAGATGTGTGCCACTCACAGATGGCAATTGCACACTAAACACCTAGTGATTAGGTGTTTAGACAGAGGGCCTTCTCGGTAGTGGTGCCCACCCTGTGAAACACCCTCCCATCAGATGTCAAGGAGATAAGTAACTATATAACCTTTGAAAGACATCTGAAGGCAGCCCTGCATAGGGAAGCTTTTTAATGTATAACGTTTTACTGTGTTTTTATATGTTGGAAACCACCCAGTGGCTAGGGCAGCTTAGTCTGATGGGCGGAGTACAAATAATAAAATTATTATTATATTATTATTTAGAAGCACCCTATAATGCATTTAATAAAGCAAACAGTTGCCAAAGGAATCTCAATCTGCAACCATTTTGTTCATCTTTTATAGTACCACAAGATTTTTTTGTTGTTTGTGTTCTGGCTATGAAGTTGCATACTACAAAATATTTCAAAACAATGTGTCTGTAGTTTTATAGCACCAATTATAAATCTGATTCAGCTATTACATCTTATGGATTCAGATTCAGAAAAATGTCAACCAATCAGCTCGAGCAGAATCTATAACAAAGAATAACCACATGTCTTACTAGTAAAGAACACATTTTTAACATCTCATTTAAAAGGAAAAAAAATAACAGTGTTGCCCTTGTATTATAGCCAGTGGGTACTGGTCTTGGAATATTTATGATGATTTATGGCTGAAAATTCGGTTTGGAGTTATACAATTTAGTCTGCCTCGGCAGAACTATAATTCAACTACCACTGGCTACTTTGCAAGCAAAACCCTATTATAAAATCCCTCAGGTGTCTGCCCCAAGAATGTAAACAAATAAAGCTGGAAGGAAGGGAGGTTTACGCTAATGCCCACTTCAAAGGTCAGCTGATCGGAGTATAACATCTAACCTTTGAGGCTACATGGCCACATTTTGGGGGAAATCTCAAATAATGAAATGTGGCTTTTGCAACTCCTAACTCTGTCACTTTCTCATCCAGTGAATGCTATCTACAGTGGCTCCTGTTTGGCTCTGTAACTTTGCCTATTATCTCAGTGCTTTCATTTCATACACAACAATATTTTGGGGTTTTCCTGGGAAGCTACCCTCCCTTTTAATACAATGCTCCACTGTCAATTAAACATGGCAAGAACAGCTGAGGCGATCTACGCTTGGTCCCAAGCAGCATCTCTAATTAAGGCTCCACTTCCATACTGCATCCCAGAATGCTTGCTACACATAGCTGTCAAGTGTCCCTTATTTGAAGGGACAGTCCCTTATTCCAGCACCATGTCCCACTGCTGTCCCTTATTGATGGATGTCCCTTAAATGTCCCTTAAATGATGTCCCTTAAATTTCAAAGGAAGCAGCTCCTCTCCCTCCCTCCCTGCCGGCCAGGGAGGAGGGAGGCTCCAACTGTGTTGCCTGGCTGTGTTGCTCACCCAATAAGAAGTCTAAGAACGACTGGGGGGTGGAGCTTGCATGCCTTGTGTGTGACTAGTTAATGCAAGCTGAGGGGGGTTTTGAATGCTGGACGCCATTTTGTTGCACATGCTGCTGCAAACTTTGCAGTGCAAAGCCAGGCCGGGGAGCCATCTTAAGTTGAGGTTGCATAGGCCTTGTGGTGCATGTGATTCAGACCTCTGGTTACAAAGTTGGTTGGACAGTGTTCTCGAAGCTACCAGCATGAGTTTCACCAGACTGCAGGAGGACAGGAAGACTGGAGTGCCTGGAACAGGTGAGGCTGCAGGTCCCTTATTTTGGCTGCTGGTCCCTTATTTTCAAATCTAAGTTGACAGCAATGTTGCTACAAGTAGATCCTACTGAGTTGCCATCTGCCATTTCAAAGAACTTCCATCTACAACAAGATAATAGAGTCATATGATTCTATAGAATTGTAGAGTTGGAAGAGACCCCAAGGGTCATCTAGTCCAACCCCCTGCAATGCAGGGATCTCAACTTAAGCATCCATGACAGATGGATATTGAACCTCTGCTTAAAAGCCTCCAAGGAAGGAGAGTCCACAGCCTTCTGGCGGTTCCCTCACTGCAAGAAGTAAAGTTACAGGGAACCAGGTAGAGGGCCTTCTCGGTAGTGGCACCCGCCCTGTGGAATGCCCTCCCATCAGTTGTCAACTGATGATTTGACTTTTAGAAGATATCTGAAGGCAGCCCTGTGTAGGGAAGTTTTAATGTTTGGTGTTTTATTGTATTTTAAATATATTGTTGTGAGTCAGAGGGCAGCATATGAATAAAATGGTCATTGTTATTCAGTTATTTTTGGAAATTCCCCAAATATCTCAAGTTTGTTTTATATATTCCTTCACACAACCAGCAACAGACTGGCTCTACATTAGCCCAATTCAAGACCCCAAAAGAACCCACAAGAGTTTAAACTGGAGAGGGAAATTGGATGTGCCCACCCTGTCTTATCAGGGTCCCTGATCAGAAGGAGATTTGTGTTCAGTCGAGTTCACTTTCTAGCTCCCTTCAGATATTCTAGGGAGGGTAAGATGAGGAGGGGTCTGGCACACAAGGGGACACTAGGGTGGGTTCAGCAATTTAAGCTCTCATGAATTGTTTTGAACTCTTGAATAATGCTGCCATATCTCCACAATGTACATTCATTAACTTTGAAACACGCTTGTGAACCCCCTGAGATGTTCGGATGAAGGGTGGTATATGAATTTTAAAAATAAAATAAGGGCATATGCATGCATATTAAATCTTGGTGTCTATATACCTAGACTTGGTTGGTGTTAGGGATGGGGGGAATTCAATTCAGTTTGCCTTTAAGGTGAACCTTCCTAAACTGCATTTTCTGAAACTAAGAGAACCAAACCTTAGAAATTCACATTTCCCTGAATTTTGCAATGCAGTTCTCCAGCCAAGTAATGTGGCTTGAATTACTTGCCAACCCCAGAAAACCCCAGCCATCCCTCATTAACCCCACCCACCCCCTAGATCTTGCACCCTCAAACCCCCACTAACTGATTACACTTGGGGTGAGAAATCTTTCTGGCTTCCATTCCATGGGCCAACTCTGACAGGTGTTTGTCAATCACATGACATAACTCTGATGCCACATGATTGACAGGTTGGCTTCACTGCCCACATGTCCAAATCTGGACAACAGTGTTGGAAGTTTGGAGCTTTTTTTTTTTTATAAAAATTTTTATTGGGTTTTCAGCTTTTTCAGACAAACACACACATATAAAACAAACACAAAACAAAACATCTGTAATTTCATAGTCTTACATTCATTACCTTCTTTCAGTGACTTCCCCACACCCCCCTACCCACCTTCCAATTTCATTAAGTATCTCAGCAAGTTATTTGTTCATTTCTCTTAAATATTATTCATATCTTTCTTAAAATTTATCATTTTTCCATTTTTACTTATCATATCCCATTATATACATTGAATCCTTTCTCTAAGGTCGGCCTAATTTCTCTCCCACAAATTCCTCGGTCTTTATATTAAACCAAAAATCATATATTGAACCAAAAATCATAATATTTCAGTTCTAGATCCCAGAGTCTTACCACCCTACACTCCCCTCCCTCCCCTACCCCGGTTTTTGCCCCTTCCCATATTTTTAACCCGGATTTCTCACATCGGAGGCCCTTAGGCCCCAATTAGTCTCTTTCCACCAATTTTGTTTATAGTCCTTTTTGTTGGTCTTCTCTTCTCGGAGGAATTCTGTCCCCAGTTCCTCATATTTTCCTCCTTCCAAATCAAACAGAAACAGTTTCTGTCCAGGATCAACAAATCTCCCCTGTTGCAGCTTAAAGAATAAGTCCCCATCAAACTTGTTCATTCTTTTATAGCTCGATATTCCAGTTATTCCAGGGACTTCCATCTTTCTTTGCAGATTTGTAATCCTTTGGTTGTCTTCTTCATTTCTTTTGTTCCCAAAAGTTACAGACTTTTGATTACTCTCTTCCTCCTGAACTCCCTCTTCTCCTTCTTCTTTTTCCCCCAGTTCTAAAGTTATCTCTTCTTCTGCAGCTGCAGGTTCTTTTTCCATCCGGTTAATTCCATCAACAGAGTTGCTTAGTTTAAGATTGAAGGTCGTCAATTGTTCACTCATAGCCGAGCTCTGTTCTTGCAGAGCTCCCACCAAAAAAAACATTTTTTTTATCTCTGCCAGTAATTTTCCTTCAGCCGCCATTGCAATGTCTTTAGTTCCCTCCAGGGGGATTTCCATCATGGTTCTTTTCCAACAGTCTGTTACTTTGTTGTTCAAAATTAGTTTGTTTCCAGTGAATTTAATGTAACACTTTTAATCCAAAAATATATTTGTAGCACAGTTCCAGGTTTTAACTATCCGTTTGACAGCTCTTGACAGCTGTCAAACTCCTTATTCTTTCTCTCGGGTTCACACACAGGGCGCTGCCCGGGTTCGGGGGGGGGGGTCAGCCAGAGAAAACAAAAGAAAAAAACCTCTGAAATTCCCCTCTCTTCACTCCAGCACAATTAACTTTTTAATCCAATTTATGAAAGCTTTTTCTTTAAACACCACAGTTTTTCCGACTTAGTGTTCCTCTCCTTACTTTAAGTCTTTTGGTGGGGGGGGGAGTGTGGACTTCCTTTTTGACACGTCCCCCGATCGTACTCGAATTCAGGAATAAAAGCTTTTAGTGCCAAAATTTCCTTCTACTCACGGGTTGCTTTTTTCGGTCCCAATTTCAGGAAGAAAGACGGCGCTCTACGGTCATGGCTCGCGGCTTCGCTCCGCCGAGGTAGCGCTGAACTCTCAGCACCACGCCGCTCCCCAGTCCACTCCGCAGCCTTTAAAAAGGCTCTTCGCGGGTCGGGGAGGGCGCTTGAGGTGCCCACCGAGTTACCAGGTCCGCAAGCTTCCGCGCTTGCGGTTTTTAAGGGTCCCCGTGTCGCCGGCACGGCAAGACCCGTCCTCGACGGAGCCGATTCCCTCCGGAGCTCGGAGGGAATCCGCCATTACCCGTTCGCGCTATCCCGGAAGTCTCCGGAAGTTTGGAGCTTGGGAAAGGTAGCAAAACCTGTCCCATGCTCATCCTTTCAACCCTTTCCAATCCGCCCCGTGTCAGAGGTGCAAAGGAGTGCTGGAGAAGGAATCAGAGGGTACTGAGTTGAAAGGAGGGGGAAATGTCCTTCTCTACTGAAGAAATTTGCACCAGAATTCTGATGAGCTTTTTTGCTTGTTAAACTGCAAAATGATACGGAAATGTGGGAATGTACAGAACTTCAGACTGGAAAAAGAAACAGAGAGAAGCCTAAATTGCCTGATTTGCGCTTCCCTTGTTGGTGTGGGGGTTTTCTCGCTTCAGATTAGAAGAAAGGGATAATGATGTCTTTCTACGTCCTGGCCACATCTCCCCTTCCGATAGTTGTGTAGCAGCCGTCTATTTTTATGAAACACATAACAAAAGAGCAAGCTTCATATTTTTGTGGCAGTTGGCTTCGGCCTAACGCACTTTCAGCTTCACCTAGACAGCATTGGTGCATATTAGCTGTTCCCATTTCGAAGACACCCTTGTTTAGAAGCCCCACCTTCATCACGCAAGCTGCCAAGGAAGAGAATTAAATGTAACCAGAGCCACCTTCCATTTGCAGCCACAGGGAGAAGTGATTAAATTTAATGGAAACTGCAGCTTCTAAATAAAAGCACCAAGAACTTCCACTCCTACACAGCAGGGAGCCAGGCTGCATACAGGGAGCTAAATTAATCCCTGGTATAACCACATTGCCATCGCAGGGCTTACACTACAGAAGCTTCTTGGCCTGTCGTATTCTTTCCTCCGGCTATAATGAAACGGAAGAGCCACACACTCGCATTCAGTCACACACAAAATGGAATCCGGGACAAAACATCGCTGAACAGCCTAATGATGGGCCCTGCAAAAGGTTGCATTTCCTTGCTGGTAGATTCTACCATGTCACCTGCTTAGGGTGGACAAATGAGGGGGCCAAGGAATTCACAGCTAGATTTCCTGACTAAGCTTAATGAGAGGAGAGAAAGAGAGAAAGCTGCTACCAGAGGAATTAAATCTTCTCATTTCCTAGCCGATACAATCAGGCAGGAGACATTTTCCATATGCTGGGTGAGCTGGGATGTGTTCCTCCAGGAAATTAAAACCTCCTATTTGGTTGGATCTCCAGCAGAAGATGCAATTAAAATTAGATTAAAACAAAACAAAACCCAAGGCATTCTCACCTCGGTAAGAGTACATGTCTGACTGCCAGAATAAAGCTGAAGGGGGAAACAGACCCTCAGCTCCCACAAAAGATTATCTGCACCATGATTATTACTTAGCTATCTTTAGTAACACTGTACAAATAAAAAACTCCTTTGTACATGACATGGGAGTTAAGGAGGGGGGCAGGGAGAAATGGGTAAACTCTAAATAATTCTAGTGAATACTGGCATACTGTACTGCTTTTAAAAAATCCCCAGATATCCAATGGAATTCCCCCATAAAGACTGAGTGTTTTTAGGGGGGGGCTATATATAGCTTCAAAATGTGAAATTTCAACTTTTGGTAGCATTTTAGAATAAGGGGTACCTCTAATAATACACAATATATGGCAATCCTAAATGACAGTGTGGCAATGCAGAGTCTTAGACAGCCTTTTCAGCCTCTAAATGATAAATAATAATAATAATATTTCTACCCCACACATCCGGCTGGGTTTCCCCAGCCACTCTGGGCGGCTTCCAGCACATATAAAAACATAAAACATTAAAAACTTCCTGATACAGGGCTGCCATCATAGGACTGATGCAGTCCTATAATAACTGCAGGAATCAGCTGTTTATTCCCATGTGTATGTTGAGGAATAATAATAATAATAATAAATTTTATTTATATCCCGCCCTCCCCAGCCGAAGCCGGGCTCAGGGCGGCTAACAACACTAAAACAATACAACATTATAAAACATTATAAAAATGAGTTAAAAACAAAATTAATGGCAACCATAAGCTAAAGTCTTGAAAAGATTGCCAAAGGAGGGAGTCAGGCTGCGCCCTAACAAAAGGCCAGGTGGAACAGCTCTGTCTTGCAGGCCCTGCGGAAAGATGTCAAGTCCTGCAGGGCCCTTGTCTCTTGTGACAGAGCGTTCCACCAGGTTGGAGCCGCAGCCGAAAAAGCCCTGGCTCTGGTTGAGGCCAGCCTAACCTCTCTGTGGCTTGGGACCTTCAAGGTGTTTTTATTTGAAGACCGTAAGTTCCTCTGTGGGGCATACCAGGAGAGGCGGTCCCGTAGGTACGAGGGCCCTAGGCCGTATAGGGCTTTGAAGGTTAAAACCAGCACCTTAAACCTGATCCTGTACTCCACCGGGAGCCAGTGCAGCTTGTATAGCACCGGATGAATGTGATCTCTAAGCGAAGACCCCGTAAGGAGTCTCGCTGCGGCATTCTGCACCCGTTGGAGTTTCTGGGTCAGTCTCAAGGGCAGCCCCACGTAGAGCGAGTTACAATAATCCAGTCTGGAGGTGACCGTCGCGTGGATCACAGTGGCTAGGTCAGGGCGAGAGAGGTAAGGAGCCAACTGCTTAGCTTGGCGGAGATGAAAAAATGCCGCCTTTGTTATAGCTGCAATCTGCGCCTCCATAGAGAGGGAGGTATCGAAGATTACACCCAAACTCTTAACGGACGGTGCTGGCACTAATTGCACCCCCGCAAGAGATGGGAGTTGCCCCCTCAGTCCCAAGTCGTCCCGTCCCAGCCAGAGGACCTCTGTCTTCGAAGGATTTAACTTCAACCGGCTCCCACGAAACCATCCAGCCACAGCCTCCAAGCATCTGATCAGTGTGTCTGGGGCCGAGTCCGGGTGGCCGTCCATCAACAGATAGAGTTGGGTGTCATCAGCATACTGATGGCAGCCCAGCCCAAAACTCCGGACAAGCTGGGCGAGGGGGCGCATAAAGATGTTAAAAAGCATCGGGGAGAGTATTGCACCCTGGGGCACACCACACACCAAGGAGTGGCGGGATGACAATTCCCCCCCAGGCGCCACCCTCTGTCCCCGACCAGAGAGAAACGAGCGCAGCCATTGAAGGACTGTGCCCTGGATCCCCACGTCGGCAAGGCGGTGGTCTAGGAGTTCGTGATCGACCATGTCGAAGGCTGCTGACAGGTCTAGAAGAATCAGCAGCCCCGACCCGCCTCGATCCAGCTGCCTGCGGAGATCATCTGTTAGGGCGACCAGAGCCGTCTCGGTCCCATGACCAGCGCGGAAGCCGGACTGGAATGGATCCAGAGCTGATGTTTCATCCAGAAACCTACCAAGCTGTTCAGCAACCGCTCTCTCAATCACCTTACCCAGGAATGGAAGATTCGAAACCGGGCGGTAATTGGATAGATCTAAAGGATCTAATGATGTTTTCTTTAAGAGCGGGCGCACCACTGCCTCCTTCAGTTCCCCTGGGAATGTCCCAGCGCCAAGAGACAGATTGATGATATCCCCCAGGGGGCCCCGCACCTCGTCTGGACACGCTCTAATCAGCCAGGACGGGCACGGGTCGAGAGGACAGGTGGTGGGCTTTCCAGCTCGGAGGAGTCTGTCCACATCAGCTGGGGATATCCAGTCAAAGTGGTCTAATACTGAACCCGAGGACAGTCGAGGGGCCTCCAGTTCCTTTATTGTATCCAAATTGGCAGGGAGGTCATGGCGGAGCAACAAGACCTTCTCCGCAAAAAAGCTCGCGAATGCCTCACAGCTGTGTGTCGAATTGTTATTTAAATTTGGCTGTCCTTCAAGGGACGTTAAAGACCGAATTATACTAAATAATTGCGCCGGGCGAGAGCTAGCGGATGCAATGGAGGCCGAGAAATAGGACTTCTTAGCGGCCTTCACTGCCATCTCATAGGTTTTCATAAAAACCCTATAAGATGTTCTTGAAGCTCCGTCACGGGCACCCCGCCATACTCGCTCTAGCCGTCTGAGGTCCCGCTTCATTTTCCGGAGCTCCTCGGTAAACCAGGGAGCCCGGTTTCTGCGGGGTCGCAGAGGGCGCTTAGGTGCGATCTCATCGATGGCTGCCAGGAGCTGGGTATTCCAGGCCTCAACAAGCTCAGTCAATGAGTCGCCAGGGGGAGAAAGGGAAGGAAGATTCAGCAGCAGCTTCCATGCAGAATTACCAGCCAGTATCCTGTTAGGTAACCAATACTGGTAGGGCTGATGCCAGGCATTCAGCACTGCAGGGCTGGAGTCAAGGTCCACACCCTGGTAGGAGCCCATTCCAGAACTCTCTTCTTCCACTGCCGCCACCATTTGTTCACTTGCCCCTTCTGAGCAAGTGACAGGAGCAAGGAAAATGAGTGTCGGTCTCTCACTGTATCTCTCTGTCTGTGCAGTAGTGTGGCTCGGCCCCAGTAGGAAAGGGCAAGCAATGAGCTGCTATGAGTTGATGGGGCTCCTCAGAGAGGGAGACCCGCCAACAGTCAAATGATGTCCCAAACCTAGAGCTGGCACTTACTGGGGTCTGGAAAGCTAATTAAACCCAGATCCTGACAGATTCCACCCATGATGCAACAGATCTAGCCCTGGCTTTTGCTGCTGATTTTCCAAATTAAAATCTACTCCTGCCTAGCTAGATTCCTCTCAGTTGTGCTCTCTGTCATGATTCTGCCCATAAGCCACCAGGCACTGCCCTTGTTCTGGCTTCCCTAACTATAACCACTGGAAATATTTTTGGAATTCAAATTTGGCAACCACTTGTACATCTACAATCTTGGACTTCTGCTTCCTCATCGCACCCTCTACAGCTTCCTTAAATACACTTCTCCAACACTGATACAATGGGTGATCATGGAATCATAGAATCATAGAGTTGGAAGAGACCACAAGGGCCATCGAGTCCAACCCCCTGCCAAGCAGGAAACACCATCAGAGCACTCCTGACATATGGTTGTCAAGCCTCTGCTTAAAGACCTCCAAAGAAGGAGACTCCACCACACTCCTTGGCAGCAAATTCCACTGTCGAACAGCTCTTACTGTCAGGAAGTTCTTCCTAATGTTTAGGTGGAATCTTCTTTCTTGTAGTTTGGAACCATTGCTCCGTGTCCGCTTCTCTGGAGCAGCAGAAAACAACCTTTCTCCCTCCTCTATGTGACATCCTTTTATATATTTGAACATGGCTATCATATCACCCCTTAACCTCCTCTTCGCCAGGCTAAACATGCCCAGCTCCCTTAGCCGTTCCTCATAAGGCATCATTTCCAGGCCTTTGACCATTTTGGTTGCCCTCCTCTGGACATGTTCCAGTTTGTCAGTGTCCTTCTTGAACTGTGGTGCCCAGAACTGGACACAGTACTCCAGGTGAGGTCTGACCAGAGCAGAATACAGTGGCACTATTACTTCCCTTGATCTAGATGCTATACTCCTATTGATGAAGCCCAGAATTGCATTGGCTTCTTTAGCTGCCGCGTCACACTGTTGGCTCATGTCAAGTTTGTGGTCAACCACATGAGCAGTGATTGACACGTCAGAGGCGATTCATAACATTCGAATCAGGAGAGATGTCAGATAAAAAGTTCAAAATTATGTCTAACCTTCTCTCACTCTCTCCTGAAATCACAATCCTGAAATCTTCCTCTTGGTCTCTGTTAGTAAACACAGAATGTTTGAGATACTGATGGTCAGGCTTTTTTCCAGCTGGAACTTGCTTCTGGAACCTCTCAGTTGGGTGCCATTTGCCATTATAAGAGAACAAGAGGTGTTCATTGTGAGTTCCAGCACCTCTTTTTCTGGAAAAACAGCACCACTGATGGTGTTGAAAGCACTCAGTGTAAGTACAGCATGCTATAGAGGAGGGATAGGCAGACTTGTGAGAGCTTTTCATAAAACAAATAAATAAAAATAAAATAGAACTCTCGAGATACACCAACCAGAGCTTCTGCAAAACATACACACATAGCAATAAATAATTATGAGCCCAGGAATTTGAGTACCAGAACTGGAAGGAGCCCACACTCCTTTTACAAAATTTCTTCATTTCAGCACAATTATTTAGGGCATTAGGGGAGACATTTCATTGAGAGTTAGAAATCTTTGCCACTCAATTTTAAATCATCCAGTAGATCCAGGTCTACCTTCTGCCCACCCCTGCAACAAAGATCAAATGAAAACCTTTTATTTTTGTACAGGATGATCTTTTTCTCTGAAGCATTCATATGCAAATTAATGGAATCTGGTTTTGATTTCACTTTCCCCCCTGCCTTTTAAGCTCCCCCACCCCACCCCCTACCTCATTACCATATATTTTCACAATTGCTGTAATTAGGTCTAATTACACAATTAGTGGAACCCATGCGTGATCATGTCACCAAAATGTGTAATGATGTGCAATTACATAATTACCACGCTTAACAGCACTAGGGTGCAAAGCTCCTAAAATATTACAAGGAAATGTTGTGTGGGTTCAGAAAAGGGGTATAATTTTTTCCTGGTACGAATAAAATAAATCAGTCTGCAATGTCAACAAACTTTATTAAAGAGATGATGGGCCAACTCTCCTACAGGTAGAAATGGACTTCAAAGTGCCTAATTAACTCTCCATTAAATCAATCATTTGTGAAGTAAAATGAGTAATGACCAGTGGCTCCTTACTGTTCGGCAGCTCTGTTTGTCCCTCTTCAAGGTTACATTTTTGTCGGTGGGATACTGAATAGCTCCAGCCTCCAAAGTGCTGTTCTATGAAAAATGTACTATTCCCACCCAATAAGCGCATTCTTTATTCTTGTGAATGTTGGGTAACTTGGTTTGCATGTGTTTCACAGGCTAATGGGTGTCATTCTTGATGTAATTGATGATTTTGCGAAGCCTTCACTTTAACACCGGATCAGAGACAGTCAAACGTGAAGTGGGCCAGTTTCAAGGTGTTGACACCTCTTCGGTGCTGCAGGAAAGTTTCTAAGGTTTGTTTTCACTTTTGTTGTTTAGTCGTTTAGTTGTGTCCGACTCTTCATGACCCCATGGACCAGAGCACGCCAGGCTCTCCTGTCTTCCACTGCCTCCCACAGTTTGGTCAAACTCATGCTGGTAGCTTCAAGAACACTGTCCAACCATCTTGTCCTCTGTTGTCCCCTTCTCCTTGTGCCCTCCATCTTTCCCAGCATCAGGGTCTTTTCCAGGGAGTCTTCTCTTCTCTTCTCATGAGGTAGCCAAAGTATAGGAGCCTCAGCTTCAGAATCTGTCCTTCCAGTGAGCACTCAGGGCTGATTTCCTTAAGAATGGAGAGGTTTGATCTTCTTGCAGTCCATGGGACTCTCAAGAGTCTCCTCCAGCACCATAATTCAAAAGCATCAATTCTTCGGCGATCAGCCTTCTTTATGGTCCAGCTTTCACTTCCATACATCACTGCTGCAAAAACCATAGCTTTTACTATATGGACCTTTGTTGGCAAGGTGATGTCTCTACTTTTAAAGATGCTGTCTAGGTTTGTCATTGCTTTTCTCCCAAGAAGCAGCCATCTTTTAATTTCGTGGCTGCTGTCACCATCTGCAGTGATCATGGAGCCCAAGAAAGTAAAATCTCTCACTGCCTCCATTTCTTCTCCTTCTATTTGCCAGGAGGTGATGGGACCAGTGGCCATTATCTTTGTTTTTTTTGATGTTGAGCTTCAGACCATATTTTGCGCTCTCCTCTTTCACCCTCATTAAAAGGTTCTTTAATTCCTCCTCACTTTCTGCCATCAAGGTTGTGTCATCTGCATATCTGAGGTTGTTGATATTTATTCCGGCAATCTTAATTCCGGCTAGGAATTGTTTTCACTAGTTTGATGTTATTCTTGTAACTTCCCTAAAGTTCTCCATAAATGAAAAATGTCAGGCTGACAGCAGGTGGAGTTCAGGGTAGCAAACAACAAGTGATAAAACAATAGCTCAGTTGGTGATAGTTTAGTTGGTAGAGCATGAGAATCTCAGGGTCAAGGGTTCAATCCCTATGTTGGGTGAAAGATTCCTGTACTGCAGGGGGTTGGACTATTTTCATAGTCCCTTCCAACACTACAATTCTGTGGTTCTGTAAAAAATAATAATTAAAAAACCATTGGGAAAGAACTCAAGTTAAAAGGCTTCTTGAAAGAGGAAGGTCTTCAGCAGGTGCTGAAAAGAGAATAGATACCTGTCTTATAGTCAAGGGAAGGGAATTGCAAAGGGTAAGCACCCCAACCTTAAAGTCTGATTCCTATATGCTGTGGAAAAGACCTTCTGATAAGATGGTATGTGCAGGAGACCTGCAGAACACAACTATTGATTGGGTATATAAGAGGTGAGGTCTCCTGCTCCCAAGCTGGGTAGGGCTCTATACAACAAAACCAGCACTTTGTACTTAGTCTGCTGTTGTGCAAGTCAATTAAAAACCTTATCTTTAAAGGTGCCTAGCAGTTTGGGGGGGGGCATGCATTATTTGTCTGACATTTGGCAAGCTTCATCATCACAGAGGGATGCGGGTGGCGCTGTGGTCTAAACCACTGAGCCTCTTGGGCTTGCCAATCATAAGGACAGTGGTTCGAATCCCCGTGACAAGGGGAGCTCCCATTGCTCGGTCCCAGCTCCTACCAACCTAGCAGTCTGAAAGCACGTCAACATGCAAGGAGATAAATAGGAACCGCTCCGGCGGGAAGGTAAATGGCATTTCTGTGCGCTGCTCTGGTTTCGCCAGAAGCGGCTTAGTCATGCTGGCCACATGACCCAAAAAAACTGTCTGTGGACAAATGTCGGCTCCCTCGGCCTGTAAAGCGAGATGAGCACCGCAACCCTAGAGTCGTTTTCGACTGGACTTAACTGTCAGGGGTCCTTTACCTTTTTTTATCATCACAGAAGGAGCAGCTATGTATGTAAATTTCATTCAACTCTGCCAATATATGAAGAAGTTATATGCATTGGTTAATTACCCATTGTGATCAATCAAGAAGGCATCAAGAACTTCAGAATATGAGGTAAAGCAGCCCTCTGCCTCAATCCAAGCCACTGAGCCACACAACCCCTCTGCAAGCCAACAAAGTCAGTTCCACTGTGAGTATTTTGTTTCTGTGGACAGCCCTGCGGGATGCTACCATCAAACAGGGAGGTTCCAGTTACCTGCCATAACTGTTGATAAACCTATTCACCATTAATTTGTCTAATTTTCTAAAAACCATCTAAGTTTGTTGCCATCACCTTATCCTCTGGCAATGAATTCCATAAGTTATCTATGAAATATTACTTTTACCTGCCTGATCATATGAGTCTTGGATGAATTTATTGTCCAGGACTGCTACTGCAGTTCCTGGACTGCTACTGCAGTTCCTTTTATCAGTGATGCCACAAATTGAACATGTGATCTACGGTACTGTTTTTGTTTGTTTGTTTTGTTTTATTAGACTTCGGCTTTTTGGCCTTTATAACACCTCAGCAACTGAGTTTAAATACAGCAATGCTTGAAGAAATTCTCAACGTAAGCCCCTGAGAATAAGTGTCCTCCCGATTTAGAAACAATTGTTCTTTAAACAATATGCAATTACATCCCACTTCAAATTCATAGGTTAAAAAAAAGTCAGAGTGTAATATATAACCACTTTTCATGGCTGGAATTACATTTCAAAGGTAATTAGAGATCTTGAAATGTACAAAGCAATTCGCAAATGCTTCATTTTCTCTCCCAACTTTCTTAAATATATGTATATTTAGAGGAAATGTTTACCTCCCTTCAATAACTTGAATGGAAAACCACGGAACTTCCTACATCTCATGACCCTGAAAAGGCCCAAATGAATTTTATTGTATATCATTTTGGTGGTAATTTTTTATGGGGGATGGTGGTTTTCATTTTTATGTTATCTTAGATCATTCTGACAAGCCAGTCTCTCATTTGGGGAGGGGGAGGAAAGTGCCATTTACAACAACATTTGTTATAAAATGATGTGAACATTACAAATGATGCTTGCCCAGGAAATTTATTGGCAAATATAATTATGAGCTCAAATGCAATAGAGCCTTATAAATCACCAGCCTCAAACTCCAGTGCCGTAATCCTCAAATAGGCTATTGTGGACCTTTAGTGCACCTTTCCCATAAAACTGTATGATATTTCATCTCAGGTGATGTTTGTGGGATTTTAAAAGTATACAGTCAGGAGAACACTTCGGGTGTGATGAGCTAAACGAAACACTGTATAATATTGTTGGACACCACTCCAACATCCAAGCCGTGTGAGATGCCAGGAACTCACTCAGAGTTTGTATTTCCTTTTGGGAATGCACCACAGTAGAGACTGTGGTGTCTTTATGATATATGGTTTATTTACACACATATAAAACCTGAGCCTACGATGGAGAGGTTCACAGGATTAACATCCCAAGAAGGTCCTGCTTCTCCCATGGCCACAGCCTTGGATTCAATCAGAGATCTGGCATGGTGCTCCCTCACTCCTTCTCTCTCTGCTTTGCTTCAAGTTCACATCAGAACCCCAAAACTCTGCCTTAAATCTCAGGCTTTGTCCTTCTAACTATCTAAGAATTGAAGGGGGTGCCCTTTTCCTTTGTTCTCATAATGGCCCATCACCCAGGTGATTACCTCATCAGGAAGCTAGCCTGATTTATATTTTAGCCTTTGTCATATCCAGGGATTAAGGCGCCTTGCACCCACAAACTCATAATATATCCAAGCAAACTGTTTCAATCACTTTATACTTCTGAGCCCACCACAGCTTTGAGTTGAAAGAAGAAACATCCACTGACTTCAAAGAAAACCAACAACCAGTTTCTTATTATTGGGCTTGGAACACATCTACCATGGCCTTTTCAGCCCCACATTATATCTGTGCTATACCACTTACCCCCACCCCACTGAGAATTCTGGGAATTATGGTTTGGTGAGGCTGTTTGCTTGCCCATCTGCAGCTCACAGAATTACCACAACTTCATGGGAAGAAGGATAATCATTAAACCAGTCTAACCCTCCTGCGCCTTTACTGAAGACATTATCAACCCACTGACTATTGAGGTATTCTAGAGACCCCTTTAATGTCATAACTGGATATAATGATTATGAGGGACATCCAAATATTGCCATCAATAAACAGAACAGATTTTCCCTTTCTCTCTTCTCCACTGCAGCCCCCTCGCATTAGCTAACACTACACTGGATATCGCCCTTTCATTTCAAAATGACCCCAATTCAAGAGGGTGGGGGAATAGATCACATTCCAAACCACTTGAATCTGAATAGTGTGAGATTCCAGGGGTTCCAGGCACCTTCCCAAGGGTCAGTTTCCTTGGGATGAAGGTAGCGAAAACTGCTGTGTCTTTATTGGTTTATTTATACATACACACATACATATATATCACCTGAGCCTATGATGGAGCGCCGCAACCCCAGAGTCGTTCGCGACTGGACTTAACTGTCAGGGGTCCTTTGCCTTTACCTGTTTATGATGGAGGGCTGCACAACATTAACACTGCAAGAAGGCCTTGATTCTCTCATAGCCACAGCCTTGGATTCCAACAGAAAATAGGCATGGTTCTGTCTCTCACCTGCCCAGCCTGTAGCTTCTTACTTCTAGCTCACACAACTCAACTCTTTGCTTTTGTCTTTCTAACTACCAGGCAGTTGAAAGAGGGGGCCCACCCATTTCACCTCTGGTGCCAAGCCACTTACTTTGTTATCTTACTTCACCAGGCTAGTCTGTGAACTGAATCTGTGCTGGATCCCAGAATTAGAAGGGGGCTCGGGCATACAGACTACCCATCCCCAAAACTCACACCAATCTAACAAAAAAGCTATCAGGGTGCATTGGATCTCCCAATGTTACCTTAAATTCCTCATTGGGCTACCAGGAAGTCTTGAGGAAGAAACAGAAGAGGTGTGTTGCAAGTTTGTACTAAGAGATTGTGTCACAGTCCGGGTCACGGGCGATCGAAGTCCCGGCAGGAGAAGTCAGTACCGGGGGCAAGATGGTGAGGTGGGAGCAGGAACAGGGGTCCAGAAGCCAGGATTCAGAAGCCAAGAGTCCGAAGTCAAGAGTCCAAGGGTCAGAGAGCCAGGAGTCAAGAAGTCAAGGGTCTGAGGATCAAGAAGCAAAGAGTCAAGAAGCCAAGGTTCAAGGAACAGGAAGCAAGAAGCCAAACACAGCAAGGCAGGAAACGTGTTGCTGTGGCAAAGAGCCAAAGGGAAATGCTGACCTTATATCCCTTTTCAGCTCTTGCCACCAGGTGCTGTGAGGCCACGCCTTGCCTCTTCAGAACAAACTTAAGAAGGCCCCAATCCTGCAAAGGCCTATTGGTCACAGGGCCTGGCTCCTGCATGCACACCTGACAGATTGTAAACTCCTTTGTTAAAATAAGCACAAATTGGAGCAGAATTAAGCGCTGGTAGAGGAATCCAAACCCCTTTGCACTGGGCAGCAGAGGGAAGCCTCCCTCCACTCAACCCAGCCAGACTCTGCTGGACTTTGCCTATCACTGAGCTACAGTTTTCCCCTTCCCAGTGGCGTAGCGTGGGGGGTGCAGGGGGGGCCGGCCGCACCGGGCGCAACATCTGGGGGTTAGGGGTAGGGTTAGGGGGCACAAATCCACGGGTTAGGGGGCGCAAATTACTTGCCTTGCCCCGGGTGCTGACAACCCACGCTACGCCACTGCCCCTTCCTCTCTTAAGTTATACAGAAAATGTCTAATCTAGCAATTTAAAATTCGTAGGTAGTTTTCTATGGATGTCAATGCAGTACAGATTGTTTTCATCATTTCTGGCAACGACAGCAATAAACCTGAAGGATTCCAAGCTGAGAGGCTCAAAGAAAACATAAAGTACCGTATCTGTTTAGGGATCTGGACAGCAGTAGTAATAAACAGGGTCATAACTACACATTTGCAACTTCTGCCTTTGCCAATAGCTAAAATTCATACAAAATCAAAGCTTGCGGTTAACTTAGTGAGCTTGTGTCCCCTTTTGCAAGTGGGATGTAGTGTGTATATTACAGGGATGTTTCTGTCTTTTTATGAGACAATTGGATAAAGTAATTGTTTTGCTTTGTTTTTTTGTAGAAACTTTTCCAGTGTGGCACCTCTGTGGCATATTAATTAAAGTCTTTGAAGTCTCGCTTTTTGGGGAGTGTTTAAAGATATTATTTCCTTCTTGTCAATAAAACTGACATTTAGTGGTGCCGTCTTCCTCTGGCTCCCCCTGTGCGAATGCCTGCTGGCATTCTAAAACCATTAACACAGCTGCATATTTTCTGCATTTTTATAGAAGGCTTGAGACCTGAACAATCAAGATTATCATTTTACACTCCTGTTTGTTTTACCACTGGGGTGATAACATGATTAAAACAGTAAATGTCAATTTGTTCCTCCAATATATTATGCCTATATTCTACAGGTCAATTTGTCACAGAGATGCTTAATTTTTATAGCTTGTGTTTTTGGGTTTCTTTCTTTCTTTTCGAAAAAGAAAGATTTAAATTACTACTCCTACAAACAGCAGAGAAAGCATTAGGGAGAAGACAAGCCGAGTTCTTCAGCATTTATTTCAAGTGGGTGGGGGTCTAGGAAGGCGATTTATATGGTACCAGTTGCTGTAATAACCAGTCACCTCATAAATTAATATTTATCCTCATGGGATTCCTGTAAGCTAAACACAGCAATCCTCATAACTCCACGCCAGACTTGGGTAAGTTATGTCCCATTCCAGGCCACGTAGGAAGGCCAACTAGTGGGTGAAAACTAGGGTGAACATGTATCCTACTTTACAGAGGACACTCCTCTGTCTGAAGGTATATCAGAGGACAGTCTTCTGTTTGAAGGTGTCCTCCCTGTGAAAGGTTGTCTGGTCAAAGGATGAAGCATGGATGGGGAACATTTTTCAAAGATAACTTTCCAGGGGCCCAGTGCCAGGCTATTTTGCACCATAGGCAAGGCTAACTACTTGTACACACACACACACACACACACACACAAAAAACTTCAATTTTCAAGAATAGATGTCATGTAGAAAAAAATGAAAAGAACGAAACTTGAAACTGCTAAATTTATTTTAAATTGCAAGAATAAGTAACACAACAATTTTTGATTATTTTTCTCAAATGCAAAAGAAAATGTTTTAGCGCCCAAATCATTTTGAATAATTTTGTCAATTGTGATATTAAAATTTAAATCTCTTAAAAGTTTCGATTTAATTTGCCCTTTGGTGCACTGAAACCAAATATACAACTCTTCCAAACATACGATCCAAGAAAATCCCAAAGATTTCAGTTTTACATTTCATTCAAGATTGTACGGCCCCCGATCTGGATTAGAATTTTTACTGCTCACACCAGAGTTAATTCCCATCATAAAATTAGTGAAAATTGTTGAATGTTACCTGTTAATTTTGTTCTATCCAGCTTTTCCTTTTTGTTTTGTTTTATCCAGTTCGTGAACCAAGAACCTATACAATGACCTCTAATAATGAACCATATGTTGTAGATATTATTGCAAATTTGGTATGCCATTTTCGGGACATGAGAAGACTTGGAAAGTTTGTAGTATTTATTATTCAAATAATATTTGTTTATAAGACCCCCAAAAAGTTATTTAAAAAACCCAAATAGTAGAGAAACATTTTCCAGAAAAATAAATATCTCTAGAATATGGGCTATGCCCAAAAGCTTTTTCTAAAAAGTCTTGTTACTGCTACTATATGTTCAAGCAAATAAAAAACTTTCTCAAAATCCTTCATGGCTGGCTTTACATTAATGAACCTTATAATTATTAAAAAGTGTAGTCAAGCAAAAGAATAAAGAAAATCAAGCTACCACGTCTTGGGCTACTGTTCCCAGAGGCTAAAACCCCTGACAGTTATTTTTAATGAAGTTTTTTTTATATTACTGATTCATACTAACCATAGAATTTATGGAATTTCTTTTCTGGTGGGAATATAATGGCTTCAAAGCATCTGGAGATGCCAAGGATTTCTTAGTCCAAGCAAGTATAATTTAAAAAAAGGCTGCTACACTGAAGAAAACATTGATGGACGGCAGTAAAAATCATATTTGATCAAGTAACTGCTTCAGAATTTAAATTATTAAATCTCTTTCCACAAAGCTTTGATACAGCAAAACTGTATTGTTGTAATAAGATTCCATTGGTCATTTTTTCCCTTAAATATAAAGTAACCTTTGAGGAAGGGAAAAGCAGACAGGGTAGAATTTATAACTAGAAACTTTTTGAAGACCCTTCAGGGGGGCAAAGTGGCTTGAGGTGTGTTACGGTTGGGAAAGTAGCAGGCAAGAAGAGAGATTAAACATAGCTTCATACCTAAGATCCAAACTAGACATGATGTGGGTAAGGCAATGCTCAATCATCTGGTGTTTCCCCCCACATTTATCTGAAAACAGCTGTGTTTCTACATGTGAAGGTCTATCTTATCACCATCTTGTTTGGATATCCATTTGAACTTATTTTTATCAGCATCATTGTTGATAATTTGTTGTCAATATCATGATGATTTCATTATTGGGGCCACTTATTATATTTGCTGGCCACGTTTCTCATATACTGACCCAAAGCAACTTACAATAGAAAGCTAAAAGCACAGCAATACAAATAAAAGGCAGGAGGACTACTGGTCCCACCTCACTGGAAGAGGCCACAATGCCACCCTTCAGATTAAGAGCCAAAAGCCCAGGTCAGCAGGGGACACCACTGAAAGGGCCTACTCTCACTGATTATATTAATATGTACAGTGGTACAACGCAGGTGGTGCTGTGGGTAAAAACCTCAGTGCCTAGGACTTGCTGATCGCATGGTCGGCGGTTCGAATCCCCGCGGTGGGGTGAGCTCCCGTCGTTCGGTCCCAGCTCCTGCCCACCTAGCAGTTCGAAAGCACCCTTAAGTGCAAGTAGATAAATAGGTACCGCTTTACAGCGGGAAGGTAAATGGCGTTTCCATGTGCTGCGCTGGTGCTGGCTCGCCAGCTGCAGCTTCATCACGCTGGCCACGTGACCCGGAAGTGTCTTCGGATGGCGCCAGCTCACGGCCTCTTGAGTGAGATGAGCACGCAACCCTAGAGTCGGACACGACTGGTCCGTACGGGCAGGGGTACATTTACCTTTACTTACCTCTGGTTACGAACGCTTTAGGTTATGAGCCCCGCTAACCCAGAAGTAGCTGCTTCTGGTTGCAAACTTTGCCCCAGGATGCAAATGTAACTCGCGCGCCAGAGGTACACACGCAGCAGGAAGCCCCATTAGCGAAAGCGTGCCTCAGGATAAGAATGGTTTCAGTTTAAGAACGGACCTCCGGAACGAATTAAGTTCGTAACCAGAGGTACCACTGTATGTTTAAATTAGGACTGATGGGTTATTCTTATTGTTGATGTGAGCCACTGTTTATTTCTTTTTTGTTTCTATTTGCAATTTTAAAAAGTAAGCAGCGACGGGGGGAGCAACCTGCAGGGGAGACCATATAGTAGTAGTGGATTTTTTTTACTCCATACCATTCCCCAATTATTAGCCAAAGAGGAGAAAAGGACAGATATAATAATACAAGTAGCCTTTATGCTTCCCCTTTAGGGACTAATAGTGAGGAAGATTTTCATTGGGGAAAAGGTAGAGGGGGAAAGGGTTAAGCCTCACCTCCTCCCCACTGCACTCCTGGTCCATTCCCCACACCATGGCTGCTTTTAAGCAAAGAAAAGATCTCAAGGGATTTGATTGTGGATTTCCCAGGTTACATCTAATTTGGTCCTAAAGCAAAAGGCATCAAAGGGAGCTTGGGAGGACTAGGGTTTAGCTGCATCACACTGTGCTTTGGAAGGTTTTCCAAGCACTGCGGAAAGTGCAACAGCATAAATACCAGTCCTCCTCCAGAGCTCTGGAACTGGAAAGTGAGATTATCTCTGAATAATCTGAGCACCTTCAGTTGTTCAGTAGGGTGCCTTTACTCCTGTCTGTGTCTGTACTGGATTTGAAATTGCTTTTACCTATGAAATTGTTTTTAACTATTTCTACACATGGGAGCAGTTTTAATAGTTTTCATCGCTATAATTGTTTTTATATGTGAAATCGTGTAATTCTGCTCGTAAAAAATTTGCAGATGACAGAAAACTGGGAGTGGTTCCTAACGCCGCAGAAGACAGAACTAGGATTCAAAGTGACCTTAACAGATTGGAGAATCGGGCTCAAACTAACAAAATGAATTTCAATGGGCACAAACGTAAGGTTCTGCACTTAGGCAGGAAAAACCAGGTGCACAAATATAAGGCACCTGGCTTACTAGTCGTACCTATGAAAAGGTTCTAGGGGACTTAGTGGACCACAAGTTTAACATGAGTCAACAGTGTGGTGCAGCAGCAGAAATGCTAATGCTACTTCAGGCTACATCAACAGAAGTATAGTGTCCCAGTTAAGGGAAGGAATAGTACAGTGGTACCTCGGGTTACATACGCTTCAGGTTACAGACTCCGCTAACCCAGAAATAGTACCTCGGGTTAAGAACTTTGCTTCAAGATGAAAACAGAAATCGTGCTCCAGCAGTGCGGCAGCAGCAGGAGGCCCCATTAGCTAAAGTGGTGCTTCGGGTTAAGAACTGTTTCAGGTTAAGAACGGACCTCCAGAATGAATTAAGTTCTTAACCCAAGGTACCACTGTATACCACTCTGTTCTGCCATGGTCAGACCACACCTGGAGGACTGTGTCCAGTTCTGGGCACCACAATTTAAGAAGGATATTGACAAGCTAGAATGTGTGCAGAGAAGGGCAACCAATATGATAAAGGGTCTGGAAACCAAGCCTTATGGGGAATGGATGAGGGAATTGGGTATGTTCGGCCTGGAAAAAAGGAGACAGAGAGGAGCTATGATAGGCTTCTTCAAATATCTAAAAGGCTGTCACATGGGAAATGCAGCAAGCTTGTTTTCTCCTGCTCCAGAGGATAGGACTCAAACCAATGTTTTCAAGTTACAAGAAAGGAGATTCTGACTAAACATCAAGAAGAACTTTCTGACACTAAGAGCTGTTCAACAGTGGAGTGGATTCCCCTGGGAGGTTGTGGAGTTTTTAAAGCAGAGGCTGGAGCACCATCTGTCATGGATGAAGCAGTTGAGATTCCTGCATTGCAGGGGGTTGGACTAAATGACCGCTGGGGTCCCTTCCAACTCTGTGATTATGATTGTCGCTACAGCCACAGCAGGCACTGTAACCTTCTAACAGTTTGACTTCACCCGCCCTCCCAAAGCACAACCCTCTATTGTCTCCTGAGAGAGACAGGTGCCAAAAATTGCATTTATTGATTATATTTTTACTGTCAAATCACTTTGAGAGTGAATTAGACATAGGGTTTAATTAAGGCAGGGGTAGCGCGGAACAAATCTGCTCTCAAAATGAAACTTGTTGTTTAGTCGTTTAGTCGTGTCCGACTCTTCGTGACCCCATGGACCAGAGCATACCAGGCACTCCTGTCTTCCACTGCCTCCCGCAGTTTGGTCAGACTCATGTCTGTAGCTTTGAGAACACTGCCCAACCACCCCAAGATGGTTGTCACCAATGGAAGCGAAGGCACAGAAAAAACTCAATATGGAGGCCAAATGGCTGAAATATTGGGAAATTTTGGAACAAGATGGAGACAGAGTAAAACTGCAGAGCTTTGAAAAATTTTTAAAAAAGTGTGAGATTGGCTCCATTATTACCAAATAATGGAGGCATATAACTTGGATAAAAAAATCAAAATTGGAAACAGAATTGTTAGATCCCAAAATTAAGAATTTGTCAAGAATGTATAACTTGCTGTTGAAATGGAATACTTAGGACGAAACGGTGAAATCTGCTATGATTAAATGGGCACAAGATGTTGGACATAACATTATGATGGCTGACTGGGAACAGTTATGGACCACAGGTAGGAAATTTACGGCATGTAATGCCCTAAGAGAGAATTTAATGAAAATGATTTACAGGTGGTACATGACACCAGTCAAGCTTGCAAAAATTTACCATTTGCCCGAAAATAAATGTTGGAAATGTAATGAGACTGAAGGTACATTCTTTCACCTTTGGTGGACATGCCCAAGGATTAAGACATTCTGGGAGATGATTTATAATGAAATGAAAAAGGTATTTAAATATACCTTTCTGAAGAAACCAGAGGCCTTTTTCCTGGGCTTGGTCGGCCAATTTGTACCAAAGGAGGACAGAACTTTCTATATGTATGCAATAACAGCAGCAAAAATACTCACCGCGAAGTATTGGAAGACACAAGATTTACCCACCCGGGAAGAATGGCAGATGAAGTTGATGGACTATATGGAATTGGCGGAAATGACTGGCAGAATCCGAGACCAGGGGGAAGAGTCGGTGGAAGAAGATTGGAAAAAATTTAAAGATTATTTACAGAAATATTGTAAAATCAATGAGCTTTAGAAAAATGGTGGAATGAAGTTATATGGCTTTGGCAGAAATGTTATAAGGAACTAGGTACAGATAGATTGTTAATGTATTAAAGGGAAAAAACAAGGTTAGAATATGTTAAGATAAATTACAGGACAGAAAACAGAGGAAGATGGAAAGGAATTGCTGAAACAGTTAATTGAAATGGAATACAAAAAGGGAGGCGTGAGGAAGTCGATGAAACAAGTGATTGAAAGATAAGATTGAAAATATTGGATTTTTTTTTAATTGTTCTTGTTTGTTTTGTTAATTCAATGCTCTATGTTGTTTTTTTTGTTGTTGTTTTTTGGTATTGTATTATAATTTTTCTTTTTTCTTCTTTCTTTTTGTAATCTTTAAACTCTTAATAAATATTATTTTTTTAAAAAAAGAGAACACTATCCAACCATCTCGTCCTCTGTCGTCTCCTTCTCCTTGTGCCCTCAATCTTTCCCAACATCAGGGTTTTTTTCCAGGAGTCTTCTCATGAGGTGGCCAAAGTATTGGAGCCTCAGCTTCAGGATCTGTCCTTCCAGTGAGCACTCAGGGCTGATTTCCTTAAGAATGGATAGGCTTGATCTTCTTACAGTCCATGGGACTCTCAAGAGTCTCCTCCAGCACCATAATTCAAAAGCATCAATTCTTCGGCGATCAGCCTTCTTTATGACCTAGCTCTCATGAAACTAGTTTGTGAAAAAGCAATTTCCAGGGGCATAAAATATGCAGTGGGTCCTGGTTATGTGCGGATTAGTAAGAAAAAACTACGGCCTCAATGTGCACCCAGCTCTGCATTTAGAACTGCTTTAATTTCCCCTTTGTAGCTCCGTTAGCAACTCCTTAAGTCTTAATATCTGTTATCATGGTTGTTCCTACATATAATATCTAATCCTGTTTAGACCAATTTTCCTCAGAAGAAAAGGCTTCTCCTCGCTGTGTTCTCTGCCAATCTGAGTTGCAGCTTGGAGGGTCTGGTCTTTTTCTTTCCACCTCATCTATAACCATCTCAGTCAGATTCAGCCATCCATTTATCCTTCTTCTCCAGCTAAGCATTTGATCATCTGCATTAATAAGTTGTTTACCGTTCAAGTTGTGTTCACGTTATTTTATTTTATTTTTTAAAAAAGGGAGATTGGTTTATACGAAAGTGCAGCTTGGATGTGAGTTTAGCTGACTGGAGAGGCACATGCCTTAATGTGTGACAGAGAGGCTAGAGGGGTTTCAGTGCAGGATTTCTTGCTATAAAATGGCATCAAAGACAAATATAAACCAGCATAAGAAGAACCTGCTGAATATGGCCAATGGCTCATCTAGTCCGCCATCTTGCTCCCACAATGGCCAAAGTGGTCACAGAGGTTTCCTATGTGTTCATAACTGAAGAGCCAGAATCAACAGCAGCTGTAAAGGCCAATATAGTGAAAGAAACAGGCAGAAAAGGCCTGGGATTCTGAACAAGCTATACCTAAGCTCAAGGCTGCCTCCTTTACTAACCACTCACTTTTCCTTTCCCAGCTTTAAAAGAGCTCCCCCCCCCCCCCAATGGTTTCAATTTATTCCTACTTTTCCTTCTTGTGAAGGACTACGGCGACAGTCGAGACACAGAGACTATCATCGTTTGGCAGGTGCAAAACATTTCCATTAGTAGCTGATTGCCTCTCTTAACTGTAGAGAGACGGAGTCGTTTTCATTTTTAATCTGCAATATAAAAATCAAAAGACCAAGAACCTAACATTGGTTTCCTGCCAAAGAGCTTCATGAAGCAATATGAGCTCCATGGGTGAAGTCTAAACAGACTAATTATTGAAAAACCAGAAACAACAGCATACTCACATATGTATATATATGACATTTGTGTCTACACAAGCCATTGGACAGGAAAGCTGGATTTCCTGGTATACATTAACCAGCTGCAATGGAAAAGTCCACATGTGGTTGGTGCAGCAGCATGGGGGTGTGGCTTTAAACTCCTCCCCTTTGCCATTTCCCTGATCTAAATCACACACACACTCACACACATGTGTATCCACACCTCAAGCTGCAGAAAAAAGGTATTTCCACACCTGTACCCCATGAATCAGGAAAATGGAACCAATTGTATGTAGGAGGCACACCCCAGCTGTTTAAAACAAACATCAACATTCAAGAAAAAAAACTATCACATATCTGCCACATAGGATGTAATTTAGTCTCAAGACTAGCATATGCCAGAGATCTTCACAGGCACCTAACTAGGAAAGTAGACCAGAGTGTTATTGTTGCTAAAAATAATAAGAGTAAATTATAACCAACTGTTCTGGAAACATTCAGTACACGAAGAAATAGTAGCTTTTAGAATAGATGTATTTGGGTCCATTATGTTTTACCAAAGGGACGTGGGTGATGCTGTGGTCTAAACCACTCAGCCTCTTGGGCTTGCTGATCAGAAGGTCGGCAGTTCAAATCCCCGCGATGGGGTGAGCTCCCATTGCTCGGTCCCAGCTCCTGCCAACCTAGCAGTTCGAAAGCATGCCAAAAAGTGCAAGTAGATTAATAGGTACCACTCCGGCGGGAAAATAAACCGAGTTTCCGTGCGCTGCTCTGGTTTCAGTGTTCTGTTGCGCCAGAAGCGGCATAGTCATGCTGGCCATATGACCCAGAAAAACTGTTTGCGGAGCGGAAAAACGCCAGCTCCCTCGGCCTGTAAAGCAAGATGAACGCCACAACCCCTGGGTCATCTGTGACTGGACTTAACCGTCAGAGGTCCTTTACTTTTTTTATGTTTTACCAAGACATTTTCAGGCTAGTCTGAGGCAGTATACACACTCCCCATTTACACTGCTGTGCTCCCACCACCGGTTGCAAACAGGTGTGCACACAATTTCAGTCACAGGGGGTGTTTAGGGGGGAAAACTCTGATAACCCACCATTGAACTCAATATGCTTTGACTACGTATTCACAATTTTGGCTTTTCATGCTATCCCCAGAACGTAACCCCTGAGAAAGTTGAGAGTCGCATGTACAGTGGTACCTCGGGTTAAGTATTTAATTTGTTCCGGAGGTCCGTTCTAAACCTGAAACTGTTCTTAACCTGAAGCACCACTTTAGCTAATGGGGCCTCCTGCTGCCGCTGCACTGCCAGAGCAGTGTTTCTGTTCTCATCCTGAAGCAAAGTTCTTAACCTGAGGTACTATTTCTGGGTTAGCAGAGTCTGTGACCTGAAGCGTATGTAACCTGAGGTACCACTGTATTAGAAGAAGCATAAATGATATGGGCATTATCTAATGTTATGCCGAATACCATGTTGCATACATGCGTATTGGATTTTGCCTAGGGAGGTGTGCCAAATGTACCTGATAAATTTTGACACCTAATAAAGTATTTCAGCTTTTCTTAATCTTTCGACTGTTTTGCCTGAAAAGAAATATCAGCATTCATTTCAAATTTTGTTTTAGGTAAAATATTGTGAGAAGCTAGGGACAGGAGGGACTTTCCTGAGAAATTTTACTAGTCATTGAGATCCTTTAAGCTTTCCTCCAAATTCTTCAGCCATTTTGCCTCAAGAGGATCTCCAACTGTTTTGCTTTAGGTCAAATTTTGGTGGCAACTCTTGCCCAATTTGTACCTCTCTTCTTCCAGACTTCAGCTCATGATTCAGCTCTGAAGTTTCAGTATTCCCACCCCATCTTCTTTTTTTTAAAAAAGAGGACTTACTTAAACCCCAAGTGGCAGTCATTTCTTACCCACAAGCAGATTTATCAGGCGGAAAGCTAAATAGTCTGTGATGCCAAACCATTAACACAGGTACCTGCCTGGTATATTATGCCTTCTCTTTTGTGTGGTTTGCTTGTTTGTTTGCTTTTCAGAGCATTTATGAGTTCTCCAACCCACTTTTAATATTGGTGGAAACAGATCTCTCCCCAACCCGACACCCACATACAGTGAGCTTAAGGTTATTAGGTCCCAGCGCATTTCCGTAAAACTCTCAAACTGAGCAGATAAAAAGGCCATGCAATGCATATAAAAAGAATAATCTGAACTTCCTACCTGACCGGGGGTGGGGGGGGGAGAGATGGATAAAGGCTGGATTTTGTGGCTGTTGATTTCACAAATCATTAAACATTACAGCAAATAAAAAGAGAATGTTTCCTGCCCGTTTTTGAAATGTAATGTCATAGGGGTAACATTGTAATGTTCCCTGTGAGTGGTCATTAGATTGAGCATTACACAGGGGGCTAGTACATAATTGCTCCTGTGGTGTCATCCTGAAAAAGCAGATGCGGCTGGTTATAGCTCCAGGGGCAAAACTCACAAGTATTTACTTTGATTGCTGTCAGAGGTCTTATCTGTGTCCAGATTATTCATTTCTTTTCTTTCTTGCCCAAGAGTGAACTACAGTGAAGCAGCTCCGCGGAAGGCAAAACCTCGTTCTTTTCTTTAAAGAGGCAGTGTGAACAATTCCTTCGCAATGGGGATAATACTCTTGCTCCAAAACTGCAGAACACAAGAGAACACCTGCACTCATTAGGACTGATGACGGCGATGTTACATCTGCCCAATTATCTGGAAAGGACAAAGTGAGTGATTGTGGAGCAGCCAACAGGAGCCTGTCTCTTTCTGTTGCCTGAAAGGACCAGGGCATGGCATCGCGAGAGAAAGAACAGAGCGGGGGGGGGGGTGATTTTGTGGCTGCTACCTGCGGCTTAATTCTGCAATGAGGGTTCATGTCTCTCACACAAAAGGGCAGCAGTAGTTGTTGGTGGGTGGTGCAGGTAGAGTGGCGTTTTTCACCTGCTTTCCAAACACCGAGCATCACTGCTGGTATCTGAGGAAGAGATTGTCATGAGTTCAGCCTACACTCAAGTAGGACCCTGGCAGAGACACATGCCTGACTGGCATATTCTCTCCCTCCTGGTCAATCCTTCAGGAGCTTCAAAAGCTTTCTTCAGCCCAAACATCACAGCGACCGATGCCAACCGACACCAGCACACTTAGGGATCTGCATAGTTTGCGCAGCATGTGCGTGACAGACCTCAGCAACTCAGCATGTTGGCTAATCTACTTTATTTACATATAAACACACACAGAGCACTGCAACATGGCTCCCTCTCTCTCTAGCATCAGACAGCAAAGAGAAAAAGAACAAAGGACAATAGTCCCACTTCACGGAACACAGTAACACAAACATCCTGTCTCCGTCACATCCCACTCTGTGGAGTCAAAACATATCATGCCATGTGAAAGACAAAAATCCCATGACTGCAGTCATGGAGCAGGAATTCTAACAGAGATGTGTGTGGAGGTCAGCATGGTGCAGCAGAAGGAGCACCAAACTGGCTCTGTCACAGTGCTGAACTCCACACACCTCCCCATCTCAGGAACAAGCAGTGATGCTTGGTGCTCAGCAGGCAGGTGAACAACGTCACCCTACCTGCGACCCCACTGACTACTCCAGGTAAGTTCAAAACCCTACACCCACCAAAATTTCAAATAAATTCCTAAGTGCTCCAAGAGTGAGGCAGAAACATGCAAGCTTCATTTGCAATGGGAGAAAAGTTGAGAGAAACTGGAGCGCCTGTTCCGGCACAGCGGTAGTTTCAACCTTCTCACGTACATTCGCAATCCGTCATGTCTGCAGCACCCCTAGACTCAGGCTTTCGTCTGGTGACAGTAATGAAGTGTCTTCTCTTGGACACTTCTCCTTCAAAGCACCAGAGGAAATTGTAACATGCTGTCAACTGCTGTGTGTTTCTTCTACCCAGCAGCCTTTGGCACAACTTGAAGCCTCCACAGCACCTCACAACGCCTTGTTTGCATGTCTGCTGCCTCCTCCTACATTCCACCTTGAGGCTGTGACCAGATGCCAACCTTTTCCCTTCCCCTCTCTCTTTGTTGTGTTAACCATTTAGCCTGATGAGGAGTTCTGGAGAGCTCAAAGGCTTGCAAAATATTTTGTGACATTTTGGTTGGCCTAATAAAGGTATTCCCCCTGCCCTAATAATAATAATAATAATAATAATAATAATAATAATAAAATTTATTTATACCCCGCCCTCCCCAGCCAAGACGGGGCTCAGGGCGGCTAACAACCAATAATAAAAACAAGTTGATTAAAATACAATTTAAAAAACAAGGTTAAAATACAATATTAAAACAATAGGATGCAGCCTCTTCACAGGAGGAGAAAGGAAAAAGAAAGAGGGGGAGGGAGTCAAATTGATTCTAAGCCAAAGACCAGGTGGCACAACTCTGTCTTACAGGCCCTGCAGAAAGAAATCAGATCCTGCAGGGCCCTGGTCTCATGAGGCAGAGCGTTCCACCAGAGTTGAAAAGGCCCTGGCTCTGGTTGAGGCTAATCTAACTTCCTTAGGGCCCGGGACCACTAGGGTGTTGCTATTTATGGACCTTAAGGTCCTCCGTGGGGCATACCGGGAGAGGCAGTCCCGTAGGTTATGGAATCTTTGTGAACTATCTCAGTGCACTGGTTTAATGTGTCTAATGGTACAAGCTGTATTTGGGTGAGTTAATTAACACTTTCCTTTACCTCTCATTCCCCCAACACCTTCATTTGCTAGGTGTTAATTGCAGAGTGGGCTCAGGTAAACTGAGACTATCCAACATTTCTCAGGGTATGCCCAGTCCTGCCTATCTTATTTCTTTCTTTTTTAAGCAGTGCCCCCCTCCCACTGGAAAATGAAAAGACGTAATTAGTATCAATGTAAGAAACCAGCATGTCTTTCCTTTGCAACATTTTGTGCTTTTTCATGTTTAATTCCTGCTGTTCTTCCTCATTCCTCCAGGCAGTTTGAACCTCAACCCCACCATCTGAGTTTGACGTTTTTTGGAGCATATTCTGCTAAGAAGCAGGTTTTGGATAGCAGAATGAAGATCTGGCACTCACTGCACTGAGCCATTTGTTTCTTTGCACTAGGTATTACAGGTAATTTTGAAGAACTCAGAAATAACAATTGTTTACAATTATATTTTCTTGGGCACGGTATGCACTTTTGGCCAAATACAGCTTTTTCTGTCCATTTAAACTTTGTTTTATGAGATTATAGTTATTAATTTTTACAAAATCATAGAGTAATAATGTCTAGCATTATAAATTATAAGCTGTTTATTTCATGAAGTAAGCATCTGGCAGGTACACCCTTGCCAACACGTGTTTTAATAAGAATGTTAAAAAGAGGGCTTTTAAATTTCAGTTTCATTTTGCAAAGTGTCATTCTGCCTATGCTGCAAGCTCTGCCATTTTTCTCACAGCTGGAAGGCTGTTCCTCACCCCCCACTCCAAGAAACTTTCCACCACAGATCAAGATCCCATCCAAAAAATAAATCAATTTAGCCCCTATTGGATGCAAAGGGTTCCCAAAAATTCATGACACAATCTCTTGGCTTTCCTTCAACCCTGCACCTTGGCCCTTCGCTAAAGTATATTTCATCTTCTAGAATTAATTTAAACAAGATCCAGCACTACCTGCCACATGAAGGCGGAGATGCATTTGTGTAGAAGGCCTACATCTTCAAGATTATTTCCTTCTTGGATGTGTGTCAAAACTACTGCCATGGTTCCTTTTAATATGATGGCCAAACCACCTCTGCACTAACATGGTAGGGGGGTTGGGGCAAGAAATGTGGCTGATGCTTGTGGCAGGAGGAACTGGCGATGAGTCAGAAAGTCAGGCACTCAATCAACTCAGATTTTTCAGCAGAACTGGTACATATTGGAACATAGAACTGATGAAATGACTAATATGGATATACTGAGTATGACATAACGCTGTGCAGCTGATGAAAACTGATTTAAGAATGGCATTGCAGAATTCGGTGAATAAACTACTTTCAAAAAGAATGTAAGGCTGGAATCAGAGGATATAACACTGGATGTTTGGTGGGGAGCAAATTAGCTGCTTTTCCTTATATAAAATGAGACACTTACTGTATTTTTCGCCCTATAGGACGCACTTTTTCCCCTCCAAAAATGAAGGGAATGTGTGTGCGTCCTATGGGGCGAATGCAGGCTTTCGCTGAAGCCTGGAGAGTGAGAGGGGTTGGTACGCACCGACCCCTCTCGGACTCCAGGCTTCAGCGAAAGCCCCAGCGCCAGCCCCACAAGGTCGGGGGACAGCGGGGAGGCGCAGCGCCTCTTCCTGCTGTCCCCGGACCTGGTCTGAAGGCGGGCAGCGGGGAGAAGAGCGCTTCTCCCCGCTGCCGGCCCCGGAAGCTCCGGGAACAGCGGGGAGGTGCAGCGCATCTTCCCGCTGTCCCCGGACCTGGCCTGAAGGCAGGGAGAAGAGAGCTTCTCCCCGCTGCCGGCCCCACAAGCGCCTGGGGGGGGGAAATAATTCCCCCCCCCAAAAAAACTTGGTGCGTCCTATGGGCCGGTGCGTCCTATGGGGTGAAAAATATGGTATTTGGAAATGAAGTAATGGACAGTGGACTATAGTCCATTGGGAACATACAGATCAGGAGTGCGTAACTTTTGGCCCTTCTGATGTTGCTGAAATCGGACTCCCATCACCTTTAGTAAACATGGCCAATGGCTAGGGATGATGGGAGTTGTAGTTCAGCAACATCCATATGGACGTTTTAGCTGAGATTCCTGCATTGAAGGGGGTTGGACTAGATGATCCTTGGTATCCCTTTCAACCCTACAGTTCTACGGTTCTTTGATCTGCAGGGCCAGAGGTTCCCCACACTTGATCTAGACAGACCTATGGAGCACCTAATAGGAAATGCCACCGTCAGGTAGCACATCCACATCACATCACATCCTGCCTGTTTCATTCATCTTACTCTGTACAGATTCATTGACACCAAATCATATGCAGGCTCCAACACCACTTTCTTCAAAGCAAAGGCACACAGAAATAGCTAGCTGGTCTACTGGAATCCAAAATGAGGGGCATATTTCTTTGCATAGATAGGGAAGTGTTTTGCGTTTTCTGGTGTCCTTAATTGTGCATTCTGGGACTACACACCCTTTTTGTTTAATACAGGTGAATTTTTATAAGCAGCATTAGAGTATGCCTGCATCCCAGGTAGAAGGTAATCACAACTGGCTGAAAGTAGAGGCAAGCAGTGTCAGTTTTTTGCAGTAGTTTGCTCTTGCAAGTCAAGCCAATCAGATCACAGGTGTAGCGTGGGTTGCCAGTGCCCAGAGCTATGCGGAAGGGAGCAAGTGGGAGGGAGGGAACGCACACATGCACATTCAACTGCCTAACAGTGTCCACGTCACCTAGGAGATCGCAATCACAGAGATAAGAAATGAAGAGTTGTTCCATTGTCTGGAGATATCATTTCCTGGTTCACATGAAGAAGCCTTTTTCAACAGAGCCCAGTGATGGAAGTACACAGCTGTATTGAGGCAGCAATGGGTGTTGAATTTTTGCACCCCCTAACAATTCTACACTGGGACATCTGCCCCTATGCCCCCCATACTATGCCACTGATCACAGGACAGCAGGGCTAACAACTAATGTTCCCTTGAAAGTGAGATGAGGAACATGTGGTTCGTAGTCCACATGTTGTCTGCAGAGAAGTGTGTGAAGGGGAGTGGGGTAAGAGAGAAGTGGTGTAGCACAAAGAATTACAACAGAGCTATACAATGTGGCAAACTCCACTCATTCGAGCTCAGCCTCCACTCGGTTGGGCCCCAACTGACTTTTCCCATGGTTCAGTGACTAGGAACTCAGCTACGTTAGTAAAGAAACAACGATTTGAATGTGTTATAAACATGCAACACCAGATGGTGCCAAAGAGCAGAAAGTTTTTCTACGCAAATTTCCATAGGGATTTTTTTTTCCTATTGTTATGACCAAATTTATTTATAGTGGGGCTTTTTCCCCTGTGTGTAGATCCACCCTAGTATTCATCCACTCATCCACTCATAATTGGTACTTCCCAATTAGTTGGAAGTTGGCTGTTATGAACGGCCTCGGTCCAGTATACCTGAAGGAGCGTCTCCACCCCCATCGTTCTGCCCAGACACTGAGGTCCAACACCGAGGGCCTTCTGGCAGTTCCCTCGCTGCAAGAAGCCAAGTTACAGGGAACCAGGCAGAGGGCCTTCTCGGTAGTGGCACCCACCCTGTGGAACGCCCTCCCACCAGATGTCAAAGAGAAAAATAACTACCAAACTTTTAGAAGACATTTGAAGGCAGCCCTGTTTAGGGAAGCTTTTAATGTTTAATAGGTTATTTTGTATTTTAGTGTTTTGTTGGAAGCTGCCCAGAGTGGCTGGGGAAACCCAGCCAGATGGGCGGGGTATAAATAATAAATTATTATTACATTATTATTATGAATATGTTGCCAGGATGCTATAAGATAAATGCTAAGGGATTCTCTTTTCCAGTGCAGAGATCAGTAGAGATGCTGCTGGAAAATTTAATAGTCAGATGTGGCTTACAGTCTTTAGCAAGTTGAAACACTCGTCCCCGATATTAGGTGTATGTTATGAGCCCTTCCTCAAGTGCTCCTCTGGTGCAGATTTCAATCTGTGGCAGAGAAGAAACCAGCTGCTCCCTCCCAGTTGATGAAGAAATAGTGGGGTGAAAGGAGGTCTCAATCTCTCTGTCACTTCCTTCCTTCCTTCCTTCCCCCACCTTTTCCTCTGGTGGCAGTGAGCCAGGAACCAGTAGCACTGGGGAAAGCAGTACACTTAGTGCTCCTGACAACCTGAATCTGCAACTGCGTTTTGAACAAAGACAAAGCTCCACTTGGTGGGTCACCTTTGTTAAAATACTTAAACCCACATGTCTTCAGCCTACAAGGTTTCAAAGAAGCTGTCACTATTTTTAACCAAAACCAAGATTATTTCTGCAATATTTTTTTCATAGGCTGATCAGATCTATTTTACAATTTAAGCATCTAATTCCTATAATGTAAGGCATCGGGGGTTTTGCACTGTATAATTATGCAGCTCATTATACGAAACTAGTACCACGTAGACTAATAAAGAGGTAGTTGTTTTAATCACTTTAACATTCCCAGCTTCCTTCTCAGTAAGTTTTTTTCCTCTACTCATAAAATTAAGATGCTGAGTGCACAGTAGCTGATTCCCAGCAACATGTGATACGAAGCAGGCTAGGTTATAAAGCACTGCTACCTTTCTTTCTATTTTTCCCAGAAATTTGCAGCTATTGTCAAATCTCTTATCAAAAGAGATTTTCAGTAATGTCTTCTCGGTCATGTCGATGTGTACATCCTACCCACCTTCACCATTCGTATTATTACATTTATATCTCACTTTTTCCTCCACGGAGCTCAAGGTGGCATTTTATCCCCACAACAAACCTGTGAGGTAGGCTAGTTTGAGAGATAGTGACCGGCCCAAACTTATTCAGTGGACTTCATGGTCAAGACCTGAGATCTGGTCTCCCAGTCCTAATCTGACACTCTTAACTGCTACATTTACCTTTATGTGTGTGTAAATTTCACTCCCTTCCCTTGAAAAGCAAAGTGACCCGGAGATTGAGCATTTGAAAGTTCCTTTCTTCGGCCCAAAATGAATGCCATCATAGATGTTGAAGAGCATGTGACTATGAGATATAAGCAATATAAACACTATATTTACAGGACTGCATCTCCTGGTATGCCCCGCAGAGGACCTTAAGGTCCATGAAAAATCATAGTTTAAAGGTCCATGGCCCTAAGGAAGTTAGATTATCCTCCACCAGGGCCAGGGCCTTCTCAGTGATGACTCCAATATGGTGGAATGCTGTGTCCCATGAGACCAGGGCCCTGCAGGATTTAAATTCCTTTCTCTTGGCCTGTAAGACAGAGCTATTCCACCTGGCTTTCAACTTGAACTTAGCCTGATCTTTTATTCTCCCTCCCCTTTTTATGAAGATTACCCACTCTGGGATCCCACAGCTAATTCTCCCCTGGTCTCCACGCTGGCCCAAATAGGACTAATTTAGCCAGCTAGCCCTGGTGATTATCTAATGTTTATTGGATGAATTTTCCCCCTAAATTGATTTTTGAATTCTGAATTTATTGTTATTCATGTTTTATACTGTATTTTATGCTGTTTTTTGTTGCATCAATTAAGTGTTTTAAATTTGTTGTTAGCTGCCCTGAGCCCGGTTTTTGAACCAGGAAGGGCAGGGTACAAATAAAAAATTTATTATTATTATTATTATTATTATTATTATTATTATTATTATTATTATTATATTTCTTGCTGTTGTAATAGTTAGTAGTAGGCATAGGCAACCTTCGGCCCTCCAGATGTTTTGGACTACAATTCCCATCATCCCTGACCACTGGTCCTGTTAGCTAGGGGTGATGGGAGTTGTAGTCCCAAAACATCTGGAGGGCCGAGTTTGCCTATGCCTGTCCTAATACATAGGGTCCTGGGGTTGAACTACAGATGTCAAAGCAGCACCTTCGAATGATAGTCATCCTGTCACTGGCACACCAACACCCACGCAGAACAATTGACCTTTATTCCTGCATCACAGGGGGTTGGGCTAGATGACCCTTGGGTCCCTTTCCAACTCTACGATTCTATGATTCCATGGGTGTTAGCTTGCCTCACAGGGCCTTCTAAAACAGCAGCATCATGAGTCACAAGGAAAGCCTTATTGGCTGCATTGATTTTAAGAAGTGACCAAAGGGGCCATAATAAGCTAACTGGGACTAGATTTCAGCAAAGCATAGTATATTGGAAGCCATAGGATATATTGGCTAAATTAGATTGAAATGGATCTTGGAGTGGCTGGCAGACCCATTAACAGCCAGTAAACACAGAAGAGCTATAAATAGCGGTACGTTTCATTGGAACGAGGTGCCCAAGCGAGAAGCGGCAAGGTAAAGCGTTGGGCTCTCTCTTTACTACCTCCAGCAATGTTCCTGGAAAAGGAAAGAAAAATGCCAGAAGTAAACGGATTAAAGCAGTGTATTGGTTTGTATGCATGGGAGGATGTTATCAAAGGTGGAAGACGAAACTGCCCTTTGTGCAAGGTTACCGAGAACTGCACTCGCTCACATTTATGCTATTTCATGATGCCAATGATATTCCTCCAATTTGTGGGGTAGTAAATCTCTGAAGCATCTGCTCTGTATAATAATTTATACAGTACTTTTAAATGTGTTTTCCAGCTTTCCTTTTATTTATTACCATAGCAAATTAAGTCACTATTATTCCCATTTCACAGATCGCAAGCTAAAGAGTTCAGATTACAAAATGCCCCTCAGCCTCATAATGAGTTTATAACTAAGGAAAGGCTTGACCTTGCGATCTCCCCAGATTTAAGGGCCAAATTTTATGCCGGGGCTCGACAAACTGCTGCCTAATTTCATGCGAGTGGCAAGGAGGCGGAAATGGGGGTGGCAGAGAAAGGAAAGTCTCATCCACGTTTGGTTCCAGCCTCTCTTCCACTGGTGGCATGGGGCTGCTAAGAGATTGCGCATGTGGAAATGATGTCCTCAGAAGAAATAAGTTGCTCACTACTGCTCTGTGGCCTGGACCACATTCCAGAGACGCATACTGATCGGCAAGCCTTATGATAACAACATAAACCTGCAGAAAGATCTTGGCTAGGGGTAAGCAAGCTGTGAGGATTCCAACAGAGAAGTAACAGGGGGAAGAGTTAAGCAAGCCCCATCAGCTTCTCCACTGAAAGTCACCTTCCTTTCCAAAAAACTATTCCCCAGACAGACACATCTGTGCTGGGCCCGGGGCTAACCCGAGAACCGTGGTCCAGGTCCAGTCCAGAATCCGTAGGTTCCACTAGGAGTCTATCCGACAGGGTCAAGGCAGGGCACGAGGCAGGAAACCAGGCAAGGACAGGTACAGGATCTCAGGCAGGGTCTGGCATACAGCAATGTTGCTCCCGCAACCTGGGGCGGGGTCCGACAGCCTTTTATCTTTGTCGGGGTAACGGCTGGTCCTGATCCCCCAGCAACTCACCCCCGTTTTGCCTGAAGGCGAGCACTCCTCCTGCAAGTACTCAGGTCTCTCCTTCTCTCAGACCTTAGTCTCTGCAGCTCAGGAGACGTCGGTGGGTTACTAGACCCAGGGGCCGCCTCAGCCTCCCCTGACCCAACCGGTAGTGGAGCAGCTGTAAGTGATGGCCCAGCTGAAGGCAACAAGGTAATCCCTGCATCTGGAGCCAGGGCAGGCTCAGGCCCCTGACTCAGCTCAGCTGGTGTTTGTTGCAGGGGAACCTGTGCAGACTGGGACTCTTCAAGATCAGGCCCCAGACTTGGTTCAGATGATGCCTGAGGCAAAGAATCTGGTGCAGACTGAGACTCCTCTGGTTCCGAGTCTGAGCACGAGTCCCAGGCCACCACAACATCATAGAGGATCTGGGCAATAACACATCCTGCCAGTGCAAGGCCCAAGACTCCCGCCCCCACAGCCCCATTACCCATTTGCACACCCCCTATGCCATCCCCTAGAGCCCCATAACAGATTTTGGAGAGCCTCTGGAGCAGATTTAGGGGGTATGCGGAGAGACAAAAGGGGGAGTCCTTATGCTGATGGAACGCTCACATAGCTCACATAGTTGGATACGCACTTTGTTGTAAGTCTCGCCTATTATGGTTTACGTTTGTACCCTGAAAGCAAGCCGTTCACTTGCCCTCTCCTATCCAGACATTGTGCAGAGCTACAACATCTTGAACAGTGCTACAGATATTCATTGGCTCCTAGCATAGCAGGTATAGGCTAAAGCAAAAAGCTATACAGTGGTACCTCGCAAGACGAATGCCTCGTAAGACGAAAAACTCGCAAGACGAAAGAGTTTTTCGTTTTTTGAGTTGCTTCGCAAGACGAATTTCCCTATGGGCTTGCTTCGCAAGACGAAAACGTCTTGCAAGTTTGTTTCCTTTTTCTTAAAACCGTTAATACCCAGGGTGCATTCAGGGGGTGCAGTTGCGACTTGACTTCGAGGAGCAACTCATAGCACGCGGTGTGGTAGCCTTTTTTGAGGTTTTTGAAGACTTTGGTGATTTTTGAAGCTTTTCCAAAATCCGTGCTTTGCAAGACAAAAAACTCGCAAGACGAAAAAACTCGCCGAACGAATTAAAGACAAGTTCGGATGTTGTTTCTATAGCTTGTGGACAGGATCAAAGATGTGTTTATTGTCATGTGACCTCAAATCATTCAGCCCGAGCAGGGTGTTTCAGACTCGACTACTTATTATGAAGCAAATAAGTTTCAGTACAGTGGTACCTTGCAAGACGAAATTAATTCGTTCTGTGAGTTTTTTCGTCTTGTGAGTTTTTTCGTCTTGCGAAGCACGGATTTTGGAAAAGCTTCAAAAGTCACCAAAGTCTTCAAAAACCTCAAAAAAGGCTACCACACCACGTGCTATGAGTTGCTCCTCGAAGTCAAGTCGCAACTGCACCCCCTGAATGCACCCTGGGTATTAACGGTTTTAAGAAAAAGGAAACAAACTTGCAAGACGTTTTCGTCTTGCGAAGCAAGCCCATAGGGAAATTCGTCTTGCGAAGCAACTCAAAAAACGAAAAACACTTTCGTCTTGCGAGTTTTTCGTCTTATGAGGCATTCGTCTTGCGAGGTACCACTGTATAATGTGACCCTTGCATTCTGCTTTTTCCACCACTGTAACATTCCCATTTATCCTTGTTGTCAAAAGCTCCTCACTTCCACTGAAGTGCGCTGAACAAAATTCAGAGTACTGTAAGTAAGTACTGGGTGAGCGGCTGCGAGCCTGCCTTTCGCTCGGTAATGCACATTTGCTGAATTAATCAAACTTTAGGAGTCAGTAACCATAACCCTTTGGGAAATCATGGGGAGAGAATTTCTTTCACTGGTTGAACCTACTAGTCCTAATGTTTTCCCCATTAACCACAGAAACTTTAGACACAAGTTTGGAAGAAAGTTAACAATCTATAGGCTGTCACAGTAAATTTCTTCATTGAGTTATAGCCACAATTGTCATGGGACATCGTAGGAAATCTGAGTTAACTTTCGACAGAAAAGGTTGACATTTGAGGCTGTAGCCCTTGTTCAATTCATATTTATTTTAACTGTCCAATATATGCATTATGTTAGACTGTAAAAATGCATATCACCTCTGTTCTTTTTCATCCTTGGTTTAGGTTTGTTTGTTTGTTGTTGTTGTTTTTAAAAGATGTGCTACACATAGTGGCAAATTAGTTTCATTGGCTGGGTTGTTTTTAGCTGAAAAAGAGTTTTTCTAATACTAAAATAAATACTGTTCATGTATGTCAACCTCTTAAAATAATTCTGACTTTAAGAAGGGCACCATTCTGATCCACACTGAGACTTCACTTCCTAATTAAATGATTGTAAGACATGTTTTGACATAAATCTACAGATTTACTGTATGAACTTTCTTAGGAAGTAGGCTAGGCAAAGGCTGATATGTATGTGGAGAAACACTGACACCTTGTGACCATAACAGGTACAGCACCCCTCTACCCCCTCCCCGTTGGCTCTTTAAAATATCAAGCATGCTAGTGACCCCTACTCTCCAGAAAACAAAACCACATGCCTAGAGGGGAAATTGTAGAGATGCTTCCCTGTTGGGCTGTATTCTTATATTATTCCTTTCTTTCTCTTACCAGCTCATGACTGTGTAAAGACAGGAACAGGAAGCAGAGTAGTTAATTAAAAGTGATGGGTGAAAGGGACTTGCAAAATTTAGATACACATAAAGGTAAAGGTAAAGGAACCCCTGACCATTAGGTCCAGTCGCGGACGACTCTGGGGTTGCGGCGCTCATCTCCCTTTATTGGCCGAGGGAGCCGAAGTACAGCTTCCGGGTCATGTGGCCAGCAGGACTAAGCTGCTTCTGGCGAACCAGAGCAGCGCATGGAAACGCCGTTTACCTTCCTGCCGGGGTGGTACCTATTTATCTACTTGCACTTTGATGTGCTTTCGAACTGCTAGGTGGGCAGGAACAGGGACCGAGCAACGGGAGCTCACCCCATCACAGGGATTCGAACTACCAACCTTCTGATCAGCAAGTCCTAGGCTCTGTGGTTTAACCCACAGAGCCACCCACGTCTCTGTACACGAGATACACGAGGCCTCACCAATTCATAGAAGGATGTAAACCTTCCTCTAGGTCAGGGGGGGAAATCAAATTTGTTGTCTCAGGTAACCAGTTCCATAGCGATTCATGCATGCGATACATTGCAAAGGATTCTGGGACACATTCTTAGGCCTACTGTCTGTCTGTGTTACAGTAATAAGGCCTGTTAGGCTTAGTTATAAGGCAACATGAAATAAAGGAAAATGAATACTTCTGGAAAATGGTACACACAACACCTTCAAAGCATGGTACAACTGAAGCACATCATTTCCTTCAAAGAATTCTGGGCAAAAATGGCAAAACCTTATGCTTCAGGATATGGTTTGGATGCAGGAGAGAGACTTTGATTATGACACAATCTGATTTGCACTAAAATACATTTTAACCCCAAATACATCCATCAAGCAGATCTCATTAAATAGTGCAATATCTTAAATGCTTAATCACACCTATACGTCTTTTTCTATTTAATAGTGGCTATGTGACTGCTGGGAGAAAGGTAAGCACCACATTTCTGATGACAAAAGAAAACCCCACATTATTGGGTGGACTGTGGTTGCGGCTGCTTTTTAAAAATCTTATGTTTTGTTGGCTCATATCGGTTCTTATCTTTGGGCAGCTGATAGCATTGGATGGTTTACACTTTTCTATCACCATTTTCCTCTTTTGTTTGTTTTATATTGTTCTAAAACAGCTTGGGTGGGCATTGCCCAGAAAGGCAGCCTATAAAATAAAATAATTCCACAAGTGGTGGGTTTGCCCCCAAAGCCAACCCTTTTGGACATCTGTCTTACAAGAAATATGCAAAATAACAAAGCAGGTATTAGAAGCAGGTATTGGAATATCTTCCAAGACAATAACACACACTCACACTACAAAGAACTCAGAAGCCACCTACTCTCAGGAATCAGCTACATTAGTAAAAAAAAAAATTGTTTTAGATTTGTTATAACACTGAGACACCAGATGGCGCTGTGGAGTTCTGTCTTTCGGCAAAGTGATTTCCCATTATGCGGTTTACAATGCATTTTCATGAAATGTTTTTTTGATGTGTGTAGATCCAACCTCAGCAGCCAGGAGCATCATAACTGGAGGGACCTGCCAGGAGTGAACATGGACCACTGGTACCATATCGTATGGGAAACAGCCCTACTAGAAAAGCTAAGCAACTAACTGAAACTAGCACAGGGCCAAACAAAAGAGGACGCCTTCATCCCAGCGTGGTTCCCCTTTATTACACACACAGCCCAAAAGGACAACAACAAGAACCCACCAACAGCATACGAATCAATATCGCTAACTTGACCTAACAACCCCCCCCTCTCTCTCTCTCTCTCACACACACACACACACAAAAACCTCACTGCAGTCAACTGAAGGCAACCAACCATGCTCTGTACCCCCAATGTTTCCCGCCACCAACAAAAACTAATAAATGAATAGAAATATACCCACGAGAAGCTGACACAAATACCTTGCACATACACTATGCAAAAGAATAAAGGTTTCCTACCTCCCCTCTCTTCCAACACCCCCTCTTCTCCCCCAACCTTACACCGCCTATAACATTAGAGTGTCACATCGACTATAACTGATCTGCATAAAGGACCCTATGAACTGAAAGCAGAGATGCTCTATGTACTTTTAGATTCCAGTAGGTAGCCGAGTTGGTCTGATGCAGTCAAAATACATTTTAAAAAATTTTAAAAAATATCCAGTAGCACCTTAGAGACCAACTAAGTTTGTTTCTTGCAATCCAAGAAAATATTTAATAAAAACATTTATTTAAAATATAAATAAATAACATAAAGGCAATGCCTGCCAAAGCTGTCATGTTAAATTGCTATTTGCACCCATAGCCCTTCCCTTTCAAGCTCAAATAGCAGCTTCGGGGAGGGGAAGAGATAATTTTCATAGTGAGAATAGTGCAAGGGGAAAAGGTTAAAATCCCACCAGTGCTATGGTCCAGATCCAAACTGGGTCCCCTTGCAGCTGTTACTTTAATAATCCTATAACAACAGTAACACATACATACAACAATTTGATCCCACATTTAACATGGTCTATGTCTCCAAGTACAACCTTTATTTCCCAAACAGATGATACTGAGACATAAGCACTGCATCACCTAGCATTCTGTCTCTCACTGTGGCAGTACCCGATGCTCGAGGGAAAATGGATAGAAAACTCAACATTGCAGAAACACAGAGGACTTTCTGACCCGGTAAGACGACATCAGAACAAAAAATTATCCTTTACATTTATCTTTGCATTTAATGCCTGGAATGGTGTAAATTCCATAGCAATGCCCCGAGTTAGTCATATTTTGAAAAGTCACATGATGTAACACAGGGGATTTTTTTGTTGTTGTTGAGGTTTCAAATGCACATTAATCTGAAGCAGAATTCCAGAGCCAGCATATTCTGAACTCTTACCTTAGGGGAAGCTTGGTACATTGGGAGATCTCAAGTTCAAATTGCAGTCTGCTGTATATTGCAATGTGCTGTCACTCACAGTACCGCTGGTTTATTTCAGACAACTGCAAAAGGAGGAGATGAAGAGTTTCAGTAGCGGTGCTAATAAAATAATGGTTCTCCCCTGGGAATTCCCCACAGACATTTTTAATATGGAACTGGGAGTGATATCTACCTTGGATTCCATCTCTGAAGCTAAGCAGGCCTGAACCTGACAGAAGGAAGAATGGAATGCAAATGTAATGAACATTACAAAATAAAATGCTAGTAGTTTGGGATTAGTCTATTTGTTTGGCATAGCCTCCACTACATAAGTTCATCTCAAGTACCAGTCATTTCCTGAAATTTATTTTTGTTTTGCTTTTCCAGAAAAAGGGCTAGTGTGTTTTCTTATGAGAAAATTGGACTTCTGATCAAAACAACCCTGGGAGCAGCAATAAATGGATGCACAATCTGCCTGCCCCTCCACTTTTTGTGCTTTCAAGGAAGAACTTTCATGCAGCAGGTGTTCACAATCTAAAACTGACATACAGCTAGGCTGACATGACACCTCCAAGTAGCAGGGTTCTTTAAAAAGAGAAATGCAGCTGGACATAAAATGTGCAGTTATATTTTTTAAGAAAAAGAAATTATGCGGTTGGAAAGCTGATAATGTGCCACTGGGGGGGGGGATCGGGGAGGGGAACTAGACACATTGTATTAATATGTTTTAAAAGTATTTAAATGACAGATAATATGTACACAAAGTATATAAGGATATGTCCCGAACCACAGGGTACCTGGTGGCAAGTCTCTCAGGACTGCACAATCCCACAGCAGATTTTAATGCACATTCTGGCAGGCCACCAAGTCCCAAGTGCTGTCAGGCCAGGTTCCCGCCTCTGCCGCCGATCCAGGGGTCAGGGGACCTGGAGGTCAGTCCCACACAAGCACAGTCCCACAGAGATCCTGGAGTATCCAAGCTGAGGTCCATCAACATGGGCAGTTAAGTAGACCCACCATCTCAGGTCTGCTTCCCTTTCATACTTTGCATGTTGACTGCAGCATCTGGGCTTGATGAGGCAGATGACCCTCACCTGTTCCAAACCTTCTCCAGCTGAGAAATCATACACCTTCCTCCCAGAGCTAGTGAGCCTCACCTGGCCAGCTAGGGAGCCTCACCTGGCCAGCTAGGGAGCTGGGCTGTGGGCCATTGCTCGCCTCAGCCTCCTAGAGGACCCCAAACAATAATATCATATAACATCAAGAGTTGCCCTGTTTCTTCTGTAAGGTCACAGCAATCAGTACTGAAAAGTCCACACTGCAGGCCCTGTTGACTGCAATGTAAAACTTTGCATTTTAAGCATAGAGTTGCCACCTTTGTTCTGGTGAAATATGGGACAGGACCAGTGAGGGGAGTTGGGATGGGGAACAAACTTTTTTTTTCACTTGCTGCTGGAAATGATGTCAAAGCGATTCACTGCACTGGGTTGCTCCCTGTGTTGGCCATGCTCATACAGCAGAGGCAAAGAAATGCATGGATCTATGTTAGTAATGTGCATTGATTTGAATGACTCCCATCCTCTCCACCTGCTGAATTTCTGCCTGTCGGAAGAATGAAAAATACAGAAAGAAAGAAAGAAAGAAAGAAAGAAAGAAAGAAAGAAAGAGGGGGAACAACAAATCCTGCCTCTCTCCCTCACAGCGTTTTGCCTTCAGCATCCTGACAGGGTTCACATAACCCCTCATCCCTCGGACAGCTCCGATATATGAAGCTCATGGATGTTGTTTATTTATTTTCAAAAAAACCACCACACATTTATATACCTTGCTATAACATTCCAAGTTACAGCGGCCGCCTCAAGTCCATCTACCACGCAGCCCAAACCCACTGAGATTACTGGGTGTTACTCCTGAGGTAGAAAGCTCTAGGATTTCCACAGTCCCTACATTTCCCGCCTTTACACAATTAACAGGTGCTAGGCAGGACGCAGGTGGTGCTGTGGGTTAAACCACAGAGCCTAGGACTTGCCGATCAGACGGTCGGCGATTCGAATCCCCGCAATGGGGTGAGCTCCCGTTGCTCGGCCCCTGCTCTTGCCAACCTAGCAGTTTGAACGCACATCAAAGCGCAAGTAGATAAATAGGTACCGCTCTGGCGGGAAGGTAAACGGTGTTTCCATGCGCTGCTCTGGTTCGCCAGAAGCGGCTTAGTCATGCTGGCCACATGACCCGGAAGCTGTACTTCGGCTCCCTCAGCCAGTAAAGCGAGATGAGCGCCGCAACCCCAGAGTCGTCCGCGACTGGACCTAATGGTCAGGGGTCCCTTTACCTTAGGCAGGACTTAAGCCCTCAAAAATGATAAATGTTGTGTTCAGTAAAGCAAGGTCCCAGCAAGGCCTGTCACTGCGAGGCCCGGCCCTTCAAGATTGGTGTCAGCCCTATGGAGTTGTATGTTAGTATATCATTTTTGCCTCCTTCATTTCAAGGGTCTCTGTGCCCCTGAAATGAGGGAGCCGCTTAAACTTTTAACTGCTGATCATAGCATGACGGCTCAAGTAAACAGAAGGAGGTGGCTGGCCGAGGAATCCAGCACCCACAGAGAGGACTTAGGCCTTTGCTTTGCTTTGCTTTTTAGCAATGCGTTTAAAATTGTGCATCCGTGGATGAATAAATTCTCAGAGTTGTACGGTGAGCTCCTGGCAGACTAAGTCAATATTAATTAGGATTGATATACAGCAGGTGCAAGAGGACGGGAGGCAATATGGATCACATTGATACCTGCGGCTACTATCTGCAACACTGAGGAAATGAAGAACCTTATTACACTAGCAGGACAAAATGAGAAAGGAAAAAAAGTAATTGCTCTGAAGGCAAAAGTGTGCGTCTCCTCCTCTGTCAGGTTGGGTGCTGAGTTCCCGGAGGCCAATTCTGAACTTATATATGACACAGTGTCAGTGGCGTAGCGTGGGGGGTGCAGGGGGGGCTGGCCGCAACATCTGAGGGGGGGCGCGCTAATCTAGTGGAAGAGACCCGAGTGCTAAAATCCACGTGTTAGGGGGCACAAATTACTTGTCTTGCCCCGGGTGCTGACAACCCACACTATGCCACTGCACAGTGTTTATTGTGTTGTGTGCATTTGAGCTGGAGAGAATGTCCAGAGGGAAGGCTTCTGAAACTTTACTCCACATTATAAGTCAGGGGTGGTTTGCCTTGCTAGTAAAAGAAAGACAAATAAGGGGGTTAGGAACATATAACTGAATTACCAGCCCCCAAGAATATGCCAGATGTCTCTTTAATATATCTTTCCTCATAAATAAACCCATTAACTTCAATGAGATTGTTACAAAAGATTTTGTACTCGAATACAAGTCAATTCACACTAGGACACATCTACACTGCAGACTAGTTTAACATCGAGTCCCTCTACCCAAGAAACTCTGGGAATTGTAGTTCTATGAGGGGGATATGTCCTTAACGAACTACTGGCCTCAGGATTCTTTGGGAGAAGCTATGACAGTTAAAGTGGCATAAAATCAAAATAAATATAAAAGTGGATGAGGTGTATGCTTAATCCAAATGGTGAAGCAGTGTGAAACAATCCAGGGTTATCACTTGGATAATTCACAGGGAGCACAGACAGAATTTAGCTTTGCACGCTATCGGATCAGAGGGGGAAATGTGGAAAGGAATGACACTCCCTGTTTTCCAGCATTGCATGCAAAAGGGTAGAGGCATACATATATTCGCCCACCCTACCCCTTCATCCCACCACTGCCAGTGGATTGCTTTAGGGACGCAGGTGGCGCTGTGGGTTAAACCACAGAGCCTAGGACTTGCCGATCAGAAGGTTGGCGGTTCAAATCCCCATGACAGGGTGAGCTCCCATTGTTCAGTCCCAGCTCCTGCCAACCTAGCAGTTCAAAAGCATGTCAAAGTGCAAGTAGATAAATAGGTACCGCTCCGGCGGGAAGGTAAACGGTGTTTCCGTGCACTGCTCTGGTTCGTCAGAAGCGGCTTAGTCATGCTGGCCACATGACCCGGAAGCTGTACACCGGCTTCCTCAGCCAATAAAGCAAGGTGAGTGCCACAACCCCAGAGTCGTCCACAACTGGACCTAATGGTCAGGGGTCCCTTTACCTTTACTTTACCCCTTCATGTGATTGGGGCAAAAGTTCCTAGGGCAAAAGACCTGCTAGGGAAGAGCTTACAAAAATCTGCAATGTCGCTATCACATCATACACAAATAGTGCCATTTCCTTCAAACTACCTGCAGCTCTCCAGGGAGGGATATGGTTGTCTTTCTGTAGCCTCAGTTTCTGCATCATGAACTTGGATGTTGCAGTGCAAAGGTTCGCTAAAAACTGCATCCATGAAACCACTACGTTTTAATTCAAGTTTCACCACGAAATTTGGCTGTCCGGTAGCTGCCAAAAAGAGACACTTGATCACCACCCACCAAGATTCACATTTTGTTGCCCAGATTTGGGCTTTGCAGGCAATGTAATCATTTGACTGGATAACCAGCAAACACGGAGTGCGGGTGTGAGCAGAATTGCTGAAGTATCCCAGGAGAGGGGACATGGCTTGCTGGATTCCTGGACAGGAGCACTCTGTATTGCCATATTCTGCTGCAGTTCCCACTTGTTTGCTATAAGATTCAACCCGTAATTCTATGACAAATGAGAAGCATCTAGTTTGTAATATCACACAAAACCAGTGCTCTGAGGTCTGCAAGCCAAACTCCACTCATGCAAGAGGACTTCCCCTTCTTCCTCCCCTGTGTACCTACAAAATCTCCTTTGGAGGGTCCCCCAACCCCCTGGAGCTGATTTTGAGGCTGTGCAGGTGTGCTGCAGGGGAGAGGAAAGTTCCATTCCACAAGTGAAAGCCTCTTGCACTAGTGGAACAGGAACATTGGCTACCACCCAATGATTTTACAGATGTGTCATATTCCGAATTCAGGAGCTCATTGTGTTCAAACATAGTAGGAAAAAGAGCATGTTCCTGTGTGGCCTAATAGCCTTTTCATCCTCGCTATCAGTTGTCCTAGGTACTGACTTCTGCCTTCCCTGGGTTACACTTTGAAAACAAAATAAATGCCTCCAGTGCTTCCATGTAGCTTTTCCATATTTAATCAAAAGCATTCATGTGTCTGCTTTCAACACGTTGAGTGGAGAATTTCCATGGCTCCAACCTGCAAGCCCTTCAAATAGTCTTTGTGATCTCACCTGAGCAGCACATGAAGTGCTGAGAAACAGAGAAAGCTTCTGGCGACGTGAGCTGAATTTTGTAGAACCAGCTGCCGTTTGATTGCTGCTGTGTGAAAGTTGGCAAGAGGCCATCTGGTCACCTTCCATGATTTCCACAATGAAAACACCAGGTAAAGAAAAGATTCATAGACGGATCTTGTGCATGTTCAACAACTGATACCAGGTGAGAGTGTTGGTTGAGGAAAGCTCAGTATTGAGTCCTCTGACTTGTAACAGGTCCCCAGGAAACGAGGCAGAGGTCCTCCCTTATCACTGGCTATAACCTGATCCTTTTAAACTGCAACTGTATCCCAGGATAGTTAGTGGATCATTTAAGGATGACCTAGAGACATCACCTTGCCAACAAAGGTCCGTATAGTAAAAGCTATGGTTTTCCCAGTAGTGATGTATGGAAGTGAGAGCTGGACCATAAGGAAGGCTGATCGCAGAAGAATTGATGCTTTTGAATTATGGTGCTGGAGGAGACTCTTGAGAGTCCCATGGAGTGCAAGATCAAACCTCTCCATTCTTAAGGAAATCAGCCCTGAGTGCTCACTGGAAGGACAGATCGTGAAGCTGAGGCTCCAATACTTTGGCCACCTCATGAGAAGAGAAGACCCTCATGTTGGGAAAGATGGAGGGCACAAGGAGAAGGGGACGACAGAGGACGAGATGGTTGGACAGTGTTCTCAAAGCTACCAGCATGAGTTTGACCAAACTGTGGGAGGCAGTGGAAGACAGGAGTGCCTGGCATGCTCTGGTCCATGGGGTCACGAAGAGTCGGACACGACTAAACGACTAAACAACAACAACAAGGATGAGCTGGGTGTTGTTCCAGCCACCTTCTAATTTCTGTAAAAGGAGGGAGTCTCAATTGTTAGTAACCCTCTCCTACACTGCCCCTTCCTCTCCTATGTAGACATTCTGAATGTTCACATGGGGATCTGTATCAGCCCAAGGGATACACTCCCTTCTGGGCAACCTTTCAGATGCCCATGGTGGGCAGTGCCAGAGGTAAAAGTGGGTTGAGAAACAAGTTTTGTTTTACGTATTTCTTTTTTAATGTAGCATCTGATTGTAGTAAAACCTCCAAGCGCTTTACAAGAAATATTAAAATTCCCAAGAAAAGCAAAAACAAATTAAAACATTTAAAGATAATTAAAATTAAGAAATTACATTGATCTCTTAATTAATATTGAAACACATCAACAACCACGTGTCTGGACAGGATTGCTAAAACAAAATAAAGTAGTTTAAGATTTAAGCAGACATTGAAAAAATTACAATGGAGGCGTCCACGTGATGTCAGTAGGCAGCGAGTGTTGGTGCTGCCAAAGTGAAAAATTGATCCCTTACAACTGTGGAATAAGTATAATGTGGCACTAAAAACTGTGCCGGTTCTGAAGGTCAAAGTGGGCACACATGGAGTAAGGCAACCCTGCAAGATGAGAGTCTTACCTTAGTAAAGGTAAAGGGACCCCTGAACATTAGGTCCAGTCATGGCCAACTCTGGGGTTGTGGCGCTCATCTCGCTTTATTGGCTGAGGGAGCCGGCGTACAGCTTCTGGGTCATGTGGCCAGCATGACTAAGCCACTTCTGGCGAACCAGAGCAGCACACAGAAACGCCGTTTACCTTCCCGCCGGAGTGGTACCTATTTATCTACTTCAACTTTGACGTGCTTTCAAACTGCTAGGTGGGCAGGAGCTGGGACCGAGCAACGGGAGCTCACCCCGTCACAGGGATTCGAACCACCAACCTTCTGATCAACAAGCCCTAGGCTCTGTGGTTTAACCCACAGCGCCATCCACGTCCCACTTACCTTAGTACAGTAGGCTATATTCCACTCATGCAAAAATCAAACGTTTCTGATCTTCGAGAGTCTTCTGTAGCTATGAACTGTCCCAACACACATACTTCCCAAAATCAATGCCACACAACCATCCACTAAGTTCACTGCCACAACAGTGATCTGATGAAGAATGTCCGAGAGTTGCTGCACAATATGTGATATTTCTAAACAACTTTCAGCAGGATTGTCTGTGGCAAGAGGGTTCCTCTCTTAAATCATCTCAACCTTGAATAAACCATAAGTGTCTCCAAGGCAGCAATGCCTGCCTGAAGTTAAATACAAATAATGTGCAACACTGTCAAGTACCATTCAACTCAAGCAGACTGGAGGGAGAGAAACCAGAGCTGTGCATGGGAAATCAGCAATCAATGAGGATAATGAAGGAATGTACTCAAGTGCCGAGACTCCAAGAGGATAACTCCAGGCAAATTATTTGTCAAAAATCTAAGTTCATCTTCAGCTCACCGAAAAGATCTTTTGACACAGTAATCTATTGTGTGTAGAAGGGAATAACTGTTGTTAGGAACAGTTACAGCAAATAACTATAATGGGAATGAATGTCAGAAAGTTCTTAATGTCTATCATGTTTGTGAATTTATTGGATAGTTTTGTTGGCTAGTACATCATGCAAACATATATGCAGCTTCTCTCATATAATGTAACTGAAATATATGTACTATATATGCCCTGCAGTCCTTCTCAGAAATATGAGTGAAATGCATACATAACATGCTGCTTGTGGGAAACGACACATTCACATGCCAATTGTCCCATCAAATATATAGGGTACATGGTTCCCTGCATGCCATGAACAAGCTATGAAATACCTGCGACAGCATTCCCAGCATCGGAAGCCAAAGGAAATGCAATTTTCCCAGGGCACCTGGCTTCCTAGGTGTCCTAGGAAAATAATATGCTCATGGCGCCTATTTTTCCTGGCAACTTACTTCCAGTTAAATGTCCATAGGACTGCAGCCTTTGTTAGGATTGGATGGTGGATCTACTAGAAATCTGTTCATATATGCTGTGGCGAACGGACCCCCAGAACGAATTAAGGTCGTATCCGGAGGGTCCACTATGTTCTATAGCCATAATGTTCATTACTACTTCTTTCTTTTAAATATCTTCCTTCCTCTCTTATCCTCTCACCCCAGGATCCCAAGGCCTAGTAATCTTCAGGATTTATTTTTTGTCAAAACTAAGATGTTTTGTACATTCTACTCTAAACTGATATGCTGTGGGGGAGGGGAGACAAGATTGATGCTGTCCTCGAAAACAGGATAGGTTTCTAGGAGAGTTGCCCTAACTATGGAAAGTAATGTATCCAGACATGTAGCATTCCTAAGGGAAATAAGCTTTCCCCCCTTCTTTTTTAAAGGGCATCAGGGTGGATCTATGAGCAGTGTAATGGAAAAGCTCCAGAGATCCTCTAAAAAGAAAATCTCACCATGCTTCAAGTGTTTTAAAAATTAGGATGTCAGTAGCTCAGTAGAACTCCCTGAAGATGTGCACATGAGCACAGAGACATGTAGTAGAGAAGAAATATCATGGCCCTTGCTACAGAAACAAGAGCAAACTGAAACACAGCTTGCTCCATCTGGAAAGAGAAAGAAATGTGAGCCTCATTGCTCAAATTGCCAAACTGCTACACTGGAAAATAAGCAGCCTCTGGGAGACCCAAGATGTTTTAAATGGCAAATGCTGCTTGCGTAACTTTCTGTAAACCTGTATCAGCCATCAGTGTCCCTAAACTGTGTTTCATTGCAAATCAATAAAGGATATCACAAAATGCATCCCACCACCACGGCATGGAACAAAAATGTTGCAATCCAAACCCACACCTAGCTGTCCCATTTATTTGCCCGTAATGGATAAGTAAGGTTTTTGCAGTTTCAGGAGCTGTATTTGGACTTTTAATGCTCTCTTGGCAGAATGGTCCCTGAGCCCCACCCCAAAGTATTTTGTTTTCTGCAGAGCAGACAATATTTTTGCATCAGGACATAGTTTCATGATGCAACATTATGCAGGATGTATGGACACACTGAAGCATATTTATAGGTAACTTATTTGCTTCCCATCTCTCAAAGACCATTAGGATTTTGCTTGACAATGTAAAAAAAAAAAGTTCTCTGATGTTTCAAAATGGATCATGGTCAGCTTTAAACGGGATGAGGCAGGTGGGTGAGGGAAAAGCCAATCTTTCTCTAAGCCAGTTAATTTTGTATGTATGTTTGCCATTGTGAAAACACAAGTGACATTCATTTCTGATTCCTTTATATTAAACCATTGCCTTCCCTAAATACCTGCCTGCATCAAACAAGCACGCAACTCCTGCATATTATGTAGGCACTTGTAAAAATGTCAGAGCAAATTATACAGATTCTTTCAGTTCCCCGAGGCTACCTTGTTATTAACATTTAACACTGACTTCTCCTGGAAATACTTACAAAAGGTGTACAGGTGCCTTGCTGGAAGTGTGCACAGATGTCTTGTGTGCTTTGGAAATCACTGCTGTATATATAATAATAATAATTTATTATTTATACCCCGCCCATCTGGCTGGCCTTCTCCAGCCACTCTGGGCAGCTTCCAAAAAAATATTAATATACTGTAATACATCGAACATTAAAAGCTTCCCTAAACAGGGCCGCCTTCAGATGTCTTCTAAAAGTCTGGTAGTTATTGTTCTCTTTGACATCTGGTGGGAGGGCGTTCCACAGGGAGGGCGCCACCACCAAGAAGGCCCTCTGCCTGGTTCCCTGTAATTTGGCTTCTTGCAGTGAGGGAACCACCAGAAGGCCCTTGATGCTGGATCTCAGTGTCCGGGCTGAACGATGGGGGTGGAGACGCTCCTTCCGGTATACAAGTCTCCCAAATGTTAATTTAGCTTGTTGGCTTCACCTCTTCATTTAAGTACAAATTCTGGACTTTCTTTTCCCATTAATAATTTTAAAAATGGCGTATTTATGATAATGAGTGCCTTGCTGGATTCTATTCATCCATTCGGTATTGCGTTTTCAAGTTTCAAAGGTTGTTCCTGATCTTCTTAAGCATTCTGATGAAAATGTCCAATTTCAGCATACTTAATACAGAACAAAGCAGAGCGGTCTAAAAAACAACGAAGTTGAGCACCACCTAGTGAATATGCCACAGAATTCAAGTTCTCTCCATAAGGATGGTGCAAATAATGGTTCTTTTTAGATAAGCTTTCAGCCACCAGTACAGTCTTCACTTCAGATGCAGCTCTGCACACAGAATGCTGCCTTTTCTTCTCCAAACAAGCTTTTGGAAGATGCATCCTATTGGGATTGGTGGTGATTGGTACTTAGCCAGCACAAAATCTCAAGCATGTGAGGATTAATTAGTATTGCAAAGACACCTTGAAGATAAAGTGAGCACAGTGTACATGCTCAAAGGCTACTGTTATATTTTTTAAAAAAACAACAAAACACACACCATGATTAATAACTATTGGAAATTTCAACTGCACTCTCAGCAAATATTAAAGTACGGGTTTTCTTTGTGTTAAATAAGATTTTTAATGGAGGTTGCTAGTACTTCAAAGAGGGCTTGAGGCACGTAGAAATCCTTTCAAACAGAATCCAAATCTGAAATGCAGAAAATTCATCAGTAGTGCTTTCTATAAAATAATAATAATATATAAGCATCCATTATTAGCTTAACCCTACACCAGGGGTCAGCAAACTTTTCAGCAGCGGGCTGGTCCACTGTCCCTCAGACCTTGTGGTGTGGCAGGCTATATTTTGAAGGGGGGAAATGAACGAATTCCTATGCCCCACAAATAACTCAGAGTGCATTTTAAATAAAAGCACACATTCTACTCATGTAAAAACACCAGGCAGGCCCCACAAATAACCCAGAGATGCATTTTAAATAAAAGGACGCATTCTATTCATGTAAAAACACACTGATCCGGGCCGGATTTAGAAGGCAATTGGGCCTTAGTTTGCCCCCGGGCCTTAGTTTGCCTACCCATGCCCTAAACGCTGAAAAACAGCTCTTGTTGAGCATTTAAAAGACATGAGAGATTGATGGTCACATCAGGGTTTCAGTTCTCTTGGCTGTAGTGAACAACCCTGGCAACACTTCAGTGCCAAGTTCTCCATCTTGTGCTGGTGGCCCCAGGGTAGGGAGTCGCATCTGGCAGCCTAGAGCAGGGGTGAGCAACCTGCAGGCCATCTGGATATTGCTGAATCATAGCTTCCATCTTATTTAGAAAGAAACTCTGGGTTATGCAGTTTGGGTAAGAGCAAAGGGAGAATATTAGAGAATTAGCAAAGGGATCTGCAGAACTCAGGAATGTCAGCAGCATAACAAATGATCAAATGTAACACTTGGGCTAAAAAGGTTTGTTATGGGGAAGAATGCCCTCACAACCCAAGTGTGACTTCCAAACTAGTTGGAGATTTATCACTAATAATAATAATAATAATAATAATAATAATAATAATACAACCAGGCACTGGTAAACAGTGGCAGAGAGATTTGTGCAAGACTGGCAGAAGAGAAGGATGGGAAGGGACAGGAATGTGGACCCAGGTCACATGCTATGCCCAGTGGACCCGACTGGTTCTCATGTTCGATTGTTCAAGATAACAAGGAATTCATTGCAACCTGCATCTTATTTAGTAGAACAGATAGGTAAAGCACAGATGCCTTGAGCTACTCTACTTACATGTAAGGGAAATGTGTGATAAAATAGTGGGTGCCTACCCCATGGTAAAATAAGCCTTTAAAGGCATACTTTAAATACACTGATCATATAAGGTAAAGGACGCCTAGATGGCTAAGTCCAGTCAAAGGCAACTATGGGGTGCAGTGCTCACCTCACTTCAGGCTGAGGGAGCCAGCGTTTGTCTGCAGACAGCCTTTCCAGGTCATGTGGTCAGCATGACTAAACTGCTTCTGGCACAAGACACCATGACTAGTGCCAGAGCGCATGGAAACGTCGTTTACCTTCCCGCTAAAATGATACCTATTTATCTACTTGCACTGGTGTGCTTTTGAACTGCTAGGTTAGCAGAAGCTGGTACAGAGCAACAGGAGCTCACCACCATCGAGCGGATTCAATTATATATAACCAGTGTTTCCCAAACTTGGGTCTCCAGCTGTTTTTGAACTGCAGTTCCCATCATCCCTGATCACTGGTACTGCTCTCTAGGGATGATGGGTGCTGTACTCCAAAAACAGTTGGAGACCCAAGTTTGGGAAACACTTCTATATACTGTGACACTGGTTCCCAAACTCGCCCCCCCGCCAAAGTGTTAGATGTTGTATGGTTTTCCACTCTAGTTTCACAGACACACAGCTGACCAGTTTGGGAACTCTGGTCCTATAATGTTCAATTCGCAGATGCCGAAATGGATGATTGCACATTCTAAAAATGCTGAAGCCAGCGCAGAAATTGTGACTCATAACATAATCTAATTGCCTGACCTTACTCCTTTTACAGTCACACACACCAGTGAGGTAACCAATTAGCCTCTTCCTGCAACATGATCTGACCATACTTCTCAAAGGTAAGCTGAATGTATGTTGAGCAACTGATCGGATTTCACAATTCCACAGTTTCTGTGTGCTTGGCATGGATGTGAACGGGTGCAGAGATACGCTAGAGAAAACAGAAAACCTCCTATTTCTTATGCAGGGGGAGGCCTACTGACTACAGTAAGTCTGTCCTGGAGTAAGTACCTCGTGGATTATAAAGCTCTTTGCAGAAGGGGGAAATGAAGAGAAAATGATCCCTGGGAAACTGTGGGACTGAATTGCATGTTAATGAGCATCTGTCATTTCTCAGTGAAACAAAATAATGTGAAAGTATTTGTGTGCATTGTGAAGGTAAGCTGTGGGAAAGAAAACCAGTTAACTTCAGAAATGACCCTTAGAAAAACGAGCTCTTCCTCCTCTGGTTCAACAAGCACCCAATCCAAAATAAGAGAGCAAACACTTAGTTCCGTTAGGTCCGTTTTGCCCTAAGCTACTATATGAGAGAAATATATTGCTTTCCCAATTTTGCTCATATTTAATTCTATTAATATCTAAGAAATGGTAATAGGCCGTCTCCTCTCATTCTGCATTTCCTCTTGATTTCTGAAGGTACACTTTTCTTTTCAGAGCCACCTGGTAGAGGATGAACTCTAAAATGTTTTTTTCAAAGGCAGGTAGCATTTCATTTCTTTTTCTCTTTAACTTATCTTGGTAGAATCTTGCTTTCTGACCTAGGGACTGAGTGGGATTGTGGTCCCCCTCTAGGGTACATTTTCAGGAAAATGTTCAGATCATAACCAAAAGAGCTACCTGGTAGCTTAAGAATCCCAAAGCCATTATTATTATTTTCTTGTCACCAGAATCCACATGCTCAGCTTTAGCAATGTTTGGTTCAGGCTGGGATTTTGGAAACTGACTGCTGGTAGCTGTTACACCATTCTTCCTTCTTTATCTTAGAATGCAGCATGTAAAAAGTAGCTACTCAGTGAATAAAATGCCTGATACGAATCTATTAACCAAACAGCAACTAGCGCTGTTCAAATCTAGTTCTGTATGGCTGAATATAGCTCCTCTCTGTTCCATCTTACTTGCTTCTGGATGCAAGAGATTATCTGTCAGAGTCTGTGCATGCTGATTTTGCTTCATATTTAAACAGTGTGTGAAAGCATGATCAAACAGCAGCATCAAGAGCGAAAACAAATGCAGCTCATTGCAGATGAGAGACTAAAGCTGAATTAACACAGCAATTTCATCAGAATAATTGGCAGAGATATGTACACGCATGCACGCACACAACCCAACCTACTCTTCCCCAAAACTATGCACAAATTGCCTTCTATGTTTGTGAAAGCTGCACAAACAATGTGGGCAAGTCTCAGAGCAGGACATCCTAAAAAATATCTGAAGCTAGGCTCCCCATCGGACTGCACCACATCTTAATGCAAGCGGAGGTTTCTATGCTTCAAGCTCCTCACGTACTAGAAATATCCTGCCCATGGAAAGTTAGCATATCAGAGAGAAGAGCCTGGTGTGCCAGATTTCTATGTGCAGGAAATGTATTTATGGACCCACCCACCCCCATTTCTAAAGAAGGGTGCAACCTATTTAGCACAGTTATACATGACAGCTTGTTGGCATCCGTCAGTCTCAAGGGACAGTGGAGTGCGCCTTTTTTGGGGGGGGGTGAAGTCAAACCACTGCATTAGCAGCCCCAAAGTGACTTACCCACCAGAGTGTAAGCCTGGTCAGTGTGTATGGAGGTCCTGGGCTGCCCAGATGACAAGATCTCCCCCTCCCTCCCAAATGTGGTCCAAAGGAAAGCAGAGCAATGCATTTGGCACCAGCTTGGCTGCAGGACTTGCCAGAAGGAGGCATACAAGGCGCCATCCAACCGCCTTAGGGTCTCCACTCTGGATTTGTGTAGGGTTTACGCCATAGCCTTTTCTTCTCCCGAAGATATCCCACAAGATTTAAGGTCAGAGTTTTCCTTCTCCTAGATGGGCTACCTTCCCAAGTTGATGGCAGCACATTTTCTATAACTCTAGAAAATAAATGTCATTTACGATAATCTATCTGGAGGGCCCCCAGTGAATTGCTACTGCATCCTGCAATAAACAGGACACAACTGGATAGCTCTTTTCCAAAATTCTCAGGATTTTATTTTTAAATAGCTTACAGGTTCCTTGTGTTTATTTTTTTGGATAGGATTCTTGTTTAAACTAATCTAAAAGATTTGTTTTGTCTGCGACTGAGCTAGATATTTTGTCATTAACGACGTGGTGATGTATCTGGCTCTGATCACAAAATTGACGGTTATCAGTCAGAAGAGAGCCTATGTTTGAACTAGGTTGGAGTGAAATGCATACATCACTGAGCAAGGACTCTTATGCCGTTACACTTTAGCAGTTTTATCATCATCAAGATTAATTGACCGTTCACTGGAGGGACTATAAAAAATGAAAATATATCCTCATTTCCTTTTATACTCACACCAGTAAGGGGTCTTTAATCTAACTGGCTAATTGGTGACTCATATGTTTATTCCCCCCCCCCACACACACACTAATTTAATATTATCAGAATGTGACCTACATAATGGATATGAAGAATGTTATTTTTTCACACACATTCTCTAGGGAAGTTCCAGAGGCTATCAAAACAGTTTGCAGCATATTATTCAAAGTTTGCATCTTGGAATGGTGTTCCTGTACCATGTGGGATAGTTGTAAATCCCCATGGGAAAAGATTTTAGGCATCACATGGCAGAACAGTCTCTCAAAGATGTGCTCTCCCAAGCCCACATTCACAGTATGTTCACACTCTTGTCTCAGGTCACATCCACAGAATGGAAGATAGCAGGATCCACACCCCACGTCCCCAGGATGTGCTTTACAGGGAGCTGGCTTCAGGCACCAGACCAACTCTGCATTACAAATATTTCTGCAAACATGACATGAAGGCTGGCAACCTCAACTCCACCATGTGAGAATCCCTTGCATATGACCGCAGTGCATGGAGACAGTCAGGTTCATCATCCATAGCAATGACCAGAGGAGAAATGACCACTGGGAGGAGCGCAGAGAGAAAAAACGCCACAGTGCATCTGTAGCAGCTCAACCTTCATCTGCCCCAGCTGCAAGAAAACATTCTCTCCTGTATCGGTCTCTGCAGCCACAGCAGGCGCTGTAAGCTTCCAACAGGGCACACTAGATCTTAGTAATTATGGCATCCTTTTCGAAGTGCTCACATACTATCTGTTTAATTATCTGTTCTGGGACCTTTCCTGGTATTAATGTCGAGCTGACCGGTTGGTAGTTATCTAGGTCTTCTCTCCCCTCCCCCCCTTAAAGATGTAATCTGTTTATAGATTAAATACACAAGCTCATTAAATACCCTAAAGTGCAGCTCATCAGGCCCTGGAGATTTGAATTCATTTAACATAGCTAGGTGTTCCCTTGCCAACTCTTTTCCTATTGTGGGCTGTAGCTCCCTCCTTGCATCATGCATTCTGTTATCACCAGGTTGTGCACTGCTTTCCTTTTGGGTGAAGGCAGAAGAATATATACCATTGCATTACTTGGGGGTGGGGGGAGGCATTCCAAACTTCCCACTGGAACTCCATTTCACAGCTAACAATACTTCAAAACAGTTTAATATGCCACTGTGAGTCCTCTTTTCAAAATCAATTTCAGAAATCACTGGGAGCTGTTCTGATAAATTATTTCTCCTGGGAACCAAAACTTCTTGTCCTGTTTCCCTAGATCTGTAGTAATTACTGGAGAAAGGTAGTAAGCATTAATGCTTCACCAGAAGTATTTGTCTTCTCAATGAATTGCTAAAAGGAATTTCAGATGACACGGCGACATATTTAGTATATTTAAGAAAATTTACATACTACGTGATTGTAATAAATTCTCCAACTGGTTTACAATAAATATTAAAATCGGCAATAAAAACTGCTACCCAATAAAAGCATTTTGAAATAATTAAAATTAACATTAAAATATATTAAAGAAGAAGAAGAAAAGGAGTTTGGATTTGATATCCCGCCTTTCACTCCCTTTAAGGAGTCTCAAAGCAGCTAACATTCTCCTTTCCCTTCCTCCCCCACAACAAACACTCTGTGAGGTGAGTGAGGCTGAGAGATTTCAGAGAAGTGTGACTGGCCCAAGGTCACCCAGCAGCTGCATGTGGAGGAGCGGAGACGAGAACCCGGTTCACCAGATTACGAGACTACCGCTCTTAACCACTACACCACACTGGCTCTCAGCATATGTCTTAATGGACTTACCTAACAAAAATGCTTCAAGCAGGTACAGTGAGGACAGCTGTGTTGCCAGCCAATGGACCTCCTTATCGACATCAGGCTGGCACCTTTGCTGCCAAACTCAAAGTTCAATTTCTTACAACTGCAGAACAAGACTTGCGTGGCACCTGTAATACTGCCAGCACCACAGATACGCCAACCAATCACCTAGGACAGCAGTTCTCAACCTGTGGGTCCCTAGATGTTGTTGGACTACAACTCCCATCATCCCTAGCTAGCAAGGCCAGAGCTCAGGGATGATGGGAGTTGTAGTCCAACATCTGGGGACCCACAGGTTGAGAACGGCTGACCTAGGAGGAGCTAGCCAGACTGTACTTCTTAAGGCACGTTATGACACAAGGCAAGCTGGTAAACCCTTTGTAATTTATCTGAACGTGTCAGTGAGAATGCTTGGCACCCCAGAATAGGGCTGCTTTGCTGGAAATTCGTTTTCCTGAGAGCACATGGAAGTTAAGTTTTATTAAGAGCTCATCTGATACAAAATGTTTCCATAATGAAATATCACGACGCTGTAATCACCACCACACTTAAATCATTTGAACTGAGCCAACCCTAACTCCTGAAAAAAATTCTGTAAATCTGTATAAAGGTGTTAGTTTGATGTGTACGTTTACCTTATTTGGTGGGCGGTGTTGCAGCCAGGCCCTGGGTCCTGCATCATCCGGCCAAGGGATGGAGATTGGCAGGCTTCCTGCCATTGCCTCCCTGTGCTGTTGGCGCTGCTCCAACCATTCTCCAACCGAGCTTCTCCAACCATTCAACGCCGAAGGGGGGCATGTCCACAGGGAATTTAAACTCCAGCACAGCAAGGTCAACTGGCCTCTTTTATTGTGAACCAATCAGTACACTAATTTTGGCAGCTGATGGCAAGCAAAAAGGTTTGGGTAAAGCAGGGAGCACGAGATCAGGCAAGCTCCTGCTTTTGAGTGGGTTCCAGCAGCAGGTGGAAACATTTTAGTCTTGCCAAGATGATGCCAATGCTTCAAGATACGCAAGGTATTTTGAAATGGCTGGTTTTAAGTTTCGTCAAGCTAGGTATGTTGGTATTTCCTGTTGTATACTTTGTGTTAAGCTGTAAACCACCCTGTGACCTTGTGCTGAAGGGAAGGCTACAAATACAGTGGTACCTCGGTTTATGAACTTAATCCGTTCCGGACGTCCATTCTTAAACCGAAACTGTTCTGAAACCGAGGTGCGCTTTCCCTAATGAGGCCTCCCACCGCTGGTGCCCTTCCACTGTTCGGATTCCGTTCTTAGACCGAGGTAAAGTTCTCAAACCGGGACACTACTTCCGGTTTTGCGGAGTTTGTAAACCAAATCGTTCTGAAACCAAACTATTCTTAAACCAAGGTACCGCTGTACTGAAAAGAAATATATCAGATAATAAAACAAACAGGTGACTGCTGACTAACAAAGAAACAGATGCAGGACATGGAACACCAGAGGTAAGGAAATGTTGCTACAGGTTGCTCATTATGTGCAGCTCCAAACTATTATTACCAAATTAATCACCTCCATATGCTCAGGCCCAGTTTTTAGCCTCAAACACACCAAGGTCAATCAGTGATAATATATATATATATAGTCATTGCATTCCACTTCAGTTTTCCCATTCAGATTCCATCCCAGAATGTAGATGCTAATGTCAGGTGAGCCTGCTTTTGAGCCAACTGAGCTCTATAGATAATTCATAATCTTGTTTATCTCTGCTACCTTGTCAGAAAGTCCTTCTTCACCTACAATGACTCCCAACAGCATTATCTAGCTGCAAGGACTACTCCACTGATGTGTCAATAGCTTTCCCACATTTACTTTGCCAATAAATTGATATTTGAAAACAGCAACTGCATGCTCAGCTTTTTCATACGTGCTGTTAAAGGATATCCAGAATGCACACAAAAGGGTATCCCTCTTACAGCATGGAAGCGTTTTCACTTCATTAATGTTTAGTTATTGTAAGACTTTTTTATAGTTTTAATAAACACGTCGCTAAGTGTGAGACGACCTTATAAATTAGAGACCCTGCTACATTATCTATTTCTCATGAGTGTGTGTATGTGTTTGATTTGAGAAGTTCAAACTTGTCTGAAGGGTAGAAAATAAAAATATAAGTACTTCTACAGGCATACTGTTGTAACTGTTATCAGATTAGCTTTTAACTTGTAGGTTTTAATTATGCTTTATATTGATTTTTAATTCGTTTATGAAAAACAACACCAATAGTTACGATTTTACAAAATGTTTAAAAGTCTGGAATTAAATAGAACATATGCAGAATTACAGTTACAAAATGTCTGCAAAATTAAATGCAAAATTGCATTCCATTTCAAAGGGAATTTACAAAATCAAAAATTAAGGTGGTGGGGGAAGAAGTCCTTGCTATACAGTCGTACCTTGGTTGCTGAACGCCTTGGTACTTGGAAGTTTTGGCTCCAGAACGCCGCAAACCCGGAAATGAGTGTTCCAGGTTGTGATCGTTTTTTGGAAGCTGAATGTCCGACGCGGCTTCTGATTGAGTGCAGGAAGCTCCTGCAGCCAACTGGAAGCCGTGCCTTGCTTTTCGAACTGTTTCGGGAGTCGAATGGACTCCCAGAACAGCTTAAGTTCTACAAGCAAGGTATGACTGTATTCAGTAAGTGCTTGCCAATTTGTTCTAAATTTATATTGTTTTTATTTTTATATCTCACACAATGAGCTAAGCTGGCTATTGATTTGGTCTGTGTTCTCCCCTGAGACTGCAAAGTGTAGAAATAAAATAAAATAAAATAAAATAAAATAAATAATATGTTTTATTTACAAATGAGGAAACAAAACAGAAGATGCCAATCAGCATGTGTTATACCAAAAGCATCACTTTGCTTGGTCAGCAAGGCAACGTTTTTCATCTCCTGGCTTACTCCCTGACACAAGCTTTCACTGATTCATATATTACTGCCAAGCTAACCCTGACTTTGGACCTCATACACATGAGCAGTCTGAGAAAGCCTAAAAACATTGTTCAATACAGAAAACAATATTGTGGAGCCAGGTCTAGAAGGAAAAAGTGCATTTTGGAGATAGAGAAGCTTTGTCCCAAACATTAGATTTCTGTAAGAGCCAAGGTAGTATACTTATATATTTTCACATTCATAATTTGATGCAGGGGTGCCAACTTGAATAAAATATTGGGGGGACGACCCACGTATGTCCCACCTCTCATAATCAGTAACAACATGTGGTGCGTGCACACCATTTGAATGGTAATGTCCATTAACTTTTTGGGGGGGTACCTCAGATATTTTATTGGGGGGATGCGAAGGGATCTCAGCTCCTACGAGTTGGCTTCTATGATCTGAAGCCATAAAAGTGGTATACAACAAGATAAAAATGAGATGAAACACACACACACACACACACACACACACACAAACCAACTTCTAAAAATAACAAAACCATTTCTATAGACGTCCAAAACATGACTGGGCCACAACTCACGAAAAATGCCTTCTGAAACAAAAGTGTGTTTCGTAGGTATCTAAACAACACTATGTTAGGCGCCTGTCTAAATTTCGCTGGTAACTGGTTTCAAACTTGGAGTTACTAACGCTAGGGCCCAAAACAGCCAAGCTATCTTGGCATAGAAATGGCTCTGGTTGTCCTACAACCAAAGCTGTTAAAAGGCACTCCTAAATAACCCATCTGCTGGGTATGCAAACCACACACCCACACGTTTTCCCTGAAGTCTACTCAATTCTGATGGAATAACTACAAAAGTAAGCAGCACCTTGGGACCGCAGCAGTCTTATTCCTGGTTCAGTTACAATTTTTATGTGAAAATGATGCCCTCCAAGTAAAAAGAGCAGCTACTAGCTTGTCTCACCCTCCTTCCTTCTGGCACTGCTCTTAGATATTCTCCTTTCAGGGGGAATAATCAGCAAGAAAGAGCTAGATTGTGTGAAGTATTGAATCTGGCTCTGTCTCCTAGGCATTATCTAATGAAACATGGTGGCCACTCGCTTTATTCTGTAGATACCAAGGACATTTTGACAGACAAGCTTGAGAAATAAATAGTTTCAAAAGCTGTTCACATCTGTAGTCTTGAGCCTGTTGTTTCTCATCTAGGATTTGTCTAGCTCTGCATCAAATATTTGTATTTCATTTGGAGAGGGTGGGGAGAGAGCTACAAGTTCAAAAATAATGAACTTCGTTAAAAAATGACAAGGAGAAAAAAACACTAGGGCTTATCATTTGGGAAAATATGGGTAGAAAACTGTATCTGCTCTCTGTGGATAAAACAACAGATAATTCACGTTATTTGAACAGAAGTCTGTCTCCTACTGATACGAATGCCAGGCTGCTACTGTACTTCAGATGCAGTTTAGTAATTGCATATACCAGCGAATATGTTTTGTTATCAGACTTGAGAGATTTTGGTTTTGCTTTCTTTAAAAAAACACCCTTGGTGAGCTATATTTGCATGACCACAAATCAAGGCTGGTATTTTTTTATTTAACAGAGGTGAAGTTCTTTCGTTTTCCAAGAGATTGTGCCTTACTTTAAAATTTCTCTGCTCTGTTGTGAGTTGTGTCAAACTGAATTGTTCCTAAAACATATTCTGTTCTTTTAGAAATGCCATCAAACTGCGGCAAAGGGACCAGCATGCCAATTCTACTTTAGTGTTTGAATGTTATTACTTCATTCTACCAAATTTAATCATCAAACTCCTTCATCTCATGAGATGGTAATTTTCGTGCAAGTGCAATTATATTTCACAGCAGGACAGCTGATTAGGCAGACAGAAAAAAATAATTCATCAGGAAATTATAAAAAGAATTAATCGTCAACAACTTGGATAGTGAAAATCGCTGCATGCTGCAGTTTTGCTAAATATTTTAAGACCTTCATTCTCACCAGACCTTAATGGGGAACAGTATATATTCACCAACAAATAAGGAAAACATAATCCATAATTAAAGTTTACATTTCTATTTGTGCTGGAAAACTGGCACTCTTTAAATATATTTAAATGACAGGGATGGTACCTCCAGTGATAAACAAGATGTTTCATGAGCTCCAACATTAAAATCCTTAAAAAAAAGGGGAAAATGGCATTACACAAAACACCGCTACTAATTCATATTTTACTGTCATATTTCATACAGATTTAACTGCCATACAGTGCACCCTCAGTACCTAAAATACAAATGACAATGTTTCAGTGACTAGGGCTAGACTAGTGCCATCTTAAAATACACCCATAATTGTTTTAAGAATAAGGAAACACTTATGAAAATCAGTTCTATGGGCCATTCCCTACATCTTTATACTAAATCACTAACAATAATTAAGCAATATCTGTATCTATAGTTAAAAGTTAGATTTAGTAACTGGAATGTAGTAATTTTTTACAAATTTTGTGCGATACACAATGAGTATATACTGTACCTTTGTAACAGATGGCAAGGTGTTCAAAATAGCCCACTCAGTTGTAATCATATGCATCAAAATCTTCGTTTTTCTTATCGTAAGACAGTTTTTTTGTATCTAATTTTCTCGAATCTTCGTTTGCTTCTTCATTTTGATCTAAAAATTAGATAAGTGTTTATTCAAATATGAAAGCCAGCTTCACATTCGTCTTGCAGTTAACAGTGTCTCTCCTCTGAACTCGGTGCTTCCGAGTATTGACTAAACTGTATTTCTCGATAACTGTAAATGCAATAAATTAACATGAAGATTATTTCACAACACAAGTACCTCTATAAGTAAAAGGTGCATACGCCTTCAGTTGGTTTCAGGCAATAGGAGCCTTGCTTGCTACCATCCAAAACTATATTTTTTTCTATGAGAACACCACCAGACTTTGCGAGTTTCTTTGGAAACTTTTTGCAGCCAATATCCACTTTATGTATGTAGCTTGTAAGTACAACTGGGCAGGGTGGGGGGCACAAACAGCCTTACATGAATGGAAAGTTCTCAGACTCCAAGCCACACCCTTGCTTCAGAGTAGTGCCAGTTAGTTCCTACCACTGACTTGAGACTTCAGAGACCCTCATCATCACTGTGACCCTCTGTACAGCATAAATACCACATTGGTGTTAGGATTCCTTAGCCTGTCTTCCCTACCTTTCTTACCCATCTTTCCTCTAATGTTAGAACTGTTGTCCCAGACTCTCCCGATCACTCTAGTACAGCATTCCTATTACTGCTATACCTCCATTCCCAAACTCCCAACTAGTACCTCACTCTAAACTCCTCTTTTTCTCCCACTGGACACCTTCTTTCTCCATGTGGCTGTGGTGAGAGCACTGGGAGTCCAGCTGCTTTTGCCCAGTCCTGCATGCTCCCACCCCTCTCCGTCCATGTACTGCTGGTTGGCTAGGAAGCTTTACAGTGCAGAGTTTGACATCACTGGAAGGACAGATCCTGAAACTGAGGCTCCAATACTTTGGCCACCTCATGAGAAGAGAAGACTCCCTGGAAAAGACCCTGATGTTGGGAAAGATGGAGGGCACAAGGAAAAGGGGATGGCAGTGGACGAGATGGCTGGATAGTGTTCTCGAAGCTACCAGCATGAGTTTGACCAAACTGCAGGAGGCAGTGGAAGACAGGAGTGCCTGGCAGCTCTGGTCCATGGGGTCACAAAGAGTCGGACACAACTAAACGATTAAACACCCACAGACTCCTTGAAGGATCAAGGGAGCCCTGATGAGACTTCCACAGAGGTTAAAACCCCATTACCTTGAAGTAGCTAATGGCTGCAGAAGACATCAGCCCATCTAACTGGCTAGGAGTCATCGTTGGGGAAGGGCTCCGGTCAGTATCTACCTAGCCCTGCTGTAAAACTCAGCCAGTTATTTCAAGGCCTTGCTGATGCAATGTGGCCTCAGCTGTTAAGAGCACTGTCTGTGGTCCTGAACTGACACACATTCAGCTCCAAGGAACTTCTGACCTTCCCTTACTTGGGTTACCATCCCAAGAAGAAGGGACAGATCAAAAGGGCAAGAAATGCAAGACAGTAGATCAAAGGCCACCAGAAGAAGGAAAGTAGTAATTCACAAGAAAACGAAGGCCCTATTTCAGCCTTTCTCAACCTGTGGGTCCCCAGATGTTGTTGAACTACAACTCCCATCACCCCTAGCTAGCAAGGCCAGAGCTCAGGGATGATGGGAGTTGTAGTCCAACAACATCTGGGGACTCACAGATTGAGAACCGCTGCCCTATATGCTCCTCTCATAAAAATAACCCTCTGGGTAGACAAAAGCATTTGGATTTAACTATTGTATATATCTACACAGCAATTCTCATCCTTTCATACTATAGATTTGGAATGGGTAGAGTCTTACGTTACGAATCATTTCACTCATTCCGTGAGAAAATATTTTGGATGAATATTTTGAAAAATGGCGGACAAAAAATACCTCCTTCCCCCAACTTTACATGTCTAGTTGTAAACAAAACTTCAGGGGGGGGGGGGAAGTCCCACATTATATTTAGGCATCCAGGAGGACGTGAGGAAGAGACAAGGAAAAGTTGAATTAAATAAATTTCCCTGTTGTACTCAAGCTTAGCAATATTTTTAATTCTTTTATTATTTAAACAATTTATATACTACTTAATTATAGTCGTCTCTAAGTGGTGTTCAAGGAACTCAATACAATGCAAATAAATATCAGTTAAAATTAGAAATTGAGTTATTGATTTGTTCCTTTGTATTCTGCCTTTGCTCCAGACAACCTAATGGTGGTGTAGATGGTGTGTTAATCAATTTTAACTCTTAGGATTGTTGTGAGGATAATTTTGGTTGGGAGACAGCTGCTGACTCAAGATCACCAGAGACAAGAGAATTAATGATCCTGTTAACAGTGTGTCTACAGTGTGATGTCAGCTTCATGCAATGCCTAGTAAAAATTACCCTACGCCCTGACAACACTGTGGATTTCCTTGATTCCAATCACTGGCCATTTTTTGGCAGAGAAAAACAGCATAACAATATCAATATATGGGATAAGTTGTGTTACATGCCATAGCGGGGCACTGATTTTCAGTTGTTGTTTTTTTAAAGAAGTCTACTTCTACCTAGAAATTCATGACTGAACAACCTAGGTCTCTGTAGGTTGGTTGTCAATGGGACTGGGGATTTTAATACAGTACTACATTATTCCGTTCACATTTTTAACCTACAAACAGCCACTACCCGTCGGCCTATGCGGTCTCCTATTTCATTTGCTACACACCTTCCAGCATGTTCAACAAATGAGGCAGAATCCTTCAACTGACGGCTCATTCATTATAAAATGCTAATTCATTCCCAGATTATTGTTAATACCTTTTTTGCAGAACATCTCTGTGATCCCTTAGAGGGGGAAATGTAATCCCATAATCAAAATCATTATAGCAGCACACATAAGCAAGAATGGTCGATACCCTCTCCCATCTATGCTTAAAAATTAGAAAACTTGCATGCTAGTGTATAAGTATATGTAATTTGTAGTTAAGCCCCATGCCTTTTAAGTGGACTTTGAAGTACACAAAGAATGCAGCCTTGGAAACATCTGCACACAACACCCTGGGTGTGGCAAAGCTTTCTTTTCTTTTTATTTAGCTGCGATTTGCCCCAAGGCCTGCGGATGACAGAAGCTAGAAAGTGAGATGAAATAAATAATAAATCCATGATCCAATGGGTGGAAGCGTGAGAGCTCAGTGAAAGAAGGCATATGCCTATCAGGAGGAAGGTTTGGGTTTTTTTACGCATAATCACATTCCTGGAAATGACATAATCATTATTGCTGAAGTTTGCAGCCTGAGGCAGACCTGAAATGTTTCTACAACATGGTGACGGAAATGAAAATAGGATGTTCTGATGGAAAGCGTTAGGCCACTCTAATGGAAAACACAGTACTGCAGCTTCATCTGCAATATAAACAAAATAATACAGAGGACTTACCCTCCTAGCTTCTATAATTATACCTTTTCACTATTGAAAGTAATTGAAAGCACAATGGATTTTTTCTTCTTCTCATTACATTCATAATACTCAGTTATCTACCTAAAGTTAATCAACCAAGAAATGAAAACTATGTGTGAGAGGAAGAGTAAATAGGCTGTTGTCATTATTACACGGATTCTAACATAGTGAGGGTTCGTGCATTACAAAATTAACTTTAGGGTATTTTAGCATCTCTGCCTAAGCCAGCAGACCAAACATGCCGATTACCAACACTAGAGATATTTCAAGGAATGCAATGAATTTTGGGGGTATTTTAGCATCTCTGCCTAAGCCAGCAGACCAAACGTGCTGATTACCAACACTAGAGATATTTCAAGGAATGCAATGAATTTTTGGGGTAGGGAGCAGGAGGAAGAAAATGGAGACTTCTACTCAGAAAAGTAAACGTTATGCACTACAATATATTCTGAGCTGATCTATTTATTATACCCGTATTTAATTCGACACACTAGAAGCAAAAAAAAAAATCAAACGAAATAAGAGGGGAGAAGCTGTTGTGTACCATTATTAGTCAGAAGTCCAAAGTGCTAGCTAGGTGCCCAATCTGGCTGGCAGCCCAAGCACACCCTTTAAGCTCCTTCAAGTTTGCTCTACAGGTGGCTGTGCAAAGCCGTACAGAGAAAGCAGGTCTGGTGTAAACTAGCTATCCTCATTAACAGGAGGCAAAGTATCTGGAAGGGAAAGAGTTCCAAATGAATGCTAATTCCTAACTCCGAACCAGATTGATTTGCCAACTCCCGTAGTTTGATTTGGCCATCAGTGAGAGCAGTGTCATTTTTTTCTAGGAAAAGAGGTGCCAGAACTCACCATGAACACCTTCCCTTGTTCTCTTATAATGGCAATGGCGCCCACCTGAGAGGTGCTGGAACTGAGTTTCCAGCAAGTTTCGGCTGAAACAAAACCCATGAGAGAGAGAACAAAGCAACTTCCCCAATGAGCACAGTCTTCACTTGAAAGTTATCAATAACAGTTAGAATCACTGAATCATAGAGTTGCAGAGTTGGGTGGGACCAAGGTTGTAGCATATGCATAGCGGCATCCCATTTCTGCTCTGGCAGACAGCACAGCGCATTCTCCCTGTATGTGGCAACTCACCATCCTGGCTGATGGCTTTTACATCTCCAGTTGCATCATTCTGCATCAGCTGTTGTTCTGGCATGTTGACAGAGTCCGCTTGGTCCTCTGGCTGATCACTATGTCCTGTCTTCTCATTGGGTACAAGGTGTGATGGTTCATCTTCTTCCTGCATCTCCCTCCTCTTAGGTACAAGTTGTGCTGGTGCGTCTTGTCCCTCCATTTCTGGGGAACCAATGCTGTCTGTATCTCCCTCATTTTCTTTACTGTCCATTCTGGTAGAGGGACTCAGTGGCACTTCAGCTACAGGGGGTGGTTGAGTGGTGCCATAGACATTACTTGTGTGGCTGTCAGTTCCTACCACAGACCCAGCACTTCCAGCTAATAAGGTCTCCTCACCTGTGAACAAAAAATGTAACTGTAAATGAAATGGAGTCCAGGTAATGAGGAAGTAAGAGCTAAGTGGTGCAGTGATGCAAGGTTCTGGAGCCCTCATCTCACTAGGTCATGATGATCAAGGACTGAGTAGCCCTACTGATGTTCTTTATGTGTGTGCCAAATTTTTATTAAACTTTAAAATCTTTAACATATAAATTCCAGATTTCAAATTTCTTATACATTTCTCTTTAAAATTTGACTTCCCACCTTTCCCTGCATGCTGTTCTTAATCCCATCCTATTTGCATACTGCATTCTAATAAAAGTTTCTCCTAAGACATATCTTCTATTTAATGTTATCATTTTTCTTCTGCTGCTCGTATTGCATATCCTGCTCACCATTTCATCCATGTATGATATCTTTTTCAGATACTCATCCTTCCATGAATAGTCCATTATGTTGGTTTCCTATTTTTTGCTGTTTGTTCCACCAGTTCTGCAAGGTCTATTAGTCTTTCTGATGTTCTTGATCCTCCTGAAAATTGAGGTACGGAATTCTAGATGAATCAAACAAAGCTTTCTTGAGCCAGTTCCAAGTGCCCCTACTATGCAATGGTGCCCAGACTCATCCAGGAAAAAATGACAAATAGGTAACTAATGATCCAGTGTGCCACTGCTCCCAAACAGAGCATATTTTGAGCTCTTTGGATTTCTCTAAGCATGGTACTCTTTTTGGTATGAAACTAATGGATAGGCTGGAGAGCAATGTCTGAAGTGGAGAGCTTGTGCTGGTTTTTGTTTCTTTTGCTAAGACAGGATATACCACCTCTTGGGCATATTCATAGTTCGGAAGACCAGGAGACACAATGGCTGCTTGCTAGCACTGAAATCCAACAACCGTATGCTCTTCATCTTCAGCAGTTTCAACTCCAGGCATTCAGTAAGACAAGCAACTTTCATGCATGAAGGTTTGCAAAGTTGTAATGGCACAGAGAAGTGTGATCGAGCGTGTTGAGACGGCACAAGCGTAGGTCAGAGATCACCCCTGAAAGACCACGTGACTATTTTATAAACTGGCACATGGATGAACATCCATTCCAAAATCATCCATCATCAGGTGGTGTAGTTGCATCCAACAGCTCATCCACTGCTGCTCTGAGATGTGTTCATTTGAATGGTAAGGAGATAACTATATCGGGTGATCCACCTCACAGTGTCCCATAATAAGAAATGTATCACACATGCTGTATTTTCCACAAGGATGTAATCTCTGCAGTAGTGCAGGTACTAGACCCATAGCTTCAAATTGCCAAGTGTTGCACGTTCTGGAATACACAATATTGTAACATGGACTCAGCTTCCCTCTGCTGTTGACTAAAGGATGTAAGTGAAGTCCTTGAGTATATTTGTCCAATCAGCAATAACATCGCCCATGTTTCACACTCCAGTTTATCTATTTTTTATATTTATCTAGTCAGTTAGTTTTGACATTGTCTTCTCACTGCATTGTAGCATTACAAGTCCTGGCACATCTTGACTTCATCATCAGCATCAACCGATTCTAAACTACTTATATCTGGGGTGTGGGGTGGAGTGGGAGAATACAGTCTCCCTATGAGGTGATGCCCTAATGCAGTGATGGCCAAACTTGGTCCTCCAGCTGTTTTAGGACTACAACTCCCATCATCCTTAGCTAACAGGACCAGTGGTCAGGGATGATGGGAATTGTAGTCCCAAAACAGCTGGAGGGTGTAGGAATGATCACTGGGTGCGGAGCAGCCTCAGCTGCCTGCACGCGTTACCTTGGGGTGCGGGGAACACTCCTCACAGATAAAGCCGAAGCTGCAGCTGTCTGAACATCTTGCCCTCTGTCGAACCTTTTGCAGTCTCAGTAGTTTGCGGTGTCCTGTCTGTGACCTTTGTCTCTGAGGTCTTTGTCTCCTTCGTCATACACTGTGCAAGGGGGAAATGACACAGTGGAAACAGGTGCCAGAATAGCTTTGTACTACCTCACGATCTCGGGACTGGAAGATGTGTAAAGCCCAAAATATATCTGACTGGGTTTGCATATTGTGTCAATAAAAGGAGCCTCCACAGAGCTGTCCAGCAGCTTGCTTGCAGCTCACCTGTGCGCTGCTCACCTGTATTATCAACTCCTTCCTCATGTCCTTCACTTCAGGAGGGCCAAGTTTGGCCATCACTGCCCTAATGCATCAATAACTATTGTTGGTTTGGCACAGCTTTTTGCAGGGAGAATGCTGGCTGAGCAATGTGCTGCTGGTTGTGAGCTCACCACTATGCAATTCATGTTGATACCATGTTGTATATTCATGACTGACGGTGAAGAAAATAACTGGTTAATAACCACTGAGCATTTACAGTCGCAATGCTTTGTCATGAGAATCCTGACATCCTACCTATGCTTCTTTCATATTTGATATGCTGGCTCATCGGGAACTGAAGATGACAATGGATATACAACACTGCTTCTCACCCAGGCAATTTGGTAACCAAAGAAATATCACCATATGTCAAAGACGGGACATAGAGACAGTGAGCAAATTTCTGTGACTCAACTTCTACAGTGGTGGTTGGTACTCAGTGCTGTGTCGTGGTTGTGTGCTTGCACGCCAAGGCTTCGTGCTTCCCTCTGTCCCTACTGTTCAGGGAGGGCAGAAGCAAGGCAACAAAAAGCAAAAGGAATGCCAGAGGTCTGGTTGAGTCTCCAGTGAATACTATCAAGGGAATGCACTGCCAGGATAGACTAACTCTTGGGTTTCCAGTTTCCTTTCAGCTGCTTGCTTTCAGTGAACTGCATTATTATGCAGCCTGACTTCTTATATATGTGTTTCCCCCTACAAATATATATGATAGATTTCTCTCACACAAAAAATACACCAAAGGTACCTCACGCAAAGGGAAAAGAAACTGCATTAGACCATATACTTAAAACCAAGACATTTGCAAAAATGTAGACTTCTAGCCATCTAGTATTACCCAAATGAATTTCTCAGGCTTTTGTAGTCCAGAAGCTACAGCAGCTTTTCAATGAAAAGCCAGTTAATTAATATAACTTCACCAAAAAAGATAGCATTCATGTGTAAGAAGAAAATGCATAACTCTGTAGCTTCCCAGCTGACAAAACGAGTCTATGACAGGACAAAGATAATAGTTCTCAAGAATGAATGAATTGGCTGGCATTAAGACTCATGTTGAATAGGTTACCATACTTTGCTGGAAAATATTTCGGAAGAAACAACCAACATTTAATGCTGTCAGAATATGGATTCACTCACAAGTGCAAATCTTTCTTTCTTTCTTTTTTTAAAGCTGTAAAGATGAACTGCTGAGACAGCTTGTTTAAATCAAGAGGCTGTAAGTATTTTCCTGGCTCACTGTTGCAAATAAGAGAAGCACTCTCTCGGGAGTTTACCTAAATTATCTGGTTATTTAATGTTAGTTACTGACTTTTCCTTTATCAAAACTTTAGGAGGAATGGGAGCAAGCCCTGCACTGGAAAGCATTACAAACCTATAGTTTTGTGTTGTATAAAGGGCCCATAGACCTATCTGAAGCAGCCCCCACCTCCACGCCTAACATGCTATGAGCTACCACCTCCAATTTTTAGTTTTAACTTGCTGTAGATAAGCATGGCAAAGATCCACACACAGCTGGCCAGAGGGATTAAAGCCTGCCTCCCTCCTGTTAGTATTTGTACTTTATTTGTTAGAAAATGTATTTTACAAAGAATAAATTGTTAAAGGGGGAAAGGAAACATATGTAATGGAACAGCTGCAAAGATTTTTGACTGGCCAGCTAAACCAGGTGAGAGTAGTTGATGGGTCTCAAACCCTCAGGGACGAATGCAAAGACGAGATCCAGCAGATTGAGTGGACAAAACCAGTAGTGGGTCCAATGGTCAATGGTTTCTGAACGTGCTTTAAAGCAAAGTGAGGAGCAGATAGGGCTTGTCAACCTGGGAAGGTAGCCCATTTAGGAGAAGGAAAACCCTGATCCTAAACCTCCACAGCCTATCTTCAGGAGAAGAAAAGGCTCAGGAGTAAGCCCTACACCACGGGTAGGCAACCTAAGGCCTGGGAGCCGGTGCCAGCCTAATCGCTTTCTAAATCCAGACTGTGGACAGTCTGGGAATCAGCGTGTTTTTACATGAGTAGAATGTGTCCTTTTATTTAAAATGCATCTCTGGGTTATTTGTGGGTCACAGGAATTCATTCTTCTTTTTTTCAAAATATAGTCCGGCCCCCCACAAGGTCCGAGAGACAGTGAGCCAGCCCCCTGCTGAAAAAGTTTGCTGACCCCGGCCCTACACAAATCCGGCAGAGTCCCAGCACAGTTGGATGGCGCCTTGCATGCCTCCTTCTGGCAACTCCTGCAGCCAAGCTGGTGCCAAACGTATTGCTTTCCTTTCCTTTGGACCACATCAGCGAGACTGGGGGGCAAGGAGGTCTTGCTGTCTCTGCAGTCCAGGACTGTCACACACTCCTGGCACCCCGGGGAGCTTGCTTCGGTGTTGCTAACACAGCGGTTTGATTTCACCCCCAGAAACGCACTCCATTGTCTCTTGAGACAGATGCCAATATACAAATATAAATTACAATATGAGATGCAGGCAACCCCCCTGTGTACATGAAGGTTACATTCCAAGGTACCGCATGCGTTGGCGGAATCGTGTATAAGTGAAAAAGTGAGCAAACATCCCACCCTGCTTTTAGTGATGTTTCATTGGTATCTTTATGATGTTTCTGGGTCACTTCCAGGTTTGACGCGATACACGTATACACAATTGTGCACATATCAAATGCGTGTAAAAGGAGGGCTGCCTGTATATTCTAGGCATATTGATTTATCAGCCAAAAAATGAAGAGAGAAAAGGAAAGGAAAGGAAAATAACAGTGAGATTTAAGGCACAAGCCCACAGCCAAGATCTACCAGCTACGGGGTTTTATGATTTGGTGGAAGCCTTGCTACTGCTAATTCAGCACAAAGGGAACCGTATTTTCAAGCTCCAAACACCAGATGCAAATAGTTGTGCATGAAAATTCAGAGGCCAAATTTTAAGTCTCCTTCCTGATCAATGACAATGAGAGTGTTGTTTTGAGGTTTCCAGCCTCAGCACCTAAACACATTGAGGATCACTAGTTTCAACAGTTGGTCTGACTTTTGAAAAAGACAACTTAGGGCCACACCACACAATTTACTTTTAGATGCACCTCTGTTTTGAAATACCCACGCAAACAATTAAAGAGTTAAAGTGACAAATGCATGCATGCTTATCAGGAAATCATGCATGGCGGTAGCTGTGCTGAGCATGCAATTCAATGGCAGATCTGGGTTTGCCTTTCTGAGGCATCAAAAACTGCCCTAAGGACAGAGGTTAATAAATCATGAATGATGTGCAGAGTGTAAAAGTATTCGCTTTCAAAACATTTCTGACGAAACCGACAAGCAGTGAATCTAGGGCAAACAATGGAGGGTGGTTTGGGTTGGTTAGTTTATACACACACACACACACACACACACACACACACACACATATATAAATATTTCACCTGTGGAACCTACTGCCAAAGAATGTCATGATAATAATTAGTACAGTGGTACCTCGGGTTACAGACACTTCAGGTTACAGATGATTCAGGTTACAGACTCCGCTAACTCAAAAATAGTACCTCAGGTTAAGAACTTTGCTTCAGGATGAAAACAGAAATTGTGCGGCAGCGGGAGGCCCCACTAGCTAAAGTGGTACCTCAGGTTAAGAACAGTTTCAGGTTAAGAACAGACCTCCAGAACGAATTAAGTTCTTAACCCAAGGTACCACTGTACAAACTATGATAACCACGAGCATAATTTTCATATTAAGAAATAGTCAAATTCTGTAGATGATGGGGAGTAACCAAGAAAGGGGGACTAGTGGAACTACGTCTTGCTTGCAGAATTATGCTTAGCATGTATCTGGTTGTCCAACGTCAGCAGAAAGAATGCTGAGCTAGGCAGAATTAGGTCTAGCCAAGCATGGTAATTCTTACATTGTTGGTTTTTTTAAAAACAGACACACAGACACAAAACTGTAATCCCAACATAATGGTACCGTAGAATAGTTTAGCCGTAGAGTATCTTTGCTACTGCATATTTGTCTTGTAAATAAATTTCTGACATACCTTTCTTCTTTGATCTGAAGAAGAATCCAAACATTTTTTTGAAAACGCCCTTTCTTTCCTGAAACAAAAATCAACATCAGTTAAGGTTCTAAAATACTCTAGATCATCAAAACAGTATAATCATCAGTATGAAATAGCAATATTAATTATGTGTGTGTGTGTGTGTGTGTGTGTATGTCTGTGTGTGTGTGTGTGTGTGTGTGTGTGTGTGTGTGTGTATACACACACACACACGTACAGGATTTGAATCCTAAGCGCCATAAGTGGAGTTTCACTTACAGGGAGATTTCTCATCTTCCCCTTCTCCTGAGAGTAGGGAGTCTTTCTAGGCCAATATGGGGCTAAGGCAGGAGAGGGCTGCAGCAGGAAGGGAGAATTTGCAGAAAGGCTCATTCCTGCTGGAAGCAACTGTTGTGGGTCCAGATGTTGGCTGGAGAGGGCGCTTCTGTCTCCTCTTGTTGCACTGACTGCTAGGGAAGTGCCTGTGGGGGCTGGGGACGCCACTGCTAGGGGCTGGGGAGGAAGAACCTCTTCCTTCTGGTCCACTCCCTGATAAGGCCAGCAGTGCCGTGGCTTCGGCAGCCAGTCAGGCAGGCTGGATTTCCTATTCTCCTTCCACATTTCTCAAGGAGAGGTGGCGTTTGGAAAAGACTGTCTTAACCGTCTACTCATGATAGAATGTTCCTCAAGATTCCTCAAGATGCCTGTTCCAACCAGCAGTTTCAGAGAAAGCAACACACAGATGTTGAAGTCATTCTGACGGAAAATAAAGGTGGGGAGAGTAGCAAAAGACCTACCCTCCAACACCTTTGTACTGGAATACTCTGGTGAAGCGCTCAATCGCAAAGAGTTCAAAGCCCGAGTGAATGAGCATGCCCAATGCAATAATATCCATTATTATTTCATGTCATTCAAAAAATGATGAGATAATAGATGCCACCCAGAAAGGAAACTGCTCTCCTTTTATGAACCACAGCTGCGAGCCAAACTGTGAGACGCAGAAATGGACAATGAACGGGCAGCTGTGGGTTGGCTTCTTCACCACAAAACTTGTTCCGTCAGGCTCAGAGATAAACTTTTTGACTACCAGCTCCAGAGATATGGCAAAGAGGCGCAGAAGTGTTTCTGTGGCTCTGCCAACTGCCAGGGTTACCATTTTTGTGGTTTACGAGCTGCCTAAAGCTGTTGCTGGACCTTGCTATGGATTACACTGGTCACTGTATTCAGAGGCCAGAGAGGAATTCTCCTTGCAGACTAACCTCTGCTGGTTTTGCCTACTACGTCATCACAATCACCACAACTAGTTGGCAGAGAAGGCATTGAGTTGGGAAAGGCATTGGCTGCCTCCTACCCCCCGCTTTGCTGTCATGGAGCATTCCCTTAAGGCAGCCTGTGGGGTGCTTCATGTCCAGATGCCAAACTCGGGGGCTGACGGTCCTTAGCACTCGCTCTCAGCAATCTTGTGGGCCACTCAGATGTGATGCACGTTGAAGAACAACCTTAAGCCTGCTCAACTCCATTCAACCACCAAGCAGCAGTCAGGCAGCTGATTTCAAGATACACACTCAACGTCTACATCAAACCATCTGATATCTATAACCAATTAATTCAATCATCTGAGGATGTTTTGGTGAGGAAGCTGAACATATTCTGCACTTTGTATGGAATTTCTTTAGAATTCCATACAGCTCAAGCCATGACAATCGTTATCACGTGACAGAGTGAAGCAACAGTAGCTGTTCTCTCTCACACACAGCATGAGAATAGGAGGGGCATGGATGCATAGATAGTTAGAGATGACAGACAGACAGACAGACAGACAGACAGAAAGACAGACAGACAGACAGACAGACAGATAGACAGAAAGACAGACAGACAGACAGACAGACAGACAGAAAGATAGACAGACAGCAGTGGCGTAGCGTGGGTTGTCAGCACCCGGGGCAAGGCAAGTAATTTGCGCCCCCTAACCCGTGGATTTGCGCCCCCTAACCCTAACCCCCAGATGTTGCGCCCGGTGCGGCCGCCCCCCCTGCACCCCCCACGCTACGCCACTGACAGACAGACAGATAGATAGATAGATATGGGCTAGCAGTCATTCATAGGATACAGATTTTAAGTCCAACTTATTTAAATGTGATAAAAGCTGACAGACTGTACCACAGGGTAGAACAATCTAGCAATTCAAATCCCTATGAAATTTCAGTATATTTCATAGACACCAGCATAATAATTGCCGTAATAAATCCACTTTTGTAATGTCTTAAACAAGGTGCACCTGCAGTTAAAAATTGGCAAGATTTATTATAGCACTGAGGCATTCTCTGCTAGAAAATGACAAATTGCTAATGTATGCTTGTTATGTAATAGTTAAGACTCCGTTCTTCAAAGCCCAATGAACGGACTGATAAAAGGAAGTGAAGATTTGTTGAATGGGTGATTCAGCTTTGGCTGCGTGAGAGAATTGACTTTTTTTGAACGTAGCAGCTTTTAAAATATTGTGTGAGGCATCCTGAATTCCAGACAAACTAGTAACTTTTAAAATTAATGACATGTTTTGAGCTAACATGGAGGATACAATCCAGTAATCCTTTGGTCATGTGTACCAGAACTCCTACCCTAAAATGTTTGGGAGCAGCTTTATCGAGACACACTGCATTTCAGAGTAAAAACCCATTTATCCACCTTTTATCAACCTTTCCTGACGTAAAGTCATCAGATATAATAAATACAGTTCTAATCATTTTCCACAGTTATAAAGCAAAGTATTCAGATAAAGCCCTAGGCTGCAGTCCTGTTACACACTGGCTAAATTCCATTTTTTTCTCTGCATACTTACACTACTAAGGCTGCTATGCTATACACCAGGCATAGGCAATCTCAGCCCTCCAGATGTTTTGGGACTACAACTCCCATCATCCCTAGCTAACAGAACCTGTGGTCAGGGATGATGGGAGTTGTAGTCCCAAGACATCTGGAGGGCCGAGTGGAAACAAGCTCCATTGAACAGAGCTTATTTCTGAGTAGATAAGCATAATCCCACTGTTTGCAAAGTTGCAGCCCTGGACCAAAAATCTTAACACTGAGGATTCTCCCCAATGCATTCCTGTTTGACAGCATTTAATACTTCTGGTTCGGTCAATATCAATCCTATTTTCAAGCGAAGTTCTAAAATACTTCAACCATAGCCACAAAACTGTATCAAGAAAGTAAGAAGAGATATCAACTTAAATATATTTTGTGAGCAATGAATAAGAAAGCCAATTATAAAATCAATACATATTTGATTTAACAAAATTTCACTGGCGGAGAAAATACTTAATATACACTTTATTGGCAGTTCAGGCATTATTAATTAAAGAAAACTCTTTTGCTGGTAGTTGATTGCTAAAGAAATCAATAGCACTAAATTATTACTGTAAATCTTTGCATATATTAAAACCCACAGCTTGTTTAATCTAATGTTAGCAGTTACTACTTCGTAACTGCTTCCAGAGCAAATCTGTAATATATTTTATTTGCCCACTGCTCTTCACTCTTTCAGCCAAGAATTCATGATTTTTCAACTTTAACAATGTGCTTAATTTTCTAAGTCCGATATTAATGTAGCGTGCTTAACTACACGGATATGTTGAAGTGATTCCATTTCAGCAGCATGAACCAGTATTTTCCCATCCTTCTCGTCTCTTAGTATACAGAGTTCCGATCCCATGTTCCCATGATCGGAACTCTGTTCAGGGATGCTGCCACTGGAGGAGGCAATTTCTACCAAACTTTTCTTCCCCCTGCAGCCCCAAGAAACTCTTGTTCAGGAGGGTTGGAAAAACAGCGTGAGAGATGATATGGGAGGCCACAAGAGAAATGGGAAATTGAAGGACAACTCAGGCCCCATAGGAGCCAACTTCTAGGGGCCGTGGGGGCTTCAGCCCTCACAATAAAATATTTGAGGGGGTCGTGTCCCCACAAAGTTGATGGGTATTCCCGTTCAAATGGTGTGGATGCACTGCATCATGTGATCAGTTATGTGGGGTGGGCTTACCTGGGCCCCGGCCCCAAGCCAAGTCCAAAATATAATACAGAGAAAGTCAGTGGCTTGGGTAAATGGGAATACTGAGCTCAGTTCAGATCAGTGTAAGGAAGCTGTGATCCTAAGCAATTTCTATCCCAAGTGCTTCCCCCAAGTCCGCATAAGTATTACAAATGACCAGACCACTCTATAAGCACTTTCCTATTTTGTTATTATCTGAGCCTGAATAGATGGGAGAAATATATATTTTATATAAAGGGCTCCATCATTTCTGTATAATAGGGGAGACATGAAAGATGGTTTTGTACCTCCTGAATTGATAAACTAATTCACTTGGGCAAATGCTCGTTATGAAGAAAGAGGGGCACCCCAATTCCCCCTACTCGGTACTTCAACTCTTGCTGTTTCATAGTTTTTATACACTGAAATATTTGGGTATTTAAAACAGACCTTTTTCTCAGGTTTCACGTCTTGATAATATTCTTCAGCCTACATGATAACAATCACAAGCAATCATTAATTCTTCATTCTACTGTTATCTAAACATTCAACTAAAATGTACAACTTTGCTAAACTATACAATATATACCAGATTATAAAAAGGGAAGAATGGTATAAAGAGGTGTGGGGTATAGCTATTAATGATAAATTAACATGTGACATTAAGGTAAGACAGGGAATGTGCAGGAAAAATGATTCTGAGGAGATATGGAGGGTGTCTGTAGAATTTGTACTGTTAAAAGAGAAAGGGGTCAAACCATTGCAGGAGGTGTTGAAATTTTGGGAGGTTGGATAGTTACAATAGAATGGTCTCAGTCATGGAGTGCAAATTTTTTATTCTTATTTATAGTTTGTCAAAATAAAATAATTTTATACACACACACACACACAACTGTGTGAGTACAGATTTTTATTTTAATACAGGTTCTTTTTATGAACAAGCTTCTTAGATACATCTGGAAAATACCACTATTAAAGTACTACTTTTAAAAGTACTTTAATAATCGAAAGGTAACGGAGAATGAAGCAAAATTCTGAAAAAGTAAGTTATGCATATGCTTAAAATGGAACCTCCATGATAGTGAAAGAGGAGGTTTGTTTTCGGAAGGTTATATCCAGAAATCTCTAGATATAAGTAAGCTTTCTTAGAGGCGTTTGCATGGCTACATTTAAAACAGAGGACAGCACTAGATTGTGCCCCCCCCCCCCCAAAAAAATCCAGCAGGTCTCTTACCATCTCAAATTCAGTTTCAAATTAACTGTAAAGTGCACTATAACAAAATGGGGCTCTTACCCCATTTGCCCTCTAACCATCTGAATGGTATGCTAGCAATGCTTATGGCGGAGGCAGTTACTTAAAATTAAGCAAAGGCTTAATATTTGTGTTTACACATTGTGTTTACAAACATATTACAAACAGGTAGTAAAGGACTCCAACAAAACCTAAATGTAGTTGCAGCCTGTCATAATGAGAATGGACATTATATCTTAGGAACTTTACACAATTCTGAGTGATAGCGACAGGAGCTCAGCAATTCCAGCTATATATGTACTTAGGGGTGGAGAAGTTTCATCTGATTATCAAAGTTGCTTAAAGGAGAATTCCCTTATTTCATTCCCTGACATGAAAGCATACTTAGTAGTTACAAATGGTTTTTATTGTCTACGTTAAATAATACAACTACACCTCTAAATAAAAGTATTGATCTCAGCAGGTCTGAACTAATGCAGTTTCCGGGGCTATACTAAACCATCTCAAATGCCACAATATGAATGGCTTTGGGTGTTAAGAAGTTAATTTGTTTGACTGATGTAAAAATCGGCAAGGAACACCCCAGGATCAAGATTCCATTTTAACTGTATAAAAAAGTTCTCAAATACAGTGGTGCCCTGCAAGACGAACGCCTCGCAAGACGGAAAACCCGCTAGACGAAAGGGTTTTCCGTTTTGGAGGCGCTTCGCAAGACGAATTTCCCTATGGGCTTGCTTCGCAAGACGACAGCCCATAGGGAAATCTCCGGGACAGCGGGGAAGCGCAGCTCGTCTTCCCCGCTGTCCTCGGACCTCCTCCGAAGCCTGGCGGCGGGGCGGGGACACCTCCTCCCGCCGCCGGGCTTCGGAAGGATGCCCCGATGCCGGGCGGCGAGGCGGGAACGCCTCCCCCCGCCGCCCGGCATCGGAACGATGTCCCGAAGCCGAGCGGCGGGGCGGGAAAGTCTCCCCCCGCTGCCCGGCATCGGAACGATGTCCCGAAGCCGAGCGGCGGGGCGGGAACGCCTCCCCCCGCCACCCGGCTTCGGGGCGGGAAAGCCTCCCCCCGCCACCCGGCTTCGGGGCGGGAAAGCCTCCCCCCGCCGCCCGGCTTCGGGGCATCGTCCCGATGCCGGGCGGCGGGGCGAGAAAGCCTCCCCGCGCCGCCTGGCATCGGAACGATGTCCCGAAGCCGGGCGGCGGGGCCGTGAAGCCTGGGCGCGCTGGCAACTCTCCGCAAGGAGCGCTCCCGCTGCTTGCGGAGAGGTCCGCGAAGCCTGTCCTGGACCTCTTCTGAAGGCAGGCGGGGGGCAAAAGTCTTTGTCCCCCCTGCTTGCCTTCCCAGGGGCTTTTAAATCGCCCGGACAGCGGAGAAGTCCTCCGCTGTCCCGGGCGATTTTAAAATGCCGCCCGCCAGAAGAGGTCGGGGGAAGGCGGTTTCCATAGGAACGCATTAATTGATTTTCAATGCATTCCTATGGAAAACCGTGCATCGCAAGACGAAAAACTCGCAAGACGAAGAGACTTGCGGAACGAATTAATTTTGTCTTGCGAGGCACCACTGTACTGCAAAAACAAAACTAACCTCTTCTTCTGTACTCCAATTTGCATAAATGTCTTCATCGTGGACAACCTCAGCAGGAGCCTTGAGTATGATGCATTCCAATAAAGATTTGCATGAACACAAGAAAAGAAAAATGCTCTTATGTAATTTTATGACAAATCAGGAAAAAAAAATCAAGCAATCGACTTGTTTCCCATGTCCCCACTCTTGAAAACAAACTAGTTATGCCTTAAAGAAAGCTTGCCATCCTAAACTGGCGTAACAATACTAACGCTGGCTCCCTCAAGCTGTAAAGCGCTCAGTGTCGTCTACGACTGGACTTAACTGTCAGGGGTCCTTTACCTTTATTTTAATGTGACAGCCTGGAAATGAGTAAAGTCCTCTCAAACAGTAAAATGGACCTAAGGTCCCGTTTTTGCAAATGGTAAATGAGGTGGTAAACTTCTGACAAGACTGCTTCACTTCAGAGAAAAAGAAGAAGAAGAAGAAGAAGAGGAGGAGGAGGAGGAGGAGGAGGAGTTTGGATTTGATATCCCGCCTTTCACTCCCCTTCAGGAGTCTCAAAGCGGCTAACATTCTCCTTTCCCTTCCTCCCCCACAACAAACACTCTGTGAGGTGAGTGGGGCTGAGAGACTTCAAAGAAGTGTGACTGGCCCAAGGTCACCCAGCAGCTGCTTGTGGAGGAGCAGAGACGCGAACCCGGTTCCCCAGATTACAAGACTACCGCTCTTAACCACTACACCACACTGGCTCTCTGGAGTACAGGTGAGAGTTCACAACTGAATGCTTCTTCTGCCCTGGACACAGTAAGTCAGCAGGGCTTTGGATGAGATGGTGGCTTCACAAAGGCATCTTCCATCACCTGCTCTGTAATGGTACATTGGCTTTCAGTAAGTGGGTCATAGGAGTGCTTCATCCGTGGCATCATAAAATCTGCTTTTCCTTTTAGAAAAAGAGTAGAAGGGCTGAGTATATGTGGGTTGGGGGGTAAGTATACGTTTATACAGCAGGGATGTTAAACATCTTTTGAAGGGAATTCTACTTCCTTCCCTCTTGATGCACATACAAGTAACAAGTGCCATTCCCCAGTTTTGTTAAAAGGAAGGAATGACTTTTAAGGTAAAGGTAAAAGGTAAATGACCCCTATATGGTTAAGTCCAGACAAAGGCGACTATAGGGTGCAGTGTTCATCTCACTTTTCAGGCTGAGGGAGCCAGCGTTTGTCCACAGACAGCTTTCCAGGTCATGTGGTGAGCATGACCTCACCACTGCTTCTGGTGCAGCGGGGCACCGTGACGGAAACAAGAGCTCATGGAAACACTGTCTACCTTCCTGCTGCAGCAGTACCTATTTATCTACTTGCACAGGTATGCTTTCGAACTGCTAGGTTGGCAGAAGCTGGGACAGAGCAATGGGAGCTCACCCCGCTCTTCAGATTTGAACCGCCAACCTTCTGATTGGCAAGCCCAAGAGGTTCCGTCGTTTAGACCACAGCGCCACCCACGTCCCTTACTGACTTTAAAACCAGTATATCCACAGTGCAGATCTGTTCTGAGAAAGACGGTGAGTGAAGGGGGAAATACAGAAAGAGAAAAAAAGGGACACAAAGATTTATTTATTTTAAAATTAAAACCCTGACGTTTCAGGCTGTGGCTAAAGGTGCATCCAAAATCTGGAAAGACTGAAAACAAATGGTTTAACAGAACAGGAAATAGTGGTCTACTTTTGGCAGAAAACAAAAACACACATTCAAATATCCAGAACTACAATCTAGCCAGATCTGAGCAATTCTGTCTTACCAATTGCAATAAGCTTTAAGTATACACGTAAGATTTCCATTGAAATTACAACTGAAATCTAATAGCTGAAATCTAAAGGGCACTTCTAAAGGGGATGCAGGTGGCGCTGTGGGTTAAACCACAGAGCCTAGGACTTGCCGCTCAGAAGGTCGGCGGTTCGAATCCCCGTGACGGGGTGAGCTCCCGTTGCTCGGTCCCTGCTCCTGCCAACCTAGCGGTTCGAAAGCATGTCGAAGTGCAAGTAGATAAATAGGTACCGCTCCGGCGGGAAGGTAAACGGCGTTTCTGTGTGCTGCTCTGGTTCGCCAGAAGCACCTTAGTCATGCTGGCCACATGACCCGGAAGCTGTACGCCGGCTCCCTCAGCCAATAAAGTGAGATGAGCGCCGCAACCCCAGAGTTGGCCACGACTGCACCTAATGGTCAGGGGTCCCTTTACCTTTAAAGGGCACTTCTGCATATCACCAGGCCTATTCTATTCTTCCTCCTTCCCATTGCGGCCCCTTGCTCTACCCAAAACCCAACACTAGATGCTGGAGGACCCCTGAGAGATGAATTCAACATAGTAGATGGGGAAGCAGCCAGAAGGTAAAATTGCAGTCACCATCCTTTTGTGTATGCAGAACTGCTTTCTGCCCTTACACAGGGCAGACTCCATCCATCCTAGTCAATGGGATTTAAATGCACTGAAATTTGCTGCATTGCGGCCAGTCAGTCATGCCCAATATTTGTTTCTATGCACAAGCAGATGAAAGAGAGAGAGAAGTGTTATAATCAATTCATTCAGAAAGAAGAAATGTACTTTAAATCTACCTGGTCAACAGGTACTTCCACTTGCAAATTTTTATCTTCTTGTATTTGCTGAGCCTCTTTAATTTCTTCTGGGGGTTTACGAGCTTTATAGACCCCACGTCCTGAAAATAAACAGGATTAAAATATATCTGTATTAATCACTATCTACCCCACACTGTGAAAACTACCAGCATAAATAAATTATAACAATATTTAGGCGTAGCTAAAAAGCAATTACTTCTTTAAGGGCAATGTTTGTATACAATAAATATTTTTGAATAACAGCAGTCTGATAAATTTCATCATTTTGAAATGTTTTACTTCAAATTAAGTAATAATAAAAAGGAGGCAGAAGATGATATGATGCAAAGTTGCAAGAGTCGTGTTATAAATAAGAGAGACATTAACAGTTACTAAATATTGAGCTTTTATCTAGTAAAAGAATATGGAAATTATGCTGTAATTGTAAATTTAAAAACTTTTTCAGTGAGAACATTGAAAAAGACCTGTAATGTCTGCAAATATGCACTGGTTTGCATTTGATTCTTAATAAGCTTCTTTTTTTAAGGCTTAGTTTCTCTGGTGCACATATTACACTGAATACAAGTATTTTGGCTTAAGTGACTATGTACATTTTACAACTGGAGAAAGATAAGCATAATATGTAAACCAGGACATCAATACCAAATCTGCCTGCATTTAACTATGGGGTCTTAGGTACCAGATACAATATTTTGTGTTACCATCATCGGATGTCAGGTGCTTATTAGCCTCAGCGTCACGACTTGCCTTCTTGGGTTCTGCGTAATAAACTGAAGACCTATCTCCTGCTCCTCGTTTGGATGGTGGTATGGCAGGCTGCATGCCGGCTCCCCGTTTTGCTTGTTCTGTAGGAGGCTGAAAGAACATCCAAAGAACATCTATTCCTTTAGATCTGCAGCAAACGACTACTCTAACAACATTGTTAAAAGATTCAGAAACTAATACAGTTCAGTATTCATGGGCAGCAAAATATCTCAAGCTGCAGCTGCCTCTGGTTATATAAGCTATTCCGGAAGGCAAATGCCCTTTCCCCAACACTCTGTTTTCCTTTTGGGTCGGGGGCTTGTTTCAATAAGTACTCGGCTTTCAGCAACACTGCATAGATCAGGCATAGGCAACCTTCGGCCCTCCAGATGTTTTGGACTACAATTCCCATCATCCCTGACCACTGGTCCTGTTAGCTAGGGATCATGGGAGTTGTAGTCCCAAAACAGCTGGAGGGCCAAAGGTTGCCTATGCCTGGCATAGATCCTGGAACCTACCGAACACAAGTCCTTAGTGAGTTGCCTGGTACAGTTTTTCTTTCTCTTATAAACTAACATTTTATGGAAGAATGGACTGATCCAGAAGCTGCTATGTGAAAATTCATAGCTTTGCAGTTGACGGAGACATTGTACTTCAGTGTTTGAAACTCCCATTGTTCTAGGCACATTTTGTGACAAGGAGTTTCACCCATAACCTAGGTTTAAGGTGCCATTTAGCTCCTAGCTTTCATATCTCAGTTTCTATTACTGCTTCAAACAAAGCACAGTTGTTATACAGACCTACAGTGGTACCTTGGGTTACAGATGCTTCAGGTTACAGACTCCGCTAACACAGAAATAGTACCTCGGGTTAAGAACTTTGCTTCAGCGTGAGAACAGAAATCGTGCTCTGGTGGCGCGGCGGCAGCGGGAGGCCCCATTAGCTAAAGTGGTGCTTCAGATTAAGAACAGTTTCAGGTTAAGAACGGACCTCCAGAACGAATTAAGTTCTTAACCCAAGGTACCACTGTACTGCAATAATCTCAATACATTTTAAAATTATCAATCAGTCAATCAACCATTTTATTTGTATGCTGCCTATCCAAAGTTAAGACCATGCTCAAGGCAGCTTACAACACATTTATCAAATGCATAATGACAAGCATAACAAAAGTAGCCATAAACAATTCAAAACCTCAAAAAGTACACAAAGGTTGTATGAGATACCAAAGTTGTACGAGATAGCAAAAAAAAAGTAGCTTTTCAAGGGCCAAGTGACTGGGGTATTCAGCAAACCTACATGAAGGAAAGTGTCAGCCTATTCTAAAAATCAATCTCTCTCTCACCATAACAAAGTGGAAGGCAAACCAGAAGACATTTGGCTGTTTTCCCAAGTGAATCTCATCATTTGAGTGGGAGCCTACATACTTCATCATACAGCACACATTTAATCTGAGCATTTATTAAAATGGAAGACTGGCTAACATTTGAACTCTAGCGCAGCCTCTTCATGATCTTGACTGATGACAGGGAATGTTTCACATTTATTGTGAGATACAGCCCTGTCCCTGGAATTACTAATCTGAAATGTCAGCTCTGAAGCAAACATTCTTCTCTGGACTTTACTCATCTGGCATAATGCATTAAACTGCTGGGTTTTATTGGTTAAGTTCCTTTGATATAGCTCTCTTCCCTTAATGTTATTTTTTTCACCTCCTACAGTTTCTCTTTAGTACTTATGTTATGTATGTATGTATGTATATGTGTTTGTGTACAAACACACACATATACTTATACTGAGAGAGGCAGGCAGGCAGGCAAATGTTCAAATTAGGTCTAGTATTTAATGTAAAAACACATGCATTCAATAAATCAACAAAAGTGTTAAAATATATGCAAACACCACTATTTGCATTTTTATTACAGGTTTTAATATTAACAGAGACATTTTGCAGCAGCAGAAGACATGTAAACAAATTATTCCCTGTTGCTGTTTCCTAAAGCCTTTTTTTAACTACTGTTTTATTACTCTTCATGACTCTAATACCTAATACAAAACTGAAATAAGCAGGTAAACAAATTAGATTTCAATTCGCAAAGACAACGTGCTGCATTTATGTTACCCTCTTCTCAATCTCACAGGCATACAATTCGAAGAATGCATGAGAGCCCAATACCACTTTATGGAACTACCAACACATTACAGTCCAAAGCCAGGAGTCGCCGATTGAGTCTATAACAGATTCACTGCCTGTGAGCTGAGTGATATCTGTCTCTTACATATGCCTGGGATTTGCTTAGGCTTGGCTACCTGCACTGGCATGAGGGAGGGTACAGTAGTATCAGTGCTGTGGCACATAATACATCACACCATGCGGAGAGAAAAAATTAAAGGGCCCCCTGATACACAATATAAATCACCACCATCTTTATTACATAGTTTGGAAATTCTTCTCATGACTCAACTTCAAGACAGAAGATAAATTTACTTGTAAGAGATCTTTTGCATTAAAAACACACACACACACAACCTTAACACATTTATTGTGGCATGAACTACGACCGACATATTCTGCAACATGAGCTACAGCCTGCTTTATCCATTGCAAAACCTGATGAAGATCTCTATCATTTTCACGATCTGTGACAATGTGGGCCACATTCCAATGGTGAGCAGGGCGAAACAAAATGAATCCTTAAAAAAAGAAAAATGCACACACACGCGCGCGCACAGAGCACATTTCCAGCTCTTTCTCCACTATAGCACATGTCTGCAGGTGGCTACAAAGATTCCTCTGCCAAAGGAATTTTCTCTCCCGATCTTAGCACTATGTTCTCTCCCCTCTCATTCTAGTGCTTATCTCTCTTATCTTAGTGCTGTGCTGTGGTGCTTAGTGCTAAGATCAAAGATAACATTATTACTTTGCCAGCTCTTTAAGGGCTTGTTTTCAATCTAATGATTAAAACATGGTAGATGCACCAAATGATCCATTAGTCATGGCAAGATGACTAATGGTAAAAGCCATAAAACGACACCCCCCCCCCAAAAGCCATAAAATCACATGGGGTGATTAATAGGTGGGTGAGGCTCTGGGACAGGCCTAGCAGAGCAGCTTGAAGGATGTGGCTGGCTGGATTAGGCCTGCAGGCCAGAAGTTCCCCACTGCTGCTCTGAATTTAATTATATAACTTTTAAAACCTAATACGTTACTATCCATCTTAAGCCCATATGATAAGAGGGCTATATATCTAAACACACAAACAAGCAAACAAGTTGTAACTCTTTACTTCCTTTCCAAGAAAATGACAAAGTGTTCCATTACTACATTACGTTACTATTTTAGTTAAATGTTGCTTTTTGGTGAAAAGCAGTATACAAAGTCTAAAACAAAATGTGAAAACAAGGAAATATTGGGTGAGAAGACCTATAACTCGCCTTCCTTTCAGTCAATAAAAAGCAATATTGATAAGGATGTCTTTTATAGGACAAATAAGGTTTCACATGCAAGTCTGACCCAACGAAGCAAGCAAACCTATATATCAAGTCAAAAATAAGCCCCACTGAAGTTAGCAGGGCTTGATCCAAGGTATGTGGATACAGGATTGCAACTACCGACTGTTTAGTCATAGCATTTTCAGAATGAGGTGGGTGTTTTTGCTTTGGTGGCTGTGAAAACATATCCCAAATAGAAGACTACAGGTGTATGATTGACTGCTAAGGGCAGACCGCTGGCTAGTGCCTTTATGACATCACTAGAACCAAATACCCTCATCACTCTGAAGGCGCATTAAAAGTGAGGCATTTGAACGCCAGGCAATATGAATCTCCACAAAAGGCAAATGTGATTCACTCTGCAGAGAGCTTTAGGCAGCTAAAGACCAAGCACTCATTAAGTATTCACTGTACAGTTAAGTCACAGTCCAATGGTATCCAGGTCTACTCAGAAGTAAGTTCACGTTTTACGGGGATCTCTCCCATTTAAGTGACAGTCTGGACTTTGGTTCAGAGTTGGCACTGGAGAAAAGCATATTTGCCTTTAACAGCTGTACAGGCAGGCAGAAATTCAACAGGTTAAGCCTCTTCTGGTATAGAAATGCAATTAGGGGAAAGCTTTACCATGACTGCCCCCTCTCTAATTTTGTGTGAGACACCATGCCTCCCAAAAGCAGCCTAATTGAGTTATGCCCCCCCCCTTTGTGACTGGAACCCACAGCAGCCTCTCAAAACTCAGAATGTGCTCGCTGGTCCAAAAAAGTTGGTGCCCCCCTAGTCTAGTGGCTGGGCATGATTAGGACTGAGAAAAAATACCTCAGTTCAACCCAAAACTTGGTGGCTTTAGGCAACTCACGTTCTTTAATAAAAGTTGCTTCTTTTTACTGTTTGCCGTATCACATTTAAAACATTTCTTCTTCATGTTTTACTTCTTCTTATTACAGATAATTCCAAGCTCAGGTAACAAGATTCACCCACATGAAAAAAAAATGGCCCAAAGCCTATAATAATATAAAGAACAAGACTGTAGCGTTCAAACACAATTGAAGGTATTTTAAAGAGATCTTTTCCTTCTTATTTGCATATTAGCTATTAAAAGGAGACAATTTTGAAATAAAGTATTATTGTAGCGCAAAGAAATTTTGCAGGGAAACAAACTGTGATAAATGTTTTGCAAATCACACATTACAAGGAAAATGAAACAAGGGGGGGAAAGACCCCCCCCACGTGCTAGTAGAGTATGCATAAGCCAGCTCTGCCCCTGTGCCACCCGCTTTTCAGGCCACTTCCAGGTTGGGGTGATGTGCATTTGAACGGTTGCACACATACTGGACAAGCATGAAATGGGTCATCACCTTTCTTGCCAATGGCAATGGATAGGATTCAAAGAGCTACAGTGTATAAGACGAGCCCAGATTTTGAACATCATTTTAGAGTAAAAAAACATAGTCTTATACACGGAAAAGAACGGTACCTTAACCACACTTAACAGTTTAAGCATGCCCTAGGATTTTTGATTCCATGTACACACACCTTTAAAGATGAGATCTCTGGCATATCACAATCTGCTGTTCAAAGCTACCGGAGTAATGAACGCAGTTGGCACTGTGGCCAGGGAGCCAGGAGGCAGTATCTCCTTCACAGCACAGACTGCGCTGTACAGTTCTTTGGATCCCAACTACAGTAGTACCTCGGGTTACCAACACCTTGGGTTACAAACATTTTAGGTTACAGATTCTGCTAACCCGGAAGTAGTACCTCGGGTTAAGAACTTTAACTCAGGATGAGAACAGAAATCATGCGGTGGCAGCGGGAGGCCCCATTATCTAAAGTGGTACCTCAGGTTAAGAACGGTTTCAGGTTAAGAATGGACCTCCGGAATGAATTAAGTTCATAACCAGAGGTACCACTGTATAGTAATTCACACACATTGTCCATGCAGAGTTCCATGTAGACAGCAGAGCCTTGCAAATCCTTGAAGTTGGGCCAGAGATTGAAATCCATTTGGATGAGCCAAACTTGAATTCATCCGAAATTTGTCTGTTCGACAGTGAGCAGCTGTTGATGCAGCATTTTTAAATGTGAGGAGATGAGAGAATATAATAATGTTTAAAAAGCCATTATAAATAATCTTACCTTTTTCGGAGGGGGCCTTTCTAGAGGTCCAGGTGTGTTAGAATAATACCTATAAATATAAAGTGTAATTTATTTAACGTGAATATTTATAAGTGTAAAGCTCAATAGTACAACCATCTTGTTTTAAAATGCCGTTATCTTTAAAGGTAGTACAAACTTAAGTATTGCCCATATGGATTCTGACTCTCATCAGCCCTAGCCAGCATGACCAATGGTCAGGGATGATGGGAGCTGTAGATCAACAGCATCTGAAGAATCACAGGTTAGCCATCCCTAGTCTACATGATAACTGCAGGTCTATCTCAGGCAATAACCAATTGCCCACAGACAAGCCAGGACATATTGCTTGGTTTGATGTTTTGCAATGGTCTGAAAACAGCTAATATATTTCTCTGTATTGGTCCAGAATGGTGGACCAATAAGATGGGCTAACCCTAAAGACTCATGGAATCAAGTGAATTCAATACTCTGCAGGCTGTAAGTACCTGCAGCTCACTCACTCCTGGTGATAACAACTAAGGAACTATTGCGTGGTCTCTAACACACCTGGTTCAAATCCTTTGGTGCTTGGTGCTTAACTTCCACAGTCCACAAACCATGTGATGAATAGTTATGGGTAGAAGCTTCCTTCCTACAACTTCCCCTAGGCATGTTCTTTCTGCTTAGAAAACTGTTTATCGATATCTGGAAGCATGTAAATGCTTCCACCATCATTTATTCTTCTAAGAGGCACCAACATCCAGTTGGCTTCTTGAAGTTACAAATAGAAGAAGAAGAGTTTGGATTTCATATCCTGCTTTATCACTACTCGAAGGAGTCTCAAAGCGGCTAACAATCTCCTTTCCCTTCCTCCCCCACAACAAACACTCTGTGAGGTGAGTGGGGCTGAGAGACTTCAGAGAAGTGTGACTGGCCCAAGGTCACCCAGCAGCTGCAGGTGGAGGAGCAGGGAATCGAACCCGGTTCCCCAGATTATGAGTCTACTGCTCTTAACCACTACACCATACTGGCTCTCAAATTCTCAATGGGTGTTTAATATAATACTTTTTTAAGGGTGCAAACATTTTGCTTCTGAAGGGAGTGATTACTAGAGACCATGCCACTTCTTAGAGACCATGACACTTCTTAGTCAGCAGCAATTAAAAAAACAAAAAACAAAACCATCTTCTAACATTTTCCTTATTTCTGAAACTGAATACAAAAGGAGGGCTGCAATCATTTAGGGCAGGCAACCATAGTTTCTGGCTTCAGTGAGACAAATGTCTGCGCAGATAGGTACAGAATTACAATTTATTTATCATATGCAGTGCCAAAAGCAGGGAGTGGCCTATGTATTCTGTGTCTCAAATGTTGTAAATTCTGCGAGAAAGGACCCCAGATTCTGCAGCTGGAATAAACTGTGCAAATTAAGAATATGTCATACCATCTATTGATCAGGCATAATTGATTTTATATCCATGATTCGTTTTTTTAAAATAAAAAAAAACATGGGGCAGGGAAGCTGGTGAAACAGGAAAAAGGAAGACTGAAGGAAGACATATTCAAAAGCTTCTTTATGAACAATGTATGCTATATATTTTTAAACATGAAAATTAATTTACTCAGGATATTGGAATAGATCACAGACCACACTTTCTGTCTAATGAGGCAAAACTTTGGATGTAAAGAAGGAATACTGCCCTATTTTATAAGAGAAAGAGAAAGCTGTTGACCTCCACGTCAGAAGAATTTGCTAAGTGAAGCAGATCTGCTGTCAATAATTCTGCCATAAGTTTTAAACAAAATAAAAATAAAAATGCAGCTCTTACTATATTTACAGAAACAAGGCTACTGCCTGCCTGCATCCTGTACTGTCGCTCACTACTGCAGTTTCTAGGAAGAGTTTACACTCAGCTGAAGCAATAAGCTTAATTGGTGGGACAGACTGCCTTTCTATTTATAACCATGGCTGAAAATAGTAAGGCTGTAGTCTGCATAACTGTGCAACTCGGCCCCTTTGTAGCTTTCTACAAAGTCCAGAGCTTCTGCACAAAGGTTGCGCCCCCACAAAAAAACAAGAAACAAAACAAAAACACACTGGGCATAACCCTGAGTACAAAACGAATGAATAACCATTACAGTGGACGCTCGAGTTGCGAACGTGATCCGTGCGGAATGCACGTTCACAACCTGCAGCATTCGCAACCCGCAGCGGTGCATCTGTGCACGCACGGGTTGCAATTCGGCGCTCATGCACAAAGCATGATTTAGCTCTTCTGTGCATGCGCAACCACCAAAACCTGGAAGCAACCCATTCCAGTACTACGGGTTTTGGCGCATCCGCAACCCGAAAAAATGCAACCTGAAGCCTCTGGAACCTGAGGTATGACTGTATTTAAGTAGAGAGCGAGAGAATGTGAATAACTTTTACAAAGAAGGATCTAAGTCATGGCCTATATCAAGATAAGGAGGCTTAATGAAAGTGTGGGCAGAGCTCCAAGAAGTCAGTCACCTGATGTCTCTCAGCTAAAGGAATCTGATAGAGAGTGACTGGGGCAAAAAAAAAAAAAAAAGCATTCTAACAAGATGGTCTGACTGACCTTCAGGAATGGACCTTCAAGATTCAGCTCTTGAGCTAACTCAGAGCAAATGGAAATACATTAAAGAATGCTCTATGACAAGTGTTTCCTGAAAACGAGCTGCCCTCAACCATAACCTCATAAGCAAAGAGATGAAGGCATTTAGGTTGGGGAACAAGCACTAAGAATATCTGTTTTATTTTACACAAGCCTAATTGGATCAGTATGAAAGGTGGAAACAAAACCTGAACCACAGACCAAGAAAACTCTCCCAACATTGTGGGGAGAGTTATTGACGTATGATGAAAGGACGTCTGATCGCTTCAAAACCAGCTTCAGACACAGAAAGTAAACTGTGGTGAGATAACAAACATTACTGTGGGATGGAATAAAAACAATGGGAAAATACTTGGCCATCTGAACTAATTCAAGTCAATATGGCTAGATAACAGTTGCTGAGGGGCAAAAGAGCAAAGAAGAGCTCCCACCAGGTGCCAGCTACATGGTGGACTGTTCCAGATGCTCTGCTTACGCCATGTTGGTACTCAAGATGACCCCATCCTTAATTGGTAGTAAGCTGTAGCATGCCGCTCATACATAGCTTGCTATGATCTCCACTAATTGGCCAGCTTGGATGGTACCCTTATCTGTGGGCCTGGGAGGTTGGGCACAAAGAGGAGAAACATTGGCAATGTTTGGGCATTTACCACCTGTTTTCCCGTGTGACAAATGCTATTCCATTGTATAATGAATGTATGCATCTTAGCTTGGGTGCGGACAGTCCCTCACTGGACTAAGCCATCTCCTTGCTGTGGAGTCCGTCCCACAGGTGCTCTTCAATAAAAACACTGGAAGTGGTCACTCTGGCATTTTAGACTTTGTCCTTGGTTCTTCTGCAAAACCCAAACTCCTGTGAGCCCTAGACACTATGGCATAGAGGCTTCTAGAACATGCCTTCAGTGTGCCTGCAAAGGATGCTGGCCAGGTTGAAACAAGCCTACAAATCTCTTCCACTGTGCTGGTCCTGGGGGGTTACCGTGTGGCATGGTCTGAGTCCAGGCCAAGGTCGAGGGTGTGGTATGGAGGCTGTCCGTCAAGGCTGAAGCGGGGTCCAAGGCAAGGAGTCAGGTGTGGTCAGGAACTCTGGCAGAAGAGCAGGACAGGGTGCCGGCAAGAACAGGTTACCAACAATGTTGCTCCCGCAAGCTGGGACTGAGCTGGCTGGCTTTTATCTGCCCCGAGGCATAGGGCGGTCTGATCCACAGGTGACTCGCCTCTCCTGGCCTGGAGGCGAGCACTCCTCCTGTGAGAATTTAGTTCCCTCCACCTCTCTGCCCTGAGCCTCTGCAGCTCAGGAGAGGCTGGAGGGTTACCGGACCCAGAGGCAACCTCACCTTCCCCTGACGGGGCTGAGAGTGGAGCACCTGCAGGCAATGGGTCCTCGATCACTTCCGGAGCCAGAGCAGATTCAGCTGGTGTCTGCTCCTGAGGATTCGGCACAGGTGAGGGCCCTTCAGGTTCAAGCCCCAGCCCCGGCTCAGCTGGTCCCGGAGGCAGGGACTCCTGTGCAGGCTGGGATTCCTCAGGTTCAGCCATCACATCCACATTTCTGTTGACTTAGGTCAGGCATTCCCACACTTGGCCCTCCAGCTGTTTTGGGACTACAACTCCCACCATCCCTAGCTAACAGGACCAGTGGTCAGGGATGATGGGGATTGTAGTCCCAAAACAGCTGGAGGGCCAAGTTTGGGGATGCCTGACTTAGGTGGTACTTTCATAAGCAGAGGCTGAATGGTCATTTGTTATGGATGCTTTAGTTGAGATTACTGCACTGCAGCAAGTTGGACTCAACGACCCTTGGGATCCCCTTTCCAACTGTTCTGTGAATCCTATGTTCCTCAAGCAAGTTCACTCAGAGAGGCAGCCAGGCCAGAACAGTGAACACAAGAGTTGCGCTATGCTTTCAACACATCCAGCTCCCTTCCTGTGTCCAGTCAGAGCAAGAGCTCTGAAAGGGGGGGGGGAGCAGCTGTAATTGCTCAGACTCACTGCTTGATTCTTCCACAAAGGGGAAAAAAGGAGGGTAGCTCTGAAAAAAAAAACAGTGAAGAAGAGATCCTAACAGCTGCTGGCTAGTAGATCCATTGAAATGAATCCAACATTCTTCAATTCTTTCACAAAGTAGTATCTCTTGTGCTGCGCTGTCTGCAAGATCAAGTTCCCTGTGGTTTTCTGGGTTTGTTTTGCACCCCCTGCCCTGTTACTTTGATGGTAGTTAGTGGTTTCCACTAACTATGCTCAGTTTAAAAACTTTTAACAGTTTAAAAACTTCTTCCCGTAAAAATAAAAAGGGGGAGGAATCAAACCATGATGCACTTTATTCAATGAAGATTTGCACTGAAGTAGATCTATAATTTGCTCCTCATTGATTTTACTACCATGCAGAATCTATCACCTCTATGACATAAATCAGGCTTCCTCAGCCTCGGCCCTCCAGATGTTTTTGGCCTACAACTCCCATGATCCCTAGCTAGCAGGACCAGTGGTCAGGGATGATGGGGATTGTAGTCTCAAAACATCTGGAGGGCCGAGGTTGAGGAAGCCTGATATAAATACTAAAATGTAAGGTCTCTGTAAGAACAAGCCAGCTTCAGAACCACAGAGGTTAGTGGTAAACCACAGAGGTTAGTGATAAAACCACCATCCTGGGTTTGAATGCAATGACTAAATTTAAATGAAATTGGCACCCAAAGCTGCCAAAGTGCTCCTACTAGGAGTGTGTACACACTATGCCTTTAAAGCACATTCAAAGCACATTCTCTCTCTCAAAGAATTCTGGGCATTGTAGTTTACTCTTCACAGAGTTACAATTCCCAGAAATCCTTAACAGACTACAGTGGCTGGATTTGTGTGTGTGTGTGTTTTTTTACGGGTGGATGCAAGGAGGGCAGAAAAGGCAGGGGTGGGGTGGAAGCCCAACCAGTGTGTGCAGTGCTAAGACATGGTTTAGCATGAAATGTAAACATATCCAAAATGGGCTAAGGATTTTGGTTATAATATTCAGTTAAGAGTTATGGGAAAAGTTATGGAACAAAGGAATTCAATTTACTGCCTGTGGTGCTTTAAAAGAAAAGGTTATGATAATGATGTATAGAAGGTATATAACACCAACTAAATGTGCTAATATGTATAAGACTAGAAATAAGGAAATGTAAAGAAAAGGATGGAAATTTCTATCATATGTGGTGGACATGAAGTAAAGTAAAACTTACTGGGAAATGATATATAATGAGTTAAAGAAAATGTACAAAAGTACATTAAAAAAAAAAAACAGAAGCATTTTTATTGGGTATAGTAGGTGAAGAAATCCTGAAAAAAGATCAGAAATTATTTATGTATGCAACAATGGCAGCAAGGATTCTTTTAGCCCAAAAATGGAAGCAGCAGGAATTACCAACAATAGAAGAGTGGCAGATAAAGTTGGTGGAATATGCAGAACTGGCGAAACTGACCGGGAAAATCCAAAACCAGCGCGATCAAGCCTTCCAAAAAGATTGGAATAAATTTGTACAATATTTGAAGGAAATTTGTAAACAGTTAACAACACTTAGGGAATTAGGGAAACCATTAGACGGGAGGGAGGGAAGTCGATTAGCTCATATAAGCAAAAACATATGTGAATAACAAGGATGTATTTAAATGTTATGAAATGGAAAATTAATAATATATATATATATATATATATATATATATATTTGCTTTCGTAGATTTTCACGGGTACAGGAATGCAGGTTTTGGTGTCCTCGGGTGTCTTCCCGTGTAAAAGTTGGGGTGTCTAGGCGACGTTTCGACGAGGTCTCACTCGTCATCTTCAGGCTGGTGCTTTCGGCTTCTTGTTACTAGAACAGAGCAGGATCTCAGTGTTTGAGTTCCTATAAATACTGTAGAGGGGGTGTGGTGTATAGCCTCCAATGTTCTGGGCAGAGAGGAAGTTCCCAGGCTAGTGTGCCTTTTCTTCTTTTGTTCCTTAATTACTTGAGAGATATCTTGAGTGATTTCTTGAGTGATATCCTGAGTACCACTTAGGTGGGTCATTAGGTGTGGATTAGTTGTTAAAGTCTTTGTGTCTTGACCTCTTGAACTTTGTGAAGAGTTTTCCTGAGAAGATGGCTGTACTGTACTTAGTTGTGCTCTGGCTTGGCTTCGTGTATAGGGGCGAGCTGTGGTTTTGTGGCTTGTGTCAGCCAGATCTGTGTAGGGATTGCAGGGGGGTGCAGCATCCGGAGGTGCCACCATGGATTGGCTACTGGATGGTGTCTGTAATTCATCTGTGGAGAGGGTCTGGGTTTGGGTCTGGTGTGGTTGATTGGTGTTGGCGTTCTGTGTGCCTCTGGATCTGGTGTCAGTTTTTGTGGGGAGGGCTAATTTCCAGATGTCTGGCAAGCGGGATGTGTCGTCACGCTTGTTCATGTTGTGAGGGTGTTTCTCTATCTCGATGGCTTCCATGATTATTCTCTTGTGGTGATGTTCCGTGTTAAAGAGCAATTTGGAATCTGCAAAATTAATTTCGTGTCCTGTTTCTTTCATGTGTTGGAAAAGAGAGGAAGTTTTTTCTTCTTTTTTGACGGCATTCTTGTGTTCTGCGATACGTGCATTTATTCGTCTGTTTGTTTGTCCAATGTACGTGGCTGGGCAGACTTTGCAGGGTATTTCATAGATCCCTTGGTTTTCCAACTGGATTTTATCCTTGGGGTTTCTGAGGATATTGGCTATTTTTTGGTTGGTGCAAAAGGCTGTTTTGATATTGTGTTTATGGAGGATTTTGCTAATTTTATCTGTAGTGCCCTTGATATAAGGAAGGAGGGCCATGCCATTGTTTTCTTCTGTGTTTTGGTTTTTGGGCGGTCATCGCAAACCTGTACATGGAACACTTTGAAACCAATGCTTTAGACAAGTCAGAACACAAACCCAAACTTTGGCTCAGATATGTTGACGACACCTTTGTAATTTGGCCACACGGGAAAGAAAAACTGGATAGCTTCCTCACACATCTCAACAACTTACACCCCAAAATACAATTCACTATGGAAATAGAAGCCAACAACCAACTTCCCTTCCTTGATGTCCTAATCTACAAAAAACCTGATGGCTCCCTAGGACACACTATCTACCGGAAAAAAACACACACCAACCGCTACTTACATGCACAATCACACCACCACCCTGCACAAATAAACTCCGTAGCCAAGACTCTCATCTCCAGAACCAAACGCCTGGCTGACAAAGACCACTTGACAACTGAGTTACAGAATCTCTCAAACGTGTTAATTGCCAATGGATACCAGCAAAACAGGATTACGAAGCTAATCCAAAAGGAAACACCCCCCAAAAACCAAGACACAGAAGAAAACAATGGCATGGCCCTCCTTCCTTATATCAAGGGCACTACAGATAAAATTAGCAAAATCCTCCATAAACACAATATCAAAACAGCCTTTTGCACCAACCAAAAAATAGCCAATATCCTCAGAAACCCCAAGGATAAAATCCAGTTGGAAAACCAAGGGATCTATGAAATACCCTGCAAAGTCTGCCCAGCCACGTACATTGGACAAACAAACAGACGAATAAATGCACGTATCGCAGAACACAAGAATGCCGTCAAAAAAGAAGAAAAAACTTCCTCTCTTTTCCAACACATGAAAGAAACAGGACACGAAATTAATTTTGCAGATTCCAAATTGCTCTTTAACACGGAACATCACCACAAGAGAATAATCATGGAAGCCATCGAGATAGAGAAACACCCTCACAACATGAACAAGCGTGACGACACATCCCGCTTGCCAGACATCTGGAAATTAGCCCTCCCCACAAAAACTGACACCAGATCCAGAGGCACACAGAACGCCAACACCAATCAACCACACCAGACCCAAACCCAGACCCTCTCCACAGATGAATTACAGACACCATCCAGTAGCCAATCCATGGTGGCACCTCCGGATGCTGCACCCCCCTGCAATCCCTACACAGATCTGGCTGACACAAGCCACAAAACCACAGCTCGCCCCTATACACGAAGCCAAGCCAGAGCACAACTAAGTACAGTACAGCCATCTTCTCAGGAAAACTCTTCACAAAGTTCAAGAGGTCAAGACACAAAGACTTTAACAACTAATCCACACCTAATGACCCACCTAAGTGGTACTCAGGATATCACTCAAGAAATCACTCAAGATATCTCTCAAGTAATTAAGGAACAAAAGAAGAAAAGGCACACTAGCCTGGGAACTTCCTCTCTGCCCAGAACATTGGAGGCTATACACCACACCCCCTCTACAGTATTTATAGGAACTCAAACACTGAGATCCTGCTCTGTTCCAGTAACAAGAAGCCGAAAGCACCAGCCTGAAGATGACGAGTGAGACCTCGTCGAAACGTCGCCTAGACACCCCAACTTTTACACGGGAAGACACCCGAGGACACCAAAACCTGCATATATATATATATATATATATATATGCGCCACTGGTGTAAAATAGAAGTGCTATGAACCAATCATTTGAGGCAATGGGATTGCTGTGGGCTCAAGCTGCTGCTTTCAATATATGTAAACCTTTCCAAACCATTTCATATTTCCTGTGCATCTCAACTATTATGAAGTCACTTGTCCTATAGCGTTTGCCCTTTCCCATTAAAAGAAACCCCCCAAAAATGCTTAGCACTTAAATCCCAAGTGACATGAATATGATAGTCAATCTATCAAATGCCTAAGAAAACAAGGGTTCGTCCTGTCTCTAAAAACTCCCTACAATAAAGAAAGCAACATTCTAAGATGGTTAAACAGGACTCAGGTGCTTAATGTTTACAGATTTCAATAGAATTTGGAATAATTTAGCAACAATTTAGCAACACTAACTTCCACTAAAAGGGCTGAAATCCATATTAGCAAAATATTTATACCAACCCAAGCAAAGGGGGGGGGGGTTGGGGGGGTGACAGGAGGTATAATGTCAGTTTTTAATATCCCAGCAATGTAACATCAATTAAGTTATATCATTAATATTGTGCTCACCGCCGAATATCTTCTGGAACTCTAGGATGCTGCCAGTACGGCAAAGGCTGAAATTTTTCTTTGCCGCATGCAACGTAAAAATGGTTATGTTCTAGCTCATCAGATCCATGTACAGACTGGCCATTTAATGTAAACAGCCTGTAAGAAATGCATATTGAAAAAGTAAGTATATTATACCTATCAACAGAATACAGTCCCTCCAGTGTGCATAATTATCAGCTCTACTAGCAGCTTGTTTAATTATAACTTTGGAAAAACCAAGAAAATTGGTTCCATTTTTCTGAAGCAATTTTCAAAGACTACCAGGGCGTAGCCAAGGGGGAGGCAAGGAAAGGCAGCTGCCCCTCCTAAATCAATACAAATAAATAAAAATACATAACTGAGGTTCTGTCCCCCAAACAAGAGGCCTGCCCCAATAATAATAATAATAATAATAATAATAATAATAATAATAATAATTTATTATTTATTATTTATACCCCGCCCATCCAGCTGGGTTTCCCCAGCCACTCTGGGCAGCTCCCAATAGATTAAAAATAGAATAAAACATCAAACATTAAAAGCTTCCCTAAACAGGGCTGCCTTCAGATGTCTTCTAAAAGTCAAGATAGTTGTTTATTTCCTTGACATCTGATGGGAGGGCGTTCCACAGGGCAGGCGCCATCACCGAGAAGGCCCTCTGCCTAACAAAAGGCTTGCCCCCCCCCAACAAAAATCTTGGCTACACCCATGAAGACTACACTGGCCCAGTGAAGACACAACGCTGGCCACTCAAATAACTATAGAAAGCCCACAAGTAGGGCATGTGGGCAATATACCTCTCTTGCTGTTGCTCCTCAGGAGTTGGCATTCAGATACTTGCTGTCTTGCTTCAATAGCCAGTAGCCACTATGAATGTGACTCAGCTGCTTTTAAAGTAATCTAAGGCTGTGTATACAATCCCGTCTACTCTGCATCTGGTGTACTCCCACCACTGTGTTCAGAAGTTGTGTACACATGACATTAGCCACATAAGCACTGCTTACCTATGGATACCCCCAGAGCGAGAAGACACTTTTTCATTTATCAGTCCAAGGACACCATTCCAACTTTTCAGCGTGAACTTTGGGAGGAGAATTTTCACAGGTGGTATCAACATGTCTCCGTTTGTGAAAACACTATCAGGAAGACATATGAACAAGCTATTCTAAGTAAGGAAAATTCTGGGCGGGGGGAATACTGTTTTTAGAAAATTACTTTGATAAGAATATGTTTCATTAGGAATCCAGCTAGTTACATTTCAGGGACAAGCTTCAAATCTCAACCTCTTCGACAAAACATTTTAACTCATCAGATAGTATTGTATATTTTCACCCATTTCCATCTGACATGATAGGGGAAACAAAAGTGAAATACGTTCAGTTGGAGAACCCAAGGAAGATACAGCCTTTGAAAATTCAATTACTTTCTCCTATACCGACAAAAGATGTCCTCAACAATTCCCAGAGGAAATAAACCACAATCCTTTTAAAGAGATAATAGAATCAATTGATTTCTTCAGCGAAGCTCACATTAGAAAATGGCTCTTCCTCTACCTGCAAAGATCCATGGAACCACTTTGAGACTAAAGCTGTAATCTTAAGTATACTGACCTGGAAGTTAAGTATAAATGAAATCAATGGGACTTACTTCTGAGTAAATATGATTTTGAACTGGGCTGCAAAAGCTTTGAAAAGAAGCAAAAGTTTGGATAAATCACAGACAGACACTAAGCCAGTTGAAGTACCTATATATTTTTGGAGAATGGCTATTCCAAATCTCCACTCCTCTATTTTCCCCTGCTTAAAGTGTGTCTGTGTAGTGGGGCATCATTCCTCCTACAGTAATAGTGTAATCAAACGAAGAGCCAACACACACAATACAGCAACAAGATTTGCTGAAAGGATTTTTCTTAACACTGCTGTTAACTTCCTTAAAGCATGTTACTACGAAAGGGGTAGTAGTTCTATTCTCTCATATGAAAAGCTAAGCAACACATCTGATATATAAGGCTGGGTTAACTATGACTACAATACTATGTTGTTGTTATTGTTTAGTCGTTTAGTCGTGTCCGACTCTTCGTGACCCCATGGACCAGAGCACGCCAGGCACTCCTGTCTTCCACTGCCTCCCACAGTTTGGTCAAACTCATGCTGGTAGCTTCAAGAACACTGTCCAACCATCTCGTCCTCTGTCATCCCCTTCTCCTTGTGCCCTCCATCTTTCCCAACATCAGGGTATTTTCCAGGGAGTCTTCTCTTCTCATGAGGTGGCCAAAGTACTGGAACCTCAGCTTCAGGATCTGTCCTTCCAATGAGCACTCAGGGCTGATTTCCTTAAGAATGGTTTGGTCTTCTTGCACTCCATGGGACTCTCAAGAGTCTCCTCCAGCATCTTAATTCAAAAGCATCAATTCTTTGGCGATCAGCCTTCTTTATGGTCCAGCTCTCACTTCCATACATCACTACTGGGAAAACCATAGCTTTAACTATACAATAATATAAGCAGTGCTAAAGATCCAGCACTGTATACTTGACGCCAACCTACTTTCACATCCTGCTTTGGCATCACAGAGTGTATCAATAAAACTATGGCAGTGGTTCTCAAACTTTTCCCCACAGATCACTTCTGAATTGTTGAGGGTCTTGATGGACCACTTAATTATATGCTGTTGTAGCAATAGTAACATGTTGTGCTAGATGTTGCCTGGTTTTTAATTGTATCTTTACAGACACAGTGTTGATCATCACCTGGATGAAGCTCCTCTTTAAGTCTGTCAAGTGCTATGGTTCATTACGTTTGGGGTGAGAGACTGACTCAAAGGTGTTCTTTCCAGTCTACAGTATTCCCATTACAGCTGACCCTGCTCAAGAAGTCTTTTATGCATAAACTGGCTTTTCTTGATGGAAACTAAGAGAGCTGCAGAGCTCAAGATTTTAAGATTCTGCTAACCATTCAGCTGGTTAATTTGGCTTCTAATAGAGTGTTTCATATTTGCTTCTAACCTGTTACCCCCTGGCCTAAAGGCTGCAGAGAGATAAGACAGAAAATGAGAAGGTTCATTCTGGGGCAGCAAAGATCACAATCTGGCTAGTTAGCAGTATATTTGAGGATTTGATATTATAGCTCTCTGCTTCATTCCAACGAAATGCTTCCCTATTACATCAAAGAATGTAATGATTTTCTAAGCTAATAATTTATCGCAATTATATTCCACCTTTTCCTCTAAAGAAATTAAGTCAGCATAAACGCCTCTGCCTCTCCCATTTTATCCTATTTACTAAATCCACTGAAGTTAATAGACATGATGATTTTACTCGTTCTATTGTGCCACCACCACTCATTTTTGAATCCGTGAACACATAAATTTGCCCAGAATTATCCTGTAGTTTTTAGTGAAATACTGCGTATTGGTGTTTTTTCTCCCAAGCCACCTTCAAGGCAACTTGAACATGGTCACATTGAAACCTGGGTCTGTGCATTTGAGCTTTTCTTATGAATTTCCACGGGTAGAAACTGTGTGGGGAAACAGTTGGGCAATTCCATAAGGTGAAGACATCACTACCCAGTTTCCACTTACTGGTGTGGGCATACAGCACGTGGCTTCAATACACATCAAGCCATGCTAATGTGCACAGCAATAGGTAAACTGAACTTGTAAAACACACAGAGAAAGCAACCCTGATGTGTTTTAAGCCACTAATGTGTGCACAGACTTAAGTTCATCAATTTCAATGAGTCAACTCTGATTAAAGGTAACAACTTAGTTGAATACAGTTCCTAAACGTCACAAGTAACAGGACCTCAACAGATATTTAATTCACATTACAAGAACTGTTATTTTGTGTGTGTGTGGTTACAAGTGCATTTTTATCTTATAAATATTCAAATATCATCCATAGTACAGCTATGTACCCAAAATTGCAAGGTACAAACCTCCATGATCTGATATACAATTCTGGTCTCAAATCAAATAGCTTTATTGTTCAAGCAAAAGGCAATGACAGACTTGTAGCAATAGTATTAACAAAATAATACAGAACATCCACCCATAAATATGAACCACCATCTATTATGTAAGAGAGAGACGTTACCAGAGACACCAACAAACTCAAATCCAGCTTGATTTCAGATTAACTCTCAAGTCAAGCATTTATATTTGGCTGCTTATATTTAAAACAAAATTCTAAAAGCCACAGAGGTTGCTATCAGAGGATATTTGGGGCCATCTAGTGGAATTCTCAGGGCATAGATACAAACCATGAACCCTAAATTAAAATGAATTTTATTAACAAATATATTGTGCCAATAATAAATATGAATAGTCTAAAGAAGGCATTTGTTAGTCCTTCTGGTCAAGGATATCCCAACCCATTTTCAAGTACTTTTAAACACACCCATCCCTGCCCTTTTTCTTTACGTAACTCAGAAGTCTGAAAAAGTGAGAATTAGATCGTCTTTACATGATCCTCGTCAATCCAGATAAGCAATACAAATTGTTCAAATACAAGTTGCTGTGAATGATGAAACACTGTGAAAGCTTGGTACTTTGCTTACTTCCCTTGTACTACAAAAGAACTAAAGACAGCAGAATGCTCTGCAAAACTCCTCTCACATGGAGACAAACTTAAGTTCTGTAATTTATTCTGTGTATTTTTATCCCACCCATTCTCCAAGGAGCCCAGGACGGCATACATGATTCTCTCCTCACAACCAGTGCTTTTTTTCCCAAGGGGTACTCAAGGGTATGCGGTACTGGAACCTCTGTTTTGTTGTTGTTGTTGTTAAAAAGAGTAGCACTTACTGTAACATCATGGTGAGTTAGGTTTCTAGAAAAAAAAGCACTCTCCACAGCAATCCTATGACATAGGCTAGGCTGAGAGGTAGCAGGCCCATCTGCATAACATGGTAAACCACAGTTAATCGTTTACCATGAATGTGCCCCAATAGTTTTCCTCCTTCCCACTAGCATACAAAGGGAACAAAGACTGTCATGCCCGTTTGCAGCCCTTGTTCTGAGGCAAGTGTGGGAAACTTCCAGCCCTCGGATGTTACTGAACTACAACTCCCATAAGACCAGTGCACATGGTCAACAGCCAAGGATGATGAGAATTGCTCAGGGACATCTAGATGGCCCAAGATTACCTGCACCTGTTCATAGGTAACATTAAGATGGGGGTTGTTGTTTATTTGTCCCCAGTCTTTGAGCATGGTGAGCCATGCTTTATGCCATGCAGTGGTGTCCAAACTTTTTTCAAAGAGGGCCAGATTTGATGAAGTGAAGGGCCAAAGTTGTTGAGGTTTTCTTAGGATTTTACCCCAGGAAATAAACTGCCACAGGGGCCAGATTAAACCAACCGGCTGGCTGAATTAAGCCCCCAAAGCAGACTTTGGACGTGCCTAGCGGTGATGTTTCGGACACAGGCAATGACTAGCCAAAGGTCACCTGGTTAACTTCATGCCTAACTAAGGATTTGAACACAGATCCTAATCAAACACTCTAGCCATCTTTATAGTTTTTTTTATTTCAGAAGAACATTGATAACATCTGAGGATTTGTTCATAATATATGCACTATTTTTAAACAACAACAACCATATACTTACCTAATATTTAGTGGCTTATTATAGTTTGATTGCCATTTGGAAGGTACTTTTATATTACTGTGGACCACAGGTCGAATCTGCAAAAACAGTGAAACTCAAATTGTATGATGCAACAGGTTTATAAAATTTAATAATTAAAGCGGGCAGTATATATAAATAGAATGATATAATTTAAGCTGCTACACTTGCTCAGAAGTTGGAGAAATCTACAAAGATCCTGAAGTCCCAATTTATATATGATTTGCACTTCCTAACATGCTGTGTCACAACCACTGCCTTTTCAGCAACCTTTGAAAGTTGTTGTTTGGCACAGCAGGAGAGTCACTATCAGGCAGAAGGAGGAAGTTCCTTCGCTTCAAGGCAAAACAGATGTTCCATGCATGTGAACTATCTGGATTGGGACCGCAGGTATACGGGAGGAGAGAGGTTAGCCTTTCCACCCCAGTGCTGTCTTCCTGATTAAAATCTCCCTAAAACAGCTGTCTATTTACTCCATGGCCAACCTTACAGGTCTCTCTATGGGCAAACTACAGCATCGAAAGACAGTGGGGGTTCTTTTCTTTGCTTCCACTTTTAAACTACCCACTGTTTGCAGTTTTGCATAAACTTGAACAAATCATGGTTAGTCTAAACCAGGAGTAGTCAACCTGGTCCCTACCGCCCACTAGTGGGTGTTTCAGGATTCCAGGTGGGCGGTAGGGGGTTCTACACCACATGTTACTCCAGCACTAGTGGGCGGTAAGGAAATTTTACCATCAAGAAAAAAGGTTGACTAAAGGTAAAGGTAAAGGGACCCCTGAACATTAGGTCCAGTCGCTGACGACTCTGGGGTTGCAGTGCTCATCTCACTTTATTGGCTGAGGGAGCCGGCGTACAGCTTCCAGGTCATGTGGCCAGCATGACTAAGCCACTTCTGGCGAACCAGAGCAGCGCACAGAAACGCCGTTTACCTTCCCGCCGGAGCAGTACCTATTTATCTACTAGCGCTTTGATGTGCTTTTGAACTGCTAGGTTGGCAGGAGCAGGGACTGAGCAACGGGAGCTCACCCCGTTCGCGGGGATTCGAACCGCCGACCTTCTGATCAGCAAGTCCTAGGCTCTGTGGTTTAACCCACAGCGCCACCCACGAAAAAGGTTGACTACCCCTGGTCTAAAGGAAGGGTGGGGAACTTGCGGTCCTCCAGGGATTTAAAAATCACTGGTCATTGGGGCAATGCTGGCTGGAGCTTATGGAAGTTGAGCATGACTTTAGCATAATTTCAAAGGTGCCTTGAACTTGTCTTTTTTAATGAGTTGGTGCTAGGAACACTGAGCAAACGTTTCCTGCTGCCAAATAAATGAAAATGCCACTGATCAAATACTCACCACCTCATCCCTCTTCTTTCTTTGAGGTTTCTTTGCCCCTATACTGAAATAACTTAAAAGGAAAAATATAATCAGAATAAACAAAATGTTATTCAACAGCTTGCAAATTTAGTTAAAAAATTTGGCCTCACGGAATACAGGACCTTGATTTATCTGAATCTTCTTAGTCCAAATGTAAGAACAGAAAAAGAGGCTGCTGTACCACCAGTTACACCAGGCATATGACTTTGAAAGAGCAACTCATTTTGAAGTCTCAGAGCAGGAGAGAAATGGTATAAGCTTTCACTGACTTAGATGAAGTGGGGATCCCAGACCCTGAGATAATCTTCTGAGGCCCCTCTTCGTGTGCCTCCTCCACGAGAGGTCCAGAGGGTGGCAACACGAGAATGGGCCTTTTCTGCAGTGGCTCCCCGTCTGTGGAATACTCTCCCCAGGGAAGTTTGCCTGGCGCCTTTATTATACACCTTTAGGTGCCAGGCAAAAACATTCCTTTGACATCTTATGCCCTTTTAAAAAGTGTTGAGGGGGAGGGTTCCTGGGTGGTTTTGTTTTTATTTTGATTATGTATTTTGTGGTATTTATATTCTGATTTTATTCTGTGAACTGCCCTCAGACTTGGGGGTATAGGGTGGTATATAAATTCAATAAATAAATAAAGTAAAGTAAATAATAAACTTGTTACTCTTTAAGGTTCTACAAGACTGTTGTTTTAGAAACATTCAAGTTTTCCACAAATGACTGCCTCATAGAAAATGCTTAAGCATAAAAAAATGAAAAATGACACTGTAAAGTTACTGTACTTTACCATACCCATAAACAGAACGTGCTTGGGATCTTTCAGTTTATTCTAAATCTACTGTGGTGTGGTGTCATTTTCAATTCTTCAACTGTATAAGAATAGTCACTTCACAGGCATCCAAATTCACAAATTTATAGGCACTTTACAGACTTGTAACCTACAGTGAAACCTCTGCATTCCATGTTTACTCCAAATGTATTGAACTCTGAGAAGAGCAAGGAAATGGATTTTATTTCCTCTGCCCTGAAACACTAATAAACAAATGCAAACAGCAGTCATCCTGCATTTGTGAGGGCATAAGTAGGTTCAAACAAAAATCTGATCAAACGGGTTTGCACTTACAACATAGAGAGGAATGTAAACACAGCCTACTCAAAACCGCTGCTCAGAATTAAAATAAATGGCCTTGAAAGCTGCATTTCAGTATTCAAAGAATTGTTATCTGTGAGTGATTCCAATTTCTGCCTGCACTTCTCTCCATTAAATTCACCAAGCAAGAACAATGTCAGGAACACGTTGGTATAATGCTTTTTACTGTTGTATTCCAGACAGGAGATTCACATTTAAGTTGGAAATCTTAGATGTTTTTACTCAATCACCCTTTAGTGAAATAGTAAGTAATCATAAGAGTCTTCAGACTTGTTTTGGGCTCGTAACTAAGGGAGGGAAGGAGGAAAGGATAGAGTATTGGCAACGGAGAGCATAATAGTGAACAGCATCAAAGAGCACTGGAAAGGGAGAAGACACAAAGCAGGAAAATAAGTTGTTTGCATTAAGAGTAATGAACAGGGAGTCCTTCAGATGTTTTTGCACTACATTCAACTCTGATCAGTGAAGGAAGTAGCAGTCCTGCAACATCTGAAGAGCCACAGGTTCCTCAGTCCTGTATTCAGGCCAGTCCCTATTTGGGTATGTCGACACAGGGACGTGGGTGGCGCTGTGGGTTAAACCACAGAGCCTAGGGCTTGCCGATCAGAAGGTCAGCGGTTCGATCCCTGCTCCTGCCAACCTAGCAGTTAGAACGCACATCAAAGCGCAAGTAGATAAATAGGTACCGCTCTGGCGGGAAGGTAAACGGCATTTCCGTTCACTGCTCTGGTTCGCCAGAAGCGGCTTAGTCATGCTGGCCACATGACCTGGAAGCTGTACGCTGGCTCCCTCGGCCAATAAAGGGAGATCAGCGCCTCAACCCCCGAGTCGGTCACGACTGGACCTAATGGCCAGGGGTCCCTTTACCTTTACACAGGTATGGTTTGGATGCATTCAGTCTCTGTAAAGCGTGTAAGCTACCTGAAAGGCCAGAATTGCAAAATCAAATCAAGGTGGCAAAGTCCACATGATGAAAGGGGGACACAAAACCTTTTGCAACACAGGTACTTTTTTCTGGTGTAGTACACTCAGGTGTCAAGCCTAGGTAATGGAATGTGGCTGGGCTGTCAACCTCAGAGATTCCTTAGCTGTGATTCCTGCATTGCACAGGAATGACCCTTTGGATCCCTTCCAGGCTCTACAATTCTATCTTCTTAGGAAATACAGGGACAATCCTTTCATACGCAACGCTAACATTTGAAAATTCTCTACAATATGCATGTCTTGGAAAGCCACTCCGGTTTCCGATTGAAGAGAAATCTCGAGTTCCTGCACATTTTGATACACTAGACTACATCTGCATCACCCAAATTGTTCCTGATCGCCTCCGTTCAAACCTCTTCATACTTACTTCAGTTTCCTAAACCTTTCCCTGCCGGCAACCACGTATCTGCCTCCTTGCTCAATGTCGGTCAGGTCCATCACCGAATGCCCTTGGCGGGGTGTGTATATGTTCCTCACCCCAAAGGGTGTGGCCACGCCTTCGTTGAGTTGTATCATGAAGGCTTCGAAGTTAGGCACGTAGCGGTGGTTGATCACAAACTTCCTTCCCAAATAGAAGGGGTCGCCATTACGGTACACCCAAATCGTCCGGGCAGGGGTGACATCTGTCAAGCTATAGACGGCTCGAGGCCGAGTCGCTCCCACCATACTGAAGTCACCAGTTCAGACAGACAGCGAGGGCTGGGGAGGAGTGGCGTTTGGGGAAGAACACAAAATATACAGCAGTGCATTTAAAAAAGGAAACCCCCAAAATCAAATCCAGGACCCCTCCCATACACCCCCAAAGCAAAGGGAACTGGGGCAGAGGAGGTGGCTGCAGATCCCCTGTTCAGACCTCTAACCACCTACTTCATAGTGGCACCAAAGTGGGGACACCCCACCCCACCCCAAAGTCTTCCAGGGGGCAACTTTCTCTCTCTCTCTCTCTCTCTCCCACCTGAGCCTCACACCCCCAATACATAAAAGCCTGACATCACGCAATGTGTGTGGCAGGATTGTGACTGCAGCCCTCAGCCAACAAAATAGGTCCCCACAAGGGTTTCCCTGGAAACGCATTGGGAGAGGGAGGGAGGTGGCTCAGGCTACAAAGGGATTCCCAGGCGCGCCCTGAGGGCTGCGCGCGATCCCGAAGCCTTGGAAGGCGGGAAGCGCGAGACCCGCCTGCCCCACTTATTAAGGGTCAAGGAAAACGTGCAGCAGCAACGACCAGCTCCCCTCAAACCAAGGACTCTTCCTTTCCTCGGGAGTTTCTCCATTATCTAGAAGTCCTCACTCACCGCGCGCTTCATTTCCAGTTTAAAATAAAAGGGTGAAAACCCCGCAGCGCCTTCCTCTTCCTCCTCATTGCTGTCTCCTCAGAGAGTTGCAACTACGCACCCCCCCCCCTTTCTGGGGGTGCAAAGTTATCCCCTCTCCTTCTCCTGGTCACCGTCTCCTGATTCTTTTCCCCACACAACACAGATCGATTGCTGCCTCGCGTCCCGCCTGGGCTTATTGCTATGCCCTCTCCTTGATGCAAACAAAACAAAACCCAAGTTGTGTGTTTCCTGCCTTCGTTGAGAGAACTGAGAAAACAACCGACGAGCCAGCCCTGCTAAATCTGCACAACCTTCTGCAGATCTCTCGGAGCAACGCAAATGCACTTGTGGGAAAGGGAGGGCATTTCAAAATAAGGAGGAAACAGATCTCCCCCCCCCCTTTTTTTTTTTTTCTTTTGCAAGAATCAGCCGGGACCTGATCGTGTGGAAAGCAAGATATTGGAAGGGGAGGCCGGCTCAGGGCGTGACTTTGTGTGAGAGAGGGATACAAGCAAGCAAACGTTTTTTAAGCCTCCCAGTGCAATGCCAAATCGTGTTCATTGCGGCTGACTCCTAGGTAAACGAGCATAGCCGTATCTGAAGAAGTGTGCATGCACATGAAAGCTCATACCAACAACAAACTTAGTTGGTCTCTAAGGTGCTACTGGAAGGATTTTTTTGTTTTGTTTTTTATTACTATTATTTTTGTTTCGATAAGTGCATAAGCTAAACAAGCTATAGTTTAGGGCCCCACTCTCTTGGGGGACCCCAAAAAATTTAAAGAAAAAAAATATCTGGATGTACATTTCCAAAATATAAGATAAAAAACAAATAAAATATACCTACATACATCAACAGTGGCAAATAGCTTTAGATACCTGTTAGGTCCATAAATTACCATTTAGCATATATTCAACACAAAAAACAGCAACAATTTGTTGTCGCCAAAGGACAGCTGGAAGTATAAAGGGCCCCATTACCTTCAGTAGCTTATCAAACCTAAATCCGGCCCTGGGATTCAACTCTGTTTTACCCAGAGTGGGCCAAGCTTAGTCCTATTTATTAATTTCATTGGGTCTACTCTTAAATCAATCCCAGTTCAATACCACACTGAGTATCTAACCATGTTTTTTTTTTTAATATATTAATTTTATTATTACATGTGACTTGGCTCTAAAAGGGGTGTTCTCCCATTCATGGAGCGCTCAGAGAAGCAGGCCTATTTATTTTCATCAAATCTTTTCGTTTATTCTTACTAGAATAAAGGGGTGTTATACATCCGTTTTCCAACCTCCACCGTTTTAGCTCTGGTCGGCAAACTTTTTCAGCAGGTCCACTGTCCCTCAGAACTTGTGGGGGGCAGGACTATATTTTTTTTTGGGGGGGGGGAGGAATGAACGAATTCCTATGCCCCACAAATAACCCAGAGATGCATGTTAAATAAAAGGACACATTCTACTCATGTAAAAACACGCTGATTCCAGGACCATCCGCAGGCTGGATTTAGAAGGTAATTGGGCCGGATCTGGGCCCCGGGCCTTAGTTTGCCTACCCATGTCTGGGGCAAAGTTAACCACAAATAAAGGTGATTGAGTAGGAGATCTCCAAAGCAAAACAAAACAAAACAAAACAAAACAAAACAAAACAAAACAAAACAAACAACCAGAAGCACCAACAAAAGTTAAATACATTTTTTGGGTCAATAGGAAAAGATGGAAGCACAGAATATAAAATATGCAATGTACAAACCAGGAAGGGTAAGTATTCTTTTATTATAACATAATTCAATTTTAGATGGCAAACGAAAAGATAGGCACAACTATCTAAGCAAAAAATAATAATAATGCAAGATTGATTCTTAGCACACAAACTTCAAACATACGGAAACATATTCTTGCACAGATGTTCAATGCAGTTTTGCTCTCTGTTTTGATAATTAATAGTTCCAGAATCTCTCAGCTATTTGTGATCAGCATCACTTAACGTTGCACTCCTAAGCACACTTGCTCAAATTCTTCAATCAAATTAAGCAGGAATAATTCTTATTATTATTTATTATTCCAAGTTAGCATAGAATAAGGCTGTGATAAACGGCATCATATATGAGATCATATTTTGGATATTCCGGACTAATGCAAGCAAAACTGAAAATTAGATTACACATAGGATTATTATTATTATTTAATGAATAGGGCTGGTCCTCACACAAGGCAGAATGAGGGGAAAACCTCAGGTAGGTGATTTTGTGTCCCATTAAATTATTAGTTTTTTTAAATTTTATTCTTATTGCCAGGGATGGAAGAACTGTGATTTTCTGCTTTGGGTACTATTGACATTGACAGGGCAGGGGAGGCCTTTTGCAGTGCCACACACCAGGCAGCAAACTGTCTTGGGTCAGTCCTGGTTATTTATTATTACATTAATATCCCACCTTTCACCTAAGGAGCTCAAGGTGGCAAATGCAGTTCTGCCGCTTCCCTGTTTTATCCTCACAACAACCCTGTGAGGCAAGAAACTAAGAGTATCTGACTGGCCCAGGGTCAACTTGTAGGCTTTATGGCTGTGTGCAGATTTGAATTCGGGTCTCACAAATCCTAGTCCAACACTCTAAACAATATAACTGGCTTGATATGTAACTGCGCTTTAAAAAACAAAAACAAAACCTTTCTACCTTATGTGCTCTATCTGTCCGACAGCTGCATTCATTGCCTCTTAACATTGTTTAATAAATAATACCATTTTCCAAATCCGATAACCTGTTAGCAAATATATATGTAAATTATTCATTCAGCTACAGAAATGATGTTATTGTACAACCGTAACAAATTGTTGCATTTGAACCAATGATGTGGAAAACTGTATAATTCAATGAATGCAGATAGATGAATTGTATTCGGGCTTGTATTAACCATGAGTGAAATTCTGCAGAGCCTTTTTCCTGAGAACATTTTTACTTCCTCATGTCTGGCAGGGCCCGTGGAAATCCCCAGAGACGCATCCTACTTACACCTCCATCAGGAGCAAAAGTAAGTTTCACATGAGTAAACACATCCAGCATCTTTATGGCAGTACCATCAAAAAAATGTCTCGTATGAGGTTTAAGCTGGGGGAGAAAGAAGACAATAAATTTGGTAATAGTAATAGTAGTTGCAGACAAGATTCTCATTCCAATCTTATATTTTTTGTCTAGTTGTGTGTCGAGGTTCCCCACCCACCCCCTAAATAAATCTAAATTCATACAGAACTTTTGTTTAAGATTTTTGGCATATTTTTGGCCACAACTATATTAAAATACAGTGGTACCTCGTGTTAAGTACTTAATTCGTTCTGGAGGTCTGTTCTTAACCTGAAACTGTTCTTAACCTGAAGCACCACTTTAGCTAATGGGGCCTGCCGCTGCTGCCACGCCACCGGAGCACAATTTCTGTTCTCATCCTGAAGCAGAGTTCTTAACCTGAGGTAATATTTCTGGGTTAGCGGAGTCTGTAACCTGAAGCGTCTGTAACCTGAAGCATATGTAACCCGAGGTACCACTGTACATAAATGTGAATGGTTGCGTAGGCATTGGTTCCAACTATCTGTCCCCGTCCAGGGACAGAACTGACTTCCGGATTCCAGCGAAAGCCAGTAAAGGAAAACAATATCGGGGAGAGAATGGAGCTGGGAACCAGACCCTCACCTCTCCCCACATGCTCCCAGGGGCTTGGGCGGCCCAAGCCCCAGACTAGGAATTTGGATGAAAGCATGGCAAGCCCTTCCGGAATTCCCTTGCAGCAGCAGCATTGGAGGGGCAGGCACTGCCAACCACATCCCCTCCACCAACCAAAAATTAACCAATTCCTAACCGCAACCTTACGAGTTGTGACGATTTGCTACGCAGTAGGCGAAAACCAAATAGTACCAGCCAATCTGCCAAATGGACAAAATTCCTACCGGGTCCCTGCCCCAAAAGCAGATGACCCCATGACAGGCATAGCAATTTCAAACGCAACAACCCTAAATTAGGAAGGGTGGGCGGGCGATCCGATGCATGCAGCAAAAGAGACTGAAAAAGGCTACATGCCAAGAATACATAACCTTCGGGCCAACCCTCTAAATGGTAGCATCAAAATCCCCCCAACAACCCAAATTGGCCCAATCACAGTCATGGCCATCCAAATGGTCCTGCCCAGCAACCAAGAGGGGGTGTCCTGTTAGACCCCACCACAACACGTGCTCTCCATGAAGGAGAATACGCTTTGTGGGTGTTGTATTTTTGTGGCTTTTGTTTTTCTGGAACTCATAATTGCTTTTTGTAAAGTGCTTCCCACCCATAATATAGATATATTCATATTCAGTTGATCTAGAGATTCAAAGCTGACCTTTGTTGCAGGTACCAGTGTGTTCCATTTTGGACCTTGCTTCAAAGTCCACTTTTGTGCATTATATTCATTTTCTTCTTCTGTATTCAAAATACAGGCCTCAAGTTTAAACGTATCTGGAAAGTTTCCTAGTAGTAAAATAAAATAATTGAATGTGATATACTAATAGTTCCTTCCAAATAAATTAGGGCTGCAATCTTATATACACTTACCCAGGAAGAAGTCCCATTCAACTCAGTAAGTATTACTTCTGAGTAAAGAGATATATGGTTGCATTTTAAGATTGGAACCCTATGCACACTTGCTGAGGTAAAACTCCACTGAATTCAGTGATAAGAGGCCCCCCCCCCAAAAAAATAAACATGCTTAGGATCATACTGCACAGATTATATAGTAGTACCCTGTGGCATTTTCAAAGGTGAAATATGAATATTACCCACTACAGCCTGCTTCTTAAAACATCTGCCTGACTCTTACAGCTTGAAAGGAGGGACAAAATTTTAAAACATTCATTATGCTCGATTTAGTATAACAAAATCTGCTGAATTTTAACAAAATCTTCCATATCTATCTATCTATCTGTTTGGACCAAAATCTTTGGAAACACATTGAATAGTAGTAAACTTTTCACAGAGTTATTTAGGTAAAGAGGGTTTGACATAAGACTAACATAACAAGAAATTTGTACCTTTAAAGTGACTGGTGTCTATTTCTATGTGCGTTATAACACCTGAATGTCCCAATCGAAAGACTGCCCATTCACTTCCTGGTACAAGTAAGATCCCTTTGTCACCAAGCTGGAATTAAAAGGAAGACTCTTTTTTTTAGTGGTTGATTCCCCCTCGTAATCCACTCATATATTAATATCCATTTGTGGGGGATTCCAATACGCAGCAGTTTCCATGTTAGCTCCTTCGCTCAAAAAACTGCATTTTGTCTGGAAACGTATTGTTTCAATATACTGTTGTTTGTGTTTCTTGTTGTGGGAGGCATCATAAAGATCAATAAAACACTTTAATGACAAGAAATAGCTGAAGAATACTGAAAATCTTACATTCATTGCAGCTTCTAAAGATCAGTATTCTTCCATGTATGAATTATGTTTAGGAATTGGATAGGAGTTGTTATAAATAATTTGTTTCTTACCTTTAAAATGGGTGGCCTTTGCAGACTTCTGCCTGTTTCCCATCCATCTTTCATGGACTTTGCTCTTCCTGGTCCTAACCAGTCACCAAAACAAAAGAGTAGAGACACTATATAGAGAGAATAACTCAAAAGTCTTAACTATGAATCACCTTATTCCTCAATTTTATATGTTCTAAAGTGATTTTTTTCTGAATTTAGTAGGGCTATCTATTGATGAGATAAACCTCAGCTAATTAACTGTAAATAATGTAATTGGTCACTTAATGATGATTTCTTAATTAAATTTCTTTAACAATAAAACAACAGTTTCCAAGGGGGAAAAATGCTTTAGCCAGGTTCCAAAGAACCACACAATTAGTTCTGCATACCCAATAGGGATTTGGACTTGTACATATTAAACATTAATTCGAGTGAAGTTTCAAAATGAGTTTCTGATATGGCATATCGATCTGCTGTTCAAATACAAGGGTGTCAAATTTTTCATTAAGCACATTCCTGTGCTTATGGGTTCCCTAATTAATAAGTGGCATTGTCAGGGAACTGCCATCGGAGCCAGAGGGAGAGGGAGGGCTCCAGAGGGATTCCGGAGAGCGTACCGGGAGGGAGAGAAGCAGCCCATCTTCTGGGGAAGGAAATCAGCGTAACACTAGTGGAGAAGGGGGGCAGATGGGGGAATTGGCGAGGTGGCTCCATGACTCTTCGCCAGAGACCAGCGGGGAGAGCACGGGTCCTCCGCTGCCCACACCCTCCCTGTGCAGAAGGCTTCCGCGCAGGGAGAGTAGGCGGAGACTAGGCATCAAAGAGCTTCTTTGCTGGAAGAAGTTCAAGAAACGCCCACTGATGGATTCTGCCAGCGATTGAGACAGCCACGGGTGAGTGGTTGTCCGGACAGAAAGGGTTCACCCAGGTAACTCAGCCAAGCGTGGCGCCGACTTACGCACGAGCAACCCCTAGAACCATTGCAGGCATGTTTGTAGCTGACAAAACCGTTTTCAATTAATTAATCAAACTAATTCAATAACTAAATATTGCAACCCAGAATTTAGTGTTCATGGTAGATCACATTTGATTTGCATCCATATTGCAGATATATATTAATACCTTATTTAGCTGGGTCTTTCTAATAAATCCTTCATCTAGACATGATGTTTACTCTGTTCATATATATATATATATATATATATATATACCTTCATTTTCCATGACCATGTGTTTGGAATTCTGCTATAAATAGCAAAGGAGGCTGAAGATTTATAACTGCCAGGCAAAAAGCTGTCTTGGGAAACAAGAGGAATCCAAGAACGGGCTGTTTAGGGGAACCAATACTGTGTTAAAGACTAGTGGTTCTCTGTTCCCCTGTTTTGTAATAAGTCTTGGAAAAAAGAAATACCAGAAATTACATTCTCCTCAGAAGGAAGCTGTGTGAACCACTACCCACTGCAATTTCCTGATGCTAGGGGAAATGAGTATGAAAAAATATATCTGAAAAATTATATCCAAAATTCTCTGCCTTGCTCTGCCCATTCATCTATTGCACCTATAAACTGGAGAAACTATTTTCAGCTGGGCAAAATATCATGCTTAACCAATGTCATTGGACTCTCAGCTAAAACAGAATGGAATTCACCAAACACTACTGCTTGCACCATGCCTGTTTATTTCACCTGGGTTTACTGAGCATACATGCCATTAATGGGCGTAGTATTTTATGGATTATTCCCATAAACAACAATTGTGAGGGATTGTTTAGCGGTTCACTAAAAAGTTGACAGCTTAATTTCACGAAAACATCATGCTCACACTGCATTACATGAAACCAAATCAGTGGCTATAAACAAAGCCTGGTGTGATTCTTACCTAAAATATTCCCAGGATGGCCTAACTGAGCATCACTGTATCCAACACAGACACCTCCGTTCACCATTGCCACCAAATCACTCAAGTGGTTCAGGCCAGAGAGTGGCCATTCTCTCTGCATTGTACCGTGCACTTTTAAACGTGCAATTCCACCATCTGGGAAGGGGAAAGCGTTTTAATTCTGGTTTCACGCCAGAAGAAAAGGATGCACATATTTTGATTAGAGAAAATAATGCATATGCACATTTCTATATTTTTAGTAGTTACATTTTACAATAATATACGACGAATATAACTTAATATATGCTATGATGATTGTTAAGGGAGAGACAGAAATAACAAGGAAAGAATGCAAGCAAATGGTGTTACATATACAGCTGTGGTGCAGCTCCATCGCTGTGGTTCTCCAGATGTTCATTGTCTCCCAACTCCCATCAGTACCAGCCAGCATGGCCAATAGTCAGGGATAACTGGACTTGCCACTCAGCAACAAGGTCACAAGTTCCTTTCCTCTGACAGGGATCTTACCTGGATATATGTTGAGTCTTAAGTGTGTCCATTTTTGCTTCGAAGTTGCGACAAAATAGTTGTGGGCAGCATCAAGGTTTCCTGATTTTATCTTTGAGATGGGAACTAAGGAAGTCCATTCATCTGACCTCATCTAAAAATAAATATTCATTAGCTGGTTAACTTTCAAGGAAATTATAACTTTACTTAGATTTCTTTTTAATACACCTGAGCTGGTATAGAGGTGGCCCCATGCCCATAATAAGACTACCTTTAAAATATTTAGGGTGCTTACGTAACTCAGATGTAAAACTTTTGAAATGCGCAGTGCCACTAAAACTGGCCTCTTTAATGCAAGCTTAAAGGTAAAGTTAAAGGGACCCCTGACCGTTAGGTCCAGTCGGGGACGACACTGGGGTTGCGGCGCTCATCTTGCTTTATTGGCCGAGGGAGCCGGCATACAGCTTCCGGGTCATGTGGCCAGCATGACTAAGCTGCTTCTGGCAAACCAGAGCAGTGCACGGAAATGCCATTTACCTTCCCGACGGAGAGGTACCTATTTATCTACTTGCACTTTGATGTGCTTTCGAGCAAGCTTAGTAGGTGACTAATGTTACAAACTTGTAGATAGGTGTGATCTGGTAAACCAGCCATTCATAGCACAACCCCATAGGCCACTTGTGGTCCCCATCGTGTTTACTTGTTTACTCCAGGGAAATTCCAAATACCCGTTGTTTATAGCCATTTGACAAGTATAGAAATATCTAAGATCTACCTAAGTGCATCAAAAGCAGGAGCGGTGATAGGAGAATGTTTTCATCACAATTCACATGCTCTCTTTTATGTATTCTGTGCATAGTGAGAAATGTTGCTGGACTCCCCTGCATTGCTCTCTGTGTTAGCCCCACCACTGATATCCACAGATTGAAGCAGAGCCTTTGCACATACAACAATTGTATGCACATAGGCTTATACGCTATCACAAACTCTTGTATATTCCCCTTTACAAATGTTGCATTAATTAAAAAATGGCATAGTGTTATGTGTGAACCCAGGCCAGCAGCTTTAACAATGGTTTGTTTACTGCCAACAATCTGAATCTATGGTTTGTTGGTGGCTTACTAACCTTGGTTTGTTTTAACTATGGCTTGGTGATATGTAGGGACCCATCACCCTTCCTTAACCTTGGCTTGTTTGGCACTCCAGGCGCTCACTGAATTATAAAAGCCATGAGGCAAGAGCAGCTAGAAAACAGCCCAAACTTTGGAGAAACAAGCCATGAAGAAGAAGAAGAAGAAGAAGAGGAGGAGGAGGAGGAGGAGGAGGAGGAGTTTGTATTTGATATCCCGCTTTATCACTATCCTAAGGAGTCTCAAAGCGGCTAACATTCTCCTTTCTCTTCCTCCCCCACAACAAACACTCTGTGAGGTGAGTGAGGCTGAAAGACTTCAGAGAAGTGTGACTAGCCCAAGGTCACCCAGCAGCTGCAGGTGGAGGAGCGGAGACACAAACCCGGTTCACCAGATTACAAGTCTACTGCTCTTAACCACTACACCACACTGGCTCTCTTTGGAGAAACAAGCCATGGCTTGTTTGGTGGTCTGGGATAACTCATAGTTAACTTGTGGTTTAACAACTCATTTCTTATCATTATTTGTAAAGTAGGCTTTAGAGATTAGAGCTGCAGAGAGAGCTGTGGGTAAATAAATTGAGAAAGAGGGGATATGTGGGAGATGGTTCAGAGAAGCAGAAGGTAGTATAGAGTTAAGAAGCATAATAGGCCTTTATCACCATTGGTTGCTGCTAGTCACTCCCTATATGTGGCATCTGCATGGTGCAGCCTATCCCCTTTCCCCGCCTTCATATTTTGCAGATGCCAAGAGGCAATTTCATTGGGACACGGGTGGTGCTGTGGTCTAAACCACTGAGCCTAGGGCTTGCCGATCAGAAAGTCAGTGGTTCGAATCCCCGTGACGGGGTGAGCTCCCATTGCTCGGTCCCAGCTCCTGCCAACCTAGCAGTTCGAAAGCACGCCAGTGCAAGTAGATAAATAGGTACTGCTCCACACTAATAGGCGGTGAAGGTAGTCTAAAATAATGTGCCTTAACATTTTGATAAAACACAGTAATTTTAGTGTTATCTGGTGCTTTTCCTACACAGGCATCCCAGTTACCTCCTTGACAATCCTCAGCTCTTCATCCGAAGCGGCTGTTCCTATTCTGTTCCCTCTTGCTGGCAGCGCTGGTACCTCCTCTGCAAAGACAATATGCCCAACAGAAATTTAAGTAGATAATATGGGCATAATCAAAACCTCTTCCACATCCACTTCCGAAAAGCTAATTGTTTAGATTCACTATTTTATCTCGTAAAATATTATATTAGCAACAGGGTATCTACTGTAGGGCAAAGGGGGCAGGGGTCCTTTGGGGAGACTAAAGAGCAAACTAAACATGACCTTGAACACCACGTGCAGAAACATGAAAAAATGAAAAGCTGCTGATATGTGAGAGACAAACCCCCTTCCATCATTGCCAACACGACCATTGCCGTTTACTACATTGATATTGTTGGGGTAAAGAAAGCTTCTGTCAGGATGTCCCTGTGATGCAGATGAGGTTGGGATTAGCACAATGTAGCAGCACGTGGGATGAATGCATCATAATCAGTGCACACTCTCCTAGTCACATTTGTGCCATTTCAGACATTAAATCATAGAATTGTATGGTGGGAAGGGACCATCTAGCCAATCCTCTACAATGCAGAAATCTTTTTGCCCGACGTGGTGCTCGAACCCACAACTCTGAGATTAATAATCTCATGCTCTACCAACTGAGATATCTGGATACCCTTGCTGTTCATTTATAGTCAGCATAGCTCTGTGCCAGTAACTATCCACATAGAAGATTAGAAACAAGCAGAGTCATGAATGGTGAAACATTACTATGGCTTTTTGATCTCCAGCGCCTGTATTAGCCCCTAGATATCCTGTGCCTGGTAGCTAAACCTGAAAAAGTCTCCTTCACACTTTCCCAATAGCCAAGCCCTCCTGCTGAGGGTCCATGTTGGGCTTCCCTTGCCCCCTCCATGACTTTTCGTAACCTCTAGCCCAGGCAAAGGCAAACTCGACCCTCCAGATGTTTTGGGACTACAATTCCCATCATCCCTGACCACTGGTCCTGTCAGCTAGGGATCATGGGAGTTGTAGTCCCAAAACATCTGGAGGGCCAAGGTTGCCTATGCCTGCTCTAGCCCTAGGCATAGCTGTCAACCTTCCCCTTTTTTGCGGGAAATTCCCATATTCCAGCACTGCTTCCCGCTGCTATCCTGGATTGTTAGATAACCCGTAGACTGTCCCCGGGACAGGTGAGGCTGCTGATCCCTTATTTTCAAATCTGAAAGTTGACAGCTATGGCCCTAGGCCTTGAAGAAAAGTATGGTCTCTCTCAATGATGCTCATCTCCCACTGGGTTTCAGGCAACGTGACTAGGATCCCTTTCCTGTCACCTTTCCGTGTTCTGATACAGCATAATCAGAACCTCTACAATGTTCCTGAGATCTTAACTTACCTGGCTTCAAGCAAGCAGCTTGGATTGATATCTGAGGAGCGCAGTTTCCAGCAAAGTAAGATGTGTCTGCCTCAAACCCATAAATCGTACCTGGCACCCCCAGTTGAATGATGCACCAATCATGACCTAAGAGGCAAAGGAAGAACCTTTAAATTGCAACACCCAACCAAAGTTAATATATGTAGATTTAGGAAATTTTCCATCCTATTTATTTACAAGATTCCTTACCATAATCTCAGAAATTCTCTCAGAAAAGAAAAGTCTTCTAAAAATAAATAAATGTCGGTTCAGCTGTTTTACCTGGAATGCGCTTCCTCCTGGTTTCCCATCCATCCCTCCACTTCCCAAACTCAGTGAATAGGTCTGCATGATATGCTGGTCTTTGTTTCTAAACAAACATATATAAAAAAGATCAAGGTAGTGCTTGCATTATGCCCTTCATTTTAATAAGGTTTAAAGCTGACAGAATGTTTATATGTTTATAGTAGGTGCTTCAGAATGCCTTGATTCGGGGGTTTTGTGTTCGTTATGTGAAATGAACCAAATTAAAAGTAAACTGGGCAAGAGGAGGGCTAGTGGGCTGGCTAGACGCCTGTGTCCATTCCCTTGAGATTGGTGTCAGTCTGAAAAAGGCCTAGCACATGAACAGCAGCTACCATATAGTGGTGCCATTGAGGACGGAATTCAATTCAGAAATGTGGTGGGCTACAACCCCAAATGAAGCAGAGCTAGTTTATAAGGGGAGCCCTTGTAATGTAAGGCCATTTGAAATAAGTGATGTTGCACACCAGTACCACCTAAGAGACACTCTTCCATGTACAGTCATTAAGGCCAGAGTCTGAAAATATCTAACTACTGTATATTATCACTACCACAATTGGCCAAATGCTTATTCTTATACAAAGGAAAGGAAACTCTGTAGTGTGTGGCCCCCCCAAAAAAACTTTTCACAGCTTGGAAAAGGCAATTGTGCAACAATACCTTAAGCGTTAGAATGTTAATTGGCCTTTATTTATCTATTAAATTTATATACCACCCTTCATCAGTGGATCGCAGTGGCCTTTATCACCAGAATACATCTGCAATCCAAAGAAGAGCCATATAGATATTGCATACCTACCTTTAAGAGATTTTCTGCAGGAGCAAAAAAGTCATCCGTTGCAAATAAAACCTTTACAAAATAAAAAAGAAGCATGAATTACAGCTGCAATTTACATGTAACTACTAATTTTATTTTACATGCAACATTGGAAATCTCTCTTTGAGATTAGGCAGGCTGGTATGAGGGACAGGGCCTTCTCAGTGATGGCCCCCCAAGTTATGGAATTCCTTTCCCTGAGACATACTATCAGCCCTCACCTTGGTTTTTTATGTGAGCTCTAAAACTGCATTTGTTCACAATGACTTTTAGTGCCCGGGGGGGGGGGGTCAATGAGTAGTGAATTCTGTTTTTTAATCTTTACCAGAATGGCTTGCTGGATACATTGGATATCTTGAAATGAATCAAATGCTACAGATGAATTATTATTATCATTATTATTATTATTGCTATTATACTTATCGTGTTCTATATTTGATATGGTTTTAAATTGCTTAAGGTGCTGTAGGATGATATCCAATTGCACGAGTTTGCTCACGCCACATAACACAAAAAGCAAATCCAATGGGTGTCTTGTATGTGAGAAAGAGGCTACACAAATCCTAGTTCAACTGCTATTATTATAGCCTCAATAACACTTAAACTTGTGCACCTGTGATACCATTTGCACAAGAACATCAACATTACACTTGAAAGTGTGCAATTGTGTTTGTAGCCCTGCAGGAAGGAGCTGCTTTTGATTTAATATTTTATGCAGCACTTTTATTTGAAAATGTTATCAAAATTAATTATGGAAATCTATTGTTTTTTACCAAAATATTTTCAAACAGACAAACACATCTTGGCATCCTAATAATTAGGATAACAACTTTATAGCTCTAGAAGTTAGATTTTTTAAAAAAAAAAAATTCAAAATCCCTGCACAAAAGCTAAACATCATCTACTTTTATGAACCTCTCTTGTTTCGGTGAATTTCTTTGAATTTACCTTCCCTCCTACAGATTCACATCCCAAGTCATTCAAATGCAGGAAGTCAGGTAAAACATTGCCTTTTTTTTCAGAGAGATGAACGGTCATCTTTCTTCAAAAGATCACACTGAAATTTTTTGTTGTTGTTGTTAAAAAGATATTACTCTTCTAAAAGGGAAGAGAAATAAAGTAAATCAAAAACCCCCACCTTATCACATTAAGCTCCCCCTTTCTTAAAAGCAAACTTGTAATTTGATTAAATAAATAATAGTGATCAAATAAATAACTCCAGAATTTACTGGCTGGAGGAACACAAGGCTACTACAGGTACGGATATTTTCTCAGTACAGGCACAACCCACAATTTGTGTGGAAAGGAAAGCAGCATACTCACTCGCTCATAACAGCGATATGCGACCAAAAGGAGCAGGCAAACGCTGGATCAAACAGCAACTACACCACTATAAATGGTAAATGCAGAATGGCCCCATGTGGCTGGCGTTCTGGAGTTCCCTTTTAGCTGTGGCCATTAGAACTGAAGTATCATTTCACCTCATGGATTTAAATCTTCTTTGAAACCCATTTAAGCCAGTGGGCTGTGTCGCCATATCTTGTGGCAGCAAATTCTGTACATTTATTGTAATTTAACAGCAGTTCTGAATCTATGGCACACTGGTTTAAAGGGTGACGCCCTACTTTCTAGGTTTAAAAGAGAGGGAGAACAGTATTTTCTCTACCTACTTCGTCAAAACCATGTGTAATGTTCTAAAATTCTATTCATGATCATCTATTTGTTGCCTTTTAAGAAAAGGCTTTCCTCCTATGAAAGAAATTCTAACATTTGCTCATTGGGTTTGCCCTTTTCTGCACCGTTTCCAGCTCAATTATATTTAATTTAAGTGTGCCCAGCATTCCACAATTTGGCAACTCAATAGATTTATATAAATGTCTTCCGATGCTGGCAGTTTTATTTTTAATCCCTTTCCTAATGATCCCAAGTATGGAATTTCCCTTTTTCACAGCTTTCTTACATCCCATCAGTGTATATATGAAGTTGGAAATCGTTCCCCCTAATGAGTGCTACGTACTTACTGGCACTGAATCTTGTTTGCCATTTTGTTGCCCAATTATTCAGTTTGGAGAAATTATGTTGGATCTCTTTCCTTGAGTATTCACCTGAATAATCAAGTGTCATCTGCAAATTGGCTACCTCACTGTTCACTCTTTACCCCCAACTCATTTTTGGATGTTAAATAAAAACACTGGTCCACATCCACAATACAGATCCTTGTACTGTTCATTGTCTACTTGCCTCCATTTTGAAACAAGTTTATTCCTTCCATCTGCTTTATGTTTAGCCAGTTACTGAACTAAAACGGACCAGCCCTATTTACCATATTTGCTAGGTTTAGCCTGCAACCCAACCCCACTTACCTGGGAGTAAGCGCCTCAGAATTCAATAGGACTTACTTCTGAGAAGATATTATTACTGTTTCAGAGTTACTCATGAGTCTTTTGTCAGTATCTTTTTTCGAAGTCCAAGCATATTATGTTTATATACTTGGACGTCCTCCTGACCAAGTGGAACTGCTGAAAGGTTGCAATTTCTTTTTTGTAAAAACAGTTAAAAGATTACTTTTATTCAGTTATTAATATAAAACCATGCTGATTTTTGTTTTTAATTACAAGGCTGCAAATAAGATGTGTTTAATTGTGCTACCATAATTATTTCAATGCAGAGCAATGGCAGTTCAGTTGTAAAAGCTAGTGCTATATATTCTAATAACTATATGCTAATCAGTTACAGGTAAAATAGCCAAGTTGTGTCGTCTTGGCACAGTAGCAAAAATGGGAACAAAATAGTTAAATTATACTGAATTGAAACTTTGCACAGTTCACTGAAAAACATGAAATATGGACATTCCTGTGGATATTTTTAAATAATTCAGTCTAAAATATATTTGCCATAACATCTTAAGAGAAATGAATAAAAATCAATTAGTCTTACTCTATTAGTAGTTTTGGTCCACGACAGCCGTAAATAATCTGCACTGTGAAGAGACTAGTGTTTCAAACGGATTGGTGGACAATCCCCAATAAGCAGGTTACACAACCAGTAGACAATCATTAGACTATATTGATTCTGTAAAGGATCTATGTAAACGCCCACCCCCTTCCTCAAACAAACATACAAAAAGAATGTGCAGTCTCTTTATGAATCTAAAATATTTTTTTTACTTAAGCAGCGTATTTTAAATTAACCTCGCAAATTGCACGAAGCATGGTGTTTTTGACACATTTTAAACTCATATTTTCTACCACGATCCTGGCCTTCACAAACTTTGCTCCTGGAACCATTCCTGGAATGGAAGGTCTCTTTTGCAGTATTAGCAGCACAACAGCCAGAGGATGATCATTCTCATGTAGCGTGGACTTGCCTTGGCAGAAAGCCTGTAGTAATACTGCGTGAGTGTATATATGAACAACATATCCCATCTGCTGAAACAGGAGGCTTGGGTGGTTTTTCTCCTAATAGCAAATTGACAGCATCAGAAGCTGGTCAGTTGCCAGGTCCCTAAGACCATCAGCACTGCAAATGGTTCCCCGCATGCTCCCATTCAGTTTGCAACGAGCAATCCCTCTTGATTTGCTGCGCTCTTCCTTATTTCTTCCAAGATTTATCCAAGGTTCTTTGAATTTATTAATGTTATATTATATATATTTTTATTTATTCCGAGTTTGCCTCTAAAGCAGACAGCTTTTTTTAAAAAAAGGCTGGGGCAGGGGGGGAGAGACTTACGTTTTACTGACATAAAACCAAAAATTGTCCAGGAGCTATGAAAAGAGAAGTCTTCATACTTCTATTTTCTCTTCTCTATTCACATGTGCCTATAAAATTTAATTGCATGTTTAAAAAAATCCGGAAATAAATAAAATGAAAAATTTAACACAAACAAAATTCCATCAGAAGCTAGCTAAGAGCCATTAAAGGTAAAATCCAACCACTTGATGAAATACGAAATATTAAGTCAATTATATCCTCCACTGCCTGTTTTAAATGAAAAATGGCTAAACTAAACAGCTTATCGTATTGCATTTCTTTTTCATTCCTCTTTTCAAGGCAACACCTATGCATAATAATGGGCTTATTTAATTCTGCTCCTTCCTGCTGAGTGTTTGCCTTTAATTCATCCTTATTTTTATGGCATCCTCCTCAGTAATAAGCCATGCATAGGTACTCTCTATCGTGCGCCAACAGATCTCCTGAACTGCCGCAACGGGTACAAATGGGCTCCTAAATCTATTTTATATTATATTAAAACTAATTTCCAAATATTAGTTTAGTGTTAACTGTGATTTTTTGGGAGGTGACTCTTGGCTTTACTTCAATTCTTTAAACCTGCCAAAGGTCTTCCAGAACTGTTTTAGGGTGACATCTTGCAAAGGAGCCAGTGTGGTGAATCCAGAGACAAATAAGCTCTCATGAAAAAGGGTTTTCCTGACTCCCTCTGCCCATTATATCCACTGCCACTCGAATGGTGTGGAATGAGGTGGAGTAGGGGCCTATGCCGAACGAATTCAGAGGGACCAGGCTTGCGCAAGTGGAAGTGCTTTTCTGCCAACGGAGGACATCTCTGAATCCAAGCCCGTTACCTGAATTTGGTTATTCTGCCTGCACCCAGAAGCTTGGGGCGCGCTGAGCTCAGCACACCCCAAGCTTCGGGCTTCGTGCAGCTCTCCGCTAGCCGTGGGAGAGCTGCGCGACTTCACGCAACTCTCCCATGGCTAGCGGATAGCAGCCTGTTCTGGGGGCTGGGGTCGGGGGAAGCTCGGGCTTCCCCCGCCCCAGCCCCGCACCTGGGGGGGAATAAATTTTTTTTCTTTATTTCCCCCCCAAAAAACCTAGGTACGTCCTATGGGCCGGTGCGCCCTATGGGGCGAAAAATACGGTACTGGCCAGACAGACAGCATAATGCATTAGCAGCCAGTCCAAGTGGTACTTACAATGTGAAAAACAGTGACACAAGGCTAACACCACATTTCAGATCAGTGTTCCGGCTGCCTTGTGTGCAAAATAGCAAACTCAAAGCAACTGTTTCCAGTACGGCACTAGAGGGCAGCATGGTAACGCAGAGATGATTAAACTGCATGCTGGACAAAAATGATTAAGTCAGGGCTGGCACTGCTGACATGTTTGTAGCATATAAGACAGATGTGTTGTGACAACATTATAGTCTCTATGGGGGTGGGAGCAGGGACACACAGGGACACATAGTACTGGTGTGCTGGGAAGACGCAATTGGCTACAGAGCCGTGGTGCGTGTCCACCACCATGTATCCACATCTCACTTTGAAACACGGTGGTTTGCATTGCACAGGCATTGCTAGAAAACCCTCTGCCATATAACTTCTAAAGGAACGTTTTTTCAGTAGTGCATTATCTCTTGGAATGTTATCAAAGCTTTTCTAGACCAATGGTTCTCAAAAGCGTGTTGCAAGCTGCATTGATGTGGCAGAGGAAGGTAGCAAACGTTCAGGGGCAATCAAAGAAACTTTTGCTGTATTTTTCGCTCCATAAGATGCACCTGACCATAAGGCGCACCTAGCTTTTAAAGGGGGAATGCAAGAAAAAAAAATATTATTTAAAGGGAGCACTGAGCAGAGCCTGTATGCATCCCAGGCTCTGCTCAGTGCTCCCTTTCATGAGCTGCATGGAGCATGTGTGCGGCGCTTGCAGGCTTTTCCCCGAGGAGGGAGAAGCCCCCAAGAGCCATACATACACTCTGCGCAGCTCTTTAAAGGGAGCGCGGCTCTTGGGGGGGTTTGCAGGAGGTGGGGGAAGTGAGAGAGCCGCGCTCTGTCCCTTCCCCCACCTCCTGCAAAAGCCACAGGTAGCCACACGAAGCCTCCGCAGGGCAGCGAGATGAAAGCTCCCCGCTGCCCTGCGGAGGCTTCATGTGGCTAAGCCAGAAGCTAGACCAGCGAGAGGGACCGCTGCGCAGCGCTGCCTCTCGCTGTTCTGGCTTCTGGCTTAGCCCACGAAGCCTGCATTCGCTCCATAAGACGCACACACATTTCCATTTACTTTTTAGGATAGGAGGGGGAAAGTGCGTCTTATAGAGCAAAAAATACGATGAACATTTTAGTGTAGTGTAGTATCAAAATATTTTTTATTTATTTGCAGAAAAATGGGTAGATATCTTTTCTGACAGATATGAAAGATCAGAAAAAGAAAGGCTTCTTTGTGTTTATGAAGAGCTGAGACCTAATATAAATTAATTACCCAGCAAAATCAAGTTCATATCTCTCATTGATCTTATATACATTCTTAAGGTATGCATGTAAGAAGCCAGTCAGATGGGTGGGGTACAAATGTTGTTGTTGTTGTCTGCTGTTGTTGTTGGGAGTGATGATTTCTTATGTTGCTGCATTGTTTTAAATTTTCTGGGTGTCCCATGATTATATGACAAAGTAGTTGTGCTCTACATTATAAATCAAGTGACTGCTAGGAGTTGTTCCTTTTTGTTTTCCATTGTGCTTCTTGTCAATTAAAAACTTGTTGTGGCACGAGCAAATGTTTATTCTGAAAGCGTGGCCCAGAGAAAAAAGTTTGAGAACTGCTGGTCTACTAGACAAACACATTTCAGACATGGCAACCTATGCACAGTGATGAACACTGCACCTCTCTAGAGGGTTGGGGTGCAACACAGGGGTGTTGAAACACCCAAAATTGGCAGGGTGGGTGAGTCCGCAGATAACTTCCTGGAAGCAGTGAGAACTTCCTCCCATTAATTTCTTCAGTTTAACTTTATCTGAGGTCCCAAGGCATGGTACCTGTATATCTGCAGCCAATTTACATCTTAACGGAGAAAAACACTCTATGTAGAGTCAAACATGTTACCGTTATTTTTTTCTTTCCTTAAATTCTTTTAAAATTCTAGGGTTGTAATTAAACTGTAGGGATTCCACCTCTTTGGGGAAGCTGGTAGAAACAAGTGAAAAGAAATTAAGCTCAGAGGAAACAAAAGTTGGGATAAAATTTATTTATTTATTTCCCCTAAACGCAAAACGATACACAATAATTTCAAATGCTTGCCGTACTTTTATTTTTGAGAGCAAAATTGCTACAAACAAAAAATCCTTTATCAATCCAGTCGCTATAAATTATTTACGTACTTGCATTTGTGTGCTACCAGGAAGCTTATGGTTAGATTAAACATAAATATTGAAGAACGCAACAGAAAACGTATACCCTCAAAGCTTTAAATGTTGGGAACTAAATCAATGGGTCAGTATCAAGTTACAGGTAATCATCCACTCTTGTTTTTGTCATAGTCTCTGGGATGTTACAGCTTCAGGAAACCTATTATACACCCAACCCTGTTGTTTTTGCTTACATAGAAATCCTATTGAATCAACATTGGCAAGATTAGGTTTACAGTCTGATCCCCTGTGAAGGAACTCCTGCTTTCTTCAGCAGAATACACTACCAACTATGCATAAGACTGCAGTTATTCCAAGTTATCACATGGGCCAGTATTCACTATTTTATGCATGCCCCCACATTCATTTTTGTATCCAAGTTATTTCTAATGAGCAAAGCAGCAGAGAGCTTTAAACCAGGGATGGGGAACTTGTGGCCCTCCAAAATGGTGTTGGGCTGCAAATCCCATCATTCCTGCTGGCTGGGAGTGATGGGAGTGAAATCCAACAATGTCTGGATGGGGAAAGATTATTTACCCCTACTTGAAATGCTACAAACCTCAACGAGAAAGGGAAAAGGGCTTGAATCATAAGTGACTTAGTGATGGATGGTCGGCTAGCAAATTCTGGAATAGCTCTGTGCTGCACAGAAGTTACAACATCCCAACAAGGGGGAACAGATTTAGAAAGCACTCTACCAGCACAGCAATGCAAGCCTAATGCAGAAGTGAACTAGTCATAACAAATAGCCACATTTTTATATCTATTAAATAAGTGGATGCAGTTGTTTATGCATAGGCAGGATTGGCAATATAGATTTGTTAAGTGAACAGCTGTCCTATGCTTCTGTAAAGTTTTAAACCAGGCATCCCCAACCTGTGGCCCTCCAGATGTTTTGGCCTACAATTCCCATGATCCCTAGCTAACAGGACCAGTGGTCAGGGATGATGGGAATTGTAATCCAAAACATCTGGAGGGCCGAAGGTTGGGGATGCCTGTTTTAAACCAATGACTATCTCTGTGGGGAACAGCAGCATAAATCTTGTTCCTAAAGTCAAATAGAGATGGTGATCCAATTTTAACTCTTGTTCATGTACTGGACTCAGTCTTGTAGTTCACCCATTATTAATGAACTTCTCAGTTTAATTCCAATGCCAGCAATCTTGAGAAGCCAGCTGAATTAATACCCACTGCTTGAGTGCTGGGATTTGTATCTGGCTTCAGGTGGATTTGTTTGTGCAGATGAACTGGGAAATAAAATGCAAATTTAATTTTAACTTCAACTGTTTCATGTGCTACCTCCCTTGATTTGCAACCAGGCTAGAAGAAATTCAATTGGATTGACTCTATCATGGGATTAAGGCCTCAGTAATAATAATTAAAACTATAGAACTTCATGAAGGGCCAAACGTCAGGTGCAACCAGCTGCATCCTCTGTTGTAAATGGATAACATTCATTAAGTCTGTAGAGTCAACTTACTCCCACAAAATCTTAGCATTCATTTAGCTATGTGCCTACAGTGGCAAACGGAAGGATGGGCAAATGAATTTTATAGCATCTTTCAGAATATGAATAACTTAAAAGTTTTCGTGAGTTGCATGACAACTTACAAAGACCTGCTTGGATAATTATTATTATTTTTAAGAAAACAGTAATAGCATGCAAATATCTAAAAAAAAATCATGGCAGCTATCTAGGGTGCAGTTCTGTGCAAAATGTACTCCTGATTTAATGGAACAACCTGATTCATGTGTAATTCAGAGTAGCATTATGGCTACTGAGATTGCTTTAAACTGCAACAGGCTGGGACTTGATTAACTTTGCTAAATTATTCTGGCCATCAAGCCACAATGCTCAGATCCACTCTGTGCCAAAGGGTACATAAGGAAAATGTAATATTCGTGTTTTCTGTAAATAATTTTGCAATACTCAATTTATAATCTATTAAACACTGCCTAAAGAGTTAAACTGGTTTACATCAGTGCTGTATTCCCACTTTAGCAACTGTGTAATGGAAGAGCTAAGGAACTAGTTCATTAGGATTCAGAAAGTGATAAAAGATAAAGTTTACATTTTATCATTATGAACCAGCACAGAACTTAATGTGAGCAATAGAAGGGTAGGCTTTTTAAAAGATAGAAATGGTGGCTATAGGTCTTCAAAAATATCTTCCTAAAATCTACATTTATACCTTCCATTTTCATTGTAGATCTCCATTAATCTCAACAAGCGATTTGATGGATATTTTCTGCCTAGGGATCTTGCGCAGAACTGAGTTTAAGCCACTGATTCCAAGCAATTTAACTATGCTTAATTCTGTGTTGGATTACAGCCATATTTCTTTAAACCATGTCTCTGTTGACTCTGCTCTTCCCTTCTGAAGGGTGAATATTGATATTTGAAATACCTAGATTATATTTACAGCTGTACAATACTAATATAATATACTTCTAAAAATACCACTATAATACTTTATCAACAAAAGTAACTAGGGTAGGTCTTGGAGTTGATTGACACCAGCACCCCGTGTTATAGATCTTAATGTTGAAGTTTGTCCTTCATTAATTCCTGTGTCCTATTCTTAACATATTTCATGTTCACATGTGCCTGCTACTATCCAGGACGATGTGCTGTTCTTTAATCTGTTGGGAAGATTTCCTGTGCCAGCCCAGTTAAAATGAATGAGTCTCATCCTTTCAGTGAAAGGTTGCGCTAGGAGGCATTCCTCATTGCATGGTATAGAAGTGGGCATGCACCTATTCCTTCCACAAGGTAGCTATCCTTAAAGCTAAAACAAGCAAACTGTATTGGAATTCCTTTTTTGTGGAAGAAAAAGAAGCTTGTGCTGTGAATTTCCACTTTGTACTTGAGGTCACCCTCATGACAGAAGGGAGGGAGCACTGCAAAGATAATACATGAAACAGGGCTTAAAAGAAAGAAAGAAAGAAAGAAAGAAAGAAAGAAAGAAAGAAAGAAAGAAAGAAAAAGCTGTGCTGAATATGAGTGAAGAAAACCCTTGCTAAGAATACACACACACAGACACACACACAAATGGAATGGGAAGCTTGACATACGCCATGGCTTAATCTTGGAATGTGTATGCATCTCTCTCTCTCTCTCTCTCTCTCTCTCTCTCTCACACACACACACACACACACAGAGAGAGAGAGATTTTTATGTGTTTAGTTCAGGTTATGTGGATATCCATCCTACAAAAACTCCTCATATCTGATCTCTCACTCACTCTCTCGCTCACACACACACAGATCAGATATGAGGATTTTTTGCAGGATTGATATCCACATAACCTGAACTAAACACATAAAAATGTCATGTTGCTTTTTTTTTTTAGTGATAGAAGAGCTTTGTAACACTGACAGAGGTGAGGGTGTTCTGGGATATTTGTCCAGACTAATATGAAGCTTGTTGAAAGATTAGCACCTCATCAACAAGGTACTAACTTTCAAATAAAAGGCTGATTTGCACATACTGCTAAACCATGATTTGTTTAGCCTAAATAAATTTGTTTGAACAGGTGAACCCAACCCAGCAATCAAACCCTGGTTTATTTTCTGCCAACAAACATGATATGCTTGTGAACCCGTGACTCATTTTAACTATGGTTTGCTTTATGTGAAAACCTTGCTTAAGCATGGCTTGCTTGGGCACCCCACCCCAAATGCTCATCTGGCTACAAATCACAAGGCAGGAGAGGCTGGGAAACAAGCCAAGCTTTGGAGAAACAAAAGAAACTGAGACAACCCATGGCTTATTAAATAAATCATGGTTAAAACCAACCATAGCTTAGTGTTATGTGCAAACACACACGCACAAAAACCACCCATAAACAGATAGCAGTTCAGGATTTGTGGACTGCACCAGCTTATTCCGGTACATAAAAAAACTGATAGTGCAGACACACAGCCTAACCTGCACACAAAGCTTGATTCAAAAATTGAGCTGGGAATGGGGGGCAGGAATCATATTTCTACACATTTTCTTTGTCAAATTCACAAACAAAATTCATTGTAATATGACAGGCGACATCATTCCATCCCCCAGAGGCTATCATTTCTACACAGTCCTCCTCATCATAAGCATTATTTGGCTCTCCGTTGCTCCATTTGTTGAAGGTCTGCATTGGGGACCGGTCGGAGTAAACAAAATGGCCCTCTTTCTCTAGGTCGTTAATGCCAATGAAAACTCGGCTGAGGCCAGCTTGATTGATGTAAGCAGCAATTAGGCTATTGGTGTTTTCATCCTTGGGCATGCTTAGCGTTCCTCCCCTTCCTTGGCAGTAGAGCTGGGCGTCCATATACCTCTTCTCTTCTTTCACCAGCAAGTAAGTCTTATTATCTGTCTCACGCACACCAGCAACAGCTGCGGGGGAGGGCAGTGCTGAAAAGTGAGCACTTGCATTTCTATAAACCAACTTAATGCATAGCACAATCAACCAGTGATTAAGCAAGCAAGATTGCCCCACATGCAAGGAAGGGGAGAATGTTTGTCTGGACATTCTTACCTTTTTTAATGAACTTCAACTCAGTCGTCAGCAAGGTCACTTGATTATCCATTTTACCAATGGCTGTTCGTAGCTGGCCACATTCACAAGGAATGCCTGCAGAAAATCCGTGTGCAAGTTACATATGGGCATTTGCACAAAACATCTCGCTCTGTTTGCTGCCCACCCAAAATAGTGTGTAAAGGTAAAGGGACCCCTGACCATGAGGTCTAGTCATGACTGACTCTGGCTTGCGGCACTCATCTCGCTTTATTGGCCGAGGGAGCCGGCGTACAGCTTCCGGGTCATGTGGCCAGCATGACTAAGCCGCTTTGGGCGAACCAGAGCAGTGCATGGAAATGCCATTTACCTTCCCGCCGGAGCGGTACCTATTTATCTACTTGCACTTTGACGTCCTTTCGAACTGCTAGGTTGGCAGGAGCAGGGATCAAGCAACAGGAGCTCACCCCGTCGCGGGGATTCGAACCGCCGACCTTCTGATCGGCAAGTCCTAGGCTCTGCGGTTTAACCCGTGTCCCAAAATAGTGCATATTTCACAGCTTTTATCCATTAACTTACTATCCTCTTACTCCAGCCCTCTGGAGTAAGGGTAGGCAACCTAAGGCCCATGAGCCGGAATCAGCCTACGGAGGCTATTTAGCCAACCCACGAGCCACCCCTGAACCAAGCCGCCCACTGCACTAAACTGGTGCAGCGTGGCGCGGGGACTCTCTTCTGGGGCTCCAGAAATTGCTTCTGCGCATGCCCAGTCGCCGAAAATCGCTTCTGCGCAGGCGTGGTTTTCGGCATCTGGGCATGAGCAGACACGATTTCCAGCGTTGCACTGTGCTGGTCCAGCGCACAGGGGATCTCTGTGGGAGTGATCCGGCCCATGCCCGGTAAGCATGCAGGTATTGAACCCCCCCGACTGGTTGCTGGTACATACACATAAAACAGTTGTTTGTGTTCAACACGGTCCATCTCAACACAAAGGGATCACAGGGGATGGTCTGTAAGTCACAGTAAACCATAGTATGCAATAAACCATGACAGACTATGAACGAACACCTTGCTGGTAGATGCTGCTCAGTTGCTCTCACTTTGCAGCCAAGCAATATAAACCACAAGGCCTGCTCTTAGCATTATATGCAAACCATCATTTGTTTCTCCTGAACAACCACGTGTAGTAAGCCAGGAAAATCTTGGCTGCACTCAAACAGAGCCCACAGTTTCCTGCAACTATTTAAGATCATAGAAATGGCTATTGACATTCATATCCATTCACAATTGTGTTCAAACTAAGATTCTGCAGTGTCATCCCATACAAAGTAGGAATTATGCTGGGGTGGGGGTGGGGGAGTGACTGGTTCATAGACATGAGCTGAATTTGAGAGAGTGTAGTACACATTGGTACAAAAAAGATGACTTGGACTGCTAAGGGCTAATTCACATCTGTATGCATATCACTGGAGTTCAGTGGTTAATCTAATATTATGGCTGCTGAAATATTCTGTCTTAAAAAACCGTATTATACAAGCTTATACAAACTATACATAATTACACATTTTTTTAATTAGGACCTTAAATTGGATGTTAATACATTAAAACCAGTGCTAATATGGTTGGTTTACCTGGATCTCCATTAGGACCAGGTGGGCCTGCATCCCCATTATCTCCTTTTTCTCCTAAGAAAGGGAAAATAAAGTTAAGCTTCTCAGCAGATAGCTTCAAGTAGAAACAATAGCCTTTATCTTATACACTGACACCAGAACACTAGTTGGATGGTTTTTTTTTAAGCCTTCCCAATGCTGACCTATGTGAAGGAAACTCAACTTCATTTATTTGTCATGATCGTCGCATATGGTTTTGTCGTAATCATGGTCAATCATCTCTTGTTCCTTGCAGAAAAAAACTCAAAATACTGTACATGTAATTTAAACAACTTTTCATAAATAACCGCCTAACAAATATTGAAAGAAAACATACCTTTTGAACCAATGGGGCCAATTTTTCCATGTCTCCCTATGCTCCCCTTCTGTCCTTTGTCCCCTGTTTCTCCTGGGGGGGACGGACAAAACAAAAGACAAAGTTAATGTAAATTTTTACATATACCCTCAGTAGTCAGAGAGTCTTAAGAGACAATGGAGTGTGCCTCGAGGGGTGAAATCAAACTGCTGTGTTAGCAACACAGAAGTGATCTCCCTGGGGCCCAAGCTTGGGCAGTATGTATAGGGTGTTAAGTTGTGGGCGAACATATCAGACGACACAGCGATTCTTCCAAGCAGCTCTTTATTTGTAAGCTGGAACAGAACTGATCTGAGGAGCTCAGTCAGCCTGCTTATATAGAGCTCCAGAACAATGTAACTGTTGCCATTTTCTAAAACTATCCAATCACAGAACGTCACTTTCGATCCTTCATTTGCATAACTATCTACAGTATCCCCCTGCTGGCCCAAGGTGAGAACTTCAGTACATAACATAGGGGTCCTGGGCTACCCAGAAAACAATACCCCCCTCTTGGCCTCACTGATGTATCAAAAAATACCCGAAAGCATCATGTAGTCCTCAGTCAGAGTTGCCAGAGACTAAAATTAGTTCAAGCCCCACTGAATAGATCATGCCCTCACAACCACAGGTCTGAGATTACAGCCCTTTCATTTCATCTATGCTAAGCAGACTACACGGCTGATCTTTTCCCTGTATGCATTCAAAGTCTTTATTAACGAGGAGTGCACAGCAGCCCTCAGGAAGATACCACGAAATAACTATCTGGAGCCTCACAGCGGGAAACAAGAAGGTTTTTCAGTTTTAATGGCAGCGTTATACAGCATTTTACAATGGAGCTGTGGCAAAACGAGCCTCTTTTAAAAATTGGCTGCCTCAGCAAATTCTAATGAATAAGAGATAAATATGCACATTGCAGCACAAATCAGATATAAATATTGTCAACAACACTTCAGTATCTGGCCATCTTTTTCATTATTTGCCCAGGTTTTCTATTATGCATGCAACAGAAATGGTTGCAGGAGTTTAGATTCACTGTGTGTGTGTGTGCACCTTTAATGTATGTTATTGGACCATAAAGAAGGCTGATCGCCGAAGAATTGATGCTTTTGAATGATGGTGCTGGAGGAGACTCTTGAGAGTCCCATGGACTGCATGAAGATCAAACCTATCCATTCTGAAGGAAATCAGCCCTGAGTGCTCACTGGAAGGACAGATCCTGAAACTGAGGCTACAATACTTTGGCCACCTCATGAGAAGAGATGACTCCCTGGAAAAGACCCTGATGTTGGGAAAGACTGAGGGCACAAGGAGAAGGGGACGACAGAGGACGAGATGGTTGGACAGTGTTCTCAAAGCTACCAACATGAGTTTGACCAAACTGTGGGAGGCAGTGGAAGACAGGAGTGCCTGGCGTGCTCTGGTCACGGGGTCACGAAGAGTCGGACACGACTAAACAACAACATAGTTCAATAGCACCCAAAAAGTGAGCAGAAGAATGAAAAAACATGGATTGTTTTGTGTATATCTCATTCCAAGAAGAGCACACACTGGTACGGAGGTAGCCAGTTTACACAGGTTGCCTAAGAATAACCTCCGCCTGCTCAGAAGCTCCCAGCAGGCTGTAGCAACCATGGATTCTGGTGAGCTATATTCCAAGAACCCCCATTACAACCATCTTGTTTCTTATTTGGTGCTGCAGGCAGAAGACCTGTAGTGGCAGATTTAAGTGAACAAGCGGAACGTGCAAACAGAGAGCCTGAATGGTTTTTCCACTTGACCAGTAGCTGCTACAGTAATCCGGAGGCTTCTGGGTGCATGGACGCTTCCCTCCTCAGTCTCGAATTGTTTTATAATGCAATCCTGTACACGTCTACTCAGAAGTATGGGGTTCATTGCCAAGTAACCATGTATAGGGTTGCAACCTCAGGCCCTGAGTCAACCTGGAAAAAAACGGTGAAAAGGACACAAAACAAATACTTAAGCATTGCTAGCAATATTTGTATCCAGTTTGTGCCTTATTGTACGTATGTCCCTTATTCATGACAAATAGCTGAGACAGCCAATTTTTTAAGAGGCTTGTTTTGTCACAACTCTGCTGTAAAAATGCTGTACAGCATTGCCATTAAAACTGAAAAGCCATCTCGGTTCCTGCTGTGAGATACCAATACCAATTTTGTGGCATCTTCTGGTGGGCATATTTGAGGCTGCTATAATGCTCATCATGAACGCAGGAAAAATTCACAACAGTCTTCTGTCACTAGATAACAGAAGCAGCAGTCTCGTCAGCCAACATTTTGGAACCCAGCTTGAAGCTCTCATCCATGCGTGGAAAAATTAGAGTGATTATATAGGACGCTTGTGTACATATGACAGGGTGAGTTGCATGTAGGAAGATGGAAGCTCTTATAACAGATGCAACCAAATAATCCCTATATTCAATACAAAATTGAGTTGTGTGAAAGGGTTCAGTGCATTAGACCAGTGGTTTTCAACCAGTGTGCCATAGCACCTTGGGGTGCCTTGAATGATGGTCGGGGTGCCATGGGCAACACTGGCCTCTGTCTCTCTTTCCTTCCCTCTCTCCTCTGATTCCTTCTCGCATCTCTGCCTCCCAAAGGCTTGCACAGCTGTTTGTTGCAGCAGCCTTGGCTAAAGTTCCCCAGGCAAATGCTGCTTCTGGGGCTGGTCAGGGGGTGCTGGTTGCCAGGAGCTGAGGTCGCCTCAGAGAGAGCAAGCTAGCGGGCGAGGGAGCCCAGCCAGCCAGTCTGCCAGCACTTGCAGTTGAGATTAGACAGACAAGCCCCAGGCCCCTGTGGGGCAGTGTGAGGAAGCACCTCTCATTGGGGCAGCTCAGAGACCAGGGGCAGCAGCAGCGGCTGCCCAGAGGACTCCCAAGGAGAGGGGAGAGGAGGCTGAGGAAACACTCCACAAGGGAGGATGTTTGAAAAAGTGTGAGAAGCTGCCATCTCTGCAGACGAGAGATGAAATAACTGGGCTCCTGAGCCCCACACGGGTGCTGCAGAAAGAATGTACAGTGGTACCTTGGGTTACATATGCTTCAGGTTACATACGCTTCAGGTTACAGACTCCGCTGACCCAGAAATAGTACCTCAGGTTAAGAACTTTGCTTCAGGATGAGAACAGATATCGCGCGGCGGCAGCAGGAGGCCCCATTAGCTAAAGTGGTGCTTCATGTTAAGAACAGTTTCAGGTTAAGAACAGACCTCCAGAACGAATTAAGTACTTAACCCAAGGTACCATGTAGTTGGTCAAGGGAGCTGTGGTCTCAAAAAGGTTGAAAACCTCTGCATTAGACAATAGAACAATATACTTCCAGCTAACATGATCCTTCATGGATCTCTGGCTTAGAAACACCCCCCTCTTTAAACAAACAAAAACCATTATAGAAATATCTTGCCTGAAGAAGAGTTCTGTCCAACCTGAGAATTTGCATCATGCATTCTGAACTGTGACTGATCTTAATAAAGGACTTGTTTTTCAGTAGTCCTGTGTTTTCTGATCCTTGAGGTTCACTCACGTCTTTGGGTCTCAACATAAAGCACTTACAGCTAGTATCACTTATTGATTTAAGCCTAGACAGCTCTTCTCTCTTCTTGCAAGCTGAAATGTGCAATGGAAATTCAAAAGGAGGAAGGTAGGAAGATTATCCCATCCTTAGACCTGTCAGAGGGTCACCTGACATTCTCTACATTGGAACTCTATGCAGAAGCAACCTTAACTTTTCTTAGGAATAGTACTCAACAGTAGTTGTTAAATTTGCAATTATAAATAAATAAATAAATAAATAAATAAATAAACAAACAATATCATTATTATTGAAGGTGGTGAAATTAGATGCCCTGTGTTTTAAGATTGCTATTTACTGTTTTATCCAATTTCTTTTTAAAAATGGAACAATTATTGTATGTGTATTCTTAAAAAAAAAAAATCATAATGCAACAAAATTGACAAGTATAACATTGACTGGTATTCAGAGGTTCATAACTATTTCTTTCGTTTCTTGCAAAGCTATTTGCCGTTGTCATGGTGAGCTTGAGTGTGGGGGGGGGGGCAGAAACTTTATACCTTCTCTAAAGCCAAATGCCACATTTAGTTTTTGTATTTATTTTCTAACTACTCCTTCCAGGTCTCTCTTAAAGAGCTCCCAGTGCTCTAAGTCCAGAAGAAAGGTCACATAAAAGGGGTCAGATAAATTGGTTTCTGGTGTGCAATTGTTCTCTCATAAGATTTCTTTACAATGAAAATAGCCTCTTATGTCTTTTTAATAATACTCACAAAGAGCCTAAGTATTTTAGAACTTACAGGCCTGGCACAAATGGAATTACAGAAATGCTTGTGCGAGTCCCAAAGCATCATTATAAACATAAACCATTGCCGGATCGGCCAAGGAATTACTTTCACACACCCCTCCCCTTGCTCCAGGCATTACTGGCCCCCCGCAATACAGTCTGTTCACTCTGGCTGCTTCCTGAATGTGAAAAATACCTTTCCTTAGCTAAGTCTGGTATTACAAGAAAGCAGGGTCCTGCTGGATCTTGGTTTTGAGAACCCTCTCTCATGCCAGAACTCTGCAAAAAGCACAACTGAAGTATAGTGGTACCTCAGGTTACATACACTTCAGGTTACATACGCTTCAGGTTACAGACTCCGCTAACCCAGAAATAGTGCTTCAGGTTAAGAACTTTGCTTCAGGATAAGAACAGAAATCGGACTTCGGCGGTGCGGCGGCTGCAGGAGGCCCCATTAGCTAAAGTGGTGCTTCAGGTTAAGAACAGTTTCAGGTTAAGTACGGACCTCCGGAACGAATTAAGTACTTAACCTGAGGTACCACTGTACCTGCTCAATCAGTTGATGCACACAGATCCACTGGAAGTTCAGTTCTGCTTGGTCACTATCTCCCACCACACCTATAGGTCAACTTTGATAGGTGGGTGGGACCACTCATGTCACTCAACTGACATCAGGTGGGGTGTGTTTTTTAAGCAACAGCCTGCCAGGCCAAATTGGTCTGTGGACCAGAGGTTTCCCCAGTATCCTGATTCCAACAGTGGCAAGCCAGATGCATCCAGGAAGCCAACAAGCAGGGCAGTGGCATAGCATGGGTTGCCAGCACGCAGGGCCATGTGGAGGGAGGGAAACAAAATGGAGTATGCATGTGCGTTCAACTGCCTAACAGCATCCGTGTTGCCCAGGAGATTGCAGCCGCAGAAATCAGAAGAGAGTCATTCTGGAGAGATCGCTTCCTGGTTCGCATGGAGAAGCAGTTTTCAATGGAGCCTAGTGACAGCTGTATTGAGGCAGCACTGGGTGTTGAAATTTTGTGCCTCTATCAATTTTGTGCCCGGGGCAACCTCCCCTGTGGCTCCCCGCCAAGCTACGCCACTGAGCAGGTGGTTTGTTCTCCACGACTGGTATTCAGACTATCTCTGAACAAGCTCTCATCACAAATATTTAGGATTCATGATGAACAGCCGTAATTCCCATATGCTCCAGGAAAAAATGTAGATAGGAATCGTATTCAAACAAAGAAATATTTGCTGCAAGGGAAAGCAGCATCATTTCCACATACAGTGGTACCTCGGGTTACATACGCTTCAGGTGACATACGCTTCTGGTTACAGACTCCGCTAACCCATAAATATTACCTTGGGTTAAGAACTTTGCTTCAGGATGAGAACAGAAATTGTGCTCTGGCGGTGTGGCGGCAGTGGGAGGCCCCATTAGCTAAAGTGGTGCTTCAGGTTAAGAACGGCTTCAGGTTAAGAACGGACCTCTGGAACGAATTAAGTACTTAACCCGAGGTACCACTGTATTTTATAGCTTCTACAGGTATAAGCCGCTTTATCTAGCAGCACTTCCTCTAGTGATGGAGGACAGGGCAGGGATTCCCATGGTTTTGATTGCATCACAGAAGATGGAATTATGATGCCAGGAAAACTTAAGGCAGAAGAAATGTTAGGTTCCTGGCTCTCAATTCTTCCATTTCCTGATGCTATGAGCCATTTCTTCTCTTTTGAGAACACTGGACCTGACAATACTGCCAGAAAGCCTGATATACATGATTACCCTCTACTCAGCACTAGGAAATAAACAGTTTTGTGAAGAGTAACCTCCATCACCTCCCTCTTTAAAAAATACTGACCTTTTTCTCCTGGAGGTCCAACTCTTCCTGGGCGGCCTGGGGCACCTTTCTCCCCCTTTTCTCCAGCATCCCCTGTTTTGTAGTTAAAAAGGAGATACAATAACAACAACATGCTTGAATTCTCAATATGAACAAGCCTCTTGATTTGTAGTGAAAATTACAATAAGTAATAGGGAGTGGACGGCATTCAAACTCAGTGCAGATCCACTGAAATAATTTTGCAATTGATACCAAAGGGCCCACTCTGAGCATAACTGAGTATGAGATCACTCAATGTCATTTGGGTGTCAGTGTGTGCATGTATGTCTAGATATAAGAAGAAGAAGAACCTGGTGTCGGGTCTGGTTGGTTGTGTTTGCTCAGCAACCTCGGCTTTTGAACTCCACCATTTTTTAAGTTTTCAGAGGGATTTTCCAGATAAGAGTTAAAAAGATATAATGAAGCGTAGGTCTCTTCCCTAAGGTAATTACTTTCAAGCCTGGTCAATGGGAAAAGGCCAAAGGTAAAGGGAGAGAGTACAAATGGAAGAGGAAAAGAACTGGCTTCTCAGAACCTAATGAGGTCTTGAGAACGGCAAAAGAGAATAGAAAAAAAGATGCAGAAAGTTCCGTTTCGGAAAACAAGAACAGCATGGTCACAGAACATTCAGATACATGTTACCCATGCAATGGGAATGCAGTTAGTGAATTTCGGACAGAGCTTCTGCATTTAGTCATGGTTTCCATTCTATTATCAACTTCAAAACAACAACAATAATACATGATAAGACATTCAGACACACACAAACAAACTAATATAAAGCACTAACCATTAGAGAAATGCAACATTTAAATGGTACCATAGGTCACTAGAAAATGTAGCAGTGGAAACTCTGGGATGTTCTCAGATGTCTTCATTGATCAATAGCCCTCCTTGTGAAGGAAAATGTGGATAATGTACTGCTGTGTATACAGTACAAGGCCTTAGAAAAACTAGCCAGGCCCTTAGCTACGGCTCCAACAAGGTTGCCTGACACCTTTTGCCTTTGTGTGAATGCAGCCTCTGCCACAGGGCAATTCCAGATGTGAAGTGGGTACTTTTTTGAACTTTGCTGTAGCATCAAAGGCACCTCGCTGACATCCTCCAGAAAAAGAAATATGATTGCTCCAAAGTACTAAGACTCAAGGCTGCGGAGAAGCTGAGGGCATGAGCTGGATTTCAGCCAACAGATGAAAGGCTCCAAATCTCATTAGCACTCCTCTAAGCTAGCCAGCTACCCCCCTGACAGTTTAGATCAGGCACTGATGGCTTTTTAGAGATTTTATATTAGCTGTGGCCTTCGCAGGCCATTTTGTGCTTCACTGAATTTCTTCATCAATCTCCTTCACTATTATGATTATAGCTTCTAATTAGGTAGGATATGTGGAACCATGAGCAGATTTGGGACCCATCTCCCTTTCTTTCTTTCTTTCTTTCTTTCTTTCTTTCTTTCTTTCTTTCTTTCTTTCTTTCTCAGGCAGAGATAGACAGATAGTTCAGTGTTTTCTGATCATTTGAGGAATATGAGATTGTTGGAACTCATTAAACAGTCAGACCTGTGCATGCTAACAACCATCATTTTTAGCATTATATAGACAATATATAGAAGGGCTTTCCCCCCGAAACGTAAGCTAACTGTTCATACTCTGTGTGGTTTTGTAGTTTTATCTAGTGGTAATGCTTTGACTTTACAAACAGGGAAACTAAGATAGAGTAGTTAAGATGCTCTTCCAAGGTCAAAGGAGGCATCAGTAGATCAAGATTAATGCCCCCATCTACCTAGTCTGTGCTCTGCAGAATAGACTATTCCTTTCTATAAATATGCACTGTATTAAATCTAGTTAAGAGACAACTAGTCCCAATTTAACACTGCTCTCCATTTTCTCTAAAGTGCTGTGCTACCTGTTTGAATAAAAGCATCCTACTAAATTCAGACATGCGGGAGGCAGTGGAAGACAGGAGTGCCTGGCGTGCTCTCGTCCATGGGGTCACGAAGAGTCGGACACAATTAAACGACTAAACAACAACAACAAATTCAGACATTACATTTGGATAGTTTCATCCCCAAGGTGTAGAAATCAGCATTTTGGCTTGGGCAATGGCATTCTGGAATATAAAGGCAGAATGGGCAAGGTCTCTGTCTCTCTGTCACCCACACACACAATTTCAGTATATACCATTCTTCCTTCACAAGAGTGGCTCATACCCCAGCCCAGTTTATGCACAGTAGGCAGGGACAGAGTACTGCCACCTTTTCCTCCTACAGAAGGAGCAGCCACATTATATTCCTCTCTACCTTTCCCTGTCTTCACTGCAAAAGACATTTGTCTTCCACTGCATAGTGCTTTAGGGGCCTTTCTCATACCTATATAACGCATGTGCCATGATGCCAACAACCACATGCTACACATTAACTAGGGCCTATTTCTGCAGGCGGACTGTACACGTGGCACAACTGTATACTACTGGCTTAAATTTGGTTGAATAATCCTTCCCTCTTGAACTGTAGATCTGTAAGGAGTACGGCAACTCGAGCAAAACTCTGCCTCAAACTGCAATTCCAAAGATCCCTTGTGGCAAATCCGTAACGATGGCATAACAGCGATATAAGCTTAAAGCACATATATGCCCAAGGGGTGCACACCGCAGATGTAAGCTGCCTTTTTGTGTGCTGCGTTTTTATTGGCTTGAATTTGTTTTATCATTTGCATGTGAAGGCATTAATGCTTACGTACACTGGGACAACAAATTAAACTAGGTGGCAATTGGCAAGAATAGCAATGCAAAAAAATGATGTCCTTATACTTTGAGAATGAAATGTTGAAGACATTAAGCAATCAAAATGTAAATTTCCTTCATTTGCTAAAATACCAAAGCATGAATATTTAACAACTGCTGCAACGCTAGTTAGGTGTGTTTACTTCTTGTAGTAGTAATAATAAATAATAATATTTTTATTATTTATACCCCACCCATCTGGCTGGGTAAAAAAAAAGCACTAAGCCATAATGCTTAAAGCATGGGATCTGGCATCACATTTTTAAAATAATTCCAGTTTAATTCCAACTGGCCCTTTATTTACTTTCCCTCTTTTTTGAGTGTAGTGGCCTTAAGGTCAGAGGCAGAATGTTCAGGCACGACAGTTCCCAGAAAATGTTTTGGAAATGTTAAAAGAAGGGCAAAAGGAGGGTTGGTAGGCCATACTAACTAACCCTAGGGAGAATGAAGTCAAGAGACATGCCAAGTAGTTTCTCTGAAAAACATGTTCCACAAGCACTACAACTGTTGATCCAAAAGGATGCTTCAGAGAGACTCTCATTCCTTGCGTTGCACCATCATAATAGGTTGTCGTTCTTTTCTACAGGTGACTGCAGCTGTGTCTTTATCAGCAGCTCACTGCACAACCTTTAGAAGATGGTGCTTGTTTCCATGTAGCTTCATCTACTGATTTATGCATGTCAGGCTATTCTTAAATGCACTGAAACCGCCATGTAGGAGGCATCTATTTATTTTTTTCCTAGTCGGTGGGCAACTTTAAATCACCAGAGATGCAGTCCAGGATCTGGTGGAATTAAAGAATGCATCAGCTGATCAGCAGTGATCTAAGTGACAACTTCACTTCAAATATATAAAGGTAAAGGGACCCCTGACCATTAGGTCTAGTCGTGGCCGACTCTGGGGTTGCGGCGCTCATCTCGCTTTATTGGCCGAGGGAGCCGACATACAGCTTCCGGGTCATGAGGCCAGCATGACTAAGCTGCTTCTGGCAAACCAGAGCAGCGCACGGAAACACCGTTTACCTTCCCGCCGGAGCGGTACCTATTTATCTACTTGCACTTTGTGCTTTCGAACTGCTAGGTTGGCAGGAGCAGGGACCAAGCAATGGGAGCTCACCCCGTCGCAGGGATTCGGACCACCGACCTTCTGATCGGCAAGCCCTAGGCTCTGTGGTTTAGACCACAGCACCACCCGTTTAATAAAAAACCTCCAGTGAAGGAGAGTCTACCACCTTCTGAGCTCAAGTTCAACTTTTTTATTCCCCATGTTCTGTGCATTAGTGTAAAGACAACTAAAACCACAAATCATTTCCTCCAGCTGCTTCCTTATTGGTTTTTCCTGCCCATTAGCAAGTTTCTGCACTACTGACCCAGTTTCCTGTACACCAATGAAGCTATTGTCCCCAGTACTTGGTGTGTCCCCTGTCCTCTAAAATATTATCTCCCACTTTCAGGATTCAGTTTAACACTCTCCTGATCAAGTTTGTGAAACTCCTAGTAAACGCATTCTTGCCAGCCACTGTGAGGTACAACCCATTTTCCATTTAGCCAATGGAAAACACCTAACAATCCCAAAAGCAACCTCGGCAAACAAAAATATGACTGGGTGGGATCGGGGAAACTTCATTGGTCATGAAAATAGATACACCCGTTACCTTTTAGGCCTGGAACCAGAATCTGAACAGAGCAGGATTCTTCTGCAATATGCTGAGCATATCCAGATGTTGGCAGAGACAGGAAGGCAAGGCTAATTACAGAGACAAAGAAAACCAGATCACCCTTCATAATGAGCTTGTCCCTTACTCCTAAAAGGAAAGAATGAATAAACAGTTAAAAGGAATTCCAAAGACTTCCAGTAGTTCCAGGCGGTGTTTGCAGAGTTCTACAGTCCAATGCCTCCTACCTTTGCAGCATGTAAGCAGCTTATCATGTACCTTGTGTTATGTGGTACCGGTATATAGAGTTCCACAGGACATCATTTGCTTAACTGTGCAGGAAAGCTATATCGGGGGTTCTCAGACTTCGTCAGAGAGTCTTTGCAAAGCAAAGAAATATTCAAAACCTCCCAAGTGCAACTGAGAAAAGGGGCCTTTGCCAAGCCAAAGCTCACTCTTGTCCTCAGCCCAGGAAAAAAGTTCAGACTAACAGATCAAAAGAAATGGAAATGCAAGGCTGAAGAGGTTTAAGGTTCCCCAGGGAAGGAGGGCGAAGAGAGAGGGGGACTCGCACACTACAGACAACACAGCAGGCAGTCACAGAGTCCTATACTGCACTGATTGGGAGGAAAAGGCTGGCAGCCAGTCTCCAAGCCCAATCAATGCATACGGTGGGAGAGGTCAGCTCACGGTTCCCTTAGGGAGGCCCGAATTGCGTTTTCAAAACCGCTATGAGAGTTCAACTGAGGGAAATGAAAGCCGCTTAGGAACAGATCCCAAGTACAAATGCATTGGGCGAGATGAACCTAATGAAAAAACTGCCTTAAATTGTTTTGTTTTCCACTGCTTTTCTTGTTTGCAAGCTCAAGAGGAAGAACAAATATCAATTTCTTCCTGAATTAGCATGGGAAAATGGATTGGGGCTGTCTTGGTTCTAGGTGGCCTCCACTGAATTCTATGAGATAAAAGAGGCACTGGCACCACTAAAGGGAACGAAGATGGAGTAGGGTTTGGGGGAAAGGACTGGAACTCGCTGTTCTGCTTCCACCTGTCAAACCTGGTGTGCATTTAGGTAGTGTATATTCCTGAGGACTGCTATCTCTTCTAGAGAGGCCCAGCTCGCTAATCCGAGATCAGCAGAGGGCTCAGTGCAGTTACTCACTACTGTGGCAGTTTCTTGATAAATTTGCTTTAAGGTCTGAACCCTGACACTGAAACAGGCTTCAGGACTAAACTCTGCCTCCTACTAAACCTCCTACATTGCTTTAACCATTGTTCTTCAACCTGTCAACAGATGTTGTTGGGACTACATCTCCTGTCATCCTTGGCTGGGGATGATGGGAGTTGAAAAACAACATTTGGAGACCCAAGGTTGAAGAATAGTGGCTTAAAATATTGTTTGCACGCAGCTGAAATATTATGTGAGGAGTACATATGGGAAGCTGCACTGCTGCCCATCCAGGATGGTTAAGACTGTCCACAAAAATATAGATGGCGCAGGTGGTTGAATAATGGGGCTACTGACTCAGCATCATGGCTGCAGGGCTCAAAGTGTCCAATAACCACTGGTACCTAATATTAGGCCTGGCCATGAAATGGCTGGAAAGAGCAAGAAGCAACTTACTTTACCTCCTTGCTTTTGTAGGAGCTGACCACTGCCTTCTTTAAATGCATCCTTTCCCAACCTGGTGCCTTCCAGATGTTTTGGACTACAACTCCAGCAAGTATTGATGCACTGCCTGGGGCTGAAGAGAAATGCAAGCCAAACATCTGCAGAGCACCAGGCTGGGGGAAAGATGGATTAATCCCAACTTCATTCCTTCCCCCGGGTCTGTTAGTTCCCTCGGCCCCACGGCACTTCCAGAGCAGCTTAACATATCATGCTTGCTTTCTACAAATGTGAGGTGAGGAGAAGATTGCTAGGAGCAGAGCCCTGGATCCTACCTCCTTTCCTTTATAGTCTTCCTAGTCCAGGTAGCTCCCATCAGCAGTGGCTACTAGACAGCGCCCAGAACTGGAAGATTATTCTGAGGTGACTTGGGTACCTCAGAAATACAGTGCCATCGCAGCATCTCTCACACACCTCAGATACCATTTAAGGGATCTTTATATGTCTTTTTTCCTGTTTCCACATACATTTGTCCTCCTCTCCTTCCACTTTTCAGTTCTCCACAACTAACCACCCCCCCCCTTGCCACGGCCATTATTCTTTTTTATTCTCCTTTGACTTGACACCACCACCAACCCTAATCACCCAGCATCCTTCCTCTTTTACTCTTTTTTTAAATCTTGTTTTTGGGGGGTTTCTACCAGGCCTTTCATCCCCTCCCCCTTTTTTGTTGTTGTTTCCATAGGTATTTCTCAGAAGCAGAGCTTAATTCAAGTCAGGGCTTCCTAGAACCACCTCCAGAGCTCCTTTCAAGCATTGGGCTCCATTCTGGAAAATGAGCCGGATGACTGTGAGAGTTTCTCCCTCAGTCCCAGATAGTTCTTCACAGCCAGCAACCACTCTTGGAATCATTTCCCAGTCAGAGGCTATAATTTTATAGGCAGGCTTGAAGCCTGTCACTTTTTAATTAAGTACTGCCTGGAAGATGGTGTGTAGAGGCCAGGTCAGGAAGGGAACCCACCAGAACCCACCAATGGGAAAGAGCATTTTCCATCTTCGTTTCCATCTCTCGCTCTCCCTCCAATCTGACTCTTAGAAAATCTCAGCGGTTCCAAAAGTTTCCAATGTTTTTTGCACCCATGCAGATCACACCACGCCTTCCTCTAAGATGTTGGCCAATGCCTTTTTAATTACTGCCACCTTTTTTTCCTGGCAAGACTTAGCTGTCTTTAACATCAGCGTGGCAGGCAAAAAATTAAGCCGAGCATATTCAGTATGCCTTACTCTTTTTTTAAAAGGAAAAAAGAAAATCAAACAGTATAATTTTTGCAGCTCAGCAATGTGGAGAACATTGCTGCCATCCCTTTGCAACGCTAGAAAGACATATTACGAGTTGGGAAAGGTTTTGCTTAGCATTTATCTGTGCTATTTCCCCCTTAGATTTATTAGTTAGCTGCTGTGAAGACAGCTCATTTTTGGTCTGCTACCCCTCAACACAAACTCCACCCTATGAGCTTACTTTACACTCTCTACAGACTGCAGTAAATATTCAAGTGACTACCACGCCATCTGTAAAAAGACACTGCAGCATGCGTGCTTTTCAAAAACTGTTAAAAACTAAATCCAGAAACTATACTCCTCTACTGAACATAATATGCTCTCTCTTTAGCTTAGCTTCCATTAAAAAAAAAACAAAAACGCTACACCACTGTTAATCCAGCCTTAAGTTTACCACCCACTCCACTGAGCAAGTGTATGTGGCCCCACAATCTACAGTATCTTCTTATCTCAGGCTTTCAAAGCATCACCTACCTTACAGTTGAGGAGAAAACAGGCACCGTAGCACAACCTCTGCCTGGAGGGACACTGCGCAGATGAACCTCATTGCTACTATTTACAAAAGCCTGATAGTTTTTAATTTGAAGCGAACTTGTCTCCTGCTCTTCGACATCCAGCAAATCAGACCCAACAGTTGCAAGCGTTATCTATAAACAGCTTCCTGTTTGAAACAGCTCAGCTGTCCAGCAGGACAGTAATTAGGAGCAAAATGTGTGGGAACGCTACAGCGACCCATGATGTAAGCTGCTTCTTTTGGCAATGCGCTTTTTTCGGGGAATGCAGAATGCCTCCCCGTTCACAACTCTCCTTCCCATGAAGAGAAATCCTTGGTTAACCATTTAGGTCTGGCCAGTTGCAGTAATGTAAACAGGATCCAGCTAGAGCAAAGCTTCTGCTGTCTCCCTTTAGTTTTCGGACGGGATATTTAGAAATGCATCGTGGCCGTGGTTCTCATCAAATCCTGGCACGTGGCTTAGAGACATTCTACACATTAAACACAGCGAGGTAGTGGAATTATAGACTGTACCACTTCAGACCATAGGTAGGGGTGTTAAAAAGGCCCTATAGTGTAGAAACTGGAGATAACTGAATTGTGGGGAAGGCTGTACTTCATCTGCAACTCTTGACCAGCACCACTTCTGCCTGGCCACAGACACTTGGCAGTTGCTGTTTCCCATGTTGCTTGCAGCACATTGTAACTGTATTCAGACTGCCTTCTCCCAACAACAGCTAAGACAAGGCAATAGCAAGGATAAAACCTAATCAAGTGCAATAATCATATCACCACTGAAGCTTGTCTTGGCTGCTAAGAGAAGGCACTTCCTGTGGGAATAGCTGTTAGTTCTGTGCCACCTGCGAACACACCACTTGTAGCTGCGTTTTCCAAGGCCAGTCAAAGCCTTTTCACCTCCCGAGATGAAAGCCACTGTCCTAATCAGTCCCTTCCTCCAACACAGTGGAGAAGAGTACTGACATGAGGTTACGAGTCTTATGTATTGGGTACAGGCCCTGGAACCAATATGGTGCCATGAATGTGTCTTGTCTTCCTGAATTTTGGAATGCTCAGGACAGATAAAACAAACTACAGTGGTACCTCAGGTTAAGAACTTAATTCGTTCTGGAGGTCTGTTCTTAACCTGAAACTGTTCTTAACCTGAAGCACCACTTTAGCTAATGGGGCCTCCCGTTGCCGCCGCCGCACGATTTCTGTTCTCATCCTGAGGTAAAGTTCTTAGCCCGCGATACTACTTCTGGGTTAGCAGTCTGTAACCTGTAGCGTCTGTAACCTGAGGTACCACTGCACAGTCAAAATTGTGAAACTCATTCCCACAGGAGGCAGCGGCGGCCACAAACTCAAAACGGCTTTAAAAGAGGACTAGACCAATTCCTGACGTTAAGGCTATCAAGTGGCTACTAACCACGATGGCTTTGCTCTGCCTCCACAGTTGGAAAGCAGTAATGCTTCTGAATACCAGTTGCTAGAAATCTCAGGGTGAGGGTTCTTGTTCTCGGGTCAAACTTGCAGGTTTCCCAAAGGCATCTGGTTGGCTGCTGCGGGAACAGGATGGTGGACTAGATGGGCCACTGACAGGTTCCAGCAGGCCCTTGGGTCTCCATTTGTTTTTGGACTACAACTCCCATCATCCCTAGCTAGCAGGATTAGTGGTCAGGGATGATGGGAACTGCAGTCCAAAAACAGCTGGAGACCCAAAGTTTGAGAAACCCTGTTCTATACTATAATAAAGGTGTGCTCCCCACAGTGCAATTTGCATGGGATTAAAAACCAATAAGCAATGCTGAAGCCCCCAGGTCTTCACAAGCTTTAATATAACCTAGAATAGATAGATCCCTTTGTGTACTTGGAGGGTGTACTACTATAATGGCAACTGCTGGGAGAAAATGTTTTAAAAGGCCACAGCTTATTCATATAACCCTAGCACTAACTGCTCTAGGACCTCTGGACCGGAGCCTAAGGCTCTTGCTGCGGCCATCTAAAAATAAAGACACAAAATATTTGTGGAAAACTACTATTTGACCCTTTAATAAACCACACTGGGCCATTAAAATGATGCCCCACCCATTCCCATTTCTCCTTATCTTGAAAGAGCACAGTAGGGAAAAAAACCCCCGTTATGCACCAAGAAACTCCCAGAAGCAACTGATTATAGCAGCTCATATTCCACCACGAGCACAGCCAAATTATAGTAGGCTATTATCAGTAGGAGCTACTGTCCTGTCAGCAGCTGCTGTTTGGAGACTCTCCTGAGTGGTATTCATTGATCATAGGAGAGACTTACGTAAGAAAAAGGCCTTATTATACATGTTCTCTTGATGAACAAAGTTTCCAGTAGTTCATCTCTCAGAGTAGATGGATTAATAGTAATGATATTCTGGAAGGATTTGAACTGCTAAGATAAAATTGAGGTGCCTTTGGTTTGGGGGTACCCTCCCAGGGGCTTAAGTCCCAAGTCTCCATCTGTCTTGTTTGGGGCCAGTGCAGAACATCCAAGATATAACAGCCGGTGAAATGGAAGAGGAACAGACACCTCAGCACTCTTCTTTCTCACGAGCCTTCAGGAAATTTTTGAATCAGGTCCATTGCTTGTTGGCCCAAGAAAGCTATTATCTGCCCATGTGGATTCATGCAGATCGGTTGAATCGTATCTGCAGCAATGCGGAATTAGAAAAAGGATGTTACAATAAATAGAAATAGCTTCTGAAAGCAAGTAAAAACTCTTCCTTGCCGTCTTTATTTGTCTGGTAGCTGGTGGTTGCAAGTCTGGTCAAAGACAGACTTTGATTTGATTCCTCAATTAGGAATCAAATACAGTGGTACCTCGGGTTACATACACTTCAGGTTACAGACTCCGCTAACCCAGAAATAGTGCTTCAGGTTAAGAACTTTGCTTCAGGATGAGAACAGAAATTGTGCTCTGGCGGCGCGGCAGCAGCAGCAGGAGGCCCCATTAGCTAAAGTGGTGCTTCAGGTTAAGAACGGACCTCCAGAACGAATTAAGTACTTAACCCGAGGTACCACTGTAGTATGAATACTTGTTAACCATATGCATCAGCTTAGTGGAAGCATTCGCTTGGGAGCTACTGTATTTTCCAGCAATTAGTTTCAAATACACAGGAACTCTGAGCCAAGCTGGAAAGCAACAATTTCCCTTTACTCATATAAGTAGTTCCTAAAGAATCAGAAGACACTCACAACCAACCAATAAATCTGTTTGATGTGCAGAATGTGACTGGGTTATTTCAGTCCCCACTCCCCCCCCCCTTTGAAGACTCTGTTACATACAAATCGCCAGTGCATTGATCTCTCTGCCCATAAACGGTGCAATAGTACTGAGACAAAAATATTTTTTTAAAAAATGTAGAGGGAACCAAATAAACAGCTTGGCATTTTCAAAGTAATGCATATTGTATTTTTAAAATGGATATACTTTGGATAAGTTTAAGAAACTTAAGAGAATATCTGGGTGACACTCAACCAAGAAAAATGAGTGAGTCTACTCACAAGTATGAGTACAGTCAAGTATCACATTTTGTTTGAAGGAGTGTCTCATTCCAGGTGGACTAGTTTTATCCCTCAAGAGAGGGATAAAAAACAACTTTTATTATTAACAACCCTTATTATTAACCACCCAAAGTTGAGGTAGAGTTGATACCTCTATTTAAAGCCTAACAAGTTGAAATAAAATTGTTACAGGTTCAGGACATATTTCAACACAACCACCTTCAAAGAAAAGAATCTTCAGTAGGGCGTATTAACTGTTAATGTGAGAACAAGAGGTAGCTGGAGGTTACACACAACTCTTCCACCAATCACTTGAACCTATCATGAAGTAATACTTTTGACAATCCTGTGCATTTCAACCCCTCTTTATAATGTACACTATCCAAACAGCACCGACTGATAATTCTGAAATGCAGAATTTGCACGGGATGTCATTATAAAGTTGCTCAAACCACCCATGTGCCAAGAATCCAATTGCTTTCCTGCAGATTCTTGATTTTGTGCCTAAAGATTTTATTTTAAAAAGGGTAAGGTCAAGGCACAGCTATGTAATGGACTCTAGGGTTCTGCAGAACAGCAGCATTCCCAGAAGACTCATTAAAAACTTGGGCAGATAATTGACTTCCCACAGCGCCACCATGAACCTTCACAGCAGATTTTAAGACTATGAATATTTGCAGCAGGTAATACTACAACCATCCAAGTAGGAAGATAACCCTTTACCCCATCTGATCACAAAACAAGCAGTTTTACAGACTGAGAGACTGTCCATGATGTATTCTTTTGCAACATGTTTTTTATTCAAAGATGTATCTCGACGGTTCCCACTGAAGAAGTCTAAAAAAACACCAGCCAGCTGGGTTGGAAGAGTTTCTTTTGGCAGCGATTCTGGGAAAGATGACAAGTTCATGTTGCATGCATCTTTCCTTCTCCAATTCAGATACCCAGGATCTGAAATTCTTTGATCACCCAGTGCAGAGAGCAGGAGAAAACATGGCCAGCTAACCCTATTAGAACGATTAGCAGAACCCAAGTTGAAGTTCAAAGTCCTCTCACATTCTTAATAGAACATTCCTGGAAAGAATATAGCAGAAGCATCACAAGGGGAGTAGATTGGCTAGTTTTGGATAGCTCTATGGTAAGTTTTGCTGTAACCTATCTAAATTCATGTCCAATATAAGTAGAATATTTAGTAAAGGCCTGAGAAAAGTGTGGTAGGGTAGCTACAGAGCTGAGAGTTTAGGAAGATCCTATATACAGAAAAGGGTGCCTGGGAACTTTAGAGAGATGCAAATCCTCCATATTGACAATCCCAACATAAATCTTAGTGTCCAAAGTATTCCTGTCTTACTAAGCATATATCAGTGAATGGTGATGACCTTGAGATAATTCACAATCCAATTTATTATGTGGGTGTCTAAAGACTTAAGAGACTGCTGATATTCACCAAAATTTTGAAGACACTAAACCCACAGGACAGCTCTTTGGATCATAGCCTGCTAATTCTATGTGCCAGGAGGGGTTTGTCTTGCCCTTTTTAAATAGTAATTCCCCCCACGCACACAACTCGCTTTCAATTCTAAGCTGCCTTTCGAAAGTAGCTTGTGATACAATACAGAGGTCCGACGTTAAAATATAAAGCATAAAAAACCTCATTGGTGTGCGCCTTTGGATAGCAGCCACTATTTCGTAATCTGGTGAACCGGGTTTGTGTCCCCACTCCTCCACATGCAGCTGTTGGGTGACCTTGGGCTAGTCACACTTCTCTGAAGTCTCCCAACCCCACCCACCTCACGGAGTGTCTGTTGTGCGGGAGGAAGGGAAAAGAGATTGTAAGCCGCTTTGAGACTCCTTAGGGTAGTGATAAAGCGGGATATCAGATCCAAACTCCTCTTCTACAAAAGTGTGTAGAACAGAATGTTGATATATCCCATTCTACTAAAATTACTTCAGAATTAAGTACATCTAGCCATAGATGAGATCTATGTTATATTGTTTTGACATTTATGGGATGCAGAATATATGCGAACAGGCTATAGACTTCACACTTTTAAAAGGCAATTTTCATTACTATAAAGAGACATTCCCCCTACATGAACTACATTCATGGATCATCTTAAACATGTCTATTTCAAGTCTCATTGAGTTCAATGGGGCATATTACCAGGTATGTGGGTACAGGATTGCAGCCTCAAATTCATTACAGCATCAGTTCAATAGTTAAAACCTAAAGCTATTTGCCATTCCGAACTGTAAAAATGGCTCACAGGTCAACATTCTTCTGTGAAGTTTGTGTAGCAAAACTGGCTCAGGTCAGTATCAAAGTTTATAAGGAATAATGTGATGCAGTGAATAAGGTAAGACAGCTCAACTCTACCCTAGGTACCCAGAGTTCTCCCTTTACCCAAGCCATTGAAGCAGAAATCTTGTTAGTGCTGCTGAACAATTTGCTTACTGTTAAAATGCCAAAATGACTAAAAATCAGTAAACATTTAAAAGTACATTGGCATCCTGCTGTATATCAGAAATACAGTCAGGCAGGTCTAAGGTCTACAGATCAAGACATGCTCAATGTCGTTTCATACAGAAACACTGGATCAGAAACTGTTCTGGTTCCTTTTTCTATCAGAAAAGCCAGGGATAAAGGGTCTTAAAGATTATACCAGAACTCTTTTTCAGTTACCTACCTTGGGCAGTAGTAAGATTGTTGTGTGGGACATTAAACCTTCTACAACCAAACCCTAGCAGAGACTCCCATTCTCTCCAAATGTTTTTTTCCCCTTTCTTTCTCTCCAAATGTTTTAATAAAAACACATTACTTTTATGATATATGAACAACTGAACTGTTTTATTCAATCATTTGTTGTACTTTACAGCTGAAATTCTGGAAACTCGAAGACGACATCTTTGCCTGTGAGTTTCTTGTAGACACCAGAAAATGTTTCTACCTGCAAAGGGAAGGAACAGAAGTCATAAAAGTGGTAAACAGAAAACTATCGTTTTCTACAGACACAATAGTTCATGTACAAATATACACAGCGAGTTTCAAAACGGTGCTGTACATGGCTTTACTTCTTAGAAAATGTTTATTCTTTGAATTTCTATCCCATTCTTCCTCCCAAAAGAGCTCACGAAGCCATAGAAAAGATATGGCACTGCCATATGGAATTTTGGAGGTGAAGTCCCTCTTCCATACCGTACTGTGAAATGGAACTGTGTCACTCCACTTGTATAGAAGCACAGCATTTTAAACTCCAGACAAAATTATGAGAAAATCTGAACAATGCCTGTGTTGATAAATAAGTGGACCAGTATCACTCTGCCATTTGTGTTCCATCGTTCATCGTAAATGGCTCCATCTTGTGATGCCAGGTGCACACACCAATACTATTTTTTCTACTAACAATCAGGTAGTACAGATGTGCCAGCATGCCGGTTGTTAAAACTGCAAATTCTCATGCGGTACTGCAGTGTACTACAGAGTCAGCAAGGACAGCGCTGAACACCCAAGGAAAGCTGCACATTTCCCCAAGTTTTTGCTTCCTGTTTGAAGATACTGCTGGTGGAAAACCTGGCTCGTTTGAGCACCCCAAGGGGATGGGCTGTCAAACAGCTTGAACACAGATTAATCACAGCAGCCGGAATAGCAGTAATCTTTGCCAGTTTCAAAAAGGGACGCAGGTGGCGCTGTGGGTTAAACAACAGAGCCTAGGACTTGCCGATCAGAAGGTCGGTTAGAATCCCCACGATGGGGTGAGCTCCCATTGCTCGGTCCCTGCTCCTGGCAACCTAGCAGTTCGAAAGCACGTCAAAGTGCAAGTAAATAAATAGGTACCGCTCCGGCGGGAAGGTAAACGGCGTTTCCGTGCACTGCTCTGGTTCGCCAGAAGCGGCTTAGTAATGCTGGCCACATGACCCAGAAGCTGTACGCCGGCTCCCTCGACCAATAAAGCGAGATGAGCACCACAACCCCAGAGTCGGTCATGACTGGACCTAATGGTCACCTTTACCTTTACCTTGCCAGTTTCAACTCTGCTTGCTTCGTGAAGTGCTTGGGTCCAAACCCCTGCAATGCAGGAATCCTGCCCACAAGCCATCCCTGGGTGGGCTCAAACTCACCAACCTTCTGGTTAGCAGGTAGACACACTGACCCACCGCGCCACAGAGATGCCCTTTCTTACCTTGTGTTCAACATTGTTCTGTTGCGCTTTGTCTAAGTGAACCTTTATGAGCCGGCTGCCATCCAGTTTTACGCGGATTCTCTTGCCCACAATTTCACTTGGAAAAACCAGATCTTCAAGAATGGCATCGTGCACCGCAGTGAGTGTACGGCTAAACAGAAATATTATGTACAATTAAAATGCTTTTACGAATGCCAACTTTCCCTTCATCTGCACCACAGAGAATCATTAGAGAAGCAGAAAGACTGGATACTTCTGTGGACTGGATACTAACACAGTAGGTAGCATGTAAACACCCACAGGATGAATTCTTCTACCCTCACCCAATCCCAGGGGTACAGCAGACAGATCTGGTGACTAAACCTTATGAAGTGCCAGTAATAAGGTAGTGAACAAAATCTAGCAGCATTTAGGTTTTAGGTATAAAATAAATAAATATGGAGCTACCTTATACTGAGGCTAACCACTGCCCCACCTAGTCCAGGAGGCTAGGAATTTCTACACACAAAACATGTCATCTATCAGTGAACTATGGGTCTACCCAAGATTAATGCTTGGCAAGGATCAGAGACCCACAAGTGTCAGATTAAAACAGTCTTCTTCCTTGAGTCTTCAAGGTTTAAAATGTGCACTCATGGCAAACGGAACTGAATGGATTAAGGCATGATTATTACACATATAATATAAATTTGAGATTACCTCCTGGGGCGCTTTTGCTTGTTTTTTGTGCGGCTTTTTCTTGTTGGCTTCGGCAAAATTCTTCTCTGTTAAAAGACAATAGCATGACATATATCAGCACATTTCTCTTGTGTTTAGGAATGGAATTAACAAACCAGATTTAAGATGAAGAGTATTAGAGCCAACCAGATACCATGGGAAGGTCACAAGCAGGACTTGAACACAATAGTGCTCTCCCCACCCACTGGTATTCAGAGGAATACTGCCTCCAACACTGACAGGAACAAATTCATGGAGGACAATTATAAAAACATACGACTATGACTCTTGTGATCCTAGTTCCTGTGTGATGCTATGCTGCATATACAGAGCTGGAAGTAGGAGTCAGTTCAAGACTTGTGTCCAAGTATGTACAAGACTGCAGGGTTCTGATTCAATTTAGCACACCTTTCACAGACAAATAATTGTTCTACCTCCATTAACACTCCCCCCACCAACCCAGCATTTTGTAGAAAGTTATGACAAGCTGCCACCTACCTGAGCAATGAACACCACATGCTTTCCACTGAATTTTTTCTCCAACTCACGAACTAGCCGCACTTGAATCTTCTGAAAAGATTTCAGCTGAGGGACTGGCACGAATATGATGATTGCTTTCCTACCGCCACCCACTTCAATTTCCTAAGCAAGAACAGAACTGGGAATGAACATGGTTTAAGTTTTTAAATATCATCCAGCGTTTGCAGGATTACTTCCAGTCATGAAACACGGATCTTCTTTAGACCATTGGTCTATCTAGCTCAGTTATGATCTGCTCTTGACCAGCGGTGGGTCACAGATAAGCTTGGTCATTCGGCTGGAGATACCACAGACTGAACCTTGGAGTTTCTGCATTCAAGGCATGGGCTCTACCATTACATTATGTCCCCTCTTGGCTAAACTACCAAAGGTGGATGTGAGAATGAGATGGGGAGGAAAACCATGTAAGCCACACCTTGAGATCCTTAGAAGATAAAGATGGTATATAAAAGAAAGAAAGAAATAATAAAAATAAAAGGATCAATAATGAAATCTTTATTTTTTTGGAAAAACTCTTTGGCTCTTAAGGCAACAACCTAAGAAGCACTTCTAAGTATCACCATTTTGCAGCAGACCTAAGGCCAGACCAATAGAAACAAGCGCCACTAAGTTTTATGGAAGAAAAGCACCACATTTATCAATATTAAATGCATGAATATATATATATATATATTCATGCATTTAATATTGATAAATGTGGTGCTTTTCTTCCATAAAACTTAGTGGCACTTGTTTATATATATATATATATATATATCAACTAGGAAAGCACACCTGAAAACCTCCAAGTGTTTTAAGCGCTTGTCCAACAAACTACAGTGGTACCTCAGGTTACAAACACCTCAGGTGTTGTATAAACTCCAACAAAAAGTTAGACCAACATCCACTTGGCTTATTAGTAAGTATCAAACCCGGTGTAGCCTATTCCAGAATCCTTTAAGGCAGCCTTTACCACAACCCTACACATCTTTACTTTTATACAAGCAAGCAGGTATAGGATGGAAGTCCAATTTACCTGTTTAAGAAAAAGATAATTGTTCAGTTCCAGATATAATCTCCAGTGATTCTCAAAACTGGAACATTAGCGATGATTGTGTGCATTTTTAGTGTACATCACCAAAGGAAAAATAACAGTGTAATGTGATATATCCAACGGATGGAAAAACAACACAGCTCACTGAACTCATGAGGGCCTGGCCATAACTTCATGAAATAGCCATTATTTCAGATTCCTCATCTGAAAGAAAGCTTATAATAGCTTATACTGCACATGACCAGGCCTCTAAGGTATTTTTAAATTCCTAACTTTTGAGTGGCGTGTTGATTTTCCATACCTGTTTTCTGTGAGAAGCACAGCTTCCCTAATTTCTGCAAACACAACTACTACAGTGCACCTAACAACATTCCTGGTTTCCATGAACCGAATGAATGAATGAATGCAGCTCATCCTGAACACATCCAATTAGTTTGATCACTTGTGTCCTGCATGGTTTGTCTTCACAGCAACTGTAAAAGCTGGGAAGTTATAGGAATATACAGGATGCCTCCCACACCAGCCTTTTCAGTCTGGGGGGGAAAAAGCTTTATGTCCAACATTGTGGACATTGTGGACATTGCCCCTTACGGAGCTAAGCTCCCATACGCCACCTGGGCAGAGCCATGCGAGAGCCACCTCAATGGATGCCCATGTTGGACTCTGAGACAACAAGAAGTTACACATCTGTCCGCTAAAGACATTTCCAGGCGGAAAAATGCTGTAGAACTTAACACACACTGCAATTATCACTTTAAATACCAACATGGTAGCTTATATACACCAAGCATCCTATAAAATGAGCCTGCACCATTGAGAAACACCATTTTTAAAGCTACCTTTGCTGCTGTGATGTTCAATTCTCTCAGCTGAGCCTTTAAGTCAGAATTCATCTCCAACTCCAGGAGAGCCTTGAGGGAGGAAAGTTAAAAGGAAAGTTAACAAATATCTTCAACAAACCAATTCTAAAATAACTATAGTTGTTCTTGGCTGTAAAAAATGTTTTGAGGGGGGAAATCACTGAATACCTATGTTCCTTTGACTTCTGTCAAAGTCACATTTAACAAGTTGATGTAGCAGGATCTGCAACAACTACCTCAGTTACATATCAAATACATATAGTTCAAATGTTCCCATAAACATTGGTCAACAGTAGAGGAGTTTGCAAACAGCTTACAAAGATACTCTGGTTGTAGCTGCTGAATGTTAATTAGCACAACATCTATACTAAAATATAGGGCTATGACATCATATTGGAGCCTCCAGATTCCAACCCTCACATGTTCTGTAAGCAATACAGCCTATATTACCAGCTCAAAGGAGCACTTACCTGGGAGATACCAGACTCAAATTCATCTGGCTTTTCGCCATTGGGCTTCACAATCTTTGCGCTGGAACTGAACATGGCCTTTCTGCATTTCAAAGGAAACAATCAATATCTCAATGTACTGATTTAAAGAATGATTTCCACCTATCACAATGACATCAATGACATGAAGAAGTGTGCATGCACACGAAAGCTCATACCAAGAACTGACTTAGTTGGTCTTTAAGGTGCTACTGGAAGGAATTTGTTTTGTTTTGATCAAATTAGGAAAAACCTTGATGGTGGAAGAAGCCAATTCTAAAGGCTGGCTCAGTCATATTACTTAAGAAAAAAGCAGTGAAAGATTTAGTCTTTGTACACATTTTAAAATGTTGTATGCACCCTTAGCAGAAGTACCACAAAGAGAAGTGTAGTGGTTAAAAGTATTTACTATGAGCAAAATAACATTCTTGTTTAAGTTTAGCCAGGATCTTATTGGAGGTCTGTGGGGAGGACATAATCTCAGAACTGCAGCCCCCACATCTACAATATAGGCTCATTAACAGCAGTGTATATTACAAGGCCTTTTTCTCAATTACTAAGATATGAAGCACACAAATAAAATGAAAGATTAATACGATGCAGAACAGTCCACACACAGAAGGCGAGCAGCAACATGCATTTTCCAGCTACCACAGAATCCTTACAAAGTGACTCTAGAGAAGCGCATGAGGACCCCAGTCTTAAGCATCTTATTAAAGCTTTATCAAAGGGCCACAGTCATAGAACCATGGACCTGGAGAGTTGGAAGGGACCCGGTTAGGTCCTCTAGCTCAACCCCCTGCAATGTGGGAATATTAACTAAAGCATCCATGACACATGGCCATCCAACATCTGCTAGAAACCCTCCAAGGAAGGAGAGTCCTTCTGAGAGTCTGTTCCATTGCCAAACACCTTTTACCATCAGAAAGTTCTTCCTGGAATTGCTAAGTGGCAAGGCAGAACTACCACCTGAAATAGTTTTTTGGGGGAAGGCAGAGCTACCATCTGACACAGGTTTTGGGAACCTGCAGCCCAGCAGCTTCTAGACACACGGCCAATGCTGGGAGTCATAGTCCATTAACACCTAGGGGGACACAGGCTCCTCATCTTAAATAGGATTCATGCAGGACCACGTCTGAACAACTTCCACAGATACACACACACACACCCCAGGCAAAAGTCTCCCTCCCCTGCAATATTGGGGAGATATGACAACTGTGGGGCGAAAGCTTCCTGCTTTGCATCCCTCTCTTATTCGAGCAGGGCATACTGGGAGCTTACGGGCCATGTGCTGCCTTTGGAGGTTGCGGGGGGGACGACGACGACAGGGAGGGAGAACCGGCCTCCGCGCCCCTCCCCCGGGAAAGCTAAGGCACGGAAGACAGTCCTGCCTAGTGGTTAAAGCTGCTGATAAGACTACACAGAGCGTCCCAAGCAGTGTGCTCGGTGCAACACTCTGCGAAAGCCAGGCGCACATGGAAGAGCCGTGGACACTCCAGCAGCCAAGAGAAAGAGAATTGGGGGGTCATTTCCCCCTCCCTTCCACCGTCCCCTGACCCATCCCCGAAATGCGTCTCCTTCGCCGTCCCAGGAAGCCATCGGGCATTAAGGGGCGGCGAATCGGACGCATCTCCGGACACTTGGGCCAGGCGCGGGGGCTTCCGTCGCCCCGGAGTAGTATCACCGGAGCCCCGCGGGAAAAAGCCCCCACGCAGCCCAGCAGGCCCCGGCTGGCCGTGCCTACCTCTCTCAGCGCCGGCCTAAGGAAGAGGAAGAGTTCTCGCGAGAGCACCACAGATTCTCTGCCGGGAAGGGCCGCAACACCGCCCACTTCTCGTCCCGGGGAGCTTGGGATTGAAAGGGTACTTCCGCCCTTCTGAAGCTTCCCGGCGGGAGGGAACTCCTGGCAGAGGATAAAGCGCTGCTTTCACCAAACGGCAATACTGTGCTGTATTGAAGAGCAAATTTGGGGAACTGGGAGTATGTGGTTGTGCCGGCTGTATTAATAAAAGTAAACTTTCCATGCCTTTCCTTCTTCCTAGTTGCAAATCCACCAAGGGAACAAATACGCACGCATTAATGGGTGTTTTAAAAAGAAAGCGCTCCAATGTTGTCTAGTCGGAAGTTGCCTGCTTGAGCCTATACCTGTAAGAATACGGTTTGATTTTTTGCTCAGTAAGAGGTAGAATTGAGCAATCTGTTTCAAAACACCGCTTTAGGCGCTTTGCAAATATAATATATGATCCGTGGTACTGTACAAGTAAAATTAGAGCTGCATAGGGTATTTGGCCTTGGGAGAAAAGCAATGACAAACCTAGACAGCATCTTAAAAAGCAGAGACATCACCTTGCCGACAAAGGTCGGTATAGTTAAAGCTTTGGTTTTCCCAGTAGTGATGTATGGAAGTGAGAGCTGGACCATAAAGAAGGCTGATTGCTGAAGAATTGATGCTTTTGAATTATAATGCCGGAGGAGACTCTTGAGAGTCCCATGGACTGCAAGAAGATCAAACCTACCCATTCTGAAGGAAATCAGCCTTGAGTGCTCACTGGAAGGACAGATCCTGAAGCTGAGGCTCTGATACTTTGGCCACCTCATGAGAAGAGAAGACTCCCTGGAAAAGACCCTGATGTTGGGAAAGATGGAGGGCACAAGGAGAAGGAGACGACAGAGGACGAGATGGTTGGACAGTGTTCTCGAAGCTACCAGCATGAGTTTGACCAAACTGCGGGAGGCAGTGGAAGACAGGAGTGCCTGGCGTGCTCTGGTCCATGGGGTCACGAAGAGTCGGACACGACTAAACGACTAAACAACAACAAGAAGGCATGAATTAATTCGCATGCATCACAACCCTATGCACACCTGCTAGAAAAATAATCCCCACTTTGTTCAATGGGACTGAACCCCAAGGTAACTGTGTATATTTATTGTAAAGGACTGCAGCCTCAAATGGAGATTTAAAATGATCGCCATGAGCCTCAATAACCAACAGGATGAGGTAGGGTATTTGGTGGGTCGGAAAATGCAAGTTTGCTGCTGGTTGCAAGAGATCCTATGCTCATTCCAAATTTACATTTTAGAATGGGACGAGGAACCATTTCCTCTTTTCAATAGAAGCTCTTTGCCCTCCAGCATTTGCTAAATCGGTAGTAAGAAAGCACCATTGTTGGTGAAAGGGGTAATGCATGGAAGTATAGTCGACCGTTCAAAGACCCTGGTGCATGTTCCCCCCTCTTTTTTGTTTCACCAGTGGTTTTTCCCGATCTCTCCTTAGGGAGAGAGGGAAGCCCAGGAAGCGCCATTCGTTTTGTGTGCCTTAGCAGGAAGAGAAGTTCACGCCTATCCTGATCTGCGAGATAAGGCAGGTGAGCGAATGCATGGGTGGATGAGCCGAAAATGGTGGAGGGAGGCTTCAGTTCGAAGTGAAGCCACTGGGTTTGCAGCCCAGAGCCTGCCATCGGCAAAGATTTCTAGCACGTGGCTGATTTCAGCCTTATTCTACTATTGCAGCGCAGTGGCGCTTAGAAGTGGGTTAGATTGGTGAATCATGCAGTCAGTCATATCCTTTTTTCTATCGTGCTCTTGCTGCCCTTTGGTGTGACGTCACTTAAGCCACGGCTATAATATATTCCGAGTTGACCCAGGAGTAAACTTCGACTACTTTCTGGGCAAACACGTGTAGAATTACTGTCCATCAGAGGCTCAATAAATCCAGGAACTAGAAAGTTTGGCTTTCAAGTGTTTGCAGAATAAAGCCATTAGCTGCTGTTGGTGAAAAAAGTCTCCAGTCCCATTTGGCTGTTTCTAAGTAAGGTGCACTGAGTTAACACCGGCGCTTTTCATTTTCCCGCCTTCGGCGCCAGCGCATGCGCACTCTTAAGGCTTCTCTCTTTTTGAGATTTCCTTCCTCACCATCCATTGCTTTTTGCAAGGCGTTTGAGGAGAGAAGGCGGAGACCGCGGCGGTGGAAACGCGCCTGCGCGCAACACTGTTCGGTTTCCTCCGCGTCGTCACTTCCTCGCTTGGACCCTAGGGGAGAATAGACTCGAAAAGCACCACTCTTCCGGTCGATCCGTCTTTTAAATAGCTGCCATATGAGGGGCGGAGGAGGTTACTTGCTGCGTCTGCCCACCCCCTCTTCCGTTTGTGATCCGGAAGTGTCGGCTGCCTTTGTTGTTGTTTTCAGCCTGACCCTCAAACTCCAGCGCGGCTAGTTATGCGCCTGCGCGGCTGCCCCGAGAGCGGAAGAGCAGGAGAACAGCGAAGACGGGCAGAGAGAGGGCGGTGGGGGGGGGGAGCTGGGAGGTCAGGAGAGGCGAAGTCGGCAGTTATTATGCTGCGCCGGATCCTGGCCTTACTCGCTCATCCTTGTTTTCTCCCCAGCAGCGGCCCCGGAACTGTCAGGAGCGGCAACATGTTCTACGCGGTGCGGAAGGGCAGGAGGACCGGCGTGTATCGCACCTGGTAAGCGGAGCCACACCTGGAGTGGCCAATCTCTCTTCTCCCTAGGGCCTAAAAGCTTCGTATTCCTCCCAGTCTGGAAGGGACCCCGGGGGTCATTGCTCCACCTCCCCCATGCAGGATTTTTTTTCTCTTTTTAGTAAAAAAAAATTGTATTAATTTTTTTCTTGCTTTACAAGAGTGTGTGCGTTGCCTCTCAATAATATTAATTAATAACAGATCTGTCGAAAGTACAGAGAGAATCAAATTTATGCAATAATAATAATTTTTATTTATACCCTGCCCTCCCCAGCCAAAGCCGGGCTCAGGGAGGCTAACAAGCAATAATAAAAACAAGTTGAATGAATACAACTTAAAAACACGATTAAAATACAACATTAAAATATTGAAACATTTAAATATTAAAATGCAGCCTCATCACAGGAGAAAGGAAAAGTGGTACATCTGAATACAAACGGGATCCGTTCCGGAGCCCCGTTCGCATCCTGAAGTAAACGTAGCACGCAACTGCGGGGGTCGCGTTTCGCTGCTTATGCGCATGACGTCATTTTGAGCATATGCGCGAGCGGCGGAACCCAGAAGTAACGCGCTCCATTACTTCTGGGTCGCCACAGAGCGCAACCCAAAAATACTTAACTTGAAGCTACTTCAACCCCGAGGTATGACTGTACCTATATCTGTGTTGCATAGTTGCCCAACGCAGGGCTCGAACCCACAACCCTAAGATTAAAAGAGTCTTGTTCTCTACCTACTGAGCCTGTACCAAAGAGCCCAAGGCAGCAAACATTATCTTTCACCCCCCCCTTTTTTATATTAAAAAAAAGCCCATTCTCCTAACAACCCTGTCAGGTGGTGGTACTGAGAGCAGGTGTCTGACTCCATGCAAGCTTCATAACTATGTGCAGATTTTAACCCAAATATTCCTCACACTAGTTCAGTGCTCTTAGTTTCGTGGGGCTTTGCATTTAAGTTACTTTGAAAACAAAAAATGGTTAGATTTATGTAATCGTTCCAGGCCCCAATGCGGCTCGCATAGCCTACCCCAACCATTCTCCTTTGAAGGGCTAAAACTATGGTGGATTCTTGAGGATGGGAAACTTTCCTTCCAAGAATTGTGTGAGGATTTCCCTTCAGCTGATATAGGGGAAAGCTTTGTGTCCCTAGATTTGCTTTAATGAAGAGTAGGTGGCATTGGAGCTAACACGTTTCTTTTTAAAAAAATAATAGCTTTATATTTTTATAGGGAGGAATGTAAAGAGCAAGTTGACAAATATAAATATGCAAGCTTCAAGAAGTTTTCAACAGAGGAAGATGCTTGGGACTTCGTAAATGATGGATCAACAGGTACATTTTGTCATTCAAGTGGTAAGCACTCTGTAAAGGCTTGGTGCTTGGCAAAAATTTTAAGAGTAGCCTTCTGGTAATTAGTGTGGGTGTGCTAAATGCTTCCCACAGAAAGCTTGATATACTTGTCACTGGTCGGCTGTATTTCCAGATGGCACAGGCTGAGTTCTCAGTTCTGGGATATTTTTTATGTAGGCTAATTGCTCCACCGAAGATTTAGGATCTGGCTTGGTTTTAAGTGAAAGTGGTGGATTTGTATTAATAGTGATGAGAAGTTACAGCTGAAAGAAGGGAAAGTCTAGACCCTTGCATATCTCATTTTGCAGTAGATCAGAGGTGGGGAAAATACGGCTTTCCAGATGTTGGACTACAACTCAAACCATCCCTGTCATGCTGTCTGGGGCTGATGCAAGTTTGAGTCCATCAACATCTGAAAGGCATCAGATAAGGGGCCTGAAAGACCTTGTAACTAAAATAATTTCTTTGCTTTATGAGAGTGTTCAAGATTTTTAGATAGTGTACTGCTTGACTAACTATTGAAGATGGTTGCATTCCCGTGGGCTACTTTAGAAAGCTGGGAAATGAAGACTACATTCCGTTGCTTACTTCCTTGGGAATGGGTCCTGCTGAACTCAGTGGGACTTATTTTTGAGGAAACATGTAAGATCAAATTGCAGTTTCGATAAACCTACAGTTGCATTGGAGCTTGGTTCATGTGACTTTTGTATGCAGATCATCTAGCACAGGAAGAACTTGTACTGGCAATTGCTTTGTCACATAATACAATGTGTTCCCTTTAAACTAGGCACACTGGCAGGGGATTCAGGACATGCAGATGCATCACAACCTAATGACCCAGCGGTTGTTACAGAAGGTGCTCCTCATACTTGTCTTGGTGTTTGTAGTGCTGTAGCAGATGCATAATGCGCCAGGCTGCACACCCCTCTGCTTTCATTCTGGATGGAGCTTTTCTAATGTGCTTTGCATTACTAAACTGCAACCTGGCTGTCTCTCATTCTTGCTCAGTGTGGTATTTGCCAGAAAGAGAGATTCAGTGTTTCAGTGCCACCGCTGGATTGCTCTCGCCCAGGATACTGGTTCAGTGCTTCCACATATTTTTGTTGGTGGCTGAATGTCATGGACTGAGTGCTTGGAGAAGGGACATAGAAGGAGTTGGGAGTATAAAAATAAGCAAGTGCTTCAGATAGGTCAGGACAAATTACAGATTCATGAAAATATTCCCCAGGTTTCGTATACAAAACTTACTTGATTATGGCAATTTGTTAGACTTGTTAGTCATTTGGTACTCAAAGGTCTCCAAGCAACTTAACACAAGGTACATTACACCAAACAACGGAAGAGTTACATTAAATGTGTTACTTGGTTGAGAATCCAGAGTATCACGAGAGCACAAATAGGGCATTCCTTTATGGTACATTTGAGAAGCTGGCACACTGTTCAAGAGTTCTCAATGGTTGCCTATCTGTATAGTAGGCAATACAGATCTACATAAGCCACTCACAACTTGTAATGTGTATCTAATATGTGGAAAAACGACCGTGTCCTAATTGTTTTGTAGTAGATACAGCTAAGTAGTTCTAGAAATTGCCAGTGGATTTCCATGAGCTCATCTTTTGTGTGGATCTGTGCTGCTCTCCATTTAATCGCTGAAAGCATACTTCTACAAGTTAGCACTGCTCACTCTTTAGCCTTGTAATATATCCCTTATTGTGTCTCTCTCTGTGTGTTGTTATGCATTTTTCTGCAGTCCTGCTCACAGTTAATTCATGAGTTATTTTCTAATTACTTTAGAGGGACTTCATTTATGTGATTGTGGGTGTATAAGGTTCTTGAACATGAATATTATACTTTAAATGTGATTTTTTATTTTTTGCATTTTGTTTCTTCTACGGTTTCAATAATGCAGCTTATGAAAGACCAAGAAATAATAGGTTCAAGGGTAAGAAGACAACATCGTGGTCAGATTATAGTTCATACAAGAAACCATATGAACAGCCCTCAGAGAACCAACGTGAGAGAAAGCGTGTAAAATATACCGAAGTACCTTACACACCTCCAGAACGCAAAGATGAATTCTCATATATGGGTAAGTGGCTTTATTGTAGCAGGTGACTAAACAATGTCGTTTCCTAAAAAAATTTAAATAGAGCTTTTAAGCTGTTATTATTTATTAAATTTGTACACTGCCCTTCTATCCAGTTCACAACATAAAAAATATAAGATAACAAACCCCAAAATACCTAAGAAAAACAAGAGGAAAAAAGAAAACCATTAGCCCTCCCCCTCCCCCATTGGAAGTTCTTTGCATATATATAATTAATACGCAAAAGAGCTTTGCAGTCTTCTTACTCTTGGAAATGCACAAGTCACTCCTATTGAAATTGACTTAGCTTCTGCCTAGTGAGTTATGACACAATCCAAGCCCTCTTTGCTGGGGGGTGGGTAGATGGAGGTGTCCCTGTCGACCTGCAAGCAGAAGTGCCACTAGTGGGTTTCATATCAGCGGTAGCTAATAGAAATTGCTGGAACGTGTATTCCAAGGGAAGGATTTCACCTGCCCAGGATCCCTTGAGTTGCACCCACTGTTGTCACATGACTGCTTTGGGCCCACTTGCTGGTGCAGTGATTTGCTTCCCCCATGACCTTCCACTCCCGCTGTTGTGTGAAGCAAGTTTGTGGATTCAGCAGTGGCCCCAGCACTAAACCAGAGTAGTCCAGGTTTTGAACTGCACCATTAGTGGCTGTACAGAGTTTGGAATCCAGGTCTTAACACATTGACCGATAACAATTTTTACACTTGAGAACTTTTCCAGTACAGTCGAACCTCTGGTTATGTAAGCTTTGGCATGTGCGCGCAGCATACCCGGAAGTTTTTTACCAGGTTTCGCCCTGCGCACATGCGCAGAAGTGGTCGTCAGGTTGCGGAAACCTTGGGATTTGACCAGACCTCCGGAATGGATCCCATCCGCAACCGGAGGTACCACTGTACTGAATTAGGGATATATGAATGCCTCCATTTAAAGAAGAGAGAGCTACTTCACAGTTCAAAGTAATGTACCAGACATTCTGTGTGGAGCTCTTAAATAGTCCACATAGGATTTTATATTTGATTATATCCAATTTATCCTTTGCTTAAGCTACTGCAGATTTCTGCACTATATATAATAATTCACAAACTTGTGTAATAGGTTCTAGTAGATGATGACCCTTAGTATAACAAAGCACTTTATATCTCCTGGTAAATAGATGAAATAACTCTTTGATGGAGTCAAAGACCCATGGGAGACAAATGTTTTAAAACTTGTGTTTTTAATCTTTTTATTCTGTGAACCTCCCTGAGATCTTGTGATGAATAAATCAAATAAATAACAATAATGTTAATGTGACATACAGCTATTTTGGTAGCTCACTATCTTTTTCTGAATACAATAATTCAAAACAAAGTGGCTCAGTTGTGCTATGTCCCTTGAAAGCCAGTCTGCATTGGGAACAGGACATGGCTTGTTTGTATGGTGTGTTTTTTACTCATTGTTCTAAAATATGTCCTGTGTGTATTTTTGTGGGAACCTCAATAAGATTTTAATTTGGCAGTAGTGTGTTGGGTTGTCCTGATCACCTTTCTTAAATATCAGAACTAAAATACTTGACGTCCATCCAGCTGGCAATATTCCTGCTGAATTAATTGTCCCATTTGCATTTTTAGGAGATTATGCAGTTGTTTATACTGATGGGTGTTGCTCAAGTAATGGGCGCCGTAAAGCCCGTGCTGGAACTGGTGTCTATTGGGGACCCGATCATCCTTTGTAAGTAAGAAATGAGTGGTCCAATAACTTGCTATAAAAACCATTCTAATATTTTTTTTTTTTTTTTGCGGTGATCCCTATTGTTGTTTGCATCTGGACATGGTATTTTCTGTCCTTCCACTAATACTATTTTCAGAAGAAACCTTTGGCTAGAGGGTGGACCCGCTTGATCCAATCTTCTGGCTCTTGTGAAGAGTTGCAGGTTCCTGGCCCCATCCACTCAGCCAGGTGAATTCAGTCCAAGCATAGTTTCATTGGTTGTAGACTGCAGGCTGTAAGAAGAAGAAAAAGTGTGCATGGCCACTGTCCACTGCTTTCCTAAGCAACAAAGAGGAGCCTGAGTCAGCCTCATGGTGCCGTCTTGACATATCCCTTTTCTTCTGTCTTGAAGGAGTTCATGCTTTTTCAGACGGATAAAATGGCTGCCTCCTTGCCCACCAAAGCAAATGTCCAGAAACCAGACCGGTAGGAAGTCACATTATGGAGGCTAGCACAGTGGTGTCCAGAATAGCTGCTGAGATGTCCCTGGCAGAAGCAATTAATGCCAGGAGCATCTGTCAGAATTCGCTTCCAAAGCATTCAATATAATGTATCTTCCTATCCAGCTGAAGATCTTCAGGGCTTGTGATATGTAGAGGGAAAGTATGGCCTCTGTCATTTGTCCAGGTGGATGGTCAGAGTTGGAGCAATTTGTTGTCTACCAATCCTGTCCTTTCCTTGGTCACATTTGAAGGAAATGGCTTGTTTGACGAATGTGTGGACCAAAGGAAAGTAGTGGCTGCTAAAAAAATAATAAAAATACATGGTCATCTTCCCAGGGGCTTTCTCTAAATCATTCAGAACCAAGAGCACTAGCCACTCATCACATCTTGCACTGGCAGCCTTGAAAGCATGAGAAGCCATTCAAACCTTCTGGTTGCTCTTGGGGGAAATGTGAGATCTGGCAGTGGCCCACTTGGCTCCCTACTTTCCTCCCGAAGTGGAGCAATAAGAGGTCTGCCTGACTGAATAACATAAAACATAACACTTTAAAATAGCAAGGATTGGATTTCCATTCCCAGGAGGTGCTTCTGTCCAAGTTTCGGCCTTTCTACTTCATCCCTCGGTGCCATAGTTCCTCAGCCCATCTCACTCAACAGGGATTCCTAACCCTTGGATGGGTTTTTGGCAGGGGCTGTTGGGGACAGAAGGGCCATAGCCTTCCTCTGGCATTTCTTTTAATCCAATATGAGCAATTCAGGTAGAAACAAACATGGCGTAGCACTAAATTTGAAAATCTGTGGTTTGAAGGAAGAACAACATTGGTTTTCCTATTCTTATAAACATGCAGACTGTCTTTCAGGTCACAGATATATTTTGATCCCTTTATTAGCCTTGAAATGTTTCATGCATGAGAAAAATTACTTGAATGTTGTATGTATTTTGTACTCCTACAGAAATAGTAGTGAAAGACTTCCTGGGCGGCAGACTAATCAAAGGGCTGAAATACATGTAAGTTAAATGGAACACAGAATTGGCACAATTGAGTGCTTGAGCCTTTTAGTTTTAATGGAAATGTACGTCTGTTTCAAGGGGGGAACTGCATGGATATATATAGAGAGAGAGCGTAGTTTGGAGAAATTGAAAGAACAATTTAAAAAGTTATCTCATAAATCCTAACAAGAGATTGCATGATTGATAGGCTAGTGACGCAGAACAATTATGTAGCTATTATGAAAATTCGTAAAACCTAGTTAAGTAATTGGCCATGGCTCCCCCCCTCCCCAATTGTCTTTAACATAATTTGCATCAACTTCTGGACGAACAGTGCTAGAATTGGATTACATTGCTTTTGTGTTACAGTTTTGAAACTTGGCATCAGTATTGATGGTTCAACTTCCTTTCTGCTGAGTTGTATATTTTAAATGTTTTCTGTAGGCAGCTTGCAAAGCAATAGAGCAAGCCAAGAGTCAAAATATCAATAAACTGGCAATCTATACTGACAGCAAGTTCACCATCGAAGGTAAGTCATTGTGTATTGGGAATAAGTAATAAGGCAAAAAGCATGTGAAATGGCCTTCTGAAAGGAAAATAAGTTTGTGCAGGGCATGGGACTTGGTATTTTGATTATTTACCAGATGCTTCCAGCACCTTTCTGGGAGACCGTTGAGGAAAAGGTGGGCTAGAAATAAATAACTTTCCAATGATCAAGACCTAGGAATTTAGCATGTAATATATAATGAATGTTTGCTTTTGATGTTTAAGCAGATCCTAGTGGTAAGCAGGCATGTGAATGAGTGTTGGGTGTTTTTCTATTAAAAGCTAGTGGCTTGGGAAGGGTTTGCATTGAAAGCTAACAAATGCTGCTCTCCGGAGAATACTTAATAATAGAATTGTGGCCAAAGGAGGCTGTTCTCCAAATACTGTTTCTTTTCCCCCCAGTCCCAAGATTTACCAGCCAACGTTGCCTTTCTGGATTTATCTTCTGTCAACTTAAAGCATTTGTTCCTAAGCTAGGGACTGCCATTTCCTATGTTTAAAACTCATATTGGCAGCTGATAAATAAATACCCATATGTACCCAGAAGGTGACTTCCTTCTCAAAAGCAAAGGTTAGAAGTGGGTTGGTAACAGTAGAATCCACATCTGGTTTTAACTTTTTATTTCGAGAGAGACCTGAACATCTGCAGATGTTACCCGCTATCTACGCTTGAAGTGGGTCCCTGTCCCTGTCCACAAACTTATGGCAGGCAAGACCGGTGCTCAAAATGGGTGGTCCCAAAGTCAAATTGAATATGCATGACTTACAATGGGCTGCAAATTTATTACAGCAAACTTTCAGTGCCTGCTTAGACCCAAGCTTGGATTCGCCACCATGTGCATTTCTTTGAACAGCACAACTGGATGGCATTTTGCAGATGTGCGGTAGAATCCGAGGACAGTTTCAGCAGTCCTTTTAAAAAGTCACGATTCAACAGATGCATCTTGTTCTTACATAGGTATGACAAGCTGGGTTAAAAACTGGAAGAAGAATGACTGGAAAACATACAAAGGAACAGATGTAACAAACAGAGAGGACTTTGAAAGGCTTGCTAATCTTTCGGAAGGCATGGATATCCAGTGGGTAAGTTAGGAGGTTTGAAAAGGCAAGACTTCATCAATATCAAGTGCATACTATTAAAAATGAATGTTAACAAAATAATGCAAGTAATTCTGTTTAGTAATGGAAATGTGCAAGTGTTTGGTACTAGTCCAGGGGAAGGCCTGTGTTTTGTTATGTTTTGAATCAGAAAACAGCATTTTATTCTGACCCGTGTATTTTTCTTCACCAGTTTTTTTGGGGGAAATTAAAATACAATGTTACTTTCTAACTCTTTGCGAGTGGGGGGGGGCTGGAAAAAATGTCTTACCAACACACTGCCTTAACAGTAGCAAACTATTTGCATGTCTATTCCCTAGCTTTTGATAAAAACAAGAATTGAGTATTGGCATTTTTAAAGAGTCATTTTTGGCACTTTGAACTGAAAGCTGCCTCGTGAGATGTGGAGGGTGGGGAGATAGTCATAAAATGAAGATGATTGTACAGTTGTAGTAACTGGTTCAATTTACTGTTAACAGAAACACGTTCCAGGTCATTCTGGCTTTGCTGGAAATGAAGCGGCTGATCGACTAGCAAAAAAAGGAGCTGGAAAGTCCTCGTCCTAGAATGTGTTAGAAATATCCATTGACTTTGGGGGCAGAGTAACAACATTTCTGACTTAACAGGCTGCGATTGTGATGGATAAATGTGAATTTTACTGACTCGTATCCAATTTCTTGATACTGAGAAGCCTCAGGTTTGGATACTTAGGATTATTCGAAAGACGGCAAGAGATACTTGAACAAAATGCTTGTTTGATGCATTCTGGTTATGAAGAGTTACGACACCACAGAATTTTACGTAAGGCGTTGCCAGAGCTTGTCATTTCTTTCACAGTACATGTACATTCAAGAGTTGTGTTTTATATAAAAAATTATAATAAAAGTTTTTGTTTTTCATCTTGGCATCTCAACTGCAATAGATAATAACAACAAACACCAAAATCATAGATTACAACAGCATGTGCCAAATACACATCAGTAGCAAACTCAAGACAGTATACTCAAATCAGCCCAAAAAACTGCTCCAATTCATACTTTAATCCACATGCGGGGAGCCTGTTATTAACCAAGTTGTTGGTGGGTGGGGCCAGAAGCAAAAATGGGAAGAGCAGCAAATCTACATTTCTGACTTTTTAAGATAGGTAGTTGTTTCTGCACAGAGTCCACCAGGCAACCCAGAGGCATTGTTGGAGTTCAGAGATACACTCCAGTCACAGAGGGTAAAGTAGGGTTGGTGGTGTATGCCATACAGAGAGAGTCCCAAGGGCCTGATAAGAAAGGCCTGGGGGGGTGTCACATTTTGACCTATGCCAACAGAGGATGGGGTGATTCCCCCCCCTCCCCAGTTCCTTATGGCCATGGAAAAGTTGCTCACGGGTTACTATCCAGCACAAACTGGGTACAGTGGTGCCTCGCAAGACGAAATTAATCCGTTCCGCGATTCTCTTCGTCTAGCGGTTTTTTCGTCTTGCAAAGCAAGCCCATTAGCGGATTAGCGCTATTAGCGGTCTAGCGGCTTTTAGCGATCAGCTGAGAGGCGGCTTATCAGCGGAACAGCTGATTAGCGGCTTAGGAAAGGGGAAAAAAGCGAAAAAAAACCGCGGGAACTTGCAAGATTTTTTCGTCTTGCGAAGCAACCCCATAGAGAAATTCGTTTAGCGAAGCGCCTCCAAAACGGAAAACCCTTTCGTCTAGCTGGTTTTCCGTCTTGCGAGGCGTTCGTCTTGCGGGGCACCACTGTATTGGGGATGGTAAATAAATAGCCTTCTAGAGTTAGCAGACCGCTGCTGGTTTAAAAGCCCCCCAGGAAATTCAAGGGCACCAACTGGATCCCAGCAACTGTATTGTGGCCATTGCTTATTTAGCTCTGTGCCTCTCCAAATGGATCGACAATAATAGTGCAGAGAAATGCATTCCAAGTCTTGATTTTTTTCCACCCTGCAATTTGACTTTGACAGTTTTCATGGTTCTCTGAGATTATTAATGACCTCTCCTGACCAGTCCTCTCTTCATAATTCCCCTTCATCCATCAGAGAGCATGGTGCTGTTGATCTGTCTCTCCTTGAACTGGCAAGGCAGAAGTCATTTGCCAATCTCCCTGGGAGGTGATGGCTCAGAATACACAGCAGATGTTTTATTCCGCTACTCTTCTCCCTCCTAGAGCTTCTCCCCGTCTGCTGAGGTTATTGCTTATTTTACCAGGAGGAGGAGATGTTGTATTGTCATCAAGAAACCTGGAACCACGAGAAGCACTGTGATTCGTGGACGACTTCATCTATGCATCTATACATAATCTTCATAATATTTTCCTTTAACATCGTACATGCAGTGAACTTAACCCCTTTCCTCCATAGCCTCTCCCAGTCCTCCATCATTATATTATGTCCCACATCCCTTGCCCAATCAATCATGACCGATTTAACTTGTTCATCCTTTCTATGCCACTCCAACAACAAACTACATTTTAGACATATTCTTATCATCAGTATCTAACAACTCCGTTTCCAATTTGTTTTTTTCTGTTGCAAAACCATTTCTCTTGTCCATCTTATATAATTCGTTAATTTGATAATATTGCAACCAATTCACTTTATCTTTAATTTGTTCAAATGGTTTTAATTTAAAACCTTCCTGATTCTCTAACAACAAATCTGAATACCTCAACCATTTGTTTTCCATATTTAACTTTTTGGGGGGCCTGTGCTTCCATTGGTGAAATCCATTTTGGTGTTTTTCTTACTAAGAGATCTTTGTATCTAGTCCAAACATTGTATGATGCCTTTCTAATTACATGATTCTTAAAACCCCTGTGGGCCTTTACCTTGTCATACCATAGATATGCATGCCATCCAAATCGATTGAGTCCCTCCAAGTCTAACACATCATCATTCTCTAATTGAATCCAATCCTTGATCCAGCAGAATGCAGCAGCTTCAAAATATATCTTCAAATCTGGCAGGGAAAAGCCCCCTCTTTCTTTTATATCTGTAAGTAATTTATATTTAATTCTAGGTTTTCCCCCCTGCCAGATAAATTTAGACAATACCTTCTGCCATTCTTTAAAACATTTGACATTATCGATGATTGGTAAAACTTGAAATAAGAACATCTTTGGCAATACATTCATCTTAACCACCGATATTCGGCCCATCAACGAGAGTTTTAGATTTGACCAAACCTCAAGATCTCTCTTAATTTCATTCCATAATTTTTCATAGTTATCTTTGTAAAGATTCAAATTCTTTACCGATAAATTCACACCCAAATATTTAACTTTTTTCACCGAAACAAGGCCTGTCCTTTCAAAAAGGTTTTTTCTTTCCTCATTATCTAACTTTTTTTCTAAAACTTTGGTTTTGCTCTTGTTTAATTTAAATCCTGCTACCTGCCCAAACTCTTGAATCAGCTCCAGTGCTTTCACTGCACTGGTTTCTGGATCTTGTAATATTAAAACCAAATCATCAGCAAAGGCTTTTAATTTATATTGCTTGGATCCTACTACAATGCCTTTAACCTCCTCCTCTTTCCTCAACATGTTTAACAAAACCTCCAGAACAGAAATAAATAGCAGAGGGGAAAGCGGGCACCCTTGCCTGGTTCCTTTCTCAATTCTGATCTCCTCTGAGACCACATTATAACTATGATTTTTGCTTTTTGTTCAAAATAGATCGTAGTGGTCTAATTTCTGCATATTTACAAGGTTCTTTTATTTGGGTGTTGCAAAGCAAGAAACAACCCACAAAGTTTGGTTTTTTTCCTATTTCTGATACACTTTAATTTCTTTTTCTTAAAATAATTAGACGACACTACCATAAAAATGGAGGATAGAAATTGCAAATGTCGATAAGAAATACTGGCTGATAAAAAGAAACTGATGTTGCAAAGGCCTGTTTGTTTTTAGATGTCTAAGTGGCCAGGAATGATTCGTGCCAACCAAACATCTACAGGCAGAAGGAAGGAGATGTTTCGCCAGTTTTAGTCACCAGCTTCTATGTTCCAGCTAATGTCACACAGGCTTAAGGGGCACAGTATTGTATTTTGACTTGCCCCATAGAATGTAATGCAGTCAAGGCAGAAATGTGGCTCAACCCAACATCTAAAAGGCAGGCACTTCCTATAGAAGTGGCTGGAGTTCTCTGCAGCTTGCTCTCATTGTTTATGGCCCATTAGTGCAGCCTCCCTGGTTTAAGGCTATTTTACAATCGCTGCAGGTAGTGCAAAAGATGGCTTCAAATTAGAAATGGATCTGAACAAGGGAGGAAAGGTTGGATATATGCCAGGCATAGGCAAACTGGGCCCTCCTGATGTTTTGGGACTACAGCTTCCATCATCCCTGACCACTGGCCCTGCTAGCTAGGGATGATGGGAGTTGTAGTCCCCAAACATCTGGAGGGATGAAGGTTGCCTATGCCTGATATACACCATAGAGAACGGCTACAAAGTCTAGAGGTTGTCCTGCAATCGTAACCATGTCTACTCAGATGTCCTACTGAATTCAATGGAGCTTATTCCCAGATTGCAGTGGTTAGGATCGCAGCCTTGGTCAAGATCTGAGGCTGTAGTCCTGTGCATGTTACCGCAGTGAACAGGCTGGGTCTTGCTTCCAAGTAAGGTAAAGGGACCCCTGACCATTAGGTCCAGTCGTGACCGACTCTGGGGTTGCGGTGCTCCTCTCACTTTATTGGCCGAGGGAGCCGGCGTTTGTCTGCAGACAGCTTCCGGGTCATGTGGCCAGCATGACTAAGCCGCTTCTGGCGAACCAGAGCAGCACAAGGAAACGCCGTTTACCTTCCCGCCGGAGTGGTACCTATTTATCTACTTGCACTTTGTGCTTTCAAACTGCTAGGTTGGCAGGAGCTGGAACCGAGCAACGGGAGCTCACCCCATCGTGGGGATTCGAACTGCCGACCTTCTGATCGGCAAGTCCAAGGCTCTGTGATTTAACCCACAGCACCACCTGCGTCCCAAAGTACATGTGCTTCCAAGTACATGTGCGTAAAATCAGGATGTATGTAATCAGGGTGGGTGATAAATAAAAGAGCACCTCAAGCTTCCCGATTGTCTTGTCTTGTATATTTGACTCTATCTAAAAAATGTGTTTATAGCCTTCATGTTTACTTACTTACTTGCCACAATGACTTCCAAGCAGTACACAAATATAAAACCAGTTATAAAAACATGGCCACACATAATTAAAATACGCAATAAAATAGATTTTTCTGTGTGTGCATTAGTAGAGATAAGGCTGCCTATGCATTCATCAGCTTTTATTTTCTCAAACAATTAAGTTTTTCTCCCAGAGAGATTTGAGGGGAAATTCCATCTTCCAGGAGGCTTGTGGCCTTTCGTCATGCTAGTATGTCACTAGTTGCAAACATCCACATGACACATCTTCTAAATATTAAGGCTTTGGTTGTAAGTGTGTCTTCTGCAAATGGAAAGACTCTTTTCATTCATGGAAGGCCTTAGACAGTGGCGTAGCGTGGGGGGTGCAGGGGGGGCCGGCCGCAACATCTGGGGGTTAGGGTTAGGGGTAGGGTTAGGGGGCGCAAATCCACGGGTTAAGGGGCGCTAATTACTTGCCTTGCCCCGGGTGCTGACAACCCACGCTACGCCACTGGCCTTAGATCAGGGGTCAGCAAACTTTTTCAGCAGGGGGCTGGTCCACTGTCCCTCACCTTGTGGGGGGGGGGGCAGACTCTTGAAAAAAGGAAGAATTAATTCCTATGCCCCACAAATAACCCAGAGATGCATTTTAAATAAAAGCACAAATTCTATTCATGTAAAAACACGCTGCTTCCCGGACCATCCACGGGCCGGATTTAGAAGGCGATTGGGCCGGATCTGGCCCCTGGGCCTTAGTTTGCCTATCCATGCCTTAGTTCTAGTAGAGAATCCTGCTGGTAGAAGAAGAAAACAGCTCTTAATATAATATTTCCCTCCAGCCTGCTGCAATATTCTGGAGGGTCGTTCAACTTTACAGAACAGATTTCCAAAGGGGCTGCAAGGGAAGGAGAAATTGGTGAAAGCTGCCTCCTTTCTTTTTTGTCAGCAGGAGCAAACTCTGAATTGAAGCCTGTGTACTTAATGGGTATTTTCACACGCAACAAGCCATGAATCCTGGTTTAATTAACCACAACGTTAGATGTGACCTATCGGATGTCAGCCAACAATGTTAGATGTGGAGAACCTTTGCTTCTCCAGATTTTGCTGAACTACAACTGCCCCAGGAAGCAGAACAAATGGTTAAGGATGATGGGAGCTGTAGTTAGTTCATGCAACTAGTTAGAGTGAAGAACTTTGCTTAATGTCCAAACCTGAAATTCTGGTTTGTTGCATCCAAACAAGGCAGGATTGGGGGGGGGGGGGACAGCTTTTAAACAGAGGTTGTTGGCTTACAAATCCTGATGTTTTGGGGAGCAACAAAATCCCAGATTGGACATCACGAGAAGTGATTCCTGGTTTGTTTACTCAATCACATGAAGGGAGATGTAAATGGGCTTCGCTCACCAGCATGCTGCCAATTCACATTGCGGTTTATTAAGCCTAGCTTATGATAAACATGTGAACTTGGCCACTATAGCTAGCTATTTAAAAGGCACTAGTCACATGGTAGATTTACATGTGGAAAAGGCAGGCAAGGAACAGTATTATAATACAGGATTTGGTTCACATATATCTGAAAGGAACATGAAACATCTATTAAATAACATTTTTAAAAGTGGAAGATCTTTTGGAAATGGGTTGCAATTTTTCCCATGCTCTCTCTTGCAAAGTTACCACTGAGGGATGAAATCTGCATTGTAACTGAAAATGCTGAATAAAATAAGGACTTCACTGTAACTCAATGCCTATTTATTTGGGTAAAAGCTTCACTGAACACAATGAGTGTGTCTGCGTGCGCTTGCCGTCATCTGATGAGGCAGACTCTGGTCCACAAAAGCTTATAGGGAGCCTCAGTCCCTCCAGATGCCATGGGACTACATCTGCCATCAGGTAGCATGGCCAGAGGACGGGGATAAGAAATGTCACAATAGCTGCCAGGCAACATGTTCGTTACCCGCTGGCTTATGCCACAATTTCTTAGGGAGGTAATCAAATGTTGCGCGCTTCTAATTGTTCCATCTGCACAAGCATTTCCATTTGCTGTTCAGGATTATCCCTCCTTGCACCCTGCTCAATTTTGGGGGATGCACAAGGGAAGAGGGGGCAAAGCCCTGTTGCTCAAGCGGAAGTCCTTGTGCAGGACTTCTGCTGATGAGGCTCATTACGTGCATCACACCCATAGTTTTTTTTAAGTGCCATAAGGCTCCCTTGGGACATGGGTGGTGCTGTGGGTTAAACCACAGAGCCTAGGACTTGCCAATCAGAAGGTCGGCGGTTCGAATCCCCGTGATGGGGTGAGCTCCCGTTGCTCGGTCCCTACTCCTGCCAACCTAGCAGTTTGAAAGCACGTCAAAGTGCAAGTAGATAAATAGGTGGCAAGTAGATACCTTCGGTGGGAAGGTAAATGGCATTTCCGTGCACTGCTCTGGTTCGCCCAAAGCGGCTTAGTCATGCGGGCCACATGACCCGGAAGCTGTATGCCGGCTCCCTCGGCCAATAAAGCGAGATGAGCGCTGCAACCCCAGAGTCGGTCATGACTGGACCTAATGGTCAGGGGTCCCTTTACCTTTATTAAGGCTCCCTTGTTTTCCCAAAAAGCTCAGCGCTCCAGCAATAGTTTCAAAGAACGTTAGCCCAGGAAAAGAAAAGAAAAAGATTACCACTGCAGTATTTAACTTTCTTCACCTGAGCTCTGAGACCTGAAAACAAGAACTCAAGATGGCCTACTGCTGACTGTTGTTTCTCAGCTCCCCCTGACCAGCCTTCTAGCTTGAGCCGAGAGATTTAAGAAAGCCCTCCATTACTTGCACCTTTAGAGCTCATTTTCTCTCTGCCTATCTGTCTTTTTCAGACAGCCTTCTGGCCTGCTTAGCTTAGAAGAAATACCTTCAGTTTTGCCTAGAGGGACCGAGGGGAGCATTGTGAGAAGCATCTGACTCAGAATTGATTTGCCAGAGTGTTTCGCGTGGCGCGTTTCTAGCAGTCCGGGGAGCTGGAGAAAATGCAGGCCTCCAGGCATCCGTGGGAGCAGGCAGGTTTTTGGGGGAGGGGGTTTTACAAGGAAAAAAAACACCCCCACTCCTGCTGATCGCTTCTGATCCTGCCCTGTGTCAGTTTTGGATACACCAGCAAAATAAAAATCATTTGATGTGTGGCAAGCTGTGCTTGGCATATGCTTGGAAATCCGCAAACGAGAGGGGAGCTGAATTAAAAATAATTGAGAAAAGGGAAAGGGGAGGAAAACCCCGACAACAACACCGAGATGCAACATTTGGTGTTTCCTTAGGCTCCTGCTGTGAGCAATGTCCGTCTGGAATTTAATGTTCAAGGAGATGTGTGTGTATATAGATTGAGCCTTGAGCGTAATAAATTCTTGGGGTCCTGCGCAGACTGGCAACCTGCCCTATTTCTCTCCTGCCAGATGAAAGGCAATAACGCTACCCGACTTTTCTTCTGTGCAAGCAGGCCCAATATGATGACAGCTTTCCACTTGGATTGCCTATGTGGCAGCCGAATCAAAGGCATAAGCCACACACGCACACACATGCCCTGCAGTGAAGCTGTAATACCTGATCTTTGCCTTCTGGCATCAGAAATGCAAGGCCAGTCTCTCTCCAGCTTTGCTCTTGCCTTCTAGCTTCATGCTAAAAGCCTGTAATGTTACAGGTTGCAAGGCTTAGTCCACAGTGTTTTGTGTGTGTGTGTGTGTTTCGGTGGGAGGAATCATTCTGATGCACGCTTACTTGGAACTAAGAACCACTGAATAAAGTGAGACTTACTTCCTGCTGAACTAGTAGAGGTTTGGTAGGAACCATCCCGACGTTCTTTTAGATGTCTTCTGAAAATGGTAACTGTTTAGGTGGGCTTTCGCAGTGTGAATTTCTCTCTAACCCACCTGTACCTACTGTTTAACTGATGCTTTTTATTATGCTTTTTGAGATACTTTTACTGATTCTATTAAAATTTGTGTATGTTGCATAACACCTTAGTACACTTCATGAAAGTTCCACTTGTAGACATTTCAGTTAACAAAATAAACACACACACAAACACAAACACTTACCTGGCGTGGGAACCACAGGTGAGGCTTGTCTACTGCACTCCAGGTGTACTGACCCCCTGCAATCTCCCAATGCAGGAAACTTGACTACATAATCTGTGGTAGTGGGGGATTGTGTTTGTGTACCCACTCCCAGAACACAGTAATGACTATGATACGATGCGATAATCTTTATTGTCATTGTCCCATACAGAACAATGAAATAGGAAAAATCTACATCAGACATTCAAAAGCCAACAAGCCTGCTATCCCAGCTATCCCAGCCTGGTTAGCCCCCTAAAAACTCTGATACCTCATTTTAAAATACAATATACTCCCATAGAGACTACCTTGTGCTGCGTTTAAAACCAAAATCACATTTGAATAGAAACTTTCTCAGGCAGCTCGTCCTAGTCTTTATAACCCTGTACCTTCTTCCAGAAGGCAGAAGCTGAAAGAGATCATTTCCAGGGTGCGCACTATCCTGCACTATCTCTGCAGCTTTCTTATGACACCTGGAAGCATAGATTTGATCCAAGATGGGAAGAGTGCACCCAATTATTCTCTCCACAGTCTTTACAGCCCTGGACAGCATTGTTTTTCCCCACACCGTGCAGCTCCCAAACCACAAACACAGACCATAAGTTAATACACTCTCAACAGTACAATGGTAAAATGCCATCAATAGGTCCTTTGAGAGATTATTTTTGCGGACCCAGGTTAGGTCATCTCTCAACTCTATTCCCGGGGAGGGAGGGGGGAAATAGAAATCATATTCATAAACTGCAATGTATAATTTGCCGGCACTGCAAGGATAGCCAAGAATGGTTACAATAAAAACTGAGTTGCAATCGCTGTTATTGCTTTGGCAGAAATCACTGCACAATTGTTGGCATCCGTCTGTCTTGAGGAACAATGGCGTGTGCCTCTGGGGGTGAAGTCCAACCACTGGAGAATCACAGCACCTGCTGTGGCTGCAGAAACCGGTTAACCCAGGCATAGTCAAACTCCAGTCCTCCAGATGTTTGGGACTACAATTCCCATCATCCCTGACCACTGGTCCTGTTAGCTAGGGATGATGGGAATTGTAGTCCCAAACATCTGGAGGACTGGAGTTTGACTATGCCCTGGGTTTACTTGTGACTGCTGCCTCCCACATTGTTTTGCTGTGTTAGCAGCACCGAAATGACCTTTCTGGGATGCAAGCCTGGGCAGTGCTGCCCAAACAACAAGTCCCCCTTCTTGGCTTCGCTGATGTGATCCAAGGAAAAGCAGAACAATACGTCTGGCACGAGCTTGGCTGCAGGAGTTGCCGGAAGGAGGAGTAAAAGGAATCATCCAACCGTCTTAGGGACTCCACTCCGTATTGGTGTAGGGTTTACTCCTTGGCCCTTTCTTCTCCCAAAAATGTCCCATAAGACAGTGGCATGGCATAATGCAATCTTATTAAAAGGCAGGGTATTATCCAACACTGTGCCAGTTATTTCAGTAGAGGGTGTCGTGACTGTCTGGACCATGCAGAGACTACTGTTGATTGCAGTCATCCAATTCTGCTAAGGTCTTGACTATCAACTGAAATCACCCACCAAAAGCAACAGTTCAATGATAAGAGCATCTCTGTGGTATGCAGAGGATCCCAGGTTCAGTTCCTGGTAGGGCTGGGAACATGCCCTGTCTGGAGAGCTTCTGCCAATCAGTGTAGACAGTACAGTGGTACCTCGGGTTACAGACGGTTCAAGTTACAGACTCTGCTAACCCAGAAATAGTACCTTGGTTTAAGAACTTTGCTTTAGGATGAGAACAGAAATTGGCAGCAGCGGGAAGGCCCCATTAGCTAAAGTGGTACCTCAGGTTAAGAACAGTTTCAGGTTAAGAACGGACCTCCAGAATGAATTAAGTTCTTAACCTGAGGTACCACTGTACTGAGCCAGATGGATCAACAGTCTGACTCAGCATTACGTAGCTAGACATGTGTCTAGAGATTTCTATAATCCACTGGTGACCATGACCAGTGGATTTGAAAAAGGATCTTTTTCTGTCTTGAGGCAACACTGGGTTCTCTCTGATGCTGGGGGGTGGGGTGGGTGAGATGAGTCAATCTGGGATTGACTGCTTCAGGGCCCATTTGTTCACCCTGGTATTTCCTAGGGGAGCAAATGACAACTTTCCTCAACATGTTGCCCAAGGAACAAAAGCAATTATCTAAAGTTATGCAGGCAGAGACCATTAAATTAGCCAGCAGCAGATTAACACTGCCAAGCATACTGTTGATTGCAATGAGAGAACAAGCAGCTTCCGCAATTAATTCTGCAAAGCCGCCCAAGGTTCAGGCTGACCTACCTTCCAAAGAAAGACCGGAGATAAGATCCACTTGGAAGGAGAAATCTTGTTTAACCCCACCAAGCCAGTCTTTCTTTTGCAAACGCACATGCCAAAGTAAACCTCCCACAAGCTATTGGAAGTCGTGCTGAGTCTTCTCGCAGAACATCTGGCAACATCACTTCCCTAAAGGGGCAGCAACAGAATGAAATAACTTTTCAAAGATGGCAAGGAAATAGATGGAAGAACACTAACTCAACCTGAGCATAGCTCAGACAGAAGGAATAGCCTTTCCAAAAAGGAGCTGAATGGGTGACACATTATTCCAGGTAGGGGCATCTGATGCTACAAGCTACAAGTCCACATGCACAGAACTGCACAGGGACTATGAAGAACAGGGGGTTTTTTTACAAATAATTTTGAGTACTCATCTCTGCAATTCAGGTGTTTGTTTTTATACAGCAGGACATTTGCCACCAGGGTTGAAATCCTAAGGGTGCTTACTTGGAAGTAAGTCCCCTGAAATCAATGGGGTATATTTTCAAGTATGCATTATTAGGGCCAGTCGATAACTCATGTTATGTGTCTATTATAAATGACCTCTCTCGGTATTTTATGGCTGAATTAGGCTGCAATCTTTCACACACTTACCTGGGAATAAGACCCATTGAAAACAATTGCACTTCTGAGTAGATATGCGCAGGATTCTTAGCCCTGATTCTTCTTTAAAAACTTGATTATGAGTGTCATCAAATTCACGGGTCTAGATTAGAATTTGACTTTTTTTAAAAAAAAAGCCAGGGAAAAATCCACATAATTCGGTTTCTGCCTTTTTACTTTTGTGTTTTCTCTTCTGAGAAATGGAATTGCTGATTGATCTACCCTGGCAGACACTCCAAATTCTCCAAGACTTGCTGTTCAGTTTTCTCCAGGAGCAGATTATTTTCAGATTTTGTGAAAATAGCCCAGGGCATTTCCTGTTTCGTCACCGAGAGAGCTAATTTGGGTTGATGCTGCGATGTGCAAATGCCATCTAATAACAAGTAAGAGCAGCATTTATTGTATCAAAACATACCGTATTTTTCGCCCTATAGGATGCACTTTTCCCCCTCCAAAATTGAAGGGGAAACGTGTGTACGTCCTATGGGGCGAATGCAGGCTTTTGCTGAAGCCTGGAGAGCGAGAGGGGTCGGTGAGTACCGACCCCTCTCGCTCTCCAGGCTTCAGGAAGCTATCCGCAAGCCTTCCAAGCTTGCTTCTCCCCCCCCCCGCCAGCCCCACAAGCTTGGGGGATAGCGGGGAGGCGGAGCGCCGCCACCCCGCTATTCCCCGACCTGATCTGGGGGCTGGCGGGGGGAGAAGCAAGCTTGCTCCCCCCCCCCGCCAGCCCCACAAGCTCGCGGGATAGCGGGGAGGCGGAGCGCTGCGACCCCGCTATTCCCCGACCTGATCTGGAGGCTGTCCAAGGGAGCCCACAAGCTCGGGGGATAGCGGGGAGGTGGAGCGCTGCCACCCCGCTATTCCCTGACCTGATCTGGGGGCTGGCAGGGGGAGAAGCAAGCTTGCTTCTCTCCATCGCCAGCCCTCAAGCTCGGGGGACAGCGGGGCAAGCCGCTGCCCCACGGAGGCTAGAGAGGCTGTCCCTGAAGGCAGAAGAGGGAGACGGAGCGCTCTGTCTCCCTCTTCTAGCTTGGGGATGGCTGCGCAAACCTGGGGGGAAATAAATTTTTTCCCCTTGATTTCCCCCCCAAAAAACTAGGTGCGTCCTATGGGCCGGTGCGTCCTATAGGGCGAAAAATACGGTATGTACTCAAACTGATATTTTGTATTGTGGTGCAAGTACAGATAACTCGCAATCTACAAGCATTTAACTTGTGCACATTCAGCTTTACATGTTTGGCAATTTTTTAAAATAGAAAAATTAAAGGGAGCAAAAAGGGGGCGGGGGGCTTTGGCAATTCCACCCACCATTGCGCCCAATATGTTTTGACTATTGTTAACGGAGAAATCTGAGGGCTCCCTTGGACAAAAAAACAAGGACACCAGCCAGGAATACCAGAGCAAAACAGCAGCCAGTAGGCTTGGTCTTTATTGAAGACTGTCATGACAGGACTCCCACCACCAGGTGAAACAAAATGGAAGCCCCAAACAAAAGAGCACCCAAACTTTTATTAGTTACTAATCCCCCAAACTACACCCCTAGAACTACATCACAACTACATCATGACTACATCATTGACACATCACAGAAAGCAGGGGTTGAGGGAGGAGTTGTGGAGGTAACCTTAGTGTCTTGTCACCTGGCTGGTTCCTCCTTTCCCCCTCCCCATGAGTCACTTCCAGGAGACAAAGGGGAGCTGGCAGTTTCCTGCCCCCAGAGGGAAGATCTGATCATTGTCCTTTGTTCCAGTCCATGTTGAATCCATTCCCATATGCAAGTCCTTTGTGACCTTGATGGTCTTCTGTCTGGGACCATCAAGGTTGTCATGCCAACTGGGTAGGGCTCCTGTGTATGTGCTGCTTGGTTAAGGGATTATGGCCGTCCTGTATCAAACCATCCTCCTTTGATAGTCCTTCCTTCATGGAGTAAAATAAAAGTGAACCGGTGTAAATCCGACGTATGGTTGATTTACTATGAATTTATAACAGAAATGTCGCGTATGTCCTGTGTGAGTGTGTATGTGTCGTGTTTGTACAAACTGAATGGGGGGGGGGTGTTTCCTGCAACACCATACAGTATACTATTTTGGCTTCACGTCCTATCCCAAGAATGTGACCCATGTAAGCAAAGAGTTGCCTGTACCAGCTTGGGCAGGTTAATAAAATATACACACAAATACAAATCTTTACCAGGCAAATATCAGATGAGGCAGACACATGCATTCTCTCCCAACTTTCTTTTTTTAAAAAAATTAATCAAATTTACTACATTCTCCACAAATACAGTGCCCAGCTTAATTCTGAACCGTTCTATTTTCAGAGTACATTATGGTAGATTGATCCAACAACAACAACAACAACAATAATACTTTTATTATTTACACCCGCCCATCTGGCTGGGTTTCCCCAGCCACAATGGGCTGGCAGAAAGAAATGCCAGTTTTGTTTTGTTTTGTTTTAAGGGTCGAAAACAAAAGCCAGTACGGTAAAAAGTTTTAGTTCTCTCGCCCTACTAAGCTTTCCACGGTGCGGATATCACACAGCTAGCGCGGGCTGGTGTGAAACACACCATACCGTGGGAAGCTGCCCCAACAGGCCAATTCACACGTGCACACACGGTTCAGTTACTACACGACTCGGGGTGGAGACTCGGCCGCTGCTCCTTTTCCACGGGTCTTTTTTTTAAAAATCGCTTTAACTCATAATAAAAATAAAGTGCTAACGCGCACTTTGAACTGCCCCTTCTTGGCACAGCCAGACCCAGTTGCTCCGGCGCCGGAAGCCCCGTGCGTGGTTTCCCCTCCCCGGGAAGCGGAGAGGCGGAGCCGCCTTCCCTCCGTCGGGACTGGGAGCCTGGCTGGCTGGCTGGGAAGAAGGAGAGGCTCGGCCTGGGCGCGCCATGGTGGAAGCCTGGTATATGGACGAGTCGGCGGAGGACCAGCGCCAGGCGCACCGCCGGGAGCCCAACGAGCCCGTCAGCCTGACGCTGCTGCAGCAGCTGGGCGTCTTCTACTGGAAAGTAGGCAGGAGCGGGAGCCATTCCTGGCGCCAGGGCTCGGTTTGGAAAGGGGAGCAGGATCCTCGCGCGGCTGCGTTTCCCTCCCGTCCAGGACGCCGCAGTCGGAGTCCTGCGCACCGCCGCTTGTGCGCTTTGGGTGCAGGTTGCGCGTACGCACACAAACATTCTCCCCCTCAAAGAATTCTGGGGGATGTAGTCCACCCCTCGCAGAGCTGCAGCTCCCAGCCGCTCTTAACGAACTACAGCGCCCAGAATTCTTTGAGGGGAGGAATGTGCTTTAAAGGTGCGCTCTGCTGCAGTTCGGTTTCCAGTCGCCAGAGCTGGGCTCAGAGACTAGGCACTTGCAATGTGGTAGAAGTTTGTTGGACTCCTAGCTGCCATCAGGTCCAGGGATGAGGAGAGATGCATCCGGACCACCTCCAGCCATGGGCATAGCCAGGATTTATTTTAGGGGGCAGGCTTTATGTTTGGGAGGGGTGTGCAGAACCGAGTTATCTGGTATGCAATTGGTCAGTTAGCTAATTAGTATTTTTTATGAGGGCCCATGCCCTCAGCCATGAAGATCACTGGGTGAACTTGGGCCTGTCATGTTCTCATGGTTTAACCCAGGCATAGGTAAACCGGCCCTTCGGATGTTTGGGACTACAATTTCCATCATCCCTACCTAACAGGACCAGTGGTCAGGGATGATGTGAATTGTAGTCCCAAACATCTGGAGGGCCGGAGTTTGCCTATGCCTGGGTTAACCCACCCCACAGGGCTGTTGTGAATATAAAACCGACACAGTCCATATCTGTGCCCCCTCTGAGCTCATGGGAGGGAGGGTGAGAGACAGCTGTAGTTATCATTAATAATAGCATTTTTATTGTTGTTGTTGTTGATAATAACTCTCAAAGGAGTAACTCTGTTAACGTGGTGGTAGCAAGAACAATAGTGAGTTGTGTGGTACTTTAAAGATGTAACATTTATTAATGCATAAGCTTTCCTGGACTAGAATCCACCTTATTTTTGAAATAATGATAATTATAATTTACTACATTTAGATCTTGCTTCTCTTCCAAGGAGCTGAATGCATACATAGTTCCTGCTTGGCAGGGGGTTGGACTAGATGGCCCTTGTGGTCTCTTCCAACTCTATGATTCTATGTTTCTATGTTCTATGTTTCCTCAAATCTCTATTTTATCCCCACAACTTGGTGAGGCTGGTGTGAGGTCAAGAGATTCTGACTGGCTTAAGTTTACCCAGCGAGCTTCATGGCTGAGTGAGGGCTTTTAAACCTGCTTTTCCTGCCTGTGCTCCAGCACTCTGCCCATGACACAGCGCTGCCTCTTCTTCCGATGTATGAATCGCCATCCCCAACAGGTGTGGAGAAAAACAGCCGTAAGCTGCTGTGCCCAGCGGCCATAAAAGTGCAGAATTACAGCCTGTGATAATTGTATGGAAAGCTCCCATGTGCCCAAGTCAAGCACAGCGACTCTTGACCCTCCTGTAAGTGCCAGAAATCCCCATATCACATGCTGGTCACCTGGTCCCTGAACAGTGTTTTTCTACTACACTGGCCACTTGCTTTGTTTCTGCTTAGCTTCAGCAAGGTGGCTGTATGATGTGCCCCCGGACCTTCTACAGTACTCTGTATTTCACATTTGACTACAGATACTAGAGCGTGAAATACAAAAGCAGTGAGTGTGGAAAGCTCCTATTGTTTCCTTTTGAAATATGTGGAGATTGGGGCTGGGGAAAAGGTTAGGCCCTTGCTTCCCTTGTATATTTGAATAGGCAGAGTGTACCGATGCAGACCTCAACTAAAGTGGATTGGGAATATCTTTTGTGCTGTACCACAAATGATTGATTTGCTTAGCTCACAGAACCATAGAATTGTAGAGTCGGAAGGGGCCATGAGGGCCATCTAGTCCAACCCTCTGCATTGCTCAAACCGTTGACCCTGAGATTCATGCCTACCAACTGAGCTATCCCAGAGGTTATAGATGTACATGTAGACAGATGGGCTAGCAAAATATTTTGCAGACTCTTTACCCGGGCATCTTGTTTGCAAAGCAATGGTCATGGAAGTATTTTAAACTAAGTGCTCTACAGTTTATTTTAGAGCAGTGATTATCAAACTTTTTTTAATGGGCCACTTGAAAATTTTGGGGTCTTCGAGGACCACTTTGTTTGTGCGTCTGTGTATGCAAGCTAGAAATCAAAGCACATCCCTTACATTTAAAAAAAATAATCATAGTCTTGACTTTCTAATCTGATGGATGTGCTGTAAGCAAATTTCTCCCCATTATATTATATTATATTATTATATTATATTATATTATATTATATTATATTATATTATATTATATTATATTATATTATATTATATTGTATTATATTATTTATACATACCCCTACCATCTGGCTGGGTTTCCCCAGCCACTCTGAGCGGCTCCCATCAGAATAATAATGATAATGATAAAGTAATAAAAAAATCAAACATTAAAAATTTCCCTAAACTGGGCTGCCTTCAGTTGTCTTCTAAAAGTCAGATAGATTTCCTTGACACCCCAAGGTGAGTGTAATGTTTGTCAGGTCTCAGGACATTATTCAGCATTCACTTTCCATATTTGGACTTGAGGGTGGCAGGGGATGGAAATCTCACCTTGCAACAACAAATAATAAAAAACAATAATAGTATTATTTGTACCCCGCCCATCTGACCGGGTTGCCCCCAGCCATTCTGGGCAGCTCCCAACATATGAAAACATAATAAAACATTAAACATTAAAAAACTTCCCTTATGAAAATCATGGCCCTCAGGCTATGGCTTTATTTGCCTGTTCAATAATCTACCTCTGGTCAAAACATCCTCTGTCTCCATTGTCAGAAGAAGAAAGAAAAAATCAATTGCATGGCCACATACAGCTATTCTTGACCGTTCTCCATCTGTTCCTCATAGCACCTGAGTGGAGTTTGTGGGGGCCAAAAGTGATTTGCAGACCAGAGCTTGAGTACCTCTGCTTTAGGGTTTAGCATAAACCTTTGGGGCTGCTCATTTAACACATATCAGCAAAGGAGTTTGTAGCACTCTTGCTCTAGTTTACATTACAATGTCAGTACAAACCATTGATTATCCTAGACAGGACGGGTGGTGAGTGGGCAGTGTGGACCTCCCACGAGCGCTGCGCTCCTTCCCTCAAGGTGCAACCCATTGCAATTACGGAACAAATACAGTTAAATCAGGACCCGGGCAGTATATTAAACTTGTGAAATAATCAATGAAGACCCCTTGATTCTTGTCAGCATTTAAATTTAATCTCGTTTGTTTGCTGTGTCCCTGCTGCTCCCCCTATCAAGGCTAATTTTGTTGTTTTGGAAAGCTGCTCTGCCAAAGATGGCAGCCTGCCTGGAGGGAAATCCAGGAAGGGAAAGTTGTATAAAACAGCTGAGAGCTCTTCATGGACAGAGGCTTCTTGCTGGTGTAGCAATCTTCCTTCGGGGGAACCCTGCTCTACTGTTGACAGTGGAAGGCCAGCTTTTCAACGATCCCTTTTTGAGGAACAAAAGTGGTTTCAGAAACTCAGAACTTTATTGCCGGTTTCCAGAACAAGAGTAGCCAGTTCTGTCCCCTCCAGAGAATTCTGGATTGTGAATCCCCACCACCTCCAACCATTGGGCATGCTCAAGGTTGTCATCTGACCTAGCCTGATGTTTAACTGAGAGTCAATCACATCATTTGAAAAATAAGACTTTAGAGCCGCCTGGCCCCAAAATGGCAACTAGACATTCCATTTTGGCAACTATAAACTTGGTTTAAGGAGCCATTTGGCTCCTGGCTTCTATATCTTGAGTGTTTTTCACGGGACGTAAGCAGGTAATAGCACGAGGGCTTTATTTCCTCAGTGGGACGCGGGTGGCGATGTGGGTTAAACCACAGAGCCTAGGGTTCGAATCCCCGCGTCGTGGTGAACTCCCGTTGCTCGGTCCCAGCTCCTGCCAACCTAGCAGTTTGAAAGCACAAACTGCAAGTAGATACAGTGGTACCTCGGGTTACATACACTTCAGGTTACACACTCCGTTAACCCAGGTTAAGAACTTTGCTTCAGGATAAGAACAGAAATCAGGCTCTTGCGGTGCGGCGGCAGCAGGAGGCCCCATTAACTAAAGTGGTGCTTCAGGTTAAGAACAGTTTCAGGTTAAGTACGGACCTCCGGAATGAATTAAGTACTTAACCCGAGGTACCACTGTAAATAGGTACCACTCCAGCAGGAAGGTAAACAGCGTTTCCGTGCGCTGCTCTGGTTCTCCAGAAGTGGCTTAGTCATGCTGGCCACATGACCCGGAAGCTGTACGCCAGCTCCCTCGGCCAATAAAGTGAGATGAGCGCCGCAACCCCAGAGTCGGCCACGACTGGACCTAATGGTCAGGGGTCCCTTTACCTTTACCTAGTACAGTCGGAAGACTGACAATTGTGGGAATGTTCAGGGAGGCAGGAGAGGATATATTGCTTATTAATATCCTTCCTAACTTGCACTAGCAAGTTCCTTTACTTAGCAGAGTTTTACATTCACCTTTTAAACACACAGCCCAAACCTTTCCCCGCATGTCCAATCTAGGAAAACAAGGAATATTGTACTTGACTGCTACTTATGTATTACATCCCACAACAACCTGCTCTGCAGAGTCATAAAAGCGTTTTGTACGTAAGGAGCGTTTGGGATGCAGCCGATCGCAATGACTGCCTCGTTTTGAACATTTCTGTCACCAAAACCTTTTTCTTAATTCTGCAGCTGGATGCTGACAACTATGAGACCGATCCTGTCTTAGCAGAGATCCGGAAAGAAAGGAACTACAACTGGATGGATATAATAACGATACACAAAGATAAGCTTCCGAATTACGAAGAGAAGGTATAATACATTCTGTCTCTCGTTTGGGACTTGAAAAGGTTGCAAATGCTGGAACTCGCCACTAGAGTGTGTGCCAGTTTCAGACGTTTTGCGATTCTGCTGTTTGAACACTGGCTGTCTCTTTCCTGAGAACTAAGGCTGAAATCCTAGCCCTGCTTAACCTGAAAATAAGCCAAATTGAATTAAAAAGGGCTGACTTTGGTGTAGACATGGCTGGATTTTGCTCTCCGTCATGCAGTTGTTCTCCCTCCTGCCCTAGTGCATTTCAAAACCTATTATAATAGGAAGATATCTGCTTCCCTTCAGTTGCTGCCTATTATTTTTCTGACAGGGCTCCTGTACCTTCTTAACAGCTGGTGAATTCTGGAGTGCAGACTGGGGAATGAGTTGCACCTGTTTGATTTCTGCCTCCTATGCTGCTGTGAAAAGGCACAGCAAATGTGCTAGAAAAAATGGAGAAAGTTGGCAGCAAGATGGCTGGCTTATGTATGCATGCGAATAACTTCCACCTTTTAACATGCACTTAAGTGAGCATTAGGGACGTGGGTGGTGCTGTGGGTTAAACCGCAGAGCCTAGGACTTGCCGATCAGAAGGTTGGCAGTTCGAATCCCCGCGACGGGGTGAGCTCCCGTTGCTCAGTCCCTGCTCCTGCCAACCTAGCAGTTCGAAAGCACGTCAAAGTGCAAGTAGATAAATAGGTACCGCTCTGGTGGGAAGGTAAACGGTGTTTCCCTGCGCTGCTCTGGTTCACCAGAAGTGGCTTAATCATGCTGGCCACATGACCTGGAAGCTGTACGCCGGCTCCCTTGGCCAGTAAAGTGAGATGAGCACCGCAACCCCAGAGTCGGTCACGACTGGACCTAATGGTCAGGGGTCCCTTTACCTAAGTGAGCATTTGGGAAGTTTTGGTGCCTGCTTTGGATAGAATTGTAGAGTTGGAAGGGACCCTAAGGGTCATATAGTCCAACCCCCTGCAATGCAGGGATATCACACTAAACTTGGGGTGGGGGGTTTCTGGCCCTCCAGATGTTTGGATCAAGCTCCTGCCAGCCCCTTCCAGTGTGGTCAGTGATGATGAGAACTGTAGTCCAGTAATGTTTGGAGGACAGAGGTTCCTCGTTCCCACGCAAAACCGTAGTTTGATGTGATTTTTGCTGCTTATTGGAAACCCCTAGACTACACTCCTCCATCTTACATCTGGCAAAGGCAGGGTGAAGTGAATGGGGTTACAGTATCCAAAGTTAATATAACTTGGCTTATATTCCACCTTTTCTCTAAGGAGCTTAATGTAATGGTTCTCTCCACCCTCTCTGTTCCTCACAGCAGCCTTGTGAGGTAGGACAGGCAAAGAGAAAGCCACTCAGGAACTCCCATTTCATTTAACGTTCATTTCACTTTTAATTTGTATACCGCCTGTCAGGTCTGCCTCTAGGTCCCAGCTCACAGAGGACCAACGCCCAGTGGATATAATATACAAAGTCTTTATTGAAGTTTAGTTTCCATTTCAAAGCTCTGGGCGCGCAGACCCACGTCTCGACGCTAGACCGGCTAAGTCCCCTCTGACTCACTGCTCCTCCCACACCAGTTTAAGATCCTAGCCCGGCTCCACCTCCTACGCTGTTCTTTCCTTCGCTGGGTCCTTCTGCCCTCTGGGGTTTCCTCCTTCCTGGACTCCTCTGACGCTGACCCCCCTTGGTCTTCCCCTTCCTTCCGGCGGGCTTTAGGACCTGGCTCCCTACCCGGGCTCCCTGCTGTGCCGCTCGCCTGTACATTTGAACTTGGCGCGCGCGCCCAGCCGGTAACCTTCCTCCTGACCGTTTCCCCGCTTCCTGATGTGGGCGTGACCAAACCTGACTCCTCTCCTCCCGCTGGTGGTGAGAGCACTGGTCCCGATTCCTGGGACTCCCCCTCCCCACTGCGCTCTGGTGGGGAAGCTGGTCCTGATTTCCAACTGCTGCTCAGGGACTCCCCGCTGGCCCCTTCCTCCTGGGGCTTCCCCCCTGGAACCCCCCTCGCTCTGGCCATCGGCGCTCCCTTCTGTGAGTCCTCCGATTCGCTGGAGAGGCTTGTGGAATAACTCTTTCCACTGTCACTGCCTGCTCCCCCCTCGTACTTCTCCTCCTCACTCTCCATTTGCTCCCCCTCCTGTGTCTCTCCTACTGAACCCCTGACACCGCCTTTCTGTATTACTACACACAAGGCAAGTTTACAAGCCGGAGAAACAACAACATAGGCAGCAAAGATCACACACGTAATATCAATCTGATCCAGTACAAAATACGTCACAACTACTTCAAAATAAACAACTGATATCAAACAAAGCAATATTCAGTTATCCATTAGAAGGTACAGTAATAGTAAACAGTAAAATTAAATATTAGCGAGTAATAATTAAATGGCTTCCACTTATCAATTACAATAAAGAATTACTAAACTATAATCGATAAAAATAATGGTAAGTCACAATGCATAAAATACCACAAAACATAAAAAACCATATAAAACGATCAAATTGAGAAACAAGGACACACGACTATTACTAACTGGGCAAACTTCATTGCCTTGTACGCTTCAGGATTTCGAGCCAGACAGGATTCTTCTATAGGCTTAGATGTTCAGAGTCAGCAGAAGGCAAGACAGACTGAATGCTGCCAAACAAATATATGTTTTCTGCTGTTTTGTGTCTCTCTTGTTCTGTGAACGCTGAGATGAGGAGATACGACCTGAGCACTCTCACCTGGCGGTTTTACCTCCGGAGTGGCCAGGTGAAAAAGGAAGGCAGGGCTCCTGTACCTTTAACAAAGCCATGATTCTGCTGAAGTGAACAGGCTTATTTATATGTTCTGAAATTGCCTCTTCTACACAACTCTTAAAGGTGCAGAAGAGCCTCTTCTCCCTCCCTCCTTCCCTCCCACCACCACCAACCACCCTACTTATCTGGCAGAAGGACGTATGTTAAGCTTCTGAACAATTGGCCACACCGCTTCCTTGGGACATTATAAATGAAAGCAACAAAACTGGCTGGTTCTATTCTAGTAGTCATTATTCAGACTTCTCAGAAAGAGGGAGCTCTTCTGCCTCTCCTTGTCTGGTTGTCAAGGTGATGCATTTTAAGTGCTATGAATATTTTAGTAATTTCGCGACTGGAGTGGAGTCTGAATGCCTACCCAGCTTATTTCTGCCAGGTTCTGCGATCTCCCTGACCCGTAACATGTCTCAAGAGCATTATCAACCTGGCAGCACCGGCTGACGCACCCTCCTGAAAGCTCCAGTGCACTTCAGCTGTTGTCGGCTCACAAAATCATTCCGCCACTAAATTTAGGTTTTTCTCCTCCCCCTCCCTCTTTGCTCCAGAGCTGACTAAGCACTTGAGGAAGCGGGTCAGTTGTGGTGGCACCTTTGGTTTAAAAAAAAAAAAAAGGCTTTTACCGAGGGAGGAGCTGGGAAAGAGAATAATTCATTGGCAATTCCATGCGCTTCAGGTGCACCTAGGTAATTTTACTCGCAGATCCATCATGTAAAGAGTAGCTGAGTTCTGATACAGAGCTGTGGTTTGGACTTTGTGGGACTCTTGAATCACCTCCATCCCAGCCAGCATGGGTTCTGGAGGGCAATAACATCAGCAGAGCCACAGGTCCTCTTGGGGTAGGATTGAGTAGCTGGGCGCTCAGTGAAACTGGCTGACAGGAGGAGATTCAGGACAGGCGAAAGGGCCACCACTTCCTACAAACCACCAGTCATGGATTCCTGAGCTGGATCTACAATGACCTGCTTAACATTATTAGATACAGTAGTACAGTGGTGCCTCGCAAGATGAAATTAATCCGTTCCGTGAGGCTCTTCGTATAGCGGTTTTTTCGTCTTGCGAAGCAAGCCCATTGACATCTTAGCGGATTAGCGCTATTAGCGGTTTAGCGGCTTTTAGCGGATCAGCTGATAAGCGGCTTATCAGCGGATCAGCTGATAAGCAGTTTAGCGGCTTAGGAAAAGGGGGGGGAAAAGGGGAAAAAACTCGCAGGAACTCGCAAGACATTTCGTCTTGCGAAGCAAGCCCATAGGGAAATTCGTTTTGCGAAGCGCCTCCAAGACGGAAAACCCTTTCGTCTAGCGGGTTTTCCGTCTTGCGAGGCGTTCGTCTTGCGGGGCACCACTGTACCTTGGTTCTCGAACAGAATGCGTTCCGGGGGTCCGTTCGACTTGAAAACCAAGGTGTGGCTTCTGATTGGCTGCAGAAGCGTCCTGCAGCCAATCAGAAGCTGCACAGGATGTTCGGCTTCTGAAAATGGTTCAAAAAACGGAACACTCACTTCTGGGTTTCGATCATTTGTTCGGGAGCCAAGGCATTTGAGATCCAAGGTATGACTGTATATCGTTCTAAAACGTCACAGGGCATACTTGTAAAATAGAGCATTTTTTTAAACCCGCCCCCCCGTCAAAAATGGCTATCTGCCTACTGCTGGTTGCTCTGCAGCACCCTTGGGTATCACATTTTAACAACGCATTACAAACATTATAAGTAGGATTCCATGTGTCCATAATGCTTAGCAAAACCCTTCCTTAACATTAAAAACCACGTTTATTTATTTCTATTCTGACATCTTTATTGAAAGTTAAAAAGTACATAGTTATGTGTGCACTAAACATGGTGAGACATAAATGAAAGGGAGAAAAAGAAAAGGAGAAACATCACCCATGTAGAAGGGAAAGTAAAGGGAGAGGAGGCAAATAAAACCTAAAACTCTATACTGTAACAAAGTTGTTATTGTACTTCACCAGATCTTAACCTATTACAGTATTTTTAAGAATGGATTCCAAATATCGTTGAATTTCGTCCATGGCAAGTCTGCGTTTATCTGCAAGTTCTTCATATGTTGTGAGTTTGTAGAAGTCTTCAATCCAGTTGTAGAAGGGAGACACATTTTTATTTTCCTAATTCGTCAGTATCAGTCTTTTTGCAATGGTAAGGGCCCGGAGAGTCGACTCGTATTGTCCTTTTATAAGGTTCCATGCGCTGGGCATATCTTTCAAAACGATATTTTGCTCTGTAAATGTGAGGTTGTTCCATACAGTCCCTGTTGATGGTTTCAGTTACCTTCTGCCAAAAATCTTTCAATATAGGACAGTGAAAAAACATGTGTTTTAGAGAAGCATTATTCCTATTAAAAACTGTGAGTGTAGATTTGTCCCTGGTAGCCTTGGGCAACCTGGCGCCCTTGAGGAACATGACTGATGGGAATTGTAGTCAACGCTAACAATCATCCAGGTGTGTTTGGGATTGGCATGGGTCCAGTTGTGACCATGTGGAGATTTCTGGGTGCCAGGTTAGTGATTTGACACCTCCACCTGACTGCCCCCTCCAGCCTTCTTAAGCAGCTAAGCAGAAGAGCTTGTTTCTTGCATTTATCTCCCACCTTTCTCTCCAAGGAGGACCTGGTTTGCCCCCATCCTCAGTTAAGGATTAAGAGGCTGCGATTGGCCCAAGGTCACCCTGTGAGCTTCATGACTGAGTGGGGATTCGAACCCTGATCTCCCAGGTCCTAGTCCAACGCTCTCACCACTACACCACACTGGCTTCCTAGAGTACTTCTGCTATACGGCAGCTATATAAATTCAGCAAGTAACTAAATATGGGGAAAGCGGAATGTCACTTAGAGAAGGACGTGAAATAATTTCCTTGAAGCTTGAATTTGTTTTATTCTGGATTGTTTTATTTGATGTTTTAATGTGTTGTGAACCACTTTGAGACTCTTCCCCCCCCCCATTAAAATATAAAGCAGAATAGAAATGATGATGCTGATATACAAAATCTGCTCTGGACAATAGATCCAGTGTGATTAGTATCTACATGGTGCTTAGAGAATAACTTGCGCCTAAATATTAGTAAGACAAGGGAGATGGTGTTGGACTTGCAGAGGAAGAGAGGGGAACCTGCCCCGTTGTATATCAGGTAGGGGGCTGTGTGGAGAGAGTCTCCTTTAAATTCCTGGGAGTTTACCTTAGTGAGGACCTCACTTGGAAAATCAACGTGGTGGTCAGAAAGGCCCAACAGAGACTCCGTTTCCTCAGGGTCTTGCGAAAGAATAATGTTAAACAACAACTGATGAACTCCTTTTACCGGTCCACAATAGAAACTGTCCTTTCATATTGTATCACAGTGTGGTATGCTGGCCTGACAGCCATGGACAGAAAGTCTCTACAGAGGGTGGTGAATACAGCACATGATATCATGGGCTGTCCCTTGAGTCCGCTAGATGACATCGCAAGGGATCGTTCCTGAGGAGAGCGAGAAAAATTCTCAGGGATGACTCACACCCCGGCCATCACCTCTTTAATCTTCTACCCTTGGGCAGGAGATACAGAAGTATAATCAGCTGTACCAACAGGCTAAAAAATAGCTTCTATCCATGGGCTGTTAGGCTGTTGAATGAAAAATAACATAGCGAAATTGACTTGCGAGGTGGTGTGTTGTTTGATAAGAGATTTGAGTGGTTTTTTGGGGGGGGAGGCTCATTGTACACAGGTTGTACAATGACAGTAAAGGTATTATTATTATTATTATTATTATTATTATTATTATTATTATTATTTTCTCAGACTAAATCTGGAATAAGGACTATGGGTTTCAATTGGGAAGTTCCTCAAAAGAGCGATCTGCAATATGAGATTAATGATTCTGCCCTGCCTTGCAAGGTTGCTGTTAGAGAACGCTGGTAAAGAGCTTGAAGAGCGCTCAAAGGGCTCTCCTTTCAGTGCCAAATATTGCATTATTGAGAGGGGCTCTGGGTTTCCTGGTGTAACATCTTGCAATCTTTACATGCTTTGCTGCTTGTAATAAGATTCGCGAAATGGAAAGCTGTTTCCTTCTCTCTTCCCTTCCCCCTTCCCAGATAAAAATATTTTATGAAGAGCACTTACACCTGGATGATGAGATTCGCTACATCCTGGAAGGAAGTGGGTATTTTGACGTTCGCGATAAAGACGACAAATGGATCCGGATTGCCATGGAAAAGGGAGACATGATCACGCTTCCTGCTGGCATCTATCACCGATTTACGCTGGATGAATCTGTATGAAATTACTTCCCCCCCCACCCCACCCATAAACATCTACACAGAGTTGACAGAATTGTCTGCAGCTGTAGAACAGCATATTAATAACAAAACTCTTGAGACCTGCAGTGTAATCTGCTAAATTAAAAAATGTGTGGGTGGGATAATGAGGGAAGAACAGGCAATGGGTACAAAATCAGAGCCTGTGACCACTTTTATTTGTTTTTCTATTTTTTTTTTAAAAAATGAATTTAGGGCTGCATCTCAACAGTGGGAACTGGGGCTGCATCAGTGCCAGATTTAGAGCGTTGTGAGTGGTTCCCATGAATAGGGTGCTGAGCTGAGCAGGGCTCAAAATTGAGAAGATCCTTAATTGAGACGATCCATTTGGGGGAGCAAAATACTGGCCTCACACAGGGCGTTATATTAGAAAGATGACCATCTCTGGCTGCAAACATACAGATATACCATACAGTTAAAGCATGCCATTTCCCCCAGGGAATTAAGGGTACTGAGAATTGTAGCTCTGTGAGGGGTAAACTACAGTTTACCAGAATTCATTTTTATGTGTGTGTGTATGGGGGGGGGGGGGAGATGTGCTTTACACGCCTGGTGTGAACACAACCTGTGTTTTGCCATATTAAACCTGTGGAGTAGGGTGGGGAGAGTCACTTGAAATTCATTGAAGGGATTCCTCCCCCTCCCCTAATTTTTATCATCACCACCACAACCACCATAATCTCCAAGGAACTCAAGGTACATAGCTGTTCCTCAACAACAATTCTGTGAGGTTGGCTTGGCTGAGAGACTGTGACTGGCCCAAGGGCACCCAATGAGCTTCAGGGCTGAGCGAGGATCTTGACCCCGGACTTGCAGGCCTGGGTACGAGACTCTTCACCACCACACCACACGGGCTCTGCAATGTCTTGCTCTCTGTGCAACTCTGGTGAGGATCCCTCACTGCTTTCTTGAGAGGGGTTTTCAGGGGTTCGTGGTGAAGGGGACAGAAGGACCACTTGTACGAATTGCCTTCTTCTCAGCGGACCACGCCCTGGCTCCATTTCTCCTCATCTAAAATTGCCTGCATTTATTAGTATAGAAAAAACAGCTTTTAAAAACGCTTCTCCCCACAGATTTTCCCGCCCCCAGTAATCCAGCAGTCCTACTTTTGTTGATAGTACTGACCAGTGCTTTTCCTTTCCCTAAAAAAATGTTTAGGGGGTGCTCTCATTTTCCTACTCATTGAAATACCGCTCTTCAATGAGGCCAAACTTAGATTCACAAATGTTTAGGGGTATGTGTTCCCCTGTGTCCCCCCCAGAAAAAAGCACTGGTACTGACTGGAAGTCATACGTTTCTGCACCTTGTAGGTAATCAAAGCATGGCAGCTTCAACCTCAGTTCGGTCATAAAGCCCACCTGTCTTCCAAGCTGCCATTCCCAACTCTCTGGGATTAGAAATCAATTCCTCAAGGTTCAGGCAGGGATAGTATTTAGAGCACATGCGCTTTCTCTGCTCTGCACGGCTCCTGCTACCTTTGCAGTTAAATGGAGCACTCGTGTCTTCGGCCTTGTCACAAAATCCATCTTTAGTAAGGGATTGGTGTTGCCATAGCAACTATGCAGTGGAGCCTTGGGAGATCTGCTTTGCTCGTCCTGTTCTCTGGCTTGTTGTGAGGGATGTATAAAGCATTCGATATAGAAAGTTTAAGGTCGCTGTCTTGCTACGGGTCTGAGGCCTCTGGCCGGCTCTTAGAATGAGCTCTGCGATCTATTGGTTTCCCTCTGCGTAGGAAAACAGGTGCAGGCCCTGACAGAGTGACAATATCCCGACCCCCAAATTTTGTTGAATGTGCTTTGTCGAATCCAGAAGTTTTGCCTTGCTGTTAATATCGCTGGAAAGATTAGGTGGCAGTCATCCAAGTTTTGCTCAGAGTAGGCCTGTTAAAGTTAACGTACTTGAGTTAGGCCTGTTCATTTCAAAGGGTCTACTCTGAGTAAGGGCGCTTCAGTGTTGAAAAACAAAGCAAAACATGCAGTGTTAACTGCAGAGATGTTGCTGTGCATCAGCAACAGAAACTGGAGTCAGACGTCTTATGTGTAAATTTTAAAAATGAGGAACGAGCAAAGAGATTTCTCTTCTTACCCCTCCAACCTGCATGTATTGAATTATAAACGTTAATCATACTGATTTCATGTAGGCTAGCATTGCAATAACTTCTGTGTGTGCCCCAAGCCTTGTTCAGAGTTGGTTTTGCATTGAGCAGTACTCATTTTTGTTTTTTATAAAGAGCCAAAATTCACCTTGAGAAACTGTTCCAAACACAGAGCTAATATGAAGGGGGGGAGGGGAAAGCATTAAATGCTAAATTTTGGTGTGTCAGGCTGTTCCAAAAGGGGCTCCCCCTTTTGTGACTTGTTTGTGATCTCTTTTCCATGATGGGTTTCTGGCTGTTTTTGCCTTAGAGCAGGGACAAGGCGAAGCGATTTCACTTTACAGTGTCTGCTCTTTGCAAAATGTGAATATTGCAAGGAATCCAAACACAACTAGGCTATGGGGATTGGGGAATGGATATTTCAAATAAAGTAGCCGGCGTTTCTCCAAAGCTGGCTGTTCCCCAACCCTTCAGTTGGACTCGAGCCCTGTACTTTGAACCCCACTCCTTTCAGGGTTTTCATTCTTGTTTTTCAGAAGTAAACCATGTTAAGTGTGAACTTTCTGTGTTTCTGTTCCCAGAATTATGTGAAGGCAATGAGGCTGTTTGTCGGAGAACCTGTGTGGACAGCGTACAACAGGCCTGCGGATCATTTTCCTGCTCGAGTACAGTACCAGCAATCTCTGGTGCAAGCAGCACAATAAACCAGTGGGAAGGTTCAAGACTCAGTTTCCCACAACTTCTGCACAATGGAAATAGCAAAATGGCCTTTTTAATGCCGCCCGCTTATTAATGAGACGTTGGTTTCCTGCAGCTCTAATGTAGGGGAAGCAAATAGAGGGGAATGTTTGTTCTGTTCTTCCTCAATCAATTGTTGGATGGAAGATGATTACCTTTCCTTTTCTTAAAAGTGGGAGAGATCTTTTTGAGCAGATCTGGAGGTTGCATTTAACTTCGACTAGTTATTCCAAGGATCTCTCTGCTGCTCACGTAGTTAAATAATTCAGTTACACCTGAAGATTCATATAGTGTAGCTTTTCCAACTTTGTGAGGGCACCAAGCTGAGGAAGGCTGATGACAAGGCAATATAAATGCTTACCTGATCTTGTTTTGCTTTTCAGTACAGTACAGATTTATTCAGTTGAGGATAAGTTGATTTTTTTCTTTTTAAAAATACAAATTCAAAACTGTTTGAATACTTTTTCAGTTAATCCAGTTCTGTGCTCATGCAAAGAGAGGGGAATTCACTTTGTACAAACACTGCTTTAGCAACAAATATTTGGGCAGAAACTATGAATAGCAACCTTATAACGCTGCCTTATCCAGTAGCCTGAGGATTTCGTTGTTTTTAACAATCAAGCAGTACATAAATTTTATGAAATAAATAACTTAATAGAACTACTGTGTCTCATAAATGAGTCAGGACAAACCAAGTTCCCTGTGTCTGGCTTCCTTAACTGTCTAAGCATTTGGATAAACAGAGTTCTTTTCCGCCTTGGGTGCAATCCAACAAAACCTGTTATGCATATTGAAGTCAGGTTATAGCAGCAAGTCATTGAAATACATCTCTGGTCAATAGGTTATATCTGGCAGTACAAGAATGTTGCCCTTATCCCCTGAATGCTCCCAAACACTTTCTGGAGGAATGAGAGATCTGCAGTAGCAGTGGGGGTGGGGTGAGGGACCTACAGTGGGGAAAGTCAGATGGAAGGAGTTTGCACAAGCCCTTGTGGGGTGGGAGGCAAGAGGAACTGGAACTCTCTCTGCAATTGTGCTACGCAGGGTATGCCCCAACAGCTGCACAGATTTGGTACCAGAACTAAGGTAACCACATTTTCTGCCGTTCAGCAGTGCATGGGGTATTGCTGGAAAATCAGAACACTGTGTCTTGTTTTAATATTTATGCAGATGACAAAAAAAAATATGTTACAGTTGAGCACTTCAGGGGTGCAGTCCCCAACATATTTCCTCCCAAATATTATTCATATTGCAGCCCTCTGCTTGGTTCGAAAACAGCAAAGTGGCCAGGATTCAAGTCTGGGGTGCATGATAACCTTTGGATCAGTGTTGTCTTCACTGAGCGATTCCTTCCGGACAGGGAGCTCACGATCGTGATTTTGTCTGCCATTCCCCCCACGTCTCATTAGCTTCACTGCTGATATTTCAGGTTGCTCATCTCTGTGTCAGGCATGTGTGGGCGTCGAGGGCAGCCGTGTTGTAGGACTGAGGCTTTCTAGCCTGTCGTGCCATTTGCTCACTGGAGAGAGGCGCTTCCTTCCTTTCTTGTTTAACCCCGGCACTAATTAGCTGACTAGTTCAAGGCAGGGTTAGGTCGTCGGTGGCGCGTCAGCCGCAGGAAGTTCCCAGCAGAGCCCCCGCGGGCTGTTGTGCCGGCGGAAAAATACATGGCCACAGGCAGCAAGAGCCAGATGCCTGGACTCGAGTGGAATGCTGAAACCGAGAGGAGCTAAAGACTGTGAGAGGAGCAGGGCTGGGTTGCGGCAAGGACCCATCTGGCCTAGCATTCTGTCTGCTTCAGCAACCAGCTACAGCCTACTGGAAAATATACATTGGTGGGTGTTGTGTGGATGAATAAATATGTGTGGATGAGAGAGAGTAGCCTTGACAACCGTTTCCCACAGACACATGGGAGGGACCTGATGAGGAACGGTTGAAGGAGCTGGGTATGTTTAGCCTGGGAAAGAGGAGGCAGAGAGACAATAGCCATCTTCAGATATCTAAAGGGCTGTCACACGGAGGATGGAGCAAGCTGGTTTGGGTTGGAGGTGTTTACTGGGCTGTTTTTGTTTTTTAATTATGTATTTTGCATTTTTATACAGTGGTACCTCGGGTTAAGTACTTAATTCGTTCCGGAGGTCTGTTCTTAACCTGAAACTGTTCTTAACCTGAAGCACCACTTTAGCTAATGGGACCTCCTGCTGCTGCTGCTCTGACAGAGGACGATTTCTGTTCTCATCCTGAAGCAAAGTTCCTATTTCTGGATTAGCCGAGTCTGTAACCTGAAGCGTATGCAACCCGAGGTACCACTATATTGTGATTTTTTGCCATAGGGTTTTGGATTAGCATTGGCCGAGTACTACAAAGAGCAGGGAACAAAAACGTTTGTGCAGCTTCTCCGAGTTCAGACGTGTGTAGGTCAGGAAAGTGTGGGGCTTCAAGAAGTGGGGGAACATTATTTATTTTTTAATGGCTTGACATTCTCCTTCAGAGGGCTGTGCCCCATAGTGGACCAGCCTCCGCTGTGTCGAATGTCCTTTGAAATCGTGGTGTGGCTCTCCCTTGTGTATCTCTGAAGGTGTGAAGGGGAAGGGAAGGGGCTGTTATTTAGGATTGAGAGTCAAAGAGAAGAAAAAACACCAGGTGGAGGCAAGAAGGTCCCTTTGCGGAAATGCACCCTGGTGTGTTTGCTCCCAAGGGAACCTTCAGGTGAAACCATCCCTAAGTTTGCAAGCGACTGTAAGCAGGAGCAGGCTTGGTGTGGCCCGCTCACATCTACAGAAACAGCTGCTGGCTGAATCCCTGAGAGAAACATCTGAAGAGACAATATTTCCACATAGTCTTAAAAGGGTTCAAGTTGGTGTGGAAGCCTGCACGTGTTGAGACCTTGTCTCTCTGTAGGGGTGCGTGTGAGAGGCAGTGGAGAGGGGCCATTGGTTGGACCCTGCTTGCCTGGGACTGAGAAACGAAAAGGGTGAAAGATTGGTTTGAGGCAAGAAGGCTCCTTGCAGACTTGGGCCCTGGCATGTTCACTCCAGTTGCCCCTTTGTAATCTGGGTTTGCAGCTGCTGGGAAGGATATGGGGTCTCCTCTCCCTCTGTAGCTCAGCGGTACCTCACCTGTTCAGCTGGCTTAATGGCAAAACAATTCTCCAGAGCCTTTATTTGCAAGGAAACATGTCCCCCCCCCCCAGGAAGGCCATTTGGAAGTCATTCCTCCAATAATGAGGAAATGTGTGATGAGCACAGACATACCTAAATAAGAGAAGCTGGCCTGTGTTTTTGCCCGCTTCCCTCAGTGGGCGAATCCTTACGCTGCAGCTGACATACGATCTTGCCTCTGCAGCTTCCAACATATATAAAAGCATATAAAACATTACACATTAAAAAGCTTCCCAATACAGTGGTACCTCAGTTTTCAAACGTCTCAGAAGTTGAACATTTCGGTTTTCGAACGCTGAAAACCCGGAAGTAAATGCTTCCATTTTCAAACACACCTTAGGAAGCGAATGGCTTCCACTGAGTGTTTCTCAGTTTTATATCAGATATATCTGGTATATCAGATATACCAGATAGTGACAGAGGATGAAAGGGAGGACAAGCACCCCGGCAGCAGGGTCATGTAAGAGGACTCTATGTCCCAGCCCATAGTTTCCTATCCACTGAAAGATACAAAGGAATTTATATGTGGTATGGATCTGCTCCTATCACATTTCAGCTTCACCAACAGGGCCGGCCCTACCATTAGATAGTGAAGGTGTGAGGAACTTTTGGCCCTCCGGATGTTGGTGGACTATAGCTCCCATAATCCCTAGCACCAGAGACCCAGGTTCAGATCTTGACTCAACTGTGAAGCCGACTGGGTGACCTCAGGTTGGTCATTTGCTTAAGCCTAACTTGCTACTTCACAGGGTAGATATAATTTTCTCAAATTTGCAGACTACCCTTTGCGCCTCTGTTTTCGAATGTTTTGGAGGTCGAACAGTCTTCCAGAATGGATTACGTTTGAAAACTGAGGTACCACTGTACATAGCTGCCTTCAATTGTCTTTTCAAGGTTATACAATTAAACAGCCAGCAATTTATTATACTTTTGTTTTGGTTTTGCTTTTTAAATAAAAACATAGCCCTTGTGACGTTTGAACACCTCCAGGAAGGAGAAGGAATCTGCGATTGTGATGTTGCAGTGTTGTAAACAAAAATTGCCCTTTTCCCTTATGGGGTATCCAAGAGCCCTTACGTAGGTTCCCTATTGGTAGGAGAAAATAACAGGCCTACCAGAGAATATTGAGAAGCAAAGCAGCTAGTAAGCTTGTTCTTTATTGATCTGTTGTAACAGGGTCCTCACTCACCACACGAAGGAGGGAGGAGGAACCCAGAACAATGGCGCGCAAAGCCTTATACAGTGGTGCCCCGCAAGACGGAAAACCCACTAGACGAAAGGGTTTTCCCTTTTGGAGGTGCTTCACAAAACGAATTTCCTATGGGCTTGCTTTGCAAGACGAAAATGTCTTGCGAGTTCCTGCGGGTTTCCCCCCCCTTTTTTCCACCTTTTTCTAAGCCGCTTATCCGCTAAGCCGATAAGCAGCTAAAAGCCGCTATACCGCTAATAGTGCTAATCCGCTAAGCTGTCAATGGGCTTGCTTCGCAAGACGAAAAAACCGCTAGACGAAGAGACTCGCGGAACGGATTCTTTTCATCTTGCGAGGCACCACTGTATGGACTTTTGAAATTGCCACCCTGTAGATCAAGACCACCCCCAGTTACATCATACCAACATCACAGAAAAGGCGGTCTAAAACAGAAATTTGAATGTTGTTTTTCCTGTTTGCCAGGTTATCTGATTGCCTTTCCTAATAGTCTGTCACCCATTAAAATGCTGATTCCTGAGACAATGGGAAGGCTCCCTGACCACCCCCACCTCCTTGCAGGGAAAACATTTGGTCAGTTTGGGAATCAAAATGGTTTCAGGTCGGTCTTCCTGTGCTGATCTATGTACGTACTCGGTTGGTACACTTATGAACATTACCATATATCTAAGACCATAAAATTCCTATCACATCAGCCACCATTTCAGTTTCCCCCAGCACTGCAGCTCCATGGTAGGAAAAAGCTGCACTGGTTGAATTTCTGCCTGCCATGCAGCTGTTAAAAGGTCTAGGAGCTGCAAGAGGAAGGGGAAGGCTGAAAGGGGACCAGTGGTAACCGTGCTGTAGCTTAATGCTTCTGCCTTCGTCGCTCACACCTCCAACCATCTCCCTTACAGAGTACAGCTCCATCTCTCTCCTTTTCTCTCCCCTGTTCTCCTTCCTTCCTACTTCATTTGCTTTGGGGTGGGTGGGTATAATAATATATGAACATGATGAATAGCCCTTTAGCAAAACGGAGAGCACTTGAGGACCTTGGGAAATCTAGACTGCTGACTAGCTTGAAGAGGTAATGATTTGTACTCTTAATTAGGGAAGGGGAGAGGGCTGTTTACTTTTGTTTGACAGCCACTGTGTCTGCCTGCACTCAATCAGGGAGCAGCTTGAAACCCCCAGGACTTTTCTCTCGTTCCTTTTTAAATTTCGGAATTAAAAATTTAGCATTCGTGAAAGGGCTGGTTCCTGCTAGGACACTAAGGGGGAGGTCTGGTGCCAGTTGTCTCCAGATCCTGTCTGCTAAGGTTCTGTTGTTCCGGCCCTGGGCACACCCAGCACAGACCAACATAAACCCACTCCTGGATAACATAAACCTGCTCCCAGATATGAAAATAACAAGGTCTTACCTGAGACTGTGAGGTGGACATCAGCCTGTTTGGGTGATGAGAGCATTCAACTACAGTGGCACCTTGGGTTAAGTACTTAATTCGTTCTGGAGGTCCGTACTTAACCTGAAACTGTTCTCAACCTGAAGCACCACTTTAGCTAATGGGGCCTCCTGTGCTGCTGCGCCGCCAGAGCACGATTTCTGTTCTCATCCTGAAGCAAAGTTCTTAACCTGAAGCACTATTTCTAGGTTAGCGGAGTCTGTAACCTGAAGCGTATGAAACCTGAAGCATATGTAACCCGAGGTACCACTGTATATTTTTACACGGCACAGTGACAAATAAAGGTCTCTGTCTTATGTATTAGGTTTGAAAACAATATCTTTAGTTGGGGGTTTTTTGGTAGTGCTTTTTTTAAAAAAAAAATTTAGCTGTTTATGTGATATGTTTGTAAACTGCCTTGACTCATGCAAAAAGGACAATTCATAAATTAATAAAGTAAATAGATAGGGTAGATATTTAATTACTTATTTTATTTATATTCTGCCTTTCTTTCAGTGCAGGACTCAAGGCTGTTCACAGCATGAAATAAAATGAATGCAGCTAAAACACACACAATCAGTATAAATACTTTTTTAAAAAAGAAAGGAACACTATTAATAGCAACCACCACCAAAAGCATTTAAAAGTACAAAAAAGGGTGGGGGAGAAAATATACAACACCCACTCTCAGAAGTCTCAGCCACAACAACCAGCTAGTGGCAAACTCTCCAAACAGAAAAAGGTATTTGCCTGCAGTTTGGGGTTGTTATTAAAAGAACAGCATCAACATAGCATTTGGTTGCATTTCCCCATTCTGCTTGTGTGGTATGGGATATGTTTCTTCCATCCATGCGCAGCACATAAAGGTTGTTTTAAGGTTCTTTTCAAAATTCGGTTTTTTATTGAGTTTCATTCTGTTCAGAACTTAAAAGCTCCCCTTCCCCAGTATCATCCGCACATTCACATGAATGCATATGCATATTAAGGTTATTTTCGTGATTCCCAAATGCACAGCTAGAGCAATCCTGGGGGTGATTTGCCATGGAGGAAAAAGCAAGAGGACGACAGAGAGGGTCTGTTTTAGACTCATTCTGATTCACAGTGCTGTTGAAAATGTCTGATATAGCCCCACTTGGATAGATGTTCTCCCTTCCACCACTAGAGTGTGCATGAGCTTTGGAAGTTAGTCTTCATAGGCTTCCTCTTTGAATAATTAATTAAAAACACACGGCTTAAAAATTTAAATTCGGCACCTTTTTAGCAATTTCAGTGTAGATTTGACAGTTCTGGCAATTACTTTATTATTTTTTTAAATTTTTAACTAAGCTAAACGGGAAACCCACTTTTATGGCCTTCCCCGAAAAATCACACCTGCATTCTCTCTCTCTGTCTCTCCCACACGCCTGCCTTCCTCCATCCCACCTTGCCGTGAAAATTATGCACCAGATCTGACGGTTTTAGTCCTACTGACAGCTGGTGCCATTTGTGAAACTTGAAGGATTTGCAAACAATCGCACAAAGGCCTACCCAGATCAAGAGCTGATCCCGAATATCCTGGCTAATGCAGCAATCACACTATGCTCTTTCTTTCTCTCTTAATCCTACCCTCACACTATGGTTGTGGCCATTCCGCCCTTTCCTTTTTGAGATGGGAATCTCTCGAGCTTGTAATCCTCAAACTGACTCAAAGAGCTGCCTGGGAAAGCGGCTTTTGGCCAGAATTACCTGAAAGTTAGGTAGCTAGCCTGGGAGCCTGATTTGCATGCACCGCTGTCGGATTGCGGAACGTGTTTGAGTAAATGATATTTCGCCGCTGCAGCCGCAAAACGCCCCCTCCCCCATAACTTCACACACACATCCAAAATCCAGGATGACATCCTTCTCCCCTTGCTTGAGTGGCACGTCTTTTGTTTTAATAGGTCCCTTTTAAAAAAAATTCACTTTCCAAGCAGCGAGCTTTTAAATGCGCACAGGGAGGCGGTTTCCTCGTTCTCACCTATAAAGCAGGTCAGTTCTTAGCCGATTCATTCACCCATCTCGGTAACCTTTGGAATTATCCTGGGCTCTCTTCAGAACAGCGTGTGAGCAGCATAGCAATCAGATGAGCACACCTGCTGACATGCTCTGCCAGCACTTTATGCATTATAGATACGCTCAGCCAGACAAGTCTGTACAATAGGACGGTTGTCATCTTAATGCACAAGTGGCCTCTTTTCGGGGAATGCCGTCCGGGGTTAAGGTGGGCATTAGGGCCAGAAGGAGATGCCCTCGTACCAAGTCAGACGGCCGGTCCATTTAGCCCAATATTGCAGGTGCTCATTGGCAGAGGCTCTCCAAGGTTTCAGGACGGGCTCTTTCCCCATAGATGGCAGGGGCTGAACCCAAGACCGTTTACAGGGGCTCCACTCATAGCTGTCAACTGTCCCTTATTTGGCAGGAAAGTCCCTTATCCCAGTGCTGTGTCCCGCTGCTGTCCCTTATTGATGATGTCCCTTAAATTTCCCGGGTTTCAAAGAAAGCAGCTCCTCTCCCTTCCTCCCTGCCGGCGAGGGAGGAGGAAGGCTCCAACTGTGTTGCTTGGCTGCATTGCTCACCCAATAAGGAGTCTAAGAACGACTGGGGGGTGGAGCTTGCATGCCTTGTGCTGATCAAATCAGCCGCGTTGCCTGGGGACTCGCCTTTGCTCAGCGCTTCCCAGCGGAGAGGTGATGGTGGTTTTCCTTGCTGCATCCCCTTTGCCGGGTTGCTGTGCTGTGGGAACCACCACTTGAGGCTTCGTTTGGCTGCTGGCTGGGCTTTCTGCCTTTGGCTCGGAGGGGCTCAGAAGTTGAACATACCTGTGCCTGGAAAATCCCTTATTTTGGCTGCTGGTCCCTTATTTTCAAATCTGTAAGTTGACAGCTATGGCTCCACTCCTGGGCTACAGCTGCCCCCCCCCCCAGTGCTCCCACCTTTGAGTAGAGTTTGGCTCATTGTATAAATGAAGCAACTTTCAACATGCTTCAGGGTCTCTTTTGAAAATAACGAGACGTTTGGGGTGGGAGAGCCCTGCAACTTTTAATCATGGAGGAGGGGCTTTCTGCTCCCCCCAAAAACCATTCATCTCTCTCATTGTTCACAGGTGATCGGACCAAGCATGAGTTTCTTGTCTGGTTGCCTTCAAAGCCCTGCACAGCCTTGCACCCTGCCTGAAACGCCATTCCAGAATACCTCCATCAATGGATGGGAAGCCTTTTGCCCTCCAGATGTGGTTGGATTCCAGCTCCTGTCCTCCCTAACCATTTGGCATGCTGGCTGGGGATGATATCATTTAGGGGCCACGGGTTCCTTGCCTCTCACCCATGTGGTTGCTTTCCTTTAACTCTCTCATCAAAGCCTACTTTTTCGATGAAGTCTCTGACGCTTATTATTTATTATTCTTGTTGCTGTTTCACTTCCGTGCGCCCTGGCAGAAAATGAGCATGTTCTATGATTTATCATCTTCTTAAGGGAAACAGACCAGGCTTTTCTCCTTTGCTTAGAGAGATCCTTTATCCCGTGTAATCTCTTGGAAAACAGGAAACATATTCCCTCTCATCAAGCCACCCCTGCTCGCTCCAGAATTCTTCAGGAAAGCTCAGAAGAAGAAAAACAGATTTCAGATTGAGCCAAGGAAGAACTCACTCTTCCTTGATCCTTACTGCAAAAGTCTGAGCACCTCTCTGTTAAGGCAGTAATAGGCTCGCACTTTAAAGAGCAGCAGTTCAGGCCATGTGAAGTTCTGCTATCTGCCACTGCTGGAAGTTGGCCGCATGTCACATTTACTGAGGTCTCAGCCCTGCTTTCCTTCTACAGAGGAGGAAAGTTCACAAGATGCAGCAGGACTGGAGTGGCGGAGATTTTACAAAGAGGTACCAGCTTGAAATCAAAAGGAAGGCCGGGCTGTAGGAAACCCCACACTATTTACTTCTTTATACATGCAAATTCCACAATCATGCAAATGTTAGAGGACAGAAAGAACAATGGTTATTGTGGAAGCTTGCAGGGCGTAAAAAGCCACAGCAAAGGCCAGGCTGGCAGTGTGGAAGGCACTGTAGTGTTGATGGCATGACATGAAGCAGACCTAATGTGCTACATTAATGGGGTAAAGTTATGTGACATGCGGACATGATTATCCCATGTTTGTTGGCTTGCTGAGTTAGCACACCTAGGTGGGTCCTTGTGCAGTCCTACCTTGGATCTCAAATGCTTTGGCTCCCGAACAAATTGGCTCCCGAATCAAAACCAGGAAGTGAGCTTCTTGCAGCCAATCAGGTTTACGAATGTTTTGGAAGTCGAATGGACTTCGGGAACAGAGTCCGTTCGACTTCCAATGTACGACTGTATACAAATAGAGGCTTTAATGAAATGCCACTTACAGCATAAGTACATCTTGCACTGGGGTCCTGTTCCGGGGTGCTGCATATACTCAAAATTGCATATACTCAAAGCAGCACCTGCGTGAGCATCCTTAGCTTCTGGAACCAGCTGCACCCCTCCCCAGAAGGCTGTGGGGCCATCTGGAACAGTGGGAGGTAGTGGGGCTGCAAGGGGAGGAGGGAAATCAATGGAAACCACCCCCCACTCACCCATGGGAGTGGAGCGAGGGCCTGCAGTGGAGTAACTCATCACCACTTGGGATCCAGCCCATTGTTTTGAACTATTTATAGCAGCCCTTCTCAACCTGTGGGTCCCCAGATGTTGTTGAACTACAACTCCCATCACCCCTAGTTAGCAAGGCCAGCGCTCAGGGATGATGGGAGTTGTAGTCCAACAACATCTGGGGACCCACAGGTTGAGAACCACTGATTTATAGGATTCCCTGGATGTAGACATTAGCTAGCTTGAGAGGGACATGGCAACATTGGGACACCAACAGAAGTCAGAGGGAAGTTTAAACATTGACTTTCTGAAGGCCTATGAACTGCTGGTACACACAATTGTGAAAACACACAAACACCAAGGCGGGTGGGAATGGGTTTCAGCCACATGGCTGTGGCAATGAAAGTCAACGAAAAAAAATGATTGCACATAAACAATTACAATATGCTAACCCATGTAAAGCTATCGTAACGGATGTTCGCTAACATGGTTGCTGAGGTAGTATTTGGGACTGCCAATGGTGGCAAGTCGCTGGGGAAGGGAAATAGTCTCCTGACCTAAGTTTTTGTATAAAAGAAGCCTATGCACAAATTTACTTGGTGATAAAACATTACCTTTAAAGGAAATCGCTGAAAGTCTGTCCAGGCAGAGAGGGCACTTGCAAACAAAAGAATAAACAATTGGACGCTTCCCCTTGGATTGGCATCGCGGTGACCATGTTGAGAGCACAACATGGCCCCTCTATTCTGATGAATTCTAATTCTAATTCTAATAATAATAATTTATTTATACCCCACCACTCTGGACGGCTCCCAAATCGAGTGTTAAAAATACAGCATTCAGATGTCTTTTAAAGAGAAGATAGCTGCTTATTTCCTTGACATCTGAAGGGAGGGCGTTCCACAGGGCAGGTGCCACTACCGAGAAGGCCCTCTGTCTGGTTCCCTGTAACCTCACTTCTCGCAATGAGGGAACTGCCAGAAGGCCCTCGGCGCTGGATGTCAGTGTCCGGGCCGAACGATGGGGGTGGAGATGCTCTTTCAGGTATAGAATGCATTTGGGGCATACAAACAAGCCAAAGGGAAGCCCTCTTTGTAGACATCCTTATAGGGAATAACACTCAAGCAGAGCTGTGTTGAGTAACCCCTCCCACTTGAACCCACATGCAGAGTGCTAATGCTTAACACTTGTACAGACTTCCACACAATCTGGAACCCTGAGCAGCCAAGGATCTAGATCACATGGGAGTCTCCTGCCTTCCTGCAGTTATTTACCGGTATGTTCTCCATGTGGATGCCAGGGGAGGAGCAGCTATTGAGGGCAACCCAGTTTCCCACGTGTATGTGCTTCTTACTGTGAGCAGAACACCCTAACAATAGAGATGATTTCAGGGAGTGAGTAGCCTAGGAATCCAAATGCTAGTATCTAGGCACCTTTACTTCCTTTTGCCCAAGTTTACACGTTGGACAGGCACAGACAGAGCAGCGGGGGAATGGGACCAGGCCACCTAATTGCACAGATCTGCTTTGAGATATAATAGGACATTAGCAGTGGGCGCGATGCATTCGGGAAAAGCTGAAAGGCAGCCTATCTTCATAACTTCACATTTTACTGCAGCGTTCTTGCCTCCACCGCCCACCGCCCTCCAATTATACACATGCAATGAGTTTAGCTGGTGTCATTTTATCACTAAGCCCCAAATGTGTTCAGAACAAAAGCCATCAAGACAACTTAGCTCAAGTGCGCTGCTATTTGCAGGGAGAAAACCCATCTGAATAACTGTGATTGTTTGTACATACTATAAGCTTGGCAATAGCTTCAGGGATGAAGTTGGCTGTAGATCAACACAAAATCCCCAGGGTGATAGCCAGGATTTGTTGAAAACAGACCAGCGTATAAACTCGTACAACATAGTAATTTTACCATATGCTCATAATTAAAAAGCTTTTTATTGCTTTAGCTCGAAGAACATTTACAGATTAGCAGGAGTATGTACAACTTCTGAAACGATCCTTTCCAAAACAGAAAAAGGGAAGGCTTATCCTAACTTGAGACACTGAGTGTTGAAGCTGTCACCCTCCTTGAGAGCAACAGCTTCAAGCAGAGCCTGCTTCTTCTGCATGCTGCGAGAGGACTCGAGTTCGTACATGGTTGTCAAATTGAAAAGGACGCTCTCGTGGAGGTAGTTCCTAGGGTCCTGCTGAACCATTCCTTCCAGCTGCCGGAGGGAATCCTTCAGTTTCCCCAGATAAAGCAGACAAACTGCGGCATTGTTGTTAGCCTAGAGAAAAGGTACATTAAATTCATCCATGGAGCAAAAAAACCAATGCACTTCAATATATTAATTCTAAGCACACTGTAATTTGCTCTCTAGCACGCTAGAGGGTCAGTTCTTAGAATATTGTCTGTTTGCCAAAAGTCTTGCAAAGAAACTTGAAATGGAGGCCAGGCACCAGTATCACTTAAGTCAGTGTTTCCCAAACTTGGGCCTCCAGCTGTTTTTGGACAACAATTACCATCATCCCTGACCACTGGTCCTGCTAGCTAGGGATCATGGGAGTTGTAGTCCAACAACCCAACTTTGGAAAACACTGACCCAAGCAATACTGCTCTGCGTCATTCATTTGCTTCAATGAGGTTTGCATAAAAAAACCCAACCATCCTAAAGCGCCGAGATACGTTACTGAAAGGTGCTGTTTTTGTAAAATTTACTGATTCCCGGGTGCAATGACTCGCCTATGGCATGTGCACTTGTGCAACGTTAATTACAATTTGGGGCACCGGACTCTATAGAGTAGGAATGAGGAACTGGAAGTGCTCCAGAAGTTGTTGGACTCAAAACTCCCATCAGCATGGCCCCTGAAGGATGGTGGGAGTTACAATCTAGCAACATCTGGAGGACCATTAATTCCTCATCCCTGCTCTCAAAGGATGCCGTTTTAGAAGTCTATGATTTAACTGTAAGATATATCCTACCACAGCATTGGATGGGTCAACCTTCAAAATCTCTGTGAAGAATTTGTGAGCTTCTGCAAAGTTATTCTGACCAAGATGGAGGAATGCTCTGGAATACAAGAGAAAAAGAGAGTGTGTGCTCCTTCAGAAGATGAAAGTTACTTAAGAAAACTCAAAGTAACAAAGACATTATAAAAGGTGATGGGTCATCCTCTTTTCCTCAAATTTCTGAGTGCTCTTGGCCGCTGATCTTCATCATGCGGCCTTGATGTTACAATTTAGGTTTCAGATTAAATGCTTAGCAAACGTATAGCAAAGCAAAGGTAAATTCTAACGATGAAAGAAATTGATGATCATTTCACATGTCATGTAGAGTGCTGCAACAATCCTAGGTCCTTGTCTAAAATATTGTATGTATATGTGCTGGCTAACAGGTTTCCTGCACTAACTCTTCTTAATTTGAAATATACTTAAAACATTTTAAGTGTACACCTAAATAATGGATGTGTGAACTGAAGAACTTTTTCCAGCCCAATTCTAAGCATATTTAATCAGCAGTAAGTAGGGATGTCAGAGAATTCTGATGAAAACAGAAAGGGAAGTGGAAACTGCCGAAGTTTGCTTATTTATCCCAGGTTTGGAAGAGAAATCAATCCAGCAAATACAACAGGTTTTCAGTTTGGTTGTTGCTTTCAGCCTGATAACTGATATTCCCCACTCCCATTTGCACTCTGTGTCTTTGCATTGAAACAAATGGGGTAGAATACTGCAAAGACAAATTTCTTTATGTAATTAATCACATAAATAATGTAATTTTCAAACAGCGAGACAACTAATGTAGTTTCTAGAGGAAGGCGAATTGCAGCAGAACAGAAACACTGCTGCATAAATCAAATATAGGTTGAAACAGAAAGCAGTGCCTTCTTATACCCCTAGTAGTAAGTTACACAGAGTGAGGGATAGCTCAGTTAGTAGAGCGTGAGACTCCTAATCTCAGGGCTGTGGGTTCGAGCCCCACGTTGGGCAAAAGATTTCTGCATTACACAGGGTTGGACTATATGATCCTTGTGGTTCCTTTCAACTCTATGATTCTTCCTTATAAGCACATATAGGACAACAGCATTAAGCTATGCTGGAGAGTGATTTGAAGAGAAAGGTTTGGAGTGATTCTATGGAATCTTCTTTCTTGTAGCAATGGTTCCAAACTACAGAAGATTCCACCTAAACATTAGGAAGAACTTCCTGACAGTAAGAGCTGTTTGACAGTGGAATTTGCGGCCAAGGAGTGTGGTGGAGTCTCCTTCTTTGGAGGTCTTTAAGCAGAGGCTTGACAACCATAGGTCAGGAGTGCTCTGATGGTGTTTCCCGCTTGGCAGGGGGTTGGACTCGATGGCCCTTGTGGTCTCTTCCAACTCTATGATTCTATGATTCTATGAGTGGACAAGAAATACTTTTCATGTCAGCTCTTTTAACAAAGGAAATAGAACTCCGTCAATCTAAGATAACATGACTACACCATGTTATACAGATCTCAAGGGCTGGTAGATGCCAATCAGTCTTTCTTCTGACAGTTGTAGTTACATAAAAGAGAAATGAAGAGAAAGGGGCATTCTCTTGGGCCCCTTAATGTTCACAGTGCATTCTTTGCAAAATCATGTTTAAGATTAATTTAGCTTTTTTACATTTCCCACCTGTTCATTAAAACCATAATTTGGTTCTTCAGCCCATCCAATTTCTGAGTCACTTTCTCGACGTCTTGAAAATACTTTTCAGCCATTTTTATGTCTCCAATCTGGGTGGCACACAAAAAAAATATTGTATGAAACATTTGCTGCAATTAACAAAGCACACAAGGGAGGCATCAAAAAGGTAGGCTTTCATACAAAAATACCTTTCTGCACTGGGAGGGGGAAGAAGGAACGTACAAGGAATATGAACAACAACAAGAAGTAGTCAAAAATACATGTTCCATTAAAACTTTTCACCTAGAAATTGATTCAAGATATTATTGCAGAATCAGAACTCAGAAATATTTTTCTTTCTTTCTTTCTTTTTTTAAAAAAGGATTAAATTGATATATGCCTTCCACAATCACAATGACTAAGGAAAGTTAGGATTTGTGCTGAAATCCCGACTTACAGGAGCAGCATGTTTTTCCTTGGTTGTAGAGGAAGCTCTACTCTTTTGTAATGACACAAATACTTCGCTCTGAATTTAGCATCGATCAGGCAGGCTTTCAGCTTTCCTGCTTCCAGATGCTTAATATCATTACTCATTTAAGGATGTACTGGTTTCTTTCTAAAAAACCAAAATAAATAAAAACAAGTGGGTGATATCCAACTAAGCCATACATAAAGCAGACCTGAACTTCCTGTTACTTAATTCCATTGACTTCAGCAGGTCTCTTCTGAATATGACTAACACTGGATTATAACCTAATCGACCCCCCAGCCCCCCACTTGAAACACTGCTCTGAATAGTGGACAGGAACGTAACTTCAGAAGGGATAGCCAATCAATGATCTGCACGTCCATCTTTTGCTGGAAAGAGGGAGAATTGCTCCTCAGCTCAATACCCTTGAGGAAGGTTGCACAGATCTGATTCAAATTACGCACGACTGTGTATACCCCAAGTTTCCTGCAGCCTGATTTAGGCAGTGACTTTCATGCAAACCATAGTTTACACAGCACTTGCCATTTATAGCATGTTCCTTTTCTTAGGTTGACCAGTTTCTCGGAAAGGAGAATAAGTTGTTTTTTTGCGACTGGAAAGCTCAACGTCGTCTTCAATTGATGAGGAAAAGAAAAATGAGACCACTTTCCAGTACAAGTTTTTTGTGTGTAGTGAAGAAAGGAAATGAGATAGAGAGAGAGGTGTTGCCACGGAGCTTTTTCGGGGGGGGGGGGGGGATGAAATGCATTGTACAATTCCCACTTTATCTTCAACACAAGACAGGGTTGAGAATTGTGAGTTGCAGGACTGCTGCTGGAAGGAATGAGTGATCAGGCCAAGACAGGGCTGTACATCTTGTAACCCTGCCAGCAGCCCCTGGGTCATACAGTGTTAGCCTGCCAGGCTTTCTGCACAGTCCAAACAGGCAGAAAAACCAGAAGGCTTTTTTAAAGCCTCAGGCAGCCTGTCACACAAAACTATAGGGCTGCTTTCAGCTTGATGAATAGTAAGCTACCTCTGCCACCCTAGAAACAGAGAGTTCACTGTCCATCTCCTATAGCTCCCTGTACGTTTCTGAGCACAATTCAAAGTGTTGGTGCTGACCTTTAAAGCCCTAAATGGCCTAGGTCCAGTATATCTGAAGGAGCGTCTCCACCCCCATCGTTCTACCCAGACACTGAGGTCCAGCGCCGAGGGGCTTCTGGCGGTTCCCTCACAGCGAGAAGCAAAGGTACAGGGAACCAGGCAGAGGGCCTTCTTGGTAGTGGCACCCACCCTGTGGAATGCCCTCCCACCAGGTGTCAAAGAGAACAACAACTACCAGACATTTAGAAGACATCTGAAGGCAGTCCTGTTTAGGGAAGCTTTTAATGTTTGATGTATTACGGTATTTTAATATTTTGTTGGAAGCTGCCCAGAGTGGCTGGGAAAGTCCAGCCAGATGGGCGGGGTATAAATAAAACAACAACAACAACAACAACAACAACAATAATTACTATGTCCAACCCCAGGTTCCAAGTATTTTGCAGTTCTGGGAGTATTTGCAGAAGTCATTTTGCAGCAGGGCCTCTGTCCCAATATCAGCATCTACAGGTTTTTGCAAATGCTGATGGAACTTGTTTTCTCTGCAACTTAATTGTAAGAGCACTCAGGTCTGGGGCACTGGCTTCAGCACTTTTTGATGTCGAATGCTATGTACGGTACTTAATATTCCCTGGGTGGGATTTCATTGCTGCATTATATTTTATTTAAACGGTGGTTCTCTCCCATCCTTGCCCACCACCTCAGGGAAATGCTGGGATTTACATTCTCTCCCTCCCTCTCTCTCTCTCTCTCTCTCACACACACACACACACACACCAAATTTCATCAGACATGACAAGGCAAGTATCGTTTTGGAATTTAACAATGCATAAGACAGTGAAACACTGACAAGGGAGAAAAGGCAACGTCTCTGGTGCTGCCCCCCCCAAACCATTTCGAGGAACCATTTCAGCTGCCGCTGTTCCAAGGTTATGTAAGGCAGGCCAATAGGTTTCTCGTGCTTTGTCTTCATTTTTTTTGCGGCACTTGAAGGAAAAAGGCCCCGTTCTGACAGTAAAAACCACTAATTCAAGAATATCCAATAATCTCTCTTCCCTCAAGGCCCCCTGTAACAGCAAACACCGAGGAAGACAAGATTCCCTTCAGAGCCTGTTAACATTGCTCTTTGAATTGGACAGACAGATTGCTCCTCTGAGACACGCGCCACTCTCCTTGCATTCTCCCCAAGGTTGGGCATGTTGTCTTTGCAGCAAGCCCAGCCTCTGATGAACCTCAGAGCAAGAGAGCGTAGCCAGGAAGTGAACTCTGCTCTCTTGTGCGCTCCGCTGAGACCCAGAACAGCCAGCTGCTATGGAAAGGACTTACAAGTCATCAATAAATGTAACATAAACAGGCACAAACTATTTTTTCCTAACACATCTCTGCTTTATGTTTTAATAACCTTATTTGATATACTCCCAATTATTTCAATGCTTCTCCAGCTGCAGACAGCCTTCAAATACCAACCATTTAATGATTGATAGAGAGATAGATAGCTGAGTTGTTATACTTCTTTCGAAAAGCTTAAAGGTAAAGGGACCCGTGACCATTAGGTCCAGTCGTGACCGACTCTGGGGTTGCGGCGCTCATCTTGCTTTATTGGCCGAGGGAGCCAGCTTACAGCTTCTGGGTCATGTGGCCAGCATGACTAAGCCGCTTCTGGCGAACCAGAGCAGTGCACGAAAACGTCGTTTACCTCCCCGCCGGAGCGGTACCTATTTAACTACTTGCCCTTTGACGTACTTTCGAACTGCTAGGTTGACAGGAGCAGGGACCGAGCAACGGGAGCTCACCCCGTCGCGGGGATTCGAACCACCGACCTTCTGATTGGTAAGTCCTAAGCCAGTGTGGTGTAGTGGTTAAGAGCGGTAGTCTCCTAATCTGGGGAACCGGGTTCGCGTCTCCGCTCCTCCACATGCAGCTGCTGGGTGACCTTGGGCCAGTCACACTTCTGTGAAGTCTCTCAGCCCCACTCACCTCACAGAGTGTTTGTTGTGGGGGAGGAAGGGAAAGGAGAATGTTAGCCGCTTTGAGACTCCTTAAAGGGAGTGAAAGGCGGGATATCAAATCCAAACTCTTCTTCTTCTTCTTCTAAGCTCTGTGGTTTAACCCACAGCGCCACCCGCGTCCCCTTTCAAAAAGCTTACTGCCAGGGAAAACATACAATGGTCCCATCACGAATGGGAGCAGCAAACCACAATCTCCCGCCTAAAGAGTTTGGTCTGAAGCAGAGTTCGTGGTTTGTTTCACTTCAAACAAAGCCATGATGTGAAAGCAAAGCTTGTTTGGTGTGAAACAAACCATGATCCCCGGTTGGGATGTAAGGCCAATTACATTAGGGATCATGGTTTGTTGCTCCCATTCATGGAGGAGTGAAGGGTTTATTGCGAGGTATGGATTGGGTCATAGTGTGGTATGGTGACTGGCTATTGGAAAGTAGGCCTTTCCAGTGATAGTGTCTGGCTGTGGAATGCTCTCTCCACAGAGAGAGGCAAACCTGGCTTCTTACTAGGCTGTCATTTTGGTGCCAAAAGGCCTTATTTTCTCTGGCTTTTTGGTCTGCTTTAGCTGCCCCATGAACACTGTTACTGTTGTACCTTGGAAGCCAAACACCTTACTAGTCCAACGTTTTGGCTTCCGAACGTCGCAAACCCAGAAGTGAGTTTTCCAGTTTGTGAATGTTCTTTGGAAGCTGAACGTCCGACGCAGCTTCCGATTGTGTGCAGGAAGCTCCTGCAGCCAATTGGAAGCTGTGCCTTGGTTGTAAAAACATTTTTGGAAGCCAAATGGACAACCAAGCTACGACTGTATAGGGGAGGGAGGGAGGTTCTTTATAAATATTCTTGATCAATATTTAAATCTTGCCATTTAACTGATAAAAAGAAACCCTGAAACAACAGAAAAGGAGGGGGAAAATATCCGAAGAAGAGGAATAGACAGCCTTGTCATTTACGAGTTTTATAAAGAGCTCAAACTTCAAAGTAGGATGCCCAGAACTCTTAAGCACGTGATTCGATTCAGAGCCGCTCTGTCAGTGACTGATGGGCTGTGGCTTGACAAAAGTGCAGAAGAGCAAGCTAACCAACCATGGGCAATGGAATGGGGCATCTAGGTATTCCCTCCCGCCATTGTGGTGTGGCAAATCTCTCCACTTGGAAGACAAAGGGGGCATGGAGAGTAAAGAGCTAAAGAACAGTAAGTGACGATTGCTGCTGAAGACAACTACTAATGTTTTTTTAAAGGGCTATAGCAGGACAATGGCGGAAAATTCAGGTGTCTCATGCTGGGAATCTGCCCCCTGTGAAATTGTGTGTTCTCTCTTTGGCACACGCTCCCACTCCCACCCAGGTTCGTCTTGAATACTAAACTGCGAGTTGCAGAATTGGAAGATTCACCCGTTTCCATGTACAGAGAGAGAAATGTGGATTATGTGTGTCACCTCATTGCAAACTGACTAGATGTACATTTAATTTATAGCAGAGGGGGGAAAATGTGTCAAGTGAGAAACGTCTCTTCAAAGCACAGCTTACCAAATATCAAGTATCATTTTAATGAGACATGGGCTTTGTTGTTGAGACTATTACATGCTCCTTTCAGCAGAGTTTGGCAGTACCGGTGGTGCCTGGTAACCTACAAACAGCATTATTATGCTCTGGATGGAATAATAATTGAAATGCTCAAGAAAGGCAAGGGAGAAAAGGAGAAAGTGTCAGGCGAATAAAGACGAGAACGTTCTTCCCAAACTTCCTTACATGCCTTATCAAGTTTTGTATTCTCAGTTGCCATTTAATTAGCCATCTCTGTTCAGACCTTTGGGTGTTAACTCAACCTTCTGAACTGTTGCGTTTCCCATTGTACCATTTGGTTAATAACCAACACATCAAACGATATACAAGCAGGGAATTTTTATCGCACACAAATATTTGTTCTATTGTGGTCAAGAAGGGCTGTCACTTGGGCTTTCTTCAGAATCAAGTATATACCTGCAGGAAAATCCTCCCAATTCCACTCAACAGCTGAGGCTCTTGCTCCGGGTAATATTTGATGACTGTGTGATATGTCTCCACAGCAAGCACGTAGTCCTAGGGGGTAGAAAGCACACACACAGAGATGCAAGGTCAGCAGTTGCTCTTTGCTCTATGCACACAGCAAATGCACAATAAACAGATGGAAGCAACGCAGTTTAAAGATAGAAAAAAATAGGATGGTTGAAAACACAAGGAAAGGGTTGCCCCTGTCTATGACTAAATGCTGCTGTACTGGGTTTAGCAGGGTAAGGGAAGACACGTGGATTGTACAAGATGCATGACCGGGTTGAAGACCTCTTTCTCTTGCATCTATTACGTGAGCAATGGGACAGCTGCGAATACAAAGGAGACTTGAAATCAAACCAAAATATCTCTGCCCCTCAAAGCAGAACCAAATATATCTGCCCACTAAGCAGCAGCTTTGTAGTTGCCAAAATCATGCACAATGGGCGTACGTGTACACACACACACACACGAGTCTCCTTCACCATCTTTCTGTTTGGCAAGTGAAGCCTTCTGCACAGCCAAGTCAGATAGACTGCCAATGTTCTAAAAATTCCTCTTGCTGGGAAAACAGCCACTGCTCTTATGATGAGGGAACAGCCACAATGGCTAGCTGAAGGGAGTTTTAAAAGGAGCTCAGGGCAAACGGATGGGGATTTAGCAAACAAGTAGGGATTCCTCCCACATTAACACTTCATGTTTTTGAAGAGATGATTGGCAAAGAATGCTTTCAGAATGTTTGATTGCTTCCTGGGTGTGGCTTCTTGATTGATAGGTCTTGGTCTTGATTTAAATGTACAAATAATGAAAAAAATATCTAAACTTAAGCTCAGCGCAGAAACAAAAATGCAGAGAAGCATTATAACACATTGGGAGGGGGCAATATTTATTAGTATTCCTAAGCCAACACATTCCTAAGGCTCAGAACATGTTTTAACATAACACAACAAACCTGTAGGGATATCGCAGAGTGGGGCAGTGGGGTCCAGAGGGAGCACACTTCCCCACCAGTAGGCAGCCACGGTCGACCTGCACGCGTGACCTTGGGGTGCAGGGCAACCCCCCCCCCAGACAAGCCATAGCTGTCTGTACATCGTTCCACCTCTGCATGACCTTTCGCGATCTCAGCAGTTTGCGGTGTCCTGTCTGTAACCCTTTTCCATGAGACTTTTGTCTCCATTCGTCATACACTGTGCAAGGGGAAAATGACGCTGTGGAACAGGTGCCAAAATAGCTTTTTAGCACCCCACGATCTCGAGATGGAAGATGTGTAAAGGTCACAGCCCAAAAATGTATTTGCCTGGCTTGCATATTTGTCTCAATAAAAGGAGGTTCCACAGGAATGGTGGTAGCTCGCTTGCTTCAGACCACCTGTGTGCAGCTCACATGATGATCAACACCTGTCTTGGGCCTTCACTTCAAAACCAATAGATACATATAACGTAACTTTAAATGCTTAACCCTGACCAAATATGAGAGATGCTACAAAGGTTCTGGGCATTTAACACAATGGCTCAACCAGTTCTATGCAACGGCTTTGACCACTAAATAACCCATGAACCCATTCAAAGGACTCCATACACTAGTCTGCATACAATCTAATAAAAATAATTAAATAATTTTATTATTAATACCCTGCCCATCTGGCTAGGTTGTCCCAGCTTCTCTGGACAGCTTCCAACACACATATAAAAACATACTAAAACAACAAACATGAAAAACTCCCCTTCAGATGTCTTCTAAAGGTTGTATAGCTATTCATCTCCTTGTCATCTGAAGGAAGGGCGTTCCACAGGGTGGGTGTCACTACTGAGAAGGCCCTCTGCCTGGTTCCCTGTAGCTTCACTTCTACAGAACTGGAGGCAGCATACCTCTAGCAGCTGCTGAGATCATGAATGGGGGAAATGTTGCTGCCCTTTGGTTCTGCTTGTGGGCTTCTCAGAGAAGTATCTGGTTGGCCACTGTGGGAACAGGGTGCTGGTCTAAATGGGTCTTTGGTTCAATCCAGCAGGGCTTGTCTAATGATTTCCATTTTCTGCTCCTGGAGCTCCTTCTGAAGGTCTGAGCTCAGGAGTAGGCTTGTGGCTAGCTGTGGTCATAAAGTCAGGAAAGGGTCTTCAAAGCCATGTTGCACTTCCAAGTGCTCCTCATTCAACGGTTTTGAATTCAGAAGTCTACTCTGGCTGCTCCCTCCCCAAGGAGCCAATAAATAATTGGGTGGTATATTTAATGAAAAACAATGAAAATAAAAATCAATCTTGCCAACTCTCTTTTTCTTCACTGCCCCACGACCAAGATGCTTCCATGCTTTATTGTAGTCACACTAGACTGAGATGTGAAGCCCAAAAAACTACTGCATTTTGAAGCAGACCTGCCAAACGTCTCTGAGAAGGGGATATACCCTATCAAATAGAAGAGCAAGTTTAATGAACATTAAAATTTGACTCCATTTGAATACTATATTCAGCTGCAGGGCAGAAAGCTGGAAGTCCTTTTATTCTTCTTTATCTTTCTTTCCCTAATCTTTCTTCTCTCTCGTCTCTCAATTTCTCTTTCTTTAGGTTTTCCCTTTTCTTGTCCTTTCTTCTTTCTGCCTATGTTCTTTTTTACACTAAGTAGCTGTTTTATATCAGTGCATTATTTAAAAAATACTTTGTAATGGGTATGTATTTTTGTATATCTCTGAATAAGTATCAACAAATAAATTCTAAAAACAATTGACTAAGAGTGGCCAAAACAACTTTAGACTTCAACGCTGGTGTCAAGGACAAAATTTTAGCAGCTCTTTAGAATCCAGTTACATGGGCTTCATCCCACCGAAATTGCTGGTCTTAAGAAAATAACTTGGGGTGCAGAATGGCAGCCCTTGCCTGTGTACTGATTTAGTCATCAATGGAACAGTTCCAGGAATTCAAGAAGGAATACAGTGGATATGACAGCCTCCAGAAGCACTTTTTCTGTTATTTGTGTGGCAACAGCAAGAGACAGGCTGTAGCCAAGTGGTATTACTGCAGCATAATTTAAGAAAGATTTATGAGGTATGTCTCCTTTAAATTAGAAGACAGAGGCTCTAAATCAAGCAAGAGTCCTTAGGCATCAGTCTCAGGCCTGACTAGGTCAAGCAACTCTCCTTCCTCTGCTGTTTTGGTTTCCTAAGATCCAAATGCCAAAAAAAAGAGAGAAAACGAACAAGTTTCTCTCTTAAGAGTCTATTAATAACCAGCAACATGAAAGGGAAAATAAATTTAAGCAAAAACTGAAAAGCAAACCTTTACAAGAACAGTTCAAACGTCTATGTTTTTAAATGCAGAGCAGCATTTCCAAAGTGTTTAACAATTTAAGCCAGGCAAAACACACACACACAAGTGAACTAATGTATAGCTCTCTTCACACTTACCTTTCCAGTAGTACTGGAAGTAAAATTGAAAGCATACGTTTTTCACTTATTTCCCACTATGAAGCAATGATCATCAGCGATATATGTAACAATTATTACATCCGCTCATGACATGCACATTCCTTCTACATGTAGAACAGACTGAGTCTCAACTCAAACATGCTCTCTGATGAGGTACAGTCCTTAAATATTGGACCACTTATATGAAAAGTTGTTGCCAGAATCTGCCTCTCTATGGGAAACCAATGTATTAGGGCTTCTAGCCAAACACAAGATGAGCATACATGTGGTTGTCCTACATTCTTTCATGAGACAGTACATATTTGTAATGAGACTATAGCATGTGCCTTTCCTAGACATTTGAATCACCTGTGTGTGGTCTGGACTTCTCAAGATGCTACAATGGAGGGTAAGGGAGAATGTTTCCTTCAGAAGGCATGGGCCACTAAGAAATTGCTCATGTTTGCTAAAGAAAACGCCTTTGGAAATCGCAGACCCAGAGTAAGGTAAAGGGGACCCCTGACCGTTAGGTCCAATCACAGATGACTCTGGGGTTGCGCACTCATCTCGCTCCATAGGCCGAGGGAGCTGGCGTTTTTCCGCAGACAGCTTCCCGGTCATGTGGCCAGCATGACTAAGCCGCTTCTGGCGAACCAGAACAGCGGATGGAAACATCATTTACCTTCCCGCCGGAGCAGTACCTATTTATCTATTTGCACTTTGATGTGTTTTCGAACTGCTAGGTTGGCAGGAGCAGGGACTGAGCAACGGGAACGCACCCCGTCAGGGGGATTCGAACCGCTGATCTTCTGATCAGCAAGTCCTAGGCTCTGTGGTTTAACCCACAGCATCACCCTTCTAGACCCAGATTAATTACTCCCAAATAAGCAAACTGCCTTGGCTCCAGATCTTTCCTCTTCTTCTCCAGTTCTGACTTTCTTTAGGCGATTCAGTTGGGAACTGCAATCCTGGGAGTAGAGCACAGGGTTCAGTCTTTCTCCCTGAACCATTTCCCCAACTTAAATCACTCCATGAAACAATCTGCCCCAGAGGGGGAAACGTACAGGTGAAAATTAATGTTCATTTGTTTTCCCCTTAATGTTACTATTTATTTATCTCAGTGCTATCAGTAAACACAAACCTCTGTACCGGTTTCATAGTTAGATGATTCTTTTATATCTATATAGTGGGAGGAAAAGGCAAGGGTAGAATGCTCAAGAGAAAAGAAGGGGGGAAATGAAGGAGGATGGAGATATGCACTAAAGGTAAAGGTAAAGGTACCCCTGCCCGTATGGGCCAGTCTTGACAGACTCTGGGGTTGTGCGCCCATCTCACTTAAGAGGCCAGGGGCCAGCGCTGTCCGGAGACACTTCCGGGTCACGTGGCCAGCGTGACATCGCTGCTCTGGCGAGCCAGAGCCGCACACGGAAACGCCATTTACCTTCCCGCTGGTAAGCGGTCCCTATTTATCTACTTGCACCCGGAGGTGCTTTCGAACTGCTAGGTTGGCAGGCGCTGGGACCGAGCAGCGGGAGCGCACCCCACCGCAGGGATTCGAACCGCCGACCTTTCGATCGGCAAGTCCTAGGCGCTGAGGCTTTAACCCACAGCGCCACCTGCCTCCCTTAAGATATGCACTAGTGCTGGGGAAAACTCACCTTCTAGCACTCAAACACAAAGTCTTTGTTCATGAAAAAGAAAACAACCAGAGTTATTTTCCAGTTAGGTTGTACTGCTGTCAGGATTACGGTGCAGAATGCAGCCTCTCAAGCATTATGGGCAAATACTGGCTATTTGTGAAATTTATGATAAACAGCCCTTTGTCAATTTATTTGTTGAATTTTATTTATTTATTTATCTATCAGATTTCTCACCTGCCCTTCAACTTAAGGTCCCAGGGCAGGCTACAGCCAGATAATATGCAGTTACATATAGACAGAGCTGTTACAATTATAAAACAGGCGAGTTCCTCCAAATGGAACAGAAGAGTAAAACTCTTCATGCAAAACCCTTTGATCTGTAAGTTGGAGGTTTGATTGCAAAAATGAGGCATAACTGACTCCAAATCCCTTTCTCCGTTCATTGGCGCTCCAGACTATCGTCTGTGGCCTCCTCTTCGCATTGGTATTTAAACAGCATGCCCTCATTCCAGTGTTAAGAGCTCACTCCTAACCAGTTTACGTATTTTTTTTTTAAAGGTGCAATACTGCTATTAATCCAGTTAATAGCAAATGCTGTTTTAATTAGACTGGTTACTTATACCTTCTCACCAATCTCCACATCATCATATTTTCCCTGTGTTTTTCATTAGAAAGAAACTATTTCCAAAATTAGTTAGAACACAAGCACTAGAAAACAGCACTTTTTTGTGGGGGGAGGGAGGGAGACAGACAGGGATGTCACTAGATGGTGGTATATTGCATTTTACACCGATGACAGAAGAAACAACAACCCCCCAAAAAATCCTAACGTTTATTTATTACACGTGAAATCAAAGCTGACAACTAAATGATTTATTTGAGAGCATGGAAAGTAAAAAAATAAAAAATAAAAATGCGCCCAATTCTTGTAAACAAACACGCTTAATTATCTGTACTCATGTGATTTTAATTTTTACCTGTGTGATTTTGTGATTAATTTTCATTATGAAAATTAAGGTGTATAGCAACCCCAAATTACACATTACGTTAACTGGATTTCTTCATTAACTACATTTTTTGAAAGGGGAAAATATGTAAGGGGAGGGCAAGCTTATTTCTCCCCCTCCCTTATTCTAAAAGGCACATGGTTCAACACTGTATAAATCCGCGGCGTTTGCAGAAGTGCAAATGCGCATGAATGAGGATACATGACTTATGAACGTGGCGCCACGCTGCGTGTCAGATGTGAATTGGGAGCGCGACTATTCCACAAATGGCAGATAATGCTGTTGATTCAGCAGGGTTGGGATACTTGTTCACAGCAGGGCAGGGTGCAGCTCTGCGATTCCAAAATGAGACAAACTAGTTATGTTTCCATGTTCCCACTGTGGCTCACGCTCCCCACCATAGGGATGCATCTGTGGAGAAGGCACGCCATGTTCTAGAGAGCACCTTTCTCAAGAAATTTTGGTGCACCTGATGGGACACTTTTTCTCAGCCCATTGCATCAAGATGGCTTGCTGCAAGTTGTGGGAAGTTTTGGGGGAGGCGAGGGAAAACCGAAATTAAACGTCCTACCAAGCAACAAAGCCCTGCAGTTTCCCTGGATTGTGGCCACAGCCTTGAAATCCAATTTCCTTCCTTGAAATTAGTATGTGAACATTGCTCTCGGCGGAAGAATCTTCCATGGAAATGAATGCCTGAGCTGGGAAGTGCAGACAGCAATATTCGATGGGCAAGTTGCGAGAAATTTTTTAACAAGGGCTTAACGCTTGAACACAACGCTGCCAAGGCAGAGATCGGAATTCTCAAAATGGTCTTGGAAGGCTGTGTTTAGAGATGGCTGTTTATGCAAACCATGATTGCATTTGGATCTAAGACTGAGTTGCGGTGCTTCAAAAGAATTATAAAGAAGGGGGGAAAGTAAAACAAACAGATGGCCAGCCGCTACTAAAGGGAGATGATACAAGATAGATTTAATACAAAGAAGAGGAGCAAGGGTTGAATGCAGAAACAAAGACGTCTATACAACCTGTGTATTTTAAAAAGGAATATTTTAAAAGGGATCTTACTTTTGCACTTTATTATCATTAAAATGCTAAAATGATGCGTTCCTTGTTTTTTAAATGATTTCTTGCTGCTATGATCTTCAGACTATTACAGCATACTGTTGCTATTTCCTGCCTAGAACGAAGCACCTTTTCCTCTTATCACTATTAATCACCTACATGGTACCACCGCTCTGCCAAGTATGCTTAAAAAAAAAGTTTTTCCCCTCACCAGGTCTTTTATTATTTGACTCCCATTTGACAGATATATTGGATTTGAACCTGTCTCCAACAGTCAGAGTTCACAGTATTCTTTGCCTCTACAAAAACCAGCTTCTCAGAGTTTCTTGAAGACTATATCACTCCTTCAATAAACAAAAGCTTGTCCATTTCAAATAAAACGTTAACATTGCCAGCGTTCAATAGGAAGGAAATCATAAACACCAGCTGGCGCGGTTGTTGGTTTGAAATGCAGCTGTATGTGAGAAGGTACGTGGCAATCTCTTTGTGGGGAATGGTCTCTCATGCTGTTCCAGTAATCTCGATAATGGCATGGTAAACCCAGATTGATTGATTGAATGCAACATGCATGCATTCTGAACTGGCTAAGAACCAGTGGGGATGCGGGTGACGCTGTGGGTTAAACCACAGAGCCTAGGACTTGCTGATCAGAAGGTCGGCGGTTCGATTCCCTGCGACGGGGTGAACTCCCGTTGCTCAGTCCCTGCTCCTGCCAACCTAGCAGTTTGAAAGCACGTCAAAGTGCAAGTAGATAAATGGGTACCGCTCCGGCGGGAAGGTAAACGACGTTTCTGTGCGCTGTTCTGGTTCGCCAGAAGCAGCTTAGTCATACTGGCCACATGACCCGGAAGCTGTACGCCAGCTCCCTCGGCCAATAAAGCGAGACGAGCGCCGCAACCCCAGAGTCGGTCACGACTGGGCCTAATGGTCAGGGGTCCCTTTACCTTTAAGAACCACATATAGTGCTGTTTCACACAAATGGTTTGTTGTACATTGTCATCTGCAAGTTGGTTTCGGTCACGTTATTTGCGTATATTGCTTCTCTGCATGTGCCGCAAATAAAATGGTTCACAGCAAAGTCCAAGGTGTCTCCAAGCGAGGCAAGCAGCTTGTTGAATGGGGCTACTTTCAAGTGACGCAAAGGGTTTGTTTCACGTTGCCAGCTCCAAATGATTATGTTTCATGTTGCAGCCCTGCTGACTTTTGTGCATATGGATTGCATTTAAGGATTGTCTGTTAAATGCACATGCCAGGTTCCAGAAGCGATGCAATTTATCACGATAATTAAGGAAATACAGGAGCCTAGCCTTTTCAATCATTAAAAATTTCTCACTCTGACTCGCAAAATTCTCCTTCCGCCATTCTGAGATTTACAAAATCTTCTCAAGTTGCGTGAGTTGGCACATTAGCCATTGGAAAACAGGCCAGCTATTTTCTCAGGACTGGTTCAAATGCTGCAAAACTGTCTGTACAGGGATCATAGATCCAGTAGAGAGGAAGAAACTGAACGCAACTCACAACAGAGCACGGCACGTGAATGGCTGCTGGGGAAACAAAGCTTTCCTTCATCTTTCCACGCAGAAATGTTCTGGGTGAAGGTGTTGAGAGCTAGCTCTTAAGAGCTGCATTAAATCAAGACGCCGGCCTTCTTTGGACACGGGGACTGATTTCAGCCTTTTGAAAAAAGGAAACCAGGAGAACAAGGCCTGGGAAATTAAATTTGCTCAACCACGTAGAGATCTCAGTTTCGGAAGGACCTGAATTAGCTCAAAGGTATTTATTAATATCTGCCAAACTAGCAGTTCGAAAGCACGTCAAAGTGCAAGTAGATAAATAGGTACCACTCTGGTGGGAAGGTAAACGGCGTTACCACTCTGGTGGGAAGGTAAACGGCGTTTCCACGTGCTGCTCTGGTTCGCCAGAAGCTGCTTAGTCATGCTGGCCACATGACCCGGAAGCTGTACGCCGGCTCCCTCGGCCAATAAAGTGAGATGAGCGCTGCAACCCCAGAGTCAGTCACGACTGGACCTAATGGTCAGGGGTCCCTTTACCTTTACCTTATTTATTAACAGTCGTCATAACAAAAGGATCTGAAAACTCTTGAGTTAGTAAGCCACGAGGGAATTGGTGTCATGGCATCATAAAGTTGGAAGGGGCCCCGACTAGTATTTAAACACATTTAAACAGTACATGTCAAGTCTGAAAAGGGAGCGAGAAGGCATGAAACTGATGCTGGTCATAGCAGGTTGGAAATCCAGCCATAAAAAAATGTATATTCTGCCTCATTCTTGCATGGCTGCTTAAAGTGATTTCAGCAGGCGCATCGGGCTTACACCCCACGTAATGGCAAGCAGTGATCTAACTCATCCTCAGTCTCTCTGAGAATCTACTCGAGTATATATGGTAACTGCAATGATGGTACCCACCTACCTTCATCATTAGCAGACAGTTTGCCGTAGAGTACATCACCCGGCCCAGACGTGACCTCCACAGCTGAACGGAGGCTGTAAAATGAGAGCAGCTTGTGAATGTGCACAAATAAATTAGAAGCTCTTTCCCTAGCCATCAATTATCAGTCATATGCGTTCTGATTTAAATGATTTCCCCTCGTTAACACCGCTGCATCTCGAGCGCAGTATTGCTAGCATTCTGCTAGCATTGCACGGAAAACCCCGCACCCTCTCGATAGCGCGAGGCTTGATTGGCGAGAGGAACAGACTGCCGGAATAAATGAAGCAATAACGCAAAGCTGGGAAACGACCTCTCAGGTTTTAGCTCAGGCAAGGAAGCATCCATTTTTTCCCCGACAGCAGAACAAAAGGCGGAGAGGGGAAAGGGAAAGGGTGCTGAGTTATCGCAAGCATTAGTTTGCAACTGTGTCATTAAAAGCTTTAAAATCTACACTGCTCAGTTCCTTCAAAACTGACCAGCAATTTTTTTAAAAACCTGAATTTGCAACCAGAGCATGAATGTTGAAGGGCTATCTTGGTCTGGGGTCCTGCACTCTCGCCTCTGGCATATGAGATGCTGCCGAGCTGGTCTGACACCCCTACGCTACTGGAACACATGGGGTTTAAAGGCTGCTGCGTATTATAGCAGCAGCAGCCGATCTCTCGCTCCCTTCGCTTGCAGACAGGTTCCTGCTGTGTGAAAAGGAATGGCTCACATTGATTGTTTGTTGCTTAAAGGGATCCGAGAGTCGCAAAGCTGAGCCTCTCCTGTTACAAAATGAGCGCTAGGGTAAAGGGTGTGTGTGGGGGGGGGGGGAATGGTTAAATATGTCCAGGGCTGCAATCCGAAGCGCACTTAGGAGGACGTTCTGCGAGACCCACTTCTGATGCAGAGGATCAGGCTGCCAATTTAATTGCTTTCAGGGTGAAGGTGATGACGATGTGCCCATGATTGTGGTTATCACTCAGAAGGAGCATCGCAAGGAGAGGAACCGAGAAAGAAAGGTGCAATAGAATTGCCGGAATGGCAAGGAAATGTGCCCCAATTTTCCTGTCTGACACAGTATGCTCTTTTTATTGCTGCAAACCTTTGCGGGGTTTGTTTTTTTTTAACTCCTTATTAATAGCCACATCCACGACTAGCAGAGAGTTATTCATTTAGATTAGTTTAAAGGAATGCCCTGCCCAACCTTTGAAACCCAAGCCAGCAATCACCATTAAAAAACAATAATTATGTGTGTTTCTATCATAGGAGCCAACTCCTAGGGGCAGAGGCCCCTTCGTGCCCCCCTAAAATATTTGAGGTCCCCCGAGTTGATGGGCATTGCCATTCAAATGGTGTGTGTGTGCCATGTCATGTGATCAATTATGTGCATCGGGGCTTACCTACCTGCCCCCCAATATTTTATGTAAGTTGGCACCCCTGGTTTTTATTCTATACATATGTGTGAGTACATGTGGGCATGGATGCACATCTCACTGCCCCTTCCCCGCATATCCTCACTCCTGACCTAGAAAGCCCAAGAGCAAAAATTGCACATTATGTGGATGTTATCCTCTTCCCTACAGATGATGCAAAGCTGTCCAAAACCCACCAATGCTTCCTACGGCTGCTTGGTATCAGTGGAAGTGAAGCAGGTCCACTATCAGGTTGAGCAAACCTATATAAGATGCATTATTACAATACAAATAAGCTTCTTCTTTTTTTTAATAAGAGCAAAGCTATGGAGAATATGTTCATTTTTATTTGTAACCACTGTCATATTACGGCTGCATCCTTTTTATGCATTTTTTGTTGCTCTGGGAACTGTGTGCTGTGGAGCACCTGTAGGACTTGATGCCTTGCAAAAGGAGGAGGAGGAGGAGGAGGAGAAGAAGGAGGAGAAGGAGAAGGAGAAGGAGGGAATGGAAGCAATGCACGCCAGGAAAATGGTGCAATGCTAAATCTTTTTCCTCCCACTGAACAAATGGCAAATGCGCTGCCCTGCCCTGTTCTGCAACAAGCTGGTTTGTGCAACACCTACTTAAGAGCAGCAGTAGGGAAATTATGCTGCAGATCTAATCCCGGAAAGAACTGAGGCTTGTTTCCAGTCACAGTTCACAAGGCAAAAAATAAAGGTTTGCCTCAGCTGGAGCGCGCACAAAAACAGATAGAGAAAGTTTCCTGCAGCTCAAAACTGCACCAGAGGCCCTTGCAGAGAGCAGATCTGATTGACCTACTCTGGAAGAGATGCCAATAGTCCCCACAAGTGTCCTCTGGGCAGCATTAGGCAGACAGGCAGCTGTAATGCTGCTGCACTCCACGCACATAACAACCTCTCACAGATGCTCAAAAGCCCCCCTCCTCCCCTAAAGATTCCGCTGGCTGCCTCTCCTTCCTAGCCTCCGCCAAGCTCAGCTGAGCTCTGAAAAGCAGCTGCGCCAAAGGAGAGCGAGAGCAGGCAGACAGAAACCATCACACTGGAGGGTGGGGAGCAGAGGGAAGGACCACAGGGCGCAACTAGGAGAGGAGCCTGTAGCTGGCGGGGAAACAATGCAAAATTATTTGGAGCCAGGTTGGTTAAACACAGTGAAATGGGAAGAAGAACCCCAATATTTAATGGTTCCCCATATTTAATGGTTAATGGTTTTGAGGCTTTGCAGCTATAGGTTTCTTTGTGTGGATTAGAATGGGCTTTACTTAACCAGCCCTAGATTGCTCTGAAAACAAACACCCCATAGCCACCAACACTAGCAAGCTTTGCCTGGATGGCTACTTCCGTTGCAGTCAGGACTCAAGATGCAAAAAACCCCCCACTGGTTTCCCTTATCTTGCAGTCATACCCTTAACCCCCTAATTCTGGATGGGTAGTGGCTAGCTATAAGTATTTGATAAAAGAAAGGCAACATTCAGAACCGCTCTCTCATTACATCTTACGTTCTACGAGCTGAAGCAAAGTCACTGGAAACAGAGCCATTTCTACACTGGGGTGTCGTAACATTGCTGAAGAATTTTTATTTCCCACCCCACCCACACATTTCTCCCTAGCTCTGCCATTGTCAATACAATGAGGACAGGGAGGGGTGTCCCTGTTAAAAGTTGTATGAGGGCATTAGTGTATTTTGGTCAAAGTAATACCAGAGAGAGAGCGGACAAATGTTTTATCGTGTTTTTAATAATCTATTGAGACCTTTGTATCAGTTTTATTCTTCATCCAGTTCTTTATGATCCCAGTTCATTCTTGAGTACTATACCCCAAGAAAGCGTCACACTTCCACCACGGGGCTCGGGTTGTCTACCTCGTAATAAGTACCCTGCCTCTGGCTGATTCAAGCCCACAAAGACTGGCTGGACCTTCAATTACTCGATGTAACAAGACTAGATTTATATGCAGGCAATTCAAGGGAGCGGGTCAAATTCAACTTAGCCTGCCTGGATCCAGGTGGCTTTCTGACGGTATGGAACCAGTCAAGAGACCTAAAATAAACTTTGCTAAGGGCACAGCACAACAGAAATTCGTCAAGTATGTCAATTATCTTAAATGAAAAGAAGAAGTTTGGCTTTTAACCAGGCATCAGTGAACAGAAAGACTCCATCTGTTCATAGGTGGGACTAAGATCCAGCACAGCATCCTTACATATGATCAATTATGTGGGGGTGGGGCTTACCTCCCCCCCCCCACAAAAAATATTTTATTCAAGTTGACACCCCTGCAAGGATCACAGGGTGGTCTACAATACTAAAACACAAAACATAGTAACAAATAAAAACATCACTCCCCCCTTTCCACTCTTGGGGAATTATGGGCAAAGTAGAAGCCCTGCAAAAAAATTAAATGTGGCATTGTAGGGTGGAAAAGCCTTAAAAAAACCAACAATCCACCAGGCAACTGACAGCTTAGAGGCCAAGCCACGGGTTCAAACAAGAACCTCAAATGTCAGGAAGAGAGCCTTATGGGGACAATGGGCTGAGTTTTAAGACTAAATGCTCCTTTGGTTTCTAAGCACCGCACTGCTATTATCATAAATCTGTCATTCTAGAATGGCAGCGATTTTCCTTTTTTTGAAACTGGAGAGAAGATTGTGATTTAATGCATTGCCACGATCAAAAATAAAAAGCAAATCTGCGAAATGATTCCCAGCAATCAAAATACAGGGGTGCATCATTTTAAAGGCTGTACGAGCGGCAATGCCACTGTTTTAACAGCTACAGAGCAATCTTGTGAGAACTTCTGACAGTATTTGGGCAAGTGATAAAAATACACCGACTGTGGAAGAAAAGGCTTCAGGGGTTGTGCCTACCTTGCCTGTTCTCTTGGGTAATGTTAGTCATGCTTCCATCTTCTGCAAAGCCACATTCCAAGTTATCCAGTATCTGCAATGAATACTTTTTTAAGCAACTTTGTTGAGTTTGAACACCATTCCAGAGTGAAAGCAAATATTTGTAAACTGAAATCAGTCACGGTCACCATATTCAAAGATTCAAACAGGGCTCCCCACCCCATGGGAGCAACATTTGAAATCACCAATCTATTGGAAGTAATAGGAATCACCCTTCAAATCAATTAAGAAGAAAAAGAGAGAATGCTTTCATACTGCTGCTTGGCTGAAATGACATACACCCAAGAGTTAATATTCTGTGGACAAATGCCAGCTCCCTCGGCCTGAAAGAGAGATGAGAGCCGCAACCCCATAGCCACCTTTGACTGGACTTAACCGTCCAGGGGTCCTTTACCCTTTACCTTATTCCGAACATAACTGGAGAAAAACACGTTAGGCAGGATATCAATTATTTCCTTCAGGGGAGGGTTATTAGCCTGTACAAAACGAAAGCAGTGCAACACAAACTGAAGTAAGCATGTTCAGTGATGTGAGCTGCTTTGAGGACTGTATATATCCACTAAACGAATTTGTCATCCGTGGAGCCAGTCATTGCTCACCGGTGACGACAGCCCAGCGAGGGCTTCCCATTTGGGCTGCCTGCCAGTGACTGAGACTGTGCCTGCTACAAGACATGGTTGGTGGGGTGACACCATTGTGCAGGCAGAGTGTTTGGTTCTAGACCAAGGAGATCAGGGTTCAAAGAGCTGGTCAGCAATGAAACCCTGTAACTGGTATGAGGCCAGTCACAGCCTAACCCAGCTCCCAAGACTGTTGGGAGGATAAACTGGGATCATGCCCGTGTACGCCAGCTTGGGACTACTTGGAGGAAGTGAGAGATATGTGGACATATGGAGATGAAGCCAGAGCTCACTGAGCCCAGTATTGCAGCAGAGTTGTCGGGCAGAGAGCTTTCTGAACACTTGAAGAGATGCCAGGGACTGAATCCAAGATATTCTGCATGCTAATGTACATGCTGGTCCCTTTCCTGCAATAGGTTGGATCTGACATTATCTTGCCGTTCACAAAAGGGACAGCAATTCAGTGGAGGCTCTCACTGGTGGAAACAGGGGTGGAGAAGCCACTCTTGCTGATTCCCCTGGAAGCCTCCTTCTACAGTTTGAGGTACTTCCAGCCATCTGGAGCGGTTGTTGAGGAAGGCACAGGGGACTGGTGGGAGAAGGCAATCGAGAAGCATGCTGCAAGTGAAGGCCCCTTCATGGAAACTCTGGATCTGAGCCAATGCAATAAAATAAATAAAATACAAGCTGATTCCAAAAGAGGTGTTAAAAACAACCACCACCACCTAACCCAAATGTTCTCTCTCTTTGGTAGTTTTATAGCTTCCAGCAGGGGTTTCATTCCTAGTTAAACAATGATCTATCCTGTATCACATACATTTTCTTTCAGAACGATTTCTGTGATTAAAATGAAGTCTGGGCAAGCTAAAATAAAGATGGCTGTGATGATCTGGAAAATTATTTGGGCTGCTAGCTTTGAATGGTTTTGTGCCTGAAATTATAAATCAAACCTCCCATCTGCATGGAAGAAGATCTTCGGTTTCCTCCGTGACGCCTCAAATACCATCACTCCTAAAATCATGATTTGTAGCATCCTTTGGCCTAAGAGAACTAAATGAGACTCATTCCAGAGCACTTGTACTTTAATTAGCTAGTCGTTTCTGCTGATCAGCAAATATAAGGGACTCCCTCTCCTAGGGACTGAATGCACTGTTTCGGTGCAGATTTCGGCTCCTGCCGGCTGAGAGATGGAAGGCCGCAGCTGCAATTTGCATTTTAAACCCCATCACCCCACTTTAATCAGTCATGGCTTCCCCCAAAGAATCATGGGAACTGTGGTTCATTAAAGGTGCTGAGAGAGGGATGAGTGTGTAGATTCCTTTGACTTCTTTGTGGCTGAAATGTAGCTTGCTGCACAAAATTGAAAGTCGTGGAACTTCATCTCTTGTCACCTCTCTTGGACATGATTCTTCCGACATCTTCCCTGCAATCGGTTACAGTGCAGGTATCTGCCCACACCTTCCACAACAAAGGCAGGGGCAAAGTGGTCACTCAGTTTCTCCTCATCCTCCTCTGTCACTCCTTTGATGTGTGAGGGCCCAACGATCTCCTTACTCATTTCCTGATGTTCTTAGAAGACATTTTCACTGTGGGGTTTAGCAATATTGTTTTCCTGTTCTTTCACTTGCCTTTACCACCAGCTTACATTTGCCAGGAATTTATTTTCCTTTCTGCTCTTCCCATTTGGGCAAAGCTTCCATCTTCTGAAAGAAGACTTTTAAAAAAATTTTTAAGGTCACACATACATTATTACAAGTGTTAAAAAAGATTCTCTGTGTTGCTTCATGAAAGTGTTCCTGGCATTTTGATGAAATATAGAACTGTGCTTTTGTTCCTAGGACGAATTTTAGATGGTGCATCTTTTCTGTTGAGTAAATATGTAGCCTATAGGCATTATCAGGACAAAACACATGGGAAGATGAGAATTGAATATTCTACACTTCAGGAGACTCGGCCTTGATTTTTTATATATTTGTAAGGTATTTTTTAAAGCTCTTAGTTGTGTTTTTTTTGTTTGGACCACTGGCCTGCCTAACATAAATCAATATACTTTTGTACTGGTGAGCCAGCGTAGTAGGGAATTGTCTTCAGGCAAACAAAAACTGCAGTGTGGATGTTAATTTATTTCTCCCTCCACCCCCATTCATCTCCACGAAAATGTTCGTTGGAAAATCTAGCTGGGACCACTTAAAGACTGACACTGGTGAAAGAAGGCATTCACCTTGAGACATATTGGGAAGGGGGGTAGGATGTAAAAAGAAAAAGAAAAAAAGAAACTGCAAGTTTGAATTTGGTCCAGTAAGACCCCCAAACTCTCCAATGATGATTTTGGCACAAGATTTGCAGAAGAGCCGTGTTTAGCCAGGCTTCCGGCTAGTTTTTAAATGTGCTGGTGCAGACAGATTAGCTTTTCCATTTTCCTTGCCATGTTGAATGGAAGCAGTCAGCTGAACCACTTGAAATAACACACTTGCTGGTTCTCGCGGTGAGACTTGCCAGGGATGGGGAAGCTGTGGCCCTCCGGCTATTGCTGGTCTACAATTCCTATCACCCCCTATCATTAGCCATGCTGCCTGGTGCAGATGGGAGTTGTAGTTCAGCCGCATCAGGAAGGCCACAGGCTCTCCAACTGCAGTAAAGTCTTTCCCATCCCTCTTGCATGCATATGTGTGAATTTGAGCTGTGATGATTAGACTATCCTGATAAGGATAGAACCAGTATTCTGTGCTCTGGTAACCTCTAGAGGCAAACTAACGCCTGGGGGCTGGATCCAGCCCAATTGCCTTCTAAATCTGGCCCGCAGATGGTCTGGGAATCAGCGTGTTTTTACATGAGTAAAAACTCATGTAAACTCATGTCCCTTTATTTACAATGCATCTCTGGGTTATTTGTGGGGCATAGGAATTCGTTCACCCTCCCCCAATATAATCCGCCTGCCCCCCCAAGGTCTGAGGGACAGTGGATCGGCCCCCTGCTGAAAAAGTTTGCTGTAGTGCGGTGGTAGACTTGTAATCTGGTGAACCGGGTTTGCGTCTCCACTCCTCCACATGCAACTGCTGAGTGACCTTGGGCTAGTCACACTTCTCTGAAGTCTCTCAGCCTCACTCACCTCACAGAGTGTTTGTTGTAGGGGAGGAAGGGAAAAGGAGAATGTTAGCCGCTTGAGACTCCTTAAAGGGAGTGAAAGGCGGGATATCAAATCCAAACTCCTCTTCTTCTTCTCTAGAGGTTAGACTACTGCCATATGTTATATGTGGGATTGCCTTTGAAATCAGCAAGAAGGCAACCAAAATCATCAGAAAATTGAGGTACCTTCATAAGAGCAGTACCTATTTACCTTATGGCACTTTGACATGCTTTTGAACTGCTAGGTTGGCAGGAGCAGGGATCGAGCAACAGGCGCTCACCCTGTCGCAGGGATTCAAACCACCGGCCTTCTGATCGGTAAGTCCTAGGCTCTGTGGTTTAACCCATAGTGCCACCCGCGTCCCAGTGAAAGGATGGCCCTGAGCAAAAGTGGCTGGGGACCAACCGGAGGAGATGCCTATAGCCTTCACGGCCTGCTTAAGGATTTGATGGAGTCATCTGCTTGGCCTCTGTGAACAAGGCAAGACTTTTGGTAGGATCCAGCTGGATTGTTCTCATATCCAGGATCGGGTTTGTTTGGTTTGATGAAAATAAAAATTACCAGCATCTTATTAAATGAGAAGATTGATATGGTCCAAAGTAGGATACTTCACTAACATTTAACTTTGGATATTGCCACCCTACAAGGTTTGTTTGTTTGTCACATTACTAGGCTGACGGTTTGTTTAAAGTGAAAACATAACTGAGTAGCAATGGCCTTTGGAATACAGAGTTAAGGTCTAACGAACACTCACATTTCTAACAGCAAAATCTTAAGATTTCGGAGCACAGAGCATGAGCCAGTCAAAATGAAGCGCTTTCAAATTCCACTGAGTCTGGAAAAGAGCAGCTTCTTTTAAGCCTACCCTGTCTGTCGAAGAATTATTGCATCATAACTGGGACGCAGGTGGCGCTGTGGGTTAAAGCCTCAGCGCCTAGGACTTGCCGATCGAAAGGTCGGCGGTTCGAATCCCTGCGGCGGGGTGCGCTCCCGCTGCTCGGTCCCAGCGCCTGCCAACCTAGCAGTTCGAAAGCACCTCCGGGTGCAAGTAGATAAATAGGGACCGCTTACCAGCGGGAAGGTAAACAGCGTTTCCGTGTGCGGCTCTGGCTCGCCAGAGCAGCGATGTCACACTGGCCACGTGACCCGGAAGTGTCTCCGGACAGCGCTGGCCCCTGGCCTCTTGAGTGAGATGGGCGCACAACCCCAGAGTCTGTCAAGACTGGCCTGTATGGGCAGGGGTACCTTTACCTTTACCTTTAACTGTGCAATGAATGACTGAAGTTTGATGGCTGTTCCAGACATTCTAAATACTCTGCTTACAGAAAGTGCAAGGCTACTGATGCCCAAGTATTGAAGAAAGATTGGCTGCCCTTTACCTTTGTGCAGATTGTTTTCATACTGTGCAGTCTATCAAGCGACTCTTGAGGATTTCCGAGGTACTGCTGAAGTTCAGCATGCAAAATCCTCATGGAAAAAGGAACCATGGAACCTAGAATGGTAACAAAATGGATGGGTTGCAATTATTGTAGTTATCGGTACAGTCCACGTCTATCACAGGCATATACTCTCTGCATTTACTCAATATAAGGTTATGTCTCTCTGGAGACATGATCTATACAGGCCTGAAACAAACCTTAGCGTGGAACAGCAAGATGTAGATTTCGGGACAGCTGCCCACCCCCCTCCCTGCACTCTGTCACCCTTCTTCATTGTTGCACTTAATGAATTGTTTGCCTAATATCTTTCCCTAAAATTTCAAGATTTAAGTTATCTGAGGAAGTGATGAGCAAATGAAACCAGACCAGTGTTCAGCTGTGGTCTCCGTTTTATCTGTGAAACTGTAAGTGCAATTTGAGTTCTATTTACTCACTGATTTTTGTGAGGGTCTGAATGCAAACCAAATAAGGTTTCTGAATTCTACACGTCCGTATGTGGCTGCCAGCCATTGTGATTTTACTATTAATTGAAGAATCATTAGTCACTTTAGGCCTACAAGGGTCATTATAAGTCATTTAAGTCTTTTCCTTTAGGGAAACCAGGTCTTGTTGTACTTGAAATATTCCTAAGAGGTACTGCGCCTCGTTTTTTAAACAGTTTGAGCTTCTTCTTGGATGTCATCGAATCATTGAGTTGGAATGAGCCATTTGAGTCACTTAGTCCAACCCCCTGCAATGCAGGTCTAACGATTCCTTTACACAATGTTTTAGGACCCAAATTTGCAAAACATGAAACTTTAGGGCTTAGAAAACAAATGAAAGTATTCTTTATACAATAACAATCCAATATATTTTTGTGAGGAGAATCCCCCTGTTAGGAACACACCAAATTGTCTAGTAGCCCAGGGTCTTTCCTGCTGACCTATGAGCTCTGCAGTGCTTTCTTAACGACTTCAAATAACTTCATTCCTCTATTTTGTGCCCCCATCATTTGTTCTTCTTGTCCTTCGTGGCTGTGGCTATAAAGCCACAGTTTTCAAGTCTTATTACAGCACCCGGGCTGCTCACAATCCACTTCTTTTCAGACCTACTGAGTATAAAAGCTTCACTCCACAGACAGATGGATAGTCACCATGCCACAGAGAGAAAAATATGACTTCACTAGCCCTGAGAATGGTTATTAAGCAAAGTTAATGATCCTACATGCAGCTGCATGGAAGGCCAACTCATTAGCAGAGAGGTTAGTGTGCAATGGAAATCCATATCGCAATCAGAAAGATGTAGCACCAGAGCTAATCCCACAGCTTCATTTTAGAAGTGGCAAATAAAGTTGGCAGCCAACCAGCACTGAAGTCAATTTCTTACAAAATGGGAGTTACTACTTGGCTCACTTCAGATTCGGGGTGGGGTGTGGAATCTTATTTTCCCACAGCATCTACACCATGAATCCTGGATGGCACAGGAATGGGAGCGACATGCATGAGGAACAGGCCAAGCACCCGAGTTCTGCTACTTCCGAGCCTGGGAGTTTGAATTTATTTATTTTTAAGAAGGTCAAGAGTGGAAGGTGCAATGCATTCAGAGGTAGGCTGGTTTCCCCCACTTTGGTCTTGGAAAAGATGGTTTTTCTCTCTCTCTCTCATTCCTCAGTTACATCCCAACTAGGCAAAAATACCAGGACTTTTACTTTCATAGTAATATTTTAAAATACAGTTTTAAACCAGAGATACTGATAGCTCCCTTTATGATTTTGCTAAAGTACACTGTCACTTGCACTGTAGGACAAAATTCTTGTGAGCTTATGAAAATACAGTACTATTTAGTGACGGGGAAAGTCAATTAATGCTGTGTCAAAACATCTGGATTTAGATGCGTAACTTTTGCTCAAATAGTATCAGCAAATTTTACTTTAGAATGAGACAAATGCACACATAGAATCACAGAAATGTAGGGTTGGCAGGTATTCCGGGGATCATCTAGTCCGAGGTTTCCCAAACTCGGGTCTCCAGATGTTGTTGGACTACAACTCCCATTATCCATTCCCAGAAGGACCAGCGGCCAGGGATGATGGGAATTGTAGTCCAAAAAACAACAAGAAGGGACCCAAGTTTGGGAAACCCTGATCTACCCTTACAAGGTAGCATCACAGAAAAAAAAGAAAAAAGAAAAGAAAAGAAAAGAAAAGAAAAGAAAAGAAAAGCAATCACCACTTTAAAAAGGCTTGACACTGACAACATGTTTCTTCACTGATGACCCAGGATAGAAAGAGGCAACATTGATCACAAATTCCCTTAGTTCCTCTATCTATCTATCTATCTATCTATCTATCTATCATCTATCTATCATCTATCTATCATTTATTTATTTATTTATTTTGGTTATTTATATCCTACTTTCTAGGATACACATCCTTCCAAGGTAATAAAATTGCAGCCACACAATTAAATCATAACAGTTCATTACCATTCTTTCCACAGGGCAGTGGATAGCAGGCAGCCCTGCCAGGAAGGGAAAGTCCTTCTGGAACAGTCTCTGAGGTGTTCTTCACCTCACTGCAGCAGAGCGAGAGATGGGGAACAGGGCTACTGAATCAGCTCCACTGAGAAACCAGTTACATTTGACAGTTCCTGCTTCTGAACTGGCCATTATTTAGGCTATGGTAGGCTATTGTTTAAAAATATACACCACCTATTTTGTACCAAATATTGACACCCAGCCCCAAATAAATAAAAAGACTGCAAGACAAAGTTATCCATATATAAACTATATAATATTAAAATTTTAACCACAAATAATGTGTACTTATACTGTCCTTCTGTAGCCTGTTCCTTTATTTATTTTGAATATTATTTTCAATTTTGCACTGACAGATTTGTAATATGATCTGATTTAATAGCATAGCGAAAGGATTAGGCTACTGCAAATTAGTTTTGTGGTTCTGGAATAATTTTTTAAAACTCAAGGAAAAAAAGCGTTTCCTGTCTTTTTGGGGCATATAGGGAAATAAATATACACACACACACACACACATATATATATACCTAGCATCCAAAAGCAGGCTCCTTCAAAATGAAGAATAATCATCACCTCTGAATTGCTGCAGGAGAAAAACACAAAGGCAGACCTTGGGAGCACAGGAGAGGTAACAAGAAGTTAGGGAAAGTCTTTCGAGAAGGTGAACCTTTCTCGTCAAAAATCTGCAAGGCAACCATGTTGGCCAGGAGTTTAGGGACGTTAAGAGCTCTAGAAGCTGCTAAGTCAAGCTTCACAGAGAGCACTGAAGAGCCACAGAGGCAGAAAGACCAAATCTTAATAGGACACTTCTGAATCTACCATAAAGACCCATCAGCTTTGCTTGGTCTGCTCTCCCTACAACCGTTGTAAGAATCATCAGGCTGGAGGCAAGACTGTTTGTGCTGTTTGTAGTGTGAGTTATTGCTTGATTGCTGGCTGAGTGAATGTAGCTGGGGTGAAGTTGTGGCCCAATACTTGCCTCACTTTCACAGCAGGCCCTGTCCTGAAATGAGCAACCACAAAGGGGTTTGCCGTTTTTCTGAGGGTGTGTGTGTCACACTGGGGTGATACAGGGGCAGGGGCACCCTGCGCTGTCAGCCAGGATACAGAAGTGCAGGCTGCCTGAGAGAGCTTTTCAATCAAAATTTTGGTCGAAACAGCAAGACTTTGGATTTGTGGCACGACGACACGGCCACACTGAACTTTCTTCCAGCTTCAGATTAAAAAGCCAGGACAAAAAGAGGCTAATAAAGGAGAGCACGTTCCCACAGAAAAGGGAAATCTAGTTGTTGTAATGAACAGACAAGGAAACAGGTAACACGAAAGCCTGCCTAATTAATCGTAAACAGAGGCAGTCCTCAAATGCTCACGAGGAGAGATTTAAAAGCAGGACAATGCCTCATAGTTCACCTGTGAGTTTCTGGCAGCATGACAGACTCTGCGATAACCAGGATTATGAACTATGAAAGGGGGGGGAGGGAATCACACTGAGGAGTCTTATATAAACAAGGTGCATTGGTTAGTCACAGCATTCTAGAAGAATTATGCACACCTACAGGTTTCTCACAGTGGTAATAACCCCTTTTCAAAATAAATTTCCACAGTTCCAGAAGTCTTTGAGAAGTTTTAAGCAAGGGCTGGGTTGTTTCTGCACCATGCAAAATATGGAGGACATCTCTAACACTGTTAAGCAGTTAACTGTGTCTGCGAGTCAGTGTTTATTATAATGGTCAAATGCATGATGGCATAATGCTTCTGCATAATGTGTATCTACTGTAAAGCCAGTAAGTGAGGGATATGAACAGGCTTGAGAAGTATGTGCACGTTAAGCATCCTGCTGCAACACAGTCCCTTTCAGACATTAAGAGCTGTGCTTCTCATAATGTCTGAAGCTACCATTAAGGAGACGGCAAAATATCCATAATTCTTATGAACAGGTTGTGAAGAAATGGTGATCTTCTGAAGATTCTGTTTACAGAGTCCTTTTTCGCTCCCCTTTTCTCCCCACCTCGTACCTTTCACTGAGACCTGGGCCTGCTCCTATCTAAATTATCACTATTCTGGGTATTTCCTCATCATGCTAGAGAGTGATGGCACCTGGAAAATGACTGTACACAGGATCCATTTAAAAATGATGATTACGGGCAGGATTTGTCTAATAATTATTATTGCCCAATTCCCCCCTCCTCGTCCTACAAAACCAAACCCCCACTCATCAAAACATGGCAGCAAGTTAGTGCAATCCAATACTTTGTGCAGCAGAAATTAAGGTCTGGCATACATAAACATGTGCTCTAATCTAGGACAAGATTTTCATAAATGGGAATGGGTCAGATAAAGAAGTAGAAGGTAATTAAAAAAACAAATTGAGGAGAATGCAGCTTTTTTCATGGCAAGTTATTTGGAGTTAAAAAAAGAACAGACACACATAAGGAAAATGACCAACCAAAATGTTACAGTCAGTATGTATAGGATACTTTGCAGCTAAAATGCTATTGTTAGAAACCAAGACATGCAAACAACAAAATCATATTTCCATGAGCACAAACAAACAAAAAATCCCTGTCCTTATTTTAGTACTCAACGTTCTATGTAAGGAACTAATGAATAGCCTGGGAAAATAAGGTAAGCAAAAGTGTTGAGTTGGTCAGCAATCTGGGTGGAGACAACTGGGAGTTACCATGCGGGAGCATGATATGCATAGAGTTGTATTTGTTCTTTTTAAAAGGCTTTAGGTAAATCCTATGTCATGTGGGAACTAAAGATTCCAAGGCAAGGAGAAAGGTGACAGAAGTCAAACTGGGCTGCAGAGGTGAGGGTACAGCATTAAGCTGGTATTCAGGAAAGTAGGAACAAGGGAGACAAAGAGCAACAGAGGAAGATGAGAAGATGTTGAGCAATGATTGCACAGGCAGGAAAAAGAAACAGAGAGAGAAATAATACTTGTGAGGCAGTATTACTTTGGGCTGTAGCAATTATATAGCATCAGTACCAAAAACACAGAACTCACTGGGCAGCGCTAGGAATAGCTGCTGGGTTTACAAAACAGAAAAGTGTATGAAAAACATCAAGAAAGCAATGTAATTATAGGATGGAAAGAACTTTAGCCATAAGGATCTCCAGTGCAGAATTCTTCATCTTGAAGAGATGCATAATGCATTCTCCAGCAGGTGTGAAGGTAGCATACTACTATTAGTAAGGCCGCCACTAGAGGGGGAACAAAACACATCCTTCAAGTGGGCCCTGCCAGATCGCACACTGAAAGCAAAGTATTTTCTGCTATTTCTCCCCCTCGTGTCATAATTACTTTACCGAAACACTGGAACACCTACAGTTGTTTCAACATTTTAGAAGTATGTGATTTATACATATATATAAAAGAGAGGCAAAACTGGAATTTTTCTTTTCTTTTTTAAACCAATCTCTTGAAGCAAAAGGAATACTTTTAAGTCCTTGTAAAAGACGGAAGAGGATGGAAAGACAGAGCCTTTAAAGCCACGTGACAGCTGCCACATTCTAAAAGCTAGATTTTTTTTCTAACGCAGATGACCATGGCAGGGTAATCATAATTGCCACACCTATGCTGGAAATCATTTGAGCGATGAAGGTGGTCCTCTTCGGACCCTGCCGATCGTATGCTGGCTCAGGAGCACTGCTGGTGCCTGTGACAAGCTCAAGACGGTGAAGCTAGCCTGTGAGTTCCTTCTCTTGACAGAAGGAAAGAGGACTTCCTCTAGTTAAAACCAGTACACCAACTCAATGATATCTAGCATTTCCAAAGAACAAGCAATCATCGGAGAATTTAAGGCTTGAAAAGACCTGAAGGGCAGCGATATCCTAAAGCTACACTTACTATCAAAATTAACCTTTGCTTTCTCGTCAAATTGCCTTCGCAGGGCAGGTAGCCTGACAGCAACCGCCTACTAGAACTAAAAAAATAAAAAGAGCATTACAAGCAGAATGAATGAAAACCATACCTTGAAATAGTCACTAAAGACAGGCAATTGGCAGTGGGGGGGGGGATCTTTAGGGGGAGCAGGACAGAATAGAAAATTTAAGTAAACAAGATCTAATTGCATCTCTGTAATGAAATAGATACCCAAGCAATTGTCACACAGGTTAATGTACAATCTCTGGTGCTTCCTCCTTGCCAAGGATGAGGAACATCACATGTGAATGGCAAGATGTGTTTGCCATAAAGAGAGGAGTATTTGGATGCGGGGGTGTACACTGGGATGCGTTCATTGGCTATTCTGTTCTGCATGGGGTGGGATGTGTACAAGAGCTGGAATCTGGCTCCTACAAGACTAAATACTAGATGAGGAATGTGAATGGGCACTAAGATTTTGTACAGACAAGGTCCGTATAGTAAAAGCTATGGTTTTCCCAGTAGTGATGTATGGAAGTGAGAGTTGGACCATAAAGAAGGCTGATGGCCAAAGAATTGATGCTTTTGAATTATGGTGCTGGAGGAGACTCTTGAGAGTCCCATGGACTGCAAGAAGATCAAACCTATCCATTCTGAAGGAAATCAGCCCTGAGTGCTCACTGGAAGGACAGATCCTGAAGCTGAGGCTCCAATACTTTGGCCACCTCATGAGAAGAGAAGACTCCCTGGAAAAGACCCTGATATTGGGAAAGATGGAGGGCACAAGGAGAAGGGGACGACGGAGGACGGTTGGACAGTGTTCTCAAAGCTACCAGCATGAGTTTGACCAAACTGTGGGAGGCAGTGGAAGACAGGAGTGCCTGGCGTGCTCTGGTCCATGGGGTCACGAAGAGTTGGACACGACTAAACAACTAAACAACAACAACATGGACTGCATACTACATGGCATGTAAGGTAGGCTATGAAGAGCTGGCTGTATTTTAATTAACAAAAGTAGATGCCACAGAAAGAGCTGTGGGATTCTAGCTGGAGAAAGGGGATAAGGGAAAGTGAAAAAGACGTGGTGTGTCAATAAAAGTTGGCAGTTTAAGTTGGAAAATTCAGACTCACACACAAATATGGACCATAAAAGAGGCAGAATTTATCCAGAAGGGAAAAGTTACTTTGGAGTAAAAAGAAAAGCATTTAACAAGTCTAGTGGCATAGACGCCAAGGATAAAGTAGTACTAGAAATGTTAAGAGACATCCATGGAAATTCATAACATTTCCAGACTGAAATTCACATGCTGTTCGGAAATGAAATGCATTTCATTTCATTCAATGAATATTTTGAATTGATCCAAATTACACACATGAATTAAATGAAATGTATTTTATACCACTTTCATAACCATTATTTATTTGTATCTCGACACATTTGATTGCAAAGTGCATTTTAATTGCCTAATTCGTTTAACTATTGTGAATCAAAATGAGATAGATAAATCAAAGATTTTACAGTTATGCTTGTTACACCAAAAAATGAAAAGAAAAATTAGCAACCATCAGCATATTATCATAGATGACGGTTACTGCGCAGTAGATAAAATATATGTATGATTTATGTTTATTTTATCATTTAAATTAGCTGTTTAACGACACAGATTCATTTTTCATTTTCAATACAGTTTATTGCAAGGCAGACTGTTAGGTATGCCCTTTCTACCTCTTAGGCCATCGAGACAGCGTAGCCCTCAAATATGAACAAAGGAAGGGTGACGGTCTTTTCCAAGCTTTGATCTAATACACCTGCCATTTCCTATTATAGGAAGATCAGCTGGATCCCTGCATTATCTGACTTTTTGATCTGATTATAGATATAAATTCTTTAAGAAGCTAGATAGGTAAGGGGTTAAAAAGATATTTCATCTTTAGTATGCTTAGTCTTGGACTATACTGCAATTCTAAAGCCCTCATCTTTTACTCTTAGCAATTTTGTAGCCCAGTACAGACATAATGCTACACCATAGTTAGTACTAAACATGCCATTGCCTTAGCAATGGTTGATTAAGATTCACAGATGTACAGGGGGCATGCATAAGAAGACATCAGCAAACCTTCATTCTAAATTTACAAGCAGAGAATAGGGAGCTGGGTGATATTAACAACATAGTTCGGACATAACACTTCATTATGGTTCAATTCCAAACATGATTTGCAAATTCGGTTCAAGTCATTCATTCACATCCTGGTTTGTAACCAAACCTTAGCCATGGTTTACATTTCTAATACAGTGCTGAACCAGGATTTAAGGAAAACTAACCATGGATATGAGTTAGGTTTGCACAAGACATGCTTTTTACCTCAAAACCTGCTTTCAGTGTTGCTGATAGCCTCCAAGGATCAGGCTACAGGATTAAAGTTCAATGTGTTCTTTAAAAGAATAATTCTAAGCTTTGGTGTTGGGGGATGGGGTGTTGTTTTGTGTGTGTGTTTGTGTGCAAGCCTGTTAGAGGTACCAACAGATCCGACCACGTTTGCAAAAAGAGAGAACTTCTGGAGCCACACACTGAACACATCAATACTGCATGACCTCAACCTCTCTAGGTAGTACCAGCAGTGCCTTGCTTCAGTGAATGAAGGTATTTTGAGCATTCCACCCTCAAAGTTTTATAACAACCATATCAGAAATAGCATAATTTTTGTCAGAGCAGCTGATGAAGGCAGAAGCCGAAACATTTTGCTATAAGAATTTAAGATTTCTGTTTTGTTAATCACTGTGATAAACTAAACATCTGTTTTGGCGATTAACTGCATCCTACCATGATCCAGAACAAACTTTTCTGAAGGGCTGTTCAATCCTTTCATTACTATTTATCATATGAATGGCAGGTGTTTCATTCTTTTTTTAAATAAAAAAATGTGTTTATCTTTTTTAAATGTGTTTGAAGTCACTTGGAGACTTCTGGACAACAAGTGACTAACAAGTTTAATAAATAACAATATAATTTGCCCTCTGTTTAAATATATATATATATAGAGAGAGAGAGAGAGGAGATAGTGTGTGTGTGTGTGTGTGTGTGTGTGTATATATATATATATATATACACACACACACACACACATATACATATATATATATATATATATATATATATATATATACAGATATATACATACATACATATATATATATATATATATATATATATATATGAAATAAACTGGGTCTACTTTCTAAAATGCTTTTGCATATTACTTGCTTGCTATCTTTTACCAAACATGTGCTTTTTGAAAAAAACACAGACCTCAGTTCACTATATTTTGCTTTGAAGAAGGATATTTAGACTCCTTACTATCTGCCACTGTTATGTAAAGTATAACCACTGTGGATCAGCTGGAATAGACTTTCAGTGAACCAGCATGGTCAAAAGACCTTCAAGAAGTTAGGCCACCATTGTGTTGTTTCTGTCTACAAAGTTGTCTTACTCCCTTTAAGGTTGAAAACTTGGGTGTCCTCTTCTAAACTATGTAAGAAAACGGACAAAATCCAGCAACATTAAAATCTTGAAACTCCCATTAATGTCAATGGAATAAATTTAATCATGTTCCTAATTCTCTGACTGAAGTCAATGTGATCTAAACACTCTAATGCCCAACATCCTTAGTATTAGCAGAACAGAATATAAACAGATTTACCTTTGCGTCCTGGGTATACATGGGGGTAATACTCGTAATATAGATCAGGCTGGTCTAGATTTCCAAATGGTTCAAATTCCATTTCAGCGTTTTGGAAGAGACCCAGTTTCATCAGGAGTGCAAGTCTTACGAACCAAAGCTTGAAAAAGGAAAAAAAGAAAAGAAAGGGGGAGGGGAGAGACAGATCATTTGATAGTGTTTACTGCAAAACCCAAGCAAACTTACTTTACTATTAGTTTTCTAATGATGCCTAAAAAGCTGCCTATGATACATTCACAGATATCCACGTAACAGATGCCTTTGGCCAAAATCAGAAAGCTAAAATAGGTGGTTCTGTCTTCACTTAACTATCTTTATTTCCTGCTCATCTGCCAATGAAATAACAGCAACTAACTTCATATAAAAGGTAAAGGTACCCCTGACAGTTAGGTCCAGTCGCCGATGACTCTGGGGAGCTGGTGTTTGTCCGCAGACAGCTTCCGGGTCATGTGGCCAGCATGACTAAGCTGCTTCTGGCGAACCAGAGCAGTGCATGGAAACGCTGTTTACCTTCCCGCTGGAGCGGTACCTATTTATCTACTTGCACTTTGACATGCTTTCGAACTGCTAGGTGGGCAGGAGCAGGGACCGAGCAACGGGAGCTCACCCCGTCACGGGGATTCGAACCACCGACCTTCTGATCGGCAAGCCCTAGGCTCAGTGGTTTAGACCACAGCGCCACCCACGTCCCGCAACATCATATAGTTGTACATATAATTTATGGTTGTTATTATTATTAATTGAATTTATTTGTCACCTTTTTATTAAAAGTAACTCCAAGTGACTAACACTAAAACCAACATTAAACTAAAATGAATTAAAAGCTAAAAATGCATTCATATTTAATTAAACGCAGGTCTAAGACATCCCACTCATTGAAGGAGACCACAGATAATTAAATGCCAAAGGATGGTATCAAAAGTCGCCAAGAGAGCAAGGAGAATTAACAGGGACACACTCCCCCTGTCTTTCTCCTGACAAGGGACCAAGGCAATTTCCATGACAAAACTGGCCCGGGCTGCAATGGATAGACCTAGGGCAAAACATGCCAATTTTAGGACGGGATTTGCTGCTCTCATCCAATCCCGATTCCTCCAAATTGGCTGTCATCACAAGTTGAAAAGAATAACTAATTATTTGCCACAATATTGCTAGGTATTATTATAAGAAATGTATATATTGTTTATGCCTCCAGCTATTCCCACTGACACACACCCATAAGAGAACTAGAACACAGATTCATCAGTGGAGTTTTCAAGCATTCTGCTTACTAGCCACAGCGCCACAAAACATCTTTATAACCTTTGAATCAATAACACTTGAAACAGAGAAATTGCAATTGCTTTTAAATAAATATCAGCACAAATTATTATTACAATGCTCATAAAAATCTTTGGAACACAACTCTCTCTAAAGTGAAAAAAATCTAGGCAAGTATGCAGCGGCTGCAGAAGAATTTTTAAATTATTTGTTCCCTTACTAAGATCATAATATGCTTTTTGGGGCTAGAACAAGGGCAAAGTATCTTCTTCCCCAACATGACAGTAAGGACAATGGCCTTCCATTTGCATTACAAATCTCAGCTTTGGTTTTAAGTACATCATGCTTGCAGGACTAATCCTGAAAATACAAAGGCAATGCATCTGGGATGATCTTAAACAACCAGTGGTCAGAATCAGGGCACCTATAAGTTGGGAACAAGCAATTTCAACTAGTTAGACTGATAGATAGGCTCTGTTCCTTAACACTGCAGTCGTGTGTACTCTGTTGATGTAAGTTACGTGCAAAGCCAAATGCATACATTAGCTGCAGGCCTCCAATTTGTGTTACATTCCCATGAAGATTCTTGCAGTGGAACAAATTACCCACTCCTGCTTTAAACTGCACATTCAGGAAGTGACAGCAAATAAAAATAGCGCTGAAGGATGGCTCTCTTCACCCATTTGTAAAATCGAACCCACAATTTTGCTTGACTGAAAGGCAAATGTACCTGCAGAGAGTCTGTTGTATGACTTGTGGGCAAGCCATTTTTGCCATAGCCTTGACCGTGGGCAGTCAGAAGCCGTCCGCATAAGTCAACGGCTGCTCTCCAGTTTTTGCTGCTCTGGGTGGGAGGGAAAAAAGAAGAAGAATAGGCTAAGTAACAAGTAAATTCAGCTACTAAAAAGTTGGAGCTGCTTATTTTGCTTGAAGCAGCTCCAGCTAACCATTAGTAATAATGACAAGGTCAGTAAAGTTAGCCAGTAGGAAGTGGGATGTCATTTGTCAAAACTGCTTGTATAATTAGGCAAAAAGCGAAGCCAGGCATGACTCACAATTTACAATTAGAAGATTGCTAGTGTAAAAGGATACACAATTTATTATGACAGGCCAGATACTGTTCCATTCAGAAGGAGTGGTCAGGCTCCATCTGAAATGAGCAACGTTCCTCCCCACCTTCCTAAGTTTCATACCTATTCTCTTCAGATAACACTGCTATTTTATTCTCTTTCTAGGATCCAATTACGTTCCTATTAGTTTTGAATCGATGGCTTCATGAAGGTCATCAATATGATTTCCTTGAAAAATACAGCTTGGTCAAAATGAAATATTTTAGTGAATATCAACAGCTGAGATTTGAAACGTCTAGTCATTCACCCAGATATAGCACCAAATGAAATACAGTGGTACCTCGGTTACATACGCTTCAGGTTACACACTCTGCTAACCCAGAAATAGTGCTTCAGGTTAAGAACTTTGCTTCAGGATAAGAACAGAAATCGGGCTTTGGCGGTGCGGCAGCGGCAGGAGGCCCCATTAGCTAAAGTGGTGCTTCAAGTTAAGAACAGTTTCAGGTTAAGAACAGACCTCAGGAACGAATTAAGTACTTAACCTGAGGTACCACTGTATGGGGGAATTTTCAAAACAAAACAGAGAGAGAGAGAGAACCCAAAAAATCACGCAAGTGTACTTCTTTCTATGGGCATTTGCTACACATTTGTCCGCAGTCCATATATTTTTTATTTAAAAGTGTTTAGTCCTCAAAAAACAGGCAGATTTTTCAGAAGCCACAGCTATTTGTACCCCAGGCTCACAATTCCCTTGGGGGAAAACAACTTATGCCTGTTCCGTTCAAAAGCTAAGATAAAGAATGGCTGTTGCTTGTTGTCAGAGCTAAGAAGAGAGAGAGAATTGTCCCTGTGTGTCCAATACAGCCAGTAAAGAGTGGAATCAAGGACAGTAACTGGGTCGAACTCCTACGACACCACTGAGTAATTCCCTGAAAGTGGCAGTAGTCAGTGACATAAATCAAAAGGAACATCATGAACAGCAGCTTCTCTTTGCCAAACTATTTTCTCCTTGAGTGTAGAAAAGGAAACTAAATGGAAGTCCCTCCACCAAAGTGCTACTTCTCCGGTCCACTTTAGTCCTATTCTTTACAAATATCCCTGTGGCACAATCCATTCGGAGGGGAAGCAGAAGACTCGCGTCACTTATTTATTGATTCATGAAGATGGGAAGATATATCTGTGGTCAAAGAGGACAACTGCTCTTCTGTTGTGTGTTGCGTCCCACTTAAAATCTGACCTAAAATCTGGGGTTTACACGATAGGTGATAATGATGATGATGATTATCCAAAATGTGTATTTATTTATTTATTTAAAAGATGTGTGGGTTGCTTTTTAGGACAAGGTTCTCTCCAAGCAGCTTACAAACATATAACAATGAAAATCAGATCTCCTATAAGAAGAAGAAGAGTTTGGATTTGATATCCCTCCTTTCACTCCCTTTAAGGAGTCTCAAAGCGGCTAACATTCTCCTTTCCCTTCCTCGCCCACAACAAACACTCTGTGAGGTGAGTGGGGCTGAGAGACTTCAAAGAAGTGTGACTGGCCCAAGGCCACCCAGCAGCTGCATGTGGAGGAGCGGAGACGCGAACCCGGTTCCCCAGATTACGAGACTACCGCTCTTAACCACTACACCACACTGGCTCTATGCAATATGTCATACCCATTAAAATCAATGTACATGACTCATTCAAGACCCATTAATTTCAATAGGTCTTCTCCAAATATACACCCAGCTATGCCTCATTTGATTTGTATTCTGCCTTTCTGTGGTTAAAACCATGCTCAAATACACAATTACAAACATAAGGAAAGTAAGGTAAAGGTAAAGGTAAAGGGACCCCTGACCATTAGGTCCAGTCGCAGACGACTCTGGGGTTGCGGTGCTCATCTCGCTTTATTGGCTGAGGGAGCCGGCGTACAGCTTCCGGGTCATGTGGCCAGCATGACTAAGCCGCTTCTGGCGAACTAGAGCAGCGCACAGAAACGCCGTTTACCTTCCCGCCGGAGCGGTACCTATTTATCTACTTGCACTTTGACGTGCTTTCGAACTGCTAGGTTGGCAGGAGCAGGGACTGAGCAACGGGAGCTCACCCCGTCGCGGGAATTCGAACCGCCAACCTTCTGATCGGCAAGTCCTAGGCTCTGTGGTTTAACCAATTTCCACGTAAATCATAATAAGATCTAAAATAAATAATCAATAACAGCAAAAAAAACACCCCACCCTAAACAAAACTTCCTAAACAATATACCAGCCCAAGACTCTGTTCAGCAGCCTTAGCTTTTGTAGCTGGACTCAGTCAGGGACCTGCTCTCTCAGGCCAGCGAACACTATTCCAATGGAGACTACTCATGCAAATTGGGAGTCAGCCTCAGGAAACCATAAACACTCCCTTCACTTGGCTGGCTTCAGAAATCCAAACCATAGATCATGGCTATTACTGGGCTCACCGTATGAACTGTGACACACTGTTATCTATAAAGCAAACCAATAATTTCTTTTCATATGTGCTGCAAGGAAGAGGAGTGGGCGAGAAGAGCAATCCCTTAAATGATTAAGAACATTCCTTAAATTTTGAACTACAGAAGTGAAGTACTTAGTGATGCTAAGTATTTTATTTCAGATGCTGCCATACATAAATAATTCTGAGGAAGCTTTTAAGGGGCCAAAAGTCAACAGTACACTACACCGATTACTGCTTCTTCTACAATAGATGTAGAATCCAGTATTATTATTACTATTTTTTTTAAAAAAAGAGAGAATCTGTGAAGATACCTATGTTTCATGTAACTGTGATATTTTGAAAATGTACACCTAGTAACTGTATCACAATCAGATCTATTCATCACAGAATTCCTTTTGGATTGCTCTTTGTGGGTAAAGTCCAATTTCTGCTGAGTTTGCTGGCTTACTATGGTGGAAGAAGAATACCATGCTATTCATTTGTTAAGAATATAGTGTCATGACATTTATTAAAGGTTATTGGGCTACTAGTGCATTGGCTGTCTAATGAACTTTCGAGAGAAGGTGAAAGATGCTAATGGAAAAGCAATTGGGAAAAGAGGTTCAGCATGTTCAAACTTGGGAAGACAGAATATCGTCCCAAATTATCTGGCTACAATAGCAAGTTCGGAATGCTTGATTAACACGAAGTATATGGTATCTTTTAACTAGTTTACAAGTGTGTGGGTAAGGGAACGGATCTTGATTTAGACATTGTGCCAGGAGGTACTAACACCAGTGTGCTGTGATTTTGGTTACTAGAGAGTATTGCAGGATAATGGCCTAGATAAAAAAAACCTGAGCAACTTGTTTTGCATAGGGGTAGCTTTGGACGTAGTCTTGAACAAGCAAGGAATTCAAATTTTTAAAAAAGGTGTTCCCATTTATCTCCAGCATGGAAACCTTCCAGACCTCTGATGACATTCTAATCAAAGGCAAATACACATTTCTTCCTCACACAATGATTTGGCTATCTAAATTACACATCCAAACTCTTCCAGCAGTTGAGGAGCTTCTCCTTAGGCTGTTTTACTCTAACTGATCCACAAGCTTGCTTGTAAAATATACTGAGGATTGCAGTTTAGTAGGCTTCTTTTTTTCCTGAATTAATCTTCTTGCTGTATTATTAGCAGTGTTATTTCTTTTTGCTGCCTGAATATTTAAACTTCATTTCACAGTACTGAAGCTGAGAGAATAGCCGCTTGCCTAAGACTAGCTAAGGATTCTATGGCTAATGTGAAATGGGAACCAAGGTCTTCTTGGTTCACAGCTCTTAGCCGCTATAGTACACAAAGAGATATACTATCCCATCTTTGTATCAGTTGCTCAGGTACCGACACAGAGCATCCTGCATTTTAATGGGATCATAGCCAGAGGACACAGAACAGCAGGAATGGACACCATCTGTTCTTTGATGTATGACAGATGTACGTATGCAATGAAGGTCACACAGTTCAGGTGATACAGCAGAATAATGGACCAACCATAATAAATAAATGGATGTCTGATTTCCAATATAAATTCAATTTTTTTTATTACTGTTATTAAATTTCTGATGACCATCTGTTTACTTCTCTGGAAAGGACTACTGAAGATTACTCATCTAACCCCTAAGAGAAATCAAGATTAAGAGACTTAACTTTCTGGCATTTCTTTTTTTTCTTCATTAGACACAAGACTACTGAGAGTCCTATTCACTGGGCTATAGACAACCACAGGCTCCTCAATAGCCCTAGGACAATGTCTCCTGAAAAACTTAAGGCATTGTTCAGGTTGAAGAAACACTTGTCTATACATCCTGCTTTAGGAAGAGTTATATGACAGATCCTTAAACCCACTGATTCCATGCGTAAAGGAAAAAGAAACCTAGCAGTTTCAAACATTCTATCTTCAGAGAAGCATTTCCATGTTGACTGTCTCCCACTATACACATAGGTTTTAGGGTGTACACCCAAACGTCTGCAGCTGCATGTTGCAGTGATAGATGCAAACGAATGGGCATGTGGGGTTGTTGCTTTTTAAGAACATTTGCCAGCCATGACTGATTTACCTATTGGAGAACCCTAAATAATATTCTTGAGAAACCCCAGACCTCTCAAAGAGCACAGTATGAAAGTTACGGGCATAACCCATCTCAGTTTTTTTCTAAATCAACTGAAGAACCATTAGTTGTAGCCATAACTTCTTGACCAGTTTTTTTGCTTAAAAATACAATTTAAACTGGGAGGTTTGAAGTAAAACTTCTCCGGTATAAAGCAGTAAATATATACAAGAACTACAGCATATTATATTTGACAACATATGAAAATTCAACATTAAATCAGAAGCACAACTAACAGAATGTATATGGTTTTTTCCAAACGGAGTCTCAAAAGGGAGTCATTAACTCTACATGCAACACCATTAAAATGATTAAAATGTCCTCCTCCATTTGCTATGACATTCTTCTCGATTGTAAATTACTCTGGTAGAACACTCTGACATTACTTAGAGAAACTCACGTCAGTAACCCCTTCTTAGGCTAAAGTTTGTTTGAAGTTATTACGAGCATAAAGCTCATTAATACGCCATTGAAATATTGCAATTAAAAAATTTAAGTCTATTTCTTACATGCTTTCTATACTGAAAACTATCAGTTGCCTGCTGCTACTGTCCCACTTTAATTACAAAAATGCTGCAAGAGCCATTCATTTATGGAATAAATTAAAATGCAAAGTCTTGAAACGTTGGTGCCTAGATCTTTTAGATTTTGTGTGCCAAATTAAGGCTTTCAAAAATGTTTGCTACTTTAAGGCAGCAATTTTGCAGATGGGTTATTATTTATTTCAAATGCAACTGAATGATGTGCACACACTATATAAGCTCAAAGTGCAACACACAAATGATACAGCTTCTTGAGACAAAGGCAATGTCATTTCAAAATCATTGGCAACCAGCAAGTGTTACGAGTACCAAAATAATAATAATAATAATAATAAATCAGTCCTCTTTCCACCTCTGAGTTTAAGACAGAAAATTGAATTTCCGGGAAGCAGATGGTCCCAGGTTTAGTTCTTGGCATCTACAGTTTAAAAGAATATAGTAGCAGGTGATGTGAAAGACCACAGACAGAGACCCTTGAAAGCTGATGCCAGTTGAAGCAGACAATACTGTGCTAGACAAGAAGTCTTCCAGTGCTCCTGCTAAACCCATCGCCCCATATACATTATTGGCATCACATGCTCCTCCCTATTGGTGCATGCTTGTGGAAAAGGAGAACTGAATGGTATAGGCTGATCTATAGGTGATGAAACCTTTGGCTCTCAGGCAGCTCTTGAATGTAAATGCAAAAGCCATAAGGGTGCTGGAGAAGTGCAACTGTTTTGCCTTGCCCTCAGTTCATCTTCCAGCCACCCTCAGACACAGGCTGGAACCCAGGAAGCCCCAGATTAAGATCATGTAGTGATTGATGGCAGTATAGTCTAACGACCATTAGGTTCTGTGTACCGTGCATCAAACTGGAGAAAGGAGCAACAGCACCAATGCAGAAAAATAACCAAAGCTGTTGCAGTGGGACTAAACAGAAGTACAGTCGTACCTCGGAAGTCGAACATAATCCGTTCCGGAAGTCTGTTTGACTTCCAAAACGTTCGGAAACCAAAGCGTGGCTTCTGATTGGCTGCAGGAAGCTCCTGCAGCCAATTGGAAGCTGCGGAAGCCCCGTTGGACGTTTGGCTTCCAAAAAAAGTTTGAAAACTGGAACACTCACTTCTGGATTTTGATCGTTTGGGAGGTGAAACGTTTGGCAACTAAGCTGTTCGAGAGCCAAGGTATGACTGTACTGTTATATAGCTTAGGTTTCTGAACATCTTGGTGGTTTTTAGGTTATAGCTGTTGAGTTTTGGAATTCGGTCAGCTCTAGGCTATTCTGTTGGCATAGCTGAATATGAACTGGGATGGATCCAAAGTCCCTGTGAGCAAAATACTACTTTCAGGATGCTCCTGCTGGAGGAAGCAGGGGTGGGATGCAGTAATTTTATCTACCTCTCCCTGAAAAGTTCCGAGTGTTGAGGGACCCTTCAGAAAACCACGAGGCGATGCTGGTGGCTATAGGGGGAAGGTGAAAATTGCCTCCCTCCCTTCAGTAAGAACTTCCATTGGATTGATGAATAAGTTTAGCTCTTAACCTATCTAGAGAAGAAGCCGAGCGTTCAATATGTACAAAGAAATATTGTTACTTACTATCAGTTGTTTTAAACCCACAAAAGACTGTTCCACAGAGGTGGCATTTAAAACTTGTCTTTTTGCTGCAGACTGCTCACCAAGGAAGCGAAGCATTAAGTCTTTTACTGCATCACCCTAATTGGGGGAAAAAATACAAAATGTTGGGTTTTTTTAATTGAAAATTCCTCTTAGCCATTAAAACACACACACAAGTGTCTTGCATTAATGCAGTGCTATGTGCTTGAAATTTTTTCAGCATACAACAAGGTGCTTTGTATATTTCTACTTATATGCCTTGAACTACCCTGCACAACAGTGGCCTTGAGCCTGAGACTATTGTACTGATTCCCGTGACATGAAAAATCAGTATGTTGAAGACAGCTATAATCTCCTATTGCATGGAAAGGAGAGTATTTAGCATCTCTTTACTCTCCAAAGCAGCTGTATGCCACAATGGCTTTAAGATGTGCACTGAAATCCCATTTATTTCTGTGGGGTTACTGCTGCTTGTTTAACAATAGGTTCATTTCACTGAAGGAAGCAGCTGCTACATGCCTGCTAGATGCTTACCCTTTGTAGCTAGTAACAACAACAAGCGTTCAATGCATCTTTAGAAACAGTATGTGTTCTCCATCCCTTAAAAAAGACAATAGCAAGACCTGTGTTCGTGTCTGTGTTTAGACCCCGGTACCTCAACAGGTCCCTAATGTGCCTTTTAAGGTAATTGAGTGGGTAGCGGCTGGACAGCTCCAGAAACTCCTGAATGAGGCTAACTATCTAGATACATTTCATCCTGGTTGGGGAACAGAAACTATCTTGGTTGCCCTCACAGTATCCAGGCAAGATTGCCAGATAGGGCCAAAAGCTACAATGCTACTAAATTCTGCTGGTGGAATGGTGAGGCTCTTAACTACGATTTATCATTATTTAGAGCTCAAATTTCTTTCTTTTCCTTAATACAAAAACTATGCCAGGTTAAAGAGATGCCAAATTTTCTGTTAATGGACCGAACAGAGATCTCACATGGTTGTTTCTTCCATCTACTAGATCACAAAGGTTTTCCCCACACTCTGCTGAATGTATTCCATTGTACTATTCATCCATTCATCAAACTTCTTTCAGCAAAATCTAAATCTGGCAACCATCTTGAGACTGATCTCATTCCCCCTCCCTCACCATAAACTGGTGTGGCAGCACACCCCAGTAGACAAGGACACAAGCTTCAAACAACGTAAAGGACAGTTTCAACAAAACCCGTTGAAATCTCTAGAAATATCAGAAGATAACGGTACATTTCTGCTAATAAAATAACTTAACATTGTTAATAGTAACTGACTGGATTCAGACCTACTTCATTTAAGCAAAGTGGTAGATTCATGTGCTTTCAGACTATGGGTTGTATCCAATGCTAGTTGTATTGAGAGTAGACCCACTGAAATTAACAGACATAACTAACACAGGACCCTTAATTTCAATGGGTCTACTCTCAGTAGGGCTAGCACTGATCACAGCGCTCAAGGGCTCAGGACTTGGGCCCACTGTCACACCTGAAACTTATCGCCTTATGAGAAAGTATGAAGAATATATATATATATATATATATATATATATATATATATATATTTAGCCTTATGGTATGCGTACCCTCTCCCAACCCAAATGATCACCTCCAGAATACTATGAAGGTTTAGGAGTTTAAGCTGGCCAGCTCCTTTGCTCTTCCCAACTGACACTTTCAACATCCCATAGCTCAGTGGTGCTTATTACTAAGACACACAAATCTGCCTGACTTTTGGTTCTTTAGACCGTTCCCAAACCAAAAACCTCATAGATCCCAATTCTCCAGCCCCTCCACTATCAAACGTATGGAAGAATACACACCCCAAATTTTTACCTTCCACCCTGGCCAGCAGAAGCCTCTTCACTGCCTCTTATTAAGTTAAATCAGGGGTCGGCAACCTAAGGCCCATGGGCCACAAGCGGCCCACAGGGGTCGTTTAACTGGCCCATGAGCCACCCCTGAACTGAGCTCCCTGCTCAGTTAGTCCCCGCGCGCTGAGCTAAACCGGTGCAGTGTGGCACAGGGACTCGCTTTCGCGGCACCAGAAATCCTGCCTGCACATGTGCAGACGCAGAAAATCGCATCTGTGCAGACTCAGACGCTGGAAATCATGTGCGTGATCCAGCTCAGAGAGGGATCTCCACTGGAGTGAACCAACCCAGGCAAGGTAAACCTTGCTGACCCCTGGGTTAAATTATGTTTATAACCATCTGCCTCCCCCCCCCTCTCTGTCTGTCTATCTATCTATCTATCTGATCTTATCTGATTTCATTGTGCTATTTGTTATTATGCTGAGCAGACTGCTTATATTATACTGCAGCCTGGTGCATTTTTATGAAAAGGTGGGATATAAATGTCACAACTGAAAAACGTGACTGAAAGAATGTACATGCCACCTAGCTTATTATTAGCCACACAGTATTCCAAGAAGTAAGACACAATGGAACACGCTTACCTGAATGTTGTCAAACTTTAATCCAGGCATTGTGAGATTTTCCTTGTCTATGAAAACATTACTGTACTGCTGAGTTGCTACTGAGATCAACACATTCCTAGTTGCATCACTAGGAAGCCAAGCATCGTTCCTCCTGTCTACCTCACTCATATTCAGCACAGATGCAAAAGGATCGTCGCCACCTTGAAAAACAGCTTGGATCTGGGAAAATGGCTTTGGAGACTGTGAAATTTCTGGAGAAGATGCAGACCTCCCAGCTTCAGACCGTCCATTTTTAACAGAGTATTTGTGGCTGGCAGAGTCATGGAACTCCCCAGCTGTTACAAGAGAAGACATTTGTTCTGGTACAGAAGAGCTCGCATTAGGGTTACTGACAGAAATAAAAGAGGATGTGGTAAATGAATCGAAAAAATCAGAAGCTAGAGTATTAGTATTAATGGCTTCACCAAAAAACTTGCTTAGACTGGGACTAGGTTGAACCACCTGCGGAAGAGTTTTTATGGGAGTCTCGCTTATACCGCCTAAGCTAGGCGACTTCACCATCTGAGGCTCAAAGCCATCATGCAGGAACTGCTGCTGACCATTCATGCGACTTCCCTGGCTGAAAATCGTACACACAGGGATAGGCTCAGGGTTGACGGGTGATTTGTCGGCAAGCGGGGAAGATATCTGCTCCTCAGATTTGCATTCATCAATACTGTTTGATGCAGAGTTAAGCAGCTCATCACTTTCCACTTTCAATTCATTTTCTGCTGATTCCTGAACCAACTCTTCTTTCAAAGGAGGTTGATCACCAATTCCACTATCAGAAATAACTTTAGGAGCGCCTTCAAGTTCCGTTTTACTCTCTTTGCTAATTGCCTTTTCCTCCAGCTCTTCTTCTGGTGCATGAATGTCTTTTGTGTCCATTTGTTTTACAATTTCTTGAAGACAACCAAGATCGCCAGCATCATCTTCACTATTATTTGGAGAATCTGATATAACAACACTCTCCATCATCTGCTCATTAAGTTTATCTATGAAGTTACTAGAATCTTCTGAGATGGTCTCATTTTCTTCAGACTCAAACTCATCTCCACCAAGATCAATTGTTTCTTCATGAAACATAAGTTCTTCGTGACCTGGCAGCTGGATAGCACAGCCACCTTCTGCCGCACTTGAACCTCTTATCTTGGCATCCTCAACATCACCTTCTTTGGTTTCCATAATTGCTCTGGATAAAAAATTACAAGTGAATGTGACTGCTGGTGACCAATTCTGAAACTTAAGATGATTTATGCATAAAGTGGAAACCTGATGGAAACATCAGGTTCTACATATCCATTTGAATAATTAAGATGGCCAGTACTTCAAATGCCAAAAGCTCCAAATAAATGAAGTTAACTCTACAGCAGGGACAGCGAACTTCCAAGAGACAATTAAAAACTAGCAGTGATCTACCCCATTTTTGGGGGGTTCAGCTTTTTTTAGGGAAGCTAAACAAGGAACAGGGCAAAGGGAAAAATGAAAACAACTGCTCACCAAGGGATCGCTTGTGAAGCAGTCAGCCTTGCAGCAGGAGCTCCGTCTGTCCTTCTAACAATCTAGAGGGCGGGGAGAGGGGGCGGGGCTGGATGGAGAGGGGGCAGGGCCTATAGATGGAAAGAAACCCTGCTCTACTGTAAAGAACAGAAATAGTATCAAGCAAATAGTTTCATGCAAACAGTATCACAAAGAGAGATAATTCAGAAATAGTATCAAGCAAATAGTTTCATGCAAACAATATCACAAAGAGAGATAATTCAGTAACATTTATATAGCATTTACGAATGTGCAGATCATTTCAATGTAACAAAAATGATTTGGATGCTGTCCCCCACTCGCTTTTTCTATTAATGCAGTTTCTGTTTCTTCATCAACCTGTCCATCAGTATAGATGCTGAACAGAGGTTCAACTCATTCTTTAAGTGAAAAGTCTATTAATACACAGAGACAAGGAAAGAAAGCTGAAACATTAAATCATGGGTAGGCAAACTAAGGCCCCGGGGGCAGGATCCGGCCCAATCGCCTTCTAAATCCGGCCTGCGGACGGTCCGGGAATCAGCATGTTTTTACTTGAGCCTAGCTGACCACTATGAGAAAATGCCGGACTAAAAGGGCCATTGGCCTGATCCAGCAGGCTCTTCTTAGGCCCTTTTGTTCTTAACTGAATCTCCTCAATAGCGACTTAATCTTCCTCATTCCCACAGCTGCCTCATAACTCTCAGTGCATGGGTTTAGCCTCAAACATGGAGCTACTCCTGGCAGCTGAGTCTACTAAGGTTTGTACTATGAAGCGAGATCACCAGAGAGGAGTTATGTAGTAAGGCAGGGATGAATTTCTACCCAGTCAACTTAGGTCTCTTATGATCACTTTGTTTCCTAGGGTAATATGAGCAAAAAAAAGCTACTTTATATAAAGTCTGTTGGCCTACTTAGCCCTTGATGGTCCCTCTCCAGATGGCTTCAAAGAGATAACCAGTTGATTGTTATTTCTAAGGCCTGCTCTCCCCATCCTTCTTCCTAGAGTCCCATCTTTTCATTGGATGGAAGAGACAAAAGTGCCAATAGGGCAAAGTCAATGAACTCAAGGAGTTCCCTGGCTGAAGGGGCATGTAACTTGGCAGACCCCTCCATGGACATGGCTCACAGAGGGATTTGCCTGCAGAATAAATGGAAGAACAAGGGGCCATGAGACTTAGGAAGCAGCCTTTGTCCCCTAGCCCTAATATGATTTATCACAAGTCTCCATTGATAACCCCAGTTTTATAACTAAAAATAGTCCATTGATTGCCAGGTAGTAGGGTTATGACTATAATAATAATAATAATAATAATAATAATAATAATTTTGTATTTATACCCCGCCCTCCCCAGCCAAGGCCGGGCTCAGAGCGGCTTACAAGCAATAATAAAAACAAGATGAATGATTACAACTTAAAAACAAAAATAAAATACAACATTAAAATAATGGAACATTAAAATATTAAAATGTAGCCTCATCGCAGGAGAAGGAAAAGAAAGAAAGAGGAGGGAAAAAAAGAGAGAGAGAGAGAGAGAGAGAGAGGGAGGGAATCAAATTGGCTCCAAGCCAAAGGCCAGGCGGAACAACTCTGTCTTACAGGCCCTGCGGAAAGAAATCAGATCCTGCAGGGCCCTGGTCTCATGAGGCAGAGCGTTCCACCAGGCCGGAGCCAGAGTTGAAAAGGCCCTGGCTCTGGTTGAAGCCAGTCTAACTTCTTTAGGGCCTGGGACCACTAGGGTGTTATTATTTATGGACCTTGAGGCTCTCCATGGGGCATACCAGGAGAGGCAGTCCCGTAGGTACGAGGGTCCTAGGCCGTGAAGGGCTTTAAAGGTCAAAAGCAGCACCTTAAATCTGACCCTGTACCCCACCGGGAGCCAGTGCAGCTTGAAAAGCACTGAGTGAATATGCTCCCATGGCAGAGACCCCGTGAGGAGCCTCACTGCAGCATTCTGTACCCGCTGGAGTTTCTGGGACAGCTTCAAGGGCAGCCCCGCATAGAGCGAATTACAGTAATCAAGCCTGGAGATGACCGTCGCATAGATCACTGTGGCCAGGTTGGGGCGGGAAAGGTAAGGGACCAACTGCTTGATGCGGCGAAGGTGGAAAAATGTCGCCTTGGCTGTTGCTGTAACAACATAGTTGTTGCTATGCAGTTGCCAGTTCGCACCATTTAACAGATGATGTAAAAATGGCATATAAGCAATGCTGAGTCTGTTCTTAAGTTTCAACAGACTAGCTAATGGGTGTAAGAGAGATAAAATATGAATGGGGTGTAAGAGAGAGCTGGCTAGTGGATCCAATCTGGGAAACTTAGGTCTTAGGGTATGTGAATGCTAGCATCTGTTTCTCTCACCCAGACCAAGACCTCTGTGTTCAAAAGCTGAAATTCCACTTTAAAAAAATAAAAGTTCAAATAAGTAATTTTAACATTTGTTAAGATTCATGTGGTAATAATTTTCACATGGTGAGATCAGGTGACAATGCATTTGTCTAAGACAGACTAACAGGAAACAAGATTTATCCCTGTAAGACTTCGTGGAAATACAGACATACCTTTTATCTCTGCTCTGGCAAGCCTCAGTATCCCAGGACAATTCACTTGAGATCAGCCTCAGTGTCCCATCTGTAAAACAGCAGCAGGAATTATTTTCCCACTTTACAAATTATGATTAGGAAACCAAGCGAAATGAGGATCTGTTCCCTTTGCGCCATTACAAAAATACCATACTGTACACGATTAACAAGCCTATCTACAGACAAATATCACAATGCACGCTACTGTTTTGAATACCACGCAGGGAATACCAAAACCTCCCACAGGTTTACTAGTTGTTCTCACAAAACAAGTTTCTCTACACACCACTTCGGGCTGCAAAGACACGCATCTGGGTTTCACATTTGAGTCCTACTCTGAAAACACACACAGCACACAATCTCTGCCCGTATAGAAGACACCAGGGAGGATTCCAACTTCTCCCTGACGAGCTAGCTTTCTACATGCAGGGAGGTGCTTTAGCCTAGGCGTGTACTAAAACATCGCCCATCCCCCGTAAGACCATTCCCACTTCTCCTCCAAGGGGGGCACAGTCACCTCGGGCTTTTCAAGAGCCAACGCAAACAGGGATAATTGTGGGCGAAGCTGGTTTTTTTCCGGGTTGCTCTTCAAAGAGGACGAGCGAGTAGCACCTCCCCGCGCCCAGAGCGGGCGCCCCTTCCCGCTCCAAGCCTCCAGGGAGGATGGAAGGCCACGGAGAGGACACTCTTTCCCACCCTCCCTTGGCCTCCCCCTCACCTACTTCCACTGACAGCTGCAAAAGGCGACGCCTCCGGGACGCGGCGGCGAAGATGTGCGTGTGCGTGAGGGGCGGGGGAAGCGTAGGAGAGGAGCCAACCGATACGCGTGGGGCGCCTGCGCGGCGACGTCCCCCTGCTCGCCGCCGCCTCACACACGCCATTCCGGAAGTAAGGACGGAAGCCGACGCGGGACCTGCCCCGTTTTGTTGTGTGTTTCGCCTTTTCCTTCAACACGCGTTTGGATGGGAAGGCGAGGCTAGGCTCCCCATCGCGGCGGCGCCGAATCTTGAGGCCTTAGTTGGACAGCCATGGAGGACGACGCTCCGGTGATCTATGGGCTGGAGTTCCAGGTAAGAAGGAGCGGGAAGCACCTGCTGTTTGTTCCTTGCAGGGGCGGTAAATGAAGCACCAGCGCACGGGTTGTTTGAGGGAACGTGTGGACGGCGCGCATCCTTAAAGAAGCGTGCCCGAAGCTTTAGCAGGCTTGGCAAAACCAGTCGAACCAGCTAAACCAGTTGACTTCCCGCAATAAGAAAACGGAGCTACGCCTTCCAAATAAATAACCGCCATGGGTATTGAGGAGTAACTGTGAAGGGCATAGGAGGCAACTCCTAGATCTCCGAGATCCTTTTGGCCTCCCCCACCCAATAAAATAGGGATGCGGGTGGCGCTGTGGGTTAATGTTTTAATGTTGTATTTTAATCTTGTTTGTAAGTTGTATTCATTCAACTTGTTTTTATTATTGCTTGTTAGCCGCCCTGAGCCCGGCCTTGGCTGGGGAGGGCGGGGTATAAATAAAATTTATTATTATTACTACTATTAAACCACAGAGCCTAGGAGTTGCCGATCAGAAGGTCGGCGGTTCGAATCCCCGCGACGGGGTGAGCTCCCGTTGCTCGGTCCCTGCTCCTGCCAACCTAGCAGTTCGAAAGCACCTCAAAGTGCAAGTAGATAAATAGGTACCACTTTGGCGGGAAGGTAAACAGCATTTCCGTGCGCTGCTCTAGTTCGCCAGAAGCGGCTTAGTCATGCTGGCCACATGACCCGGAAGCTGTACGCCGGCTCTCGGCCAATAAAGCGAGGTGAGCTCCGCAACCCCAGAGTCGGTCACGACTGGACCTAATGGTCAGGGGTCCCTTTACCTTTACCCAATAAAGTACCTGAGGAGGCCACTCCCCCCATAGTTGATGGGCATTGCCATTCAAATGGTGTCCATGCACGGCAATTTGTGATAAATCATGTGGGGCAGGGCTGACCTTCCATCCCCACAATATCTTGTTTCAAGTTGGCACCCCTGGTGAAGGAGGGGGCACACCAACCTTGCACAGCTTTCCCTAACCTGGGGCCCTTTCATGAATTCTGGACTGCAGTTCTCATGATCTCTGGCCATTGGCTGTGCCGACTGGAGATGGTGGGAATTATAGGCCAAAACACCTGGACGGTGCCAGGTTGTGGGTGGGTGGGTGGGGAGCTGAAATTATGCCTGTTTCTGGTTGATTCTGCTTGAATTTCTCAGCTCAAGAGCAGATTCAGTTCTACGACTTTTGCCTTTCAACTTGGTGAAATTAATTTCGAGTGTTCTGTTGACGTTGCAGGGGAGAGGCGGTGATGGTGTTGGTGTTTTTTTTCTCATTTGTTGCTTTTCAGAATGTGGATCTGGGATTACTTAACGTGGACTAGTTATCTTTTAAACCGCATACTACAGACCACCCTTCCTGAGTATGTGCATGAAAGTATTTCACATTTGTGGAGAATCTTCAGATTGCTTATTAGTATTATATTTCTTACCTGTTCTGGGGGTGCAGGTCAGGTCACAGCAATTAAAAAAAAAATGGTATACAAATAGATCACACTCAGGAAAATAGGGTGTTTTCAAGAAGATATATTGCATTTCTTGAATGTTCACATTTGATTAAATGGGTGCCATACTGTTATAAAAACGATTGATTTGAAATTGTTTTGTACTGGGTTAGGGAACTGGATCCGGCCAGCATGCTGGTTCCTGGGTTCCCACAATCCTGGTGAACCACTTTGACAGGTGGGCAGGCTTTTGCCCACCTGTCAGTTACTTGATGTCACTGTGCTGTTAGTATTAACTTTGTAGCATGACAAGCCGCACTGCAAAATAAAATCCAGAACATGTTAGCTGTTAGGTGGTGACTTCAGGCCTGCCTTCTGCAGGGATTGGCTCCACGATTTGAGTTTTCTACAGTTGATCCAGCAGGCTTGCTCTCATCCCTAGGCAGCTGATTCAGGATAGCAAAATTTCCTTCCAGCACGCCATCTGTAGAGAACTTTGAATCTCCCGATTGTGCATTGGCAACTTTTAGTTTACTTGTCCCAGAACTCATGTCACGTGATGCTGAGTGTGGGCAAATGGATGTGGTTTGGAAAAAACATCTGTGTGGGCCAAAGTGAGAACTGTGCTAGACCTAATTAGGGTTGTGGGCTTGAGGTTCCCCACTCCTGGTTTAATGCACATTCCTTTAAACCATGGGCGCAGCACATACGCATGGAAGAAATAGATAAAGCTCATTGAGGTCCTGTTCTTTGCTCTCCCCCATCGGTGGTCATGTACATGCAGAGCATGATAGGGCATTGAGACAATGGAGGGGAAGTCTGTGTTGACTTGAATTCTCCTTCTCTCCATATCACGCAAGTTACTGTAGGTTAGATTACTGTAATGTAGTCTGCATGGGACTGCTTTTGAAGACTATTTGGAAACCACAGTTAGCTTAGACTTCACTTGCAATGTATTTGATGGGATTTGTACACGGCACTAACCTTGGTTTAGCATTATAAGGGCAAGCATGTACAAACCTTGAGCCTCTTCCTTCTCCTTTGATATGGCAGGAAGGAAGAGATGAGAAAAATGAAATAGGAGCCCTACTAGATCAGGTCAATAGCCAATCTAGTCCAGCCTCCTTTTCTCATAGATGTGCTTGGGAAGTCCAAAAGCAGGACCTCAACACAAGAACGCTCTACCATTCTGTTGATTTCAGCAACTGGAACTTCCTGTTTCTCCTTTTGGTTAACCATAGTTAAGGATTCAGTTAATTTAGTCTTAGCTTGTTTTGGTAGACCTTAGTTAAAACTAACCACAGTTTGCCAGCGTGCAGAACTTGCTGCTAACCTGCATTTAGTAAAAAATGGAAGGGTAAGCTACCAAACTCCACCTAGTTGCCATGTTGGGTTGGGAGATTGCAATGCCCAGGGTGTTTTCATATAATGGCATAGTTTAGCAGTGCATGTGAATGAGACCACTGGGACCGTGTGCCAGAGTCACATCATAAATGTGCCATCTCTGTTTTATGCATGCATGCATGCAATGCTATCAGTAAAACTCTGTTTCAAACTTGAACCATTGCATAGCTGTCAACTTACAGATTTGAAAATAAGGGACCAGCAGCCAAAATAAGGGACCTGCAGCCTCACCTGTTCCAGGCACTCCAGTCTTCCTGTCCTCCTGCAGTCTGGTCAAACTCATGCTGGTAGCTTCGAGAACACTGTGCAACCAACTTTGTAACCAGAGGTTCAACTGAATAGAATCTGAATCACATGCACCACAAGGCCTATGCAGCCTCAACTTAAGATGGCTCCCTGGCCTGGCTTTGCACTGCAAAGTTTGCAGCAGCACATGCAACAAAATGGCGTCCAGCATTCAAAAACCCCCTCAGCTTGCATTAACTAGCCACACACAAGGCATGCAAGCTCCACCCCCCAGTCATTCTTAGACTTCTTATTGGGTGAGCAACACAGCCAATCAACACAGTTGGAGCCTCCCTCCTCCCTGGCCGGCAGGGAGGGAGGGAGAGGAGCTGCTTCCTTTGAAATTTAAGGGACATCATTTAAGGGACATCCATCAATAAGGGACAGCAGTGGGACATGGCGCTGGAATAAGGGACTGTCCCTTGAAATAAGGGACACTTGACAGCTATGCTATTGTAAATATTTAACAGGTGGTCCAGTTTGTTTAGCTGCCAAATTTAAGTTATTCAGTAGGTGCTTATTTTTTAGTTAACTATTTTAAGCACCAAACAAATCTTGATGTGAAAACGTACAGGTGAGGTGTCTTGAATTTTTTAAAAAAATTGCTTGCGGTTCTACGGTAAGTGGGTTGTATTCAACTAAGTTTTATTCATAGTAGGCCCACTGAAATACACAAACTTAAGTTAGTCCTGACTACTTAAATTTAAAAGTTAGTGGAATACAACTGTATGGAATCTGGAAATCTTGGGTTTGATTCAGACTAAATTAATCATGCTTAGTTCCCATTGGAATCAGTAGTCATAACTAACTTTTTATGTTTATTTCAGTGGAATCTTGGTTTAAGTAACTTAGTTTGGACCCAATCCATTATGTTTTGCTGTAAAACCTATGGAAATATTAAATTACACAGATGCAACACATTGTGCAGCATATGAGGGTTGTTTCTTGTGTAGGAAATAAGTTTAAAATATAAAGTAAAAGATTATATTTTCAGTTACTTGGTCTACAGCTTTCCCCAGTTGCTGTTTCTACAAAAATTTCTACCTTGAACATTTGGGCAGTTGCTCTTGCATTCTGTGCATCTTTTTCATGGATGAGATGGTGCTCTAAAATTAATTTTGGAAATGTGTCTAACACTAGAAGCATGGCAATTTTACTCATGAGCCTATCACACTTCTATACCAAGCATGCATTTGGGAAGTTGGGAGAAAATAAATCTATGTAACAAAGAACTTGCATTTTTTTTTAAAAAAAAGTCAAAATACAGATGGACGAAATGTCAAAAACACCGCTCTTGGTAACTGATGTCCTGCATGTTCCAAGATACTAAAATGTGTTTGATATTATTGTATTTTTATCCTCCCCCCCCCCCTTAGGCACGAGCTTTAACACCCCAGACCGCAGAAACAGATGCAATACGGTTTCTGGTTGGAACTCAGTCTCTTAAATATGATAATCAGGTAAACTTGTATGAAAGATGTATTAAAATAGAATCGGAAATGTTTTAAAAGCCTTCAGTGGGATAATGATTTTTGCTTGCCAAATTGAAGTTTTAAATGTAGCGCTGTTTTAAAAAATAATGGATGTGATCTTGAACAGTATTTGGTTGTAAAGTTCTGTGTTAGGAATTGAGTTGGGGATGGTGAGGAAAATCCTAATCATGCTAATGTGAAATATAATGGTTAAAGGAGGGTCTTTGAGGCTACAGAATGCTTATATAGTTAGTTGGACTCTGTAATCTGTACCTAGGAACAAGCCCCACTGAACTCAATGTGGCTTTCTTCTGAGTATACCTGTGCTGTAAAAAGCATTCTGATGGAACTTAATTTCTCTGCAGTGAGAAATGACGAATGGAAGAACGTGGTTCATTGATGAACCTGCACAACAGTTTAAAACTTTATGCTTGGTCTCTGAATCTGAGCCAAGCCTGTTCAGAATCAATGATGAAATAAAACAAGCAAGTTGCTGGAACTGTTTGTTTGCCACCTTTCTAATATGATAAACATGTCTAAAAAGGAAAAAACAAGAACTTAGTGAAGCCATATAGTTATTTGAACAGCTTACCTTGGGGCACATCTGTTGGTATAAGGCTGAAAAATATGTTTTAGGAGGCAACAGAAAGACTCCCTTCCTCTTCTCCCACTGCATGCCCCCTGAAATCTGTTGAGGGAGGGTCCCCCAACCCTTTGAATCAGATTTGGGGAGGGCACAGGGTGCCAAGCATGGAGAAGGAAGGGAATTCCTGTTGCCCTAATGCAAATATTTAGTTCCATACTGCCCAATATGCTTCTTTTTTGTGATGGTGGGGAAATCAGACCTCACAATTAGGCATATTGGTATATCTTCTCTCTTATAATTAGTAAATGTTGTTGGAGACATGGGACTCTGGTTTTTCCCCATGACAGCTTCTCCCAGAATACCCCATAACAGGTTGTAGATGCCATTATGCGAAGTAATTTCATCGTGTAATTTCACCTGCTCCATTCCATGACAGGGGAGTGACTTGATGGCATGTTGTGGGATGAGTGCTATTATACATAGTAGGGAAGAACTTGAGATGGGGATGCCATTTTTGGTAGGATCACGTCTTGGATTATATGTACCGTATTTTTTGTATTAAGATGCACCTAGTTTTTAGAGGAGGAAAGGGGGAAAGCCCTGTTTTTTTGAGGATCAGCTCAAAGTTGTGCGGCTTCTTTTGCAAAGGGGAAAAGCCCCTTTTTTGAGGATCAGCTCAAAGTTGTTGAGGTTACTTTGCAAAGGGAAAAAATCCTGTTTTTGTGGGGTTCAACTCACAGTTCTGCAGCTTCTTTTGGAAAGGAAAGGGAGCTGTTTCTACAGTTTCCAGACAGATAATCTAATCAGCCAGTCACATGTCGCTGGGGAAACAAACAGCCTCCGTCTGCAGAACATTCAACAATGGAGGCCTGGGCAAGGAGACGGGGCTGGAAAGGGAGCCAGCGATCGACCATACATTCGCTCCATAAGACGCAGAGACATTTTCCCTTACTTTTTAGGAGGAAAAAAGTGTGTCTTATGGAGCGAAAAATACGGTAGTTCCTTCCCTGCAGCTGATGCCTAAATGTATAGTTTCCTGAAGCAGCAGATACAAGTGTTTTGAAAATACTCCAAGCCATTAAAACTTTTGCAGAAGGAAAATATTGATAGCACTCAAGCAGCCTGATTGTATCTGGGTAATAATTCTACTATTGACTCCAAACGCTGTTTGAGCCTGCTTCTCCTTGCTCCCTCCTGCCCCTGTCCTTTCCATTTTATGTCTTACCAGCATTGATAATTGAGGTGCAGGGCACTTTCTCTGAGTGCTAATGAGTTGATAGGGTTAATGGCCTTTAGCAGCGCTTGAAGCCATCAACTCCTCAGTCAGTCATTAATCCCTAAGAAGTGTCAGGAGCCTCTGTTGTTACTGCTTCATTTAGCAGCGCTGGTCTCTACCTAGGTCAGGTAATGGCCATTCTTCCAACACTTTCCAGCAGATGGTAGCTTGACATCCAAGTTGCACTAACTAGGCTTCCACTCCTGGGCAGAGGCGTATTGTGAATGGAATCCCTGAAAGGAATTGCATTGTCATAAAGCATTGGGGGGCAGGTGTGATTTTTCAATTGCATTTAGTTCATTTACATTAAGCCAACACAAGCAAGTATGGAGCCTGATACAGGATTTGGGTGTGAAAATGCAGAGACAGGGCAGGCAATGTGATCCCTACTGCATCTTCTATTTTAACGTTGTTCACTGAGTACATGTAAGAAAAAAGCACTTAAAAGGGTATTTTTTTAAAAAAAAGAAGAATAAGAATTGAAAATATAATCATGTTTCTATCCTTGGGATACAAGATTGGTTTACTTTTTGTCTTAATGGGTTTTGTTGTGTGAAAATATCTTCCACAGAGGAACATTTACAATACACAAGGAGGCTCTTATTTGCCTGAATAAGCTGCGTTTTTCAAACTTTTGAAACTGAGCTATCTCTTTTTCTACTTTACCTGTTAGCTTTCTCCAACACACCTATGCTTTAACTAAATTCAAACAAATGTATTGTCAGAACAGGATGTCAAAAGCAGGTAGAATTAAGAGAAGGACAGATATAGGGGTGGGGAACCTTTAAAGGCCTGAAGGACCCATTCTCTTCTGGGCAACCGTCCAGAGGCCAAATACCATGGTTGGCCGGGTCAGAGGCAAAAGTGAGCGGAGCTGGTTTTTACACACACTTGCACACACTCTCCTCCATCCAGATCAAGTAAGAGATGTTAGGGTTCAAGGGCACGTTCCAGCCAGGCAAAAATACTTTGGCTACAAAGTAGGGTCAGTGAGGGCTATGAATGGGAAGTGTTCCAGAGGCCATCTAGAGAGGCTCAGTGCCTGAGTTTCCTTGCTCCTGTTCTAAACCACAAAGAGACAGCAGGTTTCCTTCAAAACCAGTGTGGAATTGTGGGACTTAGAGGTCAATCCCTGCATATCTGCAGCCCTGTTCAGGGAAGTTTTTAATGTGTGATATTTTAGTGTATTTTTGGTTTCTATGGAAGCCACCCAGAGTGGTTGGGGAAACCCAGCCAGATGGGCGGGGTACAAATAATAATAATAAATAATAATAATAATAATAATAATAATAATAATAATAATAATAATAATAATAATTATATCTGATGGGGAGCACTTGAGACATTAGCCCCATCTGGTTCTCCAGACAACCACAACTCTTCGCTGAATCTCATCTTTCTTTTCTTTTCTTTTTTCTGGGTAGCTTGCTGGAGGAGGAGCATCAGTCTCTCTTGTCTGAATGCCGGAGTTTGTTTAAAGCAGGGTTAGATGGTTTGGTGCCCTCCATATGTTGCTGAACTCCCAACTCCCAGAAATGACTAGCAATGTTTCCTACCCCTGTAGCAAAACAAAAGACCAAATGATTGATTGAACAATAAAATGATTGTTGAATTTTGGTCCACGCTTCCAAAGCTGTGACAATTGCGAGTGCTTGGAGAAAACATATCCTAGGATATAGGATGTTTGACTGCCCTTCTTCCCACAGAATGTTTCTGATATACCCGAGAGAGCTGTGTTGCAACATCTTGTCTGGTTTTGCCTTTTAATGCTTTCCACGTCTCCAAGCCAGAAGAGTTAGGAAAATAATAATATTAATAATGATAAAATCCTATGGAACCGGTGACATGCTATATTTAATAACACTTGTCCTCGGGGCCTGATGTGGTTCTGAATGATGATCGCACCAGTGAGAAGGATGCTGCTATGCCTGACTTTGAGGGACCTGAGATAGGGCAGAAGGCACTTCTGGTTTATGTGCTGCATGACCCTCTTTATATGGTTAGTAGGGGCATATAATACATGTTGGTAGAGCAAATTGAATTTTGATTTGTAGCTCACCTTTAGGGAATCAATTTCACTGCCAAGGAGACTACTTCATAATTTCAACATGAGGCTTCCTGTTTTTAGAGGAGGCTGCGAGAGCATATAGATGAAGCAGCCAGCCAGCCAGCCTGGTGCAATCTGCTCTGCTCTATTTTCAGCAAAGATTGTGTTAAAATTGTGCTCTGTTCAGGCTAAACACTAAAAGGGCTTTTTTGTATTGTAGGCATCCAGCTTAGGCAGACATTGTGCAACAAGCTAGATAGAACATCTGTCTCTGGATGCTCTTCTGGCTTCCAGCTTGCTTTAGTCTCAGAATGGCTTTCTTATTATGTTAGCAAATGGGAGAGGGAAATGAGTTAAAGGGGTTTATCTCAGGACAATTGATTGCAGAAACGAATCCCTTGTGGTCTCTCCAGAGAGGCAAACAATTGTTAAAGCGTTTCAAAGCTTTCTCTGTGTTGACAGGGTATTGGCCTGAAAAATATTCCACCACCACCCTTTTCTATTTTGCTCATGGCTTGTACTTGCATAGCATTTCCATTTAAGGCAGATGTGGCCCTCCAGATTCTGTAGGGACCATAACTCCCAATATCCCGGACCTCAGGCTATTCTGGCTACTGATGATGGGGGTTGCAAACCAGCGGCATCCTCAGGCTAGCCATGCTCAATATACATAGGAACAAAGGATGCTGCCATGCTGAGTTGAACCATTAGTCCATCTAGTTCAATATTGTCTGCATACTGACTAGCTGCTGTTTTTTAGGGTTTCCGACTAAGATTTCTCAGAGATCTGGGGATGCTGGGGATTGAACTCGGGACATTCTGCGAATGCTCTGCTACGGAGTTATGACTCTTCTCCTTATTTAAGATACAGGTGGCAATATTTCATGTGGGGGTTCTGTTCCTGGCCCCCATATGTCTTGGCGAAGCTTGTCGTTCCGCCCTCTTCCAGGTCCAAAAGGACTGATGCATCAGCGATCACACATCAGTTGGATGTGCCTAAAATGGTCACCGCCTGTAAACAACAACAGAGCAAGCTACTTTCCCCACAATCTGATGGGCTAAAACCCTGATCCCTGCTAAAGTGAAGAACTTAGACATCCTAAGTACATGTGAACGATTAGATAACTTTGTAAGATGTTGGGAGAAAGTTTTCTCACATGCACTAGTGCATCAGCACTGTTAGGTCAGCATTTCTTGAGTAGTACCCAGCAGACAGAAGGAGTGACTTTTTGGGGGGGGGGGAGGGTTGCATGCAGCAGCTCTCAGGTTTCGTAAGTATGGTCTTCCAGTTAAGATGGGGATAGGGGGCCCTGTGACCCTTCAGATATTGTTGGAGTACGACTTCCATTTTCCCTGACCTTGCTGGCTGGGGTTGATAGGAGCAAGAATCCAACAACATTTGGAAGGCTACAGGTTAAGGGGTCTCAAGTTAGAAAGGTTGCGTAAGGTGTTTGAGCACTGCCATCAGTCATACCAAACAATATTGGCATGTTAGTGTATCTTAGTTTGGTAGCCTACCTTTGGGGGCCAATGGGGGCCTTCTGAATTTTGAGTAGGTGCCATGGGCACCAGCCACAAAAGTTGCTTGAGTGTGTGGCAGTACCCAAGATGGCTGCTACGTCTAAAAATGCCAGAAGAGAGGCAGGACCTTAAAATGGTGCAGGGATGCTGTCCCATCACATCCCCTCCCCAAATCAAGGCACCTACAATGAAACACTGACAGAAGCTCACAGCACCTCTCTGTTCAAAAGAGAGAGGAGGTTGGGTGCCCAGGCCTGTTATCCAATGAAAGATGGGCATGTGTTGAAGGGTACATTTTTAGTTTAGGAGAAGCTGAACCAGTGCAAACAGGATCTGAGCAGGAAGGTACTGGCTAGAATACTAGTGCCTACAGGCACTGCATTGGCAACCCCTGACTTATCTTCCCAGTACCAACGTTCAGTAGTAAAAGGCTACATGAGGACTTTGTAGTGATGCTATATGACTCCTCCCCTCTTGTCTAGCATGGAAAGCTATTAGTTGCATTTGTTCAAATTCTGCTGTAAGATATGGGGTCTTACCATAGTCTGTGTTACTTGAATAGGAGTTTGTATGTTTTAATGAGTGGGGATTTAGTGACTAAATCAACCTGCATTTTGTATGTCCTCATGGAGACTCTAATTACTGGTCTCCTTTATTACCTGTTGCAGCTGTAGACATAGCATGACAGATCAGGGGTTTCTCGATCAGCAATTTCACCTAGAGTTGTTTTCAGTGACTCGTGTGCACCCATTTTTATGAAATGAAACTGATAGTATGTTTCACACAGTTGTAATGTATGCTTCACACCCTTCTGAAAAAAAATATGCATGAAGTCCTAATGGTTCTTGTCTTGCATTTGTAGATTCACATCATAGATTTTGATGATGAAAATAACATTATAAACAAAAATGTTCTTCTGCATCAAGTTGGTGAAATTTGGCACATAAGTGCCAGTCCAGCTGACAAAGGTGTGCTTGCAACCTGCTACAGTAAAAGTAAGTGCAATTTGAAGGCTTTCCTTTTCTCTCCTTTTCTTCTGTAAGACGCTTATCTGAGGGTGTATATATGGTATTGAAATGCACATGATCTTTTCTAGTGACATTCATGTTGGTTTGAGGGATTACATTCTAGCTGCCTATTTTTTAATTGATAAATGAACTTAGTGGCTCTCTGATCACTTAACTTTTGGTGCACATGTCTGATGTATCAGAGGGGCTCCAAGCAGTGTTAAAAATTATCAAGGCGCAGATGCATTTTCCACCTGCCTATTAGCCACTTGTGACCAAGTAAAGATGGCTGGTCAATGGCACCTGGCATCTCCACGATCTGGGGATCATTGGATCTTGACAGTTTTCACACTGTTTTTACATCCCTGTTAAATTCTATCAGTTATATTTTATTTGCACAATCGGAATGAATTTCAGGATCCGAAATGCTTTTTCTGTGCCGCCTGAGCAGGATTGGTGAACAACGTTTTAGTTAATTGTTGTAGTTTGTCTTACCCCACCCTCATATTCTTATGTTATGAATGATCCATGTCACCATTAAGAAAAAGAGGTAGAAATTGGCCAATATATATGTGGACAGTCCCTGGATCAAGTGACTTTTCTTCTTTAAGTTCTCAAAGTTCTTAACCAAGCTCAAGGTTGTCATCTGTAGTAGCCAGATGTTTAACTGAGTGTCAGTTGTTCTGGCGGTTCCCTCATTGCGAGAAGCAAAGCTACAGGGAACCAGGCGTTTCACAGGGTGGGTGCCACTACCAAGAAGGCCCTCTGCTGAGTGGCTGGGGAAACCCAGCCAGATGGGCGGTGTACAAATAATAAATTCTTATTATTATTATATTAATTGCAGTCAGTCCATCATTTGAAAAATAAGAGCCGTCTTGCCCAAAATGGCAACCAGAGATTCTGTTTTGGCGACTGCAACCTTGGTTTAAAGAGGCATTTGGCACCTAGCTTATATATCTGAGTTTCTAACACTGGTTCCAACAGAGAGAAGTAAATTGCCAAGTTAGATGAGATACCTTTTAAAAATGCTAAAGTGGCTTGGAAAGATATACTGTGCTGCTTTTTGTAAAGGGAAAAGTGGCTGAAATATTTAATAAACTTATTAATTGTAAAACCCCGAACAGCAGTGATGCAGTCTCTTCTGTGGTGGAAGAGTAAGGAAGAAAAATGTACCTTCAGGTGGGTAAAGTGGCTATAGCGAGGCGAGCTTTCAGCTTATATACAACAAAGAAAAACATCTGCACAATGGTGAGTGAGCAGCAATGGGTATATCATGGGTATATCATGAGAAGACCCTTTTCCATGTCCCCTGTTGCCCTGGGCTGCTAGATCATTATATCTGAATTGCTATAAATCTTCTCACTTTGAGAAGGTGAAACGGTAAAAAGGATAGTAGATCATCCTGGTACCAGAGTAGCTGGCAAAATTAGAACAATGAAGAGCTGACAAAGCACTGAGCAGAGATGAAATACAACCAGTGCACACCCTGCAATACTTAATTTTCACAGGTTTTGTTAAAGACTTGGGAACTCTGAGAATGCTAGACCTGGGGGCAAACTGCAAATCTGTAACCTTAGTCTCTTCTCTTCTGTTTTTTGGGGGATGTAACTGTAGTAAGACCTTTACAGACTGTTCTGTAACTTCACATCTAATGCTGCCGATATCTTGGGCTAAGATGCAATTCTGTGTCAAAATTGCAATGTGTATATAACCATTATTACGACTGCTGTGTTGTGGAAATGTATGCATGTCTATATGTCTAGTTTCACTGTGGAACGGACTGCACAGACCAGGGAATGGGGTATAAGTAATGCTGAGCGCTGCTTTCAATTTCACATGTGTTCACAAAGAAGTCAATTCTGTCCGATTTCTGAAATAATCTTCCTTTTTTCCCACATACATCTGTATGGCAATATCTATTTAAACTTCTTTTTTTTATCTCACTCTACACATTTTATAAATATACTTTACCTGTCTATATTTTTTGAGGTGAGCACGGTCACAAAATGCAGAGAAGTGCAAAATCCAAAGGATAATTAGGTTCCAATCTGCACATTAGTCCATTAGGCGCAGATCAGGTCAGTTCACATTGGAGTTCATGGAAATTGAATTCCTCAAGCATCCCTAATCCCGCTTGCCTTTGCTACCATCTGCTTGCTTGCTTTTTTCCCACTCCGTTCTGCTGAACTCTCCCTGCCATCACCGGTATGACTTCAGGCACATGGAAATTCAAGCAGAAAGGCATGGCAGTTGCTGCAAATCAGCTGGCAAGGGGTTGCCATGGCGTGTTAAGGGGCGTGTGTGTGTGTGTATGAATGACAGAATCAGGGGATTGCAGAAACTTCTGCTTTATAACCTATCTTAGTCCTACTGAATTGTCACTCACCTCAGAATCCTTTTATAGGCTATAGATGGAGATGAAAAAATCCAGAAGCATGTATTTGTAAACCCATTTCACCCTTTCAGCAGTTTTAAATAAGAACACTGTGTTGAGCATTCCTTTAGAATAAACCGAGAATGCGAAAATGAGATGAGTCTGTTCATAATTATAATTTACTTACGCAGATTGTCGAATTAAGTGAGGTCTCTCTTTTAACTTTGCCATTGGGCAATCCATTTGAAAGGGTTGGTTTGGGGATATTTTTTTGGAATGCAATAACTTTATTGAAATTTGAGATCAGAATGGCAAGTTGGAGAGATTCAAATCGCCATCCCCATATCTACTTTCAAGGAAGAAAAGGGAAGGCGTAAAACACCATTAGATACAGTACTAGAAATGAGCCTTCTCCCCACCCAGTGGATATTTCATCCCTGCTGTTGGTACTTTCATTCTCTGTCCTCTGCTGTGCTTTCAGACATCATGGAAACTTATAGGGAGGCGAAAGGTCACAGGCCTTGCCAAGTGTTCAGTTGTAGGAGATGTTTTCCAGAGATCTCTATACACATAATTGGTGGGAAAGAGAGTTCATCTGCTTCAAGAGCAGAGAAGTCTGGTGGAGAAAGCAGGGGTGGAAGTGGCAAATTTTCAGTAACTCAGAGTAACTGGGGTGAGGGGCAGTATGCATTGCTAGGATGCAGGTGGTAGAAGCTGAGGAAGAAAAATGAAATATCTGCTCAAGCACCTCTTAAAAATATGTAGTTGGCCAACATGGGATAAGAAATTTGGAGCTAATTTTTGAGCATTAATTTTTGTTCTTTAAGATGACCATCGTTGAATCCCAGATGGGCTAAGGATTTCATTGGTGGAGCATTGGGAGGGAGGCTGGCTGCTGGTAGCCATTATTTTGGTTCAAGATAAGTTCTCAGCTCACTGCTGTTGCTCTTCTGTTAATTATTTGGATCCATACAATTCTTTAGATGTTCTTGAGCATCTCCAGAATATTCCTCTTCATTTTCAACGTTCCTCTACCTGGAGGTGCTGCTGTTTCCCTGTAGTAAGTAATGAAGGGGCTCAGCAACACTGAAGAAAACATTCCACAGATAATACCGTACTGATCTACTCAAGCCGTGTTGAGCATATTAGATATTATGAGGAATGGCTTCCAGAAATCGGAACTGATCATTGGAGATGAATTGTGAAAAAGGGCACATTTTACGTATCTTCTGTTACTGCAAGATTTTGGCCTTGTGGGCAGAGGGGGTTAAATATGTAAACTAGTCTGAAACTATTTGTGTCTTTTTTTTTTTATTAAAAAAAGTCATCTTTGTAGGATTGCTGTCTGCTGTGTGGTTCTCTCCACATAGGTGAGGAAGGACCCTGTAACAGGTGATGGGAAAGTTCTCGGCCTGAGAGACCCTGCCAGCCAGAGTAGACCAAGCTTTCCCTATCTGGTGCTCGCCAGATGTTGCAATATGGCTGAGGGTGATGGGAGTGGAGCTCAACAACATCTGGAAAGTACCAGGTTAGGGAAGGCTGGAGTAAAGCTAGATGGATGGATGATCTGAGATCTAGTAGTACAGTGGTACCTCGGGTTAAGTACTTAATTCGTTCCAGAGGTCTATTCTTAACCTGAAGCACCACTTTAGCTAATGGGGCCTCCCACTGCCGCTGTGCCACCGGAGCACAATTTTGGTTCTCATTCTGAAGCAAAGTTCTTAACCCGAGGTACTATTTCTGGGTTAGCGGAGTCTGTAACCTGAAGCGTATGTAACCTGAAGCGTATGTAAACCGAGGTACCACTGTAATATAGCTTCCTGTGTTCCTACTGAAGTTGAAATTCTTTTGGCTGGAATCATTTTGATTTTCCAAGAAAAAAAAAAGATTTATATTGTCTGCATGTGGGAGAACCATTTTAAGAACACACTTACACTGGAATCATAGCAAGCTTTTATACTACTACTCAATTTAACTTTTCTAGGACATTTTCTATTTTCTGAGAATTGAAGGGTTCCTTGCTGCTCTTAGTAGCCCAGATATTTTTAAAAAGTCCAAATGAGAGAAGCAAGATTATTGTTATAACATGCAGCTGAAATGAATGTTACTTTTATGATGAATTTAAATGTAATGGACCAGTAAACTGGGCTATGTAGTTTGCTTCTTACATGATCCAGGATGCCATGTATTCTGAGAATAGCCATCACAGCAGTTTGGTGAGACTAAGAAGTAGCATTCTGACAAATAAACCAATGCAAATGCAAAATGTCAGCTCTGAGCAGCTTTAAAAAGAAGCAATTTTGCACATCATATGTCTGCAAAATTATGTAAAGGGGAGTTCTGTTCACTCTTTGCCTCTTCTAGATTCCAGTTTATGGTTTTCTACCTAAAATGAAAACATTTGTGGACTGCACTAAATACGTTGCTCAGGCTTGCATAACTTACTCAAAATAAACACATTTTCTTACAACTGCAGGATTAAAAGCTTGACTCTATTGGTGTGCTGTTGAAAGATTTGATAGCACACAGCCTGCTTTTTTATTTTATTTTCCAGGGTGGGAGAAGGGGAGACAGGGAAATCATTTGATTCCTAAGAGGCATAAATAGCACAATAAAGTCACTTTTAAAACAAATCAGTTATATGCCAAGATACTGTCACTTTTATAACTAGGACAGTTTCATAAGGTCTGACACTGGTAGCTGTAGAGATGCCGATTTATCACATCAGTGTGACAGCTGTAGGAAATTAAATCTGCCCCCCCCCCCTTTCACCTCTTACAGTACTTTTGTGGGAAATCCTTGGAGGGCACAGAGACTGGCATCGCCACCTGCCCTCTCCTTCAGGGTGAAAGCCTTTGTCCCTGAGAGAGATCAGCTGGCACAATAGATATGTAACTTGTACCTCTCTGCTCCAGCATCACTGGCTCAATGTGCAATGTAGCAGAATTAATAATACTGTAGGGATCTCACATTTGCATTACCTGACTTTATTGGAAGGGGGGGGGGAGAAGAAGAAGGAGAGATGTGCCGTCTCGCATTTCATTAAGGCTTCAGCATATACATTCTGTAGCTTTAATATTGCAGGGGGAGAAAGAGGGGAGGGTGGGAGAAGAGAGAGAGAGAGAGAGAGAGAGAGAGAGAGAGCGTGCTCACAGCTTCATCTTACTTGGATTTAAAAGAGCGGTTTCCTAATGCTTTATGGAAATGCAGTGGGAAAGAGGACTGTGTCATTCCTTGACACTGATGAGGGTGGTTTGGGGGTCGTGAGTGAGGGTTCAGTTTGATTAAATGAAGGCTTATCTACAGTGGAGCTGCAGAGCATGCTTGCTCCTACAAGTCAAGGTTCATTCGCTTGAAAAGCTGGGGTGGGGGCAGGCGAAAGATGATTCAAAGGCATCTGTCATAAATATTTCAAATCTGTGCCTGCGATAATAGCTCCGTGCATAGTTCTTCCCATGTAAAAAGTGAAGAGTTGACTAGAAAGCACTCTTGCGGCAATATGGGTGGTGTGTGTGTGGTTTTGTTTTTTTTTTTGTGTGTGTATATATATATATATATATGTGTGTGTGTGTGTGTGAGAGAGAGAGAGAGAGAGAGAGAGAGAGAGAAGGAGAGGGAAGAGAGAAAGAAAAGGGGAGGGGGAGAGACAGAGAGTCTCATTACACAATAGTCTGTCTTGATGTAATGGTGGAAAGAACCGGCAGAGGGCAAAGTCTCATAATTGTAGGTGATGGTCTCTTTGTCTGCTTTTGCCCTGCCGTTAAGAGGATTTTGAAGATGTGATGATAAATAACCTGTTTTGAGGGCTTGGGGTATGCCGCTTTCCCCTGTCAAAAATCATCATTCAACACATCCTGTCTCTTCAGAGCTTCGGCATTTTCTGAGAGAGCACATTTTAGCGTTGCTTTTAAAAAAACAAAAATTCTACACAGAAAGGCAGTTTCACATATAGCGGTTCCTCTTCTTTCTTTTGCTGGGGGAAGGGAATTCCTGTGCTTATCAATGAATCGTGGTCTTTTTTTAAACAAACAATTAAACGGACAAAAAAACTACAAATACTGTAATGCAGTCCTTGCCAGCTAATGATCGCCTGTTGACAATAACATTTTGTGATGGAAGATCAGACATTGGTATCTGTTTGGTAGACTGCGTTGCAAGGGCGGCAGCAGCAAAACAAAAAACAAAAAACCCCAACCATTCAGCAAAGCAGAAAAATAGCAACAAAATAAACTTGTTCAAATCATTTCATTTCTGCTTTTATTAACACTGCAAAAATCGCTTCTGGATTTTATTAACTTAAAGTGTTGTGCAGTGGTATATTTACATTGAAACATTTCATATTTTAGGTGAGGACAGAGTTTAGAGTTGATTAGATGAACCAGTACCAAACATCTGTGTTTTAAGTGTCTCTTTAAAGCCTTTGTTGGATTTTCCTGAAGTGAGTTTACACTAGAAATGGGAAATGGGACAGGGATCCAACAACCTATGCTTCATTTTATAGATCCCACAACAAAAATGTTGCCGTGCAAATATGAGTTTAGAGACACTACTCACAGCCTCATCCAAGGTCTTACTCTGTTACCACCCTCTCCCTGGAAAGGGGCTTGTATCTTGGGTTTGAGCCTTTTTAGCCTGGAGTTTATGGGAAATTTCCCCACATTTGTTTTCCTCATCACCTCCCCATTTCCAAAATTGGGAGGAAAGCGGAGTTGTTGTGTTTTCCTGGCACCTGGAAAGGTGAGTGAGTGAGGATTGAATGCTGCTGACTGATGGTGCCTAGGGTGCCTTCAAGGAGCAGTACCCATCCCATCATTTTGTCCCCTAGCCCTTCTCATGAGTAAAGGTTGGGGGGTGCTTTTGATCTGTGGCCTCCAACCCAGCACCCTCACAACTCCCCACTCTGACAGTTGGGAAGTGGGGAGGGGGAGAGATAAGCTAACAATAAATTGTAGGCTGCTGCCCCTCGTGCTATTTACATTTTAAGAAAAAGAAATGAAGGCACCAAAATAACATTAAGAAGACATTTGAAGGCAGCCCTCTTTAGGGAAGCTTTTAACATTTAACAGACTACTGTATTTTAATACTTTGTTGGAAGCCGCCCAGAGTTGTAGTTGTTGTTGTTGTTGTTGTTGTTATTTATTAATTATAACATACATACTTGATCATAATGCTCAAAGGGGCAGTACATTGGACATATAGACATTTCCCGAGTATAATCCCTTTGTATTTTTCTCTGCACGTATTCAAGTCAAGATGTGGCAGTGTGGGGGATGGGACCCCACTGGTCCTGCTCCATCATCAGCTTGTCCAGCAGAAGGGGAGGACAGGCTCTGGATTCATGCCACTGTATCAGAAACACTGGTTGCAGCAGGGTTGCTAAGTGAGAGTACAGACCCCTGGGTATGTACAGCTCATTCTCGCTTTCTGTGGAAGGCATGGAGATTGGGAGCAGGCCAGCAAATGCATGGGAGGCTGAACTCAGTCTCTATCCTGTTTTTTTGCCATAGGTTGATGGAATGCATAGATGGAACTTGAGCAGGGCTATAATTATTATTTTTATTTTTTAAAGGAAATTACAACTTTGAAGCTACCTAGTTTATTTGCACTAATTAACTTTATGAAACAATGCGTCTTTGGAAACAGGAAGTTTTCTGCAGAAAAATAATAGCAGTGGGGGCGGGGGGTGGAATTGGAAGCTTTTCCAGACCACATCCAGGGCTGCTCATTAATTGCTCTCAGACTCTGGAACCTCCCCTTCCCAGGAAACCTGTTTAGCTCTGTAGCTACCTGGTTAGTGGTGTATTTTAAAAGTATTGTTTTCAGGGGGTCTTTGGATCATGATGAGTTGAGTTTGCCCTTACACAGAAAAGTTATGAATATAAATCTCTTTTAATGTGCTGTTTTTAGTTATACAGTGGTACCTCGGGTTACATACGCTTCAGGTTACATATGCTTCAGGTTACAGATTCCACTAACCCAGAAATAGTACCTCGGGTTAAGAACTTTGCTTCAGGATGAGAACAGAAATCGTGCAACGGGGCGCAACGGCAGCAGGAGGCCCCATTAGCTAAAGTGGTACTTCAGGTTAAGAACAGTTTCAGGTTAAGAACAGACCTCCAGAACGAATTAAGTTCTTAACCCGAGGTACCACTGTAGAGTGATTTTAGCGTGGTGGCTTTGTGGTAAGAATTCACCTCTACACCACCTTGTTCATTACCCAGGTGAGGAACAAACACCTTTTGAATAAACCACAGAACCAGGGAAACTATTTCCATGTCCAGCATCCAGATCGAGCGACCCATTTATTATAGCTATTGCAATAAGACCGAGCTCACGCAACTCAATACAGTGGTACCTCGGGTTACAGATGCTTCAGGTTACAGACGCTTCAGGTTACAGACTCCTCTAACCCAAAAATAGTACCTTGGGTTAAGAACTTTATCTCAGGATGAGAACAGAAATTGCGTAGCAGCGGCGGCGGGAGGCCCCATTAGCTAAAGTGGTACCTCAGGTTAAGAACAGTTTCAGGTTAAGAACGGACCTCTGGAATGAACATCTTTACATATGTCAGGAAGTAAAGTGTCAGGGAACTGCCATCGGAGAGACAGGTGGTGGACAGGCTCCAGGAGAATAGGAGAGAATCTGCAGCAGAAGAGGGAACCAGCAGGGGGAGTGCAGGAGTCACAGCGGAGGGGAGGCTCTGGGATGCTTCCAGTGAGAGTAGTGGAGAGGTAACGGGACCCCCTTTGGGAACTCCCACCCTTCGCCCGAAACTGTCACGCAGAGAGTCACGAAGGCGCATGTCTGTCAAACAGCTTTTATGTTGGCGTAAATTCCGTAGACGCCCACTGTCAGATTCTACCAGCGACTGACGGAGTCATGCTTTGGGGGCTCCGTTAGTGCATCGGTTTGGATGACCAGCCAAACCCCAGAGGGATCAAGCTTTTACGCGCAAGCAGCTCATTATCCCATCACAGCAATCTGACAGTCTTTGAAAGCAGCTTGTGCAAGCAGAAGGCATCATGAGCGAACCAGCTGGAACCGGAGGAGCAGGAGCTGGAGCTGGAGCAGGTCCAAGCCTGGAACAAAGGTACAGGGCGTTGGAGGTCCAGCTGGCGCTGCAAACGGCGAGGCTCGAGGAGAGGAGGGCTCAAGATGCAGATAAGGGGAAGACCACCCCACTTGCCAGACGGGTGCCTGGACTGGTGCAGAAATTTGGGGGGGATCCCCGGAACTATCAAGCCTTTAGGACAGAGATGCAATATGCTCTCAATCTACTGTTTGATGACTTCCCCGACGAGAACTCTAGAGTGGCGTACGTGATTGGCCATCTAGAGGGAGGGGCGAGGGACTGGGTTCGGCCCCTGATGGCAGCCAATAATGAAATCTTAAAGGACACAATGAAGTTTTTCCGCGCCATGGACTTGATGTTTTCCAGCGAGATCGAGCAGGGAGTGGTGCGCAGGCAGTTAATGGCGTGTAAACAGGGGAGCCGATCTGTACGTGAGTACTGGACTGAGTTCACCATGCTGATTCATAGACTTGGGTGGGACCTTGCTAGTGAACCTATTCAAATGCTGTTTGAAGAAGGTCTCTCTCCGGCAGTGAAAGATGAACTTTCCCGGGCGCCTAGGGCGGAGTCTATGGATCAGCTGACTAAATCAGCGCTGTCCATTGGGGCACGCCAGGAAGCTAGAGCTATGGAAAAGCGGGAAGGAAAGGGGGAACGTTGGAAGGACTTCCGCATTCCAGAGATTCCGGAGCAGCCTTTCCCGCCAGCAGAGCCGATGGAACTTGGAACAGCGCGCGCGCGCGCAGTTTCAAACACCAGTGAAGGGCGGAAGAAGGAGGGAAAGAGCGGCAAGAGATGCTATCTCTGCCAACAGCCAGGTCACTTTGCCAGAGTCTGTCCGCAAAGGAAGGAATGGCAAGGGATGGCGGGAACTGTTGGGGGGAAGGAGGAAGAAGAAATCACGGAGCAAGTAAAAGCCAACGCCTGGTTGCCAACATCAGGGCACAGCAGCCAGGCCAGGGAGTAATGAATGTGCCCACGCCGGAACCTCCAAGACCAGCGCTTGTGATAGAGGTGTTGCTGGAACTGGCAAACGGACACCCACTGAAGATAAAAGCGCTATTGGATTCAGGTAGCTCATGTAATTTCATGAGCAAAGAGTTTGCAGCTGCACACCAGATACAGACTATCCCATTGAGTAAGCCTTTGCAGGTTACCACGATTGATGGGAGGGAGCTGTTGGGAGGAGAAGTGAGCCAACAGACTGTACCAATGATAATGAGGGTGGCACGACACACCGAACTGATAGCGTTTAACGTAGCCACCTTGGGAGGAGCTCCTATTATCTTGGGTATGAGCTGGCTGGCGCTACACGATCCGCTAGTAGGCTGGCATCAGAGAGTGGTTTCCTTTGGATCAGCACATTGCCTAGAACACTGCAAGGAGGGAGAGGCTCAGGCAGGCGCCAGGGCCACTCTAGCAGGGATGGAAGTGATGGACAAGGGGAGGGTGCCACCACAATACGCTGACTTGATTGACGTATTCAGCGAAAAAGAAGCAGATAAACTGCCCCCGCACAGACCCTTTGATTGTCAAATTACCTTACTCCCAGGAGCACAATTGCCAGTGGGCAAGCTGTATGCAATGTCAGACAGTGAGATGCAGGAGTTAAGGGAGTTCATTGACAAGAATCTCAAGCGAGGTTTCATCAGAGAGTCACGAGCGGTGGGGGGGAGCCCAGTGTTCTTTGTGGACAAAAAAAAACGGGCAAGCCCAGGCTTGTATGTGATTTCAGGGCCCTAAATGCAGTGTCAGAACCAGTGACTTTCCCTATGCCCAGAATTGATGACATTCTAACACGGGTGAGAAAAGGGAAAATTTTTACCAAGCTGGACCTTAGGGGGGCATATAACTTGATACGTGTGAGAAAGGGGGATGAGTGGAAGACCACTATGTTCACCCCCTTGGGGGCCTTTGAGTACCTCGTTATGCCTTTCGGATTACAAGCGGGCTCCGCCTGTTTTCAATCATTCATGAATCACGTCCTGGGGCCACTGCTCTAAAAGAACTGCGTAGCGTTCTTAGATGACGTCCTGGTGTACTCAGACAATGAGGAGCAGCATGTGCAAGATGTAAGAGAGGTACTGAGCAAGCTGCGAGAAAACCGGCTGTGGGTGAAACTGGAGAAGTGTCAGTTTCATACCAAGGAGGTGGAATTCCTGGGGTACCGGTTGTCTGACAAGGGATTGGCCATGGATCCCAGCAAGGTTCAAGCGGTACTGGAATGGAAAACACCAAAGACCAAGAAGGACGTGCAAAGGTTCCTAGGCATCGGAAACTTCTATAGGAAGTTCATCAAAAACTTTGCCCATTTAACAGCGCCCATCACGGATTGTCTTAGTAGCAAAAAGAAATTTGTTTGGACGGGAGAAGCGCAGAGGGCGTTCGAACGCTTAAAGCAGGCGTTTGCGTCGGAAGAGCAACTTTTGCACGTGGATCTACAACAACCAATGAGAGTGGAGACTGACGCGTCAGACCGAGCGGTGGGGGCTGTTCTTCTCCAGCCGGGAAAAGATACGTCTGAATGGAGACCGTGTGCATTCTTCTCGCGGAAGTTGAACAAATCCGAGAGGAACTACACAGTGTACGACCGAGAACTGCTCGCCATTCATGAAGCATTCCGGAAATGGCGGCACTTGCTGATTGGGGCGCAGCACAAGGTTCAAGTCCGAACTGACCACAAAAATCTGGAATACTGGAGAACAGCCCGAGTGCTGAACCAGAGACAAGTGAGATGGGCCCAGGAGTTCTCCAAATTCCACTTTGAGATTCGTTACGTGCCCGGCTCCGAGAACGTGAGGGCGGACGCTCTTTCCAGGAAACCTGAGTACTTAGAGGGGGAGGGAGCGCCTGAGGCAAGGCATGTAATCCCTGAAGACCGCTGGGTGTGTGGGGCGGCATTGGTGGGGCAGAGGGAACTGATAGAGGGTACGGAGAACGATGAATACGCCCAAGAGAAACTCAGAGAGCTCCGGAGGACAGAGGAGAACACAGGGGGGTTCGAAGAAAAGAACGGGGCGTTGTATTACAAAGGGGCACTGTACATACCCGACGGGGAACTGAGGGGCAGAGTACTCAAGCAGTTGCATGACAGCCCCACAGCGGGACATTTTGGACAGCACAAAACCATGTGGTTGGTTACCAGGGAGTTTTGGTGGCCCAAGGTGAGGGAGGACGTACGGGAATATGTCAGGGGTTGCGACAGGTGCCAGCGAGCGAAAGGAGAGAGGGTGGCGCCAGCGGGGCTATTACAACCCTTACCCACGCCCGAAAGGCCATGGGAGGCAGTATCCATAGATTTTATGACGGACCTGCCAAAATCCAAAGGCAAAACAGCTGTCATGGTGGTGGTAGATCAATTAACCAAGATGTGTCATTTTATAGCTTGTTCACATGCAGTCACAGCGGAGGAAACCGCCAAGTTGTTTTATTTTTAAGTTGCATGGCGCCCCCTTGAGGGTTTTGAGCGACAGAGGGTAACAATTTACTTCCAGGTTCTGGAGGAAACTTATGAGCTTACTGCACGTAGAACTCAATTTCTCAACTGCCCGGCACCCAGAAACCAATGGGCAAGCGGAAAGGGCAAATGGGGTTTTACAACAATACCTGAGGTGTTATGTAAAAGACAGAGAAAATGATTGGGTGGATAAGTTACCTCTAGCAGAATTTGCCTACAACAACGCGGAGAACGTGTCCACAGGGATGAGTCCCTTCCTGGCAAATTATGGGTGTCACCCCCGGGCATTCCCAGGAGAGGGAGGGGAGAGGTGGAGCGTGCCGGCGGCGGAATATTTTTTTGAAGAGATGGAGGCGATCCACCGTCAGCTTCAACTTAACTTAGAGAAAGCCAAGGAAGAATATAAGAAGCAAGCAGACAGAAATAGGAGGGAAGGTGAAACTATAAGGGTGGGGGACCGGGTGTGGTTGTCCACCCAAGGGCTACCGTTCAAGGGCGGGAGTAAGAAATTGAGGCCCAAAAGATTGGGCCCCTTTGAGGTCATACAGCAGGTCAACCCAGTGGCATTCAAACTCAGGCTGCCCAGTCACATGAAATTACACCCAGTATTTCACAGGTCATTACTGTCGCCGTACCGAGAGGGACGTGAGTGGGGGGAGCGTGAGAGAGAGGCCACCCAAACGCCCGTGATAGAAGAGAGAGAGCGTGACATGAACGTGGCAGGAATCATTGATTCCAGGTGGAAGGGGAATCAGGTGGAATATCTGGTAGAATGGGAGGGGGAAGCAGAGTCGGAAAACACTTGGGTACCAGCAGAGGTAGTCAATGACGAGGTTTTAATAGAAACATTTCATCAGCGTTTCCCAAGAAAACCGCAACCCGTGGCTCGATTTAGAAGGGAACACTTTGGGACCACCGATGAGGAAGGAGAGTTTGAAGGGTTCCCAGAGTCAGGGGTGGGTGAAGAAGCTGACTCCGACGAAGAAGAGGAAGACGGGGAGAGAGACGGTACGCCGTGGCTAGAAGTGTTAGAATCCTCGGACGACGAGGAGAGTTCCTTCAGGGGCTTTCCGCCCTCACCGCCAGTGGGAGAGGAGGCGGGAGGGGCTGAAGGGGGCCCTGGGGGGGAGGTGGATGTCAGGGAACTGCCATCGGAGAGACAGGTGGTGGACAGGCTCCAGGAGAATAGGAGAGAATCTGCAGCAGAAGAGGGAACCAGCAGGGGGAGTGCAGGAGTCACAGCGGAGGGGAGGCTCTGGGATGCTTCCAGTGAGAGTAGTGGAGAGGTAACGGGACCCCCTTTGGGAACTCCCACCCTTCGCCGGAAACTGTCACGCAGAGAGTCACGAAGGCGCATGTCTGTCAAACAGCTTTTATGTTGGCGTAAATTCCGTAGACGCCCACTGTCAGATTCTACCAGCGACTGACGGAGTCATGCTTTGGGGGCTCCGTTAGTGCATCGGTTTGGATGACCAGCCAAACCCCAGAGGGATCAAGCTTTTACGTGCAAGCAGCTCATTATCCCATCACATAAAGCATACATGAACTCCCGCGGGCTCCCCAGGCTTGCGGATATCTGCCCGAAGCACAGGGCGCTCTGCTTCAGTGCGCCCTGCGCTCTGGGTAGCAGGCTGCTATCCGCAGCCTAGGGAGCCCTGCGGGAACTCCCACGGGCTCCCCAGGCTTGCTGATAGCTTCCTGAAGCCTGGAGAGCGAGAGGGGTCGGTGCGCACCGACCCCTCTCACTCTCCAAGCTTCAGTGAAAGCCTGCATTTGCCCCATAGGACGCACACACATTTTCCCTTCATTTTTGGAGGGGAAAAAGTGCGTCCTATAGGGCGAAAAATACGGTAAAACACATGGGGAAATCTTCATGCCTACTTTTGAATAATTTTTTACAACCTCAGCAATCACAATACTCAGCAATTGCTTTTTAGTGATGCGCCGCCAAACCTACACAGGGATTTTCATTTTCCTATGGATATTCTCATTACACCAAACATACAAATGATATGCAAACAATTACATTAAATGAAGAAACATTTGTCCTTTATGGGCATCACACACAATTCAATACATCAATTTACAGTTCCAACTAAAATTCAAACTATCATATAATACAAAATACAGTACCAATTCTATATCTAGCTATTCATGAAAAGCTCTTGGCCTTGAAAAACTTGTTGCTTCCACAAATACCTTCAATCTCCTGGAGCTTCAACTTTAAGTTGTAGTCCAGAAAAAGTCTTTACAAGTCACCTTCCAGATCCCCTTTGCCCGCCACCCCACAAGTCCTGGTTTGATGCAGATGAAAAGAAATGGCTGTTGCTACTTTGCTGTCATCTGGGAGGCCATAAACTGGCAATAGCACACTATTCTAAGTGATTCCTTGGCAGATTTCTTCTATTCACCAGGAGGGTTGAGATGCATCACTGGACCACCTAAGTTTGCAGAGAAAACAAAATTTGCTTCTGGGCCTGAAAACATAGTTAGCATGGGAAAGGGGTTAAAAATGACAAACCATATAAAGTTTTAAAGTTAGAAAATTTATTCGTTCCAGTTTATTTATAACTGTTATTGTTATCTGCTTAAGTTCCTTTACCTACTTGGCTGTGGGAGGAAAGAGAAAGAAAATCTTATTGTTCATTCAAATGCAATAGAAAACATTTTGCTGTAAGGAGGAGTAAGAGTTTTCAGAGACCTCCATTACCTGTTCATTTCTACAAAAAGCAAAATTATTATGGAAGGGGAAAAAAGCCTGTTACAGTTATGGACAGTTATTTTTACATCAGGATAACTTATTTCCACCGTGAGTTTATTCATACAAATTTTAGCAGTGACAGGTTTATTAGAAACAAAGTTAATTATTTACTCTCAAGTAATTAATCCAAACCATGTGGGTTGAAAATTAGAATGGAAAATTAATACCCCCCCCCCCAAAAAAAACATCAACTCTCCCTTCCTCAGTTGATACACATGTTCTTTACATGTACAGTGGTACCTCAGGTTACATACGCTTCAGGTTACAGACTCCGCTAACCCAGAAATATTACCTCGGATTAAGAACTTTGCTTTAGGATGAGAACAGAAATTGTGCTCCGGCGGTGCGACAGCAGGAGGCCCCATTAGCTAAAGTGGTGCTTCAGGTTAAGTACAGTTTCAGGTTAAGAATGGACCTCCAGAACGAATTAAGTACTTAACCCGAGATACCAATGTATAAGGTTGAATGTTGAACCAGCTTCCAGGCTTTCTGCCATATAAACACAAGAGTTCTAAAGTTCTAAAGTTGGGGTCTCAAGTAAATTGACCATTATTCAAGCACATAATTTAATGAATTCTTTACTATTTTCTTTTTAACTAGATCAGTCACACTTAACTGTCTAAACTTTAACCATGAACACACTTTTCTCAAACTTTTGCTTCGTACCACATGCACTGGCAAGGGGACTTGAGAAGTCTTGGAGCTGCATGTTACACAATAAGTTCATCAACACTATATTGAGATAAAGTTTATTTCCAATCATATTTAAAATGCTCTGTTACTTCTTTCCTTTCCACATCAACATAATCCACTTGAAGCGCTCATTGAAAATTCCTCTTGCACAAACATCCCTTCTCCACATCCCTGTTGCCTTCACACACAGACATTTCCTATCAGAACCAATCAAGAGATCCCTGGTTCTTTAGTCAAACAGATAGTTTCCTTCTTCTGTCTGGCATCATAAAATCACAGAATGGTAGAGCTGCAAGGGCCCCTAAGGGCTATCCAGTCCCAACTTTATGCAGTGCAGGGAATGTCAACCAAAGCATTCATTACAAATGTCCATTTCTTGTTCAGAAAGTCTCTACTAAAAACCTCCAATAAAGGAGTGTCCACAATTGCTTGGGCTCCTCAAAATACAGACAGCACAGTAAAGTACTCAGTCCGCGGAACAACAGTTGGCGGGAATTTATCCTTCTGGCGTTGTAAGATCTGCCTCTTTGCAGTTGTGAGAGGGCTCTCGTGTTGCCCATTAGTGAACTCCACAGGATCAGAAAGTAGCTCAATGTTGTATGGGCTTCCTTAAACCTTAAAGCAGTATTTAGTAGCTAATTGATACAGGACGAGGGTGGCGCTGTGGTCTAAACCACTGAGTCTAGGGCTTGCCGATCAGAAGGTCAGCGGTTTGAATCCCCGCAATGGGGTGAGCTCCCGTTGCTCGGTCCCTGCTCCTGCCAACCTAGCAGTTCAAAAGCCCGTCAAAGTGCAGGAAGATAAATAGGTACCGCTCCGGCAGGAAGGTAAACAGTGTTTCTGTGTGCTGCTCTGGTTCGCCAGAAGCAGCTTTGTCATGCTGGCCACATGACCCGGAAGCTGTCTGTGAACAAACGTCTGCTCCCTCGGCCTATAGCGCGAGATGAGCACGCAGCCCCAGAGTCGTCCACGACTGGACCTTACGGTCAGGGGTACCTTTACGTTTACCTATATAGCCTCTGCTCCAAAACAAGTGCCGTCATACCTTGAATCCTGAATGCCCTGGAGCTCGGACGTTTTGGCTCCTGAACGCTGCAAACCTGGAAGTGAGTGTTCCAGTTTGCGAATGTTCTTTTGGAACCTGAATGTCCAGCAGCTAATCAGAAGCCGCAATTTGGTTTCTGAACGTTTTGGAAGTCGAACGGACTATCGGAACGTATTCCATTGACTTCCAAGGTACGACTGTAGTTGCAGGACATGCCCTAATCCATGTGTGGATCTGCACTGCATTGCCAAGCTAGCACTAGATGTAGCCATGTGAGTTCTAAAAGGGTGGAGAGGAGTCCAGAAGAACAATTTCTGTTGGATCAAGTGTTCAGTGGTACCTTGGGTTAAGTACTTAATTCGTTCCGGAGGTCCGTTCTTAATAATAATAATAATAATAATAGTAATAATAATAATAATTTATTTGTACCCCGCCCATCTGACTGGGTTTCCCCAGCCACTCTGGGCGGCTTCCAACAAAGATGAAAGATACACTAAAATGTCACATATTAAAAACTTCCCTGAACAGGGCTGCCTTCAGATGTCTTCTGAATGTCAGGTAGTTGTTTATCGCTTTGACATCTGCTGGAAGGGCGTTCCACAGGGCGGGCGCCACTACCGAGAAGGCCCTCTGCCTGGTTCCCTGTAGCTTGGCCTCTCGCAGTGAGGGAACCGCCAGAAGGCCCTCGGCGCTGGACCTCAGTGTCCGGGCAGAACAGTGGGGGAGGAGACGCTCCTTCAGATATACTGGACCGAGGCCGTTTAGGGCTTTAAAGGTCAGCACCAACACTTTGAATTGTGCTCGGAAACGTACTGGGAGCCAATGTAGGTCTTTCAAGACCGGTGAAACTGTTCGTAACCTGAAGCACCACTTTAGCTAATGGTACCACTGTAATTTGAAATCCAAAGAAACCACTTGTAATAGTCTGCCATTGGTACACATGTATTGGAACTTTTAATACTGCTTTTAATACTGATACTCTATATACGCCATATCTTGAAATGCATGAAAGAATGGCGAGTGTGTTCCTAAGTGTGTGAGGAGTGCATTTCCCTCACTAGTGAGTAGCTGGAGAATCTTGATGCCTCAGCAGTGAGAGAAAATATACTGATTTACAGGGAAGGAATGTATTGATCTGCAGGGACTACTGTAAATGGTTTCTTATTCATTATGAAAATGCTATATGAATACTAAGAATTTCTACTGAGTATAAGTTATACTGTCTATCAACCAAGCAGTGATGTATTTTAAAATTATCCCCCTGATCTTCACACCCTACTTTGGCAGTATGTTCAGTGGCCCCCGAACTTGTTGGTTTCAAAAAAATAATGCATTTTGGACCTTAATGATGGCAAGCCAGAACCAAAAGGTAGCAAGGTGGTAAAGTTGTCTTTCAAAAGTGCTATACCTTTGGAGCTCCCTCCTATTCAAACAGGCAAAGTGTGTTTCATCTCCATTAATAAGAATGATAAATCCTTCTGTTTTGTCAGTGGCAAAAAAAATGAGGCATCTAAGACTAGCTGCTTGCTCCTGTCATACAGGGAACATTAATGGGCACCAGCTGGGCTGCAGCTATAGCTGCTACGCGACTTTAACTTTGCACAGCGAGAGCTGCTGCGGCAATGGTGCAGAAGTACCTCCTGTGCAGATTTAGAAGTACACTTCAATTGTGGTTCCCAGGGCAACAGAGTAATGGCAGCCAGCTGGCTTTGTACCACCTGAGCGCATCAAAGAGCAAGTCCTGTCAGCCACTGAAGCCTTGGCTCAGCTAGCTCCAGCGTGGATTTCTGCAGACAGCAGCTTTGGTTGGAGTTAAAAACACTTGGGAATGCAATTAAAGGATGACCAACGTATTTTTTGTTCATTTTACCCATAGGTACATAAGTCTCTTTACAAGAACTCATAGCAATCTTCTATTCTCACACAGATGTGACATATGTTTGATGCATTCTCTTTCTAGACTCTGTTTTTTCCTTCCTCTTTTTATTTTTTTAAAAAATAGAACTGCAGAAATCTGTAATGCCTACAGTCTTTTATATTGTGTTATTTCAAAAACAGCAGATAAAGTACCACAGTACAAAACGATTTCCAGCCATCCAACCTCCACAGAAATGCAAACAGTATGTAAATCACATTGGAAACAAAATCCCATACCTCATAGAGACCATTCCTTGAAAAGAGATGGAATCTCCTTTTTATTGGAAAAGGGAAGAAATTGATTACAGTGGTACCGCAGGTTAAGTACTTAATTCGTTCTGGAGGTCCGTACTTAATCTGAAACTGTTCTTAACCTGAAGCACCACTTTAGCTAGAGAGGCCTCCTGCTGCTGCCGCGCCGCCGGAGCCCGATTTCTGTTCTCATCCTGAAGCAAAGTTCTTAACCTGAAGCACTATTTCTGGGTTAGTAGAGTCTGTAACCTGAAGTGTATGTAACCTGAAGCGTATGTAACCTGAGGTACCACTGTATTGGCTGTGGGAAGGCAAACGGAGTATAACTCAAAATTTCCCTTTTCCCCAGTAGTATTCAAATAACCTAATAAAGCTTAGAAAGGTTCTAGTGGCACAAATACCAGCCATGTGCTCTGAAGTTCAAGGTGCCGGTCTGTACAACAGTTGTCTTTATCACAAGTCAAACAAAATCTGCATCAAAAGATATGCATCTTCATCCCTCATAGGATCCAAACCAGGGTCTGGCTGGAGGGTTGGATCCAGAAGTCACCAACCCTCCACAGGGTACTTTGACAAGTGGGTGGGATTGTATGATGTCATGGCAGCCATGGCGTAAAGTTTCAAAGGAAGATTCTTCCTTTGTAGTTTCAGCTTGAATCCTTTTTGAATTCTGCCTTGAAAAATTTCCCACACCTGATATCATATGACATCAGGCATGGGAAAGGCGGGCGCCGTTTACCCAAAACAGTCTGGCAGACCAGCCTCAAAGACCTAGGTAAAGGTAAAGGGACCCCTGACCATTAGGTCCAGTCACGAACGACTCTGGGGTTGCGGTGCTCATCTCGCTTTACTGGCTGAGGGAGCCGGCGTACAGCTTCTGGGTCTTGTGGCCAGCATGACTAAGCTGCTTCTGGCGAACCAGAGCAGCACACGGAAACACCGTTTACCTTCCCGCCGGAGTGGTACCTATTTATCTACTTGTACTTTCGAACTGCTAGGTTGCTGATCTAAACCATAGAACCGTTTTCTCACCCTGAGTTGAACACCATTGGTATAAAATATTTGGACTATGTTGCTCATAGGTTGTATTTTTAAACAAAAGGGCTAAAAGTGGCAGCTGTAATATGCGCAAATTGAAATAATTTTGAACGTCTTACAAATAGATATACCACACATGTATCTATGTAATTTGCAAATCTATTAAATGATCTGTACACATGCCTTCAGCTTACTGTCCTGCAGCTGTAGAAAAGTCGAACAAAAATGAAATAATGGGGCAGATTTAACTACTCCATCCCAGTAGCAAAGGCCAAGGCATGGTTGGGAGAATCTCTAGAACAGAGCTTGGGCGGCAGGGGCAGGGGCAGGGGTCGGGTTGTCATTCCATTGAGTAAACATAAATGCTTGCACTGACAGAACATTCTCCTTAGCACTACATTGAATTCCACCCTATATGTTGTTTTCTAAGCAAGTTAAGCAATTGTCAGTACATCAGCTGGAGTTTCAGTGACTTGGCCAGATTGATATGTGCCGACTTCTGTATCTTGAGCATTTCGTTAATGCAGTTCAGAGTGCTTACCTGTAAAAGGAGTGAGTAATAAGAACTACCGTGTGCGAGGATTTAACTTCAGATTTGTAAGTGACAAAAAATAACGGGTTCATCTTTGTAATGGGCAATGAAAATACGTTATGAGCTTTTTAGGAGTTGTAGAACTGCTTGGTTTCTAAAACTCCCAAGGGTTGGTAACAGGCAACTCCTTCAAAGGGTAGCTTATGGCATGCATGAGAGAGCATTCAGTAACGTATGTTGCCAACAAGATGTCACTGTGTTGAATCATTTTGGTTTGAAGAATATAACAGATGGCACCAAAGTTGTGGTTACATTAGGTGAGTGTGGGTGTTAGTAAGGGTGGTTTAATGCTTGAAAACACACAAAAACTTTGATTTGCTTCATATCTTCTCTCAAGGACCCAGGCATATCTAGGAGTGCCAACAAATACAATTTTGGAAGGGGGACAGGTAAGCTCCACCCTGCAAAATCGATCACATGACATGTGCATGCGCACCATTTGAATGGCAATGCCCATCAACTTTGGGGAGGCCCAGTCCCTCAAATATTTTATTGGGGGGCCGAAGGGACCTCGGCCTCTAGGAGTTGGTTCTATCAGCCCATCTCTCCCGACTGATCAAAGGCTACTCAACTACTTAGGTCTATCAGTTCTTCTGGAAAGTGCCGTAGAGAAGATTAAAATAAAACCTTGTGTAGCCAAGTTAGCTCTCTTGGCAACATTTTGGATACCAATTTATGATAAGTGTGGCAAAGCTAGAAAACTGTCCTAGGAAATGTATAGGCCTGGGCCATCTAAAGTTAGTTTTGACACATTCCCATTGAAATTACTAGAGCAAGTTTAGTCTTGACTAACTTAAAAGCATATTACTTTCACTGGCACTGAGGACTTTCTGAATGCATTCTCTACTGGTATTGTTTGAGGAAAAAGTGACTTCTGAACTTCAAAGGTTAACAAATATTGTGGGGCTAAATGTATAGGGACAATAATCCAAAGAGCTATTTAAGTATACCCAAAAACTTGGTCATGCCCAGTTGAATTTTGCTTGCTCTCTCTCTCTCTCTCTCTCTTTCTTTCTTTCAGGATTCTAGTAGGCCTGTCGTTCGTTTGATTTTCTGGGGTATTCCATTCCCCCTAAAAGTTAGCATTTCATGCCAACTGAGCACCCCCAGGTCTTATTGGACTGTTTGGGGGAACCTTCTTTTCTGAGCTTTTCTCAATAGGTACACACAGGTATGTGCCCAGTCTTTTCCTTCTCACGGGAGAAGTATCTCTGTTTGTAGGACTCCATGCCCCTAGTTTGAGACGCTGTGGCCTTACTGCAAGATGTCATAACACTGAAAAAAGCATTCCACAAGATGGAAATTCAGAAAAACGTGTAAAGAATGCCTCCAAAAACAGCAGCATAGGCTGAGACCAGAAAATAAGCTCCTAATGTATTTTGGGCACACAGACGGGACAGAGATGCATCATATCACAGCCTCTCAGTGGAGAGGGAGGACTGCTTGCTAGACTCCAAGGAATGTCAGCCAGGTTTGCAAGATGCGAAAACCTGATACCTTCCTACTCAACAGACTGTCTTGTGCCTGCAAATATGCACGGTCTTGATATAATTAGCAGCTATTGTACTTTGAAAGTGAGAGATCTGTCTAGCCAGTCTCCAATTAGTCCCCCCCCCCTTTTTAAAAGGGGGGCAGTTTTCAGTGTTTCCAAACCTTAGCTTGGTCTGTAGTGATAGCTAAGAAACAAAAAATTGGTCAGTTTATTACATTTGCACGGAATCCTGTTTTCCCAACACACTGGGCATTCCTAGGCCAGGTACAGTGTTCCGAGGGGGAATGTGCCACAGGGCAGGACCCTGCGAGTGGAGTCCAGTTGGTACCCTTGCACTCAGAAACAGGCCTTTGTTCCAGTGGGTGCCTTCACTAATGGAAAAGGAGGGGGAGTGGTTCTTGCCCATTTCCCTTGCCACTTTCCACCATCTTCTGGAGAGTCCCTCATCTGCAGAGTTGATATTGGAGGGTGCTGGGTGGAATGGCTAAAAACCACCTCTTCTTCCCATTAGCAGAATTGTCTGTTGGATTTCTATTGAGAGCACATGGGCACTAACTGGACTCCTAACCTAGGACAGGTTTCTTAATGGGGTTAGAAAAACACTATGGTAGTATTTTGTTACTATGTTATGTATTTTTGTGACTTTATATTGTAAACCGCTCTGTGATCATTGGATGAAGGGAGGTATAGAAAATAAGTTAGTTAGTTACCATATTTTTCGCTCTAGAGGACGCACTTTTCCCCCTCCAAAAATTAAGGGGAAATATGTGTGCGTCCTATGGAGTGAATATAGGCTCCTTGGCTTCAGCAATAGCAACGCAAAGCCTCTGAAGAGCAGAGGGAGCGCTCCCTCCGTGCTCCGGAGGCTTCGCGTTGCTTTCGCTGAAGCCTGGAGAGCGAAAGGGGTCGGTGTGCACCGACCCCTCTCACTCTCCAGGCTTCAGGGATAGCTGCCTGAAGCCTTCGGAGTGCAGCACGAGTTCCCGCTGCACTCCGCAGGCTTTGGGTTCCTTTTGCTGAAGCCGGGAGAGCAAGACTCTCCTGGCTTCAGCAGGGAGGAAGAGCTGCGCAGCGCCCCTTCAGCGAAGTGGCAGGAGAAATGGAAGGGGCTCTGTTTCTCCTGCTGCTTCGCTGAAGGGGTGCTGAGCAGAGAGGGGGAGAATTTCCCCCCCTTGTTCTCCCCCTCTAAAACAAGGTGCGTCCTATGGTCCGGTGCGTCCTATAGAGCGAAAAATACGGTAGTTAGTAGTGGTAGCTCAATTCCACCCAAAGTTAGTGATCTGCTGACAGAAATCTACCCTGGGTCTTATCTGCCAGTGTATAATAATAGCCGAAGGATCTAAACCATGTTTAAGCCAAGAAATCTGTTAGTCAATATGCTTGTACCATACAATAGCAGATAATATTTATTCATGTTTCCCTCTTGGACTAGGTAATAAGGAAATGTTTGTCTGAAACTGAAGTAGTTAATTTTGTATCAAAGAATTAGATATACGTGCTTAGCAACCTTAGACTTCATTTATTAGTGTTGTTTTACCTACGTTGTTAGTTGAGTACATTTAGTATTCTGATTCTGCAAAATTAAATGACGCTTATTTTAGTCAATCTTCTGCATCCCCCTGTCCTTAGTTCCCCACATTATGATACAGGGCTGCTTCTGTGCATTCTCTGTCATAGGGATGGGGAACCTGTGGCTTTCCAGATGTTGTTGTACTATAACTCCCATCATCTTTGACCATTGTTGGTGCTCCCAACAACCTTTGGAGAGCCACATACTCCCCAAATATGCACTCTTTTGCAGAGAACCTCAAGGATTATTGGTTTCGCTTACATTCAGATGGATAGAGTAGCTCAACCAATAGGATTGGACTTCCATATTGTAGAGATTCCATTTTGGCCACTGGAGTTCATTGGAGAGCCAATGAACTGGAGTTCATTGGAGAGACTGTCGTCATCCCCGCCTTAACCTACCTCATAGGGTTGTTGTAAAAAATAATGTTATAAAACACTTGTATTCGATCCGGAGGTCCGTACTTAACCTTAAACTGTTCTTAACCTGAAGCACCACTTTAGCTAATGGGGCCTCCTGCTGCCGCTGCGTAGCCAGAGCACGATTTCTGTTCTCATCCTAAAGCAAAGTTCTTAACCCGAGGTAATATTTCTGGGTTAGCGGAGTCTGTAACCTGAAGCGTATGTAACTTGAAGCATATGTAACCTGAGGTACCACTGTACTTCCAGTGCCTAATACAGATTCTGTGTTTAAGCAGAGTTCTTAGCCCATATCCACATTCTAGGCTCATGTTTAGAAGTACCGGTAGGTTCTAAAACTGCATTTTACATTAATGATGGAGTTTGTAAGCCTAATAATTCAGAACATTTGTATCTGGAGAGTTTATTGTCTTCCTTCACTAATGACAATTAGCATTGTTGTTTTTTATGCCCTTCACCAAATGTGGGGTTTTGCATGTTGAGCCGCTCACTCCTTGCAGCTTTCACCAGGTTTTCTCCCCTATCCTTGCATAGCCTTTTGTTAAGCATTAACTCTTTATTGAAAATTTTCCGTGTTTCAATGTGTACATGCCCGCTGATTGCAGAATAACTTGTGGTGCTACAAAAGTACACCCAACAATAAACAGCAGAAGCCAAACAATCAGGGGAATGAATAAATAAATAAATACAAAGGGGGGAAAAAGACATATGAACATAGTAAACACATCGTCACTGTACTATTGTATAACCTTTTGAAATCCGGCTTAGGGAGTGTTGGAAACATTGCTAGATCAGAATTGTAATAAATTTGTCACTGATTCTGCAACGGTATAAATTTAGCATGGATGATATAGGGCAGGCATAGGCAAACTCGGCCCTCCAGATGTTTTGGGACTACAAGTCCCATCATCCCTGACCACTGGTCCTGTTAGCTAGGGATGATAGGAGTTGTTGTCCCAAAACATCTGGAGGACCGAGTTTGCCTATGCCTGATTGAGGATTGGAAACCAGAACTGGCGATACTTGTATTCATGTGACTATATTGGGGGATATTCCATGTTAATCATATATGGGGTGATAATTATATATGGAGTCATACTTGGAGGACACCCTCTGACTTAGTTGGATATTGCTCATTGTTCTTGGGGTTGGTCAGTTTCATTTATTCAATGTGGTGTGCAAGAGCTTTCCACAACTTCCATGAAGCAGGAGCTTTTTTGGGATTACCTCCAATACCCATTACACTACAGATGGGGAACCTGTGGCCTGCCGTATGATTTTGGGTTACAACTAACATCACCTGACTATTGGCCATGCTGACTGGGGCTGACGGGAGGTAGAGTCCAACAACATCTGGAGAGTCAAAAGTGCCACACAGCAACAAGGGTCTTTGAGCACTTGTAAGCATGTCAATAGTTTTCCATTCTGTGCATTTCTTAGGTAGCTCCTGGAAATTCTGGAACTGGCAACGGCCTTGGGTTTGAAATGTTTTGGGGAGCCAATAAACCAGGGACTCAGAGATTGGATTGTTCAGACTTTCTGCTGAAAGGACTGAAGCAGGCGCTCTCTGAAAGTATAGGGCTTTAAAAACGTCGTTCTCTGCAGAGGAGGTGATTTAGTGCCGCACATGCAAATTAAAGGCAACCCAGCAAAGCCAGAGAGGGAGACCTTAAAAACTGTGCCTGCATTAAGGTGAAAAATTGTACTCTTAGCAACAGCTCGCTGTAATTTCCAATATTAATTGAAATGGACATATGGGAAGCAGCCCTGGAAAACTACTTCTGAGGCGGGTTGCGTTATCCACTGAATGCTTGGCTTTAAAATGTGAGAAATCTGAGTTAAATCTATGCTAATTATGGGTTCTGTGTTAAACTGCTTGCTTCCTTTGTAACCCATCATTTTGCCTGTGTGCCATATCGTCAGAATAAAGTTCAGTAGGATTATTTAAATATTTTAAATGGCAGATGTGCTGTGACTCGCCTATGGTTATGAAAATACTGATGAACCATATTCCAGAAAGCCTTTCCTCCCCCCGCTCCATCTCCCCATACTGTGATCTGTTGACATTATCCTCTGTTCCTTAGCTTCAGACAGTAAAGTCATGACATGTGCGGCTGTTTGGAGGATGCCGAAGGAATTGGAATCAGGCAGTCATGAATCCCCTGATGATTCATCAAGCAACGCTCAAACCCTGGAGCTACTCTGTCACCTTGACAACACAGCCCATGGCAATATGGCCGGGTAGGATTCTGCATATTTTATACTCTCAGGAAGGGTGTGTGTGTGTCAAGGATAGATCTATTCTGTTCAATGCAGGTTTATAGTAAGTTTGGGGTTTGCACATTTTAAATATACATACTTCTGAAAAATCATACATACTGACTTCTTCTGGGGCTTTCTGTGAGGTGGGGAGATTTATTCCAAACAGCATCAGGGATTAAAAGCATTAGTCCTGCAAATTCAACATTGGTGCAACTATCTTTCTGCAGTTTTGCTGTGTCTTTCCTTTTGTACATGTCTATATGTTCATCTGCACACCAACTAATGCTAGCTTTTCAGTCACATTCTCTATAACTTGGAAATTCTGTTTTGATCTTTGTTTGGGTTCTAACTTTCTCTTCTATGTTTGGTCTAGTTGAGATTTTATTTTATTGTGCACATTTATCGCAAAAAAGTAGATGCTTTCCTATCAAGAACTGATTGCAGAGTATTATCAAAGAAAGCTTTTCACATTCCCTTCTAATTAGTTAATGATGACTGATGTGTGTATACAGCGTTATTGATGACCCCCCCTTTATATGTTTGTGTACCGGTAAGATAGGACTGTTAAGACACCGTAACCAAATTTTGCATGCTGGTTCCTGAGATCAAGGATCAGGTTTTCATCTATGTTTGGATACAGCTAGGTCCTATTTTGAATGAAGATGGTGGATGGAACATTTCAAAACTGCACTGGTCTTGGGGGTTTCTTAAAACTCCCAAACAACACCAGGCTGCTAGTATTAAAAAATGTAGCTTTAAGTACAGTCATACCTTGGATCTCAAACGCCTTGGCTCCCGAACAAATTGGCTCCTGAACAATCAAAACCCAGAAGTGAGTGTTCTGGTTTTCAAACGGAAGCCCAACATCCAGCATGGCTTCCGATTGGCTGCAGGAGTTTCCTGCAGTCAATCAAAAGCCGCGCTTTGGTTTCTGAACGTTTTGGAAGTCAAACGGACTTCTGGAATGGATTCTGTTCGACTTCTGAGGTACAACTGCATACATATATAAGGCATTGCTCTTCAGAGTGTTTCTTCTTGAGAGTGCACCACAAAACTTGTTATCCAGTTGTCCGCTTCCTTGCACTGGTATATCATGGGCTATATCCTAGACTCTGACTATCCAGTCTTCTAATGTGGGAGTGCCCATTTCCCCCAAATATGTATGTGCTTGTGGGAAGGGGGGGGGCTATTTGTTTGTTTTTGTTTTATTATGTATTTTGTGTTCTCATTTTGTATTTTTATGTTGCGAACCACCCTGTGGTCTTTGGATGAAGGACAGTATATCAATTTAATAAATAAAAGAAGATCATAGTGGCTGTTAACAAGTGTATTACCAGTTCCATAGCAACAGATAAGACCAAGTCTGTAACATTTCCAAACAATATGACCAGTGGGTCACCACATCCTGTTATATTTTCTTTGTTTACATCAGCTTTGTTACTATACACACACACACACACACACACACACACACACACACACACTGGTACCTCTAGTTACAAACTTAGTTAGTTCCAGAGGTCCGTTCTTAACCTGAAACTGTTCTTAACTAGAGGCATGCTTTCGCTAATGGGGCCTCTTGCTGCTGCTGCGCTGCCAGCACACGATTTCCATTCTCATCCTGGGGCAAAGTTCTCAGCTCGAGGTACCTCTTCCAGGTTAGCGGAGTTTGTAACCTGAAGCGTTTGTAACCTGAGGCGTTGCTGTTATGAATGAAAATAAATTTCAATGAAAAAGATGCAGCAACAATGGTCTTGTGGTACCATAAACACTGACAAACTTACTGTGACATAAGCTTTGCCAGATGCCCATTTTCTGACCCATGAAAGCTTACACTGTTTGCCAATCTTCAGGGTGCCATGGAAGTTTTAATCTGTTGCAGCAAAATCAACGTAAAACCAGCTTTGAATATGGCTAGTTCTAACCAGGGACCACAATTCAAGTATGTAGTTCCTTTTAGGCAAGTTACCACCAGCTCCCTACTCCTGCCGCCACCACCTGCTCTGCTGCTGCTGCTGCTGCTGCAGGCTCTGCCATACCCACTGCTGGCAGAGAAGTGCCATCACCATCAGCACTGATTTTGGGCAAAATTGCCCAAAATCTCATTAGGTATTGTGCGCTCTGCAAGCTCTTGTATGATTTCAAGCGAAATCTTGCCCCAAATCAGCACTGCTAGTGGCGTATCTCTGCCACTGGTGGAGGCAGTGGGGCATTTTGGGGCATGATGTTTGTAGGGTTTCTGCCGCCTGAAGCAGCTGCCCTACCATACCTAACAGTAGGCTCCGCTTGGCTGTAACATTTCTGCAGCAAGAGTAGGTAATTGACACATCTTCAACCATTAGTTAAAGTAAAAAGTTTTCACAGCTTGATGCAGGCTTTAAAAGTTTTTGAAACTTGAAGGAGCTTGCTGAAGATTAAAACAAAAACAAACAAAACAAAAAACTCATGATAAGAGGTTAAAAATCAGCCTGTTTGGGGCACTATGCTTCTTTTTAAACAAAATTGTCACTTGGCTGCCAGCAGTTCATAGTGTGCATTGCAGACTTTGGTCTTCACGATTACAGCACCATAATTTACAAGAACAGGAGACTGGTATAAGTGAATTATTTTATTTAAGGGGGGGGAGAACGGTAACCTTCATTTTAACCATAAATCCTGAAGGATTGCTACAATCGCATCTATAAAAGAGTGAGCTATGAGATCCAATAAAATGAATTAGTAATGAAATAAAATGCCCATCTCACAAGGACCGATTGAATACTGTTAGGTGTTCTCAAGGTGTGTTCATTGAGTTATACTTCTTTCTAATTAGCACCCTTTCTGTCAGGTTACTAACACCTTCTTTCAGCTCATTGAAAATCAGAAATGCCAATGATAATGTTCACTTTCTGAAAACTTAAATAAGTGTAAGTGAAAGGCAGTAGAATTAGCACCCATAGAAATGGCTTTTGAAAAAGGATTCCAATATCGGTAAATCATTAGAGCAAATCTTTTTTACCATTCTTACCATAAAAAGGTAAAGGTACCCCTGCCCGTACGGGCCAGTCGTGTCCGACCCTAGGGTTGCGTGCTCATCTCGCTCTAGAGGCCGTGAGCTGGCGCCGTCCAAAGACACTTCCGGGTCACGTGGGCAGCGTGACGAAGCTGCAGCTGGCGAGCCAGCACCAGCGCAGCACACGGAAACACCATTTACCTTCCCGCTAGAAAGTGGTCCCTATTTATCTACTTGCACTTAAGAGTGCTTTCGAACTGCTAGGTGGGCAGGAGCTGGGACCGAACGACGGGAGCTCACCCCGCCGTGGGGATTCGAACCGCCGACCATACGATCGTTAAGTCCTAGGCATACTTGGACCCTAACACTGCAATCGTATGCATGTTTGCTCAGAACTAAGTCCTATTGAGTTTAGTAGGACTTACTTCCAGTTAATTGTGCATAGAATTGCAGCCTAAATTCCAGACAATTTGAAAATATATTTCTAGATGTTTAGCTCACCTTCCATTGGTGATATCAAACAAACCCTGTCATGGATTGGAAACAAAAATACTTGTTTTCATATGCATAATATCGCTGAGCAAGGGATCACACTTCTTCAATAGGTGTTAAGCAATTGTAAATGGAAACATATGTGAAAGATATTTTCCAAGTGCTCAGGAAGAAGGTTGACGCTTAAAGTGGGTAGTTGCTGACCTAAATAGTTCATAAAATAGTTCCCTCCCTCGTTTTCTTGAAGCTCTCTTCCTCATTTGGGTGCTACTGCTTTGCTTGTCTCTCTCAACTTTTTTTTTTGTTTTTTTTTAAACAGTATAGGGTTGTGAATATATAAATCAGCAGTCTTTAAAAAAAATAGGCCAGGAATCAGATGTCTAACACAAATCCCTTGAGTGTTTTTTGTTACTTTGCATTGCCAATGAATATAACAGTTTCTTTTCTTGAGATGAAACTAAGGCAGCAAGCTCTTAATTATTCAGAGACTCTTTCCCCTTCAAATCATAAAATTGTAGCGTTGGAATGGACCCTGAGGGTCATCTAGTCCAACCCCCTGCAATGCAGAAATCTCAACTGAAGCATCCATGACAGATGACCATCCAACCTCTGCTTAAAAACCTCTGGAAGGAGAGTCCACCACCTCCGAAGGGAGACCGCTCCACTTTTGAACAGCTCTTACTATCAGAAAGTTCTTCCAGATGTTTAGTCGGAATCTCCTTTCTAGTAACTTGAATCCATTGATTCGGGTCCTAGCCTCCAGAGCAGGAGAAAACTAGCTTGCTCCATTTTCCACGTGACAACCCTTTAGATCAGCCTTTCTCAACCTGTGGGTCCCCAGATGTTGTTGGACTACAACTCCCATCACCCCTAGCTAGCAAGACCATAGCTCAGGGATGATGGGAGTTGTAGTCCAACAACACCTGGGGACCCACAGGTTGAGAACCGCTGCTTTAGATATTTCAAGATGGCTATCATATATTTTCCAGGTTAAACATACCCAATTCCCTCAACTGTTCCTCATAAGGCTTAGTTTCCATACCCTTTATCATCTTGGTTGCCTTCATCTGCACACCTTCCAGCTTGTCAATATCCTTCTTCAATTGTGGTGGCCAGAATTGGACAAAGTACTCTAGGTGTGGTCTGACCAAGGCAAAATAGAGTGGTATCGGGACACTATATTTCGGTTGATGCAGCCTAGAATAGCATTAACCTTCTCTCCGCCCTGCCCCCCCCCCCCCGCTGCACCACACTGTTGATTCATGTTAAGCTTGTGGTCTACTAAGACCCCTAGATAGATCCTTTTCACACATACTATTAGCAAGCCAGGTGTCCCACATCTTATATTTGTGTATCTGGTTCTTCATTTTGTTAGTTTGGGCCCAGTTCTGCAATCTGTTATGGTCATATTGTATCCCAATTTCTGCCTTCTGTGGCATTTGCTGCCCCTCCCAGTTTGGTGTCATCTACAAATTTGATGAGCATCTGCTTAATACCTTTAGGCCCAAGACAAAATGTGGCACCCCACTTTTTCACTTTTTTCTAGAATGATGAGGAACCATTAGTGAGTGCATGTCTGATTACCCTTAGCATTCCCTTGCCTGTGTATAATAATAATAATAAATAATAATAAATTTTATTTATACCCCGCCCTCCCCAGCCAAGGCTGGGCTCAGGGTGGCTAACAAGCAATAATAAAAACAAGTTGAATGAATACAACTTAAAAACAAGATTAAAATATAACATTGAAACATTAAAATGCAGCCTCATCACAGGAGGAGAAAGGAAAAAAGAAAGAGGGGGAGAGAATCAAATTGACTCCAATGAAACCCAAGAGAAGATGATCACTTCCTCCCAAGGTTCCCAATACTTTCACTTCGTTGATCTATTCCTCTCTGTTATTGAGGAACAAGTCCAAGAGAAAAAAACCTCCTTGCTGCATCTTCCACTTTCTGTTTCCAATATCTCCCAATTGTTGATAGTGATTGACTATGAAGACAAATCACATGTAGTTAAGGGCTTTGCTCAGGTAACTGAATACAAATATGAGTTAAAAGTATCTCCAACACAATGGGGTAAGGCTTACTTTATCTTCTCCGCATGGCATAGTAAAGCCATCATAGGATGAAAATGATGTGATAGTCTGTTTTGGGTTCCACTACCTGGTGATGCATTCATGTTATTTTAGGAGGGGTGGGCCTCCCATTGCTGTTGGACCCCAACTCCCATCATCTTCAGTCAGCATAAACATTGGTGAGGGGTGAGGGGCAGTCTAATCCAGCCACATCTGGAGGGTAGTAGGTGCCATACATTGCTAACGTGGTGCATTGCTTTTTACTTTATTCCAATGACCACCTGTAAGTTGCTTTAAGAGTGCTTGCTATAAAGTGGGACAAATAGCTTTTTAAGTGAGATATTTGATCTATTAAATGGTTTATGATTATGATTACACCAACAGGGTGCACAGCGCAGCATCAAACAACTGCAAAAAGACAGGGCCACTCGATAACGTCTTCTGCAGATTATAGTTAAGTGGAAGGTTATAAATGCACCCCCAGGGACTTGCATGTGTGTGCCTGCTTTGGATTGCTTAACGTGACGTTGTTGAATTTTTGTGCTTGCAGTGTTGCATGGGAGCCGATGGGAGATGGCAAAAGATTAATTTCTCTGGCTGATAATCACTTGCTTCTGTGGGATTTGCAAGAAAGCTCAAGCAAGGCGGTGGTAAGGAGTGTCACAAATTACAACAAGGCCTCATTTTGTTTGTGGTGGCATTGCTTTTCTGTACGTTTGTTTGATTGATAAGCAAGTTGCTAACATATTTAAACTGTATTCCAAGCAGCAGTGTGTGTGTGTTGCTTCAAAGGAAAGTAAGTGTTTTAATACCTGGTGAAAATCTTTCGACAGCCATGAAACAATCTTCAGAAACCGCACATAATTCACACCCATAGAAGAACAGTCATGATTCTTCCTGTGTGAAGCTTTTGTTCATCCTTTTTGGCCCATGTCTCCCCTCTCCCTCCCCATGTTGGTCAACCAGCCGGTTCCTTTTTGGCTGTTGCCATCCGTGTTCCCTCGAATTGACCAATATTCTACTCACTGTCTCCCTCGCCAACAGTTGGCCAACTCTTTCTAGAGCAAAGTCTGTTTGCATGCTGTGATCAACATTCTTGTCTGATTGAAGTGTCAGGTTTTTACAGACATGCTTAGCATTTCCTCCTTCTCCTCTTGCTCCCCCTGGGCTGCTCTGCCTCGCCTTGCTTTAAGGTTCTTTGAATGTTAATTAGGCTTTTCACTGTCCTAGGCAGTCTCTTTCGTTCATAATCTCAAAGTTACCATATTTCTCCTTAATTCCAATCTGTATCAAATATAAGCATTTCCTTTGGGAAGTTCTCCAGTCTGTCACAAGTCATACCACTTAATAGAAAGGGAATTTTTCTACTCAGCGCCGAGTTCTTGGGCTCTCTCATTTACTTCGCTGGAATTTAGCTACAGAAATTCATCACTGTCGCATGCCTTTCATTAGATGAGCTATTCCTCCAAATAAACATTGTCTACATTAACTCTTTCCTTGACTATGTTTGCATGTGTCTAGGCCAGTTGAGCTGTGGGCATTATACCATTTTTTTAAATAAAAAAAAAGCATTGCTCCAAAGTAACCCAGGTTCTGTGCTGTGGACAGCAGACTTGTGACATTAAATAATTATGCAAATTAAGGCGATTTGCATGCATCTGGTTGTTCTGCATACTTCCTGCTCAACTAATCATGAAGATGGGTGAAGATCTCTGTAGGGATACCTTCTAGTCATTGGACATTCTACCCAAACCACTACCACCCTGCTCCAGTTTATGAGTCACCTCAGGTATTTCCGGCATGTTCTTTTCCAAAATTAGCTTCACAAACAAACAGTAGAAACTTTTCTCCTACTATTGCTCCCTACAGGTGTTCTGAAACTACATATAAAGGGGGAGGGGACAAATAGATTTTTAAGTAAGATATTTGATCTATTAAATGGCTTATGATTATGATTACACCAATAGGGTGCACAGTGCAGCACCAAACAACTGGGATTTAAAGAGGAAGGAACTCTGATGGGATGAGGAAGGAGGCCATTTGATGTGATGCCAGGGGCTGCATAAAATGAGGTTGGAGGCAACAGGCCTTAACAGTATTGTTAAGGAACACAGGTGTTTCAAGTACCTGTTTGTGTTCTAGGAAATGGAGCACAGTAACCAGCTCGATACATTTTCCTTCATTTGTGCTTAGGGGCTATTCCATATTCATGGACCTGTTCAGAAGAGGTGGTGGTCCCTGAGACACAGTAGGAAAGGGGAGATTGGGAGCAGAGCCTAGAATTGTGTCTCTGCTTGCACTGGAGAGAGAAGATCGAGTGGATTGCAAAGCACTGTTTATTTGAATGTGGGATTTCCCTGAGCTATAAGATGGGTTTTTAAAAATGGTGTACGTGTTGCTGTAACCTTCTGTGTATGTAGGCTTATCCTAGCAATATCTGAAAAGGCCCGGCATTGAGAGAGGTAGCACAGGTGATCTTCTGCCCAAACTCATCCATTTATCTGTAAGGGTTCCTCTCTCTGTTCTTCTTTTTAAAAGGTGATAATGAATTACTTTGTAAAAAACACTTTGAGGTTTTCTTTTACAATCAAGCAGGGCAGAAATGTTATGGAATCAATCAATCAATCAATCAATTTTTTATCTTATCCATCAATAATTGACAAATGTCGTTGTCTGTGCTAGGTAGAACCAAGTGTAATTCACCAACAAGTCAGTGAGGCATGTTGTGAAATGAATATTATCGTCCGACACATGAATAATTCCCTGTTTTAAGTTTCAAGCTGTTCTGCTTGTTGCCTCTGAAGTGAGATGCTCTGTACAGCTAGAGAGGCATTTCACACGAGAGTCACTCACTTGAGTTGTTTCTAACTCGCAGCTGTCAAATTCCGTCGCCTTGGAAGGAAAGGGACAGCTGAAGTTTACCTCCGGACGATGGAGTCCCCACCATAATTGCACTCAGGTTGCGACAGCAAACGACACTGCCATTCGAGGATGGGATATACGCACCATGACGTAAGGAGTGTGGTTTCTTCTTTCTGTCTATATCTGTATCTGTATAAAAGCTGTGTCTTTCTGGAAAGTTACGCTTCTAGCAGTGATTTTTTTATTTTTTTAAAGCAGGCTTCAAAAGTAGTCATTTCACTAGTTTACATGTCTAGTTTAGACATCTGCCACGGATTCAATAAGCTATAAAGGGAAAGGGAAAGGGACCCCTGACCATTAGATCCAGTCGTGACCGACTCTGCGGTTGCGGCGCTCATCTCGCTTTATTGGCCGGCGTACAGCTTCCGGGTCATGTGGCCAGCATGACTAAGCCACTTCTGGCGAACCAGAGCAGCGCACAGAAACGCCGTTTACCTTCCCACTGAAGCGCTACCTATTTATCTACTTGCACTTTGACGTGCTTGCAAACTGCTAGGTTGGCAGGAGCAGGGACCGAGCAACGGGAGCTCACCCCGTCGCGGGGATTCGAACCGCTGACCTTCAATAAGCTATAGCAGCAGCCTAAAGGATCCCTTTCCTTCACATCCAGTATGTACGGTATGTGAAAATCCTGCTGTTATTAAGCTACTGATAAAAAAACCCACCCCATTCATTTAAAATAGAGCTAGGTGTGGATGTTTTTAGAGCCGAGGTGGGGAAACATTGGCTTTCCAGATGTTGTTGCTCTCCAGCTCCCATCAGTCTTTGCCAGCATGGCCAATGGTCATGAATGATCGTGATGGAGGGCAACAGCTTCCCCATTCCTATTTTAGAATGTGCCAATGCCATTGAACTCAGCAGTTCAGTCCAGAGCAGAGTGACTTAAGTTTCCATTCTGGACTGTTACTTTAAAGCTGGCTGACTCTGGTATACTAATGACTCTTTCTTTCAAATTTTAGAGGTTTTTTTAGGGGGCGGGCTGGAGGGGGAGATTAGCTAGGTCTGGAGTTTGCTCTGCTTTGTTTGAGGAGGGGTGAATTTTAGGTTTCCATTTGATTTTGACAGTGTCTTTAGAGATAATGCAACAGAGGTTTCCAATCTATTGACAGTCAGTTGCCTGGCACAACGGTGTTTAGTATTGGGGCCGCAACGTATCAAAATTTTTGAATGCCAACAAACCTAAAGCTTCAATATAAGAAATATAGGACTCCTTTCCTGCTCTAGTTGTAATTTTGATAAGCAAAGGAGTGATGTTGTGCACATCTGTTGCCATGACAACAGAAGTCTGTGCAAGCTTTTTTAAGATACAGCTTATCCCCTTAGCACACAGTAATTTATCACTAGCCTCGGAAGACGGATGTCTTGTAATAACTTCTGCTGCCTTAAAGGGGGAGATGACTTTAAATTTGGTTTTATGTCTCCCGTGTGCTCATGGGTGCAGCACTATATTTCCATTGTTTCCAATTACATTCCTTTATACCCCAAAACTGATTAATTTGATTAGGAAAAGTTAAAAATATGTATTTAAATGCTTATAGTAATTCTCTCACTTTCCTTTTCCGTTTTCTGCAAGAATATGGGTTAAAACCTGACTTTGGGCTTCTACACTAGATCAGTATAAATTGCAACTGGACTCATGGCATGGCACCAGAAAAGTTCACAAATGTGTGTGCTCAAAGCTGATCATAGTGAGCTGAAGAGAAGCATTGTCTTTCTTAGCTTAATTTTACCTAAAAGGCTTTGCTGGACTAGAAAAGAAGCTGAAAGCTGGGGACATAAGGCTGTGTTTGGAGCACCCTAAACCAAAGTCGAAGCTAGATGGGGTGTGTACATTTTTGGTGGTGGGGGACACATTACTAGCAGCTGAGCAGAAGGCACTGCTCCATTGTTGCGCCTACTCTTGCTTTTGACTCCATCTACCACTGTCATGGAACCTCAGAAGGTTGTCCATGTGCGAATGTGACCTTTGGGTTCAAAGTGATTTCCTGACCCTCCAGAAAATCATGGTTCCCACCTCCCTCTTGTCTCGTCTGCTACACCAAGGCCCTTTTAGCTTCTGGACTCCTGTAGCTACATAGTGGTGAGAGATTATAGCAGGGCTCTTCAGCCTTTTTTGATCTGGGAGCCCATTCGGAAATCTGAGATACTCTCATGGGCGCCACAAAATGCCCTTATCCCTTTTCCCATATTATACACCTGGTCATATGCTGAGATTTCCACAGCCTGCTGGGATTCATCTTGCAACGTATGGGGGGAGGGCCTTATCTGTTGTGGCACCCAGTTTGTGGAATTCTCTTCCCTCCAAAATGAGGCAAGCCCTGACATGACCATTTTATTCACCCAGGAATTTGCTGTTTATTCATGCTGAGCTTTTAGTAGAATCACTGTTTCTACGGTGATTTTTATGTTTCGTTGCATTTTAATAAAACAAATTCCTTCCAGTAGCACCTTAAAGACCAACTAAGTCAGTTCTTGGTATGAGCTTTCGTGTGCATGCACACTTCTTCAGATACACTGAAACAGAAGTTTCCAGACCCTTCTATATAGTGAGAAGGTGGGGAGGGGTATTACTCAGAAGGGTGGTGGGAATGGGTGATTGGCAGATAGCTGTGATGAGCCTGTTGACGACTCTTAACGACTGCAATAGGTCTTACAGGAAAAAGCAAGGGGTGAAAAGGTGAAAAATGGCTTTGTCATGTATAATGAGATAAGAATCCAAGGTCTTTGTTCAGACCAGGTTTCTCCATGGTTTTAAGTTTGGTGATAAGTTGTAATTCAGCAGCTTCTCTTTCCAGTCTATTTCTGAAATTCCTTTGTAGTAAAACAGCTACTTTGAGATCTTGTATAGAATGTCCTGGGAGATTGAAGTGTTCTCCTACTGGTTTCTCTGTAACTGCATTTTAATATGCATTGTTGTGAACTGCCCTGGTATTACCCAATGAAGGGGAATATAAATGTATAAATATGCAAATACACAAACAGATGAATGAATTTCAGAGAAGAAAATGTGGTGGCACTGTTTTAAGCAGATGGTCCCATGACCAGACAATAGTAGGCAATGTGGCCTACAATATACATTTCTTCACGTTCGTTTGGAATATATTGCCTGCAAAACTTAAGACAGGCGCACAGTAGTTGTTTCTTTCTGGCTACATGCTCTTTGATGGCACATATTCCAAGAGCTGGAAGTTGAGGGGAAAAGACATAACCAAGCTGATGGTAAAGTACTTATTGAACAATATGTTTATTTAGAGTCCGTGCCTGTAAGAGGTAGCTGCATGCAGTCCCTGTTCTGCCTTAAATTCTCTGTGGTACACCTCTGCCTTTTATCTTATGTGAGTGATGATTTGTGAGCTCACTAGAGCACCCCAAATTTTCTTATGTGGAAGGTGGGCTTTGGCACTGGTATGAATCTCAGCGATGCTGCTGATGTGTTAGAGGACAAGATGGTGGCTTGATTCTAATGACAAGGCAGATGTTTCCCAGCACCAGCTGCCTGTGTGGTGTTGGAGGTGATGCTGGTGGTGTGTGTGTGTGTGTGTGTGTGAGAGAGAGAGAGAGAGAGAGAGAGAGGGAGAATGAGAATGAGAATGAGAATGAGTGACTGAAGCACCACTGTAACTATCTGTACATGTGCTGTGATGCCCTAAATCCGGTCTACTTGCCCCAGAATAACCTGGCTATTCGCAGACATACTGTTCTAACCCCAGAAGTAATTTCAAAGGAGCAGAGCTGATATGCCAGCACTTGGCACCAAAGCAAACGCAGCAAGTTGTTGTTGTCCTAAATTGAAGCAAATTAATTTGCAGTGCAAACATGCCCCTTGTTTTCTATTAGCGCTGTGGCTGGGCTTCGCTATTTGCCTTTTCTTGATGTGCCTCTTTTTTCTTTCCACCCCTTTCCTCCTGCAGTCAAATATATTGTATAGAAAATGCTCATGGACAGCTGGTGAGGGACCTAGATTTTAATCCCAACAAACAGTACTATCTGGCTAGCTGCGGAGATGACTGCAAGGTGAAATTCTGGGACACCAGAAACGTCAGTGAGCCAGTGAAGACACTGGAAGAGCATTCCCACTGGTAAAGTGAATTTATTTGGGTGAAGGATTTATCAAATTGAATCTGCTAATTGTTCTTTACTGAAAACCATGCAAACAAGTTCAGCTGGTGCTGCAGATAATTTTTTTCTTTCTTTCCTCTAAGCAGAATACAAATATTTTTAATATTTTAAAAGCTAGCAAATGTTGATTTGTTTTCTAGGAAGGTATTGTCCGTACTGTAAAATAGTTTTAATGTGTTTCTACAGCAGAGATTAATGATTCCCTTTTGTTGAAGATTAATGTAGAAAGATTTCTATATAGCCAAGAGACAGAGTGTTGTTCAGATTTCATAGATTTTAGGGTGGCAGCATCTGCGGCAAAATAATTCTGGGCCCTGAAGCGACTTCAGCACTGGCATCGAAGAGGCAACTTTGTGGAAACATCTTTATTTACTGAGGAGATTATTAAGCCATTAGAACAACAGAAAATCTGGAGACATTTGGTATTAACATGATATTCGAGAGCTCAGTTAATAGCGTTAATCCTCCCTTTGTCTTATGGACTATTTTAACCATACCCAGCACAGATTTGGGGTAACTTTGGGCTCAATTTATCACATTAATAAATAATCCATGTTTTGCTTATGGGGGAATGCTTTGTCTTCGGAATATCTGCATGCTGTGTTTAAACAATAAGCAAAAACTTCCATTGCAGGATTTGGGCTTTTGGGTCTCCCCCTCCTTATAACTTGTTGGTCGGTTCTGTAAAGAACTGGCCTTGCAAAATGAAATAAAAAGTTTTTAAAAGTAGGAGCAAAAGATAAGGCTTTTGTTAATCCCCCTCCTAGGCTTCATCCAGGTATTGACGTGAATTGCTTTTGCTAATTGCCTCCAGGGCAACTGCAGTGCATTAATGCCCAGTTGCCCAGTCCCAGACAGAAATAACATTGTAGAGCTATTGCTGTGCTTACCCAATACGTCAGGAAAGGCAGCAATGCTATCCGGCCCAGGAAAAAGAACAGTGTATGTTTGTTTCTCTAGGCTGGTAGGAGCAGCAAGTTACATTGGAATGAAATGTGCAGCCCTTCCATGAACAAAAGGAGTTACTCTATTTTGGGAAAGGGTTTGATCCAATAGGGTCTTCCATTCACCGTATGGGGAGGAAGGGAGGTAGGAGAGAGACTTGCTGATATCCACTCCCCTTGTTGCCAGCAGGAGCATTCCAGATCTCTCACAGATCTCTGGATCCAGTCCAGTGGTTTTGGGACAAGCAACTGGGCTGACATTGTACTACAAGCTGGAGTTGCACTTCTCGGATTAGCACAGCCAGTGTATTCAGCTTATTGATGCTCAAGTACAGAGATAGGAAACCTGTGGCCCTCAGTTATTGCTGGACTCCAACTCCCATCACCTCTAAACTTTGGCCATGCTCGCTGGGGCTGATGGAATTTGGAGTCTGGGGGATTGCCACTATCCCATCCTTGCAACCTGCACCTCTGATTCTCAACACGGTCCCTAAGCACTTTATTAGAGAGGCAATATCAGTGGCATTTTATTGTTGCTGTTCAAAACTCACTATATGTCTTTCATCCCATGACTGAAACATCCCATATGTGTTTTTCGGTTGCATTGGACAATAGCCAATATTTTTACACTGTGAGCAAAATTCTCCTTTCAAACACTGAAGTTCCTTCTATTCGTAGAGTAGAAAAGTTGGTATACTGTCCACATCCTTCAATATCTAGACTTGTTCGATAGCAGGTAATAGATTTCAGCAATCCATCGATGGAAACTGACTTGTCATTTTGAAAGCTGTACAACATGCTTATATCTGCGTCCTTTAGGTAGTAGCTCAACTGGTTGATTCTGTGGTGGGGTTGATGTTTTCAGGGTCTGGAACGTCCGCTACAATCATTCCCATGACCAATTAGTGCTGACAGGCAGCAGTGACAGCAGAGTCATCCTTTCCAACATGGTATCCATTTCTTCTGAACCTTTTGGGCACCTGGTTGATGATGATGAACTTAGCGACCAGGAAGACCACCAGGAGGACAAGTAAGAAAATACTTTGCTCTTAATTAACAGACATAACATTTTGTGTGAGGTCTAGCGGTCATTTAGGTTGATGAAATGTTCTTTACTGATTGTAGGGTTTTTGTGTACACACCTAAACGGTAAGTAGCTCAACCTCTGAATTCATTAGCTTTCGTACGGTTGTGGACTGGCACTTTTCTTGAGGTTTATTCCTCCCCCCCCCCACACTTTCTGAAGTCATATGGTAGCACTGGCTTGGATCTAAAGCCCATGGAAGTCAAAAGGAGGCCAATGGCTTCCATGGGCCTGCATATTACACAGGAGGGGGAAAGGTTTTTCATTTTCCATGGAATTGTTTCTTTGTGATGTGGGTTGGATAGGCATTTCAGGAGAAGCGCAAATTATATTTCTGCGCCAGCTGAAATACTGGTGGCCTCTTGAAAAACTGGCACCAACATTAAAACCACACAAAAATATTTCAGTGAGCTTCTGATGCTTCCTTTTGCACTGCTCTGAGGACTCCTGGGATTTTCGGGTAGCATGGGTGTGCATGTTTAGAACTGGAGAAGGGCACCAGCAGAAGCTTTCACTTCATGACTATTTACCATTTTAAGTCACTAATGCATCCTGAGTGTGTGTGTGTGTGTGTGTGTGTGTGTAATCAACTTATGGAGAGTGTCACTTCCGGACTGTATTATTAGCAACTACACAATATTAGCAAAACACAATGTTTGTTTGGAGAAGCTTCATTCTAAGCTATTTAATAGTTTCCTCCCAGTTCTATAAAGTCGATAGACGTCTTAATCTCTTCAAAAGAATATGTGCAGATGTAAAATGCGTAGGGGGACAGCTGTGTAACCCCCCCCCCAGTTTCCAGTGGTGCACCCACTCCATCCCAACCTTTTTATCTGAGCAAGAAAGCCTGAAGAGGATTTCCAACTGCATTTGGATGATAATACAGCCTTCCTCATCATGTGTGGCTTCTAAGCATGTTTGGCTACACACATGCCAACCCTCCCTTCAGACCTTTCCCCTTAGCATGGAAAGGTTGGGGGCAGAGTGGATGGGGATGTTGGGAGTGGAGGTTAAAAAGAAAGAAAGAGTAAAGGACCCCTGGATGGTTAAGTCCAGTCAAAGGCGACTATGGGGTATGGCACTCATCTCGCTTTTCAGGCCGAGGGAGCCGGCATTTGTCTACAGACAGCTTTCCAAGTCATGTGGCCAGCATGACTAAACTGCTTCTGGCGCAACGGGTCACCGTTGACGAGTGCCAGAGTGCACAGAAACGCTGTTTACCTTCTCGCCACAGCGGTGCCTATTTATCTACTCGCACTGGTGTGCTTTTGAACTGCTAGGATGGAAGAAGCTGGGAGCTCACCCTGTTGTGTGGATTCGAACCACCAACCTTCTGATCAGCAAGCCCAAGAGGGTCAGTGGTGTAGACCACAGTGCCACCCATGTGGGGGTAGAGCATGCACTTTGTGCCCACACACGTTATTTTGAATGCATGAAGGAGGCTTGTGTATCTCCCAGGTTGTTGCTTACATGAACATTTTTTTAACAAATAGGTCTCTTCCCCCCACCCCAGGTCTCTTGCCATTTTTAAACACCTCACTTCTCTCCTGTTCACCCATGGATATGGTAAACAATTGTTCTCGTCTCATTTCTCATAGGCTTTTAAATAATGGGAATCTACTGCTGCATCCACCACCTCCTTCTTGCTCACTATCCTAAACCTGCTCAGTTTCTTTAGACTTTGTTCATGTCATTTACCTTCCACAGACCCGTTGTCATCCTTGTGTTTCCCTGTGAATCCTTTCCAAATTGTTAACCACCTTCTTGAACTGCCGCTCTCCTCCAAACTGCGGTACTTCAGATGATGCTTAACTAGCGATAAGCAGAGCAATGTTATCAGCCTTGGGAAGCAACGCTTCTGTCATAGCTGCACAAATAGAATAGCATTGGCCTTTTGTGCTGCAGCATTGCATTTTTGACACGCTTGGTTCATTATCCACCCTTAAGCGCTAACTCTTTCTCAGAAGCGCAGCTTCCTAGGCAGTCATCTTTTCTTCTTGAACGTTTGGATCATCTTTGCTGCGGTGACATTTAACATCTTTTTATGTTGGCTGCCTCCTTGTAGCCATTCCAGCTCTCCAGCTGATGGAGCTAGTTCTTATCTTTTATCTTTTAGTCTGTTCTCCAGGAGCTTTTCAGCCCCTCCCAGATTTTAAGCCATTCATTGATGGAAGAGTTAGTTATTTGTGGCATTCATAGCCCACTGTTCCTCCAAATTTTGTTCAGCAACAGTAAAATATGTAATTCCGAAGACATAAAATAAGGCAATTCATGATGTATCAAATAAACATGTTTTGTTTATTTGGTCACCAGAGAAGAGGCGAGGTGGACCTCCGTTAGGAAGACACCCTGGAGTCTGGAGTAGCTGCTTTTTAAAAAATCCTCTCTTGATTGCCTGCCAATTGCACTCCAGGTATTGGCAAAACACAAGCAAAAAGCATACCACAATTATTTTTAAAACTCGGTGGGCTCGTATGTTTCAAATACTCCATCCCCAAGTTGTATTGGGCTTTTTTTTTTTTTTTTTTTAAAAATGCTTTTTATTGGTGTCTCATTTAATACAAACAAAAAAATACAGTAAAATTCAACCGTCATTTACCCACATTCTTCTGAGCATTGACTTCCTTCCCTCCCTTCAAGAGGTTTTCTTATGTCAGTTACTTTTCCACAGTTTCTTATTGTGTCCAATCCTATCTACATCGTAAGATTTATTTCAGTCCTGCCAGAGTCTTCAGATTTCTACAGTTATTATTTATGTACTCCATGAATTTATTCCAATCTTTTTGGAATTTTGCTTCCTCCTGATTTCGGATTCTACAGGTCAATTTTGCTAGTTCCGCATAATCAACCATCTTCGTCTGCCACTCCTTTATTGTTGGTAATTCTGGTACTTTCCATTTTGGGGCTAACAAAGTTCTGGCAGCAGTCATAGCATACATTTGATGTGCTTTTTCTTTGATCTGCTTTTTCTATTTCCTCTCCCATCAAGCCTAGCAAGAAAGCCGGTGTGGTGTAGTGGTTAAGAGTGGTAGATTTGTAATCTGGGGAACCGGGTTCGCGTCTCCGCTCCTCCACATGCAGCTGCTGGGTGACCTTGGGCTAGTCACACTTCTCTGAAGTCTCTCAGCCTCACTCACCTCACAGAGTGTTTGTTGTGGGGGAGGAAGGGAAAGGAGAATGTTAGCCGCTTTGAGACTCCTTCGGATAGTGATAAAGCGGGATATCAAATCCAAACTCTTCTCTTCTTCCGGCTTTTTCGGGAAAGTGTATTTAAATATCTTTTTCAATTCGTTATAAATCTGTTCCCAAAACTGTTTCATTTTCTCACATGTCCACCACATGTGATAAAAATCCCCATCTTTATCTGTGCATTTCCAACGTGTCTTACTACTCATCCTGTACATTCTCGCCAGTTTAACAGGTGTCAAATACCAGCGATACAACATTTTCATTATATTCTCTCTTAAGGTGGTACATGCTGTACATTTTATACTCTCATTCCACAGTTTTACCCAGGCATCATACTCAATGTTATACCCCAAAATCCATTATCCATGGGTTTTAAGTTGTGTTGGGCTTTGAACATCCTAACCAGCTCTTTGAATTGTGCCCAGAAGCAGACAGTCAGCCAGCGAAGGTTTTTAACATTGGAATCACAAGTTTCCTATCACCAGTATTGTCCACAGTCTGGCTGCAGCAATACGAACCAGTTGCAGTTTCCAGGCGGTCCCTAAAGGTAGCTCCGAGTGAAGTGTATTATGGCAGTCTAAATGACATACTGTATAAGTGGGACATGGGATGCCATGGCCAAATCTGGCATCTCCAGAACAGGCTAAGTTGTTGCACTAAGTTTAGCTCTGCAAATGCATTCCTGGACACAATCAAAACCTGGACATCCAGGTTCAGGGCCGAACCCTGGAAAACATAACTGGAAAACTGAACCAGACCGCTTTGCACTGTGACGTTTTGTTGCATTTAATGGAATAAAAGGTCTTCCCTGCAAGCCTTTTCAGAATAGGATTGACTTAAATATCAACATATAGTATATTGTAGTGCTGCAATCAAATTAGAATTAGGAGTAGGATGTGATTTGACATGTGTTTAATTTGAATATTCCGATGTTCATGCCTTTTATGGATCAGATTGAAAATCTTAACTTCTTCAGAAGCAGGAAAGAGATGATTCTTCAGGTTACTGCCTGAAGATTTTGTTTGGTGTAACTTTTTGGGGAGTTGCATGGGCCTTGTACGTGGCAATGAACCGCTTGTTAAATGATCCAGTTAAAATACTTGCTCTACAAATGCAAGAGACACAGCTGTTCAGTTCTCTGGTGTAGTCAAGCACCCAGTTTACATTAGCTTTCTAGGCAATCTAGCAATGCAGTTCAGCATATTCTCAATGTAGATAAGAGCATTTGTGGGTTTTGCTACATTTTATCCTCGTAACAACTCTGTGAAAGGAGATTAGACACAGAGAGAATGAAGTTGTGATTCCCATGGTTGAGAAGGCCAGCTCTCCCCCAAAAGTTCTTCATTATTTCTGTGATAAAGAATCCCCATATCAACATACTAGCAGTTCCTTTATTCACATAGTGTCCGATTCCATGCAGGAAACACACACACACTTCTATTCAGTATGCTGAAAACCTCAAGCTGGTTTAAAAAAAACCTGAAACAAGTTTCTAGACCTTAATACACTGTGAAATCCAGGACCCTGAAGTGTGGATGGTAGCAATACTGTAGTTCTTTCCCCCTTCCCAATATTACCAGAAGCAGAATGAAATAATTAATAATAATAATAATAATAATAATAATAATAATAATAATAATAATTTATTTATACCCTGTCCATCTGGCTGGGCTTCCCCAGCCACTCTGGGCAGCTTCTTACAAAATATTAAAATACAGTAATACAGTAATGCATCAAACATTAAAAGTTTCCCTAAACAGGGCTGCCTTCAGATGTCTTCTAAAAGTCTGGTAATTGTTGTTCTCTTTGACATCTGGTGGGAGGGCGTTCCACAGGGCAGGCGCCACTACCGAGAAGGCCCTCTGCCTGGTTCCCTGTAACTTGGCTCCTCGCAACGAGGGAACCACCAGAAGGCCCTCGGCACTGGACCTCAGTGTCCAGGTAGAACAATGGGTCTGGAGACACTCCTTCAGATATAGAGATATACAAATATACAGATTTGCTTAACTTGGATAACTTATGCAGGTTGCAGAATCCAGCTTTTATTAACATTTTTTTAATTTAAAAAAATAGCATAGTGTAGGCTTAGAGTTATAACAGGATCATATATAGTATAAACAGGAAAACATGATTAACATGACAGTAATGGCTAGTTAGGCAGTTTTCCAGCTGAAACTGCTGCCCACTACTGTGTTGCAATTGTGGGATGAAGTGGATTCCTGTCCTTAACAGAAACCAACAGGAGATGGCAGTTTAGGTAGGTGTCTCAGTCAGTGTTATGCAGTGTGTGGTTGCTGATTGGTTAGACACTTCAACTCACATTCAGGGCTAGCCAATCAGCAACAGTACACTTGCATGGACCAACTGAGACACCTCTTGTTTGTTTCTGGTAAGGACAGGAATTTCTCTCCCTCGATTGCTTGCAGACAACGTGTTTTGCCAACTGCTCCTCTGTTTAGGCATAGTTCTAAAACTTCACCTGGATCAAGAATTGCATATGAAATGCCGCTCTTATTTGTGTGCCGTATGAGACGAAGTTGCACTAAAGGAGTTTAACATTATTTAAATGTGAATTATGTCCCTGTTTATTGGTATGCTGTTGTTGTTTATTAATTCTCATTTGGTTTAGATCTGGATACTAGTGTTTAGCAAATTCTGCAATTCATTCCAAAATCCATATTAAGTCTTTAATAGGCCAAACAGTATGTCAGAAAACAATGTGCAAACTTCTGAGTTCTTCAGGACTCTTCATCGGGCTTGATGATAAACAGCAAGAGCAGGGAGCAAAAAGTTTTTTGTTTTTTTTAAAAGATATTTATTTTGATTTTATATAATAAAACAAGTATCACCATCAAGCAAAACAGAAAAAACATACAATAAAAAACAACGTAATCCAACAGAACTAAAAAACACAGTAAAAAACATAAGACAAAAAAGATAAGAAAAAACAGAAAATAAAGAAAATTAGTTTTTTGATTCTTGTCTTTATAACCCTCTTTCCTGACTTCCTCACATCTCCCTTTCCTGTGTTCCCCTTTACACAATCAAATTCAGCAGATCCTTACCCTCTTTCAAATCTTAATCAATATTATACATTTCAACCTATTATGTCTTCGATTTTCCCCTTCTTTTTAAATCCATTTTTACATGTTCTTTATAACTTAATCCCTTATATCATTTTGTTTAATTTTGACATAATATTACTCTGGCCTTTACACCCTTTTCTTTTAAAACATTTTTGCATATTTCTTTTTACCATGTCACTCATGCCATATTATCTTTATATCCAACATCATTTTAACATTCAAACATTTTACAATGTTTTTGTAGGTATTCTTTGAACTTCTTCCAGTCCTCTTCCACCGACTCTTCTCCCAGGTCTCGGATTCTGCCAGTCATTTCTGCCAATTCCATATAGTCTATCACTTGCATCCGCCATTCTTCCAGGGTGGGCAAATCTTGTGTCTTCCAATACTTTGCGATGAGTATTCTTGCTGCGGTTGTTGCATACATAAAGAATGTTCTATCTTTCTTTGACACCAATTGGCCGACAATGCCCAGAAGGAAGGCCTCTGGTTTCTTTGGAAAAGTATATTTAAATACCTTCTTTAGTTCGTTATAGATCATTTCCCAAAAAGCCTTAACCTTTGGGCATGTCCACCAAAGGTGAAAGAATGTTCCCTGAGTTTCTTTACATTTCCAACATTTATTGTCAGGCAGGTGATAAATTTTTGCAAGCTTGACTGGGGTCATGTACCACCTATAAATCATTTTCATAACATTTTCTCTTAAGGCATTACATGCCGTAAACTTCATATCAGTGGTCCACAACTTTTCCCAGTCAGCAAACATAATGTTATGACCAATGTCCTGTGCCCATTTAATCATAGCTGATTTAACTGTTTCATCCTGTGTATTCCATTTTAGCAGCAAGTTGTACATTCTTGAAAGTATCTTAGTTTTAGGTTCTAACAATTCTGTTTCTAATTTCGATTTTTCCACCTGGAAGCCGATTTTTTTATCCAAGTTAAAGCCTCTCTAATTTGATGATAATGTAGCCAATCTCGCACTTTATCTTTTAGTTTCTCAAAACTCTGCAATCTCAATGTGTCTCGATCTTGTTCTAGTATATCCCAATATTTTGGCCACTTGGCCTCCATATTGAGTTTTTTCAAAGCCTTAGCCTCCATAGGTGATAGCCACCTTGGGGTCTTGTTTTCCAATAGGTCTTTATATCTTGTCCAGACACTAAACACAGCTTTCCTGACAATATGGTTTTTAAATGCTCTATTAGCTTTTACCTTGTCGTACCACAAATATGCATGCCACCCAAAAGCATTGTTGAACCCTTCCAAGTCCAAAATGTCCGTGTTCTCAAGAAGTAGCCAATCTTTCAACCAGCAGAATGCTGCTGATTCATAGTACAACTTCATGTCTGGCAGGGCAAACCCCCCTCTTTCTTTAGCATCAGTCAATATTTTAAATTTTATTCTGGGCTTTTTGCCCTGCCAGACAAATTTAGAAATATCTCTTTGCCACCTCTTGAAACAATCCATCTTGTCCACAATCTGTAAAGTTTGAAACAAAAACAACATTTTTGGCAATACATTCATCTTTATAGCAGCGATCTGACCCAACAAGGAAAGCTTCAATTTTGACCAAATTTCTATATCTTTCTTGACTTCTATCCAGCATTTCTCATAGTTATCTTTAAATAAATTCAAATTTTTAGCCGTCATGTTAATCCCTAGGTATTTCACTTTCTTAACCACAGTTAAGTCTGTCTCCTTCTGAAACCTTTCTTTTTCCATTATTGTCAAATTTTTCTCTAAAACCTTAGTTTTTTGTTTGTTCAATTTAAATCCTGCCACATGACCAAATTCTTGAATCAATTCTAACACCCTTTTCGTACTATATTCTGGCTCCTGTAATGTCAACACCAAGTCATCTGCAAAAGCCTTAAGTTTATATTGTTTAGCTCCGACCTTAATTCCTTGAATCAGCTGGTCCCTTCTAATCATGTTCAAAAGCACCTCCAGGACTGAAATAAATAACAATGGAGAGATAGGGCAGCCCTGTTGTGTTCCTTTTTCTAGGGAGCAAAAAGTTTTTTGATGGCGCAGCCATGCAGTCTGCATCTGGTCATAATCTGAAAACAGTCTTTGAAGCATTGCAGAACTCATGTTGCAAACACTTACAACTGCGGAGTAACTCCTATAAAATAAATATGATAAATATTTTAACTTGAGGAATATTTTAATATGCTATTTGTGTGCACTCATATAATATCCTTCAGGAAACTGTCAAATCATCCTTGCCTATTGAGAGAACAGTATAAATGTTGGTTTCCAAATATATTTTTTTCTACGATGACTTGCATGGCAGAATCAGAAAAACACAGTTTATCTCATTTCAAGGTGTGTGTATTTTTTCTTAAAGAAATTACCCTCCAGCAGTGAGCAAGCATTGTAATGTTTTATAAATCTCTCACATGGGCACATACAGTATAGAATACAGTGTACATTTATGGTCATTTATCTTTAAAAAAAAGTTGAAAAAGATATTGAAAGGCAACTGAAATTATCAAGGGCTCAGTACATCTGCTTATGAATAAAACCTGAATAGTTTGAAGTGTTGTTTTTTGATTAGTTTACAGAGGTAAACTGAGTTGACATATGATAGATGACCTTATTGAGGATTTTCATGGATGAAAAGGTGAGGTAAAATATGTATTCCAATATTTGACTACTGGCTTAATTGTTGTTGGGTTTTTGTTGTTGTTTTCTTTAAAGAAAGAAATAGACAAGGCCTTATCCTCCACTGAACATTAGCTGTGGGTTTGTATCTAATGGTCTTGCTTAGCAGCGAGTAAGACTTCTGTCAGCAGAAATGATAGGGAAGTAATTTTTGGCAATTTCCTCTTCCTCCCAGTAGCCCCTTGCAACCCTCCCACCATCTCTAGATAGCCCCTCATATATATAAAACTTTATCTACTGTTGGTATGAAATCTTGAGCCTACCTACCACCACCCACCATGGTTGCCTGTGGGCCAAGAGAGGGTGGGATCCAGATGCAATTTCTTGCTAGGCTGGTAGAGCTTCCTCGGTCATTCAAGTAGCATAGTACTGCCTAATAATAATAATAATAATTTATTATTTGTACCCCACCCATCTGGCTGGGTTTCCTCAGCCACTCTGGGTGGCTTCCAACAAAGAATAAAAATACATTAAAATGTCACACATTAAAAACTTCCCTGAACAGGGCTGCCTTCAGATGTCTTCTGAATGTCAGGTAGTTGTTTATCTCTTTGACATCTGATGGGAGGGCATTCCACGGGGCGGGCACCACTACCGAGAAGGCCCTCTGCCTGGTTCCCTGTAGCTTTGCTTCTTGCAATGAGGAAACCGCCAGAATGTCCTCGGCGCTGGACCTCAGCGTCCAGGCAGAACAATGGGGTTGGAGACGCTCCTTCAGGTATACTGGGCCGAGGCTGTTTAGGGTTTTAACCCCTTAAAGGTGTTATGCATTGTGGTGCCAGAAGGGGAAACTCTGATTGCCCTGTCCCAGTTTTGCGGTTTCTTAAATAAAGTTTTCGTCAGGCTTATTTGCATGCCATTATTGTTCCGGCAAGAGAAAAATCATAGGTTGCCACTCTGTTCCATCAGCAGCAAGGTTCTGAAGCTTAGGCAACATTTGGCAGAAAATAAGCCCTTTGTGTCTTCCTGAAGTGCAGTCTTGTGTGGTCTTCACTTGAAAAAAAGAAAGAAAGAAGGGGGCGGGGAGAGGCTTCTTCTCCATTCTGCCTGCTACCAGCATACTTTAATCCCCAGAGGGAGATTCAGCAAAAGACAGAACAATTTGAGAGGACTATAAATAGCCGAGTGGAGCAGATAATGCACAACCGTGATCTCTCTGCTAAGGCGGCATATCATTCTTTAGCATACATCTCTCCACCACTTAATTGTTTAATTGTTACACAAAACATTCGTGCATCCAATTGTGCATTGCCTCTGGCCTGAAGGAAGTGGGGGGCAAGCCAGCAGCTTCCTTTGTTGCCTGTTTATCGAACTCCAGGTTAACCCGAGCTCCTAGTTAACTGAAAGTCGGCCATGTCCCCTGATAGGGGCGTGTGCCATCCATTGCTCCCTTGCTTATTTGGAGACGTCTGAAATCTCTGGCATAATGGAGTCTGAGATAAGTGGGTGAGCACCGCGCGAGGCACATTGCCGTCTGGGGACGTGACCAACTTTTCACGTCAGCCAGGTGCGTCTGATGAAGAGCAGATCTGGAAATGGTGTGTGTGGGAGACTAAATAGACATAGCCTCCAGGAAAAGAAAAGAAAAAGTATATTTTTTAAAAAAGCATAACTGATTTTCTCTCACATGCATACTTAACATTCATGCTGCTCCTTGTTCTGTTGCATAGCTACTTGTTGTTTAGTCGTTTAGTTGTGTCCGACTCTTCGTGACCCCATGGACCAGAGCACGCCAGGCACTCCTGTCTTCCACTGCCTCCCACAGTTTGGTCAAACTCATGCTGGTAGCTTCGAGAACACTATCCAACCATCTCGTCCTCTGTCATCCCCTTCTCCTTCTGCCCTCCATCTTTCCCAACATCAGGGTCTTTTCCAGGGAGTCTTCTCTTCTCATGAGGTGGCCAAAGTATTGGAGCCTCAGCTTCAGGATCTGTCCTTCCAGTGAGCACTCAGGGCTGATTTCCTTCAGAATGGATAGGTTTGATCTTCTTGCAGTCCATGGGACTCTCAAGAGTCTCTCCAGCACCATAATTCAAAAGCATCAATTCTTTGGCGATCAGCCTTCTTTATGATCCAGCTCTCACTTCCATAGCTACTACATTGGGATTATTTTATTTGGTTCTTGATGCCAAGCATCAGAAACCACAGCGAAGCATCAGTGTTCTAGCTTTGCCAGTGTTCAGCAATAGGGATGTGATTTCAGTTTTAACCTTCCGTTTGCAACTTGGCTGTTGTGGCTGACTAAGCAGCCGTTCTAGCTCCTAACGCCTTCCAGCAGCACAAACAAGATGTTGAGTTATGTCAGGGACTGGCTGGCTGGATGAGGGAAAGTGGTGGGCACCCCCTGCCCTAGAGCCCCAGCCCCACCTTCCGGGATGACACAGAAGATGACTTAGACCCTGGATGATGGTGGTGGGACACTGGAGAGCAGTATGGGGAAGGGACAAGGTGGAAAGTGCTAGAAGCAGGAGGTATGAGCGATCAAGCAGGGGTCAGAAGAAGGAGGCCCTTCTAGGACAGGCTGAGAGTCACCGTGTGAGCGCAGACTCCGATACAGAGGAGTCAGGCTGCCCTTGCTTCCCAGCAGGAGGACAGTCCTAGTCCTGCTGTCTCTCCTCCCCCTCTGACACCCTGATCAAGTAAGAGTCCTGCATGTTCAGGGATTTGTTGTTTTTATTCTCAAGGTGAACTAGCTGCAAGTTTGCCTTGGGTTCTCTTTATCCCTCCTCTTTGTTGTAGAAACTGATTTAAATTTATGCATTCTGTGTTTTTATATTCTGATTTTATCCTGTGAACTGCCCTGAGACCTGCGTGTGTAGGGCGGTATATAAATTTATTAAATAATGATGTTGCTGAGCAATGGGCAACACAGGCTAAGAGCAGGAGCCCACTCCCTTGGCGCAAATCATATAATAAGCAGCACATTCCTTCTGTGCAATATGTAACTGGGTATTCTGTGCTAAAAATCCACATACGTACTCTGTCTTCCACATTTTTGCTTGAGAGGGCACTTCCATGACATCCCAAGTAAATGAAAAAACAGTATCCACTTCCTAATATATTTTGCACCGTTAGCTTCATGAGAATGTCTTAGTCTTGATGTTCCATCCCAATATCCTCTCCATCGTATTTTCTGCATCTCGTAATGAAAATACCTATACTCATTCCATAGCCTTAGTTTCAGGGTACCAACGTTATTTGCCAGTGTGGCAGCCAGTGAGCACCTCCAGTTTTTCTCTTGACTAATCGTGCAGGTCAGGTGAACTTCACATCACATGGTACTGACCTTGGTGACCACGACATCCATGTTTGAACATCTTCTGTGGAAGGAAGGAAGGAGCACTAAAATACCCTGTATTTTAGCTCTTTCAGAGCCGCAACCTGGGAAATTCTTAAAACAATGTTTTCCAGAAAGAGAGAGAAGTGGGTTGAGGAGAAGGAGAGAAAGAAAAGCTGGTTTGCTGTGATCTTCCTTAATGAATATGTTAGCCAGCTCTTAGCTCCTTACACACTGCCCAGGCTTGTGCCCTGGGGAAGTCAGGGCTGGTTCAGCTGCAGGTCAGCATGGAGACTCAGAGACGAGCAGTAAAGTTGATTTTTTATTCAAGGAAATAGAATACAAACAGAGAAACCTACGGGGCAAGTAAGTTGCCCCAGTAAATCACTTGCCAGAATTGACCATCTGTGCCTCTCACCTTCCCCTAAGTCTCCTCCCTGTCCAGCTGTTTTCCCTGCCGTCTTAAACTCCAACGGGGAGAGCCCCCCCGTGCAACCTCTGGACTCGTCGTTCTGCTACATGCAAAGGTCTCCAAGTCCTTGGAGACAAGGGGGAAGGGGAGCTGAATACAGTAGGACCAGCAGGCTCCTGTGATCTGTTGCAGCCTCAGCCCCCACTTCCTCAGCTGCCTGTCTTACATCTGCCGTGCTTTCTGCCTCTTCCTTTCTCACACACAAGCCTGTTGCTTGTTTGGCATCCAACCATTCTGTGTCCCCCCACCCCTCATCCTCTGTCCTGTCTTCAGTGTCCTACCACCACTTCCCTGGCTATGAGCCTTCTTCTTCTGAGGCATTTTTTGGGGGGTGTTCCAGCTGGAGCCTCCCACCACTCCTTATCGTCTAGCCCAGTGGTGGCCAAACGTGGCCCTACAGCTGTTTTGGGACTACAACTCCCATCATCCCTAGCTAACAGGACCAGTGGTCAGGGATGATGGGAATTGTAATCCCAAAACAGCTGGAGGGCCAAGTTTGGCCACCACTGGTGTAGCCAGACCCTTATACATCGGTGCTGCTAACACAGTGGTTGGAGGTGCTCTCCATTGCCTCTCAAGACAGGCAGATACTACTCATCATTCTGTAGTTAAGAGTGGCTGTGTGTGTGTGTGTGTGTGTGTGTGTGTGTGTGTGTGTGTAGCATCACAGGAAAATTGATGTGAAGATATCTGCAGTGACTCCTCAGGTATTGTGAGTACAACATTATTTCTGCTAAATTTGTTCCTCCAGCTTCTTCTCCCGCCCTAAACCTGCACAATTGAGGAGGAGCTTTACAGCACACACACACACACACACACACACACACACCTCTTTATATATCAGAGTTGCTCCAATCACTTGCTTTTTTTCCCTTTTCCTCTTTTTAAATTCTAGGATTAAAGAACCACTTCAGGACAGCATAATAGCTACCTACGAAGAACATGAAGACAGTGTCTATGCGGTGGAATGGTCTTCAGCCGACCCATGGCTATTTGCCTCGTTAAGTTATGATGGACGGCTTGTTATTAACAGAGTTCCCAGAGCTCTTAAATACCACATACTGTTATAAATCTGTTCACATTTCTTCAGCTTCATTATCTCAATATTGGCTGATAATTGGAAATACTCCATTTCTCAAATAAGTGTCATGAAAGGAATATCAACCCTTTTCCCTCTAGTGTAAATATTTGAAAATTAAAAGAACTGCTATGAAAATCACTTTTTAAAAACTGTTTTTCTTGTTTTGCATCTGACATTACACACACACACACACACACACACACACACACACACACAAAGAGACTATTGCTATCCAATTTCCTTGTATGGTCTCTGTTGTCCTATATGAATTAGTTGAACCCAAAGGGAGCATCTACCTGTATAGGGAAACAAATGGAATATTGCCAGTACACTCACACCAAAGTAAACTATTTCAGTTTCACTTAAGTGTTTCCATAGTGGAGGTGTGTGGTTGAACCAAATCGTGTCTTAAAACATTTCTGTCTCTTAAAACAAATAGACATAGGCTGTGTTTGCATTTAATACTAAACTTTAGTTTAGTCAAGGGACGCGGGTGGCGCTGTGGGTTAAACCACAGAGCCTAGGACTTGCCGATCAGAAGGTCGGCGGTTCGAATCCCTGCAATGGGGTGAGCTCCCGTTGCTCGGTCCCTGCTCCTGACAAGCTAGCAGTTCAAAAGCACGTCAAATTGCAAGTAGATAAATAGGTAGCGCTCCGTCGGGAAGGTAAACGGCGTTTCCATGTGCTGCTCTGGTTTGCCAGAAGCAGCTTAGTCATGCTGGCCACATGACCTGGAAGCTGTACGCCGGCTCCGTCGGCCAATAAAGTGAGATGAGCGCCGCAACCCCAGAGTCGGTCACGAGTGGACCTAATGGTCAGGGGTCCCTTTACCTTTACTTAGTTTAGTCAGTACAGTGTGGCTGAGCCATATGATAGCCTTCTTCAAATATCTCAAGGGCTCCTACATGGAAGACAGAGGAAGCTTGTTTTCTCCTGGCTCTGGAGGGTAGGGCTCGAACCACTGGCTTCAAGTTACAAGAAAGGAGATTCTGACTAAACACCAGGAAGAACTTTCTGACAGTAAGAGCTGTTTGACAGTGAAATGGACTCATCATCATCATGAAACCTTTATTGGCATCACATACTAACATTCAGAATAAATAGGCCAGTGCGATTTCGTCGCCATTTCAACAGTACAGTCATTTGCCAAAGGCGAGCAATCTATTTCATCTCTGTGGGTCTCCAGTAAGGGTAGGATCCTGTAGCAACAAAAAATCAAATAGAGGGACTTAGCTACTGTCTTGGTGAGCTCCTGGTCTCTCCCCTGTAATAAGAAGCGTATAACCTCTGTCTCTGGTTTCCATGTTGGAATACATAGATGGTCTAGAAATTGTTGGCGGAGATCGTCATACATTTTACATTTAAGGGCCATGTGAGCTAGAGTTTCCACCAGGTGGGCATCGCATGGGCAGATCCTATCTCCTTCTGCCATGGACTTCTTCTGGAGGTTATGGACTCTCCTTCCTTGGAGGTTTTTAAGCAGAGGTTGGTTGGCCATCATTGATGCTTTAGTTGAGATTCCTGCATTGCAGGGGCTTGGACTAGATAAGATTCTATGATTCTATGATCTGTGTTACGTTAAAATGTTTCAGTTATTGCACAACAGGAAGTGCAGGGGCCACAAGGCCTAGGAAATAATCCACTAGCTTTGGGAGGGGAAGATGAATATGGATCCATAACTCCTGCTGTTGCTATAGTGACAGCTTTGGCTTCTGTTGAAAGGGCCTGCCTATTCCTAACCTTTGTCTCTACCCAGCAGCTGGATCGAGATGTGATTTTTCATGTGTGTATGCTGTTCCCAGTATGTAACGATATTACAAAATTGTATTTGTAGGGCCTGGGAAAAGGGAGGTGGACAGGGAAAGCCCATTTAATAAAACACACCCCAAAGCTGGGTTTTATTCTTGACCGACTAATAAGTACAGATTCATACGGTCCATGGTGGGTATTTTTCTGCCTCTATTTTAATAATTCCTGCACTTCCTGAAAGATTAGACATCGCCCTTGGAGCTTTCCCTTCAAGAGTGGTATCACGTCCATTTCATACCTGATCAAGCTGATGCTTCATATGAGCGGACAGCGTGAGCTCTCCTTAGCTTCAGCAATAAACCTTTGCTAATGAAGAAATGAGTTTTGAAATAGTGGGTTTAAAAAAGAAAGTTGGTGAGTTTTATTTTCACTTTAACATACCTAGGCTTTACACCGTTGAATTGATTTTACCTGTTAAACGTTATCTACCTTAGCTAATTTCACTATGAACTCGCATGGAAGGAGTGAGGTACCCTTCATATATTGAAAACAATGCTATTGGTAGATATGGTAATAGGGTTATAGAACTAATTTTCTAATTTGCTGGCAAGAAACTGGACTGAGGATCCCCCTATGATCAAACAATCCTGTAGAGCCTGGACCCCAGTTTATCACTGAACCTTCAGCTATCCACATGGATGGTAGGCTCAAGAAGCAGATGAAATGCAGTACCTTTGCCAGAGCTGCTGCCAGTCCGAGTAGACAGTATTGGGTTTGATGGACAGATAAGACAACTTCCTGTGTTGAGTGAAATGGAAGCATGCTGAAATTATGGCATGGGGTTTGTCAGGTATAAATAAATTGTGGTTGCACTAACCAGAGTCTAGACTCTTAGACCATGCTTTTTGGTCCAGATTTATAGGCAAAGTATATTTTTTTGTGATTTCCTTCCTCCTCATACCTTCCATGAGAATTTCTGGATGCTAAGCCAGACAGTGGCCTCTAAGGGTTAAGCACCATCCCAAACCATGAGTTCAGATGTATCATCATATGACAATTTAATGAAACTATTTTTCAAACCAGCTTCAGACTCCCAGATTCAAATCCTCATTTGTTGGCCACTGGCAAACCATATTTTGCCAGACAGTGTTGGTTTAGACATTACGACAAACCATAGTTTTGTGTGCTAAAGCATGGTTTGGTGTTGCCTCTTTCCTGTGCTAATGGTCTTTTTCATTCTTTGTGCATATATTCCATCCACCTTAAAAAGAAGGCCTCCTTAAGTCTAATATGCCAACTCTTGCAGCTTACTATTCTGTGACTGTTGGTTCATCCTAATAAATTGGGCGTCATATATTGCTCCATCCTAGGGAAGCATGTGGTTGTTTGATGGGTCAATGCAGCTGCCTGCAGTTTTCGATTCACCTGGGGGATATGGCTACAGGCTTTCCTTTTGGGTGTGACTGTTGGTGCAAACATTGTGAGCCCTTGCGCTTCGAAACTGACCACTGCGTTACTGCTGCCCCAGCAGTATTCTATCCAGGATTCCCAAACCCAGTCATAGCATGTGAAGCTTCAGCAATGTTACAGCATCAATGCATCTTCAGACCATGCCTTGGGACTATTTGTATTTAACAAACTAAGTGTAAAGAAGTAAAGCAGCTTTGAAAATATTGGGCACTGGTGTATTTTTATATCCAGGGAACAGTCATTTTCCGTCAGATGAAAAATAGAAAAGAATAGAATAGTGTTCACTTTTTAAAAACATGCCCGCGCACCCCCCCCATACTCCTAATATTTTGCATTTGGCTTTTGAGATGTTTACTGCATAAATGAGGAATTAAAAGAGGAGCGCCATTAGATGGGTGCCATTGAGGGAATTCAGCTTTTGCGTTGGCACTTCAGGCTTTTCCACCCCCTGCACCATTAAGAAACCTATTACATATAATTACAAGCATAGTGTGATGTTTGTATTCCATAGTATCATATAATGAAATAGAAAGGAAAGGAACCGTGTTGTATTTATTTACTTAGGTTTAGCACTTGATGCAAAGTCTGCCCAAAACTGCGTGTTTGTGTGTGCTTTAAAATGAACACTAAGCCTAAACACTAAAGTTTAAAACTTAACATTTCTCTGTTTACTCCATGGACTTCGATTTCTTTGTGCTTGTTAAGAAACACAACTTATTTTTGCTCTTAAACATTTAATTAGGAGGCTGTGTGCACACCCAGAAGCAAAAGGTGTTACAACGCAGGGAGGAACATACCTTTCTATGTTATTTGTGCTTGTTAATAAAGCTGACGTTTTGGTTAATGAAAATGCGTGTGTTCTGATCTGAAGTGGTGGTGGTGAGGAACCTGATTGTTCTTATCTCACCTCATGTTGTTGATTTGGTCCTCTATACTTCCTAACACTGTAGTCGGCGAGAGGTGTATGTACAATAAGGTTAGGAAAGAAAGAAGAAAGAAAGAAAGAAAGAAAGAAAGAAAGAAAGAAAGAAAGAAAGCCCAGTCAGTTCACAAACTAGCTCTGGAAGTTCAACATATAGCAGGCATGTCAGTCAGGGTCAATCCGTGTTGGTGCTTGGTGTTCATGGTGGATGGCCAGAAGAGGAAGACAAAAGGTTCATGAAGAAGAAGGAAGTCCTGAAAGGAAAGCAAGGTGCCTTGGTGGTGGAAGACTTGCTGGGATAGCCAAATCACTTGAGTTAGGCTGAAGAGCAGAGCCAGCCCATGACATTTTGGCACCTGAGGCAGATCCCAAAATTGTACTCCCCTCCCTGCCAGGGAAGAAGGGGTGAGGGAAGATTGGCATCAGGATCTGTTGACCCTGTCGCCTGAGGGAAGAACATGCCCACCGTGTTGGGGGTGGGGGAGAGAAGAGAGATGCAGTTCAAAATCACAGTTTTCCATCTCTCAGTTTCCATCCATTTAAGCCGCCACTTTTCTCTGTCAGTGTCCTTTCCCTCTCATTCCCATGCTGCATTCCTATACAGTGGTACCTCAGGTTACAGATGCTTCAGGTTACAGACACTTCAGGTTGCAGACTCTGCTAACCCAGAAATAGTACCTCAGGTTAAGAACTTTGCTTCAGGATGAGAACAGAAATCGTGTGGCGGCGGTGGCAGTGGGAGGCCCCATTAACTAAAGTGGTGCTTCAGGTTAAGAACAGTTTCAGATTAAGAACGGACCTCCGGAACGAATTAAGTTCTTAACCCGAGGTACCACTGTACTGCTGTGCAGCCTGCCTTTTCTTTCGCTCCCCTCCCTGACACCATGCGAACCCAGGATGGTGACACAGCACTACAAACCCTCCAGTGGGTGCTGCGTGGTAACAGCCTTACATTTTTATGTACGTTAGAAAATCTAGAAATCACAGCAGCCTAAGACTGTTTTTGCCTTCAGACTCACAAAGTTAAGACACATGAGGAAAAGGGAGGAGGAAAAGCAAGCTCAAACAAAATTTCTGAAAGCTGCAGCCAGTGGCAGTGGCAGTTCTGGCAGTTCCTCTCCAGAAGTACCCATCCCTGATTAAATCTAGGAGCAGAGCTGGTGGCAACATTTGTTCCTGGAGCCAGGGCAGCTTCTGCCACACAGTTCTTCCTTCAGACAGCGGGCCTGACAGCAGTTAGAACCCTTCCCCCTTCCTTGCTCTGGGCTGGATCTGGCTGTAGGCTAACAGTTGCCCAGCCCTGGTCCTCTACAGAAAACACAGCATTTAGCTTGGTTTCGGATGAAAATGTTGTATATGCCTTACGCTAGGGAGTGATGGGACAGTATAGATGCTTTGGCTGAAAGTTCTTGTGACACTCCCAAGGTGATGCTCGGAACTGTTCCTTTTGTGAGGTGGCTCAAAATGAAGAAAGTGGACTTGAAGGGACGAGTGTCCCTCCTGATTAGCAGAAAAGCTGCGGCTGAGGAGGCTGCTGAACTGTAAGCCACAGATAACTTTCCATATCAATTTGCACACTGCTTCTGCTCTCATTCCACCTGCTGGTTTAGTCAGGGAGAGAACCAGTGAAGTGAGAAGAAAATGACACGGAGGAGTTCTGGAAAATGAGAAAAAGACAAAGGAGAAGAGAAAGGTAAAAGGGAGACTGACAAATACAGAACGAGAAGTGAATTGGAAATGACAGGACCGGGGAAGCATCAGCTTGGGAAGTGGAAATGGGGAACACGCACACAAAATGGACGGAAAATGGGGTTTAAAAAGGCAAAGGGGAATTGCAGGCAATGAACGAAAAACCCCGTGAGAAGGGGAGAGTGGAAGGAACAGGCGAACTAGTCCTAGCTCACCTTACAGAATGGCTAGCTAGATAAATTTGGGCTGCTAGAGGGCAGTGGTGTGCATGGGGATCGACAAAGTGAATGGCTACTTATCGAGACAACTTTTCAAACGCTTACCATCAGATTTAAAGAGATTTCCTAACACTTTTGACATTTAAAAAGTTGCAACTGTGCTTATAACGATTTCTGGTAATTTCATGCTTTTGAGCTCTTGCTTTGGATAAAGACTTAAATAAATATTTATGATTTTTTCATAATCACAAATACAAAGCAGAATGTTAAATTAAACACCGACTTCCCTTCCCCCCCTTCCATGGTTCCTTCTGACTACCCCTTACTGCTGCATATTCTAATTACTCTGTGTTTTTCCTTTTCTCATTTCATCTCAGCGTAATTTTTTACTGCTGAATTTAATCCTGCTACTTTTTTAACTCGTTTACAATGATTCTTCTAATATTCTACAAACATTTTCCAATCTTCCTTGAATACCCTTTCCTCTTGATCTCTTATTCTGTTGCTTAGACTCACCAATTCTGCATATTCCATTGTTTTCGTCTGCCACTTCTTGTTTGGTACTGTTCCCTCCCTCCATTTCTGGGCATATGCCACACAGGCTGCTGCAGTTGCATAGAGAAACAGATTCCTTTCATCTATTGGGATATCTGACTCAGTTATTCCCAAGAGAAAGGCTTCTGGTGTATATACAGTGGTACCTCGGGTTAAGTACTTAATTCGTTAACCTGAAACTGTTCTTAACCTGAAGCACCACTTTAGCTAATGGGGCCTCCTGCTGCTGCCGCACCACCAAAGCACGATTTCTGTTCTCATCCTGAAGCAAAGTTCTTAATCTGAAGCACTATTTCTGGGTTAGCGGAGTCTGTAACCTGAAGCGTATGTAACCTGAAGCGTATGTAACCCGAGGTACCACTGTGTATATATATATATATGTGTGTGTGTGTGTGTGTGTGTGTGTGTGTGTGTGTATATATATATATATATATATATATATATAACCTTTTAAACATTTTTTTCGTTTCGTAATATACCATCTCCCAGAAGCTCTTAGCCAATTTACATGCCCACCACATTTGGCAGAATGTACCTACCATTTCTTTGCACTTCCAACATTTGACTGGTTCTGATTTATACGTTTTTTTGCTAGTTTACTCGGCGTCAGATATCATCTATATATCATTTTCATAAAATTCTCTGTTAACGCATAGCAAGCTGTAAATCAAGACTTGATCTGGGCTGGGGTGGTGGTGGTGGGGAGTCTGATAGTGTACCGTTCATTAGCATGCTTCCCTCTATAGGCAGGCTGCTGAAGTGGACCTGAGCAGTCTGGCGAAGGAAGAAAACATGGCTTTGCCAATTGTAGTCGTTCTGGGCCTAAGAAATCATTGTGATTGTGTGAGAGATATTCACAGCCCCAAACCTTCAATAGAAGTCACAAAGTCCTTGAACGGGTGCAGCAAACAACCCTTCTAAATATAATAAACTCTGCACCTCAGTAATGGAGATGCCAGAGTTTGGACTTGGGATCTTCACATGCAAGGTACAGTAGATGCAATTATTCTTCAACATCAACTTTGTTGGACTGTGCGCATGCCTGATTATTGTCTTCCAAAGCAACTATGCTTTCCATTTTTAAGTTCAGAATAGAATAGTTGCTTTGGAAGACATTAATCAAAGAGGTTCAAAGGCTCTCTCAAGGCAAATCTAATAAAAAATGTCGTATAAACACTGAGAACTGGGAAACACTGGCCTGTGAGCGCTCCAATTGGAGAACAGCCTTTACCAAGAGTGTCATGGGCTTTGAAGATGCTCAAACTCAGGACAAAAAGAAGAAATGTGCTAAGAGGAAGGCATGTTTGGCAAACCCTCACCATGATCAACTCCCACCTAGAAACCTATGTCCCCACTGTGGAAGGACGTGTGGATCCAGAATTGGCCTCCACAGTCATGTATGGACTCACTGTTAAAACAGTGTTTGTGGAAAACAATCTCAGCTACAAGTGATCACCAAAGAAGAAGAAGAAGAAGAAGACCACTGAGCTACAGCCTCCTCTCTCGGTTGTTTGGTTATTAGCTGTTTCACATATGCACAACTATCAGTCTATCGTCCCAAGGCAGCCCTGTATCAGGAAGTTTTTGTTGTTTGAGGTTTTACCGTGTTTTTATATATACTGTAAGCCTCCCAGGGTAGCTGGGGAAACCTAACCAAATGGGTGGGGTATAAATAATAAAAATATTATTATTATTACCCCCAAGCTGCAGTGTGTGTGTGACGAATGGTCATGTGTGAAAGTTAGGTGTCCTTAACTTTCTCCAGATTTTTTGATTGTAATACATACAACTGATGTAAATAACAACCGAAACCAAACAATGTATAATGGCAATGTAGAAGTTGCTCATTTCCCACACTGAGAAGGTCTGAAGTACAATCATCCAGTGACAAAGATTACGTGGTCTTGTGCACACATTACACAAACAGACAAGTGGCTAATAATTTGGACATTATTTACTTTGGTTTTATTGTATGGCTCTTCGTTCAACAGTGATCTATAATTGTATATAGACAGCAATGTATTTTTTGTAGAATTTTGTATAACCTTTTTCTTTTGATAATTAAAAAGAGAGAGAGATATTGCTGCGAAGTATCACAGAAAAGGCAAGACAACATTGGACACCAGCTGATGCATCCTTGACACAGAGCACAGCACTGGAACTAAGCGAAGGTTGCGTTAATTAGTGTCCGTTAAAAAATTAATGTCAAAATTCTTATGAGAGTGATTTTATTGCCATTCATTAGCTGGACAGTACTGTTGGGTTTGGTGGAGGGTGGTCTCCCCCCCTCTTTTTTTTTGGATATGTTGTATCCGGAGTACCCATACTACTGTGTATTCCTGCCTTGAAAGGCCGATGAACATTTCACTTGCATGGAGTGATGGGTTTCTTGTTAGCTGCAATTGAGTTTCCCTGAACTTGGCCTCCTGCCTTTGTGAGTGCCGGCATTGCCTTCCCTCCTCCGCAGCTAATCTTAAGCAGGGTCTTGGCCGCTGCTGATAATTCTTCAAGCGCTCCTTCTGAACAGTATGTAGTGCAAATGGCTTTCTTGAAAGGGCCCTTTAGAACCTATAGGAAAGCTGAACGAAAAGCATGCAGTGTGTCTTCTAAAGTCCGAATTCCTCTCTGGTGCAAAACCCCTTTTATGTTAAGAGCCGTATGTGAGCGTGAGTCAGGCCTTGCTGCTGCTGTACCTTGAACGATGCCACAGAGCACAGGCGTCTTGTTTTGACATCTTGGGACCCTGGGCATTTTGTAAATGGAAGGTTTGTTTCTGTAGGGCATGTTTTCTTAAGATGCAGGACAGCCTCGTGCATTTGAAGAGAACTGCTGGTAGCAGCCCTTTGGATCCTACAACTCGGGCGTAACTGCGCACAAACACCATGGAGTCCACCTATAAGCTGAGTTTGGCCTGAAGCAATCATAATCTCAAAGTGCAGGAATACTACCCAGCTGATAGTCCTCTGAGTTACAATTTGGGGTTTTAAGAATTCTGAAATGTGTCAGTGGTTAAGAGGTCCAGCTATGAAATCAAGAAGATGTATGGGACAAATCTCTCATTGGCCATTTCTCCCCACAAGAGAGAGAGAGAGAGAAAGTGAGTGCCTAGGGCGGCAAATACATCTGTGATTAAAAATCGCAATTAAAAATAAATTGAAATTTTTGAAATATTTGAAAACTGTCAAAACCACCTAAAAATAAAGCACAACGAAGCAGCTGTAATCCAAAGCACAGGTGCGGCCACACTGCGGGTCAGCCATTGTGTAGCACTTGTGGAAACGCAAGTTCCACAGACTGAAGCGATCAAATCAGCACCCATTAGGATGCGATAGAGGCAATCCCACACCTACCTCTCTGCCTTTGAGCCTTGCACCTGCAATTTGGCAGGTAATGACATTTACTGTACAGGGTGGGTCTTCAGCTGGTGCCTGAAACTTGCTTGAGTCTGCACCAGCCGTGTCTCGGAAGGAAGATCCATAATTGGGGTACTCCACTAAGAAGGTTGCCACCTAAAGTACCTCAGGGTTTCATTCAATGTTAATCATTCTCAAGAGTAGACCAATTGAAATGAACGTACAGGACTAACTTGGGCATACATTTTCTTTAAAATATAGTTCGGCCACATCTGGAGCCTACCATGTTCTCCACTTTTAAGGCAGAGGAAGCATTGGGTGGCTGGAATTGAGGCATGGTTGGACTGGCCAGGGATGATGGAACTCCCCCAAAACTTATGAAGGGCTACAAGTTCCCCTTACAGCAGCCTTTCTCAACCTGTGGGTCCCCAGATGTTGTTGAACTACAACTCCCAACACCCCTAGCTAGCAAGGCCAGAGCTCAGGGATGATGGGAGTTGTAGTCCAACAACATCTGGGGACCCACAGGTTGAGAACCGCTGCCTTACAGGGTTGCTGTAAGGATCACAAATAGGCGATGTATGTGAAGTGTCTCGAACCCTCTGAGGTACTGTGACATAAACACCAAGTTGTTTATTGTTGCTAATTTATTGAGGAAGGTTTGGTGTCAGGGTGATAGGAAAGGAAGATGCTGACTTGTTACCCGAGTTGGACCATCTACTTTAATACCACCAGCAGTGACTCTCCTGGGTCCCAGGCTGCAGTCTTCCCCAGCTCTGGCTGGCGATGCCGTGAATGAACTCTGCCACTGAGCAACGGTTTCTGACACCTGCGCTCAGTGTTAGGACTTATTTCTGGGAAATCTGAAGTAAGAATACACAGAAGTGCCCTTGAGCAGGTACAGAGAGAGAATTTCCCCTCCCACTAAGCATCACTTGACTCCTCCAGCTCCTCAGTGCAGATATCTTTGTGGCACTGCTGAAATACAAGATCCTGCACAATCACATCTTCTTTTGTCCTTTGTACTTGGGACCTCATTTTAAGTTTCCAGATACCATTTTATTGAGATTGCACTGAAGATCCACATAAGATAATCTTATGTAAAATACTGACACTTTTTGTGGCTACTGGCAAGAAACTGTGCAAAAGTACTTGCACAGGTAGCTATAAATTGTCATGGTGATGCCCTGATTTGAGGATAGTTTTATTATTTATTTTATCTTGTCTTCTTTTTACCCTTAGTTTTATTGCTTATTTTTCTTATAACTTGCTTTATTGTTTTTTATCCTTGATGCTAGCTTTTATTTACTCTGTTTTATATACATGGTATTTGTATTAGAGAATATGATTTGCTGTACGGCTTTGAGACTGATGGAATCTTTGCAAAATGACTGTCCGTAAGCAGCTGAATAACTAGAGAGAGCCCCCAAACGAGGAATTAAAAAGGAAGGTCTTCCTGACATTGTATTGCAAGGGGTTGGACTAGGGTCCGTTCCAGCTCTACAATTCTCTGATTCTATGACAAACATGAGCCTGGCATCCCTTTTAATAAAAGACATACAATGCCAACTTAAGCATAATTCTCAAACATGAGACTTTAAATAACTCTCCTTTATATGCATTTGGTGGCAAATCAACTCCTACATGCAAATCTGTTACATCTGGTGCGTCCCCAAATTTAAATAACAAACTATGGTGGCCCTTCTGAGAGAACCTAAATGAGCGTCTCCGCTCCCATCATTCAGCCCAGACATGGAAATCCAGCTCTGAGGGCCTTCTGGTGGTTCCCTCACTGCAAGAAGTGAGGTTGCAGGGAACCAGGCAGAGGGCCTTCTCGGTAGTGGCGCCCACCTTGTGGAACGCCCTCCCATCAGATGTCACGGAAATAAACAACTATCTGACCTCTGAAGGCAGACCTGTATAGGGAAGTTCTTAATCACATAACCATAGAATTGTAGAGTCAGAAGGGACCATGAGGGTCATCTGGTCCAAAATCTGTATACAGGAATCTTTCGGCCAACATGGGGCTCGAGCCCACAACCTGAGATTAAGAGAGCTGTGCTCTACCGACGGAGCTATACAGTGGTATCTCGGGTTACAGACGCTTTAGGTTACAGACTCTGCTAACCCAGAAATAGTACCTTGGGTTAAGAACTTTACCTCAGGATGAGAACAGAAATCACACACCGGTAGCACGGCGGCAGTGGGAGGCCCCATTAGCTAAAGTGGTACCTCAGGTTAAGAACAGTTTCAGATTAAGAACAGACCTCCAGAATGAATTAAGTTCTTAACCCGTGGTACCACTATATGTTCCATGTTTTACTGTGTCTGATGTTTTAATTTTTTGGAAACTGCCCAGAGTAGTTGAGGTAATGCAGTCGGATGGGCGGCATATAAATGATGGTGGTGATGATGATGATGATGAATGGCTGCCATGACTGGACAACAGCCCTTGTAGAAATTGGTGGGACTTAACCTCTTAGGGAAAATACTTAGCACCAGAGTGTAAGACAGCCAAGCCAGGCTTGGCGGTGTGCTTAACAGCTAAGGAGAGCGATTCTTTGACCTTATTTGCTGCTATTCATGCCTCATGCAGAGGAATGCTTGTCACAGCTCTAATGATTTAAAGTCAGGCCCAGCTAATATATCTTAGTTCTTCCTGCATAGCCTCGGCAGTTTCCTTTATAATGCAATATGGAGGAACCGTCGGTGTAATTGGTGAAGAATGGCAGTGCCTGAGAGGTGCCCTTTGCTACAATTCAGAGCTTCTGCAATTCATTTGTCAGAGGCCCGGCTCTGTGACGCTTTTAGCTGTGAGACACACACAGCACCGGAGAGATTATAGCTTTTTATTGCACTCACCTCTGCGGGTAAAAGACAGCAGACTTTTGACACTCGCAGAGCTCTTGTTCACATAGCAGAGCTCAAAAGCTGCCCCATGCACCTGACTATTATGAGGCTGCATTTCTCTTAAGCGTCCTTGAATAGAAATCAAAGCAGGATGCCTCACAACTGCCTCAGGGATTGTTCATCCATGATACTGGGTGAGAAGGATCTGTATTATAGCAGTATGACTTGTCCTCATTTTGTGGTCCTTCTCTAAATCTTTAGTACCCTTATGCAATGGAAACATATGTAGTGGTGGCTACACACACACACACAGAGAGAGAGAGAGATAGAGATAGAGAGTTAAAGAGAGATATGCAGTGTTTTTGTTTTTTAAGAGAAATGGGTGCTAGTATTCACCATGAGGAACGCGGGTGGCGCTGTGGGTTAAACCACAGAGCCTAGGCCTTGCCGATCAGAAGGTCGGTGGTTTGAATCCCCGTGACAGGATGAGCTCCTGTTGCTCAGTCCCTGCTCCTGCCAACCTAGCAGTTCAAAAGCACGTCAAAGTGCAAGTAGATAAATAGGTACCGCTGTGGCGGGAAGGTAAACGGTATTTCCGTGTGCTGCTCTGGTTCGCCAGAAGCGGCTTAGTCATGCTGGCCACATGACCCGGAAGCTGTACGCCGGCTCCCTCGGCCAATAAAGCGAGATGAGCACTGCAACCCCAGAGTCGGCCACGACTGGACCTAATGGTCAGGGGTCCCTTTACCTTTACTCACCATGAAGCTGCTACAGTAAGTGCCACACTTTTAACACTGGGGTGTGGTGAGGAACGTGCCAGTACTGTGTACTCTTGAGTACTCCCAGAAAAAAGCACTGCATATATGTCAGTGAAGTGGACAATTTGAGTAGAGCAGTGAAAAGAATTTGTGCCCCCGTTTCCTCCTGCCAAGAAAAAATGCCTGACGATTCAGGTGATTCCTGTGACAGCGTCATATATTTTCAAACTGGGGAAATGCTGGAACAATCCTCCTAATAACTGGAGGTAATGGCAGGACAAAGCAGATGGGGGAGATGGCCACTCCTATCCTGCCAATCTCTTGGCGTGCAGGATGAAAAGTGTGTTGTCTGCAGGGAGGAGACAGAGATTGTCCCTGCTACACAGCAGCAGGACACCCCCAGTCCTGCTGGCTCGCCTCCCCCTCTGACACCCCGCTTGAGGAGAGCCCTGCACATTGCTGAGCAACTGGCCAGACGGACCCAGAGGAGGAACCTCTACAGTCTCTGTTTGCTTGGGAGGAATCCAGAGAGAGAGGCTAGAAGGGGAGAGGCTGAGCTATAGTGGCCAGTCTCATCTGGATTAAGACAAACCAGAGTACTCTACTGTGGTGTTGTTTGCTGCTAATAAAAAGCTAATTGCCTCCCGTGTGTGCCCCTGCCCTGTGGTTGACCTGGCTTGGTTGAGAGCTCCTTGACAGGTAGGGCTGGGAGAGGTTCCTCCTTGTAACCCTGAAAAGCTGACAATCCTTGTAGACACTACTGAGCCTGATGGACCAATGGCCTAACTCAGTGGAAGGCACCTTCCTGTGTTCTCTCGAACCTACCCTTTCGAGATGTTGAGAGGTATGTGGCGACATGTGCCAATTGCTGCAGCGGAACAATAATTTTGATATAAGCTTGCAACCGGTTCTCTTCCAGCACATGAGCCTATAAATTAGATGTTTGTCGTCCTTGTGCCATAGCAGATATATTCTCTTTGGGCATCAACCATCTGAAGAAGGTCCCTTGTTTGCCATTGCCTAAAAATGTATGGATGTCATAACAATTTATAAGCAGCTGCCTCTTACACCTGCGATAGAAGTAAGCCAAGGAATTCAAATGAGATCTGAAACATAAATTAGGTATCCTAATCGCCCAGTGTTGCCATGCTATCCTGGCTTCCCAGCAAAGTAGGTATTTTATTGTCCTCTTTTTTTATGTCACATTATCTAACAGGATTGATATAATTATGCTAGAGTCAAGGTGAAGGACTCTCACTAGAATGTAATAGAAGAGATCTTCCAGCTCATGCATAAATCCAGCTCAGGATAAAGGAGCAACTTCTAAAAGGCACTGAGGGATGGGGCCAACCCCTCTTCCCACATTGCCCTCCCCATCTCTTCCTTCTGTTCCTTGCCCTTCTCAGCTCTGTAGCCTAAGCGCTTTTTGTGGCAACAGGATGAGGAGAACAAGTTTGGCTTGGCATCTGGTGGTCTGGTTTTTCTGGGTGAGATCTGTACTTCTGCCTTGGGCCCAGCTGATGATGTGTTTCCACTTCCTTTCTGCTTTCCATGGTCATGATTTAAGTTGTGCTTTTACTCCAGAAGAGTTGGATGAAAATGTTTCAAGCAAGCCATGTACCTGAACAATTTCCAACCTTTTTCTCAGGGATAACTTCTTGTTTAGCACTGAAACAGTGTGAGGGCAAATCTCCTCTTAAGATGCAACCTAGTGATGGTTTCTGCTATCCACATACCTTGCACACAGTCTCATTGCTGGAAGGTTTTTAGCTGAAACATGAAGCACTTTCATTGAGTTTGATGCCATGTCAGATGATGTGAAAGCTCTATCTTTTTAGTATTTGATGTTTGATGGCCGTTTCACACATGCAAGCTATCACTTGATATCACAGTGTTGTTATGTTTTGCCAGGTATGTTCAATCAAGGTTGCTAGATGCCACCTTTAATTTAAAGGGCTAGTCCAAATTCCAAAACTACAGTCTAATTGCAACTCAAAACTGGAAAAACAAATGCTTTGTGGTTTGCACTGACTTAGATTTAGCTCTAACAGTACAGCGGAAATGGAAGTTATAGGATACTATCAGGTTTTGATCCAGCACTGCTATAACATACACCTATTTCCACCAGCCATTGATTCCTTACAAGTGTAACCTTGCAGTTCTGTGGACCCCAAGACACTAATATTTAATTAATCTCACCGGTCTCTAAAATGTTACATTCTGCCATGAGACAAACTAAGCTATGTAGAACCATATTTGAAAGGGGGGGGGGGGAATTGTGGTAAACATGCTCTTCTGAAAAAAATGGGCTGGAAAGTACAAGAAAATATCTGATAGTAGGAAAGAGACATTGTTTTTTGTCCTCTATCTAGAGACACATAAAACCTAATGAAAAGTCATGTTGCGAGGTATCAGCACCATGGACAGTTCACCCTTGGTAAGTCTATAAAATGGTACAGGCAGTTATCTAAGCTGGGTAAACAAATTTGTTCTATCAAGCAGCACACATTGAAGTATTAAACTCAGCGATGCTCCTGGAGGTCATGTATATCCAGCAAGGTAATGGAAAGCTGGTAACATCTGTCTGTTAATCTACAGGACTTCAAAGGTTCTTGCTCATGGCATGAGCTAAGAAAAACAACTTACAATGGCTAGTTTTATGTTTATTAAGGTACTCGAATAATAATAACAATTGAACTTTCACCCCATCCCAAAAGGCAGTCTAATACTGCATCTATCAGTTCTTGAGTTTTTAAAAATTATTGATTTATTTTGCTTGAACATGTTAGTTTTGTAGATGATAGATAGATAGATAGATAGATAGATAGATAGATAGATGATAGATAGATAGATAGATAGATAGATGATAGATAGATAGATAGATGATAGATACTTTGGCATTTAGTGGCGGTGATAGCAGATTTATTATGAAGCACAATTTTACCCAATTAGCCAGAAGAAGATGGATAGATTCTAAAAGTTAAGAAAATGAAACATGACAATAGTCACATTGTTTCATACCTATTACAGCAACCACAAACTTCTGTGTTGTATTACAGTGGAGGGACATTTAAGGAAGATAACTCTTCCTTATACATTCTGGCCATCCTGCAATGGCACATGCATTGATGTGTGAAAGGTAGTCGTTCCCTTGGGCATCATTCCAGAAGCTTGTGGAGTTACTGTTCTTGGGCTTAAAATAGCTTTGTCTGAGGGTCAATCTTTATGTGATGTTTTTCTTCCACAGAGGAAAATCTGCAGAAAATCTGCATCAGAACGAAACATCTGCACGGATTCCCCCCCCCCCGGGAGAGAATACAGTACCGTACTTGCAGGATCTTTCTATGTGAATTTATGTTTTTCTATGTATACTTCTGTGGCAGAAACACATTATTGTGGAGTCAGTCCTCCCTTTCATTAGGAGAGAGAAGTGATGGTGGCCCATTGTGGATTAAGGGTGGCACGCAAAACCTGGGCAACAGTGAGGATGGGAGCTTTGCATCACTATGGCACCCACCACAATCCTTTCCCTTAGGAAGGGTGCTCAGGAGAGGTGACAGATGGGTGATGAGGGGTTTTATGTGGGAGACAGGGTAGGAAGCATCTCCCAGGTTGGGAGGTTGGGAGAAGAAACAGAAGTTCCCAGGTGAGAGCTGGGAAGGTCTCCTTTTCCATATATGGATAAAGGATATGATACAACTATGATAGAGGACTTTTATATCTAATTTTTGCTCCTCTTTATCTTTCCCTCTTTTTTTATTAGTTTGGTTTTTATTTTATCCTATGCTGAAAACTTTCAATAAAAGTATTTTGGAAAAAATGAAGGGTGCTCAGGGGAGGAGCAGATCAGCCATGGCAATTTTGGTATGGAAATCCAGGCTAATATTTTGGGTAGATAAGAGCTTAAATATCAGAGCATGGCTCCTTCCCTCCCCATTGATTCCATCTTAGAAGTTTTGATTTGATTTAGCGGGACTATAGAAACAAAAAAAGTTGTGGCCATTGTATTCCAGAACTGCAGTCTCTTCCTAGTTGTTTTTGTCTGCTGCTTCCTGTGTGTTATTTAGCAGATGAGCTCGGATCAATGTACAAACCAACCTGAAGAGCATGACAGGGCGTGTCTAGTCTGGTCCCTAATGCCTCTTTACCAAGAAGGTGATAGCAAAGTGTATACGCATCATGAAACCTGGGGACACATCTGCCGCTCCTCCATGCTTCAGATGCATCTGCAGTCTTTTCATTGTGCCAGAGGAAAAGAGGTAGCAATGCTAATAGGCTTCAGACACAGGTAAGCTTAATCTGCTTCAAGACAGAGAGCAGTAAGTGGTTACAATTAGGGAAGTACAGCCTGAATACAAATCTGGCTGGCCAGCAGGGGTTTTGGTGCTGTTCAGAAAATTGAATTTTTGCTCATGGTAGGGGGAAACAGAGAGTTGACCTGGTTTTCTGGGTTGAGGCTACTGCAGAAACAGAACAGTCTTTCATATGTGGGTGCTCTTGTATTGCTTCATTCGCAATCTACTCTGCCCATGTTGTGGAAGCTTCTAAAGAGAGCTTATAAGCCATCCATAGGTAATATTCTTCAGCACTGTTTGCTTTCTTGCAGTATTGGCAGGTTTTCAATTCCTCTGCCTCAAAAAAGGGGGAAATTGTGATTTTTATTCTTATTTTTTACATTTATACCCTGTGTACTTGAGAGGATTTTTAAAATCACCAATCAAGGCAGAAATGGACAATAATTATGTGTTTGAACATATGGCAGTGATACATATTGGAAATAAGAGAGTAGCCCTTCTCTAGGAAATTAGCCTAAAGGCCCATGAGGCATTTTCCCCAAGTACAATGGGTGTACCCTATAAGCTCTCAGATATCAGGTGTGATGGCTTTCATCTCATACCCTCTCACTCTCAGAGAACATCATGAACAAGGATTCTTCATCCACCACCATGCCTGCAACCAAGACCTTCCAAATCAGAAAATGCAACTTCACCAGACTCATCAGGTTCAGAAGACACTCTCTTGGTGCACTCTCCTAGTCAGAAGCACCAATGAATCTTGAGAACCAAATATAACAGTCAATAGGCTGGGGGGGGGGAGGAGAGGGCGAGGATTGTAGAGCCTTTCCATCAGCTCTGTTGAAAGACCAACAACTTTTGGCTCTTTAAATCTCTCCACTCCACCTTGTCATTACAAGAACTCTGTAGGAATGGCATAGTTCCCGAGTTTCATGTTTCCTCCTTCATCCCAATCCCTTTCCTTTGATGTTTTATCTTTTAGCGTCTAACACTGAGAACTTATTATTGACATTGGTAAGCTGTTCTGGGAGCCTTTGGGAGGGGTGCTTTCGGGTGGGACAAAAATTCCCTGAATAATTTTGAAAAATGAATAAGGCAACAGCCTTAAAGTCCTAGGTCGTATCTCTGCAGGGCATGGGGGGGGGCAATGCCACTACCAAACCAGCACACCTTTAAGGTGTCTGAAGGCATTTACACCCCACTAAAGAAACTGTCCACTTGGCTGTAGGCAAGAAGCCTTCATTCAGAGATCTGTCCAAGGTCCTGATCAGTTCTGAATAGCTCTAGTCTGATTTTTGCTCTATTAGTCAAGTTTGGACCTTGTTGACTGAGTGTTCAAGTCCACTTTCATTTTCCTTCTGAAACATCAGCTTGAGTCCCTGTGAGGGAAACATGTGGGGTATAATAATAACAACCAGTGCTATTTTTCTAGAAAAAGACTCTTGTCCTCTTATAATGGCAATGGCACCCACCTGAGAGGTGCTGGAACTGAGTTGCAGCTGAAAAAAAGCTGTGATAACAATAACAGCATGACTCTGCCACATAAGTCACCATGCCACAATTGTGGCATGTTTTCCTAGGAGCTCAGAGCCTAGCAGGGACAGGACCCAGAAGGAAGACCACCTGAGAACCATATACAACTTGCTTTGATCTCCTCAAAAAGGAGAGAGTTATGTAGAAGTGTATTCAAAAAATGGAAGCATGTTGAAGAGAATAGTGGTGAGGCCATGAGCTTTAAAATACTGAGTTGCGAAACCCAAATCTTAGTGAGAAGCTCTTGGAAGCATACAGCAGCCAACAGTTGTGGCCACATTATATTGTCAAAAGTACAAACTGAGGTTGTTCATAGTATTATCGAGTGTAGACATGCTAAACATTCTTCAAGGAATGGACAAAATTAACTGTTATGTATCCTATGTCATTAATTAAGAAACAGTGCAATTAGGCCTTGATAGAAGTAACTGAATAATTAACTTGATTGATTAAGAAAGTAAGGGTTTGGCCGACTGTCTCATGTCTGCAAAAGTATCTTGCTATGACTTGTTAATGCAAAAAAGCAATTTTTGAGTTAGAGGGTAACATTTGCCCTGCCCTTCTCATCCTCCCAGTAGAGATACCAAAAATCTTTTGTTTCTTCTTTGCATAAACATCCCATAGTAATTTCTGAAGATGAGGCTTGAATTTGCTTTGCATTAAATCCAATCTTAATTCAGATGTAAAACCTGCAGAGGCTGGGATGTACATTCTGTTTTTCTTCCAAATTGTTTCTGCATTAGCAGTGCACAAGGCATCCAGTGCAGGGGAAAGACTCAACACAGTTCTTCGTGTTGGATATGAAAACACTCCTGGGCCTAGCTAGCAAAACTAGACATGACAGGAACACAGAGCATATTGTTCCCCATTCATCAAGGTGTTGTGTATTATAGTACAACATGGGACACAATGCCACCCACCCTGTGGATTTCACTGCTCCTGATACATATTATTGTGGGGATTGGGGAAACCCAGGATTACACTCATGGAAACTGTCTCTGAGCCTTACCTACTTTTACTATGATGACAAAAGCCCACAAGCTCTCAGGGCAGATTACAACCATTTAAAAAATACAGTATATTAAAATCAATTTAAAGCAAATTTCAGTCAAGAGAATAAATTGCAGCCAAGGGAGGAGAAGAGAATGCTAGCCATCTTGAGAGCATTTGTGCTGAAGGGTGGAATAAAATGTATTTTTTCTTAAAGGGGTTGCCCATTTGTCCATTTGTTCTCTGTGTGTTCGGCCACCTCTTGATATATCACCACCAAATTCATCATGTGTTCCTGAGGTAGGCACAGCAAGTCTTCATTGATGTTTGAATGCCAATGTCTTTGTTATGACTTCACCCATTTCAGGTGCCTCTTAATATATCATTGCCACACCTGGCATGACAGTTATTGAGGTGGGGGTGGCAGTCTTTGTCAACGTTTGGATACCAGGTGCCATTTTGAATCAAGATGGCAGACCAAAATATCAATTTGGCATGACTTCACTCAATTCCTGGCAACTGGTATTCTGAGGCATGCATCTTCTGATAGAGGAAGAAAACCCAGCCATTGCAACAAGCAGCCATTGTGTCTAATTTTATTTTACACCCATGCAAGTTGTTAGTCATCTTTGGGAGTAATAGATTAACTAGTTCTGTGTGAATACGTTTGTATTTTGGACTCAGGAGAGGGGGCAAAAGAGGTCTGGACTGAGAGACCTGAAAAGATCCTTTCTGAACATTGACCAGGCCAACTAAAGCAGTTTTGGAGGTTTCAAGGTGTCTTTGTTTGCCTCCTGCAATGCCTAGTAAACACCACAAAAAAGTGTTAAATCACCAGTGTTCTCCTCTGAAGCAAACCAACCCCACAATTTCTCACAGCCTAGAGAACCAGGGGGCCTAAGGTATTGTCTTGGATTTACTGGAGTTGGATATTTTTTGCCTCTGCTGCCACTTTGGGTCTTCCAAACAGGAGGTCAAAGCAGGACATGCATCTGCTGGGACTGACTGCATGTATATTATTTATCAAGAGGAGGTAGCTCAGTACATCCATATGGCTCACTTGTTATCTTGATGAGCATAGTCAGAGCTATCACTCTGAGCAGCAGGCGCCACTGGGAAAGGACAGGGAGTCCTCTATCCCCATGCTTGACACTCTGAGGTCTTTACGCACTGGAGAAGCAAAGCACTATAAAGAGAGCAAGGACAAAAACTTGTACATGGATGTCCCAGACTGTCATCACTCAGACTGCAGATCGCAAACAGCTATTTTGCTGTTGTTGACTGCCGCTATGCTTTCATTTTCTTCTGCTGTTGCTTTCTATTTGGCATGAAAGTTGGGGGGTGGTAGTATCTGGAGGTGTAGCCCCCCATTAGAATTCCCCATGATGTGGCAGATGAAGATGATGGACTATATGGAACTTGCTGAACTGACCGGGAGACTCTGAGAGAAGAGACGGTGGAAGGAGACTGGAAGAAGTTTAAGGAATATTTGAAAAAATAGGTTAATATTTAAACCTTAGAATAGCTTTGGAAGTGGATATAGGCTGTAGGGTTAGAAGTAGAAGATAGGGTATTTTAAAATAGTATTATTTGTAAGTGATAAAATGTGAAGTTATTTTAAGTGTGATTTTAAAAAAAAGATGGTTAGAAATTATGATATTTGTGAACTGCTAAAGATGAAGTAAAATGAAAATCAGATAGGTGGGACTTGGGGAAGCCCACTTAACAATGTTTAGAAAAATAAGGATATGACAATAATTTGTTCGTATTGTTTGTCTTTTCTGTTTGTGTTTTTTATTTGTGTTATAAAAGGCATAAAAAAAATTTGGGGAAAAAATAGAATTCCCTATGATGGCCAGGGCTGTCAACATGGCACCCACGAGCAGTAGTGGGCCTGACAATGTTTCCTAATGCACCCACAAAATGTCTCTCAAAAATCCACAACAGGTAAGAAATGTTTGCTCTTCCTGTCCGGTTCCTGTTTGCACTCACTCAGCCTTTCCTACCCCTAGCATGCCCACATTTCACTGCAGCACCAGGCTATACCAATCTCTGGTTTTGGTCCACTTCCCCGCCCACCCCCTGCCCCAAGATCCATTCACATCCACATACCTATCATGATCAAGCAGATCAGCCCATGATGCTGTTGCTAATGTTGAATAATGGCCAGCAAGACATCATGGAATGGCAGTGTAATGGAAGTCCCGGGTAAAACAAGAATTTATGGTACAATACAGGCAAAATTCCACAGAGTGATGTAGCTCTCAGTATGCTGAGCTAGAGATTCACTCTGACTGGCTGCAGGTCTAGCTAGCCAGAAGTGGGTGGAGACAGCACTTTGAGAGGGAAAGGGAAAAGACGGTTTGTTTTGTTTTTTTAGTTTTGTTCCTGGCATTCGACTTGTTAGCAGCATAACTTCTGAGCTGTGTAAAATCCACCCTGAGAGAATATTTAGATCCAGAGAAGGGCAGACTCTGAGCTGGAGGGTTAGCTTGAAAGACAGTGGCTGTTGTCTTTCAATGGTATATACAGACATGTGAGAACTGGGAAGTTGGATTTTGGCAGAGGGGGAGTGGAATTGTGAGGAAATGCACTACTTAAACCCAAGTTTAGTAGAAAGGGGATATGTCTTCTAGTGAGAGAAGAATAATCCTAAACCAGTTATAAGGGGAGTGTGCATTGTTCTCCTGGTCTGTTATATCGAGTTTAACAGAGGAGCCTCAGGTGTGAGATTTCTAAAGGTTAGGAATCTGAAGGACAATAGGCAGGTTAATAGTAGCTTGACAGAAAGTCAGTTTCAGAACCCACAAGTTGTTGAAACCTAAGCTGTAACACCTCTGTGTGATAAGTTTAAGTAACAGAAGTAAATCTAAGCTGTATACTTACCATCTTATTGTGAAGCCTGTGACATATACTGAATATATATATATATATATATATATATATATATATATATATATATGCCTGATTCTTTAAAGATCTCCAACTCCCAGCATATCTCTTTTTACCATTCTTGTTGTGAAATAAATCCTTTTCTGTTTAACTTTAATAGAACTCAAAGTGCCAGGTTGTTGGTTTTTTGAAAAGCGAGGTGCCTATATAAAGGCACAATCTGCATCTGTTCTGGGGCTGAGTCATATACCCAAGAGACAATGTTTCTTGGAAGGTAGGACGGTATTTTAAACCAAGCCTAAGAGCTACATACGCTACCACAAGGCTAACTCCGTTGTTTCAGGTTCCCCAGCATTGGCAGTGAAATCCACTTCAAGTGGGGGGGGGGGAGGTCCAGGGTCCACAGCAACAGCAACCAAGGCATCCATGTGTATGTCTTTACGAAAAAGGAGGTTTTGTAGTGGTTGCCTCTGGAAGTGCTTAGTGGAGGAAACAGGGACAACTGCAATTTTGGAGTGGGGAACCATGATTGTATTTATACTTTATGTCTAAAATGGGGTTATGTCTGTTGGGAGTAAAGCATAAACACTTGCAATAAATTTACCTATACCACAGTGACATGTCATCATCAGGAAACGTCTAGGGCTGGGACACATTAATGGTTCCTTTATGAGAATGGTAACAATTCTGATCTTATATGGGGTTCCAAAGCAATCTTCCCATCCAGGTTTTGTGCTGGCGGAGGCCTAGTTATTAGCTTGATGTCCTCAGGCCATTTTCTAGGCCAGCACTGAGCGTTATATTTTAATCGGGGAAGGGTAATCACAGCTGCTTTTTCCCTGCGAACCGGATGGGGAAATTGTCTGACTTGGTCTAAGGCAACTAAACTGAAATTCCATGCACATTGACCCGGGCCTAAACCACACTGAATATAGTGGGACTTTCATCTTAGTAAAAAAACACACACCTAGGATTGTGCTGAAAGACTCTTAGTGGCCTGAGCATCAAGCCAATAGGTAAAGGTAAAGGGACCCCTGACCATTAGGTCCGGTTGCGGACGACTCTGGGGTTGCGGCACTCATCTCACTTTATTGGCCGAGGGAGCCGGCGTACAGCTTCCGGGTCATCTGGCCAGCATGACTAAGCCGCTTCTGGCGAACCAGAGCAGCGCACAGAAACGCCGTTTACCTTCCCACCGGAGCGGTACCTATTTATCTACTTGCACTTTGACGTGCTTTTGAACTGCTAGGTTGGCAGGAGCAGGGACCAAGCAACGGGAGCTCACCCCATCATGGGGATTCAAACTGCTGACCTGCTGATTGGCAAGCCCTAGGCTCTGTGGTTTAACCCACAGCCCCACCCATGTCCCCTCAAGCCAATAGCTTCCCACAAAATAGTCTATCCTCATTAACCCCATAGTCTCACGGAGTCTTCAGGGCAACTTTGCAGAGCTGAGATATTCCCTTGCATTTTCTTCTATTTCTGTTTAAGTATCAACTGCATCGTGTGCCTTCTGTTAATCTTTTCTCTCTCTCCATCTTATGCTAAAGCCCCAAGGATACATTTTCCTGAGCCACCGAGGTGTGTTTTCCCTCTAGGAAGTCCCGTGGTACATCATGTCCAAAGATGGATGTGTAACATCTCTCTGGGTGTTCCGGCTTAAAGTAACCCTTGTGGGGCCAAACCCCAGATGTTTGAATGTGCATGAAGTGTGTCGTCTGCTGTGTGCACCTGGCCAAATTAATTAATCCCGTAATGTGGTTTTGTTTGCGCTGTGGTTAATAGCAGTATGGCAGATGTCAGACAGCAAAGTGTCCATTTTACTACAGTACTTTATAGTCTGCTGTGGTGACAAGGATAGCAAAGCAGTTCAACAGCTATCAGCAGATGCACATTTTAGGATCACAGAAAACACATTTACAAGAACATTGCCTCTTAAAAGTCAGGGCGGGGGAAATAACTCAAAGGCATACTTGTTCTCTCTCAGCTCAAGTCTAGAGGTGTTTTTTTAAAAAGTCCAGTTATAATGGGGCACAGGGAAAAAACACATAGTGTAGTTCTTGTCAAAGCCTTGCCAATCTTTGATCCTGACTTGGCTCAGAAAATGCATTTTTCATCAGGGCACCAAAACATCAATTGGAACAGCTTTAAAGAAGCTTGCACAGCGTTTATGTGATAGCTATGAATGGCGGCCATGTTCTACAACCATAAGCTCACTAAGTTGCCTTAGGTAAGCCATTTTCTTTTAGCCAGAGTGCCACCATCTACGCATAAGTTATACAAACAGAGCAAGTGAGGTTTCTGCTACCGGAAAGATTCCCATTAGCTTTCCTCTTCCTCCCACAGGGAGGCTATAGGCCTCTCCAGCACAGCTCAGGAGTTTCCCTGTTGGAGGGGTCTGGCCAAGCAGACGTCAGTGCAAATGCACCAGTAGGGACACCAGACCTGCCAGCGCATTTGCACCACACAAGCCTCCCCGATGCCTCCCTGCTCTCCCTCCTGGTAAGCAACAGCAACTGACCTGCAAGGAAGCTAGCAGAATGGTTGCACTCCAGCTCATGAGCCAGATCTGGACATTTGTGAGGACAGAAAAAGAGGCAGAGAAAGTTTTTTGCATTAAACTAGTCTGCAGTTTTATTGATAACAAAATGAATCAGTTCCACAACCTGAAACTTACAAATGCAGAACCAGTTAAAGGCCATCCAGACCAAGCCATCAGGCCACCATCTTCACCCAACTGTTGACAGGCATCTCAGGTACAGTAACTGTCCTGTCCTGTCCTTCCCCTTACCTGACGCCAGTGATGTCACTCCACAATTTGGATTTGCCTGGCTCCACCAGCACCACTGGACCACCTACTAAAGTTGTGATGAAGAAATGACAGCCAATCTCTCACCCCAGTTTTGCCCTGACAAAATGATTGCCTAAGTGCAACCTTGAATTCCCTGTAGCCTCACTTCTCGCAATGAGGGAACCACCAGAAGGCCCTCGGTGCAGGATCTCAGTGTCTAAGCTGAACAATGGGGTGGAGTCACTCCTTCCCAAGGCCATTTAGGGCTTTAAAGGTCAACAGCAACACTTTGATTTGTGCTCGGAAATGTACTGGGGGCCAATGTAGGTCTTTCAAGACCGGTGTTATATGGTCCTAGTGGTTTCCAGTCACCAGTCTAGCTGCTGCATCCTGGATTAGTTGTAGTTTCCAAGTCACCTTCAAAGGTAGCCCCACATAAAGCGTATTGCTGTAGTCCAAGCAGGAGATAACCAGAGCATGAACCACTCTGGTGAGACGGTGCGCAGGCAGGCAGGGTCTCTGTCGGCATATCAGATGGAGCTGGTAGATAGCTGCCTTGATGACACACACCATGAAATCAACAAAAGTTGATTTCCACAGCTGCTAGTCCCAATGACTATACTCTACCTGCACTGTCAGAGGTTGCATGTTTCTGAGTACCAGTTTCTCGGTACTGCGAGTGGGCAGAGTGCTTTTGCTCTCAGGTCCTTTTGGGGTGCTTCCCACAGGCATCTACTTGGCCACTGTTGAAATGTAATGCATTCATTGACATGATACAGCAAGCTTCTTATATGAGTGATGTCAGTGAGTTAGGGCTTGAGCTGAGCTCTTAAGGATGGGCACACGCTTAATGCTTTGTCTTTGCTGCATTCGCTGTTCAAAGGAAACACAAACCACCAGCCTTCGTTCTGAGGCAATGGCGGTATGGCCACAGGAATACTCTGGCACTTGGGAGGATAGTGTGGTCTTCTATTGATGCTGCAACACTGCAACCTGAATTCACCTGATGTGCCACCTCCTGACAAGCTTTACTGCTTGCCCAGTCCTTTCAGTTATAAGCACTGTCAACTTTAATTACAGTGGCTTGGTTCAATGCAGAGTTTACCAATAATTTGTAGTGATCACTGGATCAATCGAGATTTAGTGCCTGCTAGGTGAATGAGTGCAACTAAACGACCAGCCGTGTGTGTGCGTGTGTGTGTGTGTGTGTGTGTGTGTGTAGATTTTCCTTTTTCTTTGCTTCAGTGAACAAAGTCTTCAAAATGTAAGCTGAAATCTACAAGGGTGATTTCTAATAATAGAACAATGCTTGTACTTTATACCATCATCTGTTAACTTTGGTGAATTCTTTCTTTCTTTCTTTCTTTCTTTCTTTCTTTCTTTCTTTCTTTCCAAATGCCAGTAGACCACGGCTAATGGCAACTGGAGGGAACCGCAGTCTGTTCTGACGCACTAGCATGTGGGTCATCGTGAAGGAATCTCCCTTCAGGGTTTTCTCTCCTTTCCCATCCCCAACTATGAGTTGAATTCTATCAGGCACTTCGAAATAAATTTCTTTAGGATTATCAACCTGGTTAGATGGTGATGGGAGAGATGCGCTGCAGCTCTTGTGGTGAGAGGCTTTGCACAAATGCCTCCTCGAGCAGAGCATGCTGTGCTTTTTGCTAAGTTTGCAGTGGGGCTTGTGCAGCCATTGCAGGTTGCCTTTCATTCCAATGTTCACAGAACATTTCTTCAGAGACCATGCACAACAGCTGCAAGGATGCTGCTTGCCCAGAGTTGAAAAGACGATAAGATCCCTACCAGAGCGGAATGGCAGACCAAGTTGTTGGATTATGCAGAGATGGCAAAAATGACCGTGAAAATCAGAAACCAGGAGGATCAAAACTTCAACAAAGAATGAGGGAAATTTATACTATACTTGAAAGGCCACTGTAAACATTTGAACTCTTTAGCAGGTCTTAAATAACTCTTGTAATGTTGCATAGACTTTGGATGCAATGGAGAACCAGAAAACTTGAGTAATTTATAATATGCAGCTGAAAAGATTAATTAAAGAACCCATGAAAGGGAGGAGGGAAGTCTAGAGATTTGGGAGACTCTTGTGTAATTTTTATTATTTGTGATTTTGAATGTCAACAAATTTGCAAAATCAAATAAAAACTATTTTTTTAAAAAAATAAATCAGACCATGCAGTTGTAGATGTACCTTCACACGTTACTATTACTGTTATTGTTGTTTTTACATTTATATGCCATCGTTCCCCCAAAGAGCTAAAGGTGACAGACATGGTTCTCCCCTTCTCCTTTTTTATTCTCAAAACAACCCAGTGTCATAAGTTGGACTGGAAGCCTGGTGCATGGTCACCCAACGAGCTTCACGGTTGGACGGAGAGTTGAATCCTGGTTCCCCAGGTCCTAGTCCAATACTCTAACTGCTACGCAACACTGGTCTTCTGTGGTGAAACCCACCAGACTACATCTGGTGGCAGCAAGCACAAGCAGCTCTGGAAGTTTCAAAACTGGGCCATGGATTGAGCTGGGAGCCAGGAATCGTGAGCCCAGACTGAAGGGCAGAGGACAGAATCAGAAGGTGGGGCCGAGGAGCCAGACCAGAAACACAAGCAACATCAGAGTTCAGGGAGACCTTTAACAGTGGCTCAAGCCAAGTTCCGCTAAGGCAGGGAGCTCCCTTTTAATCTATTCATGTTCAGGAGCAGCACTGGACAGAGCTAGTTTGGAAGCTATGTCATTGACAGGCTGCAGTGACAAAACTTGCCATGTGGGGCAGCGGTCAACAGTTTCTGGCGGAAAGCTGCAGGATCTCTCCCCCCCCCCCCAAACACACGTTTTCTCAGAAATTAATGGATGAGTATCTGAGGCAGGAGGGAGAAGGAATCCACCCTCTCTCTCTGTCAGTAACTTTCCTCAGGCTGTGTAGTGCAGCTATTTACTCACAGAACACATCCGAGACGCCTCCATCACAGGCTTCAAAAGTTGACAGGCCATGTTTTTGGAGGTGGCGTCGCTGATAGTGTGTCTTATGAACTCAATGTTTTAATCTCTCCCCTGCCATGCTGAAGGAAAGGACACATGTCTTGGGGCCAGTCTCAATGAGGCACCATTCAAGTAATCAGCAATTGCACGAATGACTTTTTTAAAAAAGGAAATTGCAAGCTCACTTTTCTGGTATCCACTGTTTTGAAGGGGGAGGGGGGAGGTGTACCCTATTCCTGAAACCAGATCTGCTTGAAATGCTATTGTATCTTGTTGCACAGACAGAGGGGTATGTCGATTCATGCAGGTGCGTGGTTTGGGAACCTGTAGCCCTGATTGCGGTTTCGGATCTGCAGGAACAACGCAGGAAGCTGCCTCCTGTCAGGTCAGACACTTTGTCCACCTCTCCCAGTATTGTCTACTCGGACTGGCAGCAGCTTTCCAACTGAGCTCTTGCACATCCCTGGCTACCTGAACTCATTCAGTTCCAGTTAGCCTGGAAGCCTTGCCTTCTTTGGGGCAGAAAAGTGGACTGAAGGGACTATATCCAACTAAATTATACCCAGAGTAAACCCATTGACATGGATGGACCTAAGCCAGCTGTCCAATATTTTCACTGGATCTATTCTGAGGTCTGATACTGGATACAAGGTCTTCTTTGTAAAGTTCCTTTTCATCAACCTGAGCTGCTCTTATGAGTCAGTATGACTTCCACTCTGCCGCATGCATTTTTCCTGTGAAGTGGCCCATCATGCATGATTTCCTTAAAACCTTCGCTTAAGAGTAAATAGTACCTCCACAGGGCCATGGGCTTTTGTAGATAATAATAATATAATAATTTATTATTTGTAACCCACCTATCTGGCTGGGTTTCCCCAGCCACTCTGGGCGGCTTCCAACAAAGATTAAAAATACATTAAAATGTCACACATTAAAAACTTCCCTTCAGATGTCTTCTAAATGTCAGGTAGTTGTTTATCTCTTTGACATCTGGTGGGAGGGTGTTCCACAGGGTGGGCGCCACTACCGAGAAGGCCCTCTGTCTGGTTCCCTGTAACCTCACTTCTCGCAATGAGGGAACTGCCAGAAGGCCCTTGGCGCTGAACCTCAGTGTTCAGGCCGAACGATGGGGGTGGAGACGCTCCTTCAGGTATACTGGGCCGAGGCCGTTTAGGGCTTTGAAGGTCAACACCAACACTTCTGAAAGGTGTGATATACAGACACTAATGTTGGACACCATGTTGAAGATTTCTTCAAGAAGTTTAATAGAAGTACCTAAAGAAATGGGATAGCACTCTGTCATTCCTTCCCCAAGGGGGAGGCAGATGGTTTGCTAATTCCCACCCCTGCCTTTTCAGTTATTTAGATTTATGATTTTTGAGATTGATGTTCCTCCCTGCACATTTTTGGCCTCCGATAATTATACACACATTTCAGAAGAATCTCCTTTTGTTTTCTGTTTCATCCCTTCAGGAGGTAAGGAAAATGCTATCGCCTCTTAGCTACCATGCTGTGTATATTTACTTCCCAATTTATTGTGTTTTCCCCCTCCCCCCTAAAATAAAATGTATTAGTTAAGATGAGATGTGTATTACTAGGGTTGACTTCAAATGTGGTTGAAACACATTGTTAGTCAGAGTCAGTGCAGGGCTTCTGGGATTTTGAATTTCTCACTGGAATTCCCCTCCTCCCCTCCTCAAGTGTATAACTTTTCCCAGGAGAGCCTAATTGCAAGGTCAGGCTAAGGTGAGCTATGTCCTCTGTGCAACAGGACAGGAATAGTCTGTCCTGGCCATAAGGCTGTTGACATGTTATTTTCCTTGAATCCTTACGTTAGCTTGTTTTATATACACATGTGTGTGTGTTGTATATATATGGGTGTTGAAGCACACATTAAGTTTGCTCGCATTCTTTGCACCTCTGTATAACTGCTAATAGGCGCTTGCCCTTTTCTGTTTTGGAACGCTCCAGATACCCATGTTATTGTGCGTTCATGATTGTTTGGACTTGTGAGGCTGTCAGTTTACCGCCACACACAAACCCTCTTTCAATATTGTTTGTGCCTGCAAACGTTTGTGCGTGGTCGCATTGCTTCATTACCAGTCAGTGCATATCTAGTAACTTTCTGCTGAAATCCTGTAACGTTTTATGTCACAAATGTCCTGGTTTATTTTTGTCTTGCTTCTGATGCTCTGTTGCCCCTCCAGAAAATAATAATATGTTAGCATTGGGGAAGAACAAACTAAAGCAGAATAGAGCTACCATCCATGCACTGTTATTGTGTAAAGGGCAGACTTTTAAAAACAGTTTCATATCCACCCATCCCCAATCCTTCTGTAGGACTGGTGTCCAAATTTGTTTTATTGAAGCCTAGGAATTAAAAATGTTTTTCTCACTTTGCATAGCTGCTGCATAGAAATACGTACAGCTTCAGGGTATCATTATTGGGTTACAAGCCTATGCACACTTGCTCAGCAGCAAGTCTACTTTGTAGACTTTCTCCTGAGTAAACCCTCACAGGACTGAACTGCAAAATAGACATCCTGCTTACGATCAGGTACATAGATTGCATTTTAATAAATCCAAATTAACTGGAACAGATTGGTGATGATGGCATGTATGTGAGGGCAGCACAATTTGCGGAATGCAATTTCACAGGCTATTAATTATCCCAGAGTAGTTGTTCTCTGATAATTCCACAAACAAGTAATTCCTGTGGGGGCTGGCCTTACCTTTCTGCTGACTAGTTGGGGTCTGTCACAATCATTGTGGTACTTCAGTGGAATTATGAACTCGGCACACCAGAGATGACAGCTCTGTTGTTACTGTTCTAATAATTTATTGTGACATACCCTGGAGTCCAAGACATATGACAAAAAGTCAGGACCACTGAGAAAACTGATCATTTTACACAGTGTGTAATGGTTCAGAACTGTGAGCTCCCAGAGAGGAGATTGTGACCCCTTGCTCCTCCTTGGTCATTTTGCTGCTGTGCTGAGCTGAGCTGAGCTAAACCGTGGTTTGGCTTAGCGTGTCATCTGAACCTGGGCTTGTGGTTTAGCTCTCACAGGCAAACCATGGGCTGTAAACCATACAACAAACCTTGGTTACAGCTTGTGGTTTGCTATAAGCCTGGGTTTGAATGGTACACGGTACTTTAGCTCAGCACGAAAACAACCATGGAGGAACAAAACAGCCTTGACCTCCAGGAGCCCACATGTTTGCTTGTTTGTGCTAAGCCATGGTTTGGCTTAGTGTTACATGCGAACCAGTGCACTATGCACTCAGGTAAAGTATTTCAGGGTGGATCCTATCAATATGTGCCACTATTTATAGGCTTGAAGAAAAGAAGGTTAAAAACAACAATGAATGTCTGACACCTGTCGTTTCAAGGCTGGCATCTAGAATGTATTATCCAGAAGTCTCTGGACTGGAAGCAGAGAGCGAGACAAAGTTAGGAAGCTTGCTTACAATAGACTTGAGAGACGAGGAATGATAAGGAAGGAGCATTTCCAGAATGTTTACTGCTAAGGGAAATTCAAATGCCTGTTACCACCATTGCTTCCCATGTGGAAGATGATTCCAAGGTTCAAGATCAAAATACATCTGGCAAGACCTGTTGGAGAAATCAACAATGTAAGAACCTTTATACAGGAGTTCTTAACTGATGGGCCATGAAGCAGGAGGTCCATGAAATTTACAATAAAATAAATTGCATGCCAAATTTTGTGTGTATGTGTTATATACATTTTTCTGGGGAATCCATAACTTCCATCAGATACTCAAAGAGGTCCCTGACCCAAATAAGGTTAAGAACCACTGGTTTGCAATTACTGGGTCTTTGCGGTTCTGGCAAGGGACATTCTCAGCCCTATCTAGCAGTGCCTGAGAATGAAGCTGGGACCTTCTGCAATCTGCTCTATTACTTTGTTGGGTGGGGTTCAGTATCTAGTTTAAAAACCTGTTGGGGGAAGCAGGAGAATAGAACAAGGAGACACCAGCCCAGCGATGGCAACCAGATGTGTGTGAATCTGAGGAGAAGCTTGCTTGCTTGCTGCCTCCTCAATGCCGAGTGTTTCATTTCCCACTTCATCTTGAGTTTGCCTGCATGAGAAAGATCGCATCATGCTTTGGTAATTTTAGGCAGCCCTGGGATGTGTGTCCCGTCCCCACAAATACAAGGAGCTTACCCCTCTCTCCACCCGACCTGCCGTCCCCAACTGCTGGACCCCTGTGGTAACGTATCTATTTTACAGATTTATAAACCACTGCTAGATAAAATGCAATAAAACAAAAATGCAAACTCTAATACAATAAAAGCATTTCTACAAACTCTAAAAGCAATGAAAGCATTTCTACAATTAATATTCCATAAAGTGCCAGGATCACACTTCAGGGAAAGCCATCTGAAACAAAACTGGAAGAGAAGGAACGCTTCACATAACATTATAACAGAATCAAAAAATGGAAATTTAAAAGAAGGCTGAAATCCTAAACATGCTTACTTGAGAGCTAACTCTGTCTAAATCAATAGGACCTCAGATGCTTCATATGGGAGTGTTAATGTGAAAGATAGTATTTCTTTTTCCGAAGTCTAGCATCTGAGACAAATCTCAGGGGTGGAGTTAGGTAAGTTACATCCTTACATTTAAAACACATGACTTCCCCCAAAGAATTAGGGGCATAGGTGCCAACTTCTAGGGGCCGAGCTTCCTTCGCCCTCCCCCATAAAATATTTGAGAGGGTCGGGCCCTCACAAAGTTGATTGGATTTGCCATTCAAATAGTGTTTGTGCTCCACATCTTGTGATCAGTTATGTGGGGTGGGGCTTACCTGGCCTCCCTAAAAATTTTGTTCAAGTTGGCACCCTTGATCAGGAGAGCTGTTGTTCACTCCCACAGAGCTACAGTTCCAAGCACCCTAAACCAATGGCAGTTCCCAATATTCTTTGGGGGAAGCCATGCAATTCAAATGTATATTGTGGTTGTCGCAGTACTCTTTGGATTTAATGGTCATGCAAGGCCTAGTCCCTCTTTAGATGGAACATCAAAATGTGATAAGCCAAGCTTTCTGTCTTTGGGACCCTCCTGCTCATTCTGCTGGGTGGGGCTCTGGACTTCTGCCCCAAAGTACTGCCCTGGCAGCACCAATGACAAAGCTTCCCCATCAAAAAACCCACTCACCCAACATTTCCCCACCCCACCCAGCAACATCACTGCTGTTAACCCTCACATAGACATTCTGTTTCAGTCTTGTGCAATGCTGTTTTTCTAGAAAAAGAGGTGCCACATCTGAGTTCTGGCAAGTTCTGGCTGAAAAAAAAGCCCTGGTCTTGTGTCCAACAACAATAATTTCAACGTGTTGGACAGACTAAGGGCCCATCGCTTGTAGCTCCAACAAAGGACCAGAGGTACCTGGAAGCACTCAGGGCACAAAGACAATGGCTTTTCTCTGTTTGTTCATGCCCCAAATCTAACAGCACAGATTGGGAAGAGAGTGTTCATTGTACTTGCCGCTGTATGAAAAAAAAACAGCAATAAGGAGTGGGGTCCTTGGAAGTGCTCAGAGCAAACCAATCAATTGTTACAGCAATAATGGCAGTAGCATTTGATGATCTATGGGCCATTCAAAATGAACTACACAGATTTCCATTGGAGTCAAGGAACGTGGGAGGAGAGAGAGTATTTTAAAAAGTATGCAGATCAGCTGCTTCAGCAGCGACCAAGTGTTATGCATCAGTTAAAATTGAACTGACACTCCCATGACCCAAACCATAACACACACACACACACACACACACACACACACGTTTCCATCATTGATGAGGATATTTTTTTCTGCACTGTTCTGAGAACATGTTAGCCGACAATGAAGACACACTCAGACAATAGCCTTGAGACTGCAGAGCTGCTAAAATACTTCTCTGTGAAGTGAAATAAACATTTGGGCAGACAATGCTCAACGAGACCAGAAGTCACTGAAGATGGCGGTGTAGATTTGATAGCTGTTTCCTTTGTCTTCTAAAAAATGTCCAGAGTTTCTTACATTCTTCTATGGTGGCATTAACCCCAACTGACAGTGGTGGTGTAGTGGAAAGACATGTGGATCCAGAATTGGCCTCCACAGTCACTTATGGACTCACTGTTAAAACCGTGTTTATGGAAGACAATCTTACTCGGCTTTGAGTGATCTCCAAAGAAGAAAAATGAGGAGGAGGAGGAGGAGGAGGAGGAGGAGGAGGAAGTATATGTACTCTATTGGAGTACACATTTAGTTTGGGGAGGGGTGGGGGAGAAGAGTAGAAACCTCATTGTATTAAATACAGCCTTTTGGTTAGGCAAAAGTACTGCAACAGAGGAAAAAATAGGAGGGCATCTGTGTTTACACCTTTCTGAAAATAAATAATCTAAATTTCTGGCTAGTGGTTTTGCATGTGTTGGGTGCAGGTCACTCTCTGGCAAGCATATCTACCATAAGTGACATGAAAGAACGGGGCTGATTCAAGACATTTTTTCTGCAAACGTCCAGGGATGGTAGGAGCCAGGGTCCTCCAACATCTGGAGGGCTAAATATCCCCCACACCTAATGGTAGAGCCAGCCCTGTGGGGGAAGCTGAAACATGGCGGGAGCAGATCTTCAATTGGGTTCTCTTTCCTTGCTAAGAAGCAAAAACCTAAAAGAGCACCTTACAGTTGTACATTCCTGTGCTGGATACAGTTCTAGCTGCCTCTGCGTGTCAAAAGCAACAATTATTTGATAGTTACCAAAAACCAGATTCTGAGCTGTCGTTAGAAATGTTCCTCATTTGAATTTGGAGGCACATCTTAGAGAAATGTTTTGCAACAATAAACTCCAGCAAGCTCTGGAGCTATTCGTCATGCTCAGCAGGAAGAAAAACCAAATTGAAGGAAGTTCGTGCACAAGGCTCTCTCACTGCACCGATTTGGATTTGGCTGAACTTTATTCTTCAGTTCACTGACTTGTGTGACATTAAAGAGACAAGAAAGGCCAGTCAAATGACTTGGGAGAGAGAGAGAGAGAAGGGGAAAAAATACCCCAGCAACCCTCTTATTGCATTACAGGAAGGCAAGCTGTTCCTGCTGTTTTAAGTCAAGATGGTGCTGAAATTTCTCAGCATTTTGCTACAAGCTGGATGTGTTGCACGCACAACAAGGAATGAGGGAGAGCAGCCCTCTTACATTTTTAAAAAAGTATATCTACCCTGTGAAGTAGCAGGTTAAAAGGTAAAGGTAAAGGGACCCCTGACCATTAGGTCCAGTCGTGACCGACTCTGGGGTTGCGGCGCTCATCTCGCTTTATTGGCCGAGGGAGCCGGTGTACAGGTTCCGGGTCATGTGGCCAGCATGACTAAGCTGCTTCTGGTGAACCAGAGCAGCGCACAGAAACACTGTTTACCTTCCCGTCGGAGTGGTACCTATTTATCTACTTGCACTTTGACGTGCTTTCGAACTGCTAGGTTGGCAGGAGCAGGGACCGAGCAACGGGAGCTCACCCCGTCACGGGGATTCGAACCGCCAACCTTCTGATCGACAAGTCCTAGGCTCTGTGGTTTAACCCACAGCGTCACCCACGTCCCTCGAAGTAGCAGGTTAGGCTTGAGCAAATGAGGTCACCCATTCGGCTTCACAGTTGAGTCAAGATCTGAACCTGGGTCTCTGGTGCTAGGGATTATGGGAGCTGTAGTCCACCAACATCTGGAGGGCCAAAAGTTCCTCACACCTTCTCTACCTAATGGTAGGGCCGGCCCTATTGGTGAAGCTGAAATGTGATAGGAGCAGATCCATACCAGTGGATAGGAAACTATGGGTTGGGACACAGGGAGGACATAGGGTCCTCTTACATGACACTGCTGCCTGGGTACTTGTCCTCTCTTTTATCCTCTGTCACTATCTGGTATATCAAGCACGTACTGGAAATGTATGCTTGTGCAATTTGAGTAAATCAAAGCACTCTGCTATCCTATGGCAACACATCCACTTAAAAACAACAGAGCTTTCGCGATTAGGAAAGTTCAGGCAAAATGTTTGGAAAAGTGTGGGATGAATGAACAATTAAACATGAAGATGTATAGATATCCTGCAAGGAAACTGGGAAGAATGCATATTGTCATATAACCTCCCCACAAGCAAATCAGGATGAATGCTCAGTAAATGGTTTGTGTGGAGGAGCTCACTCTCGAGAAAGATTCGCTTTCATTCAGTTCATTTATTTATACTACCAGTTGTAAAACCAGCCCAAGGTGGTTAAACTGTCATCACTTCCTCACAAGGAGCCCTGGAAACAAGTTTTGGGAATGCGATGAGAATTTTATATTAAAGAACTTTGGGTCTTAGTCCTTTGATTTGTCAGCCAGCAGCGCACGAGTCCTTTTCCCCTCCCCACCAGCATGACCAAATTTAGACGGGCTTGTAATGAGCAGGCATCCAAATCCCTCAAAGTCAGTTTTAATGTCAAAACCCAAGCTTGATACCCCACTACACGAAGGAAGAAAGAGTCTTTGGAGAGACAACAATTCATTTGCAGTGAATTCCTGAATGACTCTTCTTAAATTGGTTCTTCCTCAGGAGTTGTTTAAATGCGGTTTATTCATTTAAGGAGCTTACCATGGGGAAAACAAAACTCCACATCGTGCGAGATCTCATTTGCAAAAGGGTTCTGGAGATCAGGAGAGGACATATGTATGCCATATGCTCCAGCTCCTATCCTGCGATTTTCCTGCTGTTATGAGAAAATTTGAAAATTGCCTAAAATTAAAATATATGTGTGCATCTTAACTGTATGTCCTTTGAGGAGGCAGAGCTGCTGTGATAGCACTGTGTTATCTTAAGGTGTACAATCTTTTCCCAAAGATCATATGGGAAAAACAGGTTTTGCATTGGGAGGGGGGTGGACCCCGGCTGTGCAACCTGCTGATTGGCTGGGAGCTTTATGACATCATTAAGCTCCCTCTCCTCTCCTGGAGCACCCCCCCCCCAATCTTTTACGAGTATGCATATTTGTATTAAAAGGTGCCAAGCATTAAATTGGATAAACTTGCAATTGGCACTTTGAAGAATCTAGACAGCCCAGCAGAAGCACTGGGAGAGTCGGAAGACAGATAACTCAGTCAGCGCTGAATTTGCTGGTAAAACTCCTGTCAAAAACAATGCAGAAGGGTTAGGTAAGCTCACTGTGCAGGAGGTGAAAAAAAGCACAAAGAGGTCACTTCTTAAAATATTATGCACACGCTCTGCATCTCTTTCTTCCTTCTCGAAATTATAGTGTCTGATGTTTCTTAATGGATTATTTTTGGTCAGTAGAGTGTGAGACTGTAAATCCCAAGGTTGTGGTTTATTTGTGGAAACTTGCTGCTCACATGTTTAATGGCACCCTGAGGATTCCCTGAGAAACCTCTGAGCCCCTGAGCCCTTCTCCCTCTCATCCCCCCCTTTGTCATGAGGGGGTGAGGGTGGTTACTTTCCCTTCTCGAAATGTGTGGAGGGCTGATGGAGGAAACTGGAAGAAGAAGAAGAGTTTGGATTTGATATCCCGCTTTATCACTACCCGAAGGAGTCTCAAAGTGGCTAACATTCTCCTTTCCCTTCCTCCCCCACAACAAACACTCTGTGAGGTGAGTGGGGCTGAGAGATGTCAGAGAAGTGTGACTAGCCCAAGGTCACCCAGCAGCTGCATGTGGAGGAGCGGAGACGCTCCTCTCCCATTCTCCATCCCAGAATGCAGCAGTGAGAATCACCACTCTAGGGCTGCCATATGTCCGTAATTTCATGGACATAGCCGGAATACGGCAGTTGGAAACAGTGTCTGGGCGGAAATCACCGAAATGTCCAGGAAAAACTGGACATATGGCAATCCATGTCGGAAATCTAGTTTTGGGTGGATTTTCTTAAAAATTGCTTTAAAACGTCTCCTTTTTTTTGAGATTTTGCAAAAAGAAAGCTGAACAACTTTGGGCAAATCTAAAAAAAACCCTCAACAGCTCTCCACCATCATCTGCTACTGATTCCCAATTTACCATCACTCACATACTCTCCAGTAAGGCGAGTATACAGTAGCACTATTGTATGTCTGTTTAGTATTGCAGCCAACTGAAACAGGAAGTCCCATTGGAATATAGGAATTGGAATATAAGAAACAGCTATATTCTGAATCAGACCATAGATTTATCTAGCTCAGTGTTGACTGCACAGACTGAAAGTGACTCTCCAGAGTTTTGGGACGGGAGATAATAGAATCGCAGAATCATAGAGCTGGAAGGTCATCTAGATTGAACTTGGCCCCTTCTGCATGCAAGGCCAGGCCCAGACAGAGGGGGGAACCATATGGGCCACTTGGCCTGGGCCTCTGATTCCAAAGGGGGCCTTGGTCAGCGTATTTATCTATATTATCCATTTTGTCTTTATATGCAGATACGGTTCAAGCCTTGAAAAAAAATTATTTGTCAGCATAACTTTTGTGAAAATTATTTATATACTTACTTATTTATAAGACTTCAGTTATCCCCAGGGTAAAAAAAGGGGGGGCGCATTATCTACCTGGCCTGGGGCTCTGCCTGGCTCTGCAAGGCCCTGTGCAAGGCAGATGCTCTAGCACTGAGCTAAGGCCCTTAATTGAATTCAGTGGGACCGACGTTTGAGTAGACACACCTAGGCTTTCACAGCACAACACCTTAAGACTGCTCAACCACTCCTGTGTCTTGTCATTCCAGCCCATTTACCTTCATAAACAGTACAGCTGTTTGATATAACGCGTATTTCTCCCTTTCCCTTTGATAAAAGTAAAGGCTGCGCTCTCTCTCTCTCTCAGCTTTAATGTAGCTGTATGCTAACTGCGCCATGGCTTTCTGTGTCACCCCATTTCCTTGACTTCTATTACCTAATCAATATTTCTCATGATGGGGTTTCAGTTCTCTCCTCCCTCCCCACACAGCTGTTGCTGGTATTGCTTTCTGCAAGAACACACAGAGGTGGGATGGGGAGAGGGAGAGGGAGAGAGAGACTCAGCTGCTACTAAACCTTTTAATGTCAGAATGACCCAGAGAAGAACACCAGATCTGACACCAGGAGACAAAAGCCGCAAAGGTGGCAGTGGAGGAATCTGTGAAAAACCCCTCCAGAAATGAAGCGCTGTGTGGAAGATGATGATTCACGTCTCTGCAGTGATCCTTCAGTGAAAAGCTAATGGAGCAGAACTGAAAAACCATTTTCAGTCTTCCTGTCTTCATTTCGCCCAATCTCGACAGAATTTTGTGGCTCCCTGCTGGAGATTTGGAAAGGAGAGTGGGAGACTTCTTTAAAGACTTGTACGGAGTGACCCACTTCGAGAGAACGGGTTGTAAACAAGGCAAGGCAAAAACAAAGGCACTGTAATCTGATCGTAAATTCCTCCAGCCGGCTCCTACCATCCATCTATCTTAGTGAGATTTATGGCCCTCGCAGCCAGCACGCCTCATCTGGCCAAGTCCACAATGCTCAATCGCCAATTATTATTTGTGTTAATGGCAATAAAATCAGACTGGTCTTGCGACAAACGCTTTCTCCTCCTAAAATTAAAAGCATGCAATTAATGGAAAAGCCTAGTGCTTTTCATTTGTTGGGATGTGGGGAAGCCAAAAACTTCATTTGAAGTTTAACGCAGGACATGTTCAGGCCTACCAGAGGGAATGTATGTGCATTGTATCATGCAAATGGCAACAGTGACACGTAAGTTAGCCAGCCCTACCATTAGGCAGAGTGTGGTAGCTGCCTCAGGCAGCTGGTTTTGGGTGCCATTAATGGGCAAAACCCCATCTAGGCTTGTATCCAATGCACCCCTAAGTAACTCTCCCGTTCAGCGCAAGGATTTCCACTTATGTGTCAGGGAACTGCCATCGGAGCCAGAGGGAGAGGGAGGGCTCCAGAGGGATTCCGGAGAGTGTCCCGGGAGGGAGAGAAGTAGCCCATCTTCTGGGGAAGGAAATCAGCGCAGCACCAGTGGAGAAGGGGGGCAGATGGGGGAATTGGCAAGGTGGTCCCATGACTCCTCGCCGGGGACCAGCGGGGAGAGCACGGGTCCTCCGCTGCCCACACCCTCCCTGCGCAGAAGGCTTCCGCGCAGGGAGAGTAGGCGGAGACTAGGCGTCAAAGAGCTTCTTTGCTGGAAGAAGTTCAAGAAACGCCCACTGACGGATTCTGCCAGCGATTGAGACAGCCACGGGTGAGTGGCTGTCCGGACAGAAAGGGTTCACTCAGGCAACCCAGCCAGGTGTGGCGCCGATTTTACGCACGAGCAATCCCTAGAACCATTACATTATGTGATGGGACTTCCCCCCTCTACTCTCCTAAATGTGCTTCCTAAATCTGTTTTGGGTTCCCCCTCAACTCTCGGGTGCAGATTTGAGGAGGATACAGGGCACATGTGTGTGGGGTGGAGGAGAGGGTTGGGCAAGTTATATTGCGGAAACAGAAATCCTTACAGTGACAGGATGCTAATTTAGCACTACAATGGGTACTGACATTGGTTGTTACTGCTGCTTCTGCTGCTAGACACTTCATGCCTCAGGTGCCAAATAACTTTCTGCATACATTACGGCTAAGCTTGGTAAACCAGAAAAGTCCTATAGGACAGTTTTGGTCATGTTAGGACAGGGGCCCAGATTCATCCTGCTGGCATTTCCTCTATTCTTCGGGCCACGTAGCAGAGAAATGGTGTAGGGAGTCTTCCACCACCGTCGACCTTGATATCTCTAGAGGAGATAAGGGAAGGCAGGGGCTGCGGAATGGGAAATACATTGCATACCCTTTGCTCTGGAATAATACAAGGCAAGTGCTTATTCTCAGGATAGGTATGCCAGGCATTACAGCAGTTGAACATATAACGTGCAACATGCTGCTGACTTCACTCCTGGAAACATTTGGTGTAGGGTTTTATAAGCCAGGAGATAAGCAGGGTGCTGGTGGAAGATAATTTGACATACAGTGAAACATTGTATTGCATCATGTAGTAGTAGATGGTTCTATATAGCAGAGAGTTCAAAGGCACAGAGTTTTTCCTGGCGAATGTCCCCTGACAGATTTGCGGTCTGCAGAGTCCTGCAGAGAACTGAGGACATGCATTACAATGCATGGTCTCCTGCAGAAATGCGCAGCAGTTTTATGCCTTCTGCACTGTGCAGAAATATTCGGTTTTGAAAAGCAAGCTTTAGCAGAAGAGGGGTGAATTTTCAGGAGGGAAACATTGCTACAGTTGTGGGGAGCAATACAGTCTTTAGAGCGATACCCTGGCTGGTGGTCTTTTTGATGTACTGATGGGGTGCTAGCAAAGCCTCAAATCAAAATAGTGATGCAGCAATCCAGCATAAAAAGAATGGATTTCCCCCAGGATGATGTTGGTCCCTTTTAAAATGCTTCTCTGTTGATAAGAGAGAACTTTAAAGACTGAAATGGCAGGCTCTCTCACTACAAACTTCCCAACGGTAAATCTGAAGATTCTCTAACCCTCAGCTGTGAAGAGCCACTGCCACCAGAGTCCTGTGAGCCCCGCAGTGAATGGGAATTATATGTGGTTATCTTCTTTTTAACAAGGTCTAGTATATCTTCAGTGAGTAAATGAAACCAGCCATTTCAGAGATGAAGAAAATGATGAATTCACAGAAGAAAGCAAGGAGTGGACAGTTCCAAATGTGAATTGAAATGATATGAGGATATTGGAGGAAGAGCCAGAATACTTTTGCTCTATGGTGACGGGTGCAATGGTGAAAAGAGTCAACCTCTATTACCGTACTTTTCTGTCTATAAGACGCCCCCATGTATAAGACCCCCCTATTTTGGGGGACTCAGTTTTAGGAAAATGAGGGGAGATGGCCCAAAGTTGTTGAGCTTCTCCCCCCACACTGGCTGAGGGCCAGTGTGGTGTAGTGGTTAAGAGCGGTAGTCTCGTAATCTGGGGAACCGGGTTCGCGTCTCCGCTCCTCCACATGCAGCTGCTGGGTGGCCTTGGGCCAGTCACACTTCTCTGAAGTCTCTCAGCCTCACTCACCTCACAGAGTGTTTCTTGTGAGGGAGGAAGGGAAAGGAGAATGTTAGCCGCTTTGATTGAAAGGCGGGATATCAAATCCAAACTCTTCTTCTTCCTCTTCTTCCCTAGATCGTTTCCTGCTCGCTGCAGCATTGGGGGAAGTTGCGCTCCCACCAACCGGCTGGTTAGCGGATGCACTGCTTCTCCCCCCCCCCCCATGCCACTACAGTGGTACCTTGGGTTACAAGCGCTTCAGGTTACAGACACTTCAGGTTACAGACTCTGCTAACCCGGAAGTAGAACCTTGGGTTAAGAACTTTACCTCAGGATGAGAACAGAAATTGCACGGTGGTGGCACAGCGGCAGCGGGAGGCCCCATTAGCTAAGTGGTACCTCAGGTTAAGAACAGTTTCAGGTTAAGAACGGACCTCCAGAACAAATTATTTATTTATTTATTATTTATACCCCGCCCATCTGGCTGGGTTTCCCCAGCCACTCTGGGCGGCTTCCAACTGAATATTAAAAACAGTACAGCATCAGATATTAAAAACTTCCCTAAAGAGGGCTGCCTGCAGTTGTCTTTTAAAAGTAAAATAGTTGTTTATTGCCTTGACATCTGCTGGGAGGGTGTTCCACAGGGCAGGCGCCACTACCGAGAAGGCCCTCTCCTGGTTCCCTGTAACCTTACTTCTCGCAATGAGGGAACCGCCAGAAGGCCCTCGGCACTGGATCTCAGTGTCCGGGCTGAACCATGGGGGTGGAGACGCTCCTTCAGGTGTACAAGACCGAGGCCGTTTGGGGCTTTAAAGATCAGCACCAACACGTTGAATTGTGCTCGGAAACATACTGGGAGCCAATGCAGATCTCAGAACCGGTGTTATGTGGTCCCGGCAGCCACTCCCAGTCACCAGTCTAGCTGCCGCATTCTGGATTAATTGCAGTTTCCAGGTCACCTTCAAAGGTAGCCCCACGTAGAGTGTGTTGCAGTAGTCCAAGCGGGAGATAACTAGAGCATGCACCACTCTGGTGAGACAGTCTGCGGGCAGGTAGGGTCTTAGCCTGCGTATCAGGTGGAGCTGGTAGACAGCTGCCCTGGACACAGAATTAACATGGGCCTCCATGGACAGCTGTGAGTCCAAAATGACTCCCAGGTTGCGCACCTGGTCCTTCAGGGGCACAGTTACCCCATTCAGGACCAGGGAATCCCCCACACCCGCCTGCCTTCTGTCTTGTCAGGATTTAACCTCAATCCGTTAGCTGCCATCCATCTTCCAACCGCGTCCAGGCACTCACACAGGGCCTTCACCGCCTTCACTGGTTCTGATTTAAAGGAGAGGTAGAGCTGGGTGTCATCTGCACACTGATGAACACCCAGCCCAAACCCCCTGATGATCTCTCCCAGCAGCTTCATATAGATATTAAAAAGCATGGGGGAGAGGACGGAACCCTGAGGCACCCCACACGTGAGAGCCCAGGGGTCTGAACACTCATTCTTAACCCAAGGTACCACTGTACCCATGTATTGGATGACCCCAGTTTTTTAACACAAATTTTTAGTCAAAAAACCTCATCCAATGCCCGGAAAAATATGGTAATTGTGCCAAATGAGTAGGGCATAGCTCCTTTGGCCATTACTCTGAGATGCTGCAAATTCTTTATCTATCCCCCTGCCCAACATATATTTTAACCATTTCAAAAAAAATGGAGACCCAATTATCATGTACCACTTTTTCTTTCTTTCTTTTTCTGAGTAGTGAATACTTATTCTGGATACATTAGTGATGCATTAGTGATGCAGTTAAGCAATTTTGGGCTGTTGGTTTAATGGTCTAATGTAACTCATTATTTAGAGGAAAATGTGCATTATTTCACTTACTTCTAAATGTGGTAAGCAAGGTCTGCTGCATATGGGGGGGGACTCCTGTTATTTTTTTTGAGTGGACCCCCATGTCTCCAAGTCTTGCCCTGATTGCTTCTCTGGAATGTGCCTCAGTGTCCGAGGCTGCTGAGGCACCAGCTGGGGAGTCAGAGAAAGGGCTCTGAGCTAGCTGCTGGAGATCAGGAGACCACTAGACCTGAGACTTACAGACAGGAGCCCCCAGAAGATCTACCTGGACCACCATGTTCACCTTCTGCTTGTGCCCAAGGAACCCAATGCCTCTCACAGTCCCTCACCAGTCAAGCAGCACACAGGACACACCAGCTAGGAGGCTATGGAATGGAGGTGGAGCGCCCACCATCTGGCCAGAGGGTTGGTCTTTTGAGACTCTGAAGTTCTCCAGAAGGGGGTGGAACAGAAGGCGGAGGCTTAAAAGGTCTCTGTCTGCTGTTACCCTCTGTCACAGCAAGTTCCTTGCTTGGAGCTATCTGTGGTTCTGCAACTCCTGACCCACCTCGCTGCCTTTTCAATGGGATCCAGCACCAGACCAGAACATGACAGCAATAACCATTTGAGAACAGTTCCATGAATACATGCCAAATTCCCTTGTCATGGCATCTCAATGTTCCGCAGTACCAAAAACTACAACCTAGACAGCTAGGCTGGCAGACGTCTAGAGAGGAGACCTACCCCTTGTTTGTTTGTTTGCTTGCTTGCTTTATTAATAGGAGTGGACACTTTCTTTATGTGGAATAAGTGCAAGTCGCATTGAGTTGCCTTGGATGAACAATTTTAATTTATAAAATAAAATACTTGCTTCTTGTTCTTTCTCAACAAGCTTCTGGGGTTGTATGCATGGACCCCTAATTAATGAAATAGTGACAGGAGGTTGGATGAAAAAATCTGGACAGAAAAATCATTTAGGCTCTAGATGAATCTAAAGTTGTTCAGTGCATGAGGAAATCTAAGTTATAAAGTATGTTATAAAGTATGGTTGTGACTTTTTCGATTTTATTGTTTAATATTTTTGTAAAGTGCTTTGAGGTGTTTTTTTTTTTAAACAATTAAGCAGTATATGAATTTTATTAAATGAATAAATAAATAAATAAATGTGAAAATGAAAGGAGGTCCATCATGGTTACCTCACCATGTCAGAAATGAATGAAATAATCTGAACTGCATGTCAAGTGGAATCTTTTCCATTTTTAATATTATCATTCCTCAGTAACCAACAGAAGATAACCAAAGTGCTCAGAATAAGCTAAGTTATAAATGTAAACAGAGGGATACATATTGGCAATAATATTCATTTACCAAGCCTACCCAAGTGAGAAAGACAGCCCCTTGCAAGTTTACTCAAAGGTAAGTTTCACTCCTGCCAACCTAGCAATTCGAAAGCACGTCAAATGTAAGTAGATAAATAGTTACCACTCCGGAGGGAAGGTAAACGGTGTTCCGTGCGCTGCTCTGGTTTGCCAGACGTGGCTTAGTCATGCTGGCCGCATGACCTGGAAGTTGTACGCCAGCTCCCTCAGCCAATAAAGCAAGATGAGTGCCGCAACCCCAGAGTCAGTCACTACTGGACCTAATGCTCAGGGGTCCCTTTGTTGTTGTTGTTGTTTAGTCGTTTAGTTGTGTCCAACTCTTTGTGACCCCATGGATCAGAGCATGCCAGACACTCTGGCATTCCACTGTCTTCCACTGCCTCCCGCAGTTTGGTCAAACTCATGCTGGTAGCTTTGAGAACACTGCCCAACAATCTCGTCCTCTCTTGTCCCCTTCTCTTTGTGCCCTCCATCTTTCCCAACATCAGGGTCTTTTCCAGGGAGTCTTCTCTTCTCATGAGGTGGCCAAAGTATTGGAGCCTCAGCTTCAGGATCTGTCCTTCCAGTGAGCATAGAATCATAGAATCATAGAATCATAGAATCATAGAGTTGGAAGAGACCACAAGGGCCATCGAGTCCAACCCCCTGCCAAGCAGGAAACACCATCAGAGCACTCCTGACATATGGTTGTCAAGCCTCTGCTTAAAGACCTCCAAAGAAGGAGACTCCACCACACTCCTTGGCAGCAAATTCCACTGTCGAACAGCTCTTACTGTCAGGAAGTTCTTCCTAATATTTAGGTGGAATCTTCTTTCTTGTAGTTTGGATCCATTGCTCCGTGTCCGCTTCTCTGGAGCAGCAGAAAACAACCTTTCTCCCTCCTCTATGTGACATCCTTTTATATATTTGAACATGGCTATCATATCACCCCTTAACCTCCTCTTCGCCAGGCTAAACATGCCCAGCTCCCTTAGCCGTTCCTCATAAGGCATCATTTCCAGACCTTTGACCATTTTGGTTGCCCTCCTCTGGACACGTTCCAGTTTGTCAGCACTCATGGCTGATTTCCTTAAGAATGGATACATTTGATCTTCTTGCAGGCCATGGGACTCTCAAGAGTCTCCTCCAGCACCATAATTCAAAAGCATCATTTCTTCAGCGATCAGCCTTCTTTATGGTCCAGCTCTCATTTCCACACATCACTACTGGGAAAACCATGGCTTTTACTATATGGACTTTTGTTGGCAAGGTGATGTCTCTGCTTTTTAAGATGCTGTTTAGGTTTGTCATTGCTAGACAGGGGTCCCTTTACCTTTACCTTTTTAAGTTTCACTGAGTTCCCAAGAAGGTTTACTATCTACTTGGTGCATTTAAAGGTGAAGGTACCCCTGCCCGTACGGGCCAGTCTTGCCAGACTCTAGGGTTGTGCGCTCATCTCACTCTAGAGGCCGGGACACTTCCGGGTCACGTGGCCAGCGTGACAAGCTGCATTTGGCGAGCCAGCGCAGCACACGGAATGCCATTTACCTTCCCGCTATAAAGCAGTACCTATTTATCTACTTGCACTTAGGGGTGCTCTCGAACTGCTAGGTTGGCAGGCACTGGGACTGAACGACGGGAGCGCACCCCACCGTGGGGATTCGAACAGCCGACCATGCGATCGGCAAGTCCTAGGCGCTGAGGTTTTACCCACAGTGCCACCCGCGTCCCTAGTTGGTGCATTTAGGTTATTTCAAAATGCCATCTTTACCCTACCAGCAGCCAGACAAAAGGAGATGTGTGAGAGTAGATAACCCCTTCAATTTCTATAGAAATCTACAGGTCTGCCATGGTGCACTTCAATGGTTCCTGTCCTATGACATCCTGAGTGAAAGTGAATAAAAGTTGGCCTGTTTTTACAAGCAGCAGGTCAGAGAGAGGATGAGGAGAAGCCATTGAGTTAAAGGTGTAACTGCAAGGTGACCTTCACATTCCGAGTAAGTTCAAAGATGGGTGCAAAAGACTGTGTGAGTACTGGTTACAACTGTGGAATAGCCAAGAACATTACTTTAATCTCAAAAGTTTATAACTTTTCCAATAATGGATTGTCACACTGAATGTTGAAAACAATGAACAACCCTTTTCTCACTTCCTCTTGAATACCAAGTCGCCTCATCCTTCATTGCAGAAGGCAAATAATTGCCTCAATGTATGGTAGATTCTTTTGTTTAAAGGGTTACTCTAAAATTGATTTATGAAACAATTTCCCCTGTTTATTTCAGAGCAAGCCCTTCTCCAGTAATTAATTAGATATGCCTCTCCACTCTGTAGTGGCAAATAAATCTGTACCTATCAGATGCCGGGTTCTACTTTTCTAGAGAAACGATCAATGTTCTGTGTGAAGATGTCCAGCTTGAACCATTATTTAATAAGTAGGTTGGAGGAGAGACTTCCCAAACGTTATTTTGAATTGCTGTATTAACAATCTGATGATAAAGTGGAACCCCAATGACACAGCAAGAATGAAACAACTGATGATATGATAATGACATATGATTCTGTATCTTTTGGTGTTAAACACAGGGCCAATTCTTGTGGAAGAACCACATAATGCTTGTTCAAGATTTCTTGCTATTTTGAGACCTGACTTTGCCTACAAATGCTCAGTAGATTTTGGATGAGATCGGTGCACAGTTCTTTTCCTGAACAAAGAGGCTCATGTTTCTGTGCCCAAGGAATTCCTGTGTGTTTCACTATAGCTTTCTTTTTATTTGCTGTCTATAATGACGCTGTGCCATTATAGGAATGGCCACCCATCTACATATACCTGCAAAACTGCTTTTATATTCTTGATCTGAACTGGTTGAGTCCAAATGTTATGTTCACCAGTAACACTGGTATCCTTCCAATGGGTTTCCCATTCTTTGAGTTTCGTTTCCATTCCCCTTCCAGCACACACTATTAATATGGATTGTGGGAATTATTATTATTATTATTATTATTATTATTATTATTATTATTATTATTATTTAAACCCCGCCCATCTGACTGAGTTTCTCCAGCCACTCTGGGTGGCTCCCAATCGAGTGTTAAAAACAATACAGCATTAAATATTAAAAACTTCCCTAAACAGGCCTCCCTTCAGATGTTTTTAAAAAATAGGATAGCTGCTTATTTCCTTCATATCTGATGGGAGGGCGTTCTACAGGGCAGGTGCCACTACCGAGAAGGCCCATTGTTTGGTTCCCTGTAACTTCACTTCTCACAATGAGGGAACCGCCAGAAGGCCCTTGGCGCTGGACCTCAGTGTCCAGGCTGAACGATGGAGGTGGAGACGCTCTTTCAGGTATACAGGACCGAGGCTGTTTAGGGCTTTAAAGGTCAGCACCAACACTTTGAACTGTGCTCAGAAATGTACTGGGAGGCAATGCAGATCTCTCAGGACCGGTGTTATGTGGTCCAGGCGGCCACTCCCAGTCACCAGTCTAGCTGCCGCATTCGGGAAGAAACTCTTATCATCATCCCCAGTGGTGTCGCAAGGGGGGCAGGGGGTGCGCCCTGGGTGCCATGTCTGGGGGGGCGACAAGAAGGCACCCTGTGGGGTGCTCGCCCCGCCCCCTGGGCACGGCGGTGTGAGCAACGACCGCACCGCCGCAGTGGCAGAGGGTTCCTCCGCTTGCGGCTGTAGTGACGACAGAGGGATCCCATTGCCGTCCATACAGAGTTCAAGTGGCGCTGGCGGCAAACTGCTATGTACAATGCGAAGGATCCTGACACCGTCCGTATGGCGCTTGGGTGCCGCCGGTGGCAAACCGCTACATACAACACATGCACGGTGCCGCACGCACGCGCTGTACTTAGAAACACCGCACATGCACCCTACGTAGCAACGCCATGCATGCATCGTAAGTAGAGGCACAATGCATGCGCAGCCGGCAGCTTGCCCCGCCCTGGGTGTCGGTTAGCCTTCGTTCGCTCCTGATTATCCCTGACCTTTGGCCATGCTGCCTAGTTGGAAGTTGGGAGTTGGAAGTCCCACAACATCAGGTGGGAACCATGCATGCTGAACTATAATATACAGTGTTAGAGTGAGAAACTCATTGCAAAGATCCTAAGAGATGAGCAAATGTGATGGTCAGTTTGAGAACCCGGGCCAGGGAGCACACATACCATTGGCCTGAGAGGACTCTGCATCTTACTGCATCTTACAGTATATAATTTGTTTCAGCATTTTAAAATGGTAAACTGCCTTAGGTGCCTTGGCAGAAAGACAGTTATATAAATCATATCACCGCACTTAATTAATTAATTAGATCTAATTTAGGCTCAATACGAATTGAACTCAAGAGCTTCGTAATGATGCTGGCTATCTCTTTCCATATGCTTCATCCTCTGACTAGTGTCTTGAACAAGCAAAATCTCAATTGCTTTAAGTATTGTAGGACTGATTCATTCATGTCACATAATTTATTGCTTGGCGACTTGCAGTTCATTGGGTGAGTGACTTCCACTGAAAAGCTTTGCATTGTTTTGCAGACCTCTGGCAGCTGTTTTATGCTGTTGCTTGATGTTGTGACCATCCAGTGATGTTGTGCTCACCCCATACATGTGGCTCAGCCCTTTAATACAAATAAAAGTAGGCATAAGCAGTTGCCTGTAAAACTCATTTGACTCCCCGTGTTTATTTTAATGATAATAATTAGCAATACCTATTGAAGGTCATTCTAGAAATCCATCAAATTAAATACGTACTTACGTAGCATCTAGATTATTCCAAACTGAATGTAGCGGGGAGGGCCTTTGTTATTTAAGTCTCTCTGTAACAAATCAAAATATGACATAAAAGGAGCTGCGTCTTTAATTTATAGCATTGCTTTAGAACAATATGCAGGTGATACAGGAGGCCTCCAGACAGTATGGGAAAAAGACTTGGGGATCATAACTGCAGATCATAGATGGTAATCAGTTTGGCGCAACCCATCCCTACGAACAACCTTTACTCGTCTGCAGGAGGCTTCTCTTAAAATTATATTTCGCTGGCACTTGACTTCATCATGTCTAACTAAAATAAACACTAGCATCTCTCCCCAATGCTGGAAAGGCTGCAGAGAGATAGGCTCATGCATGGTGGAGTTGCATGTTGGGAAAAGGCGTTTCACGTTATTTCCAAAATTACGCAGCAATCCCTTCCACCCAATTAGGTTCTTGCCTTGTTATCATTGGACTCAAATCTAAACAATAATCTCAAATGCAGAGATTTGGTTGTTTTTTCTATTATCAGCAGCCCAATTAACAATAGCTTGATACTATAATGCCTTACTTGCCGCAGAAGGATAATTAAAGGCACTTAAAGAATAGACACTTTTGGTGAGATTTAGCTTCCTTTCTTTTCCTTTATAAACAAGACAGAAGATACTTTTATTCCACCCACAACACAAGCATCTCTGCGGAGAGGATACTTGAATTGATAATTCGCAAATAAATGTATTGCTTGTGTACAGCATTTGAAACTTAATCAGAATGTGCCACTGGACTTGTATTTTCAAGAAAACCAATAAAAATTAGTGAGGATAAATTGATTGATAATTCCAAACTGCTTCACATATAATGTATCGGTTTATTCCTTACCTGCAAAATAGATTGCAGTATTCTTATCCTTGTAGTGGAGATGGGAAGAGAAGGTGTCTGAGAGAGAGTAGCTTGCCTAGGGCAAGCTGGGGAGTTTATGGCAGAGATGAGCAACTCTGGCCTAAGACATTTTGCTGCCTGAGGCAAAGGACAAGACAGCACCCCCTGCCATTCCATGTAGAAAAGCCAACTGGACTAGCAGTTGAAACTTATTTCAGTGACAGCAAAGGGATAGCATCCTTCACCACGTTATGGTGGTACAGGATGGGTCATGTGGCACACAGCTCTGTCTTTCAAGAGAGGGATACAGTCAGGTGGCTGTCACCATTGCTCCCCAGCACCTGCTGCCTGAGGCTCACTGTGCCTAATGATAGGGCCGGCTCTGGAGATAAGTTTCAAATTGGAGGCCCTCTCATTCCCCTAGTCCCTATGCTACATCAACTTTCATTTTGAAGGAGTGTGCTTCTATATTGTATTAGAGAAGAAAAGAAATGCAGCAATACAAACTATAATATTGCCCAAGATCGTAGGTTCTTAGGAGAGTTTTCTAAAATCAGGTAGCAGAAGATTGAGACAAATTAAAGCTTCCCTTATAGATAACATAAAACATGCTTTATTGGTGAAGCTGAACTTAAACTGGCATGGCCTTTTCTGAAATTCTTCCTAACAAAGGAAGATTAGAAATAATGCTAAATAAGGATATTTTAAAAATCATCTCCCTGAAAATAAGAGTTATAACCTTCTTGGGAAGATCAGTCTTTAAGATTAATAGAGCATTTACTACCAATGCATAAAAGGTGATTTTAAACTTGGGAGAGAAGAATTTATAAAGCAGGTGAGACTGGAGTGGTGCAGAGAATGGATGGAAAGGCTACCTCTATAATCTCAGAGGAGGTAATTATAATACATTGGGGAGAAGGGAAGAGAATCACCCCCTTGACATGACTATTGCTAAGAGACCAGCAGGTTCCCACAGGCTCAGGGAAGTGGAGGCTAGACAGAAATAGAACTCTGATATTATTGATCTTCGTAATAAAAAATTTAAGGAGTGTGAGAGAGGTCTTTTTTGCAGAAGCAAAAAGGAGACAGAACACTGATTGTAGCACAGTACGGTAGCGTATTGATCACTTGCAGATCAGCTGGAAAGAAATCCTAAAGATAGGAGAGGAAGACTAATGACCTCCAGAAAAAAATACACCAGGGCTTGAACTTTACAGACAAATTCAAGAAACAAAGTTAGCTTGATGCTAGCATTCAAGAGCTCTCAAAAATGATGCCGAGTAATTTGCATTATTATTTCGCAAACGCCAAAATTACATCCACATATATTTGCATGATTTGTTTTTTATGCCGTTGCAATAATCATTAAGTGAGCCATTAGGCAACAGTTCATACAACTACAATTCCCAGAAGCCTTAGCAAACTACAGTTTTCAGGATTCTTTGGGAGGGAAGCCATGATTGTTCAAGTGGTATAAGAGTACTTTAAACGTATGGCATGGATGTGACTTTACTGCCTTTGGTTTATCTGGGTTTCTTTTACAATTGGACCAGGGTCATAAAAGAGAGATGAGCTACAGGGGGAGCTGCTTTGAAAAGGAATGAAAGAAACAGCAGCACATGATATTAACTTGAAAAGTTTACTATCTTAAGCCAGGAAATCTGTGAAATTTCACCTCTTGTAAGAAGAACATCATCATTATGGTGATGTGGGTGGTCAAGAACCCCCTGTCATATTTACAAAGAAGAAGGAAAAAAAGAAACAGCCGTAATGATATTCTTGCTATGTCCTTGCATTTCTCCTGTTCTAAAATTGCAGAGGGAGAGTGGTCTTTCTGTGGGAGCCACTGAAATTTCCGGTGGCATAGCAGGAGTAGTCAGGGTTGTTGTTGTTTAGTCGTTTAGTCGTGTCCGACTCTTCGTGACCCCATGGACCAGAGCACGCCAGGCACTTCGGTCTTCCACTGCCTCCCGCAGTTTGGTCAAACTCAAGCTGGTAGCTTCGAGAACACTATCCCACCATCTTGTCCTCTGTCGTCCCCTTCTCCTTGTGCCCTCCATCTTTCCCAACACCAGGGTCTTTTCCAGGGAGTCTTCTCTTCTCATGAGGTGGCCAAAGTATTGGAGCCTCAGCTTCAGGATCTGTCCTTCCAGTGAGCACTCAGAGCTGATTACCTTCAGAATGGAGAGGTTTGATCTTCTTGCAGTCCATGGGACTCTCAAGAGTCTCCTCCAGCACCATAATTCAAAAGCATCAATTCTTCGGCGATCAGCCTTCTTTATGGCCCAGCTTTCACTTCCATACATCACTACTGGGAAAACCATAGTTTTTACTATATGGACCTTTGTTGGCAAGGTGATGTCTTTACTTTTTAAGATGCTGTCTAGGTTTGTCATTGCTTTGCTCCCAAGAAGCAGGTGTCTTTTAATTTCATGGCTGCTGTAGTGCCATCCAAATATTTTAGACTACAACTCCCATCATTCTCATGCTGGCTCCTGGGCCAAAGGGCACCATACTGTATGCCACAAAGGGGGGGGGGAATCCATTTCAGAGTCTAATCTGATTCTGCCATTTTAGGGAGGATTCAGTCCAAGCTACTGTTCTGGGCAGCCTGCTACAAATAAACAGAGCAATTGTTATTTTGGTTGCTGATTTCTGCCTGCAACCCTCTGCCCACTTACCTGAGAGCAAGTCCTATTGAACTCCATGGGACTTACTTCTGCGAAGACAAGATTGCGCCTTTAGCGATTAGATGTGGATGAAGGCATTTCATTAGATGGCCACTGATGGTCTCATTGGGTATGACAAATTACATGTTCTTTTTACAAATATTCTCTTGACAGTGAAAAATCAATTATTCCCTCACCATATAAAAGCTGTGATCAGCCATAAATTCAGATACCTGATGCCTGCTCCATTATAGCGCCATAATCTAATTTATATTAGTATCACTGCCCTGATATAATTGATGGCTAATCCTTTCCACTTGTTCCATTTTCTTCTATGTAATTCATATTATACTGAAGTAACTGGCATATGAAAAGGAAAATGTTCTAAAAATCATGTGATTATTTTGCCCCGCTCTCAGCTAATAGCCTTTCCCCCCATTATGCTTTTCTGTACATTTTATATATAAGGTATGTTGAATGTAGGTTATTATAACATGTGTGAACTCTTAAAATTGTTTCTATCGTCACCAGGGCTTTTCCCCCCAGTCAGAGCTCACCAGAACTCAGTTCCGGGACCTCTCTGGTGGGCGTCATTGCCATTGTAAGAGAACAAGGAAGACGTTCATGGTGAGTTCTGGCACCTCTTTTTCTAGGAAAAAAAAGGATCATCATCCAATTATTTTGTGCCAGCTCTTGGGTGAGTTCACACATGCCCATTCAAGATTGGTGCAGCATCAAGTGATGACTTCCATTTTTGATGCAACTGCCATCAATTATACACCCTAGATGTAGCTTTTATCTCCTTAAATATACTTCTGAGCACTTGTCAACATTCTGATTGATCTCCAAAGTCAGTTATACTCAAAATACATTAATGAACTTAAGAACATTGATTTTAATGGGCCTACTCTGAGGATGTCATAGTTGGATATCACTCTTTACAGTTACTGCAGGGAGCATATACACACAACAAACATACTGTGATAAAATCTCAAGATGATCAGGGGCAGAGGAAGGGGGTGCGGTGGGGGCGGGTCGCCCTGGGTGTCACCCCTGAGGGGGGTGACAAAATGCCAGGCAGCACTAACTGCAGGGCCTGCAGTGCGCCTGAGCTGCGTGTCTCTCCTGGGAGTGACACGGTGGCTTGGGCGCCAGCAGGCCCCGCATTGCCCCAAACAGTCCGCCTGCTGCCTTCCCCCAGCTAAAGGATGGATGACTGGGAGGAGGCAGGCAGACTCCTTGGAGGCCCTGCGGAGAGTCCTACTCTGGCTGGCCCCACCCTATGGGTGGCTGGCCCCGCCCCAGGCACAGGGCACACGCGCCGCCCCAGGTGCCCGATCAGCTTGCTGCGCCGCTAGTGCAGAGGTTCCTATGCGGGCTAAGAGGAAGGAGAGCGGCTAAAGGATGAAGTAAGGAGGACTTTTAAGGAAGAGGGAGATAAATATTTCACTGCATGCCCTTAATCTCATGCAGAAAACTTGTGTATATACAGACCAATTAAGGAAATACAGCATCATCCACAAAATTAACCCTGGCAGCCAAACAGGAATGTTGATGATGCAAGACGGATTTAGAACATCTTGTTTATATTTTACAGTAGTTATTAAATTGAATCAGTTCCTGAACTAACCCACGATCACTTTAAAGCCCCCTATAGCTTGAGACCACAATATCTGAAGGAATCCTACTCCTGTACAAACCTGCCCACATACTAAGATCACGAAGGGAGGCCTGTGCCTCTTGCATGTCCAAGAGATTCCTGATATAACCTGGTTGGGACCACAGAGAAGACCACATACCTGTCAACTGTCCTGGAAAAACTGGACAATCCTTTTATTCTAACGAGAGAATGGTGGCCATTTTTGGCACCTTTCTCTCTTGCGATTTGGGGCCAGGATCTAACCGCCCCCAAAAGCATTTTTTCCTGGGTCCATGATCTTACATGGTGTCCCCAAACCTGCATATTTAGGCACCATGCTCTCCCAAAAGAGACCTTTTCTGGATCTGTGATCTCATGCGAATCATGTGACTCGTGTGGGATTTCAGACCCAGAAGATAATGGGCTGTGTCACATTGGAGGGTATGAGACCCATCTCATTTGTTGTGCTGAGCTCTGGAACACTGTCCTGAGGAAAGCTGCTTTTTGTACAGTACTCATTAATGGTTTTGTGTGTCTGTTTGCTGCATTCCAAAATCTTTCTTCTTTAGGAAAGCTTCTGGATTTACTGCTTCAACTCCACTGGACCTCGTTTTCACTGGGCACTCTTGGACTATTATTTTTACTCTACTATTAATGTTGGCTGGTTGATTGCTGCTTTAGCTTGTCCTTCATTGCTATTAGTCACATTTGAGGAAAGGCGAGGTCAGTGTTTTCTTCTTCTTCAGGGAGTACTCAAGGGTACACAGTACCGGCGCCAGTGTGGTGTAGTGTTTAAGAGTGGCAGACTCGTAATCTGGTGAACTGGGTTCGCGTCTCCGCTCCCCCACATGCAGCTGCTGGGTGACCTTGGGCCAGTCACACTTCTCTGAAGTCTCTCAGCCCCACTCACCTCACAGAGTGTTTGTTGTGGGGGAGGAAGGGAAAGGAGAATGTTAGCCGCTTTGAGACTCCTTTGGGTTGTGATAAAGCGGGATATCAAATCCAAACTCTTCTTCTTCTCTTCTTCTTTCGTCGTTGTTAAAAAATGTGACACTTACTGTAACAACTTCATGGTGAGTACAGGGAACCTATTTTTCTAGGGGGGAAAGCACTGGGTGAGGTTGGTTTTTTAAAAGGCAAATAACTTTTGTGTTTTAGGGAATGTTGAGAATATGCCTTTTCTTACCAGACTTGGATAAGCGGTATGTACTAACGAAATCGTTATAACTGAGGATTCAAGGTGTGTGTGTGTGGAGCCCATTATTAGAAGAGAACAAAAACATTGATATATTTTGAAGAGCAATTTTGCTTAAATACTCCCCCCCCTTCCGCTTAAAAGCCTATGGTGCTGCCAGGTGGACTGAGCTGCTGTTCTGACAACTACACAGAGTTGTTCCTGGGAGTGAAATGCCCTTTGGGCAAAGTAAATTTTTACAAACAAGGTATTTCAGTGACCTTGTATGTATGAGCCAGACAGGCGTCATTAGCAAGTGATTTGGCTGGAGAGACTCCTGTCGAGGCAGGGATATTGTCTGCTGTTCCTATTACTACATCCCAGTTGACATTTGTAAAAGATGAAGGTTGGAGCAAATGGCACAAATATTCCCCACAGCTTAAAGGCTCACATTTCACTTAAATATAGAAGGAGGTAGAGGCTTCTATGGCTTAGCTGATAGAATGCAGGGAGACTGGCAAAGCAAGGCACTTGAGTGTCCTTAACACCCAGAATGCTAATAGTACTGCCAAATTGGACGGGCCTCCCTTACATAGCTAAGGGGTACATTGGTAGGTATCTTTAAAAAGAGGGTACAGACCCTTTAGGGGACCCTACTACCTCAGACCCTCCAAGTGTCCCTATTTTCCAGGGACATCCCTGATTTAGAGAAGCCACCCCGGTTTCTGATTTGATCCCAGAATGTCCCGCTTTTCCTCAGAATGTCCCTATTTTCACTGGAGAAATGTTGGAGGGTATGGAGTTATTTGACTTCTGAGCTGTCTGAAGGCGGAACTTTTTAAAAATGTTCAATGTTTTCTTATGTTTTTATATATGTTAGAAGCTGCCCAGAATGCTGTGCTGGGGGGGGGGGCAATAAACAGTAAAATTATCATTATGGAATGGGACGTCCCTATTTTCAGTGGAGAAATGTTGGAGGGTATGCTACCTCAGAAAGCACCTCTAATTTTTAAATACAGTTCATATTTTTTAGTTTGTTTTTAAAAATGATTTGGAGAGCCAGAATCCATCTTTGGTAATTTTATCTTTGTTTCACTTGAGTTTATATGTTTGCACTTCCTGCACACATAATTGCAATGGCTGGTGGCTGATGCAAATAAATTATTTGTCTGTCTATCTACCTTTGTCTAGATCTGGCAACTGTTTTTTTAGAGGCATATTAATCCCCTGTTGATTGGAGGATTAAATGCACCCTGTCAGAAGACAGAAAAATAATAAAAAAACTTTTGGGTTAGTTCATGACAATTCCATGTTCCAGGTGGTCCTTAACCATGTTGTGGTGTCTATTGCAATGTAAAAGATAGTTTCAGCCTGTGTTTTTAATTTAGTGATTAATTCATGTTGTTGCACTTAGGGAGTCAATTCTACTCCTATTGGAATGGCTGAGAAAAACGAAAAACCATGCACATAAGGTACTTGGGGTCAAAGTGACCTCACATAATGCTGTTTATAGCTATTAGTTACTTGTCAGGTCTAGCCCACAACCCATTTTGTCCATTTCATGAGAGAAAGGAGAGGGTGCAAAAGCAATATACTGTCTATTTAGATACTAGACAAAACACTTACTTCCTGTAACATCACCACAAATGGTATCAAGGGTCGATAGTTCCCCAGAAAACCTTGGCAAACCTGAGCTGCCTGAACATTTTTACCCATTTAGACTCTCCTCTGTGACCCAGCAAAACTGCTTTTTTTTTCACCCATGGATATAAATTTGCACAACATTTATGAATACAGCTTTTGGGGTCACAGAGACCCCCAGCTGCATTTCCAAATGCTGGTAAACAACCCTCACTCTCAATTCATCAGGTGAACAGCCTAAATGGCAACTCTCAGTTGAGATTTTTTCGATAACCACTTTCTTCTGTTCACAGAAAGATCTTTGCAAAATGTGTTATTGAGGGTTGCCTTCAGCATTTTCAGGGCACGGTGCCACAGGTCTTCCTCAAAAGAAGTCAATACAGTCCTCAGATTTGACAACTGACTTCAATGCTGAGCTACCAGTGGGAGAGACAAGGTTCCCTCATGTTTACCAACACATTCCCACAATCCTTTGCGCCATATAAGAATGTGAAAACCAAGTAATTGGTGTCATTGAAGGGAAGCTGTCCAATGAAACAGTATAAGCCACTCAAACCCACAAAGCATGGCATAAAAGTTTGATTGCATTGCAGCTTCAGAAGTTCATGCTTGTTATGCGGAAGGTGGAAAGGTGGCGCAGCAGTTCAAAATCTTTGCCAGGACAGTGACTGAGAAATTAACAACATATTTACAGGATTCTGAATAGAATCAGCTTGTAACTTCTTCCCTGGTGTGTCACTGGCCAGGGGTTCAGCTAAGAAAAACCTGACTCTGTGTGGCACATTGAAAAACAAACAAACTAGAAATTCCCCCAGAGCAACTTGTCCTAAAGTGTTAGCGGCAATATTGTTGGCTTCCAAGATTTGACACTTGTAAATTATGAACCAAAAGAAGGAAGGACAGTGATTCTGGGCCTCAGACTATTCTTTGTTGTATATAAAAAAGGTGTTATATGCACCAGTGACTGGGTGGTCTCTGTACATACTACCAAACACGTAATTAAACAATGGCCAATGGTGTGGGTTTTTTCTTTTATGATTATGATTATTTAAATTTGTATACCATCCTCTACTCACAGGTATCAGGGCAGTTCACAAGATAAATCACAATATGAAAACACAAAATACATAATCAAAATAAAAACAGAAGCAACCCTATGACCTCCTACTCCACATGTATGGTGGATATCCCTGCTTAACAAGATAAGATGGGGACAAGATTTAAGCTTTTAGGTAAAGAATTCTGTGCACTTCACTACTTTGGGATTTGATTTTCAGAATGGGCTTGATTCCTCTTCATCAGCTTTCAGAGATAGCATAAAGAAGCTTTTTACAAGTCAAAATAGGGGTACTTTGCCGTAAGAATATAATGAATAGTTTGTTTGCTCCTTGGATTTGCGCCTTTTTTCTTTCATTACCTCTCGGTGCCATTTGGGGTTGTGTAATTTTTTAAAATTAACTTTCTACATGTGGAAGAAAACTTCGACACAGAATGATTTGTTTGCAATCATTATAAGCCTTAATTGCAGTATATGTGCTTATTATGGAATTGGATTGAATACCTGCAATTATATAATTAAAGCATGTAGTTGCATAATTTAATAAATGTGTATTTAACTAAAAGAGCTTTGCTGTATAGTGACATAAACAGATGCATTAACATTGCAATTCTCTACATGTCTGTTCAGAAGTAAGTCCCTTTGAAGACAGTGTAGGGTTTACTCTAAGGTAAGTGGATCTAGGTTTACACCCTAAAGCTGCATGGATCTCTGCCACTCAAATTTGCTTTTTTTTTTTTTTAAATATGTTTCAAATGTTTGTGCTGTTTCAGAGTGTAATTTTTACTCCTGACAAGTTTTCAGAAACAGATTAAGCAATCACGTGAATTCAGTTCATTCATCTTTGGTGTACAGAACGCTTTTGCATTCCTTTAACATTTCTGTGCTTTTTTTTGAATTGGTGGCAATTTATTAAAACCTTTTCACATTTTTGTCACCATAAATTTGAGGGGATTTGTTTACTTCAAAACTGATAGCCTCCGAGGTGTTACATATTTTTAACTGCCACTGCTTTTAGTAGGAGAATTATACATACAGTGGTGCACCGCAAGACGAACGCCTCGCAAGACGGAAAACCTGCTAAGTGAAAGGGTTTTCCGTTTTGGAGGCACTTCGCAAAACGAATTTCCCTATGGGCTTGCTTCGCAAGACGAAAATGTCTTGCGAGTTCCTGCGGGGTTTATTCCCTCCCCCCCTTTTCCTAAGCCCTAAGCCGCTTATCAGCTGATCCGCTAAAAGCTGCTAAACCGCTAATAGCGCTAATCCGCTAAGCTGTCAATGGGCTTGCTTCGCAAGACGAAAAAACCGCTATACGAAGAGCCTCACGGAACGGATTAATTTCGTCTTGCGAGGCACCACTGTATTATTAGCTGCCACTTGGACCTCAAGGGGCAGAGGAATAGTGCAAGCTCACCCAGCCACCTCCAGATAGCATCATATACAGGGCGAGTCCTTTAAAAGAGGCTCCGTGGATACAGAGTACACATGTTCCACGGGGCCTCTTTTAAAAGGCTCACCCTGCATGATGCAAACATTTCACATGGATGCCCGTTTGCACAGATACCAGAGACGGGAGGCGGAAACTGAATGATGAAACAGGAGAGGGGAGGTACAACTTTGAATCCATGTGGTCGAACTCCTGAGTATAGATAGAACTGGGGCTACAAGCCCCTATGAAGGTTGGGCCTGATTAGAAACGGGTCAATTCTGTGCAGAGTAGGCAAAAAGGAAAATAAAATAAAAAGGGGGAGCTTGAAAAACCAAACAAAGACCCATGAAAACATTCCTGCTTGATCCCCAGAAAAGTAACTAGTACTGTATATGCTCCAACATGTCCCAGAGGAACACCAGGATGTGAATCATAGAGTTGTAGAGTTGAAAGGGATGCCAAGGGTCATCTAGCCCAACACCCTGGAATGCAGGAATCTGACCTAGAGCATCCATTACAGATGGCCATCAAACGTCTGCTTAAAAACTTCCAAGGGAGGAGAGTCCACAACTTCCCGAGGGAGACCGTCCCACTGTTGAACAGCTCTTACTATCAGAAAGTTGTTCCTGCTGTTTAGTTACTTTCTTGTAACTTGAAGCCATTATTATTATTATTATTTAAAGATATTTATTACATTTTCAAATATTACACAAAAAACCACACCAATAAAAACAAGAAACAGACAACAAACAAACAAGTATAATTTCAATCCCTTATTTTCATATACCTAACTTCCCCATTGAAGCCATTATTTTGAGTCCCACCTCAGCAGCTGTCCGGAGAAGTAGACCTCAGAAAAATGGGATGGATGTCTTTTTGGATAGAAATGTGTGCACAAAAGCCACTGTGAAGAACTTTGTTTTCCTCCCACACAGAAACCAATTGTCTTTCTTTTTGGCATGTAAGGATATCTTCCTAGCCATCTAGAACCCTTATTGTTTTGCATTGACTTTGGCACCCAAAGACTTCATGATGGGGCAGTATGTTCAAAAGAAACCGTTGGAACAATGAATTATTTTGTGGCTGAAAATCACACCCAGTTTTAAGCCAGGCCAGTTCTCTGCAGAGGAAAAATGCGTGCATTGTTCTGAACCAAGCACTTTACCTCAAGCATCTGAGATGAGTTGCATTTGTGATATGAAAAATTCCATTTCTTTAATCAGGCAGTTCTCTTCTGAAACTTTATGCTTTTTTTAAGGGAATACCTCTTTCAAAACACGAGCAATAATAGTGAAACAATGCACAATAATCAGTGGTGACCAATTTAAATGGCGCTTAATTGCTAACATCACTGGCACCTATTTGTCTAACAAAGCTAAAGGAAAGCAATTGAAAAGGGGTGAAAATCCCTTATTTAATGTTTTACACCTTGTTGGTTATTCAACTATAATTGGTTGTTTTAGATTCTTGATAGCTAGTCCCGTGTTTCTTGTATTTTATTGGCTTCTGGTGTTTAAAGGAAAAAATAATGAGAACGTACTTCTGGACTGGTGGCGATATCCACAAGTTTCCTTTTAAATATGCACAACAAAATGGATTGTTAAAAAAATAATCCTCCAAGTCTAGGTCAGCCTTTGTCAGTTTTCTACCAGAGTGCACTCTGTACTGTGACAGAAAATTGCTCATTAATCTCTGAGGAATGACCAATTTCCCAATAGTCACTCAACTGTGCTGCTGCTGTTAATTTTTTTTTTAAGGTGCTGTGGGTGCCATTAATTGCTTGCTGTGATTTGTAACAGCAGCAATCTCCTTTGGATGGGACATTAACTCCCAAACTAGGTACGTGTCAGTGATATGGGGTAAACAAAGTGATGGAAAAACCAGAATGTAAAAGAACAAAGAGCTTTAAGTTGAAAATGAAAATGGCAGTTGTCTCAAGAGTCTGATATTATATTTGCACCCTTGAAGATTATGAATTGTTCAGGATTTCCCTCTGGCCTAAAATTACAGTTGTCATTATTTCAGTAATTACTTTTTTGCATTTTGTTAGATACCTTTAAAAACAACAACACCTGATTCCCCCCTACTGTAGCACTGTGGTCTAAACCACTGAACCTCTTGGGCTTGATGATCAGAAGGTCGGCAGTTCGAATCCCCACAACAGAGTGAGCTTCCATTGCTCTGTCCCTGCTCCTGTCAACCTAGCAGTTCGAAAGCACACCAGTGCAAGTAGATAGGTCCTGCTGTGGCGGGAAGGTAAACAGTGTTTCCATGCACTCTGGTTTCCGTCACGGTGTCCCGTTGCCCCAGAAGCGGTTTAGTTATGCTGGCCACATGCCCAGAATGCTGTCTGTGGACAAACACCAGCTCCCTCAGCCTGAAAGTGAGATGAGCGCCACAACCCCATAGTCGCTTTTGACTAGACTTAACAGTCCAGGGGTCCTTTGCCTTTTTTTTTTTTTACTAAAATATAATAGAGACTGAATAGCTACAGCTGGGGGGAAAACCTTCCACCATTCCAATAAAGACTGTTTACATAAGTAGCCAGAGATGCTCTCTGCTATGAACTTTACATTCTAGTTCCAGTGTGACTATAAATCATTGTCTGGTTTTTTTTTCAAGGCAGGAGTAGCTAACCTGTGGTTCCCCAACTACCATCAGTCCCAGCCAGCATATTTAAGGGTCAGAGACGATGGGACTCAGAGTCCAGCAATGTCAGGTGGAGCACAGGTTAGCCACACCTAGTTTAAACTCAGCATGGTGACTCAATAGTTCCGCACATGACATGTTTTGACTTCCAAATAGAAGAAAAGCTAAGGAAGGGCTTGATATACCAACAGATACTTCTTCAACCTTATCAACAGCAAAATTGACTGTACCAATGTGATACTGGGGTCAAACCTACTCCGTATGATGTGTGTGTTGTTAGGCATCTGCAAGTAAACATAAAGGTCTTTGCCGAGGTCTTCCCTTTTCCAGTAAGACAATTTACTTGCACACAATTCATTGGGGTCACCAGTAACCCACAGTGCAAAGTACAAAACCCTGCACAAGTGATAAATGGAACCCTCACCCCCTTTTTAAGAATGTAAGTGGCAATGAACATATGTACAACATAAGGTTTTAGGATGTTATTTTTTATATTATATTTGCTGTCTTGTATTTTAATGAAATCTTCTCTAGCGCTCTGAGAGCCTTTGGTTTGAAGGGCTACTGAGAGCCTTTGGTTTGAAGGGCTACTGCTGCTATTATTTAAGATATTATTATAATTATACATTAAGGATATTATATTATTGTAAAATATAAAACTACTACTACTACTACTACTACTAATATGATAATAATATGTTCAAGATGTGCTGAAAAAAACACACAAACACACCCATTCCTTTTGTTAGGCGTATTGATACACATCCAACATTGCAACAAAACAATCATATACTGTGAATATCTAAAAAATGTGTTCTACTGTCAGCTACGCTTTCTTGGAAGACCCAGATTATCCTTTCAATTTTGTTGAGAAGATCAAAATCACTACATAAGACTTACACACTTCATTTTAGTTTTGAAAAATGAAAAGCCATGTTGATTTAGGAGTTATTTCCAACAAGGAAGATTGTGTTTTCTCCAAACCTGGCAACCAGACAGGGTTGCAGTATATACCTCCCGCTCCCTCAATCCTTTACCTCAATTAAAATTGTACAAAAAATAGATTTGTGTATTTGGGAGGATGACTTTATTACTTCCAAGAGGGATTACAGCTAAAATTTTGTCAATGCTGTAAGGGACAAGAAAAATAAGGCCTGTCACAGAAAACTGCATAGAGTTTAAAAATAATAATAATCCATTCAGTATTTTGTTAGTGTAATATTAAATGCATAATGGAGTGAGGTTTGTTATGTTTTGAAATGGTTACTCAAGTCTAGAAGCCTGGCTTCTCCACACATATTTCAGCTCCTAAATGTACTAATTGTTATTTACAATTATAATTTATAATGAAATGTGGAACTAAGCAAATGGAGTAATGATGTTGGTACTTTCTTCTCCTGTTTCTGCACTTTGCCTTACTTATGAGGCTTTTTATTCCCAGAAGAAATAAACCTTTTACCTTCTGTCAATCATAACCACCATTATTTTTAAGATAATTTATCACATGCTCGACTGCAGTCTACACCTTTCACAGGTATTTTCTGTTTTGCAGAATTTACAGCTAACCTAATAAAGACTGCCTGGGGGAGAAATTACATCCTGAGGTAATGCTCGGGCCTTTATTTGGTGGGTGAAATAAGAGGGCATCAACTGTGTCGCTGGTGTAAGATTCCAGGCATGTTAGGAGCAAAAGTCTGTGTACAACAGAATCACCATGTTCTAGTTCCCCAAATCTGGAAAGCCTAATTTGCCTTACTAATTATACAACATTTACTCTGGTCCCACCCCTCCCCGTTTTTCAATAACTAAAAATGCTATGCACCTGCTTACAGGTCACTGGAACAATGGATACTAGGTTTGGACTGGGACAAAACCACGAAGGGTAAATTGTAAGTCGAGGACCCCAACCTGCGTAGTGTTGAAATAAGAGACAAGGACACAAGTATTTAGGTTAATGGGATGAAAAAGGCCACAACTTTTATTGGTTACAGCATGTGAGTGGTATTGGCTTAGGCATTGGATCAAACAACCGATATCATACCGCACCCACGCAGCGGGGGGCCATTTGAAGGTTAACACCCAGTGGGAGGAGCTTGTTGATACAACTGGAAGCTTCCCCTGATGTCACTGGGAGTCGTGCCATGGCCCTAGCGACCAACAGGGTATCGGACAGGATCCACGACTGCCAGATTCCATTAAGGGAATACCCAAAATGGGGTGGGATAGGTGATGGCCACACCCCGCCCCCCCAACACATAATCCAGTGCCTAACCACCAAAACCGGAAAAGTTGTGACGATTTGCTACGAGGTAGGCAAAAAACCAAGAGGCTGGTGCCAATTTAGCCAAATGCCCCCCAGGACAAGCAGGGCGACCAACCAAGGTCCATAGCAAGGTCAAGAACATAAACCTAGCCTAGAGGGTGGGTGGGTGGGTGATCCGACGTCTTCCCAGGAACCAAATGAGGCGCGGAGGCTGTCGCGGCCGCTTAAATGCGGCTAAACCCCGCCTCCAGGCCAAACCTATTGGCTGGCCCACTACAGGGGGCGTGGCAGCCAGGGGGATGATGCAGGGGGCCAAATATGCCCCTCTGATGACACAGGAAAGGCTCCCGCTCACAATACCTCCCCTCTGGGAGGAGGAGAGGCTTTTGAAGCGCTTCCCTTGGGCCTGATCCAGAAGCTGTAGTTAATACAGAATGCTGCATCATGATTGCTGATAGGAGTGAGATTCTGTCAGATATAGAACCTGTGCTCAGAGACTTGCACCGGTCACCAATTTGCTACTGGGTTAAGTTCAAGGTGCTATTGGTATATAAAGCCCTTAACAAGTTGGGAACTGTTTGCCTGCAAGATCGCCTTACCCGACTCGACCACTTCAGTTTGTGCAACTGGCCCTGTCTCAGGTGCCACATAACAGTTGTATTGCATTTGCAAGAAGCTGATCTTTTTGTCTGGAGCACTATTGACATCAGGCACTGTATTTTTTTTCTGCACCTGCTAAAAACATTTTTTGTTTAGGCAAACGTATCTGGGATGCTGACATATGCTGTAAACCACTTTGAGATTTTTCTGAAAAATATAAAGCAGTATAGAAATGAAATAATAATAATAATAATAATAATAATAATAATAATAATAATAATAATGTGTTTTAGTTTGGTATTCTGCTCATCTTTGGTCTTAATTATTTTTTGAATGTTTAAAATGTATTAACTGTTTTTAAGAGTGATAATTGCATTTTTTTTATTTTGTAAACTGAGTTCCCCCCCTTATTACGATCACAAGATCTATAATATCATGAAATAAATAAAAGAATAAAATTAACTGAACGGCCTGTACTGTGACCTGAATAATAATAATAATAATAATAATAATAATAATAATAATAATAATAATAGAATTAATATACTGCCCTATACCTGGAGGTCTCAGGGTGGTTCACAGAACAAAATCTAAATATAAAACCACAAAATATATAATCAGAATAAATGCAACAACCCAATAACACCCCCCCAAAAAAGCACATAGGATGTCAATCAAATCAACCAAATGCCTGGTTAAGAAAGTGACCAGATGGGGTAGTTTGGTGGTGGTTATAACTTTTACTGCAACATTTCAAACAACTTCAAGGCTCAGTGTACACATTGTTTGGGCATGGTGTGTTCCACTCTCATGTTTCCATTCTGTACGGTGCACATTAGACAGATGTTTTGACCAATCAGCTAGGTCACTTGGCTAAGAGGCTCCAAATGTGGGACCACTGATGACTGGATTGTCTACAGAGTTGACCTCTTATCACGAGAACAAAGGTTTCCCAGGAGAAAATAGGCCTGCTGTCTGTCACCGTCAACCAAGTTGTTTAATGCAATGGGTCAACCAAGGGGAAAGAACAGAGTGGCCCTTCATCCTGCTTTACAGAGGACAGTTCTCTATTTGAAGGATTCCTCTGTTCAAAAGATGGCCTGGTCCGTGCCTGGTTTAAGATAAAGTACCATAATGATGGAGATGAGGGGTCTTGAAGCATCCCACCAACAATTTGCAGCACTTGAATAGCAAGCTTAGCAGGTCCTCGGGTCATTATCTTCCCAACTATGTTTAGATCTACTGCATTTCTATTTACATTGCAGTCATTGTTTCTAAATTTGCAGCTATACATATATGTGCATATGCAAATATGTGTCCTTTTGGAGAGGGTGACGCATTTCTTCTTTCTTAAAAAGTGATGCATCAGGGGCTATATAGGAAGCTGCCTTTGAGACATGCATGGCTGTCTGCAACCCCCCTTGGATGGTTCTTGTCACTGAATGCAAGCATCCGTCTTTTTCCTTTTTTCTTTTGGCCTTCCTACAGATTTATGTTTGAAAGGGATGCTGCTTTGAAATAATAAGGAGAAAGGAAGAGATGACTAATTTAGTGTTCTGTTGCTGAGCTGCCTGATGGGAATATGTGGGAAGAGGAGACTGCCAGTCGCACACAGAGAGAATTGAAAAATGACCTGGTATTACCAAGCCCCTAGCGCATGTTGTCAGGAGTGCTGGCATTATAATAAATCAATCTGTCCAACATCAAGGGTCAGTTGCTGGGAAGTGGGGAGCATTTCGCCTAATCTGCAAAGGCATGGCCTATTCACTGTGGGACATTTAGCTTCGTGATGGTAGTGCAATCATGCTGGAAACGTTCTCCATGCAAAACCAAAATCTTTTGTTTTCATGCTTTTAGCACTCAGAAAACCTTTGTGTCAAATGATCAAGGGCCTGGAAACCAAGCCTTATGAAGAATGGTTGGAGGAGCTGGGTATGTTTAGCCTCAAAAAGAGAGACTGAGAGGAGATATGATAGCCATCTTCAAATATCTCAAGGGTTACCACGTGGAAGATGGAGCAAGCTTCTTTTCTCCTGTTTTGGAAGGTGGCACCTGAACCAATGGATCCAAGTTGCAAGAAAGGAGATTCTGATTATCAGGAAGAACTTTCTGATGGTAAGAGCTGTTCCACAGTGGGATGGACTCCCTTGGGAGGTGGTGGACCCTCCTCCTTTCTTGGAGGTGTTTAAGCAGAGTTTGGATGGCCATCTGTCATGGATGCTTAGTTGAGATTCCTGCATTGCAGGGGATCCCTTCCAACTCTACGATTCCATGATCCCATTCAAGATGGCTTGGTAGCAGGGCAAAATCTGGATATATTTACAATTAAAATCTAATGAGTAGGAATCTTTTTGGGTTCAACTGGGTTCATTTTAGGAGAACCAGAGAAAGGTCATCAATGCATTAGTTGAAGAAATTGTAGGCCACAAAAATTCCATGCAAGTGTTTTTTTGAGTACATTCTTCTGGAATTCTTTCTGAATAATGATGATGTCGTGTGGCAACATTACAAAACACCCCGAGCAGCTATACCATTATAAATGGTAAGTGCCAAAGGCCCTAAGCTCTGGTCTGCTACATGTGTGTTTGAATAGCTTCTGTTCACACTTCCTTCTGCTTAAAACTACAGTCTCCTGACAAATTCTGAACTGCTTTCCTTCACTGTAGCTAGGGTTTGGATGCTTTCACCTTTCATTTTTTAAACAAAAACAACACAACTTCTTCATCAAACTGAGTTTTGTATAAATAATGCATAAATTGCCTAACACAATACACAAAAGTTTAATTTAGGACATCAGTCCATTAGAAAAGTTTGTCTTTGCTCTGAGCGAAATATGAGAGAGAGAAGAATGTCGCACCATTGTTGGTTGTGGAGAAGGATAACAAAACAATATGGTACCCTCAGAAAAACTGTGGAAAGTAGGCCATTGGGGTTTTTTTTTCATATTTCAAAAATAAAGAAAACAGCTATATTTGGGGGCCTTCAGCAGAAGATGTATAAAGAAGGGTGAGGAAATACTAGATAAAGGATGGCTATGGATAACAAGTCATTGTTTTTAAGGTGATATTTTGTTTTAATGCTTCTAAGCACATGTTTCCTGTGCCCTAGTGTTTTGGGTCTCCCTTGTCACCAAATTATAATCCCTCCCCAGCAGCTTCTCAGATATCCATCAGCCTTAATTTGCCTCTGTTGGGAAGCCACAACTGTAAAGCTCTGGAGATTTGTGTGGAGCTATCCCTTTTCTCATATGAAATGATACAGACTTTTTGAATTGGTGGATGAAACCTAGTGGCACGTGGGACTTGAGATTTCCCCCTTTGAGGTCTGTGCGACCCATGCAATTTGTCGTTGTGTGAAGCTGCAAATTGTTTGTGTGTAGTTCATGAAAGAGCAATGGGAGGAGAGAGATATCCCTAATCTTTCTTCTGTGCTCTTGCTGCTCCTCTATCAGCCTCCCCAAATCAATTCTTCCCCCTCAAACAACACCAATTAATTTTGCAATCCAATCAGTAATTCTATCACCTCAAAATAGAGACTCAATTATCTTCCCTCAACACAGACAATCCCCAGCAGACACTCATCATTAATCATGTTCAGGTTCCCTAGAGCCACTTCAAGCAATAGCTATTTACAAGGTTTTGGTGTTTGTACCTCTTCTTCCCTAGTCTCCTCCTGCCTCCCAACTCAGCCAAGTTTCCTTTCCTTCCTCCACATCTGCTCTCTTCTGGCCCTGAGAGAGGAGAGTGCTGGCAGCAAGATTTCTCTAGTGAATGGTAAATTTGGTCATCATATATATCAGTAACCCCTTCTGCTTGTCTGGAAAAGCATGTCCCTGATCTAAGGCCCAGCCAGCTTAAACCTAAGATCCTTGCTAATTTCACCTGCTGGTGGTCTCAAAATCTTAGAACTGAGCTGTTTCAGAATCCTGTAACCTCTGTTCCCACCTTCGCCCAGATGGCATGGAATTTCTTTGGGCTTGGTTGCATTGGTGTACAGGTGCAACTGCCCATGTACAGTGTTATTGACCATGGAAAGCCCTCACCAAGTTTGCAATTCCAGTAGGAAAAGGAATAAGGGTATGGGAAATGCATCCTTCTGATAAGCGAGGGTCCAAAGTGAAATATGGACCTGGTGACTGTTAAAGTGGTATAAGAGCCCTTTACCTGTATGGTGTGGATGTGTAAAATTAGGTTTATCATCTTGGGGGCTTGTAAACAGAGGTCCCCATTGCTATTAACAGGGGATACTTCTGAGTAAGCATGCATAAGAAAATTGGTCATATGCAAGGTTGCTGGCATGGAAGTCCACCAAGGCCTACTGCTCTTTTTTATGTCACCGGCATAGTTAAACTATCTGGATGGACTACAGCTCCACTCCCATCAACATTGGCCATGGACCATGCACCCTGGGACTGGTGGAGTTCTGGTTCAAAACATCTGGAGGGCATCAGGTTGGGGAAGGCTGATTTAATGTCACTGGAGTGTGCCAGTCAGTAACCGCACAATTCAAAGCTGGAGTTAACTTTTTATTAGAAAAAGAACTATCTCCACAGACTTGGTTGAATGTCAGGCCTAATGAGCAGAACAGCTCATTCCCAGTGGTCTTATTCCATGAAAATCAGTTGCCAAGACTGAAAGTTCCTGCCTCCTCACAGCTGTCTCCTACTCTCCAGGACTTTTCCCAAGCAATCAGAGACTGTGTCTGTGGGCAGGGCAACCTCTCCTCCACCCGTTTTAGCCCTCTTCTGGTTCTGGGAGACAAGTGTGGAGGGGAGCTTGTTGCAGCGGGAGGGGGAGACACCCAGGTCTCTTCACAAGCCTGAGACATCTCTGCCTCTTGGCTTCGCTCCTCTCCTGCATCAGCTTCTGCCTCTGATTCTGCACTTCTCTCTGCCACAGACTCTCCCTGCTCACTAAAACCTGGTGCCTCTTCAGCTTCTGACACCTCCTCCCACCATTCTTCTGCATCCAACTAGTCCATGACATTTAAACCTGTTTATTAAGCTGTTTTCCCCCTCTCGCTGCTACAAACCAATAGGCACTGAGCTGGCCATTTAAATTCAATATTAAGTCTTTATCCCACTCACTCTTTCCCACACACATCCATGGAGGCCTTCAAGGTGGAAAGAGATATTGCACAGGAGATTCTTGATTAGATCTGCTAACATTCATTTCTTTGCTTCAAAGCAGCTATGGGGTGACTGCGTTGCTAATTTGTTTAGAGAAATGATGATGTGTCTTTAAGCCTTCTCTCTCCCTGCCCAAACATTTCCCTCTTCTAGAGCATCTGCACCACAAAAAAAAACTGCTGCAATCCCAGTCCTTCATATAGCAGCTTTGGGAACAATTTTGATACAGGGAAGGCATGGGACAAAGAATTAAACACCCACAGTCACTTTGCCTATTCAGTTAGCACCCCTCCCAATTTGCTGTCATGTAGTAAAGAAATAAGGGACACGGGTGGCACTGTGGGTTAAACCACAGAGCCTAGGACTTGCCGATCAGAAGGTCGGCGGTTCAAATCCCCACGATGGGGTGAGCTCCCATTGCTCGGTCCCTGCTCCTGCCAACCTAGCAGTTCGAAAGCACATCAAAGTGCAAGTAGATAAATAGGTACCGCTCTGGAGGGAAGGTAAACGGCGTTTCCGTGCGCTGCTCTGGTTCGCCAGAAGCTGCTTAGTCATGCTGGCCACATGACCCGGAAGCTGTACTCTGGCTCCCTCAGCCAGTAAAGCGAGATGAGCACCACAACCCCAGAGTCGGCCATGACTGGACCTAATGGTAAGGGGTCCCTTTACCCTTTACCTTTAGTAAAGAAATAAGCATCAGGAGATCTAATCATGAAACCTCCCCTTCTTATCCAGGAATTTCTTGTGTGAATTTATTTCAGGATGAATTCAACACTGAGCTGAGTGGATCCCATTTGGTACAATTGTCTTTTGTTCTGCAGAAAATGCAGAGAGGAAGGACTTGTGTCCTTTTGCAGGATTCAAGGGAAGAGGGGCAGCAAAAGCAGACATCAAAGACCAGGGGTTACGGATGACCACCAATTTGCTCTTTCCAGAATTCACCAACGGAGCAAGAAGATGATGCAGCTAACTTGGAAATACAGCGTAATTGATTTTTACTAAAATAATAATAATATTATAGATGCTTTACCTGCCTTGGTTTTATATCTTTACTCGCTATTTAGTGGCTGTTTATTATATTTCATTGTTGCTTTGAGCACAGTTTTGTTGGAATTTTGGATATAAATTTAACAAACAGATAAATAAATCCTTGCCTCTACTGAAATTATTTCTTCTATGAAACTATTAAAGGAATGGGAGTCACCAGGGCTTTTTACCCCCAGCCAGAACACACTGGAACTCAGTTCCAGCACCTCTAAGGTGGGTGCCATTGCCATTCTAAGAGAATGAGGCAGGCGTTCATGGTGAGTTCCAGCACCTCTTTTCTAGAAAAATACCACTGGGAGATGTCCTTGCATCTTGTCACTGTAGAATAGTCTGGTGGCTTGTATGGATTAGAACTGGCCATGCTGGCTAGGGCTGATGGGAGTTGTAGTTCAAAAGAACTTGATAGCTTCAGGTTGGAGAAGGATCCCCTAGCATGTGACAGCTATGCTTTCCGGAAGCCTTATCTTTTGACCAGTAGAACACAAAACTTGCACAATGCATTTATTGCACTTTACAAATACACCTTCAAGTTTAAAGCTACGCCTACTTCAATGGGACTTACTTCTGAGTAGACAGGTAGGATTGCACAGTTAATGTGTGAAATGGCCCTTTTTGCATTTGACTAAATAATATGGCCTCTGATTACGACCCAAGCATGTCCAGCATTTCCAATAGCTGTGATCAGTCCATGAACTTTGAGATTAATTATCTTAAGCTTTGTCTTTGAAGACTATTTTGAAAGACACAATGATCCTTGCAACATGTTCTAAGTATTAATTTTCTCACTGCTATATAGTGCTTCTGACACAACAAATCAATCACATGGAGTTGAAGGGTTAACAGAGCCTAGGCAAGGCCAGCTAGGCTGATTAATTGCTTAATGAGGTGCAGGTAGCTGAAGAGCTGCATCTGGAGACTTGGCTAGACTCTTTAAGGGAGAAGCTGAAGAGAGGAGATGAAGGGAGAGAATAGAAGAGGGAAGACTTTACCTCCAGGCTAAGAACTTTCACTGGGGAAGAAGGGCGGGTGCAAGCTTCTCAAGCAATATATGGAGGAAAACCATTTGGGAAGATGCAATCATATGCATTAAGACAGTGATGTAGGCCACAGTAGGATTGCTTCCTAAAACTGCAGGCTAAGAGATGTGCTTGCAAATTTGTAGGTCCCACCATTTGGAGGAGGTGGAGTAAGGACCATGGGAAGCAACCAAAAGACAAAACACGCCAACCAATAACAGGTAGCCTTAAAGGTAACTGAGTTGGTTGCATGAACAGGTTGGTTTGCTTCAACGTATCAGCTGCATCCCATGGTGCATTCCTAATCATGTTTACTCAGAAGTAAACCCCACTGAGTACAATGGGACTTTCTCATGAAGTTGCTTAGGAGGATTACAGTCTATGTATGTTTTGTATATATTGTTAAGTGTTGTATTTTCCTTTTATGAGGTCTATTGAGAGTGCACAACTGAGATCAAAAAGCTCCGATCGGAGATACTCAAGAGCATCCTTGTATTAATGAATGAGCATTTCGCCTACCCATCCTGGGACAAATATATATACTATACATGCTGGGGGGAAGACCATTTTCACTGTGAAACATGGAATCCTCTGGGAGGCAAAATAATATTAAGTATAACAGTATTGCCATATTTGGGGGGGAGATAGAAGAGGGAGGGGGAAAGTTTTGAGCTCCTGATGCAGACATGTTCTAGGTACAGATCCCAGGGTGGGGACCTAGCCCTGTGCTTCACTGGAATCAGTCTCTTAAGCTTAAGCCAAGAAATAGTATTCTTTATGAAACTGAATAGCAATATACGTTTCAAGGCTTTGGGATAAGACCACTGAAGAAGCCCGGAAAACTACCTTGGGAGTGAGCTATCTGCAAGCTCCAGTAAAAGGGCCCCATTGGGGGTGAACAGCGGCCTTACCTGGACTGCCAGGGTGAAACAGGTGCAAAACACTGGCACCCTGTCTACAACTTCATTTACAGATAGGTAGCCGTGTTGGTCTGCCATAGTCAAAACAAAATAAAAAAATTCCTTCCAGTAGCACCTTACCAAACCTTACGCCAAAGGATAAACGGACATAAATCTGACATCAGGAATCACAAGACAGAGAAACCAGTAGGAGAACACTTCAATCTCCCAGGACATTCTATACAAGATCTCAAAGTAGCTGTTCTATTACAAAGGAATTTCAGAAATAGACTGGAAAGAGAAGCTGCTGAATTGCAACTTATTACCAAACTTAAAACCATGGAGAGACCTGGTCTGAACAAAGACATTGGATTCTTATCTCATTATACATGACAAAGCCATTTTTCACCTTCTCACCCCATGCTTTTTCCTGTAAGACCTATTGCAGTCGTTAAGAGTCGACAACAGGCTCATCACAGCTATCTGCCAATCACCCATTCCCACCACCCTTCTGAGTAATACCCCTCCCCACCTTCTCACTATATAGAAGGGTCTGGTGACTTCTGTTTCAGTGTATCTGAAGAAGTGTGCATGCACACGAAAGCTCATACCTAGAACTAACTTAGTTGGTCTTTAAGGTGCTACTGGAAGGAATTTTTTTATTTTGTTACAACTTCATTAACATCCATCTACAACTTCACTAGCATCTCTCAGTACTGTGAACAACACTGAACTTACCCTTTGTTGGTATCTTCATGAACTTACCTAAAAGATTAAGAAAACAAAAGACTGAGTTAAGCATTTGAAAAATCCACTGAAACCAGACATTATAAGTTCATCTTAGGTTGGGTAGTTCGTAAGTCTCTGTGGCTTTGCACAAGGTTTTGTATTTTTCTCAGAAGACTGATAAAGAATGTATAATTATTTTGGTAATTATTATGTGTATATTAGTCGCCAACGTGTTGCATGAGTCATACTGCTCATTGGAATAGGAGGCAGAAGTCATTATATGGCAATGAACTGTGGTGGGAAAGGAAGAGGAGGTATGACAGTATTCTCCCCAGGCATGGCAGGGGTAGGTGAGAAGGGGAAGATGTCGATAGAGCAGGAAGGTGACAAAAGAGAGATGGCGTCTGTGATTGCCTGATGCAGCTGCGAGTGAAGGCAGGCATTAATCAGCTTCCCAAAGTCCTGAGACTCTCCCCTGACCTTTTGATCAACTGTAGATCAGATCTCACATACCCACAAACAGTTGAACAGCTGAAAAACAGGATATGCCTATAGCTCCCCCTGCTTGTATAATAAAGACGCCAACCACAACTTCCTCCCTTCATTACCACACATTGCTGAAGGCTCATTGTGTCCTGTGCAACTCTGCAACAGCAGGTCTTCCATTGATTTGAAATCCAAAACATACTCATCCTGCAATGTTCTAAAGCAGTCCAGTGGTACCTCGGGTTACATACGCTTCAGGTTACATACGCTTCAGGTTACAGACTCTGCTAACCCAGAAATATTACCTTGCATTAAGAACTTTGCTTCAGGATGAGAACAGAACTCATGCTCCAGCGGCGTGGCAACAGCGGGAGGCCCCATTAGCTAAAGTGGTCTTCAGGTTAAGAACAGTTTCAGGTTAAGAACAGACCTCCAGAACAAATTAAGTACTTAACCCGAGGTACCACTGCTGCATCTGCGTGTCTTATTAAATAGGTTTAAACCCTCAGTTCTAGCTGAAGGAAGGGCACAACAACAGCAAATAAATAAATATACACAATGTGGGAAAGAAAAAGATCCAGGATAGCTCAGGTGGTTAGAGCATGGTGCTGATAATGCCAAGGTTGCAGCTTTGATCCAGCTGCGTATTCCTGCATTGCAGGGGGTTGGACTAGATGATCCTCAGGGTCCTCTCCAACTCTACAGTTCTATCATACGTAAGCAGCTTCCACCCTTCCATTAGTTTGAGATTTAACTTCTAAAAGCCATGGAGTGGGAGCTGGGTCCTGGCTTGGTACCCCAATCTCTCGGGCAGCTGCAAGTGCCCTAGAGCTCTCACTTGGCCCTCCAGCGATGCCTTGCCCCCATTTCAACATTTCCCACAATATCCTGTAGCATTGACCTAAGGCACTATGGGAAATTTTAAAATGGTGGCTTCACAGCTGCCCTACTGTTAAGGAGAGGGACACCAGAGGAGGGGGAAACACCAGCATAAGAGGAGGCGGCTGCCGGATGGCACTTTGCCAAGAGTTCCCTAAAACATGGTAAAGGTAAAGGTAAGGGAACCCCTGACCATTAGGTCCAGTCGTGGCCGACTCTGGGGTTGCGGCGCTCATCTCGCTTTATTGGCCGAGGAAGCCGGCGTACAGCTTCCGGGTCATGTGGCCAGCATGACTAAGCCACTTCTGGCGAACCAGAGCAGCGCACGGAAACGTTGTTTACCTTCCCGCTGGAGCGGTACCTATTTATCTACTTGCACTTTGATGTGCTTTCAAACTGCTAGGTTGGCAGGAGCAGGGATCAAGCAATGGTAGCTCACCCTGTCGCGGGGATTCAAACCACCGACCTTCTGATCGGTAAGTCCTAGGCTCTGTGGTTTAACCCACAGTGCCACCAACGTCCCTCCCTAAAACATGGATCAGATCCCAAATCTCACACTTTTTTTGAAGGCAACCAAACCAAGAGGGGAATGTGGAACAACATTTTAGCAGGGACAGGTACCAGAAAACGAGGAACAGTTGCAGATAAAGATTTCCATTAAGAAGCCTTGCTATCCATCTCTCTCAAGGCTAAGTGCTGTCTTTCTCCAACTCCATCCACCTGGTGCTTTGTTGTTGCTTGATTTTCATAGATGTCTTTTCCCCCTTTGTGGACTATGGGTTCGCTCCAGACTAATTTAGCTGAACTTATTTCCCACTGAAATCAATGGGACAAGTTAGTTGTAATAAGCATTGAAATCAATGGCGCTTAAGTTCAGCTAACTTAGTTTGGGTTGAAAGTTATGTATTTGTATCCATTAGTTGAGATTGCTTAAGTATCCCGGTCTGTATGTGGAAATGCTCTGTGAGCATTTTGTCACCTCTGAAGCGGCCAGCCACCTGAGGGAAAATGAAGTTTCACCGGACGTCACTGTTCTAGCGCTCTTCTTCTCCAACTTGTTTCAGCCTCTCTGCAGGCCTTTAAATCAAATCAAGCGCATTAAGGGGTGGTTACCTCAGGATAAATGATCATGTAAACAAGCACTTAGATGTGAATCGACTGATTAAATCCAGTAAAGAAGAAGACTCACTAAAAGTAATTACACTTTATTTAGTTCCTTAATGAACATCCAAAACTTCACTTGGAAGTATCTGATATTGGACACTAAGCAGGAAATTTGGTGAAGAATTAGCCTTCTCAGTTTCACTCTACAGACAGGATGAAAAGCACTTTTTAGTACAGTTTCCCCTCCTTCCAAACCAACAGAATTCTTTTCTTTAGGAAGGGTTTGGAGAAAAGAAAATGGAGCATTAGGTGCTCAGCACAAAGGGTTGTGCTCTGAGTCCTTATGATGAGGTGAGTTTGAAATCTTTAATTAAAAAGTAGGAATGATAAGAATGATTTAACCTCTTCCCTTGCCTTCTTTCTTTTCTTTCTTTCTTTCTTTCTTTCTTTCTTTCTTTCTTTCTTTCTTTCTTTCTTTCTCTCTCTATTTAGATATATTGCTTTTCTTGTTGCCTTGTAGTGGATGAGAAAAGGACCACCAACCTTTTTGGGCCGGTGGGCACATTTGGAATTTTCAGAAAGTTCCGTGGGCACGGGTCACAAAATGGCTGCCACAGAGCATAGAATCACAAAAGGGTACAGGCATGCCCTCCCCATTAGCCATCCTATCAATGGGAATAGCACCTATATCAGCCACAGCGATGCTCACCCACAGAGTAAAGCACTTCATGCGTGAATGTGGGAGCAACATTGTTTGTAGTCAGTTCCTGCTTGAATCCTGTCCTGCTTTCCTGGCGGAGCTCCTGACCTCACCGGACTCCCTGCCCTGCACCCAGTTCCAGCTTTGATGGACTGCCTCCATCCTGCACCTTTGACCTCAGACTGGACTCGGACCTTGCCTCTCGGTTATCCCACGGGACCAGCACAATATTCCCCTCTCAAGCCAGTTAGCATTCCATGCACACTGACTGAGCATCCTTATTCCTCATTGAACAGTTTCTCCCCTTCTTTTGTCGTCGTTCTTTTGCAAGCCTTCTGACACAACCAGGGGTGTAGCTAGCACCCAGAATGGCGGGTGCGGGGTGAGCAGCCCAGGGGGGAGGGGGGAGCTGCGCATGGGGGCACCGCATGGGGGGTGCTGCGGTGATCCGCCCAGGGCAGCAATGCGGCAATCTGTCCAGAGAGTCCGCCTGGCAGACGCAAACCCCACACTGCTGTTTCAGGCAGCATGGGGCCCCGAGCCACTGTGTCACTCCCAGGAGAGATGTGCATGCTGCAGGTCAGGCCCCGTGGTAAGTGATGCCCCCTGCATTGTGCCATTTTGTCACTCCCTCATGGATGATACCTAGGGCAAACCGTACACCCCTCTTCCTACGCCCCTGGACACAACCCCCTGTGTAGGGATGGTGCTATTTTGGTTGCATTATGGATCCACACAGAGAATGAGTTCATTATTAGAACATGGGTTTAACAGAATATACAATACACACACTGATAAAACATTCCTTCAGTTGTTGACCACACCGCAGACCAAGTACCAGGAAAGTACTTCATTCCTCAGTCAGCTCAGTAAATGCCTCAGATCTACTGTACTGAAAGCATATCTCACGCAGTAGATATGCAAGGATTTAGCTTCTCTCTGGTAAAAAAACCATGCCTGTCCTTAGGTGATCCCAGTTCTGTGGCACTCCCTGAAAGCTCTCATATCATCCATACCCAGATTTAATAGCCTGCAGTAAAGGGCATCTCCCCTCTCCAGTTTCTGTCCTTCTCCATATCAAGAAAAGGGGCACCCACACTGTAATGGCAGATAAGTCGGAAAGGAGCAAGGCGAGATGAAAGCTTTGCTCACAGATGAAAAGCTGCAAATACCAGCAGCTCAAGGAACACTCCCCGGAAGGGGAAGGAATTGCAACCTGGCACAGCCTTCCTTAATGGAGCAAAGCGCTGCAAAAGCAGCCAGTAAAAGACCCATAAGGGCCAGGAGTGGGTGGGAAATGACATAATGGATTATGATTGCTTTCTCGGCTCTCATCACAGCAAGGAGCAAACGAAAGCTCTATTAAGTTTGTTGCTCGAGATACAGCAGGGTTATTAAGGAAGGGATAGCACCAAGCGAGGGGCTGGCACAGAAATGCATTCTGCACTCGCCGAGTTCTTCATAGGGAGGGAGGTGATTGAAGGATTTGCACAGGACAAGTTGATTTGTGGTTCCAAATGTGATCAATAGCATGAAATAAGGCTCCGGGTCTGTCGTCTCATCAGTAATGAGCTAAGGAGAGCAGACCTGGCTGAGACAAAAGGGATCTCGCAGACATTGGCATGCTCTGAAACTCCACATCAAAGCTTGCCATCGTTACCCTAGTAAGGCCCTGTGATGTGGTTCCGGGGGGGGGGGGCATGTATTTACCCAAACAATTATGGAAAGCAATCATTAACTGCTTAGGGAAGCGAGAATTTTTAATTTTAATTTTTTTAAAAAGAATGTTTCTCTTTGAATGCCTGCAGCCTCCCAAATCAGATATCTTAATAAGCAGGTAGCCTTAGAGAAGTTGAAGAGATGGGATAGAGGAGAAATTTGATCCAGCTTGCATTTAAAGGTGAGCCTACCTAATTCACACTTAGCAAGCAAGCAAGCAAGCAAGCAAACCAACAAATAAATAAATAAATAAGTGAACCAAAACACAGCTAACACTAAAAAACAAAAAAACAAACAAAAAACCTGTACAAAAGTGAATTATATTTGGGAGAAATTGTATACAAACATGGGTACAGTGGTACCTCAGGTTACATACGCTTCAGGTTACAGACTCCGCTAACCCAGAAATAGTACCTACCAGGTTAAGAACTTTGCTTCAGGATGAGAACAGAAATTGTGCTCCGGCGGTGCGGCAGCAGCAGGAGGCCCCATTACCTAAAGTGGTGCTTCAGGTTAAGTACAGTTTCAGGTTAAGAACGGACCTCTGGAACGAATTAAGTACTTAACCCGAGGTACCACTGTATATTGGGGGGGGGGTGCGGAATTGCACTCAGTTTGCGAATGGAATTTCAAAAAATTAGCAAGCTGATGTGGAAATTTGGAGACCTGGACTTCAGATTGGGGGGAAAATAAAAATGGAGAGAAACTGAAATTGACAGATCCACCCATCTCTGTTTAAGAGAAACTGAAAATTTTATATATATATATATATATATGCAGGTTTTGGTGTCCTCGGGTGTCTTCCCGTGTAAAAGTTGGGGTGTCTAGGCGACGTTTCGACGAGGTCTCACTCGTCATCTTCAGGCTGGTGCTTTCGGCTTCTTGTTACTGGAACAGAGCAGGATCTCAGTGTTTGAGTTCCTATAAATACTGTAGAGGGGGTGTGGTGTATAGCCTCCAATGTTCTGGGCAGAGAGGAAGTTCCCAGGCTAGTGTGCCTTTTCTTCTTTTGTTCCTTAATTACTTGAGAGATATCTTGAGTGATTTCTTGAGTGATATCCTGAGTACCACTTAGGTGGGTCATTAGGTGGGTCCTCAGAAACCCCAAGGATAAAATCCAGTTGGAAAACCAAGGGATCTATGAAATACCCTGCAAAGTCTGCCCAGCCACGTACATTGGACAAACAAACAGACGAATAAATGCACGTATCGCAGAACACAAGAATGCCGTCAAAAAAGAAGAAAAAACTTCCTCTCTTTTCCAACACATGAAAGAAACAGGACACGAAATTAATTTTGCAGATTCCAAATTGCTCTTTAACACGGAACATCACCACAAGAGAATAATCATGGAAGCCATCGAGATAGAGAAACACCCTCACAACATGAACAAGCGTGACGACACATCCCGCTTGCCAGACATCTGGAAATTAGCCCTCCCCACAAAAACTGACACCAGATCCAGAGGCACACAGAACGCCAACACCAATCAACCACACCAGACCCAAACCCAGACCCTCTCCACAGATGAATTACAGACACCATCCAGTAGCCAATCCATGGTGGCACCTCCGGATGCTGCACCCCCCTGCAATCCCTACACAGATCTGGCTGACACAAGCCACAAAACCACAGCTCGCCCCTATACACGAAGCCAAGCCAGAGCACAACTAAGTACAGTACAGCCATCTTCTCAGGAAAACTCTTCACAAAGTTCAAGAGGTCAAGACACAAAGACTTTAACAACTAATCCACACCTAATGACCCACCTAAGTGGTACTCAGGATATCACTCAAGAAATCACTCAAGATATCTCTCAAGTAATTAAGGAACAAAAGAAGAAAAGGCACACTAGCCTGGGAACTTCCTCTCTGCCCAGAACATTGGAGGCTATACACCACACCCCCTCTACAGTATTTATAGGAACTCAAACACTGAGATCCTGCTCTGTTCCAGTAACAAGAAGCCGAAAGCACCAGCCTGAAGATGACGAGTGAGACCTCGTCGAAACGTCACCTAGACACCCCAACTTTTACACGGGAAGACACCCGAGGACACCAAAACCTGCATTCCTGTACCCGTGAAAATCTACGAAAGCATATATATATATATATATATATATATATATATATATATATATATATATCTCAACCAAGAACAAAAGGTGGGTTGATCTCATTGGGCAGGGGCAGATTGGGGTCATGAGCCAGATAGGAGGGATCTATGCACAGTACCTCTGCATACACCCCCCCATCCTGAGAACTGTAGTTTACTCCCCTTCCCCCCCAGATACACAGAGCTACAATTCCTAGCACCCTTAACAAACTACACTTCCCAGGATTATTGGGGAGAGGGGAAAATATGCTTTAAATGTATGGCATGTAAGCAGCCCCAAAGCCCAGAGAGCTGTGAAATGCTGTTCTCCACCCTTGTCCTTCACTAATCCTTTCACTTAAACAGCTTCCCTGCCTTAATTTCATCTTTTGATGCAGTTGAAGGAAGGTTTGTTGTGTCTCAGTGTCATTAGCAATACATATCTCAAGGTCTTTTTTGCTTGCCTTATTTTTGACATTGTGCCTGAATTTGTGCTCTCCCGTATTTTACTCATTTGGGCAGGTCTTCTGCTTTTGAAAAGAATTCTTCTTCCCTTTTATAGCTCCCTTGATGCTGCTCATTAACCAAGCTGACATTCTCTTGGACTTTTCCTAACCTGAGATACACACTTTTTTTTTTGAGCTTCTGTTATTGTGGTTTTAAATAACCTCAAAGCATCCTGAGGAGTTGGGACCTCCTTGACTTTCCCTTCCTATTTTCTTTTATGTGTCCTCTCATCTTTCAGAAGTTTCCTCCTTTTAAGTTAAATGTGGTATGTGTTGAATTTGACAGCGCTGCGGTCGCTGCTTCTGTGCTTGATAATAATGACATTGCACACCAAAACCCAGGCAGCTCCTAAGTTCAAGTATAGGGTTGCACCTCCCTCAAGTCCAATCCATTGCTAACTACTCTAGAGAATTTAAGACATTTGTGTTTCTTTGTTGTGATTTGAACATATGTGCACCTTATCAGTGTGAGGATGTCAAGGCTGGAGTCAGGAGCAGGTCAGAATAAAGAGACAGAGTCAGTTGTCCGTGAAGTTAACTCTTTATTCAAGGAAACAGCATTCAACTCAGCAACACAGAGCAGTGGCCAGTACTGAAGAACCCTGTCTTCCACCCCTCCTAAGGCTCCTCCTCTCCCGGATGTTTCCAAAGCACTCTTGGGGGAATCTGTGCATCTCTGGCCTCTTTTCTGCTCTCCTCATTAATCTGTGTATTCTTGGATACCAGTGGGGAGGGGAGCTTGTCGCAGCTGGAGAGGGAGATTCCCGGGAAGCTTCAGTAGTCTCTTGAGACTCTTCCCTCCCAAACAAAATCCTCTACACCAGCCTCGAAGCCTGAACTTCTCCCTGTCCCAGGTTCCACCTGTTCACAAAACCCTGTTGTCCCATCAGTTTCCGGCATCTCTTCTCAACCTTCCTCCTCCGGGATCGAGCCTTTTGGGCTTGCCGATCAGAAGGTCGGCGGTTCGAATCCCCGCGACGGGGTGAGCTCCTGTTGCTTGGTCCCAGCTCCTGCCAATCTAGCAGTTCGAAAGCACACCAGTGCAAGTAGATAAATAGGTACCATTGCAGCCGGAATGTAAACGGTGTTTCTGTGCACTCTGGTTTCTGTTGTGCCAGAAGCGGTTTAGTCCTGCTGGCCACATGACCTGGAAAGCTGTCTATGGACAAATTCCGGCTCCCTCAGCCTGAAAGCGAGGTGAGCGTCACATCCCCATAGTCGCCTTTGACTGGACTTAACGATCCAGGGGTATTTTACCTTTACCTTTGCTGGCACCTCCCACCACTCCTCAGTTCCTTACAGAGGATTGCTGAAATCGCCCATTATTACAATACTTTCTCCTTTGTTTGATTCCCTTTTCCCTTCCAAGATCACTCTCAGAGGTCTGTCTGGAGAATGATAGTCTGAAGACTAATTCAGGCCAGGTATTTCTCCCCATATATATTCTCCTGTTGCTCAGTCCCTGCTCCTGCCAACTTAGCACTTCGAAAGCACGTCAAAGTGCAAGTAGGTAAATAGGTACCACTGCGGCAGGAAGGTAAACGATGAAGCTGTACGCCGGCTCCCTTGGCCAATAAAGCAAGATGAGCACCACAACCCCAGAGTCGGCCACGACTGGACCAAATGGTCAGGGCTGCCTTTACCTTTTTATCTCAGGCACTAATTCTATCACATTAATTTATTAGGAGCTGATCTAGTAATACTTGATGAGGTTTTAATTTTTGTGTTAAGCTCATTATCCTAAATTCATGGCCCACCTATGCTATTATGCACTTGGGTTCCTTTTATGTCTGTACAATCACCTTCCTTAAACTCCACCCTACGTTATTTACTTTTGCTGGTGTAACATCTATAGCTGGATGACACGTTCCCTTTCAAGGACTCTTATGGCTGATAAATCATTATGTCGTCCTGGACTAAAGAAAGTGTCTGATCATCCCTTTAGAGTGGAGCCTTGGGTGAGCATGACGGTGCTTAATTACAAAAACAAGCCCATAAAAATTCAAAGGTTATCTGGATTAACAGGATGCTGATGAGACAACAAAACAAAGGAGGGAGGGAAGGCTTTTTTATTATTATTTGAAAAACCCTGCATTTGGGAAGTTGTTTTTATTGTAATGAACTCCAAGCAATGATGAGAGAGAAGAACTGTCAATCTGTCCTTTTATGACGTGCTGTCTGGTACAAGGAAATGCATCCTTTTTTGTTTGGCAAGAGATGAGAGCAAAACTAGACAGATGCTGTTCGCTTCTCTACATGCTCTGTGGATTCGAGTTCAGAGGACACAAAGCCCAGCTCGGCAGGAGGCCTTTTGAAAATAGATGCTCAAGATTCAATTTGGAAGCAATCTAATGCCAAGAAGAAATGTAGCCCCTTCCTTGTAGCTCTCTCATTCCTGCTCCCTAACCTAACCTTTGTTTTCAAGACATGTTCGAGTAAATAGCACAAGATGACTTCTAGACCAATATATCTCCTCCCACAAAATGTAGAAATGAAAAGAATTTAGGCACATTAAAGTCTGAATGTTTATTTCTTCAGATTGGGATATTGCAGGATGGTCACCTGGGACCAAAAGGCCACATTTTCACCTCACACTAACCAACGTCTTGCACATGATGTGCGCACACTGCAGTGAGCTTTGACCTCACATCCCCACCCTCCATTTTCTTCTTCCATGCGGCTTTTGCTTCTGCTTTCAGTTAACTTAAGTTCCCCCATGTTTTCCAGACCAAAACCAGTGATGAACACTAACTAGGATCAATTTCAACAAGCTAGCTTCAGAAACCACAGTTAAGTGAAAGCAAAAGCCTCCAAACTCTTCCTGCATAATATAGTAATAAATAAAAACAGTAACTTCCTACACTCAGTTTAAAAGGCTGCAGATTTTGAATGTGCTTTAATTTGTTGTAACAATTGTATTTTTATTAAGCTGCTTGCCGCCATGGGCTTCTTTTGGGAGAAGTAAAAAAAGATAAAAAGGTAAAGGATCCCTGGGCGGTTAAGTCCAGTCAAAGGCGACTATGGAGTGAGGCACACATCTCGCTTTTCAGGCCGAGGGAGCCAGTGTTTGTCCACGGACAGCTTGCCGGGTCATGTGGCCAGCATGACTAAACCACTTCTGGCGTAACGGAACACTGTGACGTTTACCTTCCCACCACAACAGTACCTATTTATCTACTCGCGCTGCAAGCTTTCAAACTGCTAGGTCCCAGGAGCTGGGGAAAAGCAATGGGAGCTCACCTCATCACTCAGATTTGAACTACTGACCTTCAGATCGGCAAGCCCAATAGGCTGATTGGTTTAGACCATAGTGCCACCCATGTTTTTGGGGAGAAGTAGCAAAGCAGAAATGAAGTAAATAAATAAACGATAACGTCCTATTGATATATGTCGTGGATGATGTTTCTTCTTTTTATAAAAAATAAATACTTATGACAGAAACATCTCTTTCTTCTCCTATCCCCAGTCTCCCATGCATCCAAAACTATAATCTCTGGCTATATTCATGGCTCCAGACCTGCTCTGATGGTGCTAATGTGATGTAATTACTCTGGGTTAGCCGAAAATATCCACCCAACAGGGCATCCTGAGTAGGGAACAAATTTTGTTTATGTTACTATAAACACAGTCTATAATTTTGCTTTGCCCCCATACAACAGCAAAATGAAAGCCAAGTGGAACAGGTTATCAGCATGAGTTAAAATATCAGGTTTAGAAACCCTTTGACAGCAAGCCCCATGAGAAGGTTTTAGGGAATGGATTAAGAACTTGTGCCTGTATGGCAGGTAAATGGATTACCTGAAGTTAATCTGCCATAGTGTAATCAATTTTTAAAAGTTTGTATGTGAAATGTTGTAACTTTCTTAAATTCTAGAAAGTTCTCTCTCTCTTTCTCTCTCTTGACCTGAGCTAAAAGGGTAGGATTTTACTTTCTTCTGCCACTCTTTAAAAAAGTATTCATCTTTCATAACTTGATAAGCCTGTGCCTATCCCATTAAGGAAGTTGCAGGAGTGGTCATGTTGTTTGAAATGTGCATGCTCTTACACTGAACAGTGAGAAACCAGCAAACTCCAAACAAAAGAATGGATCCCTGATAGCGCGGGGGTTCAGCTTTCACCTTCTCTTTCCCATTACATGGCAATCACCATGGAACATAGGGAAGTTGCCTGGGATCAAATCACTGGAGGCATATAGCTCAGAACTATCTACACTGATTTGGCAGCAGCTTTCCAGAATTTCGGATGGGAGAGCTCTCCCAACCCCAATTCCTGGAGATGCCTGGGATTGAACCTAGGACCTTCTGCATGCAAAGCAGATGTCCCATCACTGAGCTATGGCCCTTCCCCTACACGATAAGGCATGGTTATCCCATGCCCTATATTGTCTTCATGTTCAGTCCTATTGCAGTTCTCTTTTAATTACAGAATATACACAAATACACTTCCTGAACTACAAGGCTAGAAAAGAACCAAGTAGGCAGTGTCCATGCACTAAGTTGGCTCAGCTAGCCTGACGGTCCAAGCCCCAGACAGAAGAACTCCACTCAGGCTCCCATTTCCATCCGCCAAGGAATCTGGGCACCTGCTGGCCGGAGGGGAGCCTCTTTCTTCGCCCTTCCCTTTGGGCTGGAATGCATTTTGGCAAGAAAAAATACTGATCTTTGAGTCCTGAAATCACTACTGCAAAGTCGGTGGCTGGTGCTGCTCCTTGCAGCTGTTCTTAGACCCTCTTGGCCTTACAGAATCCACCACCAGAATTGGCAGGCCGTTGACTCCAGTCCTGCAATGGGTGGCAGGTCCTCAGAGGAGTGCAAGAGGCACAGCCAAGCAAAACGGTCAATGAGGTAGGCTAAGAAGTACCGTATTTTTTGCTCTATAAGACTCACTTTTTCCCTCCTAAAAAGTAAGGGGAGATGCGTGTGCGTCTTATGGAGTGAATGCAGGCTGCACAGCTATCCCAGAAGCCAGAACAGCAAGAGGGATTCCTGCTTTCACTGCGCAGCGATCCCTCTTGCTTTTCTGGCTTCTGAGATTCAGAATATTTTTTTCCTTGTTTTCCTCCTCCAAAAACTAGGTGCGTCTTGTGGTCTGGTGCGTCTTATAGAGCGAAAAATACGGTAATAGCCTTTTATAAAATGAAAAGGAGGGGAAAGGGACCAAATGAAACTGGCCACCCATCTCTGGAAATGAAGCCATGCCTATTTCCCAGATGAAGAGAGAGAAGAAATCCAGTTGAGAGCTTTCTGTTCGATGCTCACGGAAATGATTATGCTGCACTCTGTGCACAAGGGACTCTTCAGCCAACCCAGCCTGGGGTTGTGCATCTTCCCCCTTGTATGTATACGAAGCTCTTTCTCTCTCTGCTAACTTTGATACTTCTGTTTGTGTAGTACAGGGAGCTTCATGAGGGCAAGGAATGGTAGTTCAGGGGGAAATGGCTATTGCGGTTATTGAGTACCAATGACTTGCTGTTTCAACAAGAGAGAAGCGTCATGCGTATACCCATCATTCACCTACTTCACACATTGGGTTGAATCTAGTTCTATCAGATCCATCACTGCCATGAATTCAGCGAGTCTACATTGAGAATTTCTTAGTTGGATTCAGCTCAGTGTAAATGTGTGTTCTAATGAACCCAGGTATATTCAAGAGTGGAAGGTGGGAGGCTTCCTAATTATATCAAAGGCTGGGCCCTGTCTACCAAGTTATTACGACGGTGCCTTGGTATTTATCATTTTTAGACGAACAGAAAACAACATAAATGTATCAAAGTAACATGCAGTTCATTTTTATGTTTTACTTGAAATGAAAGATTATGGGTGGAATTCAACGTCCTGCTACAATGAACTGGTTGCCTGATGAAACCATTTCCCTCCTCTCCGTCTTGCACACTGTTCAATGGGTTCTGCCGAAACCCCTCCAGAGAATTGTGTGGGATGGAGGGGGGGGGGAGCCCTGTTGCACCTCTCATTATGGAGGGCTTTCATCGATGGGGCTCATGAATGAATCCTGACTGCTGTCCCTGCTCGTGTTGCTCACCACCCCAGTCTATCCCAGGCCCCTTGCCACGGCACCTGCCAACCCCGTCCTTTAGACTTCACCCAAACCCCTACCCACTCTCAACTCCTTCAGCCTTCACAATGCTGCCTACCTGCCCCCTTGCTGTCAATCACTGCCACTCATGGAGGAGAGGAAAATGATGAGGAGAACGTATTTCTCCCCATGCCGCCTACAGAAGGAAGTTCATGTGAAAAGAGGGCGAGTCAAGGAAATGGATCTGTTAGCAATGCGGTGTTACATGATTATACTGAAGGAGCAAAAACTTAAGTATGTCAGCAACTCTTCACTTTCCACCACCCAAAAATGACACAACTCTGCTATTCTTGCCTCCCCGTTGATGTAACCCCCTTAGCCAAGTTGTACCAAATGCTCACTGTACAGACAGATGGAAAAACGATTAATATTTTACCAGCAACAAAACATTTCAGCCTAGGCATTAGGGAAACGTGATTGTGCTTCTTTGGTGGGTGAATAGGGATGGGGGAGAAAAATTGTTCAGTTTGCATTTAAAGGTGAACCTATGTAATTTGCACTTTTTGAAATGATACATGAACCGAAACACAATGTCAGGGACTGGCTGGATGCAGAGGAATGGTGGGAGGCACCAGCAGAGGAACCCCCCAGGGAAGAAGGCTCAGGCTCAGGGTGGTGGTAGCAGGACGATGATGCATGGTCATTGGGAGAAGAGGGAGCAGACTGGGAAGAGGACGTGTCGGAAGCTGAAGAGGCAACAGGGTTTAGTGAGCAGGAAGAGGCTGTGGCAGAGAGTGGTCCAGAATCAGAATCAGAAGCCGAGGCTGGAGAGGGGTGGAACCAGGAGGCAGAGAGGCAGGATGCTGAAGAACCCAGGGAGTCTCCCCATCCTGCTGTGAACAGCTCCTCTCCTCCCTGGTCTCCCAGAACAGGGGTCAGCAAACTTACCATGCCTTGGGCTGGTGTCTCCAGCGCCAATCGCATGGCAGGCTGGAGGGCAGGGGAGCGTGTGCCCATACACGTGTGCACACACTATTTCTGGCTCAAGTCCGGATCGTAGGAGCACTGGAAATAGCTTGTGCGTATGTGCACGGGCCTCCTCCGACCCAGATGTGCACCGCAAATAACGCGCATGTGCAAATAACGCGCATGCGCACAAGCTATTTCCGGTGCTCCTCTGACCCAGAAGGGGGCAGCTGTGCAGCACAGTGTCGGTAAGAGTGGGTGATGGGGGTTGTTGCGGGCCGGATAAACAGGTCCCTCGGGCCTTAGTTTGGGGCCCTGTCCTAGAACATGCAGAGAAATTAAATGGCCAGAGCAGAGTTTGAACATATGATAATGATACATTTTGTAAAATAAATGGGCCCAAGCTGCTTTTTATAAATTCAATCCATGCATGCCAGACAGACAATTGCTAAATAAGACTCAATGGATGTTTGGTATCTGTTTAGTATTTTACTATAAAGATTGAAAGAATGGAAATCTCATATGACACTCTGTCGGCCTTTCTCACTTCGACCCTGCTACCCTGAACTTCATTTAGTCACATGCATAAGTGCAAAGTGGATGTAAAGTTTCTCATGGAGGAGCATTTCACACTCCCGTTGCAATGGCATAAAAGGGCTACAGAAAGTGCAAGACTGTGGAGAATACTGTTGACTTCACTTAGGGGTCATGTTCCTAAAGCTTTCCTAACACAAATCTACTATTTGAATTCAGAGTATAGGGATAAACTGAAAACATGACTTATTTATGCTCCTTAAATGATTAAAAATAAATAAATCACTGGATGCATCTGATTATTTCTGTCTGCCTCTTTCCACAATGGATGCATCCATTGCCTTGCCTCCTAATTTGTTGCGTAGTATTCAGATTTTTATTGTTGACCGGGAGATGCGTTGCAGCCCTCTATTCCAGCATTTTTTTCATGCATCCAAATTATCTCAAATATATAGTTCCATTCTCTCTGCAGTTCCCAACTAACTCCTCACCGATACATTCTTGATGGCTCAGGGGACTGGTAATGGAGGAAGGAGTTTTCCAACGCTTCAGTTGGCCAGTTCAAAGAGGGGTCAGTTCAATAATATCTGAAAGTTATTATCATTGAATGTCTGTTTCATGACCTAAATAAAGTCAGTGGGAATTCCTAGCCATCGTTCTTCTAAAACAGGTCTGCATAGTAGACACATGAGCAGACTTCGAGCTTTCAAGACCTTCGGACCTGAAGAGCAAATAAGTGGCTTAGGCATATATGCATTGATGAGGGGTCTTTGTGAACCCATTCACACTTATACTTAACGCATAGATCCATTCTCCCTCCCTCCCTCCCTCCCTCCCTCCCTCTCTCTCTCTCTCTCACACACACACACACCATCCATCCATCCATCCATTCTGTGTGTGACAAGGTGAGTGAGTGAGTGAACGAGAGAGTGAGAAAGAGAAAGAGAAAGAGAAAGAGAAATCCACCCATTGGATGGGTGGAGTGTGTGAGACACATACACACACACACACACACAGAGAGAGAGAGAGAGAGAGAGAGAGAGAGAGAGAGAGAGAGAGAGAATGGAGTCTCTCATTGTGAATGCAACCTTGTCCTCTCTTCCCTACTGTTCATCGGGGAGGGAGGAGTTAACAGCCCACCCAGGAGGCAAGGTGAGGCAACTGCCTCAGGTGACAGGATCCACAGGGGCAGACGATCTGCCCTCCAAGGAATGCAACACCTGTTGCTGTGCTGCCATTCTTGTTCCCAGGTAGATCTTCACTCCTGCTATGTTCCTGATGTGGGTCTTCAACAGCTCTCCTTCCCTGGCAGGTGGAAGAGGTGCCATTTTGTCACCAACACCACCACACAAGCAAATTTCTATTATTTTATTATTTAATAAATTTGTATAGTGCTCTATACCCATAGATCTCAGGGCTAATCTGCAGGAAGACCTGAGCAGCAAAGAGAGAGGAAGGTGGTTACAGCCAGAGCCTCTTCCCCCTACTTTTCAGCTGACTGGCAGGAGGAGACACTGCAAGCCACATAAAACTAGGCAACAGGTATCACAAGAACCATAGAGCCGGTACTAATACTGATACACAAGCTTGGTTATTTCTGGGAACAAAAAACAGGCCGAAGGAGTTGAATGGTGATCATAATCTGGGTTCCCTTTTTTTGGCCTAAATGTTTTCATTGCCCTGAGTGGTTAATAGGAACTAGGGACGTGGGTGGCACTGTAGTCTAAACCACTGAGCCTCTTGGGCTTACTAATCAGAAGGTTGGCAGTTTGAATCCCTGCGACAGGGTGAGCTCCTGTTGTTCTGCCCCAGCTCCTGCCAACCTAACAGTTTGAAAGCACACCAGTGCAAGTAGATAAATAAGTACCAATGTGGCAGGAAGGTAAACGGCATTTCTGTGCTCTCTGGTTTCCATCACAATGTTCCGTTGCTCCAGAAGTAGTTTAGTTTGTGGACAAACACCGTCTCCCTCAGCCTGAAAGTGAGATGAGTGCCGTACCCCATAGTCGCCTTTGACTGGACTTAACCATCCAGGGATCCTTTATCTTTACCTAATAGGGAGCTGCTACGTGGGGTTTGGGACCTATTCAAAATATAGCCCTGTAGAGAAGGTTTTTGGCTCAGCAGAACTCTATATCCACTCCTTGCTCAAACACAGTCGTACGGCTAGTGACAATAGATCAGATAATTATAAATCATTCTCCAATCAAGGGAAGCCAATAAAGACCACACATGCATGGCTGCCTTGTGCTCAGTAATATGAGAGGCGGATTCACGATGTACAGTACCTGCCTCAGCAATGCACTCAGTTATTTGCAAGTCAATAGTGTATGCCCCATTTCTTCTAATACTATTTGTTTTTCTCTGCAGTAGTGAACAGATAACTAAAGGGAAACAGCCCAGTACTCGCTCTTTCTTCATGATGCAGCACATTGATCATCCTGTCTATGCCTTGAAGCAGCTCCATGAAGAATCCAATGCTGGAGTTATGTTTCTTTTCTGCACAGAGAAGGCTGGGCATGGCTCTTCTGGTGCTTGAGAGATTATTTCTATGGACCTTGGCCCAGAGGGGATGAGGGACTCTGCATATCCATGTTCTTGGCCCCAGGGCTTTTTATCTCTCTCCCCTGTACATATTATTCACCATTTTCTAATTTCTTTCTAATCCAGCCCAGTCCCATATTTGTTCCCTGGGTGCATGTGACATGGGATTAAAGTATTGAGACCGGAGTGTTGGTTAAACACGTCCATGATGTTATTGGTTTCAGTATATCTGAGTTTGGTGTGGCACACAGCATGGATCCCTCAACTGGACAGTCCTGGATCCACCAATCGGGCAGAGTCTGCTGACCAACACTAGGCCAAGTCCACTAGCTGAACAGCAATTTGCAACAGGTAGGGAATCACCGGGCTCATCTTGTTGATTAAGTAGGCTAGCAGTGAAGCTAAAGACAGAGAACCGGGGCTTCTGAGTATTAGGATTTTAAACGTTTTTCTGTTTCCGGAATATATTTTAGGTCAGTGAGCTTGATTTCATTCTTTTAATCAGAGTATGTGACTTAATGTATGCACTCACATGTGTGAACAAACATTGCTTTACTTCTGCTTCCTGTATTAGTATTTACTGACGCATGAGCACTTCTGCAAATCATTTTGCTGCCTGAAATGTACTCTGGGAAGATGACTGATTTAGCCTTAAGGGGAAGTATGGGTGGTACTTTGCTCTCAGCTCCAATTGCCTGTGTTGACCTATTTATGTTTCTCTCCATATCTTTATTCAACTGGGATGTGTGTTGTGTTCTTTAACCTACCTACCTCCCTGCATTATGTCTTCAGACACAGGAACGACTTATTAGGAGCACTGCCGTGCTGTTCAATTGCAGCGCAGAAATGTATTTCTTTACTAAATATCAATCTCAGCTTTCCTCTAAGGAAGATGGCACCTATGCTTTTCCCGCACGCCCATGTTTACCCACAGAACAACCATGTTATGGAAGTTTATACTTATACTTCCATATATAAATGAAGACTCCTGATATATATTGTGCTCTCGGAGGTTTGTTTGGTACATACTTCCAGAGCTAACACTAAATACATTTCTTCTGGTAAATGAGCCACAACAGCCGCCAGAGGGCTGTGAAATTTTGTATCCCAGGCTTTTTAGACTCGTCTTACCCATGTACTATCTGAAACCAAAGGGGCACATTGGTTGCCAATATATGTGAAATATATTGGCGCATTGTTTTCAGCTCTCGTACCCCATTGTTCTGTCCCCTTTCTGGATGGTGAATGTAGGATATTAAAATGAGCAATGGAAAAGGATACTTTTCTTTTTGTGTGTGTGTGGATCAATCAATTCTTGGCCCCATTCAACCAATTCTTGATCTTTGATATTTTTAGGTAGTTTGGGCAGAGCGTCCTTGAATCTTGATGCTCCCTTCTTTCTAGTAGTTCTATAAAGGTAAAGGTAAAGGCAAAGGCAAAGGGACCCCTGACCATTACGTCCAGTCGTGGCTGACTCTGGGGTTGCGGCGCTCATCTTGCTTTATTGGCCGAGGGAGCCAGTGTACAGCTTCCAGGTCATGTGGCCAGCATGACTAAGCCACTTCTGGTGAACCAGAGCAGCGCACAGAAACACTTTTTACCTTCCCGCCAGAGCGGTACCTATTTATCTACTTGCACTTTGACGTGCTTTCAAACTGCTAGGCTGGCAGGAGCAGGGACTGAGTAACGGGAGCTCACCCCATCGCGGGGATTCGAACTGCCGACCTTCTGATCAGCAAGTACTAGGCTCTGTGGTTTAACCCACAGCACCACCCGCATCCCTTTCTAGTAGTTCTATAATTACTGTTAAATATTGGCCACAACTTGTCATTTGAATTTACTGGAGCTGCTGCCCTTAAATTCCTTTTTTCCTCTTTAAGGCAAGAAATCCAGGTAAAAACTCAAACTATTTCACAGCATAGCACTCCAGTCAAACGGCTTTAGAAATATGAATAGGCGACTTGTAGCAGTTCTTGGTACAGAACCATTCAACCTGGCTGACTTCTGCTTATTTTTTACATTTGCGCCTTGATCTGCAGAAGAATCAAGCTCCGCTAACCAATCTCATATGTAGCATGTGCAAGTGACAGAGGATATCAGAGTCGGTGGCATTCAAAGCTACAAGCCACCTGCTATGATCCACTTACGAAACTGGTAGCACATGGGAAGACTGCCACTCTTGCTGACACATTGCGGGAGGACTCAGCAGAGGCCGTCGCTCTCGGTAAAGTTGATTTCCACTGTAATGAACACAAATTACAATTCAAACATGCGCATCTGAAGTGTTCGAAGAAGGGGCTTGGCAGTTCCAAGTCCGGAAATATTTCCATCCATTATAATGCAATTTTAGGTGGCTTTAAAAAAAAACAAAAACAACCACCAAAAAAACCTAACTGAAAATGTGGGCTGCATGTTTTCTTTTTCTTTACTAAAGCAGCTTGAAGCGTGGGAGGGACACAGTTCTATTTCAGTTTTTGGTGCAGAGGGAGGTCAAAATAGATTTTTGTGTGCAGCAGACAGAGGACAAGAGTCACAGCAGGTTTGAAAGGCCTGATCTTAAATATATTCAAGATGCAACTGGGAAAAAAAATACATTTTTAATTGTGATTACTTTAATTGTGATTACAGGGACGTGGGTGGCGCTGTAGGGGCGCGGGTGGCGCTGTGTGTTAAACCACAGAGCCTAGGACTTGCTGATCAGAAGGTCAGTGGTTTGAATCCCCGCGACGGGGTGAGCTTCTGTTGCTCAGTCCCTGCTCCTGCCAACCTAGCAGTTTGAAAGCACATCAAAGTGCAAGTAGATAAATAGGTACCACTCTGGCGGGAAGGTAAACGGTGTTTCCATGCGCTGCTCTGGTTCGCCAGAAGCGGCTTAGTCATGCTGGCCACATGACCTGGAAGCTGTAAGCCGGCTCCCTTGGCCAGTAAAGTGAGATGAGCGCCACAACCTCAGAGTCGGTCACAACTGGACCTAATGGTCAGGGGTCCCTTTACCTTTTACTTTTTATATCTGAAATCAACCAGAGACACAGGTGCTCCTGAAGAATGATCCCATGTGGTCTGAGACAGAGGGCAGGGTGATGGCTGCTCCTATCCTTTATCTATGTTGTGGTGCAGTATGTTAGCGCACTGCGAGACTGTCCGCATTTTGCAGGAGGGGTTCAAGGAAATTTAGGCAAGTGCACTTAAAGCGGAGTAAAGCCCTCTGTTTCCACAGTGCAAACAAATCCACTTTTTAAAAAAGGAATCGGTTAGTTGAGTCACAGGGAAATGCTGAATAACCAAATCATTAACAAGAAGACTTATGAACACTGCACAAGCATATTGGGATGAATATACGTAGGATGAATGTTTGTTGTTCCTCACAAACAAATCAGAACAAAGCTCAATGGATACAAGGTATAAACTAGCCTCTGCGTAAGGTTTATGCAAACAAATCAGGATGAATGCTCAATAAATAATAATTTAAAAGTTTTAGTATTTGTACCCCGTCCATATGATTATGTTGCCCCAGCCACTCTGGGCAGCTTCCAACATATATGAAAACATAATAAAACATTGAGTAGGTCATGCAGGTGAGCCCTTCAGCTCTTTAGGAAAACCCTTGAACTCTTTCTAAATGTTGTAAGTGAGGTCCGCTACATCTCAGAGCCCGCTTGCTCATTCCATTGATGGGGCCCCCCAGACATCTTTCTCAAAGTCCTGCCTTGAGTGTACCATTGTATATATATCATTCTTTATCCTGGAACAATGTGACCCAAATATCATTTTTTCCCTAACCCCATCTTGTTACAGAGAACATCCTAAGAAGCCACCATTGCACATGTTTGTCAAGGGCCTAGAAATGTGGTTGCAAATAGATGCAAACAGTGTTCTAGCCACGAAGCCCATGAGACATTGCTGGACACCACGAGAGCATATGCTCTAGATTTGCACCAGGAGCCTTCCATCTATAGTGTTGTGCACGTGGCTTCACTCCTATCTTGGGGAATCTTTCCAGTGTCAAATAAACTCTTGTCGCCCCCCCCCCCCCAATGAGCTATAACTGGGGGTTGAAGTTGTTGCAAGACATGTTTCTCCAGTTGAGGCTGAAGTGGCAATGTGAATTCTGATAACTAGTCTTATCTATTCAAAGTCAGGTTCTAGTTTGTTATAGGAGTTGTTTGTAGATATGCAATGAAGATTTCTGCAACTGCAATGCTTGCACTCTAGGTCCTGCTGATTGTTTCTTGATTGTTTCTTCTGCATTTATATGTTTATCATCATCATCATCATTGTCATTATTATTAATTGTTGGATGGGCTGTTCTGTATTTTTATTGAAGGATATTACAGACGATATCTTAAATTATCAGTGTCTAATTGATCATGCATATTTCAGATCTGTAGCTAGACAGCAGAAGGTGAGACAGTTGGATAAGTTGTCATTCAAGTTGTGTTGCCAAATAAAAACTGAAGTGCAGTAGTCTGTGTTTCAATGTACATTGGAGATCCCCTTTATCATCTCTCTATAGGCAATGCTAAATATCACTTGCTTTATCCAGTCTTGGGTTATCCCAGATTGTTGCATTTTCAAGGAAGCAGATATTCATTTTAGCTTAATTCCCTCACCCACCCCCAGTCATTGCCAGTCGGTCCTAGCTGGGTGAATCTTCAGGTGTTTTATCCTTGGATTCAGTTACTAAATTAAAGTCCAGTCACCTGGCAATGGGCTGAACAGATTATCCTGTCTCTATTCAAAGTGGCATCTGTGGGCATAGCTCCTCATGCCAGCATTAAAATTGCGCTATGAAAAACAACATAACATTCATTAGTTCTGAGCTCCCACTCTGGCATTTTGGAGCCTGATCAGCTCCTTGGTGCTTTGAAGAGCTCTGGACTATGGGGGAAAAAAGTCGGATTAAGACTGAAGCACAAGTTGCACAGGTCTCTCTCTGAAGCTGACTGAACACTGGTAAGAACGCATCATCGTGCCTACCATGTGGCAGTGTAAGCTGCGAAGGTCGCTTGGAGACCTTTGGGTAACAAGCAATTTAAAAATGTAATTGATAATTCTAATACTTGCTCTTGTTGACCCCAACTCATGGGAAGCAACTGTCCGAAGTGGGGGACCCTGTGCATCCCTGGGGAATCGCTGCATGTTTTCGAATTCTGATTTTCCAGGGTTTTAAAGTGCACAGGGAGCCTCTGCAGGAACAGGAGGGTCCCTGCTTCAGACAGTTCCCCTCCATGAGATGAAGGTGAAGGGAAGGACAATAGAGAGACTGATGGTGTGAGGGCACAGAATTGGCCTTGCTTCCCCCTCATGTCTTTCCTCTACACTGAAGAGGACTAAGGATTCCCAACATACAATTGCCCTGCTCTGGAATGCAATGGTTATAGATGCATCTCTTTCTGACTAAGTGGAGGGTTCTTGTTTCCAGTGATTGCTTTCATCTTTTCAAAGAAAACATCTTTTCCCTTTCATTGTCCCACATGATCCTCTTTCTGCTCTGCACAGCTGCAGAAATGAGCAATTTTATTTATGATTCGGCAGTGCTGCTGTGTACCCCCTCTTTTCTCATTTGGAGCTTCCAAAGCACCATCTCCGCCTGCCCTGTCTGCATTTTTAGCTGCTGTGAATAAGCCCGCTCTTCAAGTTCAATTGCGGATACTTATTTTCCTCTTCCAGGGCCATATTGTTATGAAGCTCAAGGAGCTCAAGTACTTTGTATTTATGGTAAATCTGTGAAGTCATTTGAGAGGCACTTTGTGGCAATGTCTTCCTGCATGTGCCTCCTTTTGCTGTGTAAGAAAATGGAGGGAACTGGATTCTACCAGCATTTACAGTTGAAGAGCGGAGTTTCAGATTGGCTAAGACCACCTGGGAAGCCTTTAAAATATGTTGGGTGATTTCCCCCAATTTTTCTTCACCTGAAAGAAATGGCAGAGCCCCTGATTGGATGAGCTTCTCTGATGTCATGAAACTTTCACAAACATTCTGACTTGTCATGCAAAGGTTTGTCAGCAATTTAATAAAATAAGTAGTACACCTGTGAGAGGCAGTAAAACAGTAGAGGGTCCTCTGTTGGACAATGTGAGGCATAGCTCCCTTAAGATTCTAAGCACCCCAAAACTTACAGGGCAGTCTTTCTCCAGTCGCCCACAATCATATTAACACATTTCCACTGACCAAGGAGCTTCCTAGATGCTTCTGCTCATCTCCTCTCTGCTTAGCCAATTATAATAATCATTGCCTGCAGGGTCCCACCTGTCTCCAGTCCTGTAATTGTTACCCAGCCTCTGAGGGTTTAGGCATATTTACATTTCTTCTGCGCTTTATAGGCATGGTCTGAGCTTTATAGCTCTGTGTCCGATCACTCTTTCCTTGCTCCCGAGTATTGCTGCAAAAACCCACTCTTTACTGCTAAATCGGACCAAAAGACAGTCCATGGAAAACCTGCATTGCCATATAAAGGACCCCTGACCATTAGACCGACTCTGGGGTTGTGGCACTCATCACGCTTTATTGGCCGAGGAAGCCGGCGTACAGCTTCTGGGTCATGTGGCCAGCATGACTAAGCCGCTTCTGGCGAACCAGAGCAGCGCACAGAAATGCCGTTTACCTTCCCGATGGAGCAGTACCTATTTATCTACTTGCACTTTGACATGCTCTCGAACTGCTAGGTTGGCAGGAGCAGGGATGGAGCAACGGGAGCTCACCCCGTCGCGGGGATTTGAACCGCCAACCTTCTGATCGGCAAGTCCTAGGCTCTGTGGTTTAACCCACAGCGCCACCCGCGTCCCACATTGCCATATATTGCGCTTCAATTTAAAGAGCAGGTTTTTTGCAGGGAAAGCTCTGGGGTGGGGGAAAAATAGCACTCTGATGCAGAGCTTTGAGGTATGGACCTGTGCCTGGAAAGCAACGACAAGTATGGATAAGCCCTTAGTGTGTGCATATGTGTGTTTTTCGGAAAATGTTGTGTAGAGGAACTGAAAGCAATGTGGCAGAGAGAAGTCTAGAATCAGAGGCAGAAGCCGAAGCCGAAGCAGGGGAGGAGGGAGGCCAAGAAGAGGCAAGATGAATTAGGCTGGTGAAGAGTCATGGTCATCTCCCCCTCCTGCTGTGACAAGCTTCCCTTCCCCCTAGTCTCCCAGAACCAGAAGGGGAGTGAAGAGGGTGAAAGAGAGGTTGGCTTCAAGTGGTGCAGTCTCTGATTGCTTGGGGAAAACCCTGGAGAGGAGGGAATTTAGACAGCTGTGGGGAGGTAGGGACTTTCAGTCTGATCTATGGGGCAAGACTTACCGGGGATAAGCTGCTGTGCTGATTAGGCCTGACACTCCGCCAAGTCTGTGCAGATCATGTTCTTGCTAATAAAGAGTTAACTTGCATGGTGTGATTTACTGCCGTCTCACTCCTGACATGCAGGTGGAAGGTTGGCTGAGTTTCAGAAACAGCTCCACAGAACAAATGTAGCTTTATTATTACAGTGGTAGCTCAGGTTACATACGCTTCAGGTTACAGACTCCGCTAACCCAAAAATAGTGCTTCAGGTTAAGAATTTTGCTTCAGGATAAGAACAGAAATCGTGCTCCGGCGGCACGGCAGCAGCAGGAGGCCCCATTAGCTAAAGTGGTGCTTCAGGTTAAGAACGGACCTCCGGAACGAATTAAGTACTTAACCCGAGGTACCACTGTATTATTTTTTCTAGAAAAAGAAGATGAAGAAATGGAGCTGCAGTGTTAGCCTCTAAGCAGGTGGATCACAAGCCAGCTGGATGTCAAGTGTTTGGAATGCCCCACAAGGGATTTTGACAGATGCATGGACAACCCATGTTTCATGATGTCATAACAATGGCATGTGATTGCCAGGTCGGCAGCCCCACCCACCTGTCAAATTTGGCCCGCAAGGCTGATCCTGATTCCTCACTCATGCACTATAATTTCCAGCTTAATGGACCACGGCTGCTTAATGGACCACCATCAAATTCCTTATTTGGGTGGGGGATCCTTTAAAGCCAGGCTACAGATGTGCCTCATTTAGCTACCCTCAAACAGATCTATTCCTGCTAAATGATGCATTTACTATATTGGCATTTGCTTTTTTCTCCTTCTCTTGGTAAATCTATTGAACAGTGCACGATGGTGCTAACTTTCACAGCAACCTGCCATATATAACATTATGCAAAAGATATCGGATTATTGCAAATATACATAGTAGAACATCAAAGCAAAAATCCAAGAACAACCTGTGTGATCTCTCTCTGCTGCAGGGCATCAGTTTTGCTAAAGAACTGCTGTAGTCTTTGAAATGCAAGGAGAAGGGTAAATGAGATTCCTGATAGGGACAATTCATAAGTTACTGCAGCAGTACGTGACCCCTCCCTTGTGTGTTCTTTCCACTTTGACTTTATAACATAGGGAACAGGAGACTTGATCTGGCCATGTTTTTACCTTCCTGATGTCACCAGGTAGTCATGGCTTGGCCAAATCAGCCTTGAAGCCCAAATGTGGATATATAATTAAGTCTGGAACCAGAAGTTCCCTTCTGTAATGGTTGTGTGCCGGAACCACATGGGTAGGGTCAATGACTGGGGAATGCTTAAATGGAAATGATACAAATCAATCACTGCATCCATATGGTTTCTACTGAATCCAAACATTGCCAGAGCAGTGTACTAAAAAGCATGAAGAATTGCGCCAGACCATAGCAGTAACTTCTGAAGATCTCTGGCTTCTACTCATGAAAAGATCTCTGGTTTTTACTGATGAAAATATTAAGGGTGGGACTGCACATTAGTACTACGGGATATTAATTTTTCATACAACGAAGCCTTTTGGGCTGCAATTTCCAATGGAAGACTGCATTAAGAAGCAGAGATGCTCTTTGATCCTTGCACCATATTCTTGCCAAAAATCCTTAACCACCATCAACTCCACCCTATGATGATTTTAATCACTGCTGGGGAATTATTCTGGTGTAGTGTATATGCATGCATGACTGAAAAATGGTGCAAGGGTTAAGAAGTCACTTTCATCCCATGCCAGTCTTCTTCGAATTGCAGCCTCAGCGGTTGCATTGCTTATGTCTGTGTTGTATGTGCATATATAATACCTCTCCAAAGATTCCTGGGACAACATAGAAAGATGATAGATGTAGATAGATAGATAGATAGATAGATAGATAGATAGATAGATAGATGATAGAGATAGATAGATAGATAGATAGATAGATAGATAGATAGATAGATAGATGATAGATAGATGATAGAGATAGATAGATAGATAGATAGATAGATGATAGATAGATAGATAGATAGATGATAGATAGATAGATAGATAGATAGATATAGATAGATAGATAGATGATAGATAGATAGATGATAGATAGATAGATAGATAGATAGATAGATAGATAGAGATAGATAGATAGATAGATAGATAGATAGATAGATAGATAGATAGATGATAGAAACTTTATCGCATTAGCCAATGGCCATAGCAACAATAAAACATTACAATATACACAGAAGAAAGGAAAATTAGTGTAAAAGCACAGTTTAGGGTCCTGAATCAACAGTCAGATAGTGGCCCTTATTCTGATTGCCCCTGCTAAGAACCTAGCAACCTTTGCTGTTATCTGCTCCATTTGGTCTGACAAGAGAAAGGACACTGTGGCAGTGGTTGTGCACCCTGGGATGGTCAGTACGAGTGGGGTGATGATCTCGTTCCTCAGGTCTTTGTAGAGAGTGCAAGACAGGAGGACGTGTGCCGCTGTTTTGGTGCTACCGTCTCCACAGGGGCAAAGGCGTTTCTCATGCGGGATCTTTTGGAATCGGCCCTCAAGTACAGCAGATGGCAAAACATTCAGTCTTGCAAGTGTGAAAGCACATCTGTATTTTGGGCTAGCTAGTTTGTGTAGGTATGGAGCCAGAGAATCAAAATGGGGAAATGGAAATTGATCATACCATGGGCAGAATTTCCTTATAAGTGGCCAGGTTGTTCTGATGCTCGATATATTTTAGACGTTGACAAATTAGACTGTTTGCTTTGGTTAGGCCCATAGTGAGTAGGTGTTGTGGGGATAGGCCACAAGAGTGAAGTTTTTGATAGACGGTTTTAAGCCAGACATTTTTGTGGTAGTCTTGAAGTACTAGGGATAATAAACCGGGGGGATTTGGGTTTAGGCGGAGCCAGAAGTTAAAAGTTCTTTGCCAAGTCCGTACTTCTACTGAGGGGAAACTTGCCTCCAGTCGCAATGATGCGTTTGGGATGCATGGCGGTGCAGAAAAAAATCAGCCTTAAGAACTTTGATTTAACAGCTTCCAAAGTGCCAAGGTGGTTACCAGTCCAAATTTGAGCTCTGTATAATAGCTGTCATGGGGCAACATATAATGGATAGTTTCACCCCAATATGGTGTCACTTTGTTGTTGTTTAGTCGTTTAATCATGTCTGACTCTTTGTGACCCCATGGACCAGAGCACGCCAGGCATTCCTGTCTTCCACTGCCTCCTGCAGTTTGGTCAAACTCATGCTGGTAGCTTCGAGAACACTGTCCAACCATCTTGTCCTCTGTCATCCCCTTCTCCTTGTGCCCTCCATCTTTCCCAACATCAGGGTCTTTTCCAGGGAGTCTTCTCTTCCCATGAGGTGGCCAAAGTATTGGAGCCTTAGCTTCAGGATCTGATGGTGTCACTAGAGTGCAATATTGAGGAGAGCAACCACAATGTTTGCATTCAGAAAGCCCAAAATTCAATTCTCAGCTTTCCTAGGAAAACTGAAACTTGGGGTAGCATGACTGGCCACCAAATTCAATGGCTTCCAAAGCAGATGGGACAAATTCAAGGAGGAGAAGGTTATCAATGGCCACTGGCCATAATGGCTACGCTCCTCCTCCATGGCTGGAGGCAGTAATGCTTCTGAACACAGGTTGCTTGAAACTGCAGGAGGGGAGGGAGCTCTTGTGCTTGGCTCTTGCTTGTGGGCCATGGTTGACACTCTCTCTCTCTCTCTCTCTCTCTCTCTCTCTCTCTCTCTCTCTCTCTCTGTGTGTGTGTGTGTATTTACATAGCCAGCTCTCCTCAGCTGCCCTGAAATCTCTCACTTTCAGTAAATATAAGTCTCGGTGGACAATTACGCTAATTTATTTTCAATAATTTTCAAATTAAAATGATGTACTGTGGATATGTTTGATGGAAAAATATGCTATTCTGCTGTTTGCCTGAAAATTTGTGTTGCAGTCAATCAGGCTGCTCAGTTACCCGGGGAAATGTTTACTCCCCCCCTCCCCTGCCCCCCAATTTACCAGAAAAAAATGATACTGGAGATTTCTTTTCTTTGTTCTATGGAATTTCTCCCCAATATGATCTATAAAGGGTTGGGGAACCTGTATCTCTCCAGATGTTACTGAGAAGCAACTCTTAGAATCTCTTTCCATTGGCCATGCTGGCTGAGACAGATTAGCGTTGAATTTCAACAACATTCAGAGCCCACAAGTCCCTCACCTCTGGTCTACAGGGTGTTAGCAGACCCTCTAAATGTCCCTATTTTCCAGGGACAGCCCCACATTTACAGAAGCAATCCTGGTTCTGATTTGATCCTAGAATGTCCAGCTTTTCCTTCAGACATCCCTATTTTCCTCAAAGAAACGTTGGAGGGTATGGTAGGACATCCCTATTTTCACTGGAGAAATGTTGGAGGATATGGAGTTATGCAACCCCTGAACCCAGGTGTAGGTCAGGTTGATTTAGTTGCCAACCCAATGTAGAAATACTTGAATTTGTTAAGAGCACCTTTTAACACAAGGCACATGTAATCAGAAATAGAAATTGCTGCCATTTTTACCCACGATGAATAGATCATTGTTCCACAAAGCATCATTGTTTCCAATGATATTTCTAAGCAAATGCATCTGCGTTCTTTCTGTCTCTTATATCATATTAAAGGTCTGCTGCAGTTTGCACTGGCGACTTGTGCAGGAAGTTTGAAGAGTAATTTGATATTCAGGTAAGAATATTCTGATAAGAAAATAAACACGTGAAGAAGATTATAATTAACCAGACGTCAAATACCTCCAAAGGGTTGGTGAATTTTTATCTCAGTTCTCTGAGTGGCTAGAGAAATCAAGCAATCGGATTGGCTCGCAGCCAGGTGGTTGCTGGAATCACTTGGGTCAGAATTTTCTCGCCTAATCACTTGGCACAGATACTAATATAAGGAGCATGCAAAAAAGGAGAAAATACAGTGTAGAGGTTTCTTAAGTCATGCCAGATTCATTTTGGAAGCAATTTCATGAACAAAGAAACTTGTACATCTTGCAGCCTGATCTAGAATACGTTTGCTCGCATATCAGTTCAATGGAACTGAGCAAACTCTGGTTGACAAGTTTTCCTCCATGCATATATAGACATGCATTCCTTGTTGTTGGAACCCGTCTCTCTTGAAAGACAATGAAGTGCACCTCCAGGGCTGAAGTGAAATGCTGGAGAGTCACAACGCCTACTGTGGCTGTAGAAACCAGTAACCCGTAACAAATCCATTGTTTTTGCTGTGTTAGCAGCCCCAAAGTGACCTCTATGGGGTGCAAGCCTTTCCCTCTCTCCTCACCCCCCCTGTGCCTCCTTGCACCAACTGCAAATCTGCTCCAAAGGGTTAGGAAAACCCTAGCTTAGATTTAGGAGGGTTGCAGTGAGTTTGTGGGGTGGAGTGAGAGGGAGAGTTCTGTTTTGCTTGTGGAAGTTGCTCTGCACACATAATTATTTAGTGGAAGACAACCCATAGCCATAAATGATGCACACAAGTGTATCTGCTTCTAAACTTCCCAGCCATTTTCTTTGTCTCATAAAATTCCTAGAATGATTGCTTGGTATCTGCACACCTGTAGTTTGTGCTGGTTGGCAACACTTCAGTTGTCTCTGGGAACTCTATACCTGTGATTAGGCAAGAGGAAAACTAGCATGTAAAATAACTCCTGTTGGAATCCCTGGGAGGATTAAGAAGAAAAAAAATAGTCTACAGAGCATTGTTGCTCTGTCTGAACCCCAGACGTATTAGGTAATGGTACCTGATGCCGTGTTTCTGTGAGATTTTCCTCCAGAGGTAGGATTCATTTCAAAACAATCTATTGGCTTCTCAAATTTCCATGGATCTGCAGGGAACAACGCTGTTCCCAAAGTATCTGTCCAGCAAAAAGGGGGGGGGACACAGATTTAAGAGTAGAGTACCACCTGGTTTTATTGCATGGTGTTACAAGTGTTTGTGAGACACCCTTGAGTCTGAAAAGCATTGGGAGATACTGTATACATTACCATTTGTCAAAAGATATCTTTCTGCAGTGGACAAACAACCACTTAGTGAGTTGATCATCTGCCAAGCAGAAAATCTTACTACACTTCTGCATGTGATCAGAAAGCCAGGGAAGGAGGGGAGGAGTTAGATGAGATCTTCTTGCTGTTGGGAAGGAGGATAAGTCACCCTTTATGAAAAGAACAACATGGAGGTTCTGCTGTGGGGTTCACAGACAAGGTGAATCTGGTGTGGGGACTGGAAGAAGATTAGAGGCAGGGAGCATAGCTTAGTGGAAGAGAAGCAAAATGCTTTGCATATCGATGGTCCCTGGTTCAGTCCTTGGAATCTCTGGTTAAAAGTGTCTGAGACCCTAGAAACCCACTACCAGTCGGCATAGAGAATACTGGGATCAGTGGACAGATCCGAATGATCCTGAAAAGGGCAGCACCCTGCCCAGAAGTGGAGCATGTTAACCAGTTGACATGTTCAATTCCATCTGTGCAAGTTCTGTATGCCCTTGTGTGAACATGAAGACCTGTGATTGTGAATAATTGCCAGTGAACTCAAGTGAGCCCCGGTTTGTTGTGAACCCTGATCCTAAGATATTGCAGTGTGCAGCAGAGGGGCCTGAAAGGGTGCACATTGGTTCTCTAGGGGGGGAACTGTCAGTATGTTAGTTGGGGCCCTTCTGGCAGAAGGATACTGTCCCCAGCCTTTAATTTGGAGCCCCCTGAAGTACCTCCACTCCCACCCTTCAGACTCACAGAAGTCAAAGAATGCTAAACAGGTGCAGTTCCTTCAGGCAGGTAGAACTAATAATCCTGGATTTCTTGTCGGCCAGTGTATGGGTTCAACTGGCTACTGCTTCCTGCAAACTCAGCACCTTCCTACAGCTGTTTCAGTAGGCAGCATCTCCTCTGCTGACTTCAGCTAACAAGCCCTCCTTTGAGCTGTCCATGGTCCTGCTTTATCAGTCCTCTCTCATTTTGACCTGAATTTGCCTAACCATAGCTAGATTTCCCCTGCCTTTGACCTAACCTGGCCTCGCATAATGTGCCTTCTGCCTTGACCAGAATTTAGTTGCTTGATCTGTTTTTGGACACGTTGACTGGACTTTAGTAGCTAAAGCTTGCTTCTCCTTTAAACTTCAAGTCCCCGTGCTGCTGGACACATTATTTGAATAATGTGATAGTCTAGTCCTCTTCAGTTCAAACTAATGTGCAGACTGTGAGCACATTCACACTATCCCAAACAGCGCCCCCGTCTGGTTGCAAAAACTTGTGGAGCAGCAGAACCCTTGGTGACTATATACACCCAATCCTCTTCTCTTGCATAAGGAGCTGCTCACAGCTCTGGATGCGAACAGGATGCATTCCGGAGCCCCGTTTGCATCCTGAAGAGAATGCAACCTCCGTCTGTGTGTCTGCGCGTGCGTGGGTCGCGATTTGCTGCTTCCGTGCATGCGAGTGATGTCATTTTGAGCGTCTGCGCATGTGCGAGCGACGAAACCCAGAAGTAACACGCTCCGTTACTTCTGGGTCACCGCGGAGCACAACCCGAAAACGCTCAACCTGAAGCTACTTTAACCCGAGGTATGACTGTATTCATTATTTAGTTTATCGAAGGGAACAACTTGCAGGGACATTTTATACCACCCTCCCAGTGTAAAAGCCGAGGAATCCTTTCAGCCCTGGGTCCTCCTTCCAGGAGAAATATAATCAAAGGTTTGAACAACTTAATCCTTACATTCTTAATACCTTTCCCCCCTTGTTTGCATCCCACCTTTCTCCTTAGAGCTAGACTGCAGGACGCTTGGCCTTCCAGAGGTGGATGGACTACACTAGCATCATCTTTGTCCATTGGCCGCACTGGTTGGTGCTGATAAGATTCAAAGTCCAGTAACATCTGGAAGGCCACATGTTCCCTACCTTTGCTTTAAAGAGAAGGCAGCAGCAAGCAACAATCTATCTACACACACACACACACACACACACACACACACACACACATATCTTTGAGTGCATCACCCATAAATGTCATATAGGAAGTGGGAAAGAGCTATTTTTTTAAAAAAAAAACAACAACACCATATGTACATTCTAGCCAAAGCTGTCAAACTTTTCTAGTTCTAGGGCCAAAGCAACCCTTGATTTTCTTCAGATTGTAGCATAGCTATGACTATGGCATTTCCTGGATTTACTAATCCTCTCAGAGCTAGAAGCAATGGAATGAGCTCTCTTCTAGCAAGTACTTTCTCATCACCAGCAGTATTGGACTCGGTCCTAATCTTCACAGAGCTGCAGAATGATGTGAAGACAATTAATAATGCATCCCCCTACTTCTTGCCTGCAGACAACCTTCTGTCTGAATGATACTTAGTTAAAAGGGCAGCATATTAAATGTCCTGAAGAGAGCCTCCCTGTAGTTCTAGAACTCAGAGAGAGAGAGAGAGAGAGAGAGAGAGAGATCCACCGAAGAGGAATCCACCTTGGACATATAAGGGAGTCCCAAATCAACAAGGGATAAATTCATTCTTCCTCACATATTTGGTAGTTGCTATTTTTAAAATATTCTTGGCGCTTGAGGAGAATTTCCATTGTGATATTCACATCACAACCACGGTGATCAGTTGTCCATCTGATTTTATGAAACAGTAATTGTCTGACCAAGGTGGATTATTGTGTCAGGCAGTTAGCCAAAATGTTCAGTCCAACATGTGGTTCATATCTTGCATACAAATAGCAAAAAATAAAAATAAAGGAGCATCTTGTTCCTCTCCAACAAGAGTCTTGTAACACCTGAAAGTCCAAAACAGTCATTGTGGCATGAGCTTTCTTGGAGTAGAGCCCATTTCCTCCGATGTGTGAAGTCTTACCTGTAAAGTGAGATGCAAAGTGGTCATGAAATGTGACAATTCTGTGCTATGCAAATGTTCAATGTAAGCACAGTGCCTGAAGGAGCAAAACTGTTTCGGCCATTTTGTCATCTTTCTTGAGAAACTGGTTGCTTCTTGCTTTAGAACTGACCACTCAAAAGGTCACAGGAGGATCAACAGCTGAGCACAGAAATCTGACAGATAAGCAGGAAATAAAAAACTTAAAACTATATCTGTTAAAGGAAACCAAGGATACTTAACAGCAACTGTATTTAGACTGACCAAGGGGAGGAGGAGTGGAGTCACTGTTGGGAGACTTGGGGCAGGATCTGAAGAAGCGGTTCTGCTAATGCAAGGCTGTTTACTTTCACAATGGCCTCTCCTAACCTCTCCTTTCAATGCAAAAACCCCAAACCTGTTCCCTGGGTTCATCCAAACCTCCAGAGCAGATTTATGGAGTTCACACAGAGAGAAGAGTGCAGAGAAGTTCCATTGTGCAGCAAAAACTGTTTACATTGATATTGCCTTTTGTCTTAAGCCTCATTATTTACCCCATAGGGCCCATGAGGCAAGGTGGGGTGGTTGCCTCAGGCAGCAGAACTAGACCCAAGGAGCTCATCAGCACACTCTACCCCTGCCTCCTCATCTGTGGGCACCCCACACCACTGCCTCCACCCACAGCAGAGGAGGTAGTGGCATGGCAATGGCATGGTGCAGCCACAGCAGAGACAGCAGCTGTGTGGTGGTGGCAGCGGGTGGTAGAGTTTTGGGGTTTTTTTTGTCTCAAGCAGCAAAACATGCCAGGCCATCCCGTTCCACACCTAGTAGCTTTAGTATAGGTAGAGAGAGCTGATGGGCCAGTACATCCCAGAGGTGAAAAGAGAATATCCAATTGGTAGGAGCAGTGAAAACCAAAGAATGAAGTCCTGGGGTGGCTGGTTTGCAGACTTCCCATCCTCTCTGACACTACAGGCTTGCACCCATGCTGTTACCCAGCAACTACTTGGAGCAGCAGTAATTGACAGTAACACCATTTCTCTAGCTTGCACTGAAATAGAGGAAGAAAGTCAAATATAAAGTCTACATCCGAAGCAACATAATTAACAGGAAACGAAAATATTATCTTAAATGTCCCAAAGGAAAACATTACTAGAGGAAGTCAGATATAAAGTGCACATTTAAAACAGCGCAATTGGCAAGAGAAGGAGGAGGAGGAGGAGGAGGAGGAGAAGAAGAAGAAGAAGAAGAAGAAGAGGAGGAGGAGGAGGAGGAGGAGGAGGAGGAGGAGGAGGAGAGTTTGGATTTGATATCCCGCTTTATCACTACCCGAAGGAGTCTCAAAGTGGCTTACAATCTCCTTTCCCTTCCTCTCCCACAACAAACACTCTGTGAGGTGAGTGGGGCTGAGAGAATTCAGAGAAGTGTGACTAGCCCAAGGTCACCCAGCAGCTGCATGTGGAGGAGCGGAGACGCGAACCCAGTTCACCAGATTACGAGTCTACCACTCTTAACCACTACACCACACTGGCAAATATAAAATATTATCGTAAGCATAGAACCTATCTGCTTCTCTTGCTGCCAGTCCTGCCAATGGTGGTCCATGGCTTGATGATCTGGGTTTTCACTAAGACACAGCCAACACCAAGGACGATCACCACAACCATTCCCTTACATCTTGACATGAAACTCTTTGCTAATTCAACAAGATAGAGGATGCTCCAAAGCCCCCACAGCAAGACAAAAAAACAGGTCAATTCCATTTCCTGCGTCTCCAGCACCTCAGCATCTTATTGGCTGCAGTCTGGTGCTAAACTGAGGGAAAGCACAGGCATGGAACACATTTCCAAAGCGAATCCTCTGCTGTGCTAATCCCTTCTGAACAACACTTTGCTTTTTTAAAGGAAAAAGAAAGGAGCTTTTCTTCCTGAATGTTTGTGGCTATGACCTAAACCCCCTACAGGAATAAATGGGTAACTATTGATAGACTGTGCCCCCCCTTTTGTTTTTTTAAACATGCTCTGTGTGTTGACAGGATAGAACTCTGCCCTCAAGTTTATGGCTACCTGTCACTTCTAATAGATCCTCTCTCTCTCTCTCTTTTTGGAGATATGGTGTGCATATGAGTGGGATGTCCTGAAGGGGGCCTGGCAGCTAGCTGTCTCTGAAATGGCTGGGAAGCTGCTTATGTGTGACCTGAATAACAGCCTTCCCCATCCAGCCCATCTGCTTTACATGCAGGCGGCGTAAGCAAGAAGCACCTAGCAGCCCTGCTGATATGGCTGTTGTATAGCACTTATTGCTTCAGCACATTTAGACACAGCACCTCTGTAATTTGTCTCGACATGATATCATCTTTTGTCTTAGCAAACTGACCCTTTTATCTGCCTTAGTTCTGCCCTCCTTTCGCTCTCGCCGGTATTGACAGGGGACAATGGCATTGAGCAGGGCCAGTGGAATAAAATGGTGCGCAGATGAGGTTGGGGAAGGGAAGAGACCTGATAATATCGTGGGAGGTTTTCTGTTGCTGATGGTGGTATGTTACTTCTTTTATTTTTTTTTTAATATTTGTGTGTGTGCATGTGGTTTGTGCAAGAAAGAACGGCAGACAACACCAGAGAAAGAGGACTTTCAGAAGGAGCTCTGTGTGTGTGTGTGTGTGTGTGTGTGAGAGAGAGAGAGAGAGAGAGAGAGAATTCATAATGCTCTTAATCTTTTGCTAATTTGAATCTATGTTCCAATGATGCATTATTATTATTATTATTATTATTATTATTATTATTATTATTATTATTATTACTATACTGCCATATACTGGGGGAGTCTCAGGGGGTCTCATGGCAGTTCACAGAATAAAATCAAGATATAAAACCACAAAATACCTAACAAAAACAGCCCAATAGCCTCCCCCTGTAAACGTGTGTGCGTGCGCGCGCACACACACACGCACACACACACACATTTTAGAAGGGCATAGGATGTAAATCGGATCAACCAAGGTCTGGTTTAAAAGAAACATTTTTGTCTGGCCCCTAACGGTGAATAATGAAGGTGTCAGGCGAACTCCCCTGGGGAGAGCATCCCACAGATGGGGAGCCACTGCGGAGAAGGCCCTGTTCTTGTGTTGCCACCCTCCAAATCTCTCAAGGAGGAGCCACACAAAGAAGGGGCTCAGAAGATGATCTCAGGATCCAGGTAGGTTTATATGGAAAGAGGCAGTCCTTGAGGTATTGTGGTCCTGAGCCGTTTAAGGCTTTATAGGTCAAAACCAGCACTTTGAATTGGGCCCGGAAACTAATTGGTAGCCAGTGCAGTGGGACCAGGATTGATGTAATATGCTTTCTTCAAAAATATGCTTTCTTGGTTTCTTCAAAGGCAAGGATATTTGCATTTCTCTCACTTAGGTATTTACAGTAGTCTGGAGATTTTTATTTAAAACTCTGTAGGTGGCATTTTGGTTTGTGTGACACCAGAATAAAATGTTGCCTGAACACGACTTCTTCCTGTACATGATTGCTTTGTAAGGACAGCAAATTCTGTATATGCGAGTGACCCTAACACAAAGTGCGTTGATTCTTCTGGAGTGGGGCAGGGGGCTCATTGCTCTTGTGACAAAGTTTGGCAATTATGCAGAAGTAAGAAGACCAAGACTCTTGAAGCTTACACAATGAAATGTCCAGGCTGGAGCTTGGAAACTCAAGCTTGGGGGTCTGTTGAAACATGTGGTGGAGCCTAGTGAAAGATAAAACTTTTATTATTACAGTGGTATCTCAGGTTAAGTACTTAATTCGTTCCGGAGGTCTGTTCTTAACCTGAAACTGTTCTTAACCTGAAGCACCACTTTAGCTAATGGAGCCTCCTGCTGCTGCCGCGCCGCCAGAGCACAATTTCTGTTCTCATCCTGAAGCAAAGTTCTTAACCCGAGGTACTATTTCTGGGTTAGCGGAGCCTGTAACCTGAAGCGTATGTAACCTGAAGCATATGTAACCCGAGGTACCACTGTATTATTATTACAAAAAAAGAATTCAAGATTCTTTTAAATGTTCTCTAGTAAAGGTTTATTTTTCTTGCTCCCAAATGTTTTCATAATATATTATGACTTTATTGGATTCTTCTTTTCTGTCAGCTTTTAGAAACTACATTGGCAATTAACAGTTATATGAATTAAATAATAATAATAATAAAAAAACATAAAATAACAACTATAATATCCTACAAAAAGAACGGTATTGACAGTTAGGCAGTTCTTACAATGAAGGAGATGGAGGGGCTAATTGAAGCACATTCAACCTACCGTCTCAAAGCATTCTGGGCACTGTAGTATACCCCTCACAGAGTCACAATTTCCAGCAACCTTGAAACTACAGTGTCCAGAATGCTTTGTGGCGGGAAATGTACTCTGAGCATGCTTTAAAGGTATAGTGTGTATGCAGCCTTAAACACTGTGTACACACCAGTGGTGGAGCAAGCCGATTGGGTGCCTGGGGCGGCGCAGGTGTCCTGCGCCCAGGGGTGGGGCCAGCCTCCCGTGGGGGTGGGACAAGCCAGGGCAGGATGCTCCCTGGGGTCTCCGAGGAGTCTGCCTGCCTCCTCCCACTGAGCCACCCTATAGCTGAGGGGGAGGTGGCAGGCGGACCGTTTGGGGCAGTGAGGAGCCTGCAGGAGCCCAAGCCAACATGTCACTCCTAGGAGAGAGGTGTGGCTCAGGTGCGCTGCAGGCCCCGCAGTGAGTGCTGCTTGGCATTTGGTTACTCCCCTCAGTGGTGACACCCGGAGCGACCCACCCCCACTGCACCCCCTTTCTCTGCCCCTGGTACACACAACTTTGCATCCAGGGTGCTCCAACCACTGGTTTGTGACGTACACACGACATTAGCCACAACCCTCCAGTTTCTTGAGAAATGCTGCATTGTGCTGTGCTCCCAAACCAGCTTTGAAAATGTAAGCCGTATGAAGACAGCCATGCTCCCTTTCCGTGGTGCCTACAGACAGTAGGCAACTTGGAAACGAATCCATCCAGCTGCGCCGATGTGCACGACGATGCACAGTTTGAAATCACAGCAAGGCTGCGTTTTAAGCTGGCGACGTGCGCACAGCCTATTTTGACCTTATGCTCAAAACCTGAAACCTGACAATCCTATGCAAAAGGAGAAAGTCAATGTCATTGCATGGCTGTAAAAGAAAAGAGAAACGGAGGGGAGGAGGAGGAGGAATGGGTGGGTTCAAACACTGAGCTAAATGGGCACTCCGTTTGGGTGTTAGAGGAAAGTATAAATGCTTCATCCGATCAACCTTCAGCCACACCACACAGTCGAGCAGCATGAATAGATGCTGATGAGAATTCGCTGCCTCCCTGGGCATGTCTGCACTAGTTGTGTGCTACAAATCAGTGCCAATCTGAGATGTAATTCACACAAACGGCAGAAGATGCAGTAAAATGGATCCTGAAGAGTATTGCTTCAGACTGCGTGCAAGGGGGTTGCCTGATTAAATCCCTCCACAACAGTGTGGAGAAGGCCAGGCTAGAACGATTCTCCCCGGACCAGCTTGAAGGATTTCTTTTTTATTGCTCACTGCGGAGCAAGAGTGGGAGCGAGCTTTAACCTCCATGCCCACCACGCGCATCTGCTGCTCACCCTGCCAGCTGTTCATGCAGGGGTGTAATGTCTGACTGCAGCGTACACATATATAATCCAATGCTTGTAGGCACAAATCATATGGTTGATTTTCAAGATAAAAATCTGTAAATTGGCAGCACAACGTGAGCCTATTGTAAGTGTGTAGGTAGGGATGAACATGCCAGTCAGAATTGGTTTTGCAGATAAGTCTCCTCTATCCCATTAATCTGCATTTTTTAAAAAAAATAAAAAAGCTGCATAAACAAAATCACATTTACAAATATATTTTCGAATGCATATTCTCACAGAATTCTCCCAGGCGAAACACATTTCAGCATGCTCTTTGAGCCAATGAAAACATTGCAACAGAGTGATGCAGAATCTAAAGAATTTTGGAGATTCTTTGATCTACACATGAGTCGGGCAGGCACAGATCGGGTAGTTCATACTGGGAATAATAAAGCTTAAATCCCCTAAGCTACCCCATGCTTAAGCCACAACCAGACACTAGGTTTTTCAGTGTACAGTGGTACCTCAGGTTACATACGCTTCAGGTTGCATACGCTTCAGGTTACAGACTCCGCTAACCCAGAAATAGTGCTTCAGGTTAAGAACTTTGCTTCAGGATGAGAACCGGTGGTGCGGCAGCAGGAGGCCCTATTAGCTAAAGCAGTGCTTCAGGTTAAGAACAGTTTCAGGTTAAGAACGGACCTCCGGAACGAATTAAGTACTTAACCCGAGGTACCACTGTACATCCAGCAGTGGCTAATACAGAGCAAGACAGGAGGCCAGCTCTCACTATCGTTTAACATTGACCATGCTGGCTGAGGTTGTTGAGAGAGCTGGAATGCAGCAACATCTTTGGAGAGCACCACGTTGGCTATCCTTGATCTAACCAGAGATTTCCCCATCCCTGGTATAAAGGGGTGTAATTTAGTACATGTATGTATGTATTTGTTTTGGGGGTTTTTTAATATAAGCATGCATCCCAAATGACTCCTGGGTCATATATTTGCCAATGTGCATGAAATTCTGAGTTGTCAGTTTTGGAACCCAACACTCGGCCTGCAAATTTCCCCACTTCTGAGTTATGCTGCACCCCATCCTTTGAGTTTGAATTAGTGCAGTCCAAGCAGAATTTTACAATCTCGTCTGTTGTTTGTGGGAACCAGGCCTGGAGCATCTGCAAGGTGCACCTGGCTTCTCTTCCTTCATGCCTGCTGGAAGGTGCCTGCATGTGTGAAACAGGCATTACAGATGAAACATGTCAGGCAGAGCTTTTTATTTATTTATTTATTTATTTATTTGCCATCTGTTCTCACTTCAAACACATTCCTTGCCAATGGAGGTTGGTTCACAGGTTCGGACGACAGTGGCACGATGCTATGTCATGTGATGTAACTGCATTGTGAATCAGACATATTTACATTTTATTCAAAACAAAACAAATTCCTTCCAGTAGCACCTTAAAGACCAACTAAGTCAGTTCTTGGTATGAGCTTTCGTGTGCATGCACACTTCTTCAGATACACATATCTGAAGTGTGCATGCACACGAAAGCTCATACCAAGAACTTCAGTGTGCATGCACACGAAAGCTCATACCAAGAACTGACTTAGTTGGTCTTTAAGGTGCTACTGGAAGGAATTTGTTACATTTTATTATTATTATTATTATTATTATTATTATTATTATTATTATTATTGGTGTAAACAAGAGATTGTGTTGATTTCTGTGGGGTATACATACAAGTCCCAGGGGTCTTGAAACATGTCAGAACCTGTTTAGAAAAGAGAGGAATGTTTAAATATTTAATTTGCTGACTACTGTAGGCTGTAGATTACAGATAAGACTTTAAATCTAGCACATATTTTTACATGTAGGATTATAGTCCTGTAACTCACTCTGGGACCTTGTGGTGAATGTGGATTGAAAAAGGTAATAAATAAATGAACCTTGCATGATCCCCCCCTCTTTTAATAGATGGCTTTATAAGACAGTATAGAATGGTTTCCCCTTCTAATTATTGTTATATATTTAAATTTCTAACACTTGATGCTTTTATTATGGGTGGAGTATAAATAATAAAATTGTTGTTGTTGTTGTTGTTGTTGTTGTTAGGAAGAAACATATTTTAAATGATGGTGCACAAACAAATATTTGCAAATACTACAAGGTTGACTGATACAAACAAAGGATCTATAAAGAATCTCTGCCATATTGAAAATGCTCAGTTGGAAGAATATTATTCAGCACTGTTACCTTTTTGGCCTTTTCCCTACTAGTGTTGTGTTGCTTCTGTGTCTAGTCCACAACCACTGTCAGGTAGATTTTCCAGGCCCATTTTACAGTCCGGGGATTAATTTCCAACCACTAAACGGTGGTTCTGGGTTGAATTATGGCAGGTAAATGTGTCTGTCAGAGTCTAAGGTTGAATTATTTTTTCGAAACTTGAAAACTGTCAGTTTGACCACTTAAGAGGAATAAAACCTGTCTGGAAAAGTTATAGGTTCACAGAAAACTCATTGCTGAGAATAACATTTTAACATGACTTAATTTCATGCACTGTCACTCTGTGATCAGTCAGAGGAACACAGGCTGTGGAAGAAGGAGGGTGGGGCTAGAGGAGGAAGGAGACGACAAATATTTGGGTTGAGAAAACTTCTCTGATGGTCAGAGGGCAATAAACCCCACAGTGCTCCATCACTTCTTCAATTTGAGCAATCCTTAGAAACATGGAAGC